>NC_065582.1:156171096-157500263 GCF_024542745.1 Macaca thibetana thibetana
AATCAGAAATCAATGTGCTATCTTCTTATCCCAATTACAATGGCTATTATCAAAAAGACAAAAAAACAAAAACAAAAACACAATGCCAGCAAGGATGCAGAGAAAAAAGAACTCCTATACACTGTTGGTGGGAATGTAAGCCAGTACAGCTGTTATGGATAATAGTATGGAGGTTTCTCAAAAAACTAAAAATAGAAAATCCATGCAGTCTCAGGAATCCCACTGGTAGCTATTTATTCAAAGGAAAGTACATCAGTATATTGAAGAGATAACAGCATCTTCATGTTTATTGTCTCTCTATTCATGACATCCAAGATATGGAATGAACCTAAATGTTATCAAATATGATGCATCTTTTCCTGACAAAGTCTGGTACTTTGGGATGAAATGACATACCCTGTGTTACGCTATTCTTGTGTTACTATAAAAAAAAAATACCTGAGGCTGGGTAATTTATAAATAAAAGACGTTTAATTGGCTCATAGTCTGGCGGGTTGTAGAGAAAGTGTGGTGATTGTATCTGCTTGGCTTCCAGACCTCAAAAAGCTTACCATCATGATGGAAGGTGAGGGAGGAGCACGTGTTTCACATAGTGAGAGAAGGGGCAAGCGATAGAGAGAGAGAGAGAGAGACAGGGAGAAAGAGAATATGTCAGTGGGAGATGCTACATGCTTTTAAACAACCAGATACCACTCATCACAAAGGGGACAGAGCTAAGCCATTCATGAGGGATATACCTCCATGATCCAATGACCTCCTACCAGGCTCCATATCTAACACTGGGGATTTTAACATGAGATTTGGCAGTGACACAGGTCCAAACTATTATCATACCCAACATCCAACAATGCAATAAGTATAGCTCAAAGAAACAAATCTTTCAGTGACAAAACTTTTACAACTATTAATCAATAAGTTAAGTATGTTGTATCCATACAATTATAAATCTCAACAAGGTGCAGTAACATTTTAAAAATATTTTTCAATTGTTCCTCTTGGTGTCTTAATTTCAAATTAATTGTCTCTCTGTATTTTTTATTTTGGAAGTGTTGATTATGCCAAAATTAAAAAAAAAAAAAAAGAAGTATTATAGAAGTGTGTCAGTCCTTTAATTGACAAATTAATTTAAAATAGTATAGAATATAGACAATGATTATAAGCAATATGTGGACATAAACATTTCCTCAAAACCACAAATTCAATTCTGAAAACTAAAATGTTTAAGTTTTACATAACCTAATTGATAAGTAAATATGGCATAATGATATTTTCCTTAAAACAATAATCATATGGATATAACAAATAATTATTGGACCAGATTGTTGGTGTTAGATGTTGCTTTGGTGAGGAAAATTTGGAACCAAAGACACTGGCTTTGAATTCCAGGACTTCCATTGTGTTCCTCTGGGATGCTGATTAATCGTCCTGAGTCTTGGTTTTTACCATTTAATTCACTTCATCCACCATGTATTTAAAGTCTATGTTGTATCAGGTCGTATGTTAAATTTTGGGTATGAATAAAACTAAAATCCTTGCTGTCATAAAGCTCATATTTTAATTCCACCTAATAACATGGGAATAATAAACCACCTTTTAGGTCGTAAGCAGTAAATAAGATAATTCTATGAAAACACCTAACAATGCCTTGAAAAGTTAAGCTCTTTTTAAAAGTTATTTTTCTCCTACTCATTCTAATGCTCTTCTAAGGATTTGGGGTTAAATGTTATAGATTTTGCAGAGATCTTCATTTCTTTTTTAATTTATATTCAGAGTTTAGAATTGGAGTCATTTACATTTGTATTGCTCTTCATTTGTTCAAAGGTAGGCAAATTACAGCCTGCAGGCCAAATCTGGCTCTTGGCTTGTTTTGTATGGCCCCTTAGCCAGGAATGTTTTTCTACACTTTAAAAGGGTTGTCAAAAACAAACAAAAAAGAATATGGGCCAGAGATGGTACGTGGCCCCAAAGCCTAAAATATTTACTCTCTGGCTCTTAACAGGAACTTTTCCGACATCTTGTTAGAATATTGACTTGGTGAATATGGTGATAATACTGAAAAATACCCTATTTCAAGGTACATGATACATGAATTTCTGTAACAAGTAAACATATAGATGGAACATATATTACTTAGGTCCATATGTAAATCTCCACATCCATAAAGCTGTGCCCCAAGTATATCCCATGTCACATTACATAATCCTTATACATAGTGATATGTTGCTTTCATTATAACAAAGAGTACCTATAGTATTTCTGTGATGTATTAAAGATGATCATTTCTCCCACTGAGAGGTTGATTCTCTGTCCCCTCCCCTTGAAACAAGAAAGAGTCTGTGATTGATTGGTTTTACCAGTAGAACACAGTGGATGTTAACACTGTACCACTTTCTGTACTTTAGAGCACTCTTTCTGGAAGCCCTGAACTGACACAGAGGGAATACAATTACCTGGTGATTGCTATGCTGGAGAGGCCTCATGTCATGTAGGAACTGCAAGTTACAGTCTCAGCTGAACCCTGCCTTTCAGTCATTCCTTCCAAGGCACCAGATGCAGGAATCAAGCCATTTTGGACCCTCTAGATCAGTCCATCTGATAACTGAATATCACCGAGTTATCTCAGTTGACACCATATGAAGCCAATGAATCACCGCCTGATCCCTGCCCAAATTCTTGACCCACAAAATATGGGTGAGAATATATTCATTATTATAGGCACTACGTACTACATTTCAGAGGGGTTTGTTACTCAGCAATAAATAGCTGGAACGTGGGTATTCTGATGGCTAACTTAATGGATGCTGAATGTCAGTACTAGATTTAATAATGATAATGGTTACCATATTGTGGCTCATTTATGTGCCAGACACCATTCAGAACACCATTCATTTGGAAGATTATCATTTAATATAATAACCCTATGAAGTTATTAGGTTATGAAGATTATTTTCTACATAGTACAGATAAGGACGCTGAGATTTAAGGAGGTTAAGTAATAAAGAGGTGTCACAGTTACTAAGTGACCAAGACCAGGGGATACAACTCAGTTTTTTCATATTGGAAAACCTTGCTCTGATCTATTAGAAATACCACCTCACATTATAATGGGAAACTGATCTAATTAGTGTATGAAGCTTCACCCATAAGTAGGTAGACACACTAAACATCTTTCTTGTTTATATGTCTTTATTTAATTAATCTTACGTGGTTTTTCCTTGTAAAAATCTGTCTTCAGTGCAGCTCTTTTTAACTGACAGTCTGTGTTCAGAATTATCTGTACTAAAACAGAATGGAGCTATATTTAAATGTACCTATCTCCTTTATGTCAGATAAAAGCAAGCAAGCCATTTGTTTCTAACTTTTAAGGGCACTACATATAATTCAAAATGTTTTGAAGGACACATTCAATTAAAGGAGCTTTATTTCCAAAGTTGACACAAAGTCAGTATTTATGGAAAAATCCCATTCTTTGATATTTCATTTTAGCTTCATTATGCTTCATTTTTGTGATCTATGCCATAGCTATAATGCTACAATGAGTTCTGTTGGTATTTTCAGAAAAAGGCTCTTTGTAAGAGGGTCATTGATTCTAATTTTTGTCTATAGAGCAACATTTTGTAATAACAATAATAGCAATTGAATGTAAAATAATAAAGATAATAAATAATAATATAAATAGCAATTGCAATTCCAATAGCAAATATTTTTATTGAGCACTTATAAATATCAGGAGCAATTTTAAGCTCTTCACATATATTAAATTATTCAATAAAGAGTCCAATGGATTAATATTCATAAGATCTCACATTTGTGTATACCTTTGTACTTTTTGACATCCTTTTGATCCTACATCATCCACTATGGCTTTGACCTGTATTATATGCGTAAGAGATAAACAAGTAATATGACAAGAACTACCCTCTACTGGAAACTAAGAGTGCCTTATTCATAAGGTGCCTGAATTTCTGTGTTATTCAATATTCATTATTCACTAAATTGCACTGACTATAATCAAGCATAGGAAGAAATGTAATTCCTTGAAATCTAGAAGGCAGGGTGGCCATGTGAATTGCTCAGGCCAAAAACATATGAGCAGAAATGATGCAAGTCTCTTCCGAGTGGAGGCATTAAAGGGCCAGCATATAATTTGCCATTTTTTCTTCCTTAACACATGTATTAGTTAGGATTCTGCAGAGAAACGGAACCAACATAATTTGTATTTATCATAGATAAATATTTATAATATACATATATATTTGTAGTATATACCAATATATATACATTTTATGCATATATACATATATACACAAAACACATATATAGAGACAAAAAGAGAGAGAGGCAGAGAGTTTATAAAGAATTGGTTCACGTGCTTATGGAGGTTAAGAAGTCCCAAAGTCGGCCGGGTGCGGTGGCTCAAGCCTGTAATCCCAGCACTTTGGGAGGCCGAGACGGGCGGATCACGAGGTCGGGAGATCGAGACCATCCTGGCTAACCGGGTGAAACCCCGTCTCTACTAAAAAATACAAAAAATTAGCTGGGTGAGGTGGCGGGCACCTGTAGTCCCAGCTACTTGGGAGCCTGAGGCAGGATAATGGCGTGAATCTGGGAGGTGGAGCTTGCAATGAGCTGAGACCCGGCCACTGCACTCCAGCCTGGACGACAGAGCGAGACTCCGTCTGAAAGAAATCCCAAAGTCTGCAGTTGGTAAGCTGGATACCTTGGAGGATCAATGCATATTACCATCCAACTCTAAAGGCTTGAGGCTTGAGAACCAAGACAGCTGATGGTTCCAGTTCAAAAGTTTTTGGACTTGAGATTGAAGCAAAGTTGAGGTTTTCTTTTTTCTTTTTCTTTTTCTTTTTTTTTTTTTGAGACAGAGTTTCACTCTTGTTGCCCAGGCTGGAGTGCAATGGCACCATCTCGGCTCACCGCAACCTCTGCCTCCCAGGTTCAAGCAATTCTCCTGCCTCAGCCTCCGTAGTAGCTGGGATTATAGGCATGTGCCACCACGCCCGGCTAATTTTGTATTTTTAGTAGAGACGGGGTTTCTCCATGTTTATCAGGCTGGTCTCGAATTCCCGACCTCAGGTGATCCACCCACCTCGGCCTCCCAAAGTGCTGGGATTACAGGCGTGAGCCACCGCGCCTGGCGAGGTTATCATCTGAGTCTGAAGGCCAGGCAAAACCAGTGTTTCAGCTCAAGCAGTTAGACTGGAGGAGTTCCCATTCCCATTTATAAAAGGATTCCCTTTTGTTCTCTTCAGACCTTCAACTAAGTGTTTGAGGGCCACGCACATTAGGGAGGACAATCTGTTTGACTCAGTTTACTGATTTAAATGTTAACCTCGAGCCCAAACACCCTCAGGACACACTCAGAATAACGTTGGACCAAATATCAGGCATCCTGTGGCTCAGTCATTTTGATATAAAAAATTAACCATTATGACACGTTAACATATGTATCATAAAATGGAAACAGCCTGGAGTGTTTAGCTTAGATATAAACTACCAGGAAGATCTATTTTGTGTCATGTTACAGCACTTGCATTGTATATCTTTCAGGCATGCAGTAAATGTTCAATTCAATAATTGATCAGGGGGGTTAGGAGTGAAAAGGCTGAAGAAACGCATGCGTAATTCTCTATTTGGTAGTACCAAATTAGGTGGAGTCCTATTACATTATTTAATATATGTGCCCTGTAAAATGTGGGATTCTAATTAGATGTCTTTCAGGTCCCTTAGAGAACACACGTTCAGTAATTTTAGGTTTCCCAGTTTCAGATAGGGAAACTAGTTCACATGAAAGCCAATCAACCGTACTCAAGGCCACTCAGAACATTACATGAAATGATGGGACTAGAATTGTGGTTTTCTGTCTACATTGTAATCTGTTTCATTGCACTGGTTCATGGTCTTCTAAACTCAGTAATCGTTCAAAAGAAGTATTAAAATAAAAATATATAACTAATTTGGAAGTGGTTTTACTTTGACCTAAATTTATTGCTATGGAAATACTTAGTGTGTGTCATTTGAAAATGTCAGAGTAGCTCATCAATAGCCAGTTTCATGCATAAAATTCAATTTAAACTCATAATATTTACCTACTTTATACCTAGAAGTTAACAAGGAACTATGGGAAATACAGAAGTATATAATGTGTCCTCAGTGATTCCATTAATTCGATCTTAACCAGCATGGGATATAATCACATATAAACCACACATTTATTTAATATAAAAGTGTTCATGCCTTGTCTTCTCATGGAGAAACACACTTCTCTAAGGTAGGGCTTACTGTGGCACAAAATTATTAAAGACTTATTTTTGAAAGCTAGCAAATCAGAGTTCACCATGTAATGAGTACAACTACCTCCAAATCTGTCATCTTTAAGAAGCTGTGCAATTATTTCTATGGCACTGCTATTGCTCTGAACTTTCTTGGATTTCCATTTCAGAGTACTTGCAGAAATTTTGTGACAATTCCTTTCATCTCTTGAATGTACTATTGATTACTTGAAGTGGCCAATTAGTATTCAGAGACTGTTTATGATAACTAAATATATGATAGAGCTAGATAGCATCACAGTTATTCAAACAGTAAGTTGATATATTTTATTTTGAGGCTTTTGTGGTTGGTAAAAGTGACTTTCACTGCAGTTAAAAAAACGGTGGCCCACAGCCATTTCAAAATATATCAGAATCATTGGAATTAGTTCTTAGCTCCTGAAAAGACTATAGTATAATGAGGCCCTTCACCCAATGTTTGATTTAATTGTGTGTATGCATATGAGTATATTATATATGTTAAGTGCATATGTGTGTTTATATGAGAGAGATTCATTCATTGTTTTATAATTTGTGAAAAGTTACGAAAGGTGTTATTTCTATTTTAGAAGCATTTTGATCTAACTTGAACCAAGACGTGAATATATAGAAAGCAACGTATAGGTGAGCCTGAGACACTGAGCTGTACTCATTGAACCAATGCACATGTTAAACAAGAAGGTTTCTTTCTCTGGAAATTAGAAAGAAAACATAGAAGGATATTTACAGTTTTTTTTTTTTTCTATAGTATTGCCATGAGGTACAAAAATGGACAAGATTAATGAGGTCCTTTATGCATCCCTAAAATTGTCTGAATGGGGCAAAATGAAAAACACTATTATAGGCTTGCCTTGGTGGGCAAGTGAAGGGAAAAACAGAACTACTCTCTCATCATTATCTATACTCCTTCCTTAGGAGTCAGTATGGTACAGAAAGAATAGTGGGGCTACCTGCCAGGAAAGTGATTGTGAGGATTTAATGGACTCATGTATATGAAGTGCCCAACACAGAGATAAACATATGACTTACGCTGCGTGAATTTTAGTCTTCTTCCCTCTGGCCGTTTCATGCTCTTGGTGTTATTTGCATATCTATGGATATAAGAGGAGAATGAATAATTTAGCATTGATGTGCAGTACGAGGCAGAAGAAAATGGAGAAGAGATATGATCTAATCAAAATGAGTTAGTCATAATCCCCAGTCTTTGAAAAATACTAATATAGTTAAGTCTTATTTGTATCAAGTTCTTAACTTTTCATATCTATGATTTTTCTTTTATCCCTACAGTGGCCCCAAGTTTTGGTTAGGCAGATTATTATGATGGACTTAATGAGAAAATTAGTGGTTGTGACTTGCTCAATCATATAATTATTTTGTACCAGAGTGTAAATCAAACTAGAGGTCCCATGACGGCTCAGACTCTACGATGGACCTCAGTGATTCTCACCTCGTGTGTAACCTCCTCCTCTTCTGTGGGCTGGACCTAGTGACTCACTTCTAATAAACAGATTATGGTAAAAGTGATAAGTGTTACTTCCAACATTAGGTTACAAGAGACTGTGGCTTCCATCTTGGTCTCCCTTCTTGCTCTCTCCTTTCCTCTGCCTAAAGAAGCCAGCTACCATGTTGGGAGTAGCTCTATGTGCCCCAGTGGCAAATTATTATCTCTGCCCAGCATCCAAGAAAGACCCTAAGCCTGTCAACAATAACATGAATGAGCTTGAATCTTCCGAGGCCTGCCAACAGCCATGTGAGGGAACTTATGAGAAGATTTTCCTCCAGCTGAAACTTTAATAAAGACCACAGACCAAGCAGACACCTGGATTGCAAGATTGTGATAAATTCTGAATCAGAGCATCCCTCTAAACCAGGGGTCCCCAACCCCCTCACCATGGACCAGTAGCAGTTCGTGGCCTGTTAGGAACTGGGCCATACAGCAGGAGGTGGGCAGTGGGCGAGCAAGCATTATCACCTGAGCTCCACCTCTTGCCAGATCAGCATCAGCATCATATTCTCACAGAAGTGTGAACCCTATTGTGAACTGTGCATGAGAGGGATCTAGGTTGTACGCTCCTTATGAGAATCTAATAAGGTGGAACAGTTTCATCCAGAAACCATATCCCCCCTCCCCATCATGGAAAAATTGTCTTCCATGAAACCGGTTTCTTGTGCCAAAAAGGTTGAGGAGTGCTGAGCTAAACCATTCCAACATTCTTGATTCAGAGGTAATAAATTTTGTTGTTTTAAGCCATGAAGTTTTGGAGTATCATATGATGTGAAAATAGATACTAATACACATAATGCCCAGTTTTCTACAGTTCAAGCATCTAGTCTATACAGTATAGCATACTTATTAATTTATTGTTGAAACTTCCAAGTTGGAGTTTTCTAACCCTTAATAATTCTGACTATTTGCTCAACCTCTCTGTGACTCAGATTCCTTTATATGACATAGAAATAAAAGAAATAGAAACTATGGGAAGAAAGAAAAAGAAAATCCATAGAAAGTGCTTAGAATTGTGCTGGCCCATATATAGTAGTCAATGCATGTTATTGTTATGATTTCTTCCTTGAGGTAGGAAGCTCAAGTGATGTCACAAATAAATGGAGATATAAAACTTAAGTATTCAAAATTGTTATTGTAAATATGAATCTATGACATTAACAAGATATATGAACATGAGAATAAAGGTACAAGATAATGTGGCAAGCAAAAGGGACAATCATAAACTAGAAGTTACAAGTCAGGGAGATTCTGGCATATTTCAGAGTGTGTTGCTTTCTCTTTGAGAAAATGTATTTTTCTATTTAATTGTATTATTTGCCAGCTATCTAAATTTAGAAACTTCTTTGTGTGGCAGTTTATAGAACTTTGATGCCATCTAATTATACAAATGTTAACATTTTTGTGAAGGTTTTGTTCAATGTTATTCTTATATATTCACATACATTTATTTATGAATATACGTAAGTATAAATGAAAAAGTTTCCAAAAATCAAATATGATATATTTAGAGAAAATTACGTTTAGAAGTAGTGGTGATTTGTTCTTTCCTAAACAAGGAATAAAGTGACAACAGTCAATATGCACTTGGACATCGTCTGAGAAATGTCACCACGAGCAGAAATAACTCTTAGTTATAACACCAAAATGCCAAGAAGGACAAATAGAGAATGCTGGGAGTAGGAGATTGAGAGAAAAGAAAGGACGTAAAATATATAAGAATGACTGGATTTGGACTCTACATAACATTTTTTTAAAATGTAGTGGAACACTAAACTGCAACATTGCTGTTTTTATTTTTCAGGGCATTTTTTTTAAGGTGAATAGAAGTAGTAAAGACTTTTGTACAAATATGTAAAGTAAAACAATGAAGAAACATAATACAATAAACAAATAAACATTTGCTGAAATTGTTTTTCAGCATTTCCTAGTCTGCATCAGATCTTTTATTCTAACACAATGTGATAAATTTAAAGATCTTCAATAAGAACAGCATGGTTTTTGAAAAAAATTATTAAGGGACAAATTTCTAGGAAGCTTTTTTGGAAAAGTTAAGCATGTAAATTACTTCTGTCCAATGTATTAATTAATATGATATGTTAATATGTGTAAAGGATGGTATTTATATTTATGGTAAATAAAATGTATTTTTCCTGTGTGTATTATCTAAAATCACTTTCTTGACAAGACTCTTTTACATCTAAACATTATAATGACACAGCATGGTTAACACCTGAGATGGCTTGGATCCGTGTCCCCATCCAAATCTCGTGTTAAATTGTACCCCTAATGTTAGACGTGGAGCCTGGTGGGAGGTAATTAGATCATGGGGGTGGATCCTTTATGAATGGTTTAGTGCCATCCCTTCATTGGGGTTTTTGTGATGGTGAGTGAATTCTCCTGAGATCTGGTTGTTTAAAAGTGAGCAGCACCTCTGCCCCTCTCTCTCTTCCCTCTGTTCTGGCCATGTAAGATGTGCATGCTTCTCTTTCACCTTCCACCAGGATTGTAAGCTCCCTGAGGCCTCCCTAGAAGCAGATGTTGCCATGCTTTCTGTACAGCCTGTGGAATCATAAGGGAACTAAACCTCTTTTCTTTGTAAATAATTTAGTCTCAGGTATTTCTTTATAGCAGTCGAGAACAGACTAATACAATACACAACATCTACAAGAGTATATTTTATAGTTTGTTTCTTCTATGCTTTGTATGTGTTGCTGTGTCATTTATCCTTTGATAAATCATATGCCAATTGGTAGAGTAGGGAAGATTAAAAACATAGTGAATACATACTAGGCCTATTTCTCATTTGTTTTTCTTTACCTCCATTGTCTTTTTTTTTTTTTTCTTTTTTGTAGAGACATGGTTTCACTGTGTTGCCCAGGCTGGTCTCCAACTCCTGGGCTCAAGCCCCTCTTGCCTCTATGCCTCTGCCTCCTGCAAACCTGGGATTACAGTCATTTTTAAGTCCAGAAGATAGAATGATCTTTCATATTTATTCAATATCATCTAGGAATGAACATATCTAGTGGCATGGAGATTTATGACCATTACCAAATTAGCTTCCATGATGGTTTACTCTGGTGGCAACCTATTGACTAATTTTTAAACCAAATACTCACGTATTTAATTTTCAAGAATAAGCTTCATTGGAATTTGATATGTCTGATACTGTTAGTGCCTTTCTACCAGGGCAGTGATAATGCAGAGTGATACCACAGAAAAAGTGAATACTATTTGGCACGTAGAAGCAGAATGGAAATTAAAGATTACAGACATGGTAAGGTGTCCACAGTTGCAGAAGCATCCTTCCCAGAGGAGACAAGCAGTATTGCTGGGTGTTCCTTTTCCCTTATCTGACAGTCCTAATGCCTCACAGAGAGGACATGCTCTAGTGCTGAATTCTTCTGACTTCCTTTCTATTCTATTGTGGAACTACCCCGGGGTATTTATCCTACCTTCTTCCATTACTGTTCTATTTGTCCTTTGTCCTTACCAATTTTTTCTCCTCTTTATCTCCTTTAATTAAAAATATCAGAATTTTAAAATGTCTGCTTCTTAGGCCAAGTCAAACAATACAGATGTATAAAGTGAAAATGTAAATAGTGTTCCCTTTACTTTCCTGTGTTATTTCTTGAATTAATAACAAATACTAACACTTTGATGATGTAATTTTCCTTATTTCACTTGTATAAATACATAGTTTTATTTTTGTCCCTTAACAAAAAAAGGTATTAGTATTGTATGAAACACTTTGCTCTATAACCTTCTTATTCACTTACTAATAAATCTCCAGGTCAATATGAGTACAGTAACTTATGCTTTTTCATAGCTGTGTAATATCATAGAGTTTGAAAGTATTATATTTTATTCAATTAATTTCCCACATGAACAGAATTCAACTTTGGTAAGATTTCATTACAAATCATGTTGCTATTTTAACTTCTATAGGATAAATTCTTAAAGTAGGAGTGTCTAAAAGATAATCTTAAGTTAAATTTTAATAGATATGCCAGATTCGTTTTTTCTTTGTTTTGTTTTTTGTTTTTTGTTTTTTGACGGAGTTTCACTCATGTTGCTGCCCAGGCTGGAGTGCAGTGGCGTGATCTCGGCTCACTGCAACCTCTGCCTGCCGGGTTCAAGCGATTCTCCTGCCTCAGTCTCCTGAGTAGCTGGGATTACAGGTGCTTGCCACCCTGCCCATCTAATTTTTTTGTATTTTTAGTAGAGGCTGGGTTTCACCATGTTGGCCAGGCTGGTCTCAAACTCCTGACCTCAGGTGATCCACACTTTTAAGTTCCCAAAGTGCTGGGTTTATAAGCATGACCCACCGCGCCCAGCCCAGATTAGTTTTCAAAAGGAATTAAAAAATTTATACTTCCTCCACAGGAGTCTGAGTCTCCATTTTCATACGTTTATTGGATATTTTTGATATCTTCAATTGTTTGATGGTCAAATATAAGAATATTATTTTTCATTTTTAAAACTAGTGTATTTTCTCATTCATGACATTACTGAATTTTCCTTTCTATAAATTTCCTGCTTATACTTTTCTCCAATTTTCATTTTTTATTGTTTGTATTTTGTTACTGATTTTAGGATTTCTTTCATATTAGGTGTAAACTTCTAATTTTTACAGAGTGAGGAAATGTGCTAAAACCCATATTTTCCCAGAAGTTCTTTGTCTTTTTATTTTATTTATACTATTTATGGTCCTAGATTAATATATATCGGATTTAATCTCAATGTATTTGTCAATGGGTTTTGAATTTTTTATCTTGCTTACATCTTTTTTAAAATTTGAAGTAAATTTAAGTAAATTACAATTATTTAACCAGGAAAAGAGACAATTTCAAAGACATTAACAGTTGTTAAATTATGATATACAAGTTACTTTGATAATTTATATATCTTACATCATGCATTTCAGCTCCTGTTTTTTCCCAAGGACATTAAATTATCAGATATTTAAGTTCTCACCTAATGGTGAGAAAAAGGCAAGAGAAAAAGCAGGAACTACTTTAAAAATTAGCATAACAGTAGGTACCAACTTTTTTTTCTTTTTTTCTTTTTCTCTTTCTTTTTTTTTTTTTTCTTTGAGGCTGGAGTACAGTGGGGCAATCTTGGATAACTGCAACCTCCAACTCCCAGGTTTAAGCAATTCTCCTGCCTCAGCCTCCTGAGTAGCTGGGATTACAGGTGTCCGCCACCACGCCCAGCTAATTTTGTTTTGTATTTTTAGTAGAGAAGGGGTTTCACCACGTTGGCCAGGCTGGTCTCAAACTCCTGACCTCAAATGATCCACCTGCCTCAGCCTCCCAAAGTGCAGGGATTACAGGCATGAGCCACCGTGCCTGGCCCAACTTTAAAGTCTGAGAGGATTACCTCCCAGGGTCTGTCCCTGGACAAGTAACTAAACCTTTATAGAACAAATGTTAAAATGAAAGCCATCAAAATATCATATGCCAAAACAAAGTTTCAGACCAAGGGGCACATTTTCAAAGGAGGTACTCAATGAAGAACATTGTAGAGTGATAAAAGTATTAATCCATTAAGACAACATAACAATTAAAAACAGGTATGCAACTAACAGGGCCCAAAGGACTCAAAGCAAAAGTGGGAGAACTAAAGAAATAAATACTCAACTCATAATAGTTCACTATGGAGAAGGTCAGCAAGCAAATAGAAGACTTGAACAGGACTATAATAGACAACTCATAATAGTTCACTATGGAGAATGTCAACAAGCAAACAGAAGACTTGAACAGGACTATAAACCAACTACACCAAACAAACATCTGCAGAACACTATATCCTCAAACAGCAAAACGTACTTCTTAAAGGCACATAGACCATTCTTCAGGGTAGATCCATATGTTAGGCCATTAAGAAAAGCCTTAATAAGTGTAAAAAGATTGAAACTATATCAAGTATGTTACAAATTGGTAAGAGAAGAAAAGACGGGAGAATTACAAATATGTGTAAATTGCATAACATTGTTCTAAATAATCAATTCAGCAAAGAAGACATCACTAGAGAAATCAGCAAATACTGAGATGAATGAAAATACAAATGCAATATAACAAAACTTGAGATGTGGTGAAAGTACTGCTCAGAGAAAAACTGATAGCTGTAAATATCTATATTAAAAAGAGAAGTATCTTAAATCATAACCTATGCTTCCACTATATGGCACTGAAAAAAGACGAGCAAATAAATCTAAAGCAAGTAGGAAGAAGAAAGTAATACAAATTCGAATAGAAATTAATAAAACAGAGAATAAAGAAACTATAGAGAAAATCAATAAGAGCAATAGTTGTTTCTTTGAAAAGATCAACAAAATTGACAAACTTTTAGATAGACTTGTCAAGAAAAGAGAGTAGACTCAAAATACTAAAATCACACATGAAAGAAGAACATTACCACCAGTTTTATAAAACTAAAAAGCATTATTAACGCAAAAAAAATAACAACAAGAACAACTGTATGCCAACCCATGAGGTAATTCAGTGGACGAATTTCTGTAAAGACATTAGCTACCCAAACCAACTCATGAGAAAATGGAAAATGTGAATAGATCTATAACAAGTAAACAGATTGAATTAGTAATTTAAACAAACATTTTAATTAAAAAAAAAAAATCCCAGACCCAAATGACTTTACTAGTGAATTCTACCAAATCTTTAAAGAACAATTCGTATGAATCCTTAAAAAGAAGGAGGAGGAGGAGGAAGGAACACTTTCTATGAGATCAGTATTAACCTGATACAAACCTAGCAAAAAGGTAATAAAAAAGAAAACCTCCAAGCAGTATTCTTATGAATATACATGCCAGAAACCTGAACAAAATACAGGCAAACTGAATTCAACAACATATAAAAAGAATTATACCCCATAATGATGTGGAACTTATCCCAGGAATGCAAGATTACTTAACATTTGAAAATCAATTAATGTAGTTCCATATTAACAGAATAAAGGAAAAGAAACATACGATTATTTCCACAGAAACAGAAAAAGCATTTGACAAAATCCAACATCTTTTTATAATTAAAACACTCAACAAACTTGGAATAAAAGGGGACTTTCTCAATCAAAGAAAAGGCATATATTACAAACCCACAGCTAACATGTTACTGATAAAAGTTTGTATGCTTTCTCCCTAAGATCAGGAACAAAGCAAGGCTGTATGTTCTCACCACTTCTATTCAATATTGTGCTGAAAGTTCCAGTTCTAATCAGGGCAATTAGGCAAAAGCTAACTAACTAACTACATTAACTAACTAACTGACTAAATAAATAAAAATTAAAATTAAATGCATTCAGATGGGAAAAAAGGAAGGAAAACTCTATTTGCCAATGGCATGATCCTGAATATAGAAAATTCTTAAGAATGCCCCAAACCTATTAGAAATATAAAAGAGTTCTGAAAGTTTCAAGAATGTAAGATCAATACACAAAGATCATTTGTATTTCTATACACTAGAAATGAGAAACTAGAATATGAAATTAAGAAAACAATTCCCAGGCCGAGCACAGTGGCTCATGCCTGTAATCACAGCAATTTGGGAGGCTGAGGCAGGCAGATCACGTGAGGTCAGGAGTTTGAAATCTGCCTGGCCAAAATGGTGAAACTCAGTCTCTACTAAAAATACAAAAATTAACTGGCTGTGGTGGTGCATGCCTGTAATTCCAGCTACTCAGGAGGCTGAGGCATGAGAATTGCTTGAACCCGGAAGGCAGAGGTTGCAGAGAGCTGAGATCAGGTCACTACACTCCAGCCTGGGCGACAGAATGATACTTCGTCTCAAAAAACATAAAACAAAAAAACAAAAAACAATTCCCTACACAATAACATTGAACAATTAAAATACTAAAGAATAAATTTAATCCCAAAAGCACAGAATTTGCTCCCTGAAAATTACAAAATATTGCTTACAGAAGTTAAAGAAGACCTAAATAAATGGAAAAACATTCCATATTCCTGGATCAGAAGAATTAACATTATTATTACAATAATATTCCCCAAATTGATCTACATACAGATTCAAAGTATTCTTATCATAATTCCACCTTTTCTTCTTGCAGAAATTGGCAAGGCATTCCTAAAATTCATGTGGAAATGAATAGTCAAAACAATCGTTTAAAAAGAACAAAGTTGGAAGACTCATACTTCCTGATTTGAAACCTTACTAGAGTTACAGCAATCAAGACAATGTGATATTGGCATGAATACAAACTTATAGATCAATGAAACAGAACTAAGGGGCCAAAAATAGTCTCTTTTATTTATAGTCAAATGTCCTACATTGGTACCACAGCAATTTAGTATAGTAAATAATGATCTTTTCAACAAATGGTAGTGGAACAACTAGATATCAATATGCAAAAGAATGAAGTTGGACCTTTACCTTAGATCATGCACAAAAGTACCTCAAGATGAATCATTGACCTAACTATAAGCTAAAAGTATAAAACTCTTACAAGTTTCATTGTAAGTAAACTTGGATTGTTGGTGAACTTGGGGCAGAAAAAACCTTATATACGATACCAAAGCACAAATGACAGAAGAAAAAAAATACATATATTGGGCTTTAACAAAATTAAAAACTTTAGTGCTGTAAACATTCAATCAAAAATATAATGAAACATATATTCGAATAAAATCTTGCAAATTATCTATCTGATAAAGTTTTTTTTTTTTAAAAAAAAAAAAAAAAAACCAGTGTCTTGCTTTACTACCCAGCCTGGAGTGCAGTGGCATGATCATGGTTCGCTGCAGCCTCAAGTTCACAGGCTCAAATTATCCTTCTGCTTCAGCTTCCTGAGTAGCTGGGACCACAGGCATGAGCCACCAGCTAACTTTTTGTAAAGACAGAGTCTCCCCATGTTGTCCAGGCTGTTCTCAAATTCCTGAGCTCAAGCAATCCTCCTGCCTCAGCCTTCTAAAAATGCTGGGATTACAGGTGTGAGTGAACATGTGGGGCTTGATAATAGATTTTCATTAAAAATATTGAAGAAACTCTACAAGGAAATGATAAGAAGATAACCAAATTTTAAAACAGACAAAGATCTGACAAGATAATTCTTCAGTGAAGATACACAATTGTTCAAAAAGCAAACGAAAAGATGCTCAATATCATTAGCCAATAGGGAAATTCAAATCAAAACCATGATGGGATGCCGCTTCATGCCTACTAGGACTAGGGTAAATACTTTATTATAGTCCTTTTTGTCAAAGGCAGATAGTAACAAGTGTCTACAAGAGCAGAGAGAAATTGAAATCTTTATGTATAGCTGTTTGGGATAGAAAATGAAATCTCCTTTTTAGAAAATACTTTGGCAGCTCATCAAAACATTAAACATAGAGTTATCATAAGACCCAGCAATTCTACTTCTATGTATTTTCTCAGAGAATGTAAAATAGTCCACACAGGTCAGGCGTGGTGGCTCACGCCTGTAATCCCAGAACTTTGGGAGGTCAAGGCAGTAGGATTATGATGTCAGGAGTTCGAGATCAGCTTGACCAACATGGTGAAACCTCTACTCTACTAAAAATACAAAAATTAGCTGAACATGGTGGTGTGCGCCTGTAATCTCAGCTACTCAGAAGGCTGAGGCAGGAGAATCACTTGAACCCAGGAGGCGGAGGGTGAGCCAAGATCGTGCCATTGCACCAGAGTGAGACTCTGTCTTAAATAAATAAATAAATAAATAAATAGTTCACACAAACACTTCTACATGAATGTTCGTAGCGGCATTATTATAAACAAAAAGTGGAAACAATCCAATGTCCATTAATTGATGAATAGGTGAATAAATGGGCATATCCAAACAATGTAATATTATTTGACAATAAAAGGAATGAAGTAATAAAATCTAAATAAAATTATGTAATATAATGTAATAAGACAAAATGGATGAACCTTGAAAATATTACACTAAGTGAAAGAATCCAGTTACAAAAGACTACATATTGTATGATTCCATTTATGGGAAACATTCAGAATAAGCAAATAGACAGAGGCAGATACAGATTAGTTGTTGCCGAGGACTGGGGTTATTAGGAGTGGGGATAGGTTACTAACATATTACAGGATTTCTTCTGGGGTGAAGACCTATTTTAAAATTGAGTATAGTGATGGTTGCATAACTCTGTGTATTTACTAAAACCTATTGAAGTATATACTTAAAAAAGAGGAGACACTAAAAACACTCTATTGCCTGACATATCCACGTGTATAAAAAGTTTCAGAGTTGGAGACTGGGGAATTATCTTTGCAGAGAATTAGACTGTGAGTACCAGCCTGCTCAGTTACAAGACAGTAACTTTCAGGCGACCATTCTGAGGTCTTGTTAATATTTATCTCCTGAAGTTTGGGAGACGCAGTGGGCTGGTACATGCAACAAATCTGATTAGTTTAAAGGATGAATGACTAGTTGGCTATCCACTTCAATGGTGGAAACAGGAATCTAAGAGTTTGTTCAGGGCAAAGGATGCAGGAGTTTCTCACGGATCAGAGGTTAATATGAAGATCCAATATAGAATAATCACTGATCTGTCCTAGTGAACTACCCAGGGGGGGCAAAGAGAACTCAGCTGAGAAAAAAGAACCATAGTCAAATTATTAGGACTGAAAGTGAAAGTAGTCACATCTCAACTACTCATCCAACGGAATAGACATGTATTGGACCTTGGCAAAGGACATGCAGGGACATCCTCAGCTATGGGAAATCACTGGAGAACCTACAGAAATGCCCATCAAATTGTTAGTTTAAAACCAGCTGTTGTATTCAAGTTGATGGAGGATGAAATAAATATTAATACTACTCAGAGATAAAGGGAAGAAGGCAACCAAACCTCCTTTATTCCATGATGTCTTCCTGCCAGCCATCGGCAGAGCTGCAGGGAGAAGCCTCAACTTTAAATCAGCTTCAGAGTTTTGATATTACATGAGGCCAGACATTTTCATTATTGAACTGATATTGTGTTTGATGACTTAAAATTATAGTAGGACTTTATTAAAATGATCACATAGGAGTAAGTAACACCACTAACCCCGCCAAGTATATTTAAAAGACAATGGGAAACAATTTAGATTGTTTATAATTATATCCCACTAGACGCACCACTGCAGATTCTAAAATGAGAATAATAATGGCATCCAATCCACAGAACTGCTGTCAGAAATCTCTTTCCTGTCTAGCAAATAATAAACATTTTTAATTAGTGATATTACTATCACTTTGCTTTTACCATTTGTTGACATACACTCTAGATCAGTGAATGTTCTCTAGATAGGAATGCTCCCTGCATTGTCCAATAAGTAGTCACTAGCCACATGTGTCCACTGAGGACCCAAAAAGTGGCTAGTGCAATTGATGCATTGAATTTTTCATTTCATTTCAATTAATTTAAATATAAATATAAACAGCTATGCATGGCTAGTGTTTACCACAATGAATTGAGCAGATACAGACTTTGTATAACAAGGCAAAACAATATGGAATGGAAAAGTTGGTGGTAAATTGAAGTTCAAGTTCTGCCAACAAGGAATACTATTACAAACCAAATTATTGCTTCATTAGTGTAACTGGTGATGCCAGAAGAACCTCAGAATGAATCAGAAACAAACAAAGGTTAAGGTAGGGAAGTAGAATTGTAATTTGCATGCAGATTTCAATGTGAATAACAATATATTCACAAAGAAATTTGCCCACACTGAAATATATTCAAACTAACTTTTTGACATTCAGTATGGTTCATTAGCATTGATAATAAATTGCCTATGGGATTTAAACTAGCTGTGTCCTAATGATGTAGATTGTTAAACACAGTATCTTAGTAAGAGAAGTTGCATCATCTTATTCTCTATGAATCTTATAAAAAAAAAGAGATGTGTGTCCATCTGATTGGAATCTGTTAGTACAAACCTCCGAAACATTCAGAGTAGTTCCACTCTAATAGTAGGGGGGTTTACAACACGATGAAGAAAAGGTCATCTTGCCTTTGGTAAACCTCCTGACCTACTCTTTTCTACAGCCCAAAAGAAGGTTTACTTTAGAGAGGAGGGTAAAAATAAAGCCATAAGGAGTAAGAAGGCAGAGTCAGCAGGCCTCTAAATTGAAGTCTGCAGACTGGAAGGAAAAACCAGAGTGCATTTAGCATTGTGCTCAAGCTATGTCAGATGGGAGAAAATTTTTACTTAAAGTTAGGCAATTCTGGCCTTTTCCTAACTCAACATAGTGCCAGTTGTGTAAAGTAATATTTACTATTGCTCTCACATTAAAGATTTATATCCAACTGTATCATCTTCCATATAATGGATCTAAGAGCTTTGAATTTGTTTTTTATGAGAAATGTTTGACATAGATTTTGCTCTTTTCCTTCTATCTAAACCTGCCCCTCTGCCCCAACTCCAGTCTCTGGTACACAGCTGACAGTGCAACCTCTACTTGGAAATAGGGCAGCTGTAGAGAACTTATACTATTCTAGATACATTCTAAAATGGAGACTGTCTATCACATCTAGCCTGAACTTAGCTGGATACTGTGGCAGCAGATTTTAGAATCAGCAGTTTTCTAAAAACAACGTGAGATTAGAACTGCATAAGAAGGTAAATGACTGTTAACAAATATATATTTGTGCAGCTTATGTGGCATTTTTAAAGTGTTTACTATAATTGTGGCACTTTATATGAATTGTTTCTTATATATAGCTTTATGAGATAAATGTTTTAACCCCAATATACAAATAAAGAAACCAGTATTTTGGAAAAAACTAACTGATAGCTTGCTCAACGGAACATAATTCATTATTTGGTAGAGGTCCTGAGCCATTTGTTAAGCACAATGCAATGTGGCCTTTCTGATACAGAATAGAATTCTCCCTATCAATCAAGATGAAAGGTAGTGCCTTCATCTTTCTGGGGTTATGGAGACCTACTGACATATGAAAACAGTGTGCTGTGCAGTTCCCTATAAATATAACTTGTATCTAAGCTAAATGCTCTTCACATTCCCTCTTTTTAAAAATTATTTTTACAGTGAATATAAAGGCAACTGGAGGAGAAGGGATAAGTTTCCTAATGTTGCAACTTTATGAGGCCCTAATTGGAACCTGACCAAGGGAGCAAGAATCAGCATCCAGGGACATTTGAATTCATTTTCTGATTTCTGTGCCACTGGGCAACTGGACCCCAGAAGGGGACATTCCAAATTGAGTTACCTGAGACATGATTCTTGCCCTGCTTGTGTCTGGGCAAAGCTGAGAGCAGAGAACCTACAGGGAACAAAAAGAAAAACACACAGAACTCAAGTCAGAGAAACTGGATTTTAGTCTGTGCTTTGTATTTTATCAGTGGTATTGCCTCTGGCCAAGTCATTTTTCACCTCTTTGAGTTGCAAGTTTTTTTGTTTGTTTGTTTGTTTGTTTGTTTTTTTAAATCCGTAAAACATGGATGTAAGAACTAGGATGATTATTTAAGTCTTTTAAAACTCTAACTTTCTATGAGTTTAAAATCTTAAGATAAAATGCACCCTCAACATACCCTTAGAAGTAAAATTTTCACTAAACCAGCATCCTTCTTCAATATATCACTACTTCAAAAGCTAGTTCAACAGCACTTCTTTCATGAGGATGTGTTTGTGTGTCAGTCAGGGCCCTTTGTTGTAAACGGCAAAACCTATGCTGGCTAGAGCAAGCAGACAAGTATATTAGATTCAAGCAGACAAGCATATGAGGTTCGAATTTCCTGAAGGACTAGAGCCAGACCAGGAAGTTACTCCACCATGCCTGGTGGCAAACCACAGAAGAGAGGCTTGGCGGAAGTGGGCAGGAATGTGGAGGGGCTTGGGGGGATGTGGGGAGGACTTCTTTAGGAAAAATATCTCCAGCTGTTGCTGCTAGGCACTTAAAATATGAGGTCAGGTGGGACACTGGCACTTCCACCCTGCCACTGCCTTCACCAGTATGTGGTACCTTCCTCGTGTTGCTTACTTCCAAATCCATGTCTCCATGAGTGCTTCTAATTGTCAGAAGCTAGGTCCCCTGTCTGCATCCAGCTTCAGAGACAGAAAATGTGAGCTCTTTGAATTCTACCCTGAAACGTCACGGATTCTCACTATGAAGATAAAATGTGCTAAAAGTGAGCAGGCTATAAGAGAGGCTGTTCAGCCACAGTTGAGGCCTGACCTTTATGGCTGCAAATAAAATGTTGCCCCTGAGTTTATCTTCCAGACTAAAGTTTATTTTTATAAAGTGTCATTGATATAGTAGTTAAAAAGAAATTACTTAGACAGACAGTGAAGGTACAGAAGTCCTCGATAAGGTTTTCTTTTAATGAAAAGTAACGCCAAATCATTTTCCTTTCTAACAAAAAGCAGCTTATAAAATCGAACTATAGACATAGATGCCAGCAATTGTGCCAATCATGTTCAAAATGGCGGCTTCATCCTCCCTTCTCTTTGTCATCTACCGTGTACAGTACGGAGCAGACAAGATGGCCCCGGCCAAGGGGAATGCCCATTTGCATAATGAGATCAGAGTGGGGTGGCCAGCCTTCCCCACGCCTATGTAAACATCACATCACACCTGATTGAACCATTCGGTGGGTTCTATGTAAATCAGACATCACCTCCTCAAACCTGCCTATAAAAACTGGCAAATTCCACTGCTGGCCAGCCTTTTCTTCTTGGAAGCCCCTCTCTCTAACAAGAGAGAAAGTGAGCTATTCTTTTTTTTTTTTGTTCCTGTTAGACCTCCGCTTCTAAACTCCTTGTGTGTGTGTGTGTCCATGTCCCAGATTTTCTTGATGCGAGAAACAAACCCTGGGTATTTACCCCAGACAATGAAGACACTTCATCATTATTAAGTATACAGTAGTAAATGGAAATCTTTCAAAGACACATTATATAAACCTTTACCTTTTAAAAAGATGATGGGATAAATAGTTTAAACTTGTTTTGATGATATCTTTATTTTTTTTCTTTTTTGAGATGGAGTCTTGTTGTGTTTTCCAGGCTGGAGTGCAGTGGCGTGATCTTGGCTCACTACAACCTCTGCCTCCTGGGTTCAAGCGATCCTCCTGTCTCAGCCTCCCAAGTAGCTGGGATTACAGGCGCCTGGCATTATGCCTGGCTAATTTTTGTATTTTTAGTAGAGACAGGGTTTCACTATATTGGCCAGGGTGGTCTCGAACTCCTGACCTCAGGTGATCCGCCTACCTCGGCCTCCCAAACTGCTGAGATTACAGGCCTGAGCCACTGTGCCCAGCCAATGACATAGATTTTTAATCAAACATACAATACCATGAACATATTACATGGCATGAGAGAACTTATTGCTTGTTGTCTGAATCCTTGAAGTGACCAGTCATAAAATAACTTTCCACTAATGAAACTGATTTCATTTAATAGGCATTCTTCCATTTCCAATGATCACATGAGTTACAATATATCCTGTAATCAGTCTTACCTAGGTTTAAATCCTAGCAGAGGAAACTTGGGGGATTTGGTAATCTTTCTTTCTTCTTTCTGTTTTGAGACAGGACTGGAGGGCATTGGTGCAATCATGGCTCACTGCATCGTCAACCTCCAGGGCTCACAGGATCCCCCTACCTCAGTCTCCAGAGTAGCTGGGTGTATTAGTTCGTTCTCACACTGCTATAAAGAACTACCTGAGACTGGGTAATTTATGAACAAAAGAGGTTTAATTGATTCACAGTTCCAGAGGCTGTACAGGAAGCATGGCTGGGAGGCCTTAGGAAACTTACAATCATGGTGTAAGGGTGAAGGGGAAGCATGCACCTTCACATGGTGGATGGAGAGAGAGAGAAAGTGAAGGGGAAGTACTATACACTTTTAAATAACCAGATCTTGTGAAAATGTTATCATGAGACAGCACTGGGGGATGGTGCTAAGCCATTAAAAACTCCCTCATGATCCAGTCACCTCCCACCAGGCCACACCTCCCACACTCAGGATCACGATTCAACATGAAATTTGGGTGGGGACACAGAGCCAAACCATATCACTGAGACTACAGGCAAGCCCCACCATGCTGGACAATTTTTTTTGTATTTTTTTTGGTAGAGATGGGATTTCACTTTGTTGCCCAGGCGAGTCTCAAACTCTTAGGCTCAAGTGATCCACACGCCTCCAAAAGTGCTGGAATTACAGATGTAAGCCACAGCACGCAGCCTGATTTGATAATATTTCTGATGGTTATATGAGATGATGAATGTACACAGTTTCTGATGCATTGTAAGTACTTATAAGTGTTCACTGAATGAGAGTTGGTGTTGTATCTGCTTTCTTTTCCCTGATTTTCTCTTGTTGCAAATCGGCTTAATGTTACTTTTTCTGATTATACCTGCCCTTCATTTGGTTACATAGAGCTAGCTCCTTTATTCTGCTGCTTCTACCCTACTTTGAGATTTATTTGTTAAGAACATTAGGTTAATAGCCTTTTAGCTTATTGAATACTCAGTTTCAGGTTTTGCATCAGTCCTGTGTGCCTGTTGCCATAAAGGACCCACCCCACCCCACCACAACCCTGCCCAATCAGCTTTTACTTTTCGTGACTTTGTGATTTCAAACCTTTAATTTCTCATCTCTTCTGTTTGGTGTTTCCAGAAATACTAGCCTGTCTTGCAATACTTTGGAGGTAGATTCTAATGCTTAATTAAATATCTTGTTGGACAAAGATTAGAAGGAGAAGAACAACAACAAGCAACTTTTTTTCTCTCCTCATTAGCATGTACACAGGGATTTGAAGACAGAGTAATCTTTGATTCTTAGACAATTCATTGATTGATTGTTGATGGGTCTGTAGGCAAGATGGTTAATGTCTCTGAAAGATTTTCCTGATCTGTGAAATGGGGGTTTATTTCCTGCCTTGCAGGATTGCCATGAGAATTACAGGTGCCCCACTTCCTATGGTAGTGCCTAGCCTGTAGTAGGTGCTTCATAAATGCAGACTGTCCTAGTCACTGCAGTTGAGACCAAGAGAGTGGATAGCAGTAGACTCCTGCAGAGCAGATGCTGGGTAGAGAGAGGTGAGAAAAAAAATGCCCCAGAGAAGATATTGAATACTTCTGCTCAAGGTCAACCCTGTCAGCCTGCCAGGAGGCAAAGACCTTTAATTTCATGGTGTCATTTTCTCTCCCTAAAACTACAGCCTGACATATATTTGCTTTTTAAATTGAAGTGAACTAAAATTAATCTCATTATGGGAATCTGATGGTCCTTAAGATACTTGGAGACTCCTGAGTGTCACAAAACTAGGATCAAAAACCTTGGCAAAATGCCAGTGGGAAAAGCAAAGGCAGTTAAGTGGATGCCTGTGGGGCTGGGGGTGAGGGGGCAGAGGATGCTTATGTATAATTTGACTCCTTTTGACATTTTGTCAAAGTATTGTGCCTCAAACAGACATTTGAAGCCTGATTATTTTTTGAGAAATTAAAGACCTGCCTTGCTGTTTCTTAGCTGACGGTTTACACTTTTGAAAGCCATTTAAATATTCTGTAGAGGGTTGTTAATAAGCATTAATTTGGGCAATTATGGATTTTGTAGCTGTTACTGGAGCTTGACGTGTACCTGAGCTACATTAGAGGACAAGATAAATAATACAGTCCAACCTTGGGTTGCTGTGTTCTCTACACGGAAAAGTTTGCACTTTTCCATAAAAGGAGGAGTTGAGGAGTAGCCCCTGAGGAAGGCTGGTGAATCATGGTCATCCTTATTTTTTTCTGTGTTTCTCCACTCCTAATTTGATGGTTCACCTTGGTCTGACTTTCTGCCTTCCTTCCTACTTTCAAACTGATAGTCTGTCCTCCACTTTGAAATCGTCAATCTCTCTATACCTTAAAGCTGTGAATGTAGGACATTTTCTTTCTCACATCTTGAAGGTTCTGGAGTTTCCTGGACAAAAAGCCCTTAAGATTTTGACACTAGTCAGATACTTTAACATATTTATAAAATAATTTTGCCTTTAAATCTCCTTTGGCTTTGCTCTGTCTTATGTTTTGTCATTTCCATTTTCTTGATTTTGAGAGCCGTTATACTATCTTAACCCCATATATAGCTCTCTCCAAAGACAGAAACTAAGTCCTTCTTTTCGATGGTAAATCTAAAAGTTCCCTGTGGGTCTTTTCTGTCTTGCCCCTGAGGTATAGTGCTACAAAATTTCCCCAGATGTCATTTACTCATAAGAAATAGGACAATTCACTATATTTTCCATCTTTTCTTTTATCTGAAGGCAGAGTAGCATAATCATACAGAGCACATGTCTCCTGGGTCAGAATACCTAGGCTTGCCCAGTTTGTGGTCTTTGACAAGTCACTTTGAGCTTTAATTTCCTCATCTGTAAAATTAGTATGTTAACAATTCCTACCCTAGAAATTGAGATAATGAAATGGGGGTAAACAATATGAAGCAGTTTCAGTCAAGGGGAAACTTAATTTGGCCAGAGTAGATGGAGAATGAAGTGGAAGAATCAGAAGATAATCTGTGCTAACTCTTTCTAGTTTGGGAATTTGCCTCCCTAACAGTGATTACTTAGAGAGTGCTTGAGATACACCAGGTATATGAGGAAGAGTGCTTTGGAGTTAAAGAGTTTCACCTCTGTCTGTCTGACATCACAAATGCTCAACCTCTTTGCTAATCACCTACGCACAGGAGAAATATCTAGATAGAGACTTAGAAACACATATACAAATACATATCTACTGTACTGTCAGTTGCCCTGAGAGACTCTCCCTCCTCTGCCACTATCTCCTACAACTGTATAATTATAATGGGGCTGGCCAACTGCCAGAGGTCTTTCTTTGATCTGAAACTGTTCTGCTTGTCGAGGGCAAGTTGGAAATGCTGAGAAATCGATAAGCCAGCCATCATCCCTAGGAGCCCCCAGTCCATGGCTGGCTAGGTTGGTATATAAATACTCTAGCTTTCTTACGCCTTGAGTGGGATAACACTGCAACAGATGAATCTTGTACTCTCAGAATTATTCATTGGGATTAAACTGCAGTTACCCATCATGGTAACTAAACTGATAACACACAGTTTCTTCCCTGTATTTCCTGGCCTATCTACATTAGTCCACTTTCACACTGCTGATCAAGACATACCTGAGACTGGGCAATTAATGAATGAAAGAGGTTTAATGGACTTACAGTTTCACATGGCTGGGGAAGCCTCATAATAATGGTGGAAGGCAAGGACGAGTAAGCCACATCTTACAAGGATGGCAACAAACAGAGAGAGAGCTTGTGGAGGGAAACTCCCCCTTATAATATCCATTAGCTCTTGTGAGATGTATGCATTATCATGAGAACAGCATGGGAAAGACCTGCCCCCATGATTCAATTACTTCCCACAGAGTCCCTCCCAGAACACTTGGGAATTCAAGATGAGATTTGGGAGAAGACATAGCCAAGCCATATCATTCCACCTCAGTCCCTCCAAAATCTCATGTCCTTACATTTCAAAACCAATCATGCCATCCAACCATATTCCAAAGTCTTAACTCATTTCAACATTAACTAAAAACTCCACAGTCCAATATCTCATCCGAGACAAGGCAAGTCCCTTCCACCTATGAGCCTGTAAAATCAAAAGCGAGTTAGTTATTTCCTAGATGCAATGGGGATACAGGTATTGGGTAAATACTGCTGTTCCAAATGGAAGAAATTGGCCAAAACAAAGGGTCCACAGGTCTCATGCAAGTCTGAAATCCAGTGGGGCAGTCAAATCTTAAAGCTCCAAAATGATCTCCTTTGACTCCATGTTTCACATCCAGGTCATCCTGATGCAAGAGGTAGGTTCCCATGGTCTTGGGCAGCTCTGGCCCTGTGGCTTTGCAGGGTACAGCCTCCTTCCCAGCTGCTTTCATGGGCCTGTGTTGAGGTTCCAGGTGCACAGTGCAAACTGTCTGTGGATCTACCATTCTGGGGTCTGGAGGACAGTGGCCCTCTTCTCACAGCTCCACTAGGCAGTGCCCCAGTAGGGACTCTGTGTGGGGCCTCTGACCCCACTTTCCACTTCCATACCTCCCTAGTGGAGGTTTGCATGAGGGCCCCTCCCCTATAGCAAGCTTATTCCTGGATATCCAGGCGTTTCCATATGTTTTCTGAAATCTAGCTGGAGGTTTCCAAACCTCAATTCTTTACTTCTGGGCACTCCTAGGCTCAACACCATGTGGAAGCTGCCCAGGCTTGGGGCTTACACCTTCTGAAGTCACAGACCATGTTTTATGTTGACCCCTTTCAGCCATGGCTGGAACAGCTGAGATCCAAGGCACTAATTCCCTAGACTGCACACAGGAGAGACAGCCTGGGCCCAGCCCATGAAACCGTTTACTTCCTCCTAAATCTCCAGGCCTGTGATGGGAGGGGTTGCCATGAAGACCTCTGATATGCTATAGAGACACTTTTCTCATTGTCTTGGGGATTAACATTTGGCTCCTCCTTACTTATGCAAATTTCTGCAACTGGCTTACATTTCTTTTCAGAAAATGGGATTTTCTTTTCTATAGCATTGTCAGGCTGCAAATTTTCTGAACTTTTATGTTCTGCTTCCTTTACAATACTAAATGCCTTTAAAAGCACCCAAGTCACATCTTGAATGCTTTGCTGCTTAGAAATTTCTTCCATCAGATACCCTAAATCATCTCTCTCAAGTTCAAAGTTCCACAAATTCCTAGGGCAGGGGCAAAATGCCACCAGTCTCTTTGTTAAAACACAACAAGAGTCACCTTTGCTCCAGTTCCCAACAAGTTCCTCATTTCCTTCTGAGACCACCTCAGCCTAGACTTCATTGTCCATATCATTATCAGCATTTTGGTCAAAGTCATCAACAAGTCTCTAGGGAGTTCTAAACTTTTCTGCGTTCTCCTGTCTTCTTCTGAGCCCTCCAAACTGTTCCAGCCTCTGCCTGTTACCCAGTTCTAAAGTAGCTTTCACATTTTTGGGTATCTTTTCAGTAACACCCCACTCTACTGGTACCAATTTACTGTATTAGTCCATTTTCATTCTGCTGATAAAGACATACCTGACACGGGGCAATTTACCAAAGAAAGAGGTTTGATAGACTTACAGTTTCACGTGGCTGGGAAGGCCTCACGATCATGGCAAAATGCAAGGAGCACCAAGTCATGGGTTACATGAATGGCAGCAGGCAATGGGAGAGAGCTTGTGCAGGGAAACTCCCCCTTATAGAATCATCAGATCTTGTGAGACGTATTCACTCTCATGAGAACAGAATGGGCAAGACCTGCCTCCATGATTTGATTACTTCCCACCAGGTCCCTCCCACAACATGTTGGAATTCAAGATAAGATTTGGGTGGAGCCACAGTCAAACCATATCACTATGTACTAACCCATCCTCCTACTGGTCATTTCTGGGACAATGTTTCAAATAAACTACTTTCATTCAAATCTGTTGTTTCAGGGTCTGTTTCTGGGGGATGCTGAACTAAGGTTGAATCTATGAGACTATGACTTCTGGTGAAAAGCTGATAGTGTCAGGTACTGGCATCTTGAAAATATTTGAAAATGAAGAAAATATTTATTTCTCCTTTCATTCATTGATTCATTCTTTTTTTAAAGTAAATGTTCAGTGTATTTCTTCAAGTTTCACACAGTCTTCCAAATAACAGCTCTCCATGTTTAGTGAGAGAAGAAGAACCCTGAGAACTCCAACTGCCTATCAGTGTGTAAAACTTTCTTGTGACCTCACTAGCTCTGACCACCCACTGGCTCAGAATCAGGAAGTGCAAACATTTTTATGAAAAAGTATTCCTTATAAAGACCTTTCTTCTCTCAGCATTTACTGCTTCCTTCTCCACACCCTACTGCTAGTGGCCTCATGAAGTGGTTCTTAACTAGAAATAATTTTATTCCCCAGAGGACATTTTGCAATGTCTGGAGATGTATTTCAATATCACAGCAGGGAGGGGATGCTACTGACATATGGTGAGTAGTGGCCAGGAATGCTGCAGTTTTAGTCTATTCACCACCGTATGTGAAGCAGGTTTGCTAATTACCAATGCCAAAAGAAGACTCCCATTTAGTGGAGAAAAGCAAAGTTCATCACCGTGCCAACCACCAGAAACGGAAGTCCATATACTTATGGCCACTGCATCCTGGGCTACTGTTTTTGTTCACCATACACTGGTTACATATTTGTCTGAGCCTGTTGAGATATAACACACTCACACATAAGTTATGCAAAGCAGTTTATTACTTAGAGATAGGCAGCAAGAGACATAAATCTTGAATCCTTTGGAAGCCCGTCTCCCAAGGTGCAAGAAAGCTGCCCAGGAAGGATGAACTCTTATCTGTGCTTGCTCCACTTTGGACCACAACTAAGGGACTCTGAATGGCAGCCTACCCTAGGTTATATATTTCAGGGACCACGTAACTCACTCAGTCAAGCTTTGAAGAAGTACATCCTACTTCTAGGAGAGAGAAGATCAAAGCCAGGGTGGCCCCAGGGAGTTACTCCCTAATTCTAGATGTTGCATTTCCTAAGAAGGACAGTAACAAGTCCTGTTCTGTTCTAGGCATCCCTCCTTATCTCAGGATGTTGCAGTCTCAGCACATTCCACAGTTATTCTTGAGAAGTACAAGTAAGAAAATAGGGGAGGAGTTAGGTTATTCCAAAGGCAACTGAAGAAGTACCCTGCACCATAGACTTGGTGTCTTGTAAACAACACAAATTTATTTCTCACAATACCATAGATTGGGATGTTCAAGATCTAAAGGCCTACAGAATCAGAGTCGATGAGGGCCTTCATCTCACTGTAACCTCACTAGAAGGAAGGGTGAGGAACTATTCTGCAATGTCTGGAGATATCTTTCACTGTCACAACAGAGAGGGGATACTACTGACATCTGGTGAGTAGTGGCCAGTGATGCTGCAGTTTTAGTGTATTCAGGCTGCTATAACAAACCACAGCCTTCTCAAACAACAGCCCTCCACGTTTAGTGAGAGAAGCAGAACCCTGAGAACTCCAACTGCCTGTCAGTGTAAAACTTTCTTGTGACCTCACTAGCTCTGACCACCCACTGGCTCAGAATCAGGAAGTGCAAACATTTTTATGAAGAAGTATTCCTTATAAAGACCTTTCTTCTCTCAGCATTTACTGCTTCCTTCTCCACACCCTACTGTTAGTGGCCTCATGAATTAATCCTATTCATGAGATTTCCACTCTTAGGACCTAATCACCACCCAAACCTCCTGCCTAATACCATCATATTGGTAGTTAGCATTTGAATACATGACTGAACACATGATTTTGGAGGGTGGGGGACATAAACATTCAGTTCATTGCAGCTGCTAAATATTCTCCAATGCACAAGGCAGCCCTTCATAAAGATGAATTATTTGCCCGCCCCCCCTCCCCCCAATATCAGTAGTGCTGATGTCAAGAAGCCTTGAGTAGGGAAAGATGATATATCAACCTAAACTGACCTCTTGAAGAAAGGTGATCAGTTATTTATTTTTGATACAAGTTTTAGTCCCTCACATAAGAATAATAATTTTTGATAAAGCAGTTTGGTCTACTGCAGCTCTCCCATAGCACTTTCTGCAAAGTTGACAGTCTTTAATTGCCCTGTCCAATATGGTAGCCACAAGACCCATGTGGCTAGTAAGCATTTAAAATGCGATTAGTGGGACTGAAGAACCAAATTCTAAAGTTTATTGATTTTACTAGTTTAAATTTAAATAGCTATATGTTGCTAATGACTACCATATTTCACAGTGCACTTCTAGTGGTTAGATTTCAGAGGCTGGAATCAGAGCAATCCTTACTATGCTTTTTACTTGTCCACTATACTACCTTGTGCTTTAAAAATTTTTTTTAACAGAGCTTGCTTTGTCACCCAGGCCGAAGTGCAGTGATGTGAACACAGCTTACTGCAACCTTGACCTCCTGGACTCCAACGATCCTCCTGCCTCAACCTCCCAAGTAGCTGGAACTACAGGCACATGCCACCCTGCCTGACTAATTTTTGTATTATTTTGTAGAGACAAGGATTTGTCATGTTGCTCAGGCTGAACTTGAACTCCTGGGCTGAAGCGATCCTCCCAAAGTACTGGGATTACAGGCGTGAGCCACTGCACCTGGTCATGCATGTTTTTAAAACTCCCTAAGCTTTTGTTTCATCATCTACAAAATGATGAATGTTTTATGTTCATCACAGCACTATTGTAAGGATCAAAGAAAAACCATATAGTATAGCACTTGCATATATCTATGTTCAATGAATTATTATTAGTAGTATGTGAACTGTTACTCATTTAGTGAGACTTTTCTTTACAAACCGCAGCCAGCCTTAGAAACAGGAAGTGGAAACCAGATAAAATAGCCCACTCCCTTCCCGGAGTACTGAACTCTCAACCCTTATTTATATTAATGTATCCGGGTTTAATTATGGATCTCTCTCTCTATCTATCTATCGAATCAATTTGCCATCCATCTATCATTTTTAACTCTGTACTGTCTATTTCTAACCTATCCACATATAGTTCTCCTTTATTTGAACTTTATGGTTGAATCACACTGCCAGGGTTGTTTACATTCCACCTAATTGTGATTCTACACCCTTACGCAACTGGCATGTGTTTTGAATCCTTGGCATAAATCCTTCCCTTTTCCTCCTCCTGGCACCTGCTGCCCGTGGAACAAAGCCATTGTAAATTTTTTTTTATGCAAACTGACCACAACATTTATGGATAGGACTCTAGAAAGGCTGTTGGAGAGTTTCATTTAGAGAGAGAAATTAAAATGAAACTTTTTTGAGAGTTTCTCAAAAATACTGAATGCTACTTGAGTAAAAAAGGGTCACCATTTTAGTTAATTTGAAATATACCTACTTCATATGAGTTTTATGTAGCTCATATAGTGCTCCCATTATTCAGAAAGCAAAAGAACAAATGATCATTCGGAAGGCATCATAAAAAAGTATTTAAAAATGTGTAATGGTTTAGCTTTATGTGCACATTTATTAGCTTGTCTGTGAGTTAACATACGAGAGAGAAAAAAATATGAGATGAAGAGTCTTTTTGCTTATTTGTTTCTTTTGTGGGAAAGCATGAACCACAGTCTTGAGTAACAACAGTATGTCAATTGATTTAATTCAACAAACATCAATAACATCAGGCCTTCTTCAGAGTAAGGAATCTTGCAAGAATGATGCCCTTAATACCTGAGTTATAATAAAATAGCATATCTCCATGATACACGCTAATGCACAGACACACACAGATATGCACAAACTCATACACACAAACAGACATACCAAAGTGTACACATAGGTGTATTTGAGTACATAGTACAATAGAAGAAGGAATATAAGATTGAAAGAGACACAGGCATTTTTAAAAGTCAACATTGGACAAATTTCCAGCAAATTTTCACCATCTTGCAAATTTCCATAAGGGTTAATATTTTAGTTTTAAGATTTAAGATAAGTTATCTGTTGCTTTTTAAAGAGAGAACATTTAGAATTATGGCCTTCTTAGTAAAAGACAACTCAGGGGATGCCTGGCCATGCTGGGACATTGTGGGTGTCACCATGCTTAATAGTTGCTATAGGAAAAGGAAAATGTTTAGCATGTAATGCACACAATCAAAGCTATTGAGTAAAAGGCAGCATTTGCTATTCTTTAGGAAAATTGGCAACATCAAAAATACTTACTGTGCATAATTAAAACCAAGGAAACACGTTATTGGTTCCATTCAGTTTGTTCCAGGACCAAAAAAAAAAAAAAAAAAAAAAAAAAAAAAAAAAAGCATAGAATTAACTGCATTTGTAAACACTTTATTTCATAATGAATACTGCAATTTTAAAAGACGGCCCTTTAGCCAATTTTTACTTTTGAATCATTGCCATTGTTAATCAATTATCCAAATTGTAATCAAAACAAGACATTTTTACTGAACTTTTATAATGATGTGGGCATGCAACTGGATGTATTCTTTAAGTTTGAAGTTTTTTATAGTCAAAAAAATTTAAAATATTTTTAAATTAAAAAATTTAATTGTGGCAAAATGCATATAACATAAATGTTACCATCTTAACAATTTTTAAATAGATATTATTTTTAGCGCAATTTTGGGTTCACAGTACTATTGAGCGAAAGGTAGAGATTTCCTGATACTGCCTACGCCTAAGAAGAGTAGGGAGCACAGCCTTTACAACCATCAACATCCCTCACCACAGTGGTACTTTTGTCACAATTGATGAATCTATATTGATACATCATTATTATCCAAGGTCCACAGCTGACATTAGGGCTCAGTCTAATGGTCTCTTTTTAGAAGGGCCCTGATTCTATTGTGAGAGCTCCATACTCATAACCTAATTACCTCCCAAGGACCCCACGTCCAAATACTATCCTGTAGGGGGTTATGGTTTCAACATATGCATTTTGAAGGGACACAAACATGCAGTTCACATCACACTTAAAGAGGCTGAGTGTGGCTGCTGTCTGTCACTAGAGCTGTTCACCAAATACTCAAAACTCTCACTTCTGGCACATGATAAGCTTGGTTTTCCTTTCCCCTTGAGGGTAGATATGGTCATGTGGGTTTTTTTGCAATGAACAGTGAGCAGATCTGACATATGTCACTACAGGGAGATGCTTCATGAGCCATTGTGTATTTCATGGTCTCTCCTTTTCTCTTCCATGGCAGCTGACATTAGAGATCATGACAGCTTTGTCAGTGAAAAGAGCAATGAACAGAGCCTTAAGCTGCCCCGTGACACACATGTAGTGTGAAGATGAAATAAACCTGTGCTGTTTTAAATAACTGATATTTGGGAGTCGTTTGCTAATTGCAGCCAAACCTAATCCATCTCAAGAAAAACAACTAGTAGGGAAGGGCACAGGCTTTGCTCAAAAGGACTTCAAAGTATAGGTGGGAACCATAGAAATAATCAAACAATTACAATTGGATATGAAAAATGCTCTGATAAAAAAAATACAAGAAGAATTGTATGGGTGCACAAAAGAGAAGCACTTAACCCAGACGAGGAAAATTTCCTGAAGGGAGGTAACACATTAGATTATGCTTGAAAGGCAAATAGAAGTCAGTCGGCTAAAGAAAATGAAGTCGGAGGGGCAACATGCACCCAAAGGTGAGAATTACAAATTTATCATTATGCCGCAATGTAATAGGTAATGCATGAGGTTCAAATAAGCAGAAGTGATGTTTGGGGAGGATAAGTTGATGGCACCCTGGCTTGGAAAGGGATTCATCCCATGCTTTGAAGGTTGTATATTACTTTCTTCGGTGCCTTCCATAAGCAATGAAAAGATGATAGGGGAGTGAAATAATCAGTTATAATATAGTTTTAACTTTGGACAAAAAGAAAATGTTATACCCACTCTGACTGGAGTTATGCATAATGTAAGCACGGAGCATTGCAAAGTGATACGTAAGAACAGTTATGTGAGTACAGTGTAAAACATCGGTAAATAGTATGGTCTACTTAAAATGTTACTATATAGTTGGTTCAATTAAAGGAAAACTTAATATAATGGTCTGTCTAGCTAAGAAAAATAAACTAATTTTTTCCCTGAGTCTTAAAAACCTATGGGAAATGAAAATATATGTTTACAAAATGCAGTTAAAGAATTGATAGGAAAGGACTTATTAAGATAAGCAGCACAAATGGAGTTGAAATAAGTTGTGTTTCGCTCTCTTTCTAGGGTAATTAACTTATACCAAAGACAGAATAAATATTTTAAAAGGCTATATTTACAGATTGGAAACACAGAGTAGAAAATAAAAAAGAATGAAAAAGAAAGCTTTGTAGAGGGAATCCTAAAGATGTACTTCTAAGTTTCCTCTCCTCTGGTTAATCAGACATGAATCTGGCTACTGCTGTGAAGGTACTTTGTAGATGGAATTAAGATTACTAATCAGCTGACCTTAAAATAGGGAGATTATTGTAGAATATGCAATCCTCAAGCCCTTAAAAGCTGAAGAGGCAGATAGGAGAGAGAGATGGAGGAGTGTTGTGACAAACCCCTATTAACCTCAGTAGGGAAGGCAGCAGGTTCAAGAGGCCAAAGAAGAGACCAGAGCCAGCACGCAAGACATCGGGTTTTATTAAGGAGTTATATGTGGGGGAGAGAGTCCAGTGGTGGTGGGCTGGACAACATAACTGCAGGGCCTAGTGGTGGTGGGCTGGGCAGAAAAACTGGGAATGCATGCAAACAGTTTATATGTCAATTTCACTTAACACCCTCCCCTTAATGACCTCTACGTGGCAACCCTCCTCTATGCCAAAACTCAGGGCCTCAGTTTCCTGTATGGCCTGTGCTGCACGGGACAAACCAGGGCCTCAAATATTCTTCATAGACAAGGAACACGTCTCCTGGATTTCCTAGCTTGGAACACACATTCGAGTGTGTCTGCCATACAGGGTCCTTGTAAGAGTAGCTTAAATTGTTGTTACAAGGTGTATTTACCCTACAAGAGGAACAAGTAAGCATAAAAGCAAGCCAAAAAGGGCAATCAGGGAGATCAGAAACATGAGAAGGACTCAACTATTTATTTTTGGCTTTGTAGATGGAAGAGTTATGAATCAAGGCATGTTGGAAGCTTCTAGAAGCTAAGAACAACCACTAGCTGAGAGCCTGCAAGAAAAAGGGGGCCTCAGTCCTACCATTGCATGGAACTGAATTTTTCTAACAACCTGAAGGGCTGTAGTAGATAAGGCTGTGTAAGACTGTAGCCCTGTCAACATTTTAATGTCAGTCTTCTAAGACAGGAAGACAATCCTGCTTGAGTCCACCAGGTTTCTGTGCTACACAGCTGTGAGATAATACATTTGTGTTGTTTCAAGCCACTAAATTGTGGCGATTTGTTACAGTAGCAATACAAAGCTAACCACTTGTAAAAGAAAACATGAAATAAGAGAGTAAGAATAAAGTGAAACACATGTTTCAGTCTTTCATCAATGAGTAGTAATATATTGTAGTGATGAAAGCTGTGGAATCTGGAGCCAGACTACCTCAAATCAAATTCCAGCTCCCTCACCTGCCACTTGTGAGGCCTTGGACAAGTTTCTGTCCCTCAGTTTCCACATTAGTGGAGTGGGGATAATAGTAGCTCATTATAGAACATTATAGGGTTTTTTGGATTATTACATGAATCATTATCTGTACGGTTCTTAGAACAGTGTCTAGTGTGAAGCAGCTGCTGTAAATATTAATTATAATCATTTAATTTGAATTAGTTAAACTTTAACCCATAGTCTTTTATGTATGGGCCAAGAGCTAAGAATGATTTTTGTAGAAAAAGTTTTCAGATCCATGGGTTAAGTTCACCTACTGAAAAGTAGACTTTCAGATTAGATAAATAAAAACAAAAATGTAACTGTTTACCCAAAACACATCTAAAACAAAATGATACTGTAATGTTAGAAATAAAGGGCAAGAAGAGAATTACCAGATATATGTTAAAGAAAAGGAAAGCAAGAGAGCAACTGAAGCAATGATGCTAAAAATGAAATATTATTTTATGATAACACTATAAATGGCTACAGGAGGATTTAAAATATAATATTAAGTCATACCAATTAAACTAGCAAGGTAGTAAGTCAATATAACTTTTGATCAATAGATTTGACGAGAGTCCAGGTACAAATCTGTGGACATGTCAGGATTTACTTGCATTTTAAAAGCAGAAAAGGGGAAAGAGTGGGTTAATTAAAGTTGAAAAACATTTTGAGAAAAGAAACTATATTAAAATGTACCTTTTACAATGCAGAAAAATAAATATTAGACCAAATAAAAACTTATAAAACTTAAACACAGAAACAAATGATAAACATATTAGATGGTGTTTAAGGAAGACTATATTTAAAACTTTGTGGTAAAATTCGTACATGTTACAAAAGAAAACGTTTGATAAAGTAAGGAATGCTGGTTTGCTAAGCAGGCTGTCATATTTATACATGTATTTAATTTGAAATAGTTAATTTCAAAGTTTTATTTCTTATTATAAAAGCAATATGTAATTATTGAATAAATATTAGAAAATACAAAAAAAAACAGTTACACAAACATAAAAACAGACAAGATAGCACTACCCAGAGTCAACCACAGTTAAAACCTCCTTTTGTATTCTTTTAAAAATTTATTCTTTGTAATTTTCTTTGCATCTATACATTCATATACAAAGTTTATTCCAGTGGATTGGATTCAAGCGTGAATAAGAAACATTAAGTACAGCAGTATTTTAAAAATATAAAGTATATATCTGCAACATTTGAATATTATAAGTTTTATTTTGTTCATATTACAAATTTGTTAAATGAGGCTCAGGTATATAAGACTGAATGACCTCAAATCGCACAAATAGCAAAAGTATGAAATACATCTCATTTCACTAGACATAATGGGAGTTACAAACAGACATCACAGCATAAGAAAAAAATATTCTAACAAGAAGCCCCTCCAGCAATGGAATGTGGTACTTATGGGATTTTGTAACTACAATTCTTAACCAATTTTGGTGGTTTCAGATTGAAATTTTCATTTGAGTAAAATTGGAGGTGTTGGGTTTTCTTTTTCTTTCTTTCTTTTTTTTTTTTTTTTTTTTTTTACTATAAACGGATGCAGTCTGGTATACTGAAAGGATCATTATTATTGCAACTGTGCATTTTTAGATTTAAATTTGATTTCTAACGTTTGTCCATATGCTGTTGGTCAAATTACTTCAACTCTAGGTACCTCAGTTTACCTTTCAGTAATATGGGCATAATAACCTTTTCAAGAAGTTTGTGCTGGAATTGAACAAGAATGTAAGCAAAATCATCAGTCACACTACAGAAGTCTATTATTTTCCTGTGAGGGAAGAAATCAGTAAGCTTGATGTTTATGCCAAGCATATTTGTTCCTAGGTTACTAGCGTACCAGAAAAAGCAGTCCTTTTCTTTTTCAGATCATCAAATTTTAAGATTAAAACAAAAAAGAGAAGACTCTCAGTACTGCTGCACATACACTTAGGAAATACACAAGTATCGAATGGGTGGGTGTACTGCTAAAAATGCTTATTAATTTTATAATAGCTTATGTGTGTGCACTCAATATGCAAGTTCTTTCTCTGAACATTTATGTCAGGTTCTAGCTTGCCCAGCTTTTCAGTCAGGTGGGGCTGTAGCTATTTCTGGCCAATGGACTACAGGAAGTGGTATTATCACTTCTCAGTGGAAACATTGAAACTCCAACAGCCTTCCTCTTTTCCCACTGTAAGGTTTAAGGAGGCCATTTGTTTTAGATGGTGCAGAAAGCACACTGCAGTGCCTCTTTCAGCCGCGGTTCCCGAGTGACTGTGCGGACTTATCCTTTGCTGTTTCACAAAATGTTTACTCCGAGTGAAAAATCAACTTTCTTGTGAGAAGGCACAGAGATTTTGGAGTAAATCTATTACCACAACACCTAGATTATCCTTACTAATAATAAATTCAAGAGCATAAGTAAGGGGTAAAAAAATAATTTCAGGTCAACTAATAATTTCAGATTAACTCCCATCATTTGAAAACCTAGATCGCTTCTTGGGAAGGATTTTTAGGCTCAGCAACAAAGATCAAAATGACCTAATTCTGAGGTCTTCCATTGGTGTAGGAATAGGAAATGTTTGCATGTCTTGAAGCATTTCCCTTATCTGATATAAAGCTTTACTTACTTCTCTCAACAGATTTTTAAAGAAAAAATACTTGAGATTAAAAAGTAATATAAGTTCTTTGGGATAAAATAAATAAATAAATAAAGTAATTCCAAACAAGAAAAAGCAACTGAGATTCCATAATCTGGAGATAATCATAGATGTGTCAACAAAAAGAGTCAAACTCTGTAAAATATTGGAAGAGATTTATTCTGAGCCAGATATGAGTGACAGATATGGCCCATAACACAGCTCTCAGGAGAACACATGCCCAGTGAGGTCAGGGCACAGCTTGATTTTATACATTTTAGGGAGACATGAGACGGCAATCAATTGCATTTAAGAAATACATTGGTTTGGTTTAGAAAGGCGGGACAACTCAAAATCAGGAAGGTGCCTCCAAGCTATAGATAAGTTTAACATTTTCTGATTGACAATTGGTTGACTTTGTCTAAAGACCTGGGATCAATAGAAAGGAAATGTTCAGGTTAAGATAAAAGATTGTGGAGACCAAGGTTTATTTGAAGACATATAACTTCTGCCCTTAGAGACAATAGATGACAAATGTTTCCTATTCAGACCTTTCAAAAGGTGCTAGACTCTTACTTAATCTCTTCAGGATTGGGAGGGCCTAGAAGAAGAAAAATATAGCTATGTTAATAGAGATTCTTTTACTTTTTATTATTTATTTTTTTGAGACGGAGTCTCACTCCATTGCCCAGGCTGGAGTGCAGTGCTGCGATCTCGGCTCACTGCAACCTTTGCCTCCTGGGTTCAAGCGATTCTCTTGCCTCAGCCTCACAAGTAGCTGGGATTACAGACATGCACCACCATGCCCGGCTAATTTTTGTATTTTTAGTAGAGACGGAGTTTCACCATGTTGGTTGGCCAGGCTGGTCTCGAACTCCTGACCTCAGGTGCTCCGCCCACCTTGGCCTCCCAAAGTGCTGGGATTACAGGCGTGAGCCACCACGCCCAGCCCCGAGATTTCTTACAGATGTACATTTTCCCCCACAAAGGACATCTTGCAAAAGGGCCATTTCAAGATATGGCAAAGAAACATGTTTTGGTGTAAAATTTTGATTTTTTTTGGAGGTAAAATTTTGATTTTTTTCCTTGTCTCATAATGTTATTCCAGAGTCGGGTTGGAAAGAAAGTCACACTATACAGGGTTAAATAAAACCATCTGATAAGAACTTATCGTTTGTAGGGCATGACTCCCCAGACCCCTTAGATTGGAATTTGGGCAAAATTAAAAAATTATCAAAGCTTAGTACCCAGGTAAATGAGCTATTAGTGGATACTAATGGGGTATCACCTTCCAGATATATTTTCTAAATGTTATATAGTCACACACATACAAATATGTACACACATTTAAACACACATTCACCATATAAGACATATTTTACATATCGCTTATTTTGTTTTCATAATTATTTTATAGTATAACTTTTTAAACTTCAAAATTCATTGGTAACCACTCCCATGGTCATTAAGAATTGTTATAAAATATGATTCCCAGTGCTTGCAGAACATTCGACTTCGTGGCTTTGTGGCGATTTATTTACTGGCAGACTTTTTATACGTTGAATTTGTTTCAGTTTTGAGTATATCATCCAATTCTCTAGTAACCATCCTTATGTATACATTTCATGTATTTATTTTATTTTATTTGGTCTTGAACTGAATTTTCAATTTTTCATAGACTGTTTCTAGGAGTAGGATCTTTGGATCAAAATATAAATATTCTTTTTCAAGGCCTCTGAGATGTATTAGAAACTCACCATTACCGGTCCTATATCCTTTGATCATATCTAAAAGGGTGTCAAATCTAACAGAAAGTGATGATATCACAATTGTGATTTTTATTTTGTCCATTTTCTGTTGGTAAAACTGTACATTTTCACAACAATTACCATTTATATCACATTTCAGTTATTCATCTATTTTGTTTTGGAATATTTTTCTTTTAAGTTATTTGCTTTTTATTATTGATATTATTATTGATTTGTGAGAATTTACTATATAGTAAAAACGTTAGCTCTCTTCCCAAATAGTTGCAAATATTTTTTCCTGGATCATAACTTGTCTTCTTTATGTTGTTTCTGGTAGTGTTTGATCTAGAGTATTCTACATTCTTTGTGTGTTAAAAATCCATTGATCATTTAAACTATAGCTTCTTTCTTTGCTTTTTAGTTTAGGCATGACTTCTTTTTCCCCTAAGCAAACTAAAGTCTGTTCTTTCAGTGATTTAGTGATTTTACATTTTAGCATTTCACACTTTATACAAAGTGTGATATTTTTGCTTTTCAGTAGTTACCAGTTATCTCAGCACCTTTTGTATGTGAAAATTTCTTCTATTTCTACTGATTTCAAAATTCCTTATCTATCTTTTTCCAAACAAAACACTGAATCTTTAAATGTGTTCTCAAATGAAACAAATACTTCATATAAAACAATTTTTATTTAAAAGGCATAGATTGAAAAGGCCTAGATTGAGATTTCTGAATCTCTACAAAATGTTATGCAAAATATCCAACTTTCAAGTAACAAACAGCTCCTCTGCCATTTTTTTGAAGTTGAATGGAACTTTGGATATTGAAAAATTTTGCAACTGGTCATAAAAATCTCACATTTTAAGTTGTATTTTACATCTTAACTCCTGTTCTTAAATAATTTTTTGTGGTCTTAAGACAAGTGTATATTCTCCTCAGTTTCTAAATTTACTTTTTATTAAGAGCAAACTACATAAAGTTTATGTGCAAGGTCAAGATAATTTGCTTTGTTTCCTACAGCAAAATACACTTTTTTGTTCTCAAAAAAAGACAAAAGTTAAGTTTTATCTCAAGTCAAAAATATCTCTTTAATTTGTGCAGCAAAAATATTTCAATTAAAGTACCACAAAGTTATATGTAACAAATATTGCAATTCAGAGGACAATAGCTTTTCTTAGTTAAAGCAAGGATAATTCATTTAAAATTAAGTTATATAGATTAAAATAGATATAAACTTATGATCCATTTTCCAATAGAAAACAAGCAAATTTTCCTCTTATAATTTGCCCTCATCATCCCAAAGTAGTATATCTGGATTTGATACATTGATTGGTTCATTGAAATTGAGCTCTTCAGTAGATGATGTTTAAATATCAATCATCTTATGAATATTTAAAATCAAGAAATGTCAATTAAAGTTTTGCTCATCTTGTTTACTTTTAAGAGTTCTTCAGAAATATCAAATAAAATGAGATCATACTTGGTGGTAGTTTAAAACTCTTAAAAGGTTGATCTTTGCATAGTAATACTCCAAAATATTCAGGCGGGAAATATTCAAATATAATGTAACCTTTGGGATTATTAAAAGGAAATCTTTTTTGATCTCAGTAAAACTTTTACTGTTTAACTTCAGCATTTTCCAATTAACGCTTTATTTAACATAGTGAGCTGAATTCTAAATTAATGCATTTAAATGAAAAATAAATTGTATTAGGCAATTTTATTCTGTGATTAAAATAAGTTTCAATATAGCGGTTAGTTTATTACTTTCTATTCCTCACTGATTATATTTAACGTTTTGATGAACCTCAAAGTTGCTTTTATTATTTTCTTTCACTTCTTTTTTAGACAAATATTTAATACTTTAAGTATAATTTTGAACAACCTTAAGTCTACAAACTACATACAGGTAATACCCACATATATACAATTTAGATATATGGATAAAATTTTGCTCCATGTTTATATATTCTCCTTAAGAAAGGATTCAGGAGAGTTCCTGGAAAAGCAATTTGAAAGCTTCACCAATATGTGATACACATGCTGTAAGTTACTAGTTTACAAAGTTTATCTATAAATAAGAACATCAATATTCACCAAATAGTGTACACCCAACTTTTCTGAGCATAGATTAAGAGGGCGTGTACAACTAAGAGAACAAAAAACAAAGGGCCATGAAAGAGCTTATTAAAAATCCTATTAGTCACTTGTTCTTTGTAGATAAGTATGCTTATTTGGAAATAGCCAGATGCAGTCTGACCAAATTCAGACAAATATACAGTATCATAATGTTTTCCAGAGGTGTTTTATGAAGTAGGGTAGAGGGTGATCCCATTCAGGGTCCTGTGAGCTGACTGGGCAACTCATCTGTCCAATATTGGTATCTCCTATGCCTTCTCTGCCTGTCACTCTTTTCCCCCCACCCACACGTTCTGGAATTACTTTCAGCTTTGACTTCGTTTTTCTGTTTGACTAGACCTTTAGTTTCTAAAGCTACATCTCATCTCCCTGACACACAGATAATTTGACTTATTTCAATCCCAAACTTCATGAAGGATATGCACATCATCTGTCTTGGTTTCTGTTTACCACCTACCTTTACAAATCACAACCAATGCCTCAACCTGCCCCAGGCATTGGATTCTCACCATATCTATGATTAGCTTTTACAGATTTCTAACAATGAAAAGATAGTCATAAGTCAGTCTTTGCTGAAGAAGAATATTTTTTGTCTTTACATAATTTTTTAAGAAGTCATCAGATTTGAATTTGTTGAAAGTCTTTGCTCAAGAATTAGTTGGTTTTGTTTTTCCATTTTCTTTTAAATAAAGAAAAGTACAAAGCATGCTACAAAATGCCTACATGTCATTTTCCCGAAATTAACATGTTAGAATATCGCTAGTCTAAATTTCTAAAAAAGAAATAAACCTTATTATATGAAGTTGAAATCCCCTATGAAACCTCACCCCAGGTCCCTTCCATTCTCTCCTGGATACATTTTCTATACTTAGTGTCCCCTATTCAGGTCCTTCTGTTCTTTTCAAAAACTACTCTGATCAGGCTTTTGTACCTATCACTACACATAATTGTTTTTTTCAAGGTCACAGTAACTTCTAAATTGCTAAGTCAGTGGACAAATCTCAGTCTCTTCTTGAATAGTCTAGCAGCATCATTTGATACAATTGATCACACCTACCTCCTTAAACACAGTAATTACCTAGCTTTCACCATAGCACACACTATTAGTTTTTCTCTTACAAACTAAGTCCTGTTTCCTTATTCCTTTTCTTCTCTCAGATCTTTTAAAATTGTAGTTGACTCTGTTGTCTTGTCTAATTAAACTCACCAACTTGGTGATTTCATTCAGTTTTATACTTTTAAATAAAACTGTTAGCTCATACACTACTATTTTTTAAATTCCTTTCTTTTATCCTTCTATTTGCCGCCTCACACTTGTTCTTAATGGGAACTCCTTATCTTCTTCCTAAATCTTCTGTACCCACAGTCTTTCCCATCTCAGTTAATGGCAACTACTTCTTTCCAGTTGAAAGTTACAGGTTAGGATTTAGATCTAACTCAAATTCTTTTATTTCTCTTACATTCAATATCAAAACCCATCAGAAGACTCCGTAGCTTCAAAACACATCTGATCATATCTTAATACCTCCATCTCTATTACTGTGGTCCATGGCATCTCCTTCTCACTTGGATGGCAATATCCTTTTAACTTGTCCCTCCACTAATGTTCCTTGGCCCCTTTCTAGCTAGTTATAGAAGCTACAATGAAATATTTTTTAGAATAAAAGTTAGGTTATGTCACTTTTTTGCTTAAAACTCTTCCCTCCCTCTAAAAGCCAACGTCATTACAATAGCCAGCAAGACCCTACAAATTTTGGCTTCTTCTTCGTCTCTGACATTTACAACTTTCCAGTTCCCACCCTCTTCTTCATTCACACTGATCTTGTTATTCTGTGGACATGTCAGTAATCTTCCTACTTTTTGCACTGGTAATTCATTTAATCTGAAATTATCTTCCCTCAGATACCCACATTACTCTCTCCCTATGGCAGATTGTTAAGATGAGGTCATACTGGAATGAGTCCTAATCCAATATGATTGATGTCCTCATAAGAATATGTCCATGTGGCAGTTAGTAAAAGGAATAAGTTACAATGTTTGATAGGAGAGTAGGGTGACTATAGTCAACAACAATGTATTGTATATTTCAAAACAGCTACAAGAGAAGACATAAAATGGTTCCAACGCATATAAATGATACATACCCAAGGTGATGGACATCCCAAGAACTCTGACTTAATCATGATACAGTCTATGCATGTAACAAAATATCACATAATAAATATGTACAAGCCAGGCGCGGTGGCTCACGCCTGTAATCCCAGCACTTTGGGAGGTTGAGGCAGGCGAATCACGAGGTCAGGAGATCCAGACCATCCTGGCTAACATGCTGAAACCCCGTCTCTACTAAAAATACAAAAAATTAGCTGGGCATGGTGGCGCGCGCTTGCAGTCCCAGCTGCTCTGGAGGCTGAGCCAGGAGAATGGCCTGAACCCAGGAGGCGGAGCTTGCAGTGAACCGAGATCCCGCCACTGCACTCGCGACAGAGCAAGACTCCGTCTAAAAAAAAAAAAAAAAAAAAAAAAGAAGTATGTACAAATAAATATGCCCTAAACATGTGCAAATATATATATCAAGAAAAAAAAACCAAGAATAGTACAGTGCTATGCCATCACTTCCCAAAGAAAAAGCGCTACGTGGTTCTGTTCTGTCTCCCCAGTTTTATGCAGTGAGGCAATATTTATTTCCTCCAACTCCTTTTATTCACCACTCCCCTTCCCAGAGAGAGCTTAGCTAAAATGAGAAAAGAGGGAGAAAATTTCTATTATAACATCAAACAAAGGCTATTAATACTTGCAAGACAAATTTTGATTGTAGATGTTTAACTGAAAGATCTAAAGACTTATTTTCTTAGGATCTTTAAGACACCTAACCTCTTTCAACAGCTTGCCTGCCCACATGTCTAACTGGCTGAAAACAAGGGAAAATGGAGCCTATTGACTGATAATTAAGACCTAGGAGACAGGGAAGAAGGCTAAAGAAATTAAGGCCACCCTGGAAGAAGAAGAATGTTAGTTAAAATCTATAGAGACGCAAATTAAATTTAATACCTATGTGAACTTTGAATGGAAAAAAGGAAAGAACTATCTGTGTCACCGAGTAATGTCTATGTGTTTTGTATGTGTTTCTATGTGTTTTACGCAGAGTTTTCTTCCAGTAGCAGACACACTTTCATGATCTTTCAGACACAAACGTCTATGTAACCAATAATTACAACAACAGCAACAACAACAAAAATATGGCCAAGTAAAGATAGAGATACACATGGAAAATGCCATGGACTGCAAAGCAGAGATTAGAATCATGCAACCGCAAACCAATAAATGCTAAAGATTGCTGGCAAATCAGCAGAAGCTAGGAAATGGTGAGGAAGGATTTTCCCTACATGTTGCAGAGGAAGCATGGTCTTGCCTTCACCTTGATTTTAGACTTCTAGTCTCTAGAACTGTGAGATGATGAATTTCTGTTGTTTTAAGTCCCCTAGTTTTCAGGACTTTATTATTGCTGTCCTAGGAAACCAACACAGGTCGAATTATTTGCAAACAAGAACATCCTTGTGCATATATAGTGTAGATAGATAAACATTTATGGGGAATCATGAACAGCCTGCATATTTGTAAAGATTCGTGTCTTGTGTCAATTGCCATTTACAAATGCAGCCAGTTTTTCCATTAAAAAAAAAAAAAAGCAAACTACAATTTATCCAGAAACATCAAATAGTGAAGACAAATTACTCTGTAGTTAAGTTAATCTTGGGGATTCTATGGATTTACTGAATGAAAGGAAATACATTTAACCTAATTGCCTGTTGTCATTTACTGATCCCTCCGTGCTGAATTACTTGGTACCTAGTTGGTTTAGATTATTCTCTACAGTAATAGTCATTTTCTTTTCTTTTCCAATGGGTTTCTCTTTTCTCTTAAAATTACTTTTTCTTCCACTTTCTCTCCTAGTATTACTTTTGTCTTGTTTCTCCAACTTTGTTAAAAGCACTGTATTACACATGCAAATAAGCATAAGAGATTTATATAGAAATCAAAAAGCCATCTCACACAAGGTATGTGTTTTAATTTCAGCTGCCACCAAGAAATAAGAAAAATAATTTGAACTAGAAAATAAAAAACAGATCGTGTTTATGTTTTTTAAAGAATTCTGACCTTCGGCCGGGCGCGGTGGCTCAAGCCTGTAATCCCAGCACTTTGGGAGGCCGAGACGGGCGGATCACGAGGTCAGGAGATCGAGACCATCCTGGCTAACACGGTGAAACCCCGTCTCTACTAAAAAAATACAAAAAAATCTAGCCGGGCGAGGTGGCGGGTGCCTGTAGTCCCAGCTACTCGGGAGGCTGAGGCAGGAGAATGGCCTAAACCCGGGAGGCGGAGCTTGCAGTGAGCTGAGATCCGGCCACTGCACTCCAACCCGGGTGACAGAGTGAGACTCCGTCTCAAAAAAAAAAAAAAGAAAAAAGAATTCTGACCTTCAACAAATGGTCCAAGATAGAGCTCCTTAATTCTTCAAATATTCATTGTCCACATATGTAACATACTCACAAAGTTAAGGCCCTAAGATCCGCACTGGGAACAAATAGATGGTTAAAACACAACCTATTGTTAAACAAAGGATCCACTGAAAAAAGCGTCAAAATGAGGGAGAAAGACAAGGAAACCAAGTACTCTAAAATAAGGGGGTAAAAAAAAAAACTAAAAATGATTTACATAGAGCAATGTCGTTTATGGGGTTCAAAATACTGAAACATCTTTTTGGAACCTCATTTTAGGCATAGCAGTTCAATAGTAACATACACGGTTGAATGCTAATTTTAATATAGGTGATAAAACCTTTTACATCTTTTATATCTTTTATATATATATATCTTTTATATCTTCACAAATAAGCCCCTTTTTAAAAGTGTAGAAGACCCCTTCAAATCTGATGGGATGCCAGTAGAATAATTGGTGCAACTGAGGGAAACGGCAGAAGGAAACCAAAAGAAAACACGAGGTGGAAAGCAGAGGGTATTTTGTGGTGGTGTGTAGTTGAATACTGATCTATCAAGTAGTTTTGCCCCTCTGCTGGTTTCTCCTCCATCCATCCAACCCCCTGCCATTCATCCATTTTATCTTGTGTTTGGAATAAAAATACAATTGATAACATTTAGATTTGTTTTGAAGTTTCCTTTTTTTTTTTTTTTTTTTTCCTGTAGGGTGGTTACTTCTCCCTTGCCAAATTCACCAAGTTCTGAATACTAGAATAACATCACTCTCAGCAGCAATAATGATAACAAGAAAATATAAGCTTTGAATAATTGTTAGTCAAATATATTTCTTAAATATGAAATGGTTATTCCATTAAAAGAATTGGTATCTTAAGGAATTAAATGTCATAATAGAATCTAAATAATACTTGTTAAATATTTGTTATGTTTTAAAGTGAGAATAATTCATTAGTCTTTAATGTGAGTTTCTGATAGCCTATCTCTATTAGTTCTTTGGACTTGGCTGAATTGCTTAAATACTCTAAGCCTCAGTTTTAATATCTGAACCATGAGCTAATTTTATGTCTCTCAAGGGATTTCATGAAGAATAATGAGTCAATGTATGCAGAAAGTCTTGCTTAATGTATGTAGTAGGTGTTCATCACACATTAGCTGTCACCAAAATCTTTTCACTCTCACCTAACCTGTTCAAGATTTCAAGATTTCATCTGACATCAGTACAAGGCTTCCATCATTTTTACAAACTACAAAGTTAAATTTAGATTACTAAAATAAATTTGTTTTATTTTTAAGTCCGCTAGCTCATATCCTATCTTATTTCCTGTGTCTGTGATGTAGTAAGGCAGATTTCTTCTCTGCTTTTTCTTCACCTGTCTCTAGATTTTTAAGTTGTGTCTCTAGACTGACTGGTTAGGCATTCATTTCATTTTTATTCAACTGAGTTCTACGCCTTCTTCCAGTTCAAGGTCATGCCATTTTATACTAAGAATACATCTCCTGCAAAGTCTCACACTAGGTTCAGCACATTGTGTTTCTTAATTTTTCTTTACTACCATTTTATTTCAAATTAGTATATGGAATTTTATATTTTTAGTGCCAAAAATTAATTGAATCATTATTGTCCTTACTCTTTACTTGTTCTAGTGTTTTGATTTTTATCACCTCAACTGAACTTGCAAACTCACTGAAGCAGAGTCTATTTGATTTATTTCGTACCAGCTAAAAATCAGTTATATCACCTCATTACCATTGGATGCAATGGGTTTTGTTTCCAAAGCTATCACCTTGAGGCATTATTTTTCCAAAGTGCCATGTTTGCATTTGTATGCAAACATTCTTATATTGTCATCTGTGGAAAAGTACATTGGCTTCTCTAACAGTTTTTAACATTTGAGAATTAAGAATACTCTTAGGTATGCTTTTCTAGATATATTAAATATTATTAGCCTAAATACTAATACTTCTGCTGCTATTAAGTACTATTGCCAGTGCTACTAGTGCTAGCTAATATTTACTGGGTGTTTTTCTATGTATCTGGCACTGTATTAAGCACATTACAGCTATTGTCCTATTTAATCACCATAACACAACTATGAAGTATTATTATATTCACCACCATGCAGATGAAAAAACTGAGACACCAAAAATTCAAGCAATCAAATTCATGCAGCTAGTCAGTGTCTGTGTTCAAATTGGAATTTATTCTATGTGATGCCAAGCATCATGATTTGTCCATGTCTCCTTCTGGAGATATCAGATTCCAGAATAGCGTATTGGAAACTGACTGAAACTTCAGAGTAATGACACCTATTAATACCTTCTGTGAGGTACTGAAACAAAGGCCCTTGAAAATCCAAGAGAGCTTGGCATATGGCAGTCATTCAATTATTACTTATTAAATGAATAAACAAGGTTATAGTTAGTTATATTAGTCTCAGCACAGCAGAATTTAATTATTTAAAAGTCAAATATGATTAGAAAACTCTACTTTAAATGTCTTAAAATAATTTAATTCAAAATATTTATTATAAATACCCTTTCGATTATTGTTGTCAGTTTATATGTTCCACTACTAAGTAGTTTATGAGTCTGTGAGTTTTGTTTCCAATAACTTCCTTGAGAAAGTAGAGCGTATATTAAAAATAGACCTTTACAAAGAACAACCTGGTACAGTAAAAAAAAAAGGTTCATTTTATAAAGAACAACTTGACAAGTTAGAGGTCTTTCTCTAGACACTGGGCTTCATTAAATCAAGGGTAATAGCACAGTCTAATGCCTGACAATTTGCATCTTTCACATTTAATTTAAATTTTTTCTGCACCATCTATTCCTACTGGTGTATAGTTATCCGATTTTCTATTAAATGAAAAGTGTGAGCTTTTAGTCCCAAGTTCCAAAGATCAGGCATTATGTTCTTTTCTAACACAAATCTTGAGATGTCAACATCTTTCAGGCTGATTAAACCCCTTATCACACAACTAAGTAGTAAAACATAGCCTGGTCGTATGACTTGAGTTACTGTACAGCATGTTTGCAGGGAAGTAGCTCTGAGGGAGAAAAACTGTTTATTTTTACATGGTGCCACCTTAATTTGTATTCCTCTAGATTGCATTTAAAGTTAAAAGTTCATAAAAATTTAAAGTTTTACAGGCATTGCTTCCTGCAGGCTTAAAAGCCCAACTGACATTTATGAACAAATAAGTTTATCATAGAGTGAATATATTTTTTAAACACTTATGGGTATTCTCCAACTCACAACATCTGCCAACCATGAATGACAGGAATGTTTGCAAGTTTCAAGAAAATCTTTAGCTTATTATAATTAAAAAAAAAGGTGAACAAACTGGTATGTAGGGATAACTTAAAAGGTTTACTTTTATTTCATCAGTAAATGCAGCTTTCACTTACATATTTAATGAAAGAATAAGAGCATACTGTAGTTTTCTAAGATTAAAAAAGTGCTGATATATGAAAGTAGGGCCAAAGCTACTCTATGAAAGTATTTTTCTGAATTTGATAACTTGCAGGGCAATAATTTTTATGCCAAATATCTGAGCAGGCAACTTATTTGCCTCTGGGTTCTATGAAAAAGTGACCAGCTAAGCTTCTCCACAAGGGAAATTCTAAAGTCCAAATATTAGAACGACACAAAAAGATAAATCAGTTTATCAAAAGAACCCTGATCCAACCTTTGCTTTCTCCACTCTGCTTTGTCTCTTTTTTTGTATTGATCATGACTTCTAGTAAAAGTTTATGCTTGTCATTTCTTCAAATCCATTAAAGAATAGAATTCAGGCTTGAAAGGAGATTGTTTTTCATTTGTTTGTTTGTTTGTTTTTTGTTTTAATTTTGAATCTCCCTGGAATGCTAAGAAATGGACATTCTGTATGCAGACAGAACAGAAGGTGATACATTTGTTCAGAAATCTGATGGTCCATGAGAGAACTGTTGAAAGCACAGACACGAGGATATTAAATGGGACTCCACTGGCAGAACGAATTATTGTGTCTCACTGCACACCACAGATTTACTACTGGGGAGAGAATAAGGAGTGAGGTATGGAGGCTAACATTTAGGAGGGAAAACCCGTTTCTTTTTTCCCTACCTGACACATCATGTGCCTCACATGTTGTATTTCTCCAATAACAGTTGGTAGCATTTGCATACATTGTAGAGAATGCAGATGGTTTTCTGCTGAGAATGCAGCAAGCCCAGGAGGTCACACTGGAAATTACTAAAGTCTTGAAGTACATCTTTGTGAATGCTATAATTTTAAAATCAAGGCCTTATTACTTATCACTTTAACATATTTTTCTGTGTTTAAAACATACGTGCTCTTGACCCACCTAGGAAAAAAAAAATACCATAACAACTTAACACCCACCAGTAAAGCAAAGGCTACTAGCATAAAAGATTGAAGTGTCTGTAAAAACACTTTCCCTAGAGAACATTACGCTATTGAAGTTCAGATCAGCAATACCCTTGCCTCATTATTTTTTCATGCCTCACATACCTGCTGCTTTTTCAAACTTTCCCATGTTACTTCCTATCTTTACAAGTGCTATGTTCTCATCTAGTACTTTAAGAAATGAGGGAATCCAAAAGCCCTTGAAGACATGGTATACTTTAAAATGTATTACTGGACTAAATATTAAGCTATATTCTAAAGACTTGCAAAAATAGGCCTTGATCACATTATGAGAAAATTTCCACCTTGGTTTTGGAGCAGTGGTGGCAAATAACGAGAATGATTGTACTAGTATAACTGCACTTTGGTTAAAAGTTTTTTGGTTGGATTTGGACCGGTGACAAAGGGCATTAAGAACACTGGGGATTAGGGAAGACAATTACTTCCTAATTTATATTAACTCCATTGTTCCTGAGATAGTTAATTGTTATTAAGTGTAAGAGGATAATTTAAGTTTTTCAAGCCAGAGAGAGAATGTTCATCCCATATAAAAACCATTCTTTAGTTGATGATATTTTTAAAAATGTTTGACATGGAGAAAACCATTCCTTCATGTGTTCCTTTATTATACACATCTTTTCAAACATCTGAAATAGAAATGGCATTGAGTGGGCACTTTGTATTAGGATGGCCAAAGAGTGTACTCTTTTGTTATACATTGACATCTTCCAAAATTGCAATAGGGGATTAAAAAACATATTTTAAGTAACTTTAAGATTATTTCAAGATATACATATTAGAATTGTTAGGAAAACAATTGCTATGCTAAAATATTGATTTTAGGCAGTTAAACACTCAGCAGATATATTTTAATAATTTCAGGAAGCCATAAAGAGATAGATGGTGAAGGAGTGGCGTGAGGAGAAACCAGGAAGAGAAGGTGATTTTAGATAAGTTTACCAGAGACAATCGAGCAGAGACCTGAATAATTGAGGGAGTGAGTTATACAAAGATCTGAGAGCGGAGTAGAAGGAAACCACATTGCCACACAGTGCAAATGATCTAAGATAGAAACCAATGTGGTGGTGTTTGAGGATTAAGAGATGTAGGCAGGGGCAAAATTATGTAAAATGGTAGAGGCCAATGTCTGGATAGAGTGTAGATTTTATTCTATGAATGATGAAAAGCTACTGAATGGTTTAAATAAAGGTGTGAATGTATAACAGTGTGAGCTAAGAAAGTAGGCTGCCTCACTTTCAATCTTAGCAATAATCTTGGGCAAGTTATTCATTTTCCTTATCTGTGAAATGAGAAAGTAAATGTGACCCACCTATTAGGCTATTCTGAGAATTAAATAACAATATATGTATAGTTATTAATTATTTATATTTAACAAAGACCACTGTTATTTGTGGAAACTAAGCCATGGGAACCCAGACGAGTAACAAGAAGAGATTTAGGAAGCTATAGCATACAGAAGTCCACACTAGAGACAGAAGAACTCATGGCCAGTGGTTAGTGTTTGAAGTAATGAGTAGTCAGATTTAATACATTTCATGACTGAAAAGCAGAGAGAATTGAGACGGATTCAGTGTGAATTGTAAGAGAGAGGAAGTAAAGATGACAACTGAACAATTGCTCAATATTTGTAGCAATTACTGAGATAGGAAAGATTATTGAAGGAGACAAGTTGGAATGGGATGGGAAAGAATCAAGAGCCTTGTTTGGGTATATTAAGGTTATGATCCCTATTAGAAATTTACATGGAGATATTAGGCAGAAGGTTAGATATATGAATTTAGTGGAGCTGTCAGTGACTGCAGTGATAAATTTCAGAGTCACAGCTACAGATGGCATTTAAAGTCTGGGGAACGGACAAGTGGCATAGGCAGAGAAGAGAGTATGGAGTATAAGGCAGAACTAGAAAAGGAGGGGTTGTCAGAGAATTAGAGAGAACCGAAGAGATTGTTGTATTGTGGGAGACAAGAGAAGACAAGATTTGAAGGCGTGGGATGGGGAAGTTTGGCATGACGTATGTCTATGGCCACTTGACAGGAGAAGTGACCTTAACCAGAGCTGTGTGAGAGGAATTAACAGGAAGGGCATGGGGTCTGCCAAGAAGAGCTAGGAGACCAAAATATGGAAATGCATTAATGAATTAAAACAAAGATGATAGAGGGGCCAGAAGATAGAACTGAATATTTAATTCACTCTCTAGAGCAGTGCTAACCTCAGAAGCCCTGAAATACAGTGTAGGAAATACAATGAAAATATTGAAATAATTTGAAAGTATACACAAAAGCTATGTACCAAAGGATACATATACATAAGATGAACAAGTTTTTAGAGATCTAACACGGAGACTACATTTAATAATATCCTATTCTGGGCTTTTGCTGAAGGAGCAGAATTTAGCTGCTATTGTCATATGCAAAAAACTGGGTAATAGTGTGAGATGATAGATATGTTAAGTTGTTTCACTATAGCAACCATTTTCCTACCTATCTGTATCTCACGAGATTATGTTGCATACCTTAAATATATACAACATTTATGGAAAAATAATAAAAGTTCTATAAAAATAAATAATTATATGAATTTGAGATAAAATAACAAATGAAAATGTTGAATACATATGATAAGAAAAACATCTGTGGTAAAGATAATTATTTATAGGTAAAAACAATATGTTATAAGTACATTAATACTAATGTATGTGTAGGAAAAGATCATAGCAGAGGAAATACAGGTGAGCTTGATGAATCACTTTTAAGTTAAAACCATTAGGGGCTGTATTAGTCCATTCTCATATTGCTATAAGGAGATACCCAAGACTGATAATTTATAAAGAAAAGAGGTTTAATGGACTCACAGTTCCACATGGTTAGGGAGGCCTCACAATCATGGTGGAAGGTGAATGAGGAGTAGTCACATCATTTATGGCGGCAGGCAAGAGAGAGCATGTGCAGAAGAGCTCCCCTTTATAAAACCATCAGATCTGGTGAGACTTATTCACTATCATGAGAACAGCACAGGAAAAACCTACCCCCATGATTCAATTACCTCCCACCAGGTCCCTCCCATGACATGTGGGAATTATGGGAGCTACAATTCAAGATGAGATTTCGGTAGGAACACAGGAAAACCATATCAGTAACCATTTTTAAAAAGATAACACCAAATGACAAAGAATATACTTAACACTAGTACATTCTAAATTAGTTAGATTATTGTCAACTATTCAATTTCAAAAGGAGCAAATCCTTTTGAAAATATGAAAAACGTGTATTAAGGGCTATGAAAACTTTTAATTCCTTTTAACTATTAGCTGTATGCGAAGAAATATATTCCAAAGAAGTGATTTAATAGATGAAAAAATCCTACATAATGACAGCAACAACTGCTATTAAGTATTTAATATGGTATAGATATCATAATAATCTATAAGCATTTGAAATTTAATTCATGAAAGTACTTAGAACAGTACCTAGCCTATAATTATTAATTATTATTTTTATTAATAGTTATACACATAGACAAAGAATAGAAAGAAAAAGGTCAAAATAAGTGATTGTGCTTGTTTTACTACATTTGCTTAATATTATTAATATTGGTATTTATGTGCATATATGTATATGAGTGTTTATGTTCTATTTAGAGAAGAACTCATGATTCACTAATTCCCAGGTGCAAATTTTAATACCTAAATACCTCTCTCATGAGACTCTAAACTCTACAAATGCGGTCACCTTGCCTCTTTCCTCATCACCGTATATCCAGTCTCAGGCACAAAGCATTCAATTTGATGCTGTTGAATAAATGGAAAAGGAAGAAAGAAGGAAGAAAGGAGGGGAGAAAAAAAAAGAATCACTCAATCTTCTTCCTTAGCTCTTCATTTGCATTGCTACTCATACTTTTCTTCTGAATCTCAGATCCATTTAAGTTATTTTATTTCACTTAAAAACACTGTCTCTCCTCACATCTAAATATCAAATAATGTCACCACCAGTTTTTAGTTAATAAAGCTTGACCTATTGCGGTCACTTTGATTTCTTCTGTTTCTTCTCTTTCTTCTTTTTAACTTCCAGTGACTTCACATTCATCCATCCATTCATTCATACACAATTAATGAGCACTGCTGGGAATCCTTGGAGACAAAGACATTAAATACAAGGGTTACTGTCAGGGAGACCATGGTCTACCAAGGGTGACATATAAATACATAGACAATTAAAATATAGAGCAAAAACTCCTCAGATACAGTTATGCACAAGTTTTACAAACATATGCAAGGGGCAACTAAGCGCCACTGAGCTCCAGAAAGGTTTCCCAGAGAAGATGATACCCACTTTGGGTCTAATAGAAATAATACATGTATATGGTTGATTATAAAGAAAAGTTAATTCCACTGCAAAGCCACAATGCTTGGGGGTAAAAACATAAGGCTGGTAACTTTAAGTGGTCTTGCATAGCTAGATTTAGAAACATGAGCACATTAGTTTTCCAGGGATGCCATAACAAAGTACCAAAAACTGGGTCACTGAGTGGGAGGGTACAATTCAGCCCACAGCAGTTCCATAAACACATTCTGAGCTTTTTCATCTTCATACATTGGCTCCTATTCATTTATCTGGAAACACTCATCTCTACTTTATCTTTGACTGCTAAAATTATTTTATTTTGTTTGAAGTCTACTTCAATTGTCATCACAAATGTAGCTATTCTCAACAGAGGTTTTATTTTTATATCTTCCCAGAAATTGTAATGCAGTTTTCTTAGGGAAACTTCCTCTCACTACTTAGTATTATAGTCATGTGTGTGTTCACTGTATATCTCCATGAGAATATAATATTCTGGAGAATAGGGATTACAACTTTTTTCACTATAGCATGCCTTGTACTGTCTAACAGGGTGTTGGCCATAATTGGTATTCAGTATAAATACATTAAAAATGTTTATGAAAATGTAATTAATTTATACCCTCATATTAGAAATGGAGTGGAAGAAGAAATTATTTCTGAAGTGTAAAGAAAAAGATTCATGGGACTGGGCGTGGTGTCTCATGCCTGTAATCCCGGTACTTTGGGAGGCCAACGCGGGCAGATCTTCTGAAGTCAAGAGTTCGAGACCAGCCTGACCAACATGGCAAAACCCTGTCTCTACTAAAAATACAAAATTAGCTGGGCGTGGTGGCACATGTCTGTAATCCCAGCTACTTGGGAGGGGCTGAGGCAGGAGAATCGCTTGAATCCGGGAGGAGCAGGTTGCAGTAAGCTCAGGTCGTGCCATTGTACTGCAGCCTGGGCAACAAAAGCGAAACTCCATCTCAAAAAAAAAAAAAGAAAAAAAAAATGGTTCGTGGACGAGTTGAAATTTGATATAGTGCTTGAACTATGGATAGGATTTTGATAAATGGGGACCTGACAGGAAGGGGTTTAGACATTAAGTTAAATGACCATTCAAAACAGAGGTGATGGAATAGCTCAAGCAAAACTCTGAATTTAAAATAAAAAGTACACATATGTGCAAATCCATGTAGTTAGTTTAATTATAGAGTTTTGTTATATAGCAGTGACAGCACATTCCACAAAGATAGAGTGGGACTAAGTCATAAATGATGCAAATAACATTCAGAGGAAATTGGAATCTTTGGTAACTAATAGTGAGTCATTTAAGGATGTTGTGTATAGAAAATGTTGGTTAAGGGGAAAAAACAGGCTTTGTAAACATAAAGTTTCATTAATAAAACAAATGTGAGGTGTGAAAGATTTGAGGGTGGGAAGATGATGATGAATTGGAAAACATGGAAAGATGGCAAATGAAAATATCCAAAGGCCAGAGTGAAAATAAGAAAATTATGAAAACAAATCTGCTTGCTTTCCAGCATGAGATAAATATTAACATTAGTAGGTGTTTTAACTATTTGAATATATCCACTCACCCATATCACCCTATGGCTAAACATTTTTAAGGTTCATATTTGGAATTTGTGCTTATTGTGCATTCTATATCAGGGTAATGTAAATTTTAAACATACTTAAACATTTTTTTTTTTTTTTGAGGCGGAGTCTTGCTCTGTCACCTAGCTGGAGTGCAGTGGCCGGATCTGAGCTCACTGCAATGCTTATAAAACATTTTTTAAAAGCCACTTTAGTTTGTTCCATCAGATGTTGAAGAACATACTACTGTAATGTTAATAAAACTTACATAATTTATTTTATGATATATTTCTTATCAAATATATTTTTTCTTAAATGCCTAGTTCGTACTTAATTTGCACATTTATATCAAACAATGCTTCAGATACTTCTTCATAAATTACATATATGTATAATCTGTTTAACTAAATTTTATTGCATTCCGTTTTTCCAACTAGTGAAATTAGGCAATAGTTATATTGAATTTTCAGTTTTTAATTAAAACCTAAACTAATACGTTGTCACTTTTCATTTGAAAGATACTATTTTTTCTTTGACAAAGCAATTTTAATGAGATAGCATAAATTAGTTCACATTTACCTTTTGGCTGTTTGATTTTTATTACTAATTATAATGACCAGCAATAAACTGATGTGCTTATTCATTTACATAACTGCTCACTGGCATTATTTGCTCTATGTTTGTTAAAATTTCAGTATATCTAACAAACATTTTTAAAAATAAAAGTTCATTTTAATCAAAATTATTGTTTCAGCTAAAGGCATATTGCTTATAACATTAAAGATGTATTTAGCATTTATAAATATAAAAATATATGTGTATATACATGTCCATAAACTTTAAGAAGGCTATGTATATATTCAGAGGTAAAGTTGAAAAGAGGCAATGATTCAGATAACTTAATTGAAAATCATTTTAAAAGAGAAAAATTTTCAAAATGGGATGAAGAGACACAGACCAGCCTAATTCACAGAAACAGTAGTGATTTAGCAGGAAGTCAACAGGTACTCAGGCAAGCTTGTTAAAGGATTTTACTTTCTGGCTTTTAGACCATGTATCTGTACTATGACTAAGTTGGTCCTGGATTGCTTGATTTATTCTTCTTTTTTTTTCCCTGGATGTATTAATAGAACAATCAACGAGACCTTGGCAGGGATCAGAATTGGCCATTAAAGGAGCCCAGTACAATGAATCATGCATAGAGTTGCTTTTTTCTTTTTTTTCATAAGCAAATAGAACTGAACTTGGTTGTGCAAATGTTACATATAAATGCACTGAGTGGCTTTTTATTATAATATCTACCTTTCAAAAACATTGGATAAAAATTTTTGAGCTCTATAATGCTTCAGAAAAATTATATAAAATCATATTGAATATGCAGTGTAAAATACACAAAAGCAAGTGGCTCTATACTCCAGGTGTTTCACACATTTATATAGACTGACAATTATTTAGGTAGCAGCTAAAAAAGAGATGATCAAGAATGTCATTTGTTGCAATTTCGTCAGATCATGTTTGTTTTGAATATACATTTCTGACTTTGTAAATTAAAATTTTATTTGTTGACAACCGGAGAAAGTGATGCATTATTAAGACGATCAAGAAAATTGAATGGTATAAAAGAAAAAATCATTTTTTCAAGCAAGAATTGCTTATTAATTTATTTGAGAAGTTAGAAAATGAAATGTTTTACTGATGGGTATAAATTTACCTGAGAATTCCACAGGAAGATTAAGATAATACAATTCCATTCTGAAGAGAAATGAAACAGCTTTTCAATTTCACACAATCCCAGTTTTCAAAGTACATTTGGGTCATACTTTAAAAAAAGATCTATGCATATGTTTGCATAATCAATAGCGACTAGAAAATTTTGTTCAGTCTTATGTTTGTGACCATGTTATCATTTCATACTATGGACAAAGACATCCCTAAGGAATCAATGAATCAAGCTGATTATCCTGGTCCATTCACTTTGGGACTCCCTTGTGGTATTTGTGAAGCAGACTCACTATCCACTGGTTACCACTTCGGCCCACTACATCTTGGGCTGCAATTTCTACTACCTGTGTGAGTCGACAGAGAAAGAACACTCACATGGCAAGTTAAGAAATGTCCCTGCAGATAGGCAGTAAAGGATGGTAGAAGCCTAATTTTTGTGGTGAGACAATCCCCTAAGGCTCAGAGAAGTTGCCCAAGTTGGATAGAAACTTGGACTGCAGATTTGTGTTTGCACTGCAGCTAAGAGAGCTCAAAAAGTAGTCTGCCTAGGGTTTTATACTTTGGCGGGAAAAGGACATCCTGGGCTACAGCGTTGTATGACATCATGTTCTAGCGGAGGCAGGAACAGAGCCTGGGCTTTTCTAGTCTGTTCCTCCTTATCTCACATGTTGCATTCCCAGAACAATCTATAGATATTTTGGAAAACTACAAGTGAGAAAGTGAGGAGAACTTGGTTAGTCCAAGGCCCCACAGAGATGTGTCCTGCAACTTTGTCTACTGGATGGTTGCTTTGAAAGGCATGAAGTTTTGTGGGATTTGTCAAATCCCCTAAAGAAAGAAGCTTTCTAGATGATGCTAACATGTATCTGGGCATATTTAGGCATTTCATTTCCTCTTCAATGATAAGTTTGATGATTAACCAGATCTCCCTAGTATGAAAAACACGAATGGAAATGAGATTTGCCCTAGGTGTTTTACCCTCTCCTTTATACAGGACACTAATACTTACTGGGCTTCCCAAGGACTATATTTTAGTTGAAAAAATAATACACACCTCTTTGACCACCACCCTGACACTCAGATCCTCTGGTAATGGTTGTTGGATTCTCTTCAAGGTTCAAGTTACCTAAATTCCTTTGGAACTAGAATTAGATACAGCTAGAAAAAAAATGTGCTCTGGAGAGAAACTTAGTGAGGGGTAGGAGAAATGTTATTAGAAATACTCTTGACTCAAGACATTTGTATAATGCTGGCAGTGTTACTCATCACTTAAGAGTGTTATTTGTTTCGTATTATATAATTGTATATAAAAGACTCAGATGAGTGACTTGGAAATGAATATGTACCAATTAAATGAAGTTTTTATGATGTGTTGGCACTGCAAAGAAAACCTCTCCAATTTTAGCACCATTTTACTCGCACCTATTTTTTCCTTTTTCAATCCTTTTGCTTACATCATATTTGCCACATATTTTCTCCTTTTCTCCACTTGTTTCTCATGCATAACTTTTAACAAATTTCCTATTATAAATGTCAGTAAGGACTCTGGTGAGTTTAGAACTTTTGACCCCCCGGGTGTTAAGAGCATTAAACAGTTAGGCAAGGTCAACCCTAAAATCAGAATGGGTAAACGGCCTGGTCTCTGAGAGCTTTTTGTTTGCTTTCTTGAAACTAAGGTGAACTAATAATACATTCTTCATTATCCTGAAGTATAAAGCTTTACATATATAAGATGTCTTACAAATGTTAACGAATGTTAATAACATCCATATGGAAAACTAATTTATGTTTGGATTCAGCATTGGAAAGTGTCCTAATATTTACTCCTAAAGTATGACCATCTAATTACTCTGGGATACTTTAGTCAGCTCAGAGGATATGGAAAAAGCAAGACTGTGCAAAGGCAATCATGGCAAGTGCCTGGACTTAGGAGCTGGATGAACTTAGGCATGTACTTGGTTTCTCTGTGTTGTAGTTTATTTGCCTGTTTGTTTTGCCTTATTTTTCATTTGTAAAACTTACGTGCTTCATAAGGTTGTTATGAGGATTAAATGAATCTCTGCATGTAAAGAACAGTGCCAGCAACATAGTAAGTGCCCATTGACCGTAGGCTGGTGACTTGTTATTATGCATTTTAGAATCCAAATTGCATTCACTGAGCACTTCATAAGCGTAAGGACTGGTAGTAATATCATACACTCTTTCAATTAATAATTTTTATTTAATACATGAATATTACAGTCTCGCTATTGCTTACAGCACATAATTGTAGCTTTGTCTTCTGGCAAAGTATGTTGTCATCATTTGATTAAAACTAGGGTTTAAAATTATTGGTTGTAAGATTGACTGACTTCAGATTTGGAGTCAAGACAATTACTCTTTTCTGCATTTATGATTAGCCGTGGTTAATATTCATTTATTTTGAAATATAATGACAATTTTTTTAGAGTAAAATAGCATGACGCTTCTATCAGAGGACAAACAGATAAAGAGGAGTTTGTTTCCATAGAGGAAGAAATAAAAATACCTGTGGGCATAGGATCTTCCAACATGTCAATTGATCCCAAACATTCTAAAAATCATATGTGGGTTCCCAGATTTCTGCTTAATTATAGAATTGCAGAAAGTTAACATTAACTGGGGCCTTATTTAGTAGCTAGCTCTGATGTCCTCACTAGGAAAAGTTCCTGACTTTCTTAAGATCACAGAATTAGTAGGGGAATTAGAGTCAGAAAGCGGCTCTGCTGATGGTTTGGAACGTGGGATTTTCTGCCTTGAGCACAACTAACCCTTAGAGCAAGGTATATAGAAGACATTTAATAAGAATTTGTGGAAGGAATGAATGCTGACTTCAATTCAGGACTGTTTGTGTGATTTCCAATTATCTGTAACTTTAATCTTACCCAAGATTCCGAAACTGATGTTCTACTAAGGCCTGAAAAATATAAATTATCCTTGGTTAGTGATTCCTAGAGGAGGATTGAATAAATAATCCTCTATCTCAGCCTGGATTTTGAGTGTTATTCTTGCAGTCACGTGGTGATTTGGGTCCTGTGTCCTTGTGCTTTTGTCCCTTTATGGGGTAAATCAGTTGATTAGCTACTGAGTAATTTCTATTAGCCCAGTTTTCCCAGTGGCTGGAGTTCTATCTTGTTCCCTTTGCCCTTCCTAAGACTTGATAAAAAATGAGGCTGATACATTACTTGATTTGTAAGGATGTCATGATGAATCATTGAATTAATGCATGTAAAACCCTTAGGCCCAGGATATAATAAACACTTAATAAATATTAATTTGTGAGACAAAATATTTAGTGCAATTAAATTTTTTCAATATTACCCTGAAAACTAACCTCTTTCTTTACTGAATCAACTTTAACAATCAATAAATAATATACATAAAATTCAACTTTCTTTTCATATGAAATCCAAAGATTGAACGCCATTTCATAACTGGAATAAAGTAACTATGTTTGTTGAAGGGCCTGGTAGAATATGGCCATACATATTGCAGGTTGAAATGGTGATGTTGACAGCAGAAGCCACTCCTGCTAGGGTAGGTTATTCCTGGCTGGTCTTATTGGGTACCTTGTCAAATAGCTGTTGAGAGTGGAATATTGGGTAAAGGAGAAAAGCTAGTGGAGACAAGTGTGGGCTGCCAGTGGAATATTGGGTAAAGGAAAAAAGCTAGTGGAGACAAATGTGGGCTGCCAGTGGAATATTGGGTGAAAGAGAAAAGCTAGTGGAGACAAGTGTAGGCTGCCAGGTGAGAAATAAAGGCAGAAAAGGCCAGATATTATTTTAAAAATTTGGCAGATAGAAGAAGAACAAACAGTAATATAATTAGGTGCCTCATTCAACAATTAGAGGAGGCAAGGGATAATTCTTTTCTCTTTTTTTGAGACATAGTCTCGCTTTGTTGCCCAGGCTGGAGTGCAGTGACACGATCTCAGCTCACTGCAACCTCTGCCTCCCAGGTTCAAGTGATTCTCCTGTTTCAGCCTCTGGAAGCTGCTATTACAGGCATGTGATACCCTGCCTGGATAATTTTTGTATTTGTAGTAGAGATGGGGTTTCACCATATTGGCCAACTGGTCCCGAACTCCTGACCTTGTGATCCGCCTGCCTTGGCCTCCCAAAGTGCTGGGATTATAGGCGTGAGCCACTGCGCCCGGCAGATAATTCTTAATTCTCAATGTGGTGAAATCCCTTGGATATTTCCAAGAGAGTTGAGTTGTCATTGCTCTTATTGATTCCGTCCTTTTGGGAAGTAGTCAAGATAGCATCAGCCAGAGACATGTCTTCCTTCTCATGTTCTTCTAGCCACCCAACTTCTCCTTTAAGGCCATCACAGAACAATTCTGTGTGACATGAACTGCAACTAGAGAGAGAGATTCAAAGCATCTTTTACTGCTCTATAGGTCAGTGTAGCAAAGATAGAGAGAAAGGAGTCAGCACTTAAAATTTTTAGAGAAACAATCAAGGCTTAAAGATTATGTTCATGCAAAGAGGAGTGGAAGAAATGTGGTTGAGAGCTACACATAAATGGTGGTGTTAATGTAAATGGTAACAGACAGGAAAAGATTGGGTGGATTTAGAAGTCTGCACAAAAGCAACCTGCCTCTCAAAAATAATTCTTCAGGACAGTTGCCATTTATTTTACCACAAGCAGCATCACAGTTATGAGTAAGCCAACAAGACCATGTAAAATTTAAAAAGCATCGTGTATGCGCAAGGCAGATGAAATCTAACATAAAGCTCTCTTTCAAGTGTATTTTGTTGCAGAAACTTTACCTCATTGCAATGAATTCATTTTTCCGTATTTTGTTTATAGTATATAAAAGAAAATGTAGGCCTTTGAATAGGACACTTTAAAATATTCATGTCTTCTCCCATCACAGCTTGTATTGTAAGCGAATTGTTACTTAGTTGTACAAAACACACTTAAATGTGTTGTAAATAACTTAACTTTGAGAAAGTGCAGGAAGTTTATTGATAGTACTTGACATGTGTTTAAAGTATTGAAGCATATTTGACCTCAAATTATGGAGCAAGAATATTAACCCACATTTTCTGTGATAAGAAGTCACAAAATAATACTTCACATTTAACTCCATTGAACATTTTGATTAGGGCTTGCTTTATAATGGTGGAAAAATAAAAGAAAGAACATTACTATTAAAATTATTGCAAGGAGAAATGGCAGTACATATGCCAATCATTAGGAATTAAGTAAGTATCCACAGTGTCCTCACCACTAGGCACTAGATATGGTAAAAAATTGTTGCTTACCTTATATGTACTTCTCCCTGTTCTTACTAACAGAGCCCTGGTGTAAACCAGAGTGAGCCTCTTGAGTTACCTGTCTTTCCTCTGACAGGTATTTTTGCTTTCTTCTAGTCACAGTATAAGGTAAAATTCTTACGCAGGCATTCCAAGGAGGCCTACATGATCTGGACTCCTGTTACTTCTCTGACTCCATCTGTTACTGTTTTTCCCACCTGGATATTCTCTGTTATAGACATTGGTTTCCTTGCTTTCTCTAATGTGCTTTGCCTGATTCTAATGCATGGCTTTTGCACTGGCTAGTTTCTCTCCCTGAAAGATTCTTCCTGCAGACATAAGGCTAATTTCTTCTCCTTCAGTAACTATCCGCTTAAATGTCATCTACTCAACGAAAGCCACCAGGACCACCCTGTTAAAAATTACACCCACCGGAAACCTCTGCCTGCCTGACCATCACTCCTAATCCCCCTTACCTGCTCAGGTTGTCTGAACAGTTACTATGTTAACGTACTATGCATTTATTAAGCTCATTGCTTATTCTTTGTTACTTACCACTAGAATACAAGCATCACATGTGCATGTATTTTTGTCTACTTTATTACTGTATCTACAAATCCCCAGAACAGTGCCAGACACATAGAGATGTTCAGTTAATATTTGCTGAATCAAATTTCTAGGTGTGGCAATGTGTCTAGTGAAATTTTTAAATTCCTTTAAAGATTCAGGTCTTTATAAGATTTAAGCATGAATTTTTTTCATGGAATCTTGAGGAATTTTTTTTTTTTTTAAGGAGAACTTTTCCTTCTGTATTCTCTGTATTTTTTGAAAAGTAAGAATGTATCATTTTTTAGTTACTATGTGAATTTTCTCAAAATGAAAGCATTCTAGTCATCAGCAATACGGTTCCTTCCTCATTCATACTACATATTCGATAGTTCAATGAATCTGCCTATTTTACTTTGAAAGTATCTCATGTTTCCTCACTCTTTCAGTTTCTATTGCGGATTTCTGAATTGCCCCCATCCATTTCACTGTAATGAATTGTATTTACTAAAATAGAAATCTGTATCATGTCACCACACCCTTTATTCTTTTTGTTATTTTGTTTTTGAGACAGAGTCTTACTCTTTCACCCCGGCTGGAGTGCAGTGGTGCGATCTCGGCTCACTGCAACCTCCACCTCTAGGATCAAGCTTCAGCCTCCTAAGTAGCTGGGACTACAGTCACACTCCACCATGGCTGGCTAATTTTTGTATTTTTAGTAGAGACGGAGTTTCACCATATTCGTCAGGCTGGTCTTGAACCCCTGACCTCAGGTGATCCACCTGCCTCAGGCTCCCAAAGTGCTGGGATTACAGGCGTGAGCCGCCACACTCTTTATTCTTATATTTCCTTTGCTCACAAAATAAAGTACTAACTACTTGTCATAGAATTCTAGATCCTTTGAAGTCTGTTTCTGCTGTATCTTTTAAGAGTATTCTCAACTTGATTCCCATTCTCATGCACCCTAAACTCCAGTCACCCAGATATAACTTTTGTTGCCCAAAAATGTTGTAAATTTTTCTTCAGTTTTGCCTTTGCAAGTGTTGGCTTTTAACTAAAAGTACTTGCTGTCTTGTGGTTGGTAAAAATGCTGCTTATTTACCTTAATTGGGATATGTAGTTATGCTGAAGTAGCATGCAACCTCTTTTGGTTTAATACAATATAATGGTGGTATTCAAAGTATGGTCCATTATATGTAGTTATGCTGAAGTAGCATGCAACCTCTTTTGGTTTAATACAATATAATGGTGGTATTCAAAGTATGGTCCATGGACACCTTTAAGTCCCTGAAAACCTTCCAGGGTCCTGGTGAGGGCAAACTAGTTTCAAAATAATATTAAAATGGCATTTTTCTTTTTAACTTTGTTGACATTTGCACCCATGATAGTACATTGTGGGTAAAGGCGGTGGCATCAAACAGAGTGACTATTACCCATTATATTCTTCACTACACTAGATTCTACATTTGTGCCTACAAGAGAGAAAAAAAAAAAAAGTTAGTGTTCTTTAAAAAATGTACTTGATGAGGCAGTGAAAATTATCAATTAAAATTTGACCCTTGAATACATGTCTTTTTAATATTCTGTGTGACACAATGGGAAGAATACGCAAAGCACTCCCACTGCATACAAAGTAGGATGATTTTCTCCAAGAAAAGCACCTATGCACTAGTTTGAGTTTTGAGCTGAATTGGCACATTTTAATGGAACACTGTTTTTACTTGAATAATGACTGACAAACTACATTTATTCAAAATTAGATATTTGGCAGACATTTAGAAACATCAATGAAGCGAGTCTATTATTTCATGAAAATCAAGAGACTTTTATGATCAATGATACATTTCAGGATTTCAAATGAAAGAATTTTGAAAATCATGTGTTTGCCACAGGGAGTTTGACAGCCCCCCAATACCTGAACATTTTGCTGGTGAGACTGGTGGTGATAGTAACACTTGTAATTTTTTTATTTTATTTTATTTTTTTAGATGGAGTTTCACTCTTGTTTCTCAGGCTGAAGCGCAGTGGTGTGATCTCAGATCACTCCAACCTCCGTCTCCCGGGTTCAAGTGATTTTCCTGCTTTAGCCTCCCGAGTAGCTGGCATTACAGGCACGTGCCACCATGCATGGCTAAATTTTGTATTTTTAGTAGAGATGGGATTTCACCATGTTGGCCAGGCTGGTCTTGAACTCCTGACCTCGGGTGATCCACCTGCCTTAGCCTCCCAAAATTGCTGGGATTACAGGCATGAGCCACCACTCCCAGACAATTCTTTTTATATTTAAAAATAAAACTTTCTTAAAGTTAAAAGATCTGAATGGCTAAGTCAATCAATTTTTTTTTCCAGATGATCAGTGCATCATGTTAAAAAATCGTGACAATAAAAGATGTATTCACAGTGCAAAATAAATGATGGATATTAATGTAACAATATAAAAAGTTCATTGATATGGTTTTAGATTCCAGATTGCAATTAACCTTTAATAAAGTACAATTTATTGAGCATTTTTATTTGACAAAAAAGAAGAAGATGCATAATTACCTGGAAAGGCTGTTAAAACACTCTTCCTTTTACCAACTACATAGTTGTACAAGCTCAGATTCCTTCATATGCTTCTACTAAAACAATGCATCTCAAATGATTTGATACAGAATCAGGTAAGAAAAACGAATCTCATTCTATGAAGGAAGACATAAAGAGGACTTGAATTTGTAAGTAAATTAAATGCAACTTGCTATGATCTAAGGTTTGTCTCCACTCAAAGTTATATGCTTAAATTCTAACCCCCAAGATGATGGTATTAAAAGGTAGGGCTGTCAGGAGGTAATTCATTAATGAGGATGGGGCCCTCATGAATGACATTAGTGTACTTATAAAAGAGGCCTAAGGAAGGTTGTTTGCCCCTTCCACCATGTGAGCACCAATGACGATGTGAATCTGCCATCTATGCACCACAGAGCAATCCCTCACCAGATACCAAATCTGTAGACACTCTGATCTTGTTGAACTTCCCCATCTCTAGAACTACGAGAAAGAAAATTCTATTTATAATTTACTCAGTTTTTCTGGGCACAGTGACTCATGCCTGTAATGCCAGAACTTTGGGAGGCTGAGGCAGGCAGATCACCTGCGGTCAGGAGTTCAAGACCAGCCTGGCCAACATGGCAAAACCCCGTCTCTACTAAAAATACAAAAATTAGCTGAATGTGATGGCATGAGTCTGTAATCCCAGCTACTTGAGAGGCTGAGGTAGGAGAATCACTTGAACCTGGGAGGCAGAGGTTGCAGTGAGCTAAGATCATGCCACTGCACTTCAGTCTGGGAGACAGTGTGAGGCTCCATCTCAAAAAAGAAGTTACTCAGTCTAAGGTATTTCATTTTAGCAGCCCAAAGAGACTCAGATGGGACTTCTCACTGATTTGGTATTATTTAAAATTTTATTTTTAATATATTTTTAAATTTTTTGTTTTATATTTTAATTAAAATAATTTTTATGTTAAGTAAACGTATTGATTAAAATATATTATTTTAATTAAAACAAACAATTTAACAAATTTCTATTTTATTTATTTACTTGTTATTTGTATAAATTTAAGGGGTACAAGTGCAGTTTTATTACATGAATATATTGAGGAATAACTAGGTCTGGGTTTTTATGTATAACCTTCACCTAGTAAATAATTTCTCATCTCTCAACCTTGTCACAATCTCTCACCTTTTGGAGTCTCCAATATGTTCATGATTTCAGACTTTATGTCCATGTGTACACATTATTTAGCTCCCACTTGTGAGAACATACAGTACTTGACTTTCTGTTTCTTAGCTGTCTCCCTTAAGATAATGGCCTCCAATTTCATCCATGTTGCTGCAAAAGACAGGATTTCATTATTTTAAATGGCTAACTAGTATTCCATGTGTGTACATATACATATGGTAATATTTACCATATATATGCTGTATGTGTGTGTATATATGTATGCATGTATGTATATGTAAATCGGCCATTTGCATGTCTTCTTTTGCATAATATCTATGCAAATCCTTTGTCCATTTTTTAAATAGGGTTATTTGTAATGTAGGATTTGTCATGACCCCTTTGTTGGACTCGTGACAGGGATGTCCTGTTTACTCAGCCTGCCATGCTCAGCTCCTTGCAAGAGTGAGCACACGAGTGAGCAAGTCTGGCTGCTCCAGATACCAGCAAGAGCAAGCTCCATGCAGAGCCCACAGCAGTGCCCAGGTGGGGATGCGGGTGATACCAAAGACCAGAAGACATGTTACAATGCTCTCTTAGCTCCGCTGTCCATAGAGAGTGGTGTGTCATTAGCTCAGCTGGCCCCTTGCCTTATCACCTGAGGCAGCTGCCCTCGAGGGCAAAGGGCCAGTGTGGCAGCCTATTTTGGGTACTTGCACTCAGTGGGTCCCAAGCTCTTGTTCAGTGTCTCAGTGTCCAAGAGGAATGAGGTCATGGGGACACTTGAAGGATAGTGAAGGCAGATAATTTTATTTAGCTATGGATATGGCTCTCTGCGGAGAGGGGAGCTGAAAAGGGGAGCTGGAGAAGGGACAGGATGGGCAGGTAGTCTTCCCTTGAGGTCTGGCCAGCTCTTCCCTGAAGTCAAGCTATCTCTCTTAAATCAAGCCATCTCTCCTCTGAAGTCCAACCATCTCTAAGAAGTCAAGTTGCCTCTCCTCAGTCAAGCCACCAATCTCTCCTTTAGCAACTGAGTCTAGGGTCTTCATAGGCACAGGATGGAGGATGGGGTGGGCCATATGTAGTTTTGGAAAAGGCAACATTTGATTGTCAAAAGGCATTCTTCAGAAAAGAACAAAATCAGGAGAGTAGGCAAACAGGAATAGAAGTTATTGCTCTGGACAGTGGCTTTTGGGCTTTCTGGCTTGAAGAGGGGCTTTCACCAGGAACCTGCTCCTGTTTGCCTCCTGCCTCTATCATTTGTTTTGCTGTTGTTGTTGTTGAGTTGTTTGTGTTCCTTGTGTTTATAGCAGTCTCCTGTTGGATGCTAGTTTGCAAATATTTTCCCCCATTCTATAGGTTTTCTGTTCACTCTGTTGATTATTTCTTTTTCTATGCAGAAGCTTTTCAGTTTGAGCCCCATTTGTCTATTTTTGTTTCTGTTGCATGTGCTTTTGAGGTCTTAGTCATGAATTCTTTGCCTTAGACCATGTCAAAAAGTTTATCTAGGTTTTCTTCTACTATTTCTATTTTTTCAAGTCTTCCTTTTAACTCTTTAATCTACCTTCAGTTGATTTTTTTGTATATGGTGAGAGACAGGGGTCCAGTTCCATTCTTCTGCATATGGCTATCCAGTTTTCTCATCATTTATTGAAAAGGATGTCTTTTCTTCATTGTGTGTTTTTGTTGACTTGGTCAAAGATCAGTTGGCTATAAGTATGTGGCTTTATTTCTGGGTTCTCTATTCTGTTTTATTAATCACTGTATTTATTTTTATATTAGTACCATGCTGTTTTAGTTACTGTAGCTTACGGTATAATTCAAGGTCAGTAATGTGATGCCTCCAGCTTTGTTCTTTTTCCATAAGATTGCTTTAATTTTTATTTTAATTTGAAAAACACAGTAATTATTGATGGATAAAACCTATATACACAAAAGCTCTCTGGGATCCTCAATAGTTTTTAAGAGAGTGAAGGAATCCGGAGACCGTTGTGTCTGAGAAGAGATCAGTAAAATTTGCTTTCTCATTTTTGCTACAGGCCTAATACAGTAAGCGAGGAGATCATATTTCAAATTATCATTCAGGAAACCAGGATGAGAGGGGCTTTCTTATCCTACATTTGCACCACTTGTAAATTGTAACTTGTTTACAAGCAAGGAAGCAGATGTAAAATACACATAGCCACAAGCTAAATTCTGTGCGGTGGTTTAAATGTATCTAGAGACAGGAAAAGCCAGTGAGGGAAGATGTCAACAGGGAGTTTTAAGCAGGAAGTATTAGATGAGTATAGATATTCGATTAATGATAGTAAATAGACAGATGAATTGGTTGGCACAGGAATATTCACAGAGAGAAGAACAACGTTGAAGAAAGTTTTGCTGGATTTGTCACAATGACATTCATGATTGTGAGGAATGCATTCCAACATTAACAGAAGGTCTACATTAGCAGATGGAGGGAGAAGGGTATTTGGAAAGCCAGGTAAGATTAGAGAATGATGAAGTTTTTTATTTTTATTTATTTATTTTTTTGAAATGGAGTCTTGCTCTGTCACTCAGGCTGGAGTGCAGTGGTGAGATCTCAGCTCACTGCAGCCTCCACTTCCTGGGTTCAAGCGATTCTCATGCCTCAGACTCACAAGTAGCTGGGACTACACGCATGTGCCACTGCATCCAGCTATTTTTCATATTTTTAGTAGACATGGGGTTTCACCATGTTGGCCAGGTTGCTCTCAAACTCCTGACCTCAGGTTATTTGCCCACCTCAGCCTCCCCAAGTGCTGGGATTACAGGCATGAACCACCATGCCCGGCCAATAGTAGTGTATTTTTAAAATGAGCCAAAATAGTTCATATGTGATTTATTACATACAAGAGTTTTGATTTTGAGAAGGGTTATGATGCATGTAGCATTTGAAGAAGTTAGATTGGTATCAATGTTTTGTGGAATGGTTAAATGAATGTGTCTGAGACTGAAATTAGCAAAGCCAGCTAAGGATTTTTGAACAAATCCCAATCATTAGCAGTATTAATTTGTAATTGGGGGTTGAGGGAGAGAGTTTAGAGAAGGTGAGGGGAGAACAAACATGAGAGATGGTTGGAAAAAAACGTAAATTAGTTTTGTTGGCTGACTGGATATTGGGAATAAATATACTTTATACTCTTTGTAGAGCTTTTCTTGACTCCTTTTTTAGCCCTTTCTCTACTTAGAAAGCATTCCTCCCATCAATATATGCCCACAGAAATTATCACTCCTAACTTGAATCGTAATTTTTTTTCTTACACATATACTTAGAAGAGTAGATCTCAAAAGTCATTAGTATAAGCTAAGTTCCATATACTTCTGTGGCCTAACACGATGGTTGGCATATGCTGAGCGCTTAATAAGTATTTATTTACTGCATAGTTGTATTATATATTTAATGTTTCAACTTAGGAAGAATGATTTATTTGTTCATCTAAGGCTCAGAAATAAAAGAATGAGTATCATTTGGTATATATGTATTTTGAAAAAGAGTATTGACAAAACTTCAGTTTTAATTTAAACTTAGTAAATTTTAAAGGCAGAGTTACAGAATACATAGCATCCTATATACACTGTAGCATTGTTTTTCCTTTGTATGTTGTATAATTGCATAAAATATGTTTCTATTAATAGTAAATATCGTACTAAAAGGCAATCTGGGAAAGTCTATCAGACAAAATTATAGTGAAAAATAATATAAAAGTGTGAACTCCTATGTGTGACTTATACTTTCACTGATATTTAGTATATAAGGAAATGTATGAGCCTACACTTATAAGTCATCAGGAATTGGTCAGATATTTTTCTAAGTGCTTTCAACACAGTAATTAATTGAATCCCCAAAATAACACTATGAAGGAGGTATTATTATTATTTCTGCTTTACACGTGAAGAAATTGAAGTAAGGGATCATCAGGAACTTGCACAATGTCACGTAAGTGTATCATATATGTTTGTGACAGAGGCAGTATTTGTCTCAGGCAGTCCATTACCTTTGTCTTTGGAATGGAGCTTTTCCTATTAGGACATTATAGAGTTGTAAACATCTCATAAAAATGTCATTAAATTCCATATGATAGTATTTTATATATATATAAAGGGCGATATTTTTCTCCTTCAAGGAAAAGCAGATTGGATTTTGTCAAATGGAGAATACAGGAAGAATTCACAGTTTCTTAGAAAATCCTATGTATTTATAGATCCAAAATAGTCCAATGTGTCTTATTTTACAATGAAATCTTAAAGTTAGGATCTGAAATTAGGAAGTAAGGATGCAAAGCTCTCCTCTATGGATTTAGAAACTAAAGTTCTCCAACACAAATGCAAAATTAGCTATGAAGATGATTCAAAGCATATGTCAGTATTGGAAATAGCAAAAGGCTCTTATCAAAAGAATAAGCAGTACATTATACACTAAGAACTTCTAAAAAATGTGCATGCGAGAGCTATCAAAATCATGAACACATCATTATTATTATCATTATCATCATCATTTTCATCAGTTGCTATTTTTTAAATATACAGGGTTCATGATACAGAACTAAATGCTGCAAGATCACAAAAATATTTAAAAATTGCGAAGGAGCTCAAAAAGTAAAAACTACTGTGTGTTACCAGAGAAATTAAAATAGTGGCTCATTAATTGATTAAAGCCTAACACTTTCCAGCAACTGAAAGGATGACATTTAGTATTTTGCAGGTAGTTTATACAAGAGGGAAATTGTATATGAAAGAGTTAACATAGAGTTAAAATTATCTGCAATCAGACCCTGCTGAATGTTTGAGAATCTGACTCAATATTTGGAACCAATTAAATTTTCCTATATATAGAGTTGACATTCCTGTTTAAAAAAATCAAAGTGCCCTTTTTCTTTATTGTTTTGATGTCGGCAAATATATGATTTTTAGAGGGAAACTATCTCTTTCCACACAAGGATTTAGATTTGAAATAAAATCTTGAAGTCCAAATGACAGCCTTCATATGCATATTATACAATCAAAATCAGTGACATGGTTGTTTATTTGAAAACAGAATGAAGATGTGCTTTTTTAAAAGCAAAGGTAGTATTCAGTTCACATATTACACAATAAAATTAAAACAAACAAAAGAAATCAAAACACAGTTGCTTTAATCTTTAATTGATGTGTAGATCATATAGGTTGGGATTAAAAAGATAATCATTCCAAAATTTTATCTTTATGAGTGAGTAAAAAATAGTGGACCAGTTGCCAAATACCTTTAGAAAAATGATACATAGGTATACTTTTTATATAGAATGGATCTGCTTGCAGAGTTGGCAGAAATTTAAATATTTTTGAAATTGAATTAAATATTAGTTGTGATAATAATTAGAGGTGATTATAATTGAAACGACCGTAGTAAAAGCTAATGTTTCCTATAAATTGAGAGTAGTAACTTCATATATCTACTTAGTATGCTATAGTTTTATGTATGTCTGCATGTATGTATTAAGTAAAAAATAGATTTAATTTTATACTGTTCATTTCATTTTAGTATTCATTTGAATTCTTATTGTTTTGGAGAATCTCAAAAAGTCACAGAAGTATTTGAAAAAAATAGACATATAATTGAAGGTGGCCCTCTCTAAGAAATAGAGATAAAAATCTGTTCTCTTCAAACAAGTAAATTAAGGGATAATGATTTATATCTTAATATCACCTTGAGGTTTCTTAAAAGGTGACTTTTCCCTGATGAGTGTCAGAATCACCTGGTTCAGGTATCTGGGATTTAAGCAAAATACACAAGTGATGTTGATGCACACCAAAATGTCATTGCTTTATTGCCTTAAAAATAATCTTGATTCATAGAAATTCCATGACACATTTTATGCACTTTCTTTGATTCCCTTTGCATTACCTCAAGAACTTTCAGACTTGAGACTTTGCTAGACAGGCACTCTACTCCAGTCTGTAGGGTTCCACCACTGAGGCTAGCTAGTTCCACACCAGAGTCTTTGTATCCTTCCCCAAAACTTGAATGAACTGTCATACCAAGGAATGTGTAATCTTGCCTTGAGAGAGGCCAATTACCTTATCCAGATGAAGCAACCAGAAACACAGCAGAGTTAACCTACTGTCAGGAGAAATTTGACTAATGGAAATTGGCAACGGGAGAGAAGTGGGTAGATGTATCATTCTCTTCTGTTCTTCCCCCAGACTGCCCTGAGGCATGATTTCTCCATTTAGCATACCTGGAGATGTAGCACTTGACTGAATGGACACATGTGCTATTGATTTACTTTCACAGCTCATCAAGAAGCTAGTGCAACTCTTCTTATTCTTTGTTTCACTAAATTTTTACTCCTGTATTTTATCCTGTTTGTTTTTTTTTTTTTAAAGAAACTCAGGCAAAGACAGTCTATGTGCACACATTTTAAAAGAAATATATCTATTATATTAAGTCAAATATGTTTATATTTATAAAGTATCTTTAATTCAAGTCTACAAAAATAAAATGAATCACAGAAAAAACAAATCCAGTCTTATTATAAGAGCTATTAATGCAGAAACCGAGAGTTGCATAGAGAACACAAATTACTTATTTTCATGGTGTTTTTGACCAACACTTCTTAAATGTCCCAGTTCACAATCTAATTTATTGGGATAAAAAAGATTCTTGAATTCTTTCTTTCATTCGACTTGCCCACAAGTCCCTACCAATCCCCGCATAAAACCATCACTCAGAAGTAATTGTTTTATTTTGAAGAAGTGGAGGCCGTAAAATGTGTTTACTTGTTATTACAAAATGCAAGTGACTGTGATGTATGGAAGAATCAGTGGGAGTGATGCTTTTCCTATCAATATGAATTAACTTATTTTCTCATCAATTTTATCAGTAGTGGGGGAAATAGATGACAAAGATGGCCAAATGTTTTAAAATTTGATTAGTATATTTCTAGCTTGAGTCCTTGAAATTAAGTAGCCTCTTTCTCTTTTTGCTTTTTTATATAAAAATTTCACTTAAAAATCATCCTAGATCAAGCTACCATTGACTTTCTTCACAGAATTGGAAAAAAAAACTTTAAATTTCATATCGAATCAAAAAAGAGCCCGTACAGTCAAGATAATCCAAAGCAAAAAGAATAAAGCTGGAGGCATCACGCTACCTGACTTCAAATTATACTACAAGGCTACAGTAACAACTGCTACCAAACTGATATATATACGAATGGAACAGAACAGAGACTTCAGAAATAGTGCCACAGATCTACAACCATCTGATCTTTGACAAACCTGACAAAAACAAGAAATGAGGAAAGGATTCCCTATTTAATAAATGGTGATGAGAATACTGGCTAGCCATATGCAGAAATCTGAAACTGGACTCCTTTCTTACACCTTATAAAAAATTAACTCAAGATGGACTAAAGACTTAAACCTAAGTCCTAAAACCATAAAAACCTTAGAAGAAAACCTAGGCAATACCATTCAGGACATAGGCATGGGCAAAGACTTCATGACTAAAACACCAAAAGCAATGGCAACAAAAACCAGAATTGACAAATGGGATCTGATCAAATTAAAGGACTTCTGCACAGCAAAAGAAACTATCATCAGAGTGAACAGACAACCTATAGAATGGGAGAAAAATTTTGCAATCTATCCATCTGACAAAGGGCTATATCCAGAATCTACAAATCACTTAAACAGATTTACAAGAAAAAAACAAACAACCACTTCAAAAAGTGGGCAAAAAATATGAACAGATACTTCTCAAAAGAAGACTTTTATGCTGCCAACAAACATATGAAAAAAAACTCATCATCACTGGTCGTGAGAGAAATGCAAATCAAAACCACAATGAGATACCATCTCACTCCAGTTAGAATAGCAATCGTTTAAAAGTCCAGAAACAACAGATATGGGAGAGGATGTAGAGAAATACGAAAGCTTTTACACTGTTGGTGGGAGTGTAAATTAGTTTAACCATTGTGGAACACAGTGTTTCGATTCCTCAAGGATCTAGAACTTGAAATACCATTTGACCCAGCAATCCCATTACTGGGTATATACCCAAAGGATTATAAGTTATTCTACTATAAAGACACATGCACATGTATGTTTATTGTGGCACTGTTCACAATAGTAAAGACTTGGAACCATCTCAAATGTTCATCAATGACAGACTGGATAAAGAAAATGTGGCACATATACACCATGAAATAATATGCAGCCATAAAAAAGAATGAGTTCATGTCCTTTGCAGGGGCATGGATGAAGCTGGAAACCATCATTCTCAGCAAACTAATACAAGAACAGAAAACCTAACACCGCATGTTCTCACTCATAAGTGGGAGTTGAACAATGAGAACAGATGCACACAGGGAGAGGAACATCACACACCACAGTCTGTCAGGGTGTGAGGAGCTGCGGAGGGATGTCATTAGGAGAAATGCCTAATGTAGATGACAGGTTGATGGGTGCAGCACCTACCATGGCATGTGTATGCCTATGTAACAAACCTGCACATTCTGCACATGCACCCCAGAACTTAAAAGTATTATATAAAAAGGTCATCTTAGAAATAAGAATTATGTTTTACATGAAATAGAGGATCTATATTGTGACTTGCTATATCTATATCTGTTCTCTAGATTAAATACAAGTCTGCTGCAGTTTGCTGGAGGTCCACTCCAGACCCTATTTGCCTGGGTATCAGCAGCGGAGGCTACAGAACAGCAAAGATTGCTGCCTGCTCCTTTCTCTGGAAGCTTCATCCCAGATTGGCACTGGCTTGATGTCAGCTGGAGCTCTCCTGTATGAGGTGTGTCTGTCAACCCCTCTTGGGAAGTCTCTGCCAGTCAGGAGGCATGGGAGTCAGGGACTCATTTGAGGAGGCATTCTGTCCCTTAGCAGAGCTTGGGTACTGGGCTGGGAGAACCCTCCTTGTCAGGATCTGCGGCACTCTTCATAGCCAGCAGGCAGGAATGTTTAAGTCCGCTGAAGCTGTGCCCACAGCTGCCCCTTCCCCCAGGTGCTCCGTCCCAGGGAGATGGCAGTTTTATTTATAAGCCCCTGACTGGGGCTCCTGCCTTTCTTTCAGAGATCCCTGCCCAGTGAGGAGGAATCTAGTGAAGCAGTCTGGCAACAGCCACTTTGCCGCACTGTGATGAGCCCCGCCCAGTCTTGAGTACGGTTAGGGGAAAGTGGCCAACTCAAGTCTCAGTTATGGTGGATGCCCCTCCCCGCACCAAGCTCGATCGTCCCACGTTGACTTCAGACTGCTGTGGTGACAGTGAGGATTTCAAGCCAGTGGTTCTTAGCTTGCTGGACACCATGGGAGTGGGACCAGCTGAGAGAGACCGCTTGGCTCCCTGGCTTCAAGCCCGCTTTCTAGGGGAGTGAACAGTTCTGTCTTGCTGGGATTTCAGGCATCACTGGCGTACAAAAGAGTAACTGCAGCTAGCTCAGTGTCTGCCCAAACAGCTGCCCAGTTTTGTGCTTGTAACCCAGGGCCCTGGTGGTGTAGCCATAGGAGGGAATGTCCCGGTCTGCGGATTGCAAAAACCATGGGAGAAGTCCAGTATCTGGGTCAGATAGCATAACCCCTCATGGCTTCCCTTGGCTAGGCGAGGGAGGTCCCCTGCCCCTTTTACTTCCCAGGTGAGGCTATGCCTCACCCTGCTTCTGCTCGCCCTCCATGGGCTATACCCACTACTAACCAGTCCCAATGAGATGAGCAGGGTACCTCAGTTGGAAATGCAGAAATCACCCTCCTTTTGCCTTGGTCTGGCTGGGAGGTGCAGACGGCAACTGTTCCTATTCGGCCATCTTGCCTCTATCTGTAAGAGAGTTTTATTGCTCTACAACAAATTACCAGAAACTTAGTGGCTTTGAAATGACATTTAACATCTCACAGTTGCTTTAGATCTTTGGATCAGGAGTTTAGCCAAGGTGTAGCTGGGTTGGTTCTGTACTTCAGGATCTCTCACAAGCTAAAGTCAAGGTGTGGGCTAGGCAGTAGTCATCTCAAGGTTCAACTAGGGAAGGAGCTTCTTCTAAGCTCATTCACGTGGTGGAGGGTAAGATTCAGTACCGCTTAAAGTGGTAGACTGAGGGTGTCAGTTCTTTGCTGACTGTTGGAGAAAGGCTGCATTTAGTTCCTTGCTACTTGGGTGGCTCCATAGAGTAGCTCAAAATATGAGAGCTTGCTTTATAAGAGCAAGTAAGTTAGAAATGTGAGCAAGAGAGAAAATGAGAGAGAGGGGGAGAGAGAGAGAGAGAGAGGAAATAGAGAGCTAGAGAGAACAAAACGAAAATCACTGTCTTTCATCATTTAATTTTAGAATTGACATCCCATCTCTTTTGCCATGTTCTATTCATTAAAAGAAAGCCAAGAGAGGGTATTACAAAGGAGCATAAGTAACAGGAGTCAGAGAGCATTGGGGACCATTTCAGAAGCTGCCTAACGTCATCTCCTAGAATTTATTAAAGACTAGGGAACAATATATGTATAAATTAATTTTATGTTTATAAATTCATTTTATACAAGTAAACAAGATTTTACACAAATAGTCATCATTGTGACAAAATGTCTTATAAAATTTTCCTTAAATAAATACTTTGCCTTAACAGTATCATTTAAAAACTATTTTATTTGCATATTGTCTCATAGATGCCATACTTGGTAATATGCATTTGAACCCAGTTTAAATCTAGCCATCAATCAGTCACCCTACTATTTCTGCTTGAAGTGAGTTGTATGTTGTAATAAAATATACAAGTTTAAAACATGGGTTTTGTCTTCAAGGAACTAGCCATCTTCCTGAACAGCCAAACCTATAAAATGTGAAAAATTATAAATTAAACTTTACATATATAAGTGATAAACTGAATAATACAGACTTTAAATAATGCAGAGATTGCTAGAGGAAAAAAAACAAAGTTGAAGTAGGTACGAAAGGTTTTATTTAGGAGTTGAAGCTTGAGGTGGACCTTGAAAAACAGTGAGTGCATTTGTTATTCTCTGCCTACAAGTCTACAACCTCCTTCCTAATTTGTGGGGCATTCTCAATTGTGTATTTTCTGGCAAAAAGAAACATCTTACCTCCCAAAGTACAGATCATCTCCATGCCAACTGGCACAGAGTGCACTGATGCAGGACTTTGTCTATCAAATATTCCTTAGTTAAAATTTTTCATATGGAGCAAATTAGACAAAGATGAAGTAAATTCCTTTGTGGTGGTGTGTGGTGATGTGTTCTTTGCTGCTTGACTCTCCAGAATTGCCTTGATTTTTCTTAATTTTTCTAGGTCTAGTTTTCTAGTGATTCTATTGGCTACTTGTCAGTTCTTCTTCTGCTTTAAGATAGACAGCATCTGTTTACCTTGCTTGCGTTCATCAGATTGGTTGACATAGCCAAATGTCAGGTAGGTAAAGAACCACGGCAAGTTTGCTTCAGGTTAGGGAGACAGCATGAACAAAGGGCTGACTATGTGGTATTTTTTGGCATAATTAATAACATGGACAGATGCGTATCTCTGATTTGGTAAGCATGTCTGTGACAAGCACCATGAAGTAAATAGAGAATGCTAATTAGATAACACCTGTCTCTGATAAAGATGAATGTGCATCTTTTCAGTCTTAAAAGTTGAAAAAGCTTTGTGTCACTTTATGGAACTAGGAACTGGAAGAAAGTTGGACTGTCAAGGCTTGCCGTGATAACAGAAAAATTCCCTCCTGTTATGCAGGCTGTCCTCCAAGAAATACCTTCTGCATTGGAAAATGCTTGTCATAGAGAAAATATGAGAAGAAGTAATCGTTTGTGTGTGTGTTTGTATGTGTGTGTTTGACTTTGGAGTGTAGGGTAAAGAGAAAGCAAATGCAATTGGAAATTTAAGACTCAGACCCCTTTTCTCAAGAAATATAAGTAAATAAGACCCTTGTCTTATTTACTTTTGGGTTGAGAGGAATTAGTCTGCACAATATTTGGAGATGAAGGAGAGTTCCTTGAATTTCCAAAAGTTGTCCTGTGTCTAGGGTGGTACCAGCACTTTGGAGAGACAGTGATTTCTAAACTGCTAAATGCCACATATTTTACTCCGGGAAGATCTGTTGCTGCAATAAAGCAGCAAGCGTAAAGACCTTAAATATAAAATAATGTTTTTAGTTATTAACACAGCCTTTAAAAATAATATTTTATTACTATAACCTGGAGCTAGGTGGCTTTGAGGGACTGTAAAACCAATAAAGCATTCAGCATAGCATAATATGAAAGTCCAGGTAATGTTATTTTAATAAACATTTAAGTCCATCTGAAGTCATGTGCATTTTTAATTGCTTTCACCTCTTTACCAGACCTTGCTAACTTGAAAGAGAGATTGCTATGGGGTGTCACTATTATTTATGCATATTATTGAACGGTTGGCTTCTGAAATTTGTGGAATCTATTTCCAAAGTGAAGGCTGAAATTTTAATGTGACCCCCTTAGCATTCTGTTTCTGCTAGACCCATAAGCCCTATAAGTGCAGAGTTAACAGTGCATTTCACTCTGACTTCGTCATTTACCAGTAAACCTAAATAGCATTTGAGAAGAGTACATAATAAATGCATTCAGACATCGCAGCTGTTTTTTGTCTGTTTTCCAAACACATAATGTGCTAATTTGGAAAAAAAATCAACAACAGCTGCAAATACATGTCAACAGCAAGGTCTTCAAGGGAAGGCCTTAATAGGTTTTGTTAATCAGTGGTGAACCAGGTGTGAATAAATAATTAACACACTTGATAACGGAGCCTTGTTGCCACTACTGCTGTAGCTAAAGTTCTGATAACCTTTCCTTTAAGTTCAGGATTTACCCACAATATTGTTTTTAAATGTAATCACTATAAATTCGATAAAGTTAATGTCAGATTTTTTAAAAAAGAATATTGAGTACGGATATCAGGAAAGGAACCTCACATAATTTAGAATACCTTTTAATCTTACAATGACAATAGATGTCTAATCATCTTTTTCATTAGCATGCTATTTTGTTAAACAAAATACATGCCTGTTAGTACAGAAATGATTAATCAAAATTAATCTCATATAGAACATGTCAGTATATTTATTAACATTATGATTGTTCATTTTCCTTTTGACAATTGAAAATTCCATAATACAAAAGACGCATGATCATAACAGTATGTGAGCGTAAAATGCAAGCCAGAACTCTATGGCTATTACCCTTAAATCTGGTGTTGTGAATGTTAATAAACCTACATGTATTTTAACCACTTACTGTGTAAGGGAGTAGAAAAGAAATATAAGGCACATTAACTATTCTTATTGTGTATAAAATATAATTGATGAAATCTTAAATTTGTGGATATTAACAAACAGGCAACAAGACAGAAGAGTCATCATTTTACAGAAGATGTACCTACTCTGAACTAGGTTTTAGAATATGCCAGTGGTTGTAAACTAGTGGTTCCAGGATCAGCCACATCAGCATCACCTGGAAACTTGTTTAAAAGGCAGATTCTCAGGCCCTACCTGAAACCCAGTCTGAACTCTGAGTGTGAGTCCCAGAGATTTGTAGTTTAAGAAGCCCCTCCAGGAGATTTTGATGCTTGCTAAATGTTAAGAATTATTTTTCGATGTTAGTCACAAATTTGTATAACAGAATAGTGTTAATTGCCAAATGCATGGTTGGATGACTAAGGCCCACATCTGGGAATGAAAGCTGTTTTACATCCCACACACTCTGTCAGAAAAACCAGCAGCTGTTGGTGTCACTTCTCTGTTAGACTTTCTGAGAGGCACCAGGCAGCAGAAAAGTCACTTGTCACCAATTTATTTTTTTATCTTGATATAAGAAATGGACAGTGTGGGAAAAGGTTCAGTCACCTTTTGAAAAAGAGCAGTATTTTTTTTTTTTTTTTTGAGACAGGATCTCACTCTGTTACCCAGGCTGGAGTACAGTGGTGGGATCATGGCTCACTGCAACCTCTGCCTCCCAGCCTCAAGCAATCTTCCCACTTCAGCCTCCCAAGCAGCTGGGACTACAGGTGCACACTACCATGCCCAGCTAATTTCTTATGTTTTATAGAGACAGGGTTTCTCCATGTTGCCCAGGTTGGCCTCGAACTCCTGAGCTCAAGCAATCTACCTGCTTCTGCCTTCCAAATTGCTGGGATTACAGGAGTAAGTCTCTGAGACTGGCCTAAAAGAGCAGGATTCTTAAAGTAGGGCTATCCCTCTTCTCCAGCTCATGGCAGTTAAGGAGATTAGAGGTGCTTTGCTTTCCCAAGTTAAGGGTGGGAACTTCAAGTGATTGATTTGTAAAAGTACCACTGACAAAATGCTCACTCCTCCAATAATAGAAGGATTGATATTAACCTGTCAGCTGAATATTGGAATCAGAGGAGTGCCTAAGGAGGTCGACCAAGCTTGGAAGCAAGGCTAGAGAAGTTTCTATAACCTGTTTTGAAATGTTGGCATATTAATTTCTATTAGGTTGAAAGGAATCACTTTTCTATACCAAAGAATAGGGTTAGATAGGATATGTAGACCTAGGATCTAGAAAATGACTTTTTTGACATCATGCTTTCACTGGCCATGTAACCTTGAGCAAATCTCATTTCCTTCATTTTAAAAATTAGAATAATGATACTACATAGCTTAAAGAGTTGTATAGATTAAGGCAATATATATTATTTAGTTTGACACGTGATACATAGTAATTGGTCAATAAATTGAGTGTACATTAAGGTTTTAAAAATCTTATTGTTTTTATATTTTTGATCAAAGGTCTAAAAGGTGGTTTATAAAATTCATCACAACTGCAGGTACAGAGAACGGACTATAATATTTGGATATTTATTATTTTCTCCTTGTGTTTTATATTTTCCTCTGGAGATATATATATATACACACATAGAGAGAGAGAGAGAGCCTCTCTCTATATATATATGTTTTTTTCACTCTGTATTTAGGTGACCTTGTGTACCCTGTTATGTATAAGAAATAATTGTTACCTGCTGACAATGTACAGGTACATATTGTTTCAACATGCCAAATTTGTTCTGAAAGGTGACAGGGATGTTTACATTAAGTTTAGCCAGTCCAGAGATCCTCTCTCTCAGATTCTGTTAGTGGAATATGAATGCTTTGTTGGTTTTTCATCAAGTTCAGGCAGATTTCAAGTTTCCATTTACTTTTAAAGGCCTATGTACCTCTTTTGTTTTATTTTACACGCCACAAAATCTAGTTTCTCAAAAAGTGCACATGTGCATAATATTGAGCAAGAACCATCCATCACATAAGTGATACTTAGCAGATAAACAAAACACATTAACATTTAAACAAAAATGAGTTTTTGCACCATCATGTTACCTACTTCTGATCTAGGAGCTGTGAGAAACAGGCACTGAACAAAAATACCTATCGGGAAACATGATTGAACCTGCAGTAAAGCTGGATTCCTGTAATGGAGAAATGTTTTATAATGAGGTGTGACTGAATCAAACACCTGGTGGTTGCAATATCAAATTAAATCACGCCCTTTGAACTCAATTTCACTTATGAAGTAACTGCAGTTTTTTTTTTTTTTTTTTTTTTTTAATTCACTGTGAAAATAAACTCATCAAACAGAATGCTGTGAAAGTGGGGATGAGGTAAGGGGAAGTTGGTTTTCAAAAGGCGTCATTATCATCTCTTCTTAATTAATAAGGAATCATCTTTGTATTCATCTATATAAATTAATTTTGGTAAATTACTTCATAATATCTGTCATAACTCACAACAATATTTCCAAGTTGCGAGTTAACAATTTATGTTACTCCTTTTTCTACTCAGTCTCTTTTAATGGATAGGTGATCAAAATTATACTAACAATCATAACAAAGCAATACTACTTTGAACAATTATAACTAATATCTATTAAATGCTTTCTTTGAAGCATTTATACTTGTCATCCTAGAATCCTTACAGGCATTAACTCAAGTCACAAGGAAGACACTTTATGTGGATTACTTCTGCAAGGTCCATAAGAAATTACACTCCTTAAATTGGCCCTTGACCCTTCATCATGACCCCTAAGGTTATGTGGTTACTACAAATGACTCAGCATTCTTTGAGATAACTAGGTTCTCTTCCATTTCTGAGTCCTTGACTTGTGGTTGGCCCTTTGCCTTAAAACTCTCTTTAGCTTTCCACTTCAATTCCAATCCCCCTTTTGGACTGGTTTTAGGTGTCATTCTCTTTAGGGAGACTTCACTTTCTTTGTCTGTTTTGTGTTGCTATAGCAGAATACCTGAAGCTGGGTGATTTCTAAATCACTAAATAAACTTCTTTCAAGTTTATTTGACTCACAGTTCTGTGGCTGGAAAGTCCAAGATTGGGCAGCTGCGTGTGGTGAGAGCCTCCCTCATGCTGCCTTGACTCATGATCCCAGAATAGTGACTGTTTCATGCAATCGTCATCCTTACCAGGTTGGGAACACTTGGATATGTTATGCCCCTTGTGAATAGGGACTGTATTTTGTTACTCACATGTAGCAAAGTCCCAGGGCACAGTGGATTACCAATATATATTTGTTGAAACCATGAATAAGTTAGATATTTTTATATTTTTGTACTTATATTTAGGCTATTTTCCAAATAATTCCTGGGTTACAAAACAACATACACAGAAAAGGCTGTCGACACAGAAGGGCAAGAATATTCAGACATTTACAAATGAACAATTTGCTTTCTGTGAAAATCTTGATATGTTGAAAAAAGGGTAGAGAAATAGATCGTGGAGCATTAGCCAGTGAATTTGAAGGATATTGACTTTAAAAAGTCGTAAGTCAGGATTTTACTTTACCCTTTAGTCATTGAGGGATTTTCAAGTCCACTTAAAAAGCATTGCCAAATGTGTATTATATGAGTGATTTAAAGCTAATGGCAATGGAGTTGGATGAATGAAAGGAAACAAAGAACTCTAAAATAAAATAAACATGCAAAATGAAAATCTAAGCTGTATGGAGTTATATACAATGAAGAGTCAATTGCTGCATTTCTGCAAGATACATTCATTTGTTTCTTGAGTAATGTTCAAACTAACTTTAACTAAACTTTCTTGTTTTTTTAGCAGGCTTTTGATGATTAATGAGACCTCTAATTTGAGTGCTTTGGGAGCAATATTTAAATAGGAATTGAATAGTGATTAATAGCAAACAAATTTTGTGAAAATTTACTCTATGACTTTCAGAAATCAGACACAGAAGTAAAATACATATATATTTATGTTTAAATAAGTATTGAAAACAAATCAAAATGATGTGTGCTGTAAATGGCATGCATTATTTATAGAATCGATTACAATCAGAAGTATTACATATGCACATATATCAATTATGCTAAATAGATTTCAGATATTTAATGACTAAAGACTCATAGGTGCCTCAGAACTAATTATAAAATGAATAAGCTATTATCCATCTTCCTAGATGTTTCTGAAATGTCTTTGAGTATTTAGCATTGTTTTGAGCAAGACGTTGTATTAGTTTTATACATTTGACAGCAAATTAAATGTATTAATCACATTGATTTGCATTTATTTTTTCACTATCATGCTTAGAATGATTCAATTCTAGAAGAACTATCTAAAGGAATTTTCGTAATATGATTGAAACATGAGTTCCGGTTCTGTTGAAATACTAATTTGCCTTGAAAATTTTAGTAGCTTTTCTTATTCTACATGCATGTTTTGTTCATATTTCAGATGATACAAACTTGCACCATAACAGATAATAACTAAAATAAGGTAATATTTTTTCCCAAGTATCAGGAAAAAATACATACAGCTCTTCTTTAAAATATGAAGTTGGTGTTTCTGTTCACCTATTAAATATAAAGTTGTTGCTTTAAAAATATAGTATTAAAAAGGAAGTATTTCCATCATTTCCTTCTTTGTGTTCCTATGATCAGTATGAGGTGGTCATGGTATGTGGTGGTTAAAAATGCCAGCTTTGTTCACAGTGTCTGACATATTTTATGTGCTCAATGAAAATTTATTGATGAATGGATTCAAATTATCTTTTACTTTTTATCTTCATGTACTTGGGCAAGTACTTAGTCTCTCTAAGCCCCATTTTCCCTTGGAAAATGGGAATAATCCCTGTCGTGATTAAATGATAGATCTGGAATATGTTTAGACTTCTTAATTATGCTCCCTCTTACCAATTCCCTATGGTCCTAGGCCCTCCTTTTACCATGTACCCTGAAAACAGGGCACTTCTGTATGAAGAAGCCTCTGTATCTAATGTGTTTGCTGGATGTAAACAACTTGGTAGTAAATGGCTACAAAACATTCTTATATAAATGTCCCTCTCTTCAAAGTGTTAATTACTCCTGGCACTTCATGAAATTAGAAGTGTTCTGATTGTAAGCCTCTCAGAGCTTGCTGTGAGAAACTGCTCAGGACTATACTAGACCAGCTGCTAGAGGTGCTCTGTGGAAGACACAGAAGGCCTAGCTGGTTGATTTGTTTCAAGACAGTTATCTGAAGTTCGTGCCAAGAATGTAACAATCTAGCTGCCGTGCCACGTATGTGCCTAAAAATTTATACAATGATGAACAGTATTTTATTGTTCTTACAGAGATTTCTTCATCTTGTTGAATATCAGATACTTTCCTTCATGGGAAGCTAAAGTTGCCATGGCAAATGGTGAACTAAGGTCAGATACAGGAAGTTTTGGTAATTTTCTTTTTTCCAATAACAATTATATTAAAATTTTCAGGCAATTGTGAGTAATAAAATACTAAAGTAGTAAAAATATTTCTATATATTGAAAGTTTCAGTAGTTCAATTTATTATTGAACTATTATTATATATTGAAATTTCAGTAGTTCAATTTAAAAACAGTGATACACTTACCTGTTAAATTTTTTTTCTGGACAATGTCAGCATTTAGGACTTTTGAAAAATAAGGCAGATTCTTATTAATTGCTTCTAAATTGTGTAGGTTTCTTCCACTCACTGTACTTTGCTCCCTGGTTCTATGAGAAAGTTCATTTTTCCAAAGATGCTTGACTTCTATGCTCTTCACATAAAATTGCTGCTTTAAAAATTCTTAAAAATATGTTAAATATATTTATTATTCTGTCCTTAGGCTGCTAATAAAGATATACCTGAGACTGTGTAATTTGTAAAGGAAAGAGGTTTAATTGACGCATAGTTGTTCATGGCTTGGGGGACCTCACAATCGTGGAGAAGGCCAAATGAGGAGTAGAGGCACATCTTACATGGTGGCAGGCAAGAGAGCATGTGTAGGGGAACTCCTCTTTATAAAACCATCAGATCTCATGTGACGTATTCCATATTATGCCAACAGCATGGGAAAGACCTGCCCTCATGATTAAATTACCTCCCACTGGGTCCCTCCTGCAACAAGTGGGAATTACGGGAGCTACAATTCAAGATGAGATTTTGGTGGGAACACAGCCAAACCATATCAGTATAGTACCAGGCAGATAGTAAATGCCCACAACATAGATACTTTATTATATATCATGGATAAGACAAATGGCCAGGGTTAAGAGTTTAGTTGGATGGTATGAACAGAATTTGTTTTCATAGGCAGTCAATTGACTAAAGTGGAGATGTACACTAAAATACTTGAATAAAAAGAACCCATCTGATTCTCCTGACATTGCGTGGTTTCTGTGTGGCTCTGGAAGTCACTCCAAATTTTTTGATTTAATCTTATCTTTTTAAGTAATGGAGAAACTCAATGCTGGTGGATGAAAGTGCCCGCACAGAATTGAAGGCCTTATTTAGAAATATGATTTTCCTTTAAAGTAAAGACAGTTTCTCCCTGCATATAAACATGAGCTTAGCAATTACCAGCAGATATAAATAACCAGCTGTCACTTATTGTGGGAATAATTGTAGGTACTTGATCCTTCCTAATTAACAATTTGTTCTGAAATACATATCTGTCTTTGTATATGAGAATCACAAATCTCTGAGAGGAGATAACTTGCTCAGAGTCACACTTTGGGAGGCAGAGTAGAGAACTGAACCAGGCTCAGTGCAATCAAAGCCTATGCTTTTTTCTTATGGTGCTATCCTGCATGCCTTACTCATAGGTAATTCCTACGTACATATTGGATTCCCTTTTGTTGACTCATTGCAGAATGTCTCTGAATAAAGAAATTCTCCATAGAGGTCTACGTGATTTTTTTCAATGCCATATCATGGCTACAAATCAAAGACTTGGAGATATATTTTTTTTCTCTCCTTGATACCAGGTGAAGCCAAAGAGAGTGTTAAAATGTCTTGGATCAAATATTGCTAGTTTGGCAGAAAGCTAATATCTTGAAAAATGAGAAAAAAATTCTAGAAATTACTATTTGCTATATTTGTGCTTCAATTTCTTAGGATTTTTTTTTTTCTGTTTTGTTTGAATGTCCTCGAGGTCTCCTAACATCTTTCTCTCTAGATGTAGGCCAAGAACCAGCACCAAGGATATTTCATGGGAACATTCTAGAAATGCAGACACGCAGGTCCCACCCAGACCTAGTGAATCAGCAATTGCTTTTTTTTTTTTTTTTCCCCCAAAACCCTTAGGTGATTCATAGGCATATTAAAGTTTGAGGCTCTCTGTCTTAACATGCCATCAGAATGCTTTTAAAAAGCCTTGGAAACTAGAAAGTAAACACAAGCATTATGATCTCTCAAGGATCAACAATTCCATTTTGATATGCTTATACTTTCTAATGGGAGCAGAAGCATTTCATAAATAATCAATTATCTGTCAGGCCCATTCTGGTTCCCAGCCTCAGTAATGGTCTCCTTACAATTGATGTCACTTGTCCATCTGTAGAACTCCCTTACCTTGCTTCTGAATTTCTGGAATAAACCCTTATCTAACAATAGAGCCACCTTGTATTCTCTGGTTCAGCCTCAAGTCATCTCTAATTTTCTCCTGGTTCCTGCAGTTTATATAATTTGGCTTGTCTCTTGTTTACTGTTCCTGTATCTTCAGATTAATAAAGACTCATATAATGCATCTTTCTCTCTCAAGATTACAGTTCCCTTTTTTTTTTTTTTTTTTGAGATGGAGTCTTGTTCTGTCGCTCAGGCTGGAGTGCAGTGGCCTGATCTCAGCTCACTGCAACCTCCACCTCCTAGGTTCAAGCGATTCTCCTGCCTCAGCCTCCTGAGTAGCTGGGATTGCAGGCACATGCCACCACGTCCAGCTAATTTTTGTATTTTTAGTAGAGACGGGGTTTCTCCACCTGGTCTGGTTGATCTCGAACTCCTGACCTCGTGATCCATCTGCCTTAGCTTCCCAAAGTGCTGCAATTACAGGCGTGAGCCACCGCACTCGGCCCCTTCTTCTTCTTTCTTTTTTTTTTTTTTCTGGTGGTTGGTACCTGTGCACCTATTGGCCTGCCAATAGTTTGCTTCCTGGATTTTCTGATGTCACCTTTCATCTGTGTATTTGTCTGTTTTCACACTGCTATAAAGAAATGCCTGAGACTCAATAATGTATAAGAAAAAGAGGTATAATTGGTTCATGATTCTGCAGGCCGTACAGAAAGCATGGCAGCATCGGCCTCTGGGGAGGCTTCAGGGAGATTTTACAATCATAGTGGAAGGCTAAGGAGAAGCAGGCTTGTCTTACATGGCTAGAACAGGAGGAAGGTGAGAAGAAGGTGCCATACACTTTTAAACAACACTTTTAAGAACTCACCATTGAGACCAAGAGGGATGATGCTAAACCATTAGAAAATGCACTCCCCCCACCGCCCCACCCCACCACCCTGATCGTACCACCTCCCACCAGGTCCCATTTCCAACACTGGGGATTACAATTCACCATGAGACTGGCAGAGACACGGATTCACACCATATCATTTCATCACTGGCCCTTCTCAAATCTCATGTCCTTCTCACATTGCAAAATACAATCATGCTTTCCCAACAGTCCCCCAAAGTCTTAACTCATTTCAGCATTAACTCCAAAGTCCAAAGTCTAAAGTCTCATCTGAGACAAGGCTAGTCCCTTCTGCATGTGAGCCAGTAAAATCAAAAGCAAGTTAGTTACTTCCAAGGTACAATGGGGGTACAAGCATTGGGTAAATATTCCCGTTGCAAAAGGGAGAAATTGGCCACAACAAAGGGGCTACAAGTCCTGTGCAAGTTGAAAACCTAGAGGGCAGTCAATAAATATTAAAGCTCCAAAATAATCTCTTTGGCTCCATGCCTTACATCCAAGCCACACTAGCACAAGGGGTAGGCTCCCAAGGCCTTGGGCAGCTTTGCCCCTGTTGTTTTGCAGGCAGTCAGCCCCCACGGTCCCTTCTCCCTTTTAGAATGGGAATATTTACCCAATGCCTGTACTCTTATTGTATCTTGGAAGTAACTAACCTGTTTTCAATTTTACAGGCTCATACGCAGAAGGACTAGCCTTGTCTTAGATGATACTTTTGACTTTTGAGTTAATGCTAAAATGGGTTAAGACTTTGGGGGACTGTTGAGAAGGCATAATTGTATTTTGCAACGTGAAAAGGACATGAGATTTGGGAGGGGCCAGTGGTGGAATGATATGGTTTGAATCTGTGTCCCTGACCAAATCTCATGGTGAATTGTAGTCCCCAGTGTTGGAGGTGGGACTTGGTGGGAGGTGATTGGCTCATGGGGACATTTTTTAATGGTTTAGCATTGTCCCCTTTCATTGCAATAGTGACTTCTCCTGAGATCTGGTTGTTTAGAAGTGTATGGCACCTCTCCCCTCTCTCTCTTCCTCCTGCTCTGGCCATGTAAGACAAGCCTGCTTCCCCTTTACCTTCCACCAGGATTGTAAAATCTTCCTGAGGCCTCCTCAGAAGCAGATGTTGCCATGTTTCCTGTATAGTCTGTGGAATCATGAACAAATTAAATCTGTTTTCTTTATATATTACTGAATCTCAGGCATTTGGCAGTGTGAGAAGTGACTAATGCAAGCTGGATTACCATGCTCTTGCCTGCTCCAGCATCCTATTACTCAGCTTTAATAGCAATATTTCAAATCTGTGCTGCCTAGTCCTTGTGGTAGGGACTCATTTAGCTTTGTGCTTTGCCCCTTCAACGCCACCTCTTTGTAAGGCTGACACTGGAGGCATATTTTCTGTCCTGGAGGATGAGTCAAAATCCAAATTCTAGAGAATTCTTGTCTCACTTTTCATGACTAGGAGCTCCAAAACTTGGTAATGTGGCACAAACAGAATAACAAACATAGATAAGCCTGTAAAAAAATCTTTTGTTTTGGTTATCATTTTAAAAACATATAGATTAACTATGAATTTGTAAAAGTGGCATGTCTGTCTTTCCCATAACTATGTTCTGTCAGTTTTCAATGAAGGAGAATAAGATTTTCAAAACTACTGAACTTAAAACATGTGGTAAGTTGGGCTATTTTCTCATTTTCTTCAGAATCCACTAACAGCGAGATATTATTAATTCATCATGTGAAATGAAAGTTTTGGCAAAAGTAAAATCCATGAAACTTTAGAAAACAAATGCTAAAGTTTATTCAGAATATTATACCTAAAAAGATAAAGGTTTGACACTAGCTTAGCTATTTGAAATTAAAAAATAAAACCAACCTTAAATCTATGCTGCTTAGTCCTTTTTCTGGCCCAGCATTATTACCATCTTCAGGATATCTTACTTTTGATGACTTGTATCTAGAGTGAAGACAGAGCACCAGTTTTTCCTGGAAATCTCCTTCTGTGTCTGACTCTTCCTCTGCTCTGTGCTTTAGCACCGCCTGCCTTGCTACCTGATGTCTACTATGCATTGGAACAAACTCATTCACTTTCCTTGTCATGTTACATTCAGTCATTTCTATTGTCAGCATCCTGTTAGAATTTATAAAATCCTCTCTTTTTTCACCAAAAACTCTAGTTGTCACTTTCATTAGCACAAAACAATGTTGCCATAATCTCTTTTTTATTGGCTTCCCAGTGTCCATTTGTTCTTTCTCCAATAGTTTGTGTATGACTTTCAGATCATTTGAAATGCCTTCTGCTCTCAGTATGGCCATTTACTTAGTGAACATATCCAACTTCCAAAAGAAAACCCCCCACATGGTTTAAATTTCTCCGTTCCATCATTTTAAAAGAAATTTTTAGTATTAAAGATTTGTATTGTCTGTATACACATATTATATATATCAACACAATGTATACAAATATATAATATGTATACATGTTTGTGGTGTATATCTGTATCTGTCTAGACACACATATATGGGAAATTACCCATAAGTATTCAGATCAATGCATTTTCATAAACTGAATACACCTGAGTAACATTTGAGTTCCCTGATTAAAGAATAAAACATATCTGCCATACCTTTTAACACTTTGTACTAAGGTAAAGACATTATTCAGAGTGCTCTTTGTTATCATGTTGCTATGATCATCAGTCAGAATGGGCTAGGTCATGCTGCAGTAATAAACAATGCCAATCTTCAAAGCCCTGTTTATTGCATTCTTACTGTATATTAAATATTGCGTTTAGCACTATAAGTCATACCGCTTAAATAAGAGATGTGCATTTGACTCAAGTGGTGTAAAATCACATTAAAGATATGTAAGGTTTTTGCTGAAGAGGTTGTTTTTCCCAATTTGTTTGAACTATACTACCAAAATGGCATTCAAGGCTTATACCACAGGTTTCAGCCCACCCTTGAAGTAACTCTTTTATGTCTACAGGATTTTAAGATTGTTGGAAATCATTGCCATTATGTCCTAAAATTTTTTGTGTTTCATATTTAAATTTTTTTGCCAAACTTCAATGATAATAATTTGCTTTTATGTTTTCTAGATATTGTATAGATTTAGATTTTACAATTATATCTGTGATTTATTCTGTGTTAAATTTAATTTATGCTATGAGACATTAATCAAAGTTTTTTATGTTTATATGGATATTTAATTGTTCTAGTACTGTTTGTAGCAAAGTTGTATAATTTCCCACTGAATTTCCTTTTAAGTGTTGTCAAAAATCAACTGTCCATATGCATTTGGGTCTATTTCTGAACTCTATTCTGTTTCATTTTTAAATCTGTCTATCTTTATGCCCAAGTCACAACTTCGTAATTACTATAGTTTTATAATAAATATTGAAACTAGATAGTGATAGTCCATCAATTTTTTTCTTTTGGCAAGATTTTTGACTTTTGTAGGTACTTTGCATTTCCATGTGACTATTAGAATCAGTTTGTCAATTTCTGAAAAAAAATCCTGCAGTGATTTTAATTGGGATTACGTAGGGGAAAATTGATATCTTAACAATTTTAAATCTTCTGAACTATATGTCTTCATTTATGGGAGTCTCTAGTTTATGTCTACCATGTTTTCTCATAGTCACATTACTGATTTAGTCAGGTTTATGCCTAAGTATTTCATTATTTTTGATTCTGATAAAAATGGTATATTTGTAAAGGGCATACAAATAGGAAGAGAAGAAGTCAAACATCCCTGTTTGCAGATTACATTATGCCATATTTAGAAAACCCCATAATCTCATCCCAAAAGCTTCTTAAGCTGAGAAATAACTTCAGCAAAGTCTCAGGATACAACATCATGGTGCAAAAGTCACTAGCATTCCTATACACTAGCAACAGTCAAGCTGAGAAACAAATCAGGAATGAACTCCAACTCACAACTGCCACAAAAAGAATAAAATAGGAATACAGATTACTAGGGAAGTGAAAGATCTCTATAAGGAGAACTACAGAACACTGCTTAATCAGATATGACAGAAACAAATGGAAACACATTCCATGCTCATGGATAGGAAGAATCAATACGGTTAAAATGGCCATACTGCCTAAAGCAGAAAATTATTTTAAAATTCATATGGAAACCAAACAGAGCCCAAATAGCCAAGGGAATCCTAAGCAAAAAGAACAAAGCTGGAGGCATCAGGCTACTTGACTTAAAACTGTACTACAGGGCTATAGTAACCAAGACAGCATGGTACTGGCACAAAACCAGACACATAGACCAATGGTACAAAATAGAGAACCCAGAAATAAGACAACATACCTACAACTATCTCATCTTTCACAAACCTGAGAAAAACAAGCAATGGGGAAGGGATTCCCTATTCAATAAATGGTGCTGGAATCATTGGCTAGCCATATACAGAAGATTGAAAATAGATCCCTTCCTTACACCATATGTATAAATTAATTCAAGATGGATTAAAGAATTAAATGTAAAACCCAAAAGAATAAAAGCCCTGGAAGACAACCTAGGTAACACCATTCAGGAGATAGGCACAGTCAAAGAATTCATGATGAAGATGCCAAAAGCAATATCAATGAAAGCAAAATTTGACAAATGCAATCTAACTTAACTAAAGAGCTTCTACACAGAAAAAGAAACTAACAGAATAAACAGACAAACTAAAGAATGGGAGAAAATTTTTGCAAACTATACATCTGACAAAGGTCTAATATCCAGCATCTGTAAGAAACTTAAACAACTTTACAAGTAAAAGAACAACTGCATAAAAAATTAGGCAAAGGGCATTATAAGACACTTTTTAAAAGAAGACGTTGATGTGGTTTGGCTCTCTGTTCTCGGTCAAATCCCATCTCAAATTATAATCCCACATGTTGAGAGAGCGACCTGGTGGGAGGTGGTTGGATCATAGGGATAGTTTCCCTCATGCTGTTCTCGTGATGGTGGGACAGCTCTTGTGAGATATGATGGCTTGGAAGTGGAATTTTCCTCTCTCTCTCTCTCTCTCTCTCTCCCGCTCTGTCTCTCTTTTTCCTGCTGCCTTGTGAAGATGGTGCTTGTTTCTCGTTTGCCTTCTGCCATGATTGTAAGGTTCCTGAGACCTCCCCAGCTATGCAGAATTGCGAGTTAAGTAAACCTTCTTTCTTCATAAATTACCTAGTCTCAAGTAGTATCTTTGTAGCATTGTGAGAATAGAATAATACAGAAAATACATGTGGCCAACAATTGTATGAAAACGAGCTCAACATCACTGATCATTACAGAAATGCAAATCAAAATCACAATAAGTTACCATCTAACACCAGTCAGAATGCTGTTATTAAAAATTAAAAAGAAAAAAAAAACAGATGCTGGTGGTGATGTGGAGAAAAAGGAATGCTTATACACTGTTGGTGGGAGTGTAAATTAGTTCAGCTACTGTAGAAGACAGTGTGGTGATTCCTCAAAGACATAGAGACAGAAATCATTCAACACAGTGGAGTATATACCCAAAAGAATATGAATCACTCTATTATAAAGACCCAGGCACACATATGTCCATTGCAGCCCTATTCACAATAGCAAAGACATGGAATCAACCTAAATGTCCATCAATGATAGACTTGATAAAGAAAATGTGGCACATATACACCATGAACTACTATGCATCCATAAAAAAGAATGAAATCATGTCCATTGCATGGACATGGATAGAGCTGGAGGTCATGATCCTTGGTAAACTAACATGGAACAGAAAACCAAATACTGTATGTTCTCACTCGTAAGTGGGAGCTAAACGGTGAGAACCCATGGACACATAGAGGGGAACAACACACACTGCGGCTTATCCGAGTGTGCAGGGTGGAAGGAGGGAAAAGGATCAGAAACAATAATTAGTAAGCTTAACACCTAGGTGATGAAATAATCTATACAACAAACTCCCATAACACAAGTTCACCTATGTAGCAAACCTACACATGTATCCCTGACCTTAAAACAAAAGTTAAGAAAATAAAGAGTGTGGTTCAAAATATGTGATATTTTTAAAAATTTCAAATCCTTTTTGGTTGTATTATTTAAGCGGGTGATTTAGGGTTCCTAGTACATATCTTAACTTATCACACAGTCAAATCATATTATACTACTCAGATTGTATACAGATCTTAGAGCCATACATTTCCATTTCTATCTCTTTCCACCACCTGCCTTCTCAGACAAAACAAAGCAAAACAAAGCAAACACAAAAATCAAGCAAATCCTTACTTTTTTGGTAGAGTACTTGATTTTCATTCATTGATGGTGGTTCTGAACTTCTCACCTCAAGAACTATAAAAGAATAAATTTGTGTTGTTTTAAGCTATAACATTTGAAGTAATTTATTAAAGCAGTAATAGGAAGATAATACACTTCTCAAATTTCAGGGATCATTATCTTTTGTTGGCTAATGACTTAAAAACAATTATATTATATACTATGTTTGTTTCCTTTTGGCTATTCCAGGTTGGAAGATAAGTCTGATCTCTGTTACTCCATCTGAACTGAAACTAAAAATCCTAATGCAATTTTTTTTTTAAATTGAGGGAACTATAAATAAATAATTATTTAATTTCCTTAAGACTCATGCATGGAGTTTCTTGTTTTATGGATCAAAGTTATCATTCTTCAGTGTATAAATTTTACGCAATTGATGACTTGAAGGTAGGAAACATGAGAGGTATAAAGATGGTGTCTCCTCCTAATAGTAAAAAAGAAAGTAACACATACTGCTGTTTGGTGAAGGTAGCAAAATACGGTGTTTAGAAAAAGAGCTTTGCAGTTAGATCTCAGTTTATTTTTTATTTTACTCCTTTCTATTTTGTGATTGAGGCAAAGTGTTATCTACTCAGAGCCTTGATTCTGTTATCTACAAGACAAAGGTAATGTTCTGATGATTATTGCAAAAAATACGTTTTTTGATTTCTTATCTCTTCTAATGAAAGAGTGAAACTTTGGACAATGCAGGAATTCTAGGACCAGTCTACTATTTCCTCTTAAAAAGTGGTTGGAGTTGGGGAAGAAGGGTTTAGATGCTTGGTTAGTAGCTAGGGGCTTTTGGATAAAAACTGGAGTGCTAAGGAAGCAATTGTAAATTTCCATATGGTAAGTGATATTTTTATAGTTAAAGTTGAGACTTGAACTGTTTGTAAGAATTTTTCAAATTGAGACTGTCCTTTAGTCTCAAGAGTGAGCTAAAAGTGAGCCAAAACTGAGAGCCAAAATTCTTTTGTTCCAAGGAAAATACTTTGAATGATCTGGTTAATTAACTTCAAAGTAAATCCCAAAACATTTGGTCTGATTCAGCCCCCTGATGGAGCCACCCTCTCCCAAGTGAGCTCTAGGCATTACATAAAAGGAAAACAGCACTTACTGAATGCCTACGATTTACAATTTTAGCCCTTAAACCACATGACTTCATAAACCCCACACCTTTCATCATGGGTGTTCTTCTCCCATCCTCTGACTCAGCTCTACCCACTTGCCACTTCTCCACTGCTTTTTATCTTGTTTGCCTCTGTCATTCCACACATGTTGATTTTTGATAACTGCCTGCCTATATCTGGTCCAGGGACTTCTGTTTGTTAGAACCTTCCTGAACCCAAGGAACAAAATTACATTACAGAATAAAATAAACTGAAATTTTATGTTATATAACTCTTCTAGGGTATAACTTTTTTATATTATACTTTATATTATCCTGACCTAGAGGTAGGCTACCCAGTTTGAAACCTTGCCCACTATTTCCTAACTGTGTCTCTATGGGAAATCTGCTTAATTTTTCTTAGCCTTAGCTCCCTTATACATAAACAGAGACAATAATGGTACCTCCTTCATTAGGTACCTATAATATATGTAAAAGCGCTTAAAACTGTGGTGCATGAAAAGCACAGGATAAATTAATAATCATTCATATTTCAACATGTATGAAAATATATTATGATAATGACTACTAATGATGTTATTCTACTGATAAATATATTAATTACCTGGTTTTTATAACATTGCCAGTTAATATTTAAAATACTTCCTTCCTGTAAGTATTTTAAAATACTTCCTTCCTGTAAGTATTTTTAAATACTTCCTGTAATATTTAAAATACTTACTGTGCCTCCTAAATAACATATACTAAGGGAAACATGATGATTTCATCCCATTGATTATTTCACTTATATATATTCCACATTATAACTTGGCTACCAAATATATATCCGTTAGGAAATAAAGGCAAAGTTGGAAATCTTCTGCTGATTTAAAAATACACAAAACACCCCAATTTTGGATTATTTCTTTTCTCTCTAGAAAGCCTATGTATTTTGCTAATATAATCTTATGTTTTGGTACACCATCAGAGGCATCAGAATTATAGACCTAGCGATTGTTACTGAACTGCTTTTGCAAACTCAATGGCCTATTTTACAGAGAGGAAAGGAATCAGGTAACTCACAGCTTTGCGGACATTGTTTTACATTGTTTAATCTATTAGGGCAGAAGTTAGTGGGGAGGAGGAAATGAGGAGTTGTTATTTGACAGCTTTAATATTTCAGTTGTGCAAGATGAATACCTTCTAGAGATCTGCTGTACAACATTGTGCCTATGTTTAATAATAATGTATTGTACACTTAAAATTTGTCAAGAAGGTAGATCTCATGTTACATGTTCTTACCACAATAGGCTATGTAAAGAGTGTGGATTGCTTATTTGTAAATGAATATCCCAAGGATGATCTAGACTTGTTTATAATATAATATGTCCTCAAATCATTTAGAGAGCTTGTGAAAGTACAGATTCTGAATCTGGTCTTCAGTGTGGCCTGAAGATTCTGCAATTATAGCAAGGTCTCACGTGGCCTGTCAATGCTGCTGTTTCCTGAACCACACTATGAGCAGCAAGGTTGTAAGAAAAGGGGGACTGCAGCAAAGATAGGCTAAAAACTAAAGCACATTAGCTATTTTGAGGTTCACTATTGGTCCCCAAGTGTATCTTCTGCACAAACTTGAGATGAACGTATTCTGTGGTTTTGAGATTCTTAATAAATTGTATTACTAAATTGTGCCTCCTAGATAACATGTACTAAGGGAAACATGATGATTTCATCCCATTGATTATTTCACTTATATATATTCCACATTAGAACTTGGCTACCAAATATATATTCATTAGGAAATAAAGACCAAGTTGGAAATCTTCTGCTGATTTATGTGTGGTCATAACATAAACATAATGAGTTGAAAATTTGATCATTTAAAAAATCATTAAAATAATTAAGTTGCCTATAGAATACCAAAAGTTTATACCCTACTTCTTCCCTAACCCCTTGTCAAAATAGTTACAATCAACAGATCTATGGACATAGATAATAATATGTTCATACACATATTGCCTTAAAAAACCAAATAAACAAATATTGGCAGAGGAAATATCTGAATCCAAGGCAAATTTCTGAAAATTTAAATACAATAGCAATGATTAGAGGACAGCAAATCATTAATATTGGAACATGTCTTGTAAGGTAAAATATTTTAAAGAAAGATGAATAATTTTTAATTAATGTTTATTTTTAATGGAAAACATATGAAGGTATCATAATATTCTATAGAAGAAAATCAAATAAATGTTACTGTGTAGTTTAATTCCAAGAAAAATTACTTTTGAAAATTTAATTCTCTCATCTCTTTAAAGAATAGTTAGAATAGTTTGTTATTTATCTCATGTGTGCAAGCATTCTACTTCTGAGAGATCTTGTTTGTTTTCTGTTTTGTTTTGTTTTGGTTTTGGTTTGGTTTTTTTTTTTTAGACGTAGTCTGGCTCTGTCACTGCGCTGGAGTGCAGTGGTGTGATCTTGGCGCACTGCAATCTCCGTCTTCCCGGTTCTAGCGATTCTCTTGCCTCAGCCTCCAGAGTAGCTGGGATTACAGGTGCCCGCCACCACGCCCAGCTACTTTTTCTATTTTTACTAGAGACGGGGTTTCACCATGTTGGCCAGAATGTTCTTGATCTCCTAACCTCATGCACCGCCCGCCTCGGCCTCCTAAAGTGCTGGGATTACAGGCATGAGCCACCGCACCCGGTAGAGATCTTGTTTTAATCCAGCTCACATTGGTCTAGGCATCTACTGCTCTTCAGTGTCTATTATGCTTGAAAGTTATTGTTCCCTAAATGAAACATTGGCTGCCATTCACAATGCTATTCACTAATGTAGATTTATTTTTCATAAAGGATTTGTGCCCAAATAAAACAATATTAGATAGCTTGGCTTCTTCAAAAAGGCGCTTTGCTTTTCCCACAATTTCCTTTAATTTCTTTGATTGTTATTACTAATTACTGGAGAATTTTACATTTGGATTCCACTACCTTATAAAGCTGTTATCTCTTGAAGTGTTTAGGACAAGGTTGAATGTTACCATGGAAATCACTGTGCTACTACACATTTTACATTCTGATTTTGATGTAATATTAAGATGATTATGGATTATAGTTGTTCAAGTTTTAAAGATTTAGTAATAAGATGACAAGGAATAAAATTTTAAACATTTAAAGGTTAACAGATTTATGTTACTATGTGAACATATTCAGTGTTCTTTTTCTTTGTTATGAATATATTCATTAGGGGGAATAATACAGTTTAATAACCTTTAAATATATGAAGCTATCATTTTATTACCAATTAAGTAAAAAATGATTCCTTCAATGAGCGAAGATTTGTTTTACTATCCTTATAAATGGAATTAATTAGGTCCAATAAGTATAAAGTCACTTGCCATCTTAATAAAATCCATATTCTTGATTGTACCAAACCAGCCACTTTCCAGATACCTCTAATTCATTTAGTGTGCATTCATTTAGCTTCTAACAAGTGCTTGAAAGATACAAGTGACTACAATGGGTGTGATTTATCCATATTTTATTTATTTACAAGTTAGCAATCTGGTTAAGAGGATACAGAGTAGGAACCGGTTATTGCTGTGCTTATTTCATTAAAATGATGTATTTTGGCTTCAAAAAGAAAGATACTATCAACATCAAAATAGCAGAAATCCTAGCGAATGAGGCAAATTCTAGCTCTTAGATATTAGATTGCTTTCCCATATGTTATTTTTGGAGTGATGAAAGGCTTTTTAATAGCTCTTTACAGAACTATTGTTTTGACTTGCTTCATTATTTCATTCAGCCTGCTAAAACATCACATCCTAAGAGAAGATCTGAACACGCTATGTAAAATAATAGCTCCTAACCCTCAGTACTTATTCTGCTGTAATTTTTTTTTTCAGAGCACCAGTTATCACTTGGGATTGTATATCCTTTATTTAAAAACTGAGATATAGTTGTGATATTCTAATGCTCTCACTAGGATATAATTTTCATGAAGGCAGGAGCCTGACTGACTTTACTCATTGCTGATCCTAGCATCTCGAGCAATATCTCGTACAGCATGTGCCCAACAGAAATGTTTTCTTGGGTGCATAAAGGAGCACATTACCTACTGTGAGCACCGCCCAAGGGCAAAGCATGCAGATTACATATTTGATACCAACTGTTACATTGATTCAGAGTAGTCAGTTGTTTTTGAAAACCACATGGCCGGGCGCGGTGGCTCACGCCTGTAATCCCAGCACTTTGGGAGGCCAAGGCGGGCGGATCACAAGGTCAGGAGATCGAGACCACAGTGAAACCCCGTCTGTACTAAAAATACAAAAAAATTAGCCGGGCGCGGTGGCGGGCGCCTGTAGTCCCAGCTACTCAGGAGGCTGAGGCAGGAGAATGGCGTGAACCCGGAAGGCGGAGCTTGCAGTGAGCCGAGATTGCGCCACTGCACTCCAGCCTGGGCGACAGAGCGAGACTCCGTCTCAAAAAAAAAAAAAAAAAAAAAAAAAAAGAAAGCCACCAAAGTAGGGAAGGGGCAAGTCAACTGCTTGAAACATAAATGGACTCACCTTATCCTCAGGAGTCTGTCTTTATATTTAATTTCTTGATTTCTAACTTTTCTTTGCTTTATATATTTTTCCTTACACACTACCATGTTCTTTGTAATTCAAAATGAATTGATAAATAGTATGAGAGATTAAAAATAAAAATAAATGAATCTTTATCTTACAACTGCTAAAATTTTCACAAATGGCTAATAAGAAGTGAGAGAAACAGATAAGAGAACTTGGGCAGGGAACCTTTAGTTGTTATTTCTTCACACAATATGTAACATTTGGGAAACAGATTTAGTAATTTGTCTTGTTTATATTGAAATAATTGTTGCCACAAACAGATGAACTTCAGATGAACTTTAGTTGTAAATATTATTTAACATTTCTTGAAAGAGACTTTTTTTTAGTACAGTGTCCTTGCTGTGCAAATGGAAACACATAACAATTCCACTAGGACAAAGGGTAAATTCCAAAGGAAAAACAAATTGAAGTACAGAACGATCTTCTTGGATTTGTTTTTCTTTATTTACGTTTCCATCCATACCCCATGCCATTGCTCATATGCCTCTGGGCACTGCTAGAAATGATCAGGACAATATTAACAATTGATCTTCCACATCTAACTCAGGATAAAAGCCAAACTAAATCAATAATTTCACCATTGTACAACGCTTTGCTGTAATTTACTTCGAGGGTAATTTACTGCGTATGTGCATGAATGATCGAGAATTTTATCCCCAAGAGTGTCTTCAACTCAGCCTTAAGGCACTGTTGCGAAAATGTCATTTTACTCACTCTCATATTTTATCTGCCCCGAGCAGCTATAATTTTGGATCTACTAAATACAATTAATTTCCGCACATTTCAGAGAAGGGAATGTGGTTCCACAGGTGTCATTTGTATTTCTATACTAACTCATAAACTTAGGGCATTGTATTAGGTTTACAGAAAACTCAGCGTGAGAAAATCACTTTACAATCAGTGGGAGATTCCCAGGGGGTAGATTATTTCCTAGGAATAAATGTGTGATTGTGTGAGAAAGATAGGATCAGGGCTGAAAACTCACTTGTTCACTTCACTATGCCTCAGCTAAATGACTAAGCAGTGTGGTGAAAATATGGAAAGAGGGATTCCATTAAGACAGTCTCCAGGGGGTTTAGACAAAGAATCTTGTGATTACATGATGGGCTCATCCATGCCCTGTCGTTTTGACCTGAATTGGCCATTCAAGGACAGATCTTAATTTTTCTTGGTTGTTAGAGTAATAATAATGGACCTTGCTCTCTACAAAATACAAATAGAAACATAACATTTAAACAAAAGTGGAAACGTCAGAAATCCTAATTTTCTATCTAAAACTAATTTTTCTTTTTTACAGAATGAACCCAAATTCTAAAGCTGCATCAAAAACATGAGTGGATGGGACAAGGAACTATTAGCCATGAATGGTTCTTATTCTACCTCAGACTAATTAAGTAACATTAAGCAAGTCACTGGACATCCCAATGTTTCCAAAGTCTCCTGGTGTGTAAAATGGAGATGTTCCCTATCCTAAAGCACAGTTAAAGTGCTAAAGTGATAAAATGGTATTGTGGATACAAAAGGGCTTGGAAAGGTCATGCCAGTGTTTTGCAAATAAAACTATGAATAAAGATGTGATCTACATTTTTATTCAGTTTATTAGACAATTTAGGGAAAATGTTAAGATGGAGAATAAAAGAACTACAGCTTGGAAACAGGTTGAACAATCAATTCTTACAAAATAACTACTATAAACTCAACCAAACTTTGGTCAGTTTGGTCATTTAATATTATTGTGTGATTTTTTTGTTTTACTAAATATAGATAGATCTCCCATATTGTATATGTGTGGATGCTTATGCTGTTAACTCCTAAACTTACTACCAAGTAGGAATAAATGCAAATCTCAAATTCATTCTACCATATACAACAAATAAACACTTAAATAGAGAACACAAACTTTTAAGGAGCCCCAGCTTGCTAAACTTTTAGGAATTTTTGATTGTATCTTTCTTAAAGCATCATCAAGATATGTGTGACAATATTCTAACAAAATTTGGTTTATGAATGATGGTTTCCAGCTGCATCCATGTCCCTACAAAGGACACAAACTCACCCTTTTTTATGGCTGCATAGTATTCCCATCATTCTCAGCAAACTATCACAAGAACAGAAAACCAAACACCGCATGTTCTCACTCATAGGTGAGAACTGAACAATGAGATCACTTGGACTCGGGAAGGGGAACATCACACACGGAGGCCTATCATGGGGAGGGGGGAGGAGGGAGGGATTGCATTGGGAGTTATACCTGATGTAAATGACGAGTTGATGGGTGCTGACGAGTTGATGGGTGCAGCACAGCAACATTGCACAAGTATACATATGTAACAAACCTGCACGTTATGCACATATACCCTAGAACTTAAAGTATAATAATAAAAATAAATAAAAAAAAAAAAAGAAAGAAAAGTAAAAAAAAAAAAAAAAATTGGTTTATGAATGAGGTCATACAATCTGCCTTTAACTTTTCTGGACAGAGGATCTATCAGACCAGTAAACTTTAAATGCTCTACCTTCTTCATACAAATAAGGAAGTATCTGTATAATATTTATTGCTGTTTCACATATTTTAATTTCATCCTACCAGTGAATATAATCTCTGATACCAGTATCAGAACAAAGGTTCTGTTGGAAGCTGGATCAGAGATAAAGGTAATTGAAACAGTAGCATCTCTGTATATGGGTTTAATACTTCAATATTTCAAACGAAAATCAAGCACCCCTGAAGAGCTATTTCTGACTGAAGTTCCTCAGATTAGTAATTACCGATAGGGTGTAGATGAAAACAAATTTACACTTACTTGTCATTTTGCCTATTCAGAAAGATTTTGAAGTAAATTGCTGGCAATATAAGAGCCCTGTGTGCAAATTTATCAGTATATTTCTCGACTTCTTGGTTCTAATCAGAATATGGCTCAGTCACCAAGTTCTAATATGGTCAGTTATTCTATGATGCTTGTTTAGAAGAAGCAAATTTATTCCAATGTATATGATATGCTAGGGAACAATTTGAGTGTAACATTAATTTTGCATTCATTTATGGGAAATTTCATCCCTAAGAAACTCTAAGTGAATACGGGAAACTGTCCCCAGGTGAACTAAGCCTGGTAGGATACACAAACTACACACATGTAACACACTCCTTAGTTCATCACAGCATGTGTGATGAGCCACACATGTACACATGTGGTATGTAACTTTCAGGTAACACTTCCATCACCTCCTGATAAGCACATTTTCTTTTCAAATGAAATGCCATATTAATTGCAGGATGTATGTATTTCTTAACCATGTAACATGTAAAATTTTGCTACTTTTTTTGGTTGCTATCATTTCTTAAATGTGTTACTGTTGAAGTTTTCAAGTGTTGTTCATGACCAAATTGTCCATGGTTGGTTTGATTTTGTTTAGCATAGTGATTCCAAAGAACATATGAGATTTAATTGCAGAACTGGTTGTATTTACAATGAAACTCCCCACATAGTGTTTTCAGATGTCTGCAGTACTGGCTAGAAGCACAAACAGCATATAGGCTACTTTGTGTAGAGTCTGTGTATCTCTATAACTACTTTTGCTTATTTTCATAAAGAGTGGTGATTGGCCTAGGTACAACTGGGTAAAGTGTGTTGAAAGTAGATAAAGCTATATCAGTGTGCTTCTAGATAAGCCATGGGTTATCTGGGGAAAAAAATAAGATGAGTTGGCTTTTAAAATTTTACTTGGAATTTCCCTTGATTGTTGGATTTATTTTCTCTCAGTCTTCATGTCTCAGAGTTTACACAACAAACTCTCGATATTAGTTGAGTAAATATACAAATACATGAACTGTATAGATACCTTCAAAAGAATAACTAGAAATTCTCCCCCACTAGGGATATAGAGGCAGCATGGTCTGATGATGGTCAGCATGGTCTAATGATGACATCTACCAGGCACCAGTTGATATGAATCAACCAAAGCCATAGCACCCCTTGTTCAGTCAATAGAGACTCTAGATACTCATTTGTTGAAAACAGAACATGGGGTTAACTTTTTAGTCTCACTAAAAGACTGTGTATTGACCCTAGACAAAGCAACAATTTTATCATCAGGTTATCTCAGTTAAGAAAAATATTTTAAAATCATTTTCTCTTTCTTTCTTATATATATAATGACAGGACCAGAAAAACTAATAATTTTAACAAATACAACCTGAACTAATGTTAAGCAAAATGTATACAATCTGAAGATGTGTGGCATTTTAATTTACCAAATAATAGTGATATAAGTGAATTTCACTGCTACATTCAAGTCCATCAGTCCAGAGAGCATCTCACATTCACTGGTTCTCAGTGTGATTAGATCTGAGTGGGAATAACAGGAGACTTTCAATATTTTCTAGTCAATCAATTGCATTGTTTCAATGATATTTCTTTGGACTATGTATGTGTTATTGCCTTGAGTCTTTGTGCCCATAGCCATGGAGCATTTGTAATATTATTCAAAATAAGGTTTACAGTGATATTCATTTCTAAGTAAAAAAGAATCCTGTTAAATAGAAGCCACACAATTAGAAAGCTTTGTCAGAATTTTCCTACATGTATGTATGGGCCTTAATTATTTCTGCTTGAAAGATGAACCTGAGGTTCTGTCAAATCCTAAATTGCCTATTGAATTATCAGTATGAATTTGGAATAATCAGTATATTCATATTCTACTGAATGCAAATAATTTGAAAATATGTTTTACATGGATTATTTATATCAATGCTGAAACAGATGATTCAGTGAAGCAGAGCTATTTGGAATAGAAACTCTCACAGCTTTAAGTCATTCAGACCTGAGTTAAAATCTTAGGATTTTCCACTAGTTATACTAGGTATTCCATTGTTATCTCATTTTACTGTTATAAACCTCCAGTTATTCATATATGAAATGGTACACTCATGTTTACTTTACATGGTGATTATAAATTAAGTGAGATAACACTATATCAAATACCTGATATATTTCTTCTCAGTGCAAAGTTTTGGTTTTCAGTCTCTTATTCCTCCCCTTCATTCTCTGATAATTTCAGTTTTAAATGACATTTTATGGCATATGTAATTCAGTAACTGATTTATAAAAATATTATTTTGTCGGGGTTTTGAAAGAATTCATACTATCTTCTAAGCTATGATGTAAAAAAATAAACAGGGTGGTGACTTTATTCACTCTAACTTGATAATGTTAGTAATATAGAATATGGGCTTCAATAACTCTTCTAATTCAAATATAGCCACAAAACGCCCATCAAACTCATCCTGCTTTTGGTATAACAATGTCTGGCATCAGAAAATTTTCCACAAGATCAGCAGAATTATACAGCTTCCTCCAATGGAACAAAAGCTTTATGTGGTTGATCATTCAATAACTGTCCAGTGAAATTTGTAAATAATGAAATTCACTAGAGGAGTTGAGAAGTCATCCTCATTTGGCTCTTATAATCAGTTTTTTTTCTTCTTTTCTACATGTTGACAACAATGTTTTGGGACATCAGAACTAGATTTCTGTGATTGATGTTTGTGTAGTGTCACCCATGGGATGTTTGAACATTTTACTGGGGAACAGTGGGCCTACTTTAAAATCTGGTTGATAGGTTTGCTTATGGAACACATGAAAATAAAATAATTACATGGATCACATGGTCCATGTATAAATGATATGAAAAAAGATTCTGTGGTTCATACTAAAAGCATCAAGTTTGCAAAAATCTTAAAATCACAAACTCAACTTCTTAGAACAGTATTTTTTCCTTGAGGGTTTTTCTTTTTTTTTTTTTTTTTTTTTTTCTTTCTTTCTTTCTTTTTTTTTTCTAATAAGAAGGCACCAGAATAAGTAAGATTCCTTGCTTTCTTTTCCTTTATTTAAATTGGAAGGAGTAATGACATATTTATTAGCATATGTTCCTGTCAGTCATGTGGAAGACATAACTTAAGCAAATTCTAGTCTCATTTTCCTACAATTAGATATAAAGAATCATGATAGTCTTTTTGATCAACTATACAGATTAGGTAACTTTACCTTAAAAATTTCATGAAGCCAACTGTGTGAGTCCAATGTCTCTCACCTTCAACTTATTACCAAAAGTCGGTGTATTTCAATTACTTTACATAGAGATGCTTAATAATTCGAAACTATGTACCATATTGTAGAGAATTTTAAACATTTCCTGAATTAATAAAGAAAGTTTCTTAAATTGTTTCAAGTTAATTTTTCAGTCCTGAGATATCCAGAAAGTTTCTTTAAATTTACTTTGCAAACTCAAAATACTTCATGGACTCAAAATTTGGGGTTGAGGGATTTTCCAAAGAAGTGTGTCCTTGGAGAATTGCCCAGTCTTTGGGTGGAGAGTTCTAGGACGATAAACCTTTGAAGTAAGGATCAACTACAAATAGATGGGTTCTCACAAGGATAAACTCAGGTTTGAAAAATCTCAAACTGATTGGATTAAGGTGTTCTGAGATTGCTAGTGTCCATAGCACAGTTACTTATCAAAGGTAGATATAAGTACTCTTTTATGAAGAAAATGTCACTATCTTAAATCATTCTTATAATTTATGTATAATATCTAGTGTCCAATTAAAGATAAGACATTTAGGGAGGCAATGCTACAGCACTGAAAAGCAAGAGGAATAATAGATAATAAAAGGAGACCTAGAGAGGACCTGGGTAATGGGAGAAATTCAGAGAAAATAATATAAATGATTACAGAAATTGAGATGGAGAAAATATTTTAAGAAATATATAAAAATTCTTGAGGAATACAAATGGAAAATATGCTGTAACCCAACTTAAGAATTCAGTCTGTGTGTTTAATAATAAATTAGTTACAGGTAAAGAAAGTTGGTGAACAGGGAAATAGATCTCAAGTGAAGATTGAGACTGATATTTGAAAAGACCAAAAAAAAAAAAAAAACACACAAAAGTTTAACATAAGCATATGGATAAGATGATAATATATAGTCATGCTATTTGATGACAAGAATATGATGTGAGAAATTTGTCTTTAGGTGATTACTTCACTGTGAGAACATCATAGAGTGTACTTACACAAACCTAGGTGGTATAGCCTAGTACACAGCTAGACTATGTAGTATAGACTATTGCTCCTAGACTACAAAGCTGTATGGAATGTTACTGAACTAAATATTATAATAGGGCATTATAATCTTATGACACTACTAGCGTATACATGATCTGTTCTTGACAGAAATGTCATTATGTGGTGCACAGCCACAATTAATTTCTAAACTGGAAGGTTTGAGAGTAAAATTTGGTTACCAAATTAGTTCAATAAATATTTATAAACTTTGGTCAGTAAAACCAAGATACATTGTCATTCTACACATAGCGTACAGTTAAAAGGCCAAATATAAAGTGTATTTAAAGTCACAGAATGGGAAAATTAAGAAAATGGAGTGAATAAGTATTTGCAGAGATAACAGTATAGAATTTTCCAAAATTAATGAAATACATCAAGTCAAAATTTCAGCAAGCCCTATGAAGCCCTTCAAAATCTGTCCAAACTCAAATTCACTTTTGGTATGAAAGATTAGGCTTCTAATAAATAAATCATCCAAATATATAACCATTTAGTCTAAAATATAAAAACAACTGTCTCAGTGAACTATAGCAGGAGAACTTTGCTAGAAGTACCCAATGCGGTGTGAGCTTTGCATTTCCTGGCTAAACTCTGCCATCTTCTAGGCTAGGGGATTCAAAAGAAGGAGACTTAGACATAGGGTCACAGGACAGCACAGAGGGAGCCCCAGGAAGAAGTCAGAGAGAGTGCATGCCCAGTTTAGTGTATAATCTTTGCCATTGTATCTCCCTGACTTATGAACTGCTCGTATGCAGGGTAGATGAAAAGCATTCTAAACTGTGATCCAAACTGCTACACACTTCAGATGTGGCAAATTTCCAGTTTGAGCATTACCAAGTTAATTTTCAACCTAAACAAAAACAGACTTTGAAACTATGTAATGGAACCCAGAGCAATATAAAAGTACTCTTCCCAAGGTCATGAGAAGTGAACGGCACCAAGATGGTGCTGGAGTCACCCTCCTCACTCATTCCTAGGCTGCTGCTGCAATGGGGGTTGTGCCTGCCACATCTGTCTATTCTTCAGGTTTCCAATTGCTGAGGGGCTGCTGGTTACATCATTGATATTCACAACGTCTAGGATAAACATGCCAAATTATTCAACATAAAAAAATCATATTAAAAGGTAAAAATAAAAGAAACTATGACCATTTCAATAGATGAAGAAAAAGCAAAAGTGCTTTTGTGCATTGAAAAAATTCAGCACACATTCTTGATAAAACAAATCAGCAAATTAAGGAGTAGTAGAGAACTTCATTAACCTAATGAGTGGCATATATTGAAAAACCTTCAGGTGATATCATAAACTGTGATTTAAAAAAAAAAAAAAAAAGTGCTTTCCCTCTAAGATTGACAAAAAAACATGAACGTCTTTCCTCTACAATTCTAACCAACATGGTACTGAAGTAATAACTATTCCAACTGCACAACTTAAATAGATGCACTATATTGTAAATAAATTATACTTCATATAGGCATATTTAAAAATCCACTTACATTTAATAGCCATCAAAGTCTGCAAGAAACTTTGAAAGAATACTAAACCTTGGTAAATAATAGTAAAACTGCAATAAAACAAAGACAAAAAGGAAATCTTAAATGCAGCTTGAGAATATTATGAAGTTAACATTTTATGGCCTGCATAGTCCAATAAATATTATCCATGGACTTGAATAAGTCAAGAATCTGCATTGCAATCTCTAGAATAATTGTTATTCAAAATGCTGCAAGATTGCATTAAAAAAACTAATTGATGTAAAAATGTGGAATGAAAACAACAATCAATTCAAAGACGTCAAGTAATGAAAAACAGAGGCATAAATAAGTGAGACAAATTAAATGCTAATAGTTTATTATGCTAAATATCATAATTAAATGGCAAAACCAATGAGACTGGTTAAGAAACAGCAACTATATGCTACTTAGAAGAAACACACTTAGAAAATTAAAATAGAATAGTTGAAAAATACATGTCATGCAAATACAAAGAAAAGAAATCTAATAAAAATGTTTAAGCTGCAGATAAGATGAAACATCTTGTTAGCTAAAGAGTGACATTTTACGAAAAACTTTTGTAATGACAGGAATATATAGCAATTCTAAATGGTAAGATCCATTAGTATAACTTCAAATATTGACAGGAACTGAAAAGAAAAAAGATAAATACAATATTATATTTAGAGATTTTCAAATAATTTTCTCAGTAACAGAACAAGTTGACTGAAAATTAGAAACATATACAAGAGTTTAACAAAAACTAAGTCAACAAACATGGTCTAATTATCATATAAACAACATTGCACCCACCAAATGAAGAATAAAGATCTCCTTAAATTGCTCAAAGATAATTTACTGAAATTGAACATATGCTGATGCATAAAGCAAGGAACAACAATTTCAAGTGAATAAAATCGTAGAGTATGTTTCAGATACAGTGAAGTTAAGATGGAAATCATTAACAAAAGAAAAGGTAGAAATCTAACAAATAATTTGAATTCATAATATGCATTTCTTATAACTTATAGATTTAAAGCAAATATAGAAATGAGAATGTGTAAATATATCAAAAGTTAAGAGATACATCTATATTTTACTGAAAGGAAATGTAGAACCATACATGTGTACATTAAAAAGAAGAAAGCAGGAACATTGATAATCCAAGACTGTACTAAAAGACATTAGAAAAATCACAGCAAATTATGTCTGACAATAGCAAAATATAGAAAGCTACATGGGAACAAACAGATATTTTTAAAGCAGCAAATAAACCTATAGGTAGAGGTGTAACTAAGTCAGAAGGTAGTTCTTTGCAAAGACCAATACAACTGACAAACACTTCAAACAGCAAGGAAGACTAATAAAGGAAGAGTAATAATTAAGCAATATAATAAATTTGAAAATATATAAACAAAGATACATCTAATTTTAGAGAAAAAATAGCACGTATTATGAAAAACCTAGGTCAATAATTTTGATAATTTAAATGAAATGGTCTAAAAAATAAACCTATCAAAACTCACATAAGAAAACCTACAAGGACTAAAAAATAAACCTATCAAAACTCACATAAGAAAAAAATAAACCATTAAGACTTTTGATATATACTCAGTATTAATCATCTATCACTCTGGCTCAGATTGCTTCACTGATAAATTGTATCACCTATTTAAGGACAGAATAACGTCTCTCTTACATAAACTGTAAGAGTAAATAAGAAGACAGAAAATATTTCTCAACTTTTTAAATGAAGTCAGCATTACCTTGATACCAAAACTTGGCACAGTTTTTGTATTAGTCTGTTCTCACACTGCTAATAAAGACATACTTGAGACTGGGTAATTTATAAGGGAAAGAGGTTTAACTGACTCACAGTGTAGCATGGCTGGGGAGGCCTCACGAAACTTACAATCATGGCAGAATGGGAAGCAAACACATTCTTCTTCACATGGTGGCAGGAAGGAGAAGAATGAGAGAAGAGCAGAGTGAAGGGGGGTAAAGCCCCTCACAAAACCATCAGATCTCAAGAGAATTCACTTACTATCATGAGAAGAACACAGGGGAACGGCCCCCATTATTCAATCACCTCTGAGGCAGTCGCTCTTCCAATATGTGGGGATTACAATTCAAGATAAGATTTGGGTAGGGACACAGAGCCGGACCATATCAGTCATGATAATACAAAGAAAGTAGAAGCCAATCTCATTTGTTAATTCAGAAGCAAAAACCCTAAGCAAATATTAACCAACAAAATTCAGCAACATAATTTACATCAATAACCTAGCAGGCCATATTTAAAGAATTCCAGAATGGCTTCCTATTTAAAAATCAATCAATATTACTCAGAAAACTAAGGGAGTAATAATATTAATACAATCATACTATTATCTCAAAATATTTAGAAATCCATTTGATACAATCTGAAACACATTCATAAGAAATTTTTGGAAACCTGAAAACTTTGGAAACCTTTATTATTATTAAATAATAATTTATTACTAAGATCATAAAGGTACTTATAAAAGAGATTTCATAATATACCACACATATCTGTGAATGTTTTTTTTCAAATCTGCTTTATTCATGTATGACTTCATCTTCTGAAGAAGCTGTACATTCTTTTAAATTGGGAACCATGCCATGCAATCAATTTTGTATTTGTCTTTGCCACAGTACGGGGAAAATAATGCACACTGAATTGATTCCGAAGTCAGTGATTTTATATTCAATTTTCTCTCTGCTTGGAATCCTGTTGATCCCTGTCTTTGCAGAGCGAGGACTTTGTCATCATTCATATCTACTCAAAGATCACCTTCTCAGAGAGAACCTTCCCAACCATCCTAGCCAAAATCATTCCCCAAAGTCTCTCTGGACAAGGATTTCTCAGGGATAAAAACAGTCAGCTGATGTGACTACGCATTCATGTATGCATACCACAGTATTATTTAAGTCCTTCTAAGTGTCAAGTATTCTTCTGCATAGATGGGATAGAATAGTGATGAAAACAACCCCTCATCTGCTTCATTTTCCGAGAAGAAAGATAGTTAAAGCAGCAAATATTAAAATCTCAGAAAATGATGAATGCTTGATGTTAATACATCATAGTGGCACCTACAAAATAAATTGTAACACTTTCCATCCCTGGGTTCCTCCGGTCAGTAGTAGCACCTAAGATTGAGATTATATTTTCATAACTCAAAAAATGCATTATGATCATCACTTTCTCCTTAACAATATGTGCTTCAAGAAAGTAGTAAAATGAGATTGTATGTCTGTGTGTGTGTGTGTGTGTGTGTGTATATATATATATATATATAATATAAATTTGTTTGTTATTATTATTATTTTGAGACAGAGTCTCCATCTATCCCCCAGGATGGAGTGCAGTGGCACGATCTCAGCTCACTGCAACCTTCGCCTCCCAAATTCAAGCAGTTCTTCCTGCTTCAGCCTCCTGAGTAGCTGGGATTACAGGCGCTTACCACCACATCTGGCTAATTTTTATATTTTAGTAGAGATGAGGTTTTGCCTTGTTGGCCAGGCTGGTCTCGAACACCTGACCTCAGGTGATCTGCCTGCCCTGGCCTCCCCAAATGCTGGGAGTAGAGGTGTGAGCCTCTGTGCCAGGCTATCTGTATGTTTTTATAATCTTTACAATTACATTAAAAATGAAATCTATATATTTTCATCAACGTTTAGAAACAATGTTTTTAGTGCTACATATTGGAAACTTAAAAAAATGTTTTGAAAACCATTTTGATGTCGTTTTCAATAGGAGTTATGCATTAAGAATGTGACTTTTCTTTTCCTGTAAACTCCAGAATTTATCCTCCAAATTGTTGGGTATATACTTCTTTTTAATAAAGCTCTTGTCATTCTGTAGTGGTGCATTACTAATTAGACAATTATTTCCGTACTGGTAAAGCATCACTTGAAGTATTTATTATAGCTCTTGAACTGTTAAAGAGTTACCGAGTTATAAATTGCTAACATTACATTAGGTATCATTTGCCACACAGTTCAAAATTGCTTGTCTTTTCTCAAAGCAAGTGTTGCATAATTACAGTAAGTGACTGCAATTACGAACCCATAACTTTCAAGAATGACATTTATTGACTTAATTGAAGTAAATTAGGAATGAAACTTTTATCTACAAACACAAAATTAATAAATATTGCCCTTTATAGAAGGCCTTAATTGTATAAATTTTGTAATCTGTACATTGTGTATTTGTTTCTACATTCTCGTATTCAACAAATATTTTTAAAGTACCTAGTATATGTAAAGAAATATAGACATGAATATCAATAGGATCAGCAATATAATGTAATGAGAGTTAATGAATTCATGTTCAATGTGACCTAGGAATTTGGCTGCTTATATGCTATCTTAGCCAGAATTAGTAGAAGCATGGCGACTACCTTGAGAGAGGCAATATTTTCATTTCATGGTGATCCATGTTGGTCAGATAACAGATGAGATTACACTTTTTTTTTTTTTTTTTTAAAATACAGGGCCTCACTCTGTCACCCAAGCTGGAGTGTAGTGGCCTACTCATGGCTCACTGCAGCCTCCACCTCTCGGGATCAAGAGATGCCGCCACCTCAGCCTTCCAAGTTGCTGGGACTACTACCCACATATCTGTATGCCAACATGCCCAGCTTATTTTTGTAGTTTTTGTAGAGACAGGGTTTCACCATGTTGCCCAGGCTGGTTTCAACTCGTGGGCTCAAGCTATCTTCCTGCTTCGGCCTCCCAAAGTGCTGGGATTAGAGGAGTGAATCACTATGCGCTGCAATGCTTCATTTTTAACATCATATTTCAGGAGGACATTGCCAGATAAAATGATATTAGAAGAAAATATTCAAGATAATGGGACTGAAAATCTTCAAAGAAGGAAGAGTTGAAGAAATTGGGGCTGACTAGCACTAGCTTAAAAAAATAAAAATTAAAAAAAAGAAAATGGAGGTTCTAAAAGAAAGTGTAATAAGTGACACAGCTCTAATTTTCATAATTCATACTTCGTATAATGTTGCACCAATAATTTAAAAAAACTTTTTAGGGAGAAACAGACAGAAACATAAGAGTTAAGGAACACATAAAAGACTATAGAGGATATAGGTAACCTAATTAATGAATAAATCCAATAGACATATATAAAATAATATCCTGAAATAAAGAGCATTTTCTTTGTTAGAGTGAATAGAAATTTTAAAAACTTCAACAGAATAGAAACTTCAAAGACTGAAACTAAAACTTACTTGAAATATGAAAAACTGGAGCCTCAGAAATCTGATTATTAAAAGCATGTACTGCCCCAATGACCCTTTTCCATCAAAGAATACAATCAATCCTAAATTGCCATATATTTTATAAGTAATAATGATTAAACCCTTCAAAGCTAAACCTTTGAAAGCTAAAGCAACACTCATAAGGATATTTATAGCTTAAATATTTACATTACTGAATGGAAAATAATTGAGCTAACTGAATTATCTACTTACCTAAAATGGTTAGAAAAATAATCAACCAAGGGGCCAAGATGGCCAAATAGAAGCAGTTTCCAGTGAGACCAATGCAGAAGGCAGGTGATTTCTGCATTTCCAACTGACATACCCAATTCATCTCATTGGGACTGGCTAGGTGGTGGCTGCAACCCACGGAGAGTGAACAGAAGCTGGGTGAAGCATAGCATCACCCAGTAAGGGCTTGGAGAAGGGGCACCTCCCTTCCCCAGCCAAGGGAAACAGTGAGGGCCTGTGCAACCTGCCAGGGATACTATGTTTTTCCCATGGATTTCTGCAATTGGTGGCCTATGCCACCAGGGTCCTGGGTCTTAAGCACAAAACGGAGTGGCTTTTCAGGCAGAAACTGAGTTGCAGGAGTTTTTACATAGTCCAGCAGTGCCTGAAACTCCAGTGAGACAGGAGAACCATCCACTCCTGTGGAAAGGGGGCTGAAGCCAGAGAGCCAAGTGGTCTCGCTCAGCAGGTTCCACTCCCATGGAGCCCAGCAAGCTAAGAACCTCTGGTTTGAAATTCCCTTTTCGGGAAGAGCAGTCTGGAGTCCACCTGGGATGGCCAAGTTCCACTGGGGGTAGGGAGTCCATGGAGTGCCATTTCTGTGGGTTTAGCAGGTGGTTTTACCCTGACAGTGCTAAGAAGACTGGGAGATTTGGACTGGGTGGAAATTCCCATGGTGCAGCAAAGCAGCTGTGGCCAGACTGCTTCTCTAGATCCCTCCTTACCAGTCAGGGCATCCCTGCAGGAAGTCCACCAGCTCCAGTCAGGGGCTAACAGACAGAACACTCATTTCCCTGGGACAGAACACCATGGTTCCAGGTTCAGCAGACTTAATTTTTCCTGCCTGTCAGCTCTGAAAAGATCAGCTGATCCCGACAAAGGGGATTTCCCCCCAGAACAGCACACCAGCTCTGCTAAGGTACAGACTGCCTCCTCAAGAGGGTTCTTGACACCATGCCACCTGTCTGGGTGAGACCTCCCGACATGGGTCGGCAGACACCTCATACAGGAGAGTTCCGTCTGGCATCAGGTTGGTGCACCTCTGGGATGAAGTTTCTGGAGGAAGGATCAGACAGCAATCTTTGCTCTTCTGCAACCTCTTCTGGTGATACCCAGGTGGACAGGGGCTGGAGTGGACCCCCAGCAAACTACAGCAGATCTGCAGAAGAGGGATCGGACTGGTAGAAGAAAAACAAACGGAAAACAACAACAGCATCAACAAAAAAGACCCCACAAAAACCCCATCCAAAGTCACCAGCCTCAAGGGTAGATAAATTCACAAAGAGGAGGAAAAATGAATGCAAAAATGCTGAAAATCCCAAAAGTCAGAATGCCTCTTCTCCTCCAAATGATTGCAACATGTCTCTAGCAAGGGAACAGAATGGGGCTGAAGCTGAGATGGATGAACTGACAGAAATAGGTTTTGGACAGTGGGTAAACATGAATTTTGCTGAGCTAAAGGATTATGTTCTAACACAATGCAGAGAAGTTAAGAACCAGGATAAAAGATTACAGGCTCTGTTAACTAAAATAACCAATCTAGAGAGGAACATAAATGACCTGAGGGACTGAAAAACAGAGCAAACACAAGTATCAACAGGCAAATCAACCAAGCAGAAGAGAGAATATCAGAGCTTGAAGACTGTCTTGCTGAAATCAAGCAGACAGACAAGATTAGAGAAAAAAGAATGAAAAGAAACAAAACCTCCGAGAATTATGGAACTATGTAAAAAGACTGAACCTACGACTGATTGGAGTAGCTGAAAGACATGGGGAGCATGGAACCAAGTTGGAAAACACACTTCAACACACTTCAGGGTATCAGTCAGAATGACTTCTTCAACCTATCAAGACAGGCCAATATTCAAATTCAGGAAATCCAGAGAATCCCAATAAGATCCTTCATAATAAGATCTACCCCAAGACACATAATCATCTTATTCTCTAAGGTTGAAATTAGGGGAAAAATGTTAAGGTCAGCAAGAGAGAAAGGCCAGGTCACCTACAAATGGAAGCCCATCAGACTAACAGTAGACCTCTCAGTGGAAACCCTGTAATCTGGAAGAGATTTGGGGTCAATATTCAACATTCTTAAAGAAAAGAAATTCAACCCAAAATTTCATAAAAGAAATAAAATCATCAAAGAAATAAAATCTTTTTCAGACAAGCAAATGCTGAGAAATTTTGTCACCACCAGGTCTGCCTTGCAAGAGCTCCTGAAGGAAGCACTAAACATGGATAGGAAAACCTGTTACTAGTCGCTACAGAAACACACTGAAGTACACAGACCAATGACACTGTGAAGCAATTACATTAACAAGTCTGCAAAGTTTACGAGCCAGCATCATGACGACAGAATCAAATTCATACACAATATTAAGCTTAAAAGTAAATGGGCTAAATGCCTCAATTAAAATACACAGGATGGCAAGCTGAATACAAAGATAAGACCCATTGGTGTGCTGTATTCAAGGGATATATCTCATGTGCAAAGATGCACAGACACACAAAATAAAGGGATGGAGGAACAATTACCAAGCAAATGGAAAGCAGAAAAAAGCAGAGGTTGCAATCTTAGTTTCTGACAAAATAGATTTTAAATGAACAGAGTTAAAAAAAAGACAGAGAGGGGCATTACATAATGTTAAATGGCTCAGTTCAATAAGAAGAGCTAACTATACTAAATATATATGCACCCAATACAGGAGTGCCCAGATTTATAAAACAAATTCTTAGAGACCTACAAAGAGGCTTAGACCCCAAAACAATAACAGTGGGAAACTTTAATACTCCACAGTCTGTATTAAACAGGTCATCAAGACAGAAAATACCATCAAAGAATGCTATAAACACCTCTATGAAAATAAACTGGAAAATCTAGAATAGATAAATTCCTGGACACATACACCCACCCAAGACTGAACCAGGAAGAAGCTGAATCCCTGAATACACTGAAAACAGGTTCTTAAATTGAGGCAGTAATAAATAGCCTACCATCCGGAAAAAAACCCAGGCCCAGATGGATTTACAGTCAAATTCTACCAGAGGTACAAAGAGAAGCTGGTACCATTTCTTCTGAAACTATTCCAAATAATTGAAAAGGAGAGACTCCTCCCTAACTCATTTTATGAGGGCAGCATCATCCTGATACCAAAACCTGGCAGAGATACAACAAGAAAAGAAAACTTCATGCCAATATCCCTGATGCCCATTGATGCAAAAATCCTTAATAAAGTACTGACAAACCGAATTTAGCAGCACATCAAAAAGCTTATCCATCATGATCAAGTCAACTTCATTCCTGGGATGCAAGGCTGGTTCAACACATGCAAATTAATAAATGTAATCCATCACACAAATAGAACTAAAGATAATCACATTCGATAAAATTTAACATTCCTTCATGTTAAATGCTCTCAATAAACTATGTATTGAGGGAGCATACCTCAAAATAATAAGGGCCATTTATGACAAACCCACAGCTAATATTATACTGACTGGCCAAAAGCTGGAGGCATTCCTCTTGAAAACTGGCACAAGACAAGGATGCCCTCTGTCCCCGCTCTTATTCAACCTAGTGTTGGAAGTTCTGGCTAAGGCAATCAGGCAAGAGAAAGAAATAAAGCTTATTCAAATAGGAAGAGAGGAAGTCAAATGGCCTTTATTTGCAGATGACGTGATTCTATACCTAGAAAACCCTATTATCTCAGTCCAAAAGTTTCTTAAGCTAATAAGCAAATTTAGCAAAGTCTCAGGACACAAAATCAATGTGCAGAAATCACAAGCATTCCTATACACTAATATCAGACAAGCAGAAACCCAAATAATGAATGAATTCCAATTCACAATTGCCACAAAGAGAATAAAATACCTAGGAATACAGCTAACAAGGGAAGTGAAGGACCTCTTCAAGGAGAACTATAAACCACTTCTCAAGGAAATCATAGAGGACACAAGCAGATGGGAAAACATTCCATGTTCATGGATAGGAAGAATCAATATCATAAAAATGGCCATACTTGCCAAAGCAATTTATAGTTTCAATGCTATTCCCATTAAACTACCATTGACACCCTTCACAGAATTAGGAAAAACTATTTTAAAATTCATATGGAACTAAAAAAGAGCTTGCATAGCCAAGACAATCCTAAGCAAAAAGAACAAAGCTGGAGGCATCATGCTACCTGACTTCAAACTATACCACATGACCACAGTAACCAAAACACTATGGCACAGGTACAAAAACAGGCACATAAACCAATGGAACAGAATAGAGAACTCAGAAATAAAACCATAGATCTAAAACCATCTGATCTTCAGCAAACCTGACAAAAACAAGCAATGGGGAAAGGATTTCCTATTCAATAAAAGGTGCTCGTGGAACTGGCTAACCATATGCAGAAAATTGAAACTTGATCTTTCCTTACATCTTACACAAAAATTAACTCAAGGTTGATTAAAGACATAAATGTAAACTCCAAACTATAAAAACCCTACAAGTAAATCTAGGCAATGCTATTCAGGACATAGGCATGGGCAAAGACTTTATGATGAAATCGCCGAAAGCAATTGCAATGAAAGAAAGTTTGACAACTGGAATCTAGTTAAACTAAAGAGCTTCTGTACAGCAATTAAAGTATCATCAAAGTGAACAGACAACCTACAGAATGAGAGAAAAGTTTTGCAATGTATCCATCTGACAAAAGTGTAATATCCAGAATCTGCAAGCAACTTAAATTTACAAGAAATAAACAACTCCATTAAAAAGTGGGCAAAATATATGAGCAGATAGTTTTTTAAAAAAGACATACTTGTGACCAACAAACACAGGAAAAATAGCTCAACATCAGTGATCATTAGAAAAATGAAATTCAAAACCACAATGAGATACCATCTCATGCAATTGGAATAGCAATTATTAAAGAGTCAGGACACAACAGATGCTGGCAAGGTTGTGGAGAAATAGGAAAGCTTTTACACTGTTGGTAGGAATGTAAATTAGTTTAACCATTGTGGAAGACAGTGTGGCGATTCAAAGGTTTAGAACCAGAAATACTATTTGACCCAGGAATTCCATTACTGGGTATATAGCCAAAGGAGTATAAATCATTCTATTATAAAGACACATGTATGTGTATGTTCATCACAGCACTATTCACAGTAGCAACGACATGGAATCAACCCCAATGCCCATCAGTGATAGAATGGATAAAGAAAATGTGGTACATATACACCATGGAATACTTTGCAGCCATAAAATAAGGAACAACATCACGTCACTTGCAAGGACATAGATGAAGCTGGAAACCATTATCCTCAGCAAACTAACACAAGAACAGAAAACCAAGCACCACATTTTCTCACTTATAAGTGGGAGCTGAACAATGAGAACACACGGACACAGGGCAACAACACTTACTGGGTCCTGTTGCCGGAGGGCAGGAGTGGGAGAGCATTATGGAAAAGAGCTGACACATGCTGGGCTTAATACCTGGGTGATGGGTTGATGGGTGCAGCAAACCACCATGGCACATGTATACCTATGTAACAAACCTGTACATCCTGCACAAGTTTCCCGGAACTAAATGGAAAAAAAAAAGAAAAAAGAAAAAAGAAAAATGACCAACCAAACAAACCAAAAGGAACCTGAAGAAAAGGTATAGTGAGGATAAAAACAGATGGTAATGGGCCGGGCACGGTGGCTCACGCCTGTAATCCCAGCACTTTGGGAGGCTGAGGCGGGCAGATCATGAGGTCAGGAGATCCAGACCATACTGGCAAATATGGTGAAACCCCGTCTCTACTAAAAATACAAAAAATTAGCCAATTAGCCAGGCATAGTGGCGGGCACCTGTAGTGTCAGCTACTCAGGAGACTGAGGCAGGAGAATGATGTGAACCTGGGAGACGGAGCTTGCAGTGAGCCAAGATCGCGCCAGTGCACTCCAGCCTGGGCAAAAGAGCAAGACTCCATCTCAACAACAACAACAACAACAACAACAACAACAACGACAAAAAAACAGATGGTAATGAATTGAAAAAAAAAATCAAGAAGCCCATTAAAAAAAGTATTGGTTTGTTGAAAACAAAAAACAGCTAAGTCTATTAAGAAAAAATGAAGGGGAAAAGTGACATCAAATTATACATGAAAAAAATAAGATGATAATATATAGATGAACCTTGTAAAATACTGGAGAAAATAAAATATTTTACATGAAATATAAATTGCCTGAATGGACTCCAGAAATGCTGGAAAAGCAATGATCAAACATCCTGGAAGAAAATGAGAGCATAAAATGCATCAAGCTCTCTGCGCCTATGTCAATTCTTTCAAATCTTTTAAAAATTCCAAACTCCTTTGCTACTTTAACTGTTTCAGAGTTGAAAAGGTTGAGGGGGGGTGCGCATTACAGATTATTTTTACAAAGAGCATATAAGATTGTATGAACTTCCAAAACAACATGTAAATGAAAACTATGATACATTAGCCTCACTTAAGCTTAATGTAAAAATGCTTAAAAATATTAACAAATAGAAATATGCAATACATTAAAAGAAAAACTTACCATGTAAGATTGTATCCATTAACAAAATATAGGGTTTTCTTTAGAAATCTACTATTTTACTTTATAAACAAAATTGATCAAAAGTGAAATAACACTAAAAGTTTTTATAGTTACTTAAAAGGCAATTGATAAAAATTAATATTCATTTCTGATAAAAACTGTTTCAGAAATATGTATGAATATACACACAAACAGCTAAAGCCATAATCATGCTTAAATGTGAATTACTAGGTCATTACCATTACAGTCAACAATGCCCAATACTGGCACTATTTTAAAGTACTTTCTGACAGTTCTTGACAATGCAGTTAATTAAGAGAAAGACATAATTTGCATAAACATTAGAAGAAAAAAATCTAACTTCTTATTATATGCCAATCATGTAGTATTATACCTGGAAAACATGAGAAAGTCAATAGGAAATCTCCTGGAAACAACAGAAGAATTCATTGAGAGCTATGTGTAAGATAAAATACAAAAAAGCAATAGCTTTTTTACATGCATATCATACAAAACATATTGTCTAAGTCTCTGCAACTGGAAGTGTTCAAGCAGAGAGAAGGCAACTGTCTGTCAGTGATATTGTGGAAGGACCACCTACTTGGATAGGAGTGCAATTATTCTGGGTGAATATTCTGAATATCTTCTTGGACACTGGACCTTGGCCCATTGTTCTGACTTTAATTCCTGCCTCTTCCCTCTTATTGATTTGAACTTGTCTTGATCCTTCCAAATAGACCATACCAAACTGAGTTTTTCAATCGGGTGGATTTCTGTCTTCTAATTAGATCTTCAGCATGTACTCAAAAGTCTGGAACATAGTGGGCATTAAATAAATCCTTATACAATGATCACATTTGCCCTAATTTCTACTTAATTCTGATTTACATATTGGTTTTGTCCCTCAGGATGAGGGTTTTAGAAAATTTGATATGTGTAATTATTTCCAGATTTCTGTTCCACTGTTGAGGATTAGAGTTCTCCTATTCATCCTGTCCAAAATTATGTCTTCTAGACATTCTTCATGGAGAATCTATCCAAACCAAAAATATATATGCGAAAGGTTCAGGGGTTTGGGAACTATCCTAATTATAAAGAAAGCTTTTTATTTATATACCTATATTCTATTTTTTTCTAGAAAATTGGTTCATAAATTTCATTTTAATTATACTATATATGCTTTTCCTGTGCTTTTCTGTGTCTTGCTGATCCCAGACCCATACCCTTCAATACTCACATTTGGGTGACAGAATTTGTATTCCTGGAGATGCTGCATTTGGTATTTTCACCATCATTATCAATGACACATGTGAATAATAACACTCAGCCATTATATACGGCAAAGTGTATGGGCTATTTTTTGTGTCCACAGTATATTATATGGTGTTTGGCATATGTTATAGACTAAAAGATTTTTTTTTTTTTTTTTTTTTTGAGACGGAGTCTGGCTCTGTCGCCCGGGCTGGAGTGCATGGCCGGATTAGCTACTGCAAGCTGTTTCACGCCATTTTCCTGCCTCAACCTCCCGAGTAGCTGGGACCACAGGCGCCCGCCACCTCGCCCGGCTAGTTTTTTGTATTTTTAGTAGAGACGGGGTTTCACCGTAAGGATGGTTTTCCTGACCTCGTGATCTTAAAAGTGTGGGATGGGAGCCACCGCGCCCGGCCTGACTAAAAGATTTTTTTGTGACTTAATGTCTGGGTTATCAGGACAGTTTACTTAATATGATCTTCTAGGACCCACTCAGTTTAGCAGTGTAGACGCAAGGAAAAAGAACGACTTAACTGCATAGAGAATACCTGACAGCATGAGTTTTCAAATGGCTATTTTAGGGCTAACTAGGTTTGCATAACTATAATCAGAAATAGCCAAAAAAGGAGATTGGGCCAACAGTGTAGAGTGCTTTAACCTCTATTTCTAGGAGGCAGTTGCTGTCACTGTATATCTCTGTGTGCCAAGCATAACTTTGAGTTTTAATCTATCTTTTCACTCTTTCATTTTTTATTTATTTTTGCTACTGTGATATATGCCTTAGGGACAATGTATCTTGCTAATTATCTTAGTCTTAATACTTAAAAATCAGCAGTATACACATGCCGTGTATTAAAAGAATAAGGATAGTCAGCATCAGCACAATCTCTGAATTTGGACTCTGTAGGATGCATCGACTATGAAGAGAAATCTTCTTGTAGCCATTCTTAGAGATGGGAGGCTGAACAGCGAAAGTAGGAAAATATATTTCTTTTGTCCATCTACTTAGGTGTAGGCACCAGCCCCCTCAGGGTCTGTAGGTTTTTCTCCCCATGTGCAGAGAGGAGAGATCATAGAAATAAAGACACAAGACAAAGAGATAAAAGAGAAGACAGCTGGGCCTGGGGGACCACTACCACCAAGACGTGGAGACCGGTAGTGGCCCCGGATGCCTGGCTGCGCTGTTATTTATTGGATACAAAGCAAAAGGGGCAGGGTGAAGGGTGTGAGTCATCTCCAATGATTGATAAGGTCACGTGAGTCACGTGTCCACTGGACAGGAGGCCCTTCCCTGTTTGGTAGCCGAGGTGGAGAGAGAGAGAGAGAGAGAGGAGACAGCTTATGCCATTATTTCTGCGTATCAGAGACTTTTAGTACTTTCACTAATTTTGCTATTGCTAGCTAGAAGGCAGAGCAAGGTGTACAGGATAGAACATGAAAGTGAAACAGGAGCATGACTGCTGAAGCAGGGCATCACAGGGAGACAGGCCTCTGGATAACTGCAGGCAGGCCTGACTGATGTCAAATACAAAGTTAATTTTTGGTAGTTTGGATATCCTGGTTTCTAAATTATGAAGACAATTAAAAAAGAATAAAAGAATTGTTTCTTTACGTATTTTTAGGAAAGGGGATAAAATGAGCTATTCTGTTTAAGAAATTAGAGTGGCAGTTTTTCCTACAAATGTTTATAAATTAATTATTTTAAAATATTTATACCCATTTACGTTAACTCATGATTTTAAGTCCAATTCAATTTTTAAAAATTTTACTTGAGTCTAATCTTACTTTACAAACCACCTCAATTAAATAAGCATTTACTGACACTCTGAAATATTATAATAGTCTGTGATGAAATGAGGTAGAGCTGAACAGACTTTAGTTCTGTTCTTTATCAAAGAAACAATCATCTCATTTATAAGGCAGACAAACAGTCATAAAAAATAATTTTATGTATCTTTCCTTTCCATTCCCTAAACACTCTCTTTTACTCTGTTCCCTTGTTTAGACTTTTCCTCATGCGTTCTTTCATACCCCAACTTTTTCCTCTCATGAGACTCAGCTTATACTCCATCAACATTAAGGGTGCTTCTTATTATAAATAAGAAATTTTGGTAGCAATCGAGGAAGTTTATTTACATATAGAGTGATAAACAGCGATATGAGATCATTATTTAAATTGCTAGATGTAGTGATATTATTATGGTTATGTAAGAAGGCATCTTTATTCTTATTGACGGATACTGAAGTACAATGACAGAAAAGTCAGAAATTTTAACTGACCTTAGGTGTTACAGAAGGGAAAAATATATGAAGCATTTACTTCAATATACTATTATTAAATCTAGAAAATGAATGCGTGTATTTTCTTTATAATTGTGTATATTTGAAATTTTTCATAATAAAAATTTAGGAAATGGGCCCATAGAAAGTGCAAACGCATACATTGCCCTTTGTGTCTTAGATAAAAGCATTCTCACAATGAGTGCGCCTGTATTTAACCCATTATGCTTATATTTTATTCACCTTCCAAATTGCCTACTAAATTGTTTCTAAATTGCTTGAAGACAAAGATCCAGTATTTTCTAAACTTTAGGAATAAGCCTTGTCTTCAGCATACTTGCATTTCTTTAAAAAATTTGCATTATGCATGAATTGTAAATGAGACAATATAGATAAAAGTGGTTTAAACAATGTATCATTATCTGCCCGATCTTTATTCTAGAGTGGCTTCATCTTTAACATTGCCATAGCCAAGATGGCTGATGAGGTCCAGTCTTCCTGTAAGTGTGGAGAATAGAAATGAGACAAGAGATCAAAGCAGTCAGAATCAGGTGTTATTATCTTAAGGAGCCTTCCCCAGGGTACTATTCAACAACTTTCCTATGAATCTCTATGGCCATGGCTAGTTAGGAGGGAAGTTGGGGATTCAGTCTTTTAGCTGGACAAGTTGCCACCTTGAATATAATTTATTTTGTTTCTAAGAAGGAAGAGTACAGTAAGGTAGTCAACTTATATCCTCTGTACAACTTTGGGAGACGATAAATTATGTTTTTGCAAAAGTTAAATTCGAGTAGGGTAGTTAATATTGACCTTTGTGAAAGCTATAAATATAAATTCCACGCAAAGACAGTAACTGTAAAAGTTACCCATATTTTAAGAAAGTTAAACAATCTTTGGCTTATGGTGAAAACTGGTGCAAATTTAAAAAGATATTCATCATTTTATTCTTAATTCATTTTATAATATAGTAGATATGCCATTTCCCCTCTGTTCTGTTATTATTATTGGGCCACAGAACCCATAATCTAGCATAATAATTAAATATAGGAAGAAAGCCTAAAAAATAAAAACTAACTTTTCTGCTATACAGTATATTAACTTATCTAATGGTTATCAGTCATCTGTAAGAATTATTTTATTTTTGCTTATGTTGCTACTGTGCAATCTGAAATAGTTTCTTAGCTGGATGATTTTTATTCTATGAATTAAAGAAACTTCATTGACATGGGTTGTCATTATTTTTATATTATTAGACTTTCAACTATGTTATCAAAGCTAATGGTTTATTACCCCTCCCTGTCACTCTTTCCCTTTCTTCACCTGACTTCTCTCTGTGGCTGCCTTTCTGTAGCTCTCATCACCATAGAAAGGATTGCCTTTTTTTTGTGATCTGTCTGTGGCCAAACAACTTGAAACCAGAATTTTACGTATGGAACAAGACAGGAAAGAGTGAAATGAGGGAGCAAGGAGGATAACTTCATTATTATTAGGAGAGTGAGGTTGATGCTGTAGGTACTCAAATATATCTGTGGCAAGTGAATGAATAAATAAAGACACACTTAAGACAGAAAAGCACAAAGTCTCGCCCTACTGAAACAGAAAGTTAGGTCGCAAGCCTCCCATACTTTTTATAAAGCATCACTAGTGTTCTTTATCAAATAATCATCTCAAAGAAGCAATCATCTCATTTATAAGGCATACAAATAAAGTCATAAAAAATTCTTTTATGTATCTTTCCTTTCCATTCCCTAAACACTCTCTTTGACTCTGCTCCCTTTCTCCCTTTGTTGAAATGTTTTTTCACGTGTTCTTTCATACCCCAGCTTTTTCCTTTTATGAGACTCAGCTTATACACCATCAACATTAAGGGTGCATCTTACTATAAATAAGAAATTTTGGTAGCAATCGAAGAAATCTATTTACATACAGAGTGATAAACAGTGATATCTTTTAGCCCAGTGGTTCTCAAACTGGCTACACATTGAAACTATCTGAGGGAACTTTTTAAAAATTCTCATACCTGAGCCATATCTCTGGAGCGACTCATTTTATTGATCTTGTGTGGAGTCCTGGTCTCTCTAGATGATCATTCTGTGTCTTCAGAGTTGAGAACCACTTTCAAGTTCAATTGTTTTTCTTAAAAATTACAAATGGATCTGACTTTTGGAACTTTGCATTTCTTTGGTCATCCAGCTAATTGTGATACAGTTCTTTCAGGAAATAAACTGAAAAAACATTTCTCGATTTTTGATTTAATTAGATACAGAGGAATAAACTTTGATGTTAAACTCTTCTTTGGATTGTCAGTTAATTTAACCCTCTACTCTGAGCTAGGTATCTGTTATAATAGTGGCTATATAAGCTGCTCTTGGCAGACTCTTTTTCCATAAAGAAGAAAAATTGTTGCATGATGTGTGGGACTTCCAGCTTTGATTGTTTACTGCAAAGTAATTTATAGGGATTAGAATCAGAAACATGGTTCTAATCTTTGACGCTGGTTCTTGATGTCCCAGATCAGCAAAATTTCCAGTAAGTTTTACATTCAGACTTATTTTTTCAGACTTAATTAATGCCCTTTTCCTTCTTAACATTAGTTTTAACAAATAGAATATTTAAGTAAGAAACTGTGAGTTCAGAGTGTTTTTGAAAATCCCAAATTTCCACTTCAAAATTCAGTGTTTTTGAAATGATTGAAAGAATTAACCAATATTCTGGATTAGTCTTTCAGGAATGATGATTCTGAAAATATGGCTACCTCTTTTGGGATTGACTGGGGGGGGGGGTCATAGGGGTTGGAATGGAAATTTTACAAGCATAGAAGATAATTTAGGAATAAGGTATCAAATGTATAGAATTACCAAGTAAATTTATTTGCATCTGTAAGCCAAGTATATCAATGAAGAAGATGGAATCAAAAAAGAGAAAGAAGTGAATCTCCGGCCTTAATATTTATTGATTTATCTTACTAAGATTGACAGCGTAAATTGCCCTGAAATCACTGGGTAATTAGGCAACCTTCTGCATGGCCCTGAAGATGCAGTCTTGCTACTACATAATAATAATGTTCTCTTCAAAATATGAGAGATAATCCCTTGATTGAATGCTCAAGTTTCATTACATTACTAAATAAAATGAAACAATAATTACAACAATGTGCAAGGTAAGGCAAGTCCATATCTTTATGTGTTTGTGTGTAGAGCAGCAGCAGAATTAATCAAATGAAATGTGAAATTATTATGGATAATTGCAGGCATATGGAGATGATCAGCTTGCTTGCAATCAGAGTTTTGTAAAGGGACGATACACATGCTTATCTTTCCTTGATGAAGCCATGTATATTTTGGTTTATAACTGAGCTCTAACATCTAGAATCACAGCAAAGCCTTTATTCTTTTTTAGGGGTCTTTGTAAGGTCCCTATTAAAAAGTTGAATATTTCATTTTAGTTAAATTCTATTCTCAATTCCCCTCGTGAAAATTAATTTTCCTTTTCTCAACACTGTCAGAACATCATCTTTATATCACTCCAGACACCCCTGTTTTAATAGGCTTCTTTCATCTTTATGCCATATTCTTCTACTTTCAGTAATACCTTGTAACTGCCTTACATCTTCCTTTCTGAAGTCTCTCCCTACAGCTAGTAATATGTATGCATGTATTGGGTCTTCAATAAGTGCTTGATGAATGCATGAATTCAATCAAATGAAAGACATCGTTAAACATAAAAAATAATAAAAATAAGGCTATACATCCTAGGTCCTAAGGATAATAATTCAAAATGAAGCAAATCCTTTACCTAGCCCCCAGATTAAAATAAATACTTCTATTAGACTTAGTAAGTACTCATGAGTTATGTAAAAGGCACTATCAGAAAATTCAATGAACACTGAATAAAGGCTAATACTTGTGATTTCAGAATAGAAAGTCTTATTAATTACTAATCACCTGTTAAAGCTTCAGTTCCAGATTCTCAACTGTTGGTGGGGAATTTTAGTCACTTAGGAAAAAAAATGTTTATTTGTTAAGTGGCAACTATTTGTGTGGAACAATGCTCTATATTATGGGACTTGAGAAGAGGGTCTCCATAAGGGACCTTATAAACTGTGTATTTCCTAACTCTCAAAAGGGAAAGAATGATTTATTTATGAACAAAATGATGAGAATGGCACTTTAGGGAAAGTGCCTCAAAGTACACACATGTATGAGCATTTCTGCTTTTCTGTCATCTTGCATATCAACATACCTAAGGAACATTTCCAGTTTTCTTGGAAATTCTGCTGGGGCTCCACAGTCGAGAAAACTAAGAAATATTTTTTTAAAAAAGTTTGTTGACAGACTTTAGCATGATTTACTAGTAATAGGCCAAACAATGCAAACAGACTCTCCTCTTTCCCACCTCTCATCCCTACTACCCATAGGCTTTATAAGCAGTTGTCTAAGGTTTGGTGGCAGAGAAATGTGAGCCTCATGGTAAATGTGGTGGCATTTATTTTTTCTTCCCTCTAAGTGAGAGGGAACCCAAGGAAACTACCTGGAGAGATTGGTGGTACCCACCAAAAAGGAGAATATGCTCCCTGATAAGACATTTACTGTTTAGGTCTACCCTGGTGCACCATAATGATACTTGCTTAAAGAGCTTTTCAGAGTTTGGGGTGCCTCCAATACTGAAAGAAGTCTAAACTTAGGAATTTTTCTTAGCAAGGCAAGATGAATGAACAAAGTGGAATACGATGGACCCTCTCAAATTAGTGAGGCAAGACTCTAGGAGTGTCTAGTTGGCCAAGATAATACTGTAAAATGTGACAGACTTTAGCAATCTTGACATTCACCTAAGAAGAGTAATTTCTAGGGAGGAAGGGTCAGGTAATAAGAGGAGCCTGTGGGATAAACTACTTGAGACAGAAACTGAGATAGGGTATGTGGAAAGAGATCCCACAAAAATTGGATTATCCATTTAAGAAAGCTACACCAGATGACAATCCATATGGGGAGCATCTCTAGAACTCACATTTATAAGTTTCCCAGGACTATTGTAATGAATTCCCACACACATGGTGGCTTGAAACAGCAGAAGTATGTCATTTTACAGTTCTGGAGGTCAGAAGTCCACACTCAAGGTGTAGGCAGGGCCGTGCTCCCTTTAGAAGCTCTAGAAGTTATTCTGTTCCCTGCCTTTTGTAGTTTTTGGGGGCTGACAGCATTCCTGGACTTGAGACAATATCACTCCCATCTCTCCTTCTGTGTTTCACAATGCTGTCTCCTCTTTTGTCTGTCAAATCTCCCCAAATAAGAGAATGAAGAGACTACGTATTATAGTCAGGATATTCAAAGTTCTGCTACAGTGACAAGCCATCTTAAAATATTAGTAGATTAAAACTACTTAGGTTCATTTCTTGTTCTTTCAACATGTCCATTTGTGGTAGATAATGATCTCTTCATATTGCACCTCTTTAGGAGCACAAGCTATTGGAAATTTCAGTTGATGGCTGAATGAAAGATTATAGGGCATTGCATTTTGTTTCTTAAAGAATTCCACCTGGTAGTGACACACATTTTATCGGACAAAACAAATTATATGTCTACACTCAACTTCAGAAACGAGTGAAAGTGTAAACTATTACATGCCAACTATGTAACTGGAAGTAGTAAACTAATAATATTGGAGAATAGCACTAATAGACATCACACCAGGATTGATTTGAAGATTCATGAGATATTTTGCACAGAATTTGAATATTTACAGGGTAGCTAGAATTTGGGCAAGAGGAGGGATATAGAGATGCTAAGGAGAAATATGGAGAGCCAAAAAATTTATAAAAATAAGTAAGTTTAAATTAACTCTATTAACTCCTGTCACCAAACAACAGATTCCTGTATAAGCATCTTTCTCTGATTTCAACCCAAGATTCCCAGGCTTGAAAACTTGGAGTTGAGAAACACATCATGATAACAAAAGCCTTCATTCAGGCTGCATTTATTCGTTTTCAGTGTTGCTTTAATGGCTAATCAAGTGGTCTCCTAGTATCTAATATATACTTTTCAAATGCATTCACTATTTTTTCCTGAAACTCTCTTTGGCCACTTTCATGCTTAAGAATAATAATTTTCAATTGTCTTTTATGTCGATTGCTTAGTCTGTGTCAAAGAGGCTCTGTATATTGACTATTTAAGTCATCTAAACTTATTTATGCTTCATTTTTTGTACACCCAAAAAATTAGTGTCCTTATTTTAGCAAAGAAATCATGTTAGTTAATAGCACCACGTTCACTAATAGCACTTTTTTAATGTTCTCCAGTTGGAGTACTCATTTTTTCTCTTCATTAGTTTATAAAGTGATTCCATTCATGCCCCACTTTATCCATGAAATAATTTCTATATTACCTCGATATATTTCCTCTTTAAATTGTATAAACAACAACAAAGAACAAAAGAAAAGAACTTTAATATATAAATGTTACCTTTGATATAAACATTTATATTTTTATTTGATAAAGGAGAAAACTGAAGCTAAGAATCTGAGAAAATATCCCCAAATTACAGAGGTCACACGGCTTATAGCTGGGATTAAGTTCCAGGTCTAGGCAGTGCTTAAACTTGTTTAAACATTATAACATCTTCTCAATTCTTTTAAGATGAACAGTCTATCATTTTAAGTGTGGATTCGTATTGTCCTCGAAATCACTTCCATATGTATATCTTCTTTTCCCACTTGATGATAAGCATTTCTCATCCAGGGATCTTTGATTTGTTTTGGTGTATCCCCACACCATTGAGCACTGTGGATCTAAATGAAGAAGCAAATACTACGTTTCTGTGACTATTATAGCAGGGGAGTCAGCCACCATCACTTGTGTTTTGGCAGCGACTCAAAGGCAGCCAAAGAAGTGAAAAGTTTTATGGTAGAAAAAAGGGAAGGCTTTCAATGTGTCCTGATAGGAGGTTGTTGGCCTGGGGAAGCTGGAGGAAGCTAACTAGAAGCAGGATCTGATGTAATTGATGAAGGGTACATATTTGGCCTTTTCTGGTTTATCCTAAGGTGGAGTTGGGGGGAAAATTACAGAAGGTGTCAGTTATTAAGATCTGGTCATTTAGGGCTGATTATTACAGAAGTTGTTGGTTAGCTTCCTGATTGGTCACAAAAGATAGCAGTCTGACTTCCTGTAAGACTGACTTATAGCAGGATAGATTCCTGGGTTGTTTATCATAGGTAAGGGGTTGGTTCCCTGGGTATGGTGCAGCAGATTGTGTTTCTGAGTTTGATTTTTAATATTATATGTAGTTTAGCCAGTGCCTGTCTGTATATTCTCTAAGCACTGTGTTGAAAAAATGAGAAGTTATCAGAAAACACTCAATAATTTTAATTTAACTATGCCATAGGGAAGGTGAAGTGGCTCAATTCCATCCCTGAATTGTGATGATCTGGCCATATTTGTGATCTATTATGTATGATTTCTTCACTACAGGATCGTTTTCCACTTCTTCAAGGTCAGAACAGGGGTGGGAGAAAATCTCTAGTTTAAGGAGAGGGACTATCATTGTTTTAAATGACTTTGAGGTTGAACTACCTGAATTCCAATTTTAATCCTAAACCTTACATGCCATTTGACCTGGAATTTATTACAAAATATCTTTAAACCTCCATTTCTTCTTCAGTATGTTAGAAAATATGGTATTACCTTATGGGACAGTTGTAACAAATTGAGAAAAATTAGGATTTTATTCATGCCAGCTTCAAGAACTGACATGATTATTGAATTCCTTCATATATAATTCAAAATAAAAACATTTCTAAATTATGAATTAATTGGAAAAAAGTAAAATTTTAAAATTTCCTAAGATTAATCATTTCATGCTTCTTTGGAAATACCACATATTAAATTATTTCTCCATTCTCTTTTGGGAGTAGGTTATTTAGGTGCTGGTGCCTTAAACACTCATTTATTTATTTACTATTCATTAGGTTTTTGGTGGGTAAATTTTGCTTCATTCTTTATAGTGATTTTCACATGTGTTTCAATGATGTTAATCCATGTATTTCTGCTTATTCTTTTAAGATTAATTTTTAATTGACAAATTATTTTACAAATTTATGAGGTATATTGGATTGCTTTGATATATGCATACATTGTGGAATGATTAAATCAAGCTAATTAACAGAGCTGTCATCTCACCTATTTATTTTGTGTGTGTGTGTGTGTGTGTGTGTAGTAAGAACATTTAAAATTTGTCTTAGCAATTTATATACAAAAAAACTCATTAACTATGGTTACCTTGCTGTGCAATATATTTTGAAATATATAACATAACATGTTATTATTAACTATGGTTACCATGCTGTCCAATAGATCACTAAAACGTATTCGTTCTATCTGAAACTTTGTACCTTTTGAGCAACATCTCACCTTTCCCCAGTCATCCACTCAACAAGCCCCCAGCCTTTGCTAACTGCCATTCTACTCTCTGCTTCTACAAGTTCAACATTTTCAGATTCCACGTGTAAGTTAGATCATGCGATATTTGTCTTTCTCTGCCTGGCTTATTTAACTTGGTGCAATGTCCTCCAAATTCATCCATGGTGTCACAAATGAAAGAATTTCCTTCATTTTTAAGACTGAATAGTGTTCCACTAGGTGTGTGTGTATATATAGAGCACTCATCCGTCGGTGGATACTTAGGTTGCTTTCATGTCTTGGCTATTGTGAATAATGATGAAATGAACACGGGAGAGCAAATATCACTTTGATATACTGATTTCAATTCTTTGGGATATATACCTAGAAGGAGAATTGCTGGATGATACAGTAATTCTATTTTTAGTTTTTTGGGGAAAGCTCCATATTGTTTTCCAAAGTGGTTGTCCTAGTTTAAAATCCCAACAGTGTCCGGGGGTTTTCCTTTCTGTACATAATTGCCAACATTTGTTACCTTTCATCTTTTTGATAACAGCCGTTCTAACAGATGTGAGGTGATATTTCCTTGTGATTTTAATTTCATTGTGGTTTTAATTTCTGTTGAGCATTTCTTCATGTATCTGCTGGCCATTTCCATGTCTTCTTTTGAGAAATGTCTTTCTAGGTTATCTGCCCATTTTAAGACCAGGTTATTTGTTTTCTTGCTGTTAGATTTAGTTCCTTCTAATATTTGGACATTAGCTCCTCGTCATCAGATGTATGGTTTGCAAATATTTTCTCCCAGTTCAGGGTGTGTCTCTTCATTCTGTTAATTGTTTCTTTTGCTGCTTAAGCACATACCTAGAGTCCCTATATGTATTCCACATCTGGTAGGGATTGAAATAAATCTCACGTATAAAATACTTAGCAATACACATCTGCTAATATTATGATGATGATTAATTGTATTATTGTGTGAGGTTTTGTGTAATCTTATAATGATGAATGGTGAGTATGTTTCCGAATATGATTTGTAGAAATACATCTATTGTGTTGCATTATAGCTCTATTTTCTAAAGTGTCTTTTTTTAACCCTCTAATGTTAACAGGCAAAAGAAAGTTACCATTTAAGTTGTAAATGTGGTAGAAAGATCACTGTTTTAAAATCCAAAGACCTTTTAGAGGTAACAAAGAATAGAAAAGAACTCATGACATTCTTAAGGTCAAGTCTACCTTGAACCTCATTTTTGAAAATGTAAATTTATTTTTTCCCTTTAGCTTGGAAATCTGAACATCTCGGTAAAATACAGAAAGGTTATTTCATAAATGTAGAATAATAAGGCATAGCATTGATGTGCAAAGTGACTAAAATGCACATTATCCTGCATAAGAAGGAATTAACTGTAGGACAAATGAGAAAGTAATAATTTCAGAATGGCCAAATGCAAGCACCTTTAAAGTAATTTGTTTCAAGAAGAAATTTATTTCTCTATAATGTTTGCTCAGAAATGGGTGAAAAATAGTCTTAACTCAAATTTCAGGACAAATATATGGTATATTTTCTTTTTGTGTGTTCTTTATTTTCATCAAAGCCTTTTTGTTTTAACACTTCTATTTAAATAAATATATTCATTTTTATTTTGATGCTGTATATTTTCATTATTATACAAATTCTTTCATTCAATTATTCATTCACATTTGGATAAATAATATTGACCATTTACTATAGGCTAGTGATTGGGCTAAGCACTTGAGATACAAAGTTAAATATGACTGTCATGATTCCTATCCTCCCGGATAATAATTTAAACAGAAATTTAGAATGTAACATGAGTGGGATGGTGGTTGAGGAAGTCCCATGTGCTGTAATACAACATAAGAGAAGATCCTAATACTATCTTGAATGTATGTATGTGGAGATAAAGGAAAAGAAAAGAAAAGAGGAGGGTATGGCATACTTCCTGGAGTTGCATCTAAAGTGAGATCTAAAAACATGAGGATACTTGATCTCTGCAGAAATAGTGTTCCAGATTCAAGGAAGAGAAACAAAACGCATAAAGGCAAATGTAAGCGAAGAGGTAAATGGTAAGAAGAATGGAATTTGGAAATTCATTAAGGATCCATTTATACAAGGTTATGTAGGACAGTTAGTAAGCTTTGAACTTTATTCTAAGGTCAAGGGGCAGCTTTTAAGATGTTTTTGGTAAAATCTTTCAGTTAAATGTTAAGTTGATTTTTTAAAATGTTATAATTCACAACTGATTTCAAGTTTTTGATGGTAGTTTTAGGGATTAGGTGTTTATTTTGTTTTGTCATTTAAAATACTTAAAAGTACATGGCTTATATATGGTTTATAAAATTTTGAGTGAAGGTTTCACTCAATCTTCAAGGGAGATTTTGTTCCATTTTCTTGTTTTGAAGTATTTCTAAGTTTAGGCCTTTGGGTGTTGTAAGGAATAACTTTGCTATAAATGCTAAAAATTACTAGGCTATTTCAGGTCAAATTATTGTCATGTACTCCAAAATATGTGCTAGATATTAATACAAATTCTGATGCCATAGTTCCAACAGTAACAGGTGAAATTAGTTCAATATTTCATATAATCTGTTTTACCCCCTCAACAATCAAGAAGGTAAAGCTAGCCTTAGTGAGGGCTGGAGTATTCTATTACTATCTAATTTGATTTAGGGGCTAGAGAACTTACAAGTTTTAAAAAATCCTTTTTAAGACTGCTATGGGAACCTAAATGTCTACCCTCGGTGTCCAACTTTTGAAGGTTAAATGCAAGTATCCTACCTGTGCAGAAAAATGTAATACAGTAGGTATGCCACTGCCCTAGGATACCTCTATTTATAACATGTAAAGGGTGGTGTCAGTTGAAGGCATAAAATCAGAAGTAATATGGAAATCTTAAAAGTTTACAAAGAAATTGTGAGGTCAAATTTAGAATGTAATATACCATAATTATGTCTGAACCTAACTCTCAAATATATTTTTCAATTTTATATATTTTCAGAGAAAAAAATAATTAATTTATATGTATTTTCATTGACACATTGTAGTTGTACATATTTATGGGATACAATTTGAAGTTTTGATATGCATATATGTTGTAAAATAATATACTCAAGATTTAGTGTATTCGTCACCTGAGGCATTTATCATGTGTTGATGATGAAGCCACAAAAGTCACTCCTCTAGGTATCTCATAATATACGATGCCTTTGAAAGCGTAAAAAACCTCTCTTCTAGCTATTTTGTAACATACCTTACTGTTAAACACAGTCACCCTACTGTGCAATAGAACACCAGAACTTATTTCTCCTATCTAGTTGTAATTTTGTACCTGTTGACTAACCTCTCCCTTTTCTCCTCTCTTTCCTCCCACCTCCCATCCCTAGTCTCTGGTAACAACTGTTCTACTCTGCTTCTATGATATCATTTTTTCTTTCTTTAGATTCCACATATGAGTGAGATAATACAGTATTTGTCTTTCTGTGTCTGGCTTATTTCACTTAACATGATGTTCCTCAGCTTCACTCACGTTATCACAAATGACAGAATTTTCTCTTTTTAAAGGTTATGTGTTAGTCCATTTTCATGCTGCTATGAAGAAATACCTGAAGCTGAGTAATTTCTAAAGGAAAGAGGTTTAATTGACTAATAGTTTGGCGTGACTGGAAAGGGCTCAGGAAACTTACAATTACGGTGGAAGGGGAAGCAAACACATCCTTCTTTACATGATGGCAGGAAGAATAATGAGTGTCAAGAAAAGGGGAAAAAACCCCTTATAAAACCATCAGATCACATGAGAACTCACTCACTATTATGAGAACAGAAGCACAAGGGTAACCATGCTCATGATTCAATCACCTCCCACCTGCATCCTCCCACAACACATGGTGATTATGGGAACTACAATTCAAGATGACATTTGTGTAGGGACACAGCCAAACTATATAGTTCCACCCCAACCCCTCCGAAATCTCATGTCCTCACATTTCAAAACACAATCCTGCCTTTCTAACAGTCCCCCAGAGTCTAAACTCATTCTAGCATTAACTCAAAATTCCAAATCCAAAGATTCATCTTAGATGAGGTGAGTCTTTCTGCCTATGAGCCTGCAAAATCAGAAGCAAGTTAGTTACTTCCCAGATACAATGCGGGTACAGGCATTGGGAAAATACACCTGTTTCAAATGGGAGAAATTGGCCAAAACAAAGGGGCTAAGTCCCCACACGAGTCCAAAATCCAACAGGCAGTCACCAAACCTTAAATTTCCAAAATGACCTCGTTTGACTCCTTGAGACTCCTGGATATCACATCCATGTCATACTGACGCAAGACAGGGGCTCCCATGGCCTTGGGTAGCTCCACTTCTGTGGCTTTGCTGGGTATAGCCCTTCTCCCAGGTGCTTTCACAGGCTGGTGTTGAGTCTCTGTGGTCTTTCCAGGCACACAGTGCAAGTTATCGATGGATCTGCCATCATCCAGTCTGAAGAAAGGTGACTCTCCTCTCAGAGCTCCACTAGATAGTGCTCCGTGGGGACTCCATGTAGGGCCTCCAACCCCACATTTCTCTTGTGCACTGCCTTAGCAGAGGTTCTCCATGAAGGCTCTGCCCCTGCAGCAAACATCAGCCTGGACATCCAGGTGTTTTCATACATCCTCCGAAATCCAGGTGGAGGTCCTAAATCTCAATCCTTAACTTCTGTGCACTCACAGGCTCAATATCACATGTAAGCTGCCAAGGCTTGGGGCTTGCACCCTATGAAGTAATGGTATTCAAGCTGTATCTTGGCCTCTTTTAGCCGCAGCTGGCACTGAAGCAGTTGGGATGCAGGGTACCATGTCCAGAGGCTGCACAGAGCATGGCCACCCTGGGCTGGACACAGGAAACCATTCTTCCTTCTGAAGTCTCCATGCTTGCGATGAGAGGGGCTGCTGTGAAGGTCTCTGAAACACCCCGTTGCCATTTTCCCAATTGTCTTGGTAATTAACATTCCATTCCCCGTTACTTACACAAATTTCAGCAGCAGGCTTTAATTTCTTCCCAGAAAAGGTGTTTTTTTGTGTGTGTGTTTTGTTTTTGTTTTTTTCTTTTCTTTTCTATTGCATTGTCAGGGTCTAAATATTCCAAATTTTTTGCTCTGCTTCTCCTTGGATGATTTGCCCCATAGACATTTCTTCTGCCAGATCCTGTAAGTCATTTCTCTCAAGTTCAATGTTCCACAGATTTCTAGTGCAGGGCAAAATACTGCTAGTTTCTTTGCTAAAACATAGCAAGAATCACCTTTATTACAGTTCCCACCAAGTTCCTCATCTCCATCTGAGACCACCTCAACCTAGACTTCATTGTCCATGTCACTATCAGCCTTTTGGTCAAAGCCATTCAACAAGTCTGTAGGAAGTTCCAAACTTTCCCACATTTTCCTGTCTTCTGAGCCCTGAAAACTGATCCAACCCCTTCCTGTTACCCACTTCCAAAATCACTTCCACATTTTCAGGTATCTTTATAGCAACTTCCCACTCTACCAGTACCAATTTACTGTATGAGTTTACTCTCACGCTGCTATAAAGAAATACCTGAGACCGCATAATTTATATTAAAAAAAAAGAGGTTTAATTGACTCACAGTTCAGCATGGCTAGCGAGGGCACAGGAAACTTGTAATCATGACAGAAGGGGAAGCAAACACATCATTCTTTTCATGGCGACAGGAAGAAGATTGAGTGCCGAGCAAAGGGGGAAAAGCCATTTATAAAACCATTAGACCTGGTGAGAACTCACTCATTATCACGAGAACAGCAGGATGGGGGTAACCATCCCCATGTTTCAATTACCTCCTACCAGGTCCCTCCACAACACATGGGGATTATGGGATTCAAGATGGCATTTGGTTGGGAACACAGTCAAACCATGTCAGGCTGTATAGTATTCTGTAGTGTGTGCCTACCACTTTTTAATATCTGCTCATCCATTGGTGAACATTTAGTTTGCTTTCACACCATTGTTATTGTGAATAATGCTAAAATGTATATGGGAATTCAGGTATCTCTTCAATATACTGATCTTAGTTTCTTTGGATATATAGTCAGAAATTGAATTGCTGGATCACATAGTAGTTCTATTTTTATTTTGAAGATCTTCTATGCCAGTTTTCATATTGACTGTACTAATTTATAATCATATCAATAGCGTTTAAATGTTTTCTTTTCTCTACATCCCTTGCAACACTTAATTTTTTCATCTTTTTGATAATAGTCATTCCAACAGATGTGAAGTGGTATCTCTCTGTGATTTTAATTTGCATTTTCCTTATAATTAGAGACACTGAGGATATTTTTCATATATCTCTTAGTCATTTGTATGTCTTCTTTTGATAAATATGTACTAAGGTCTTTGCTGATTTTTAAATTGGATTATTTGAGTTTCTGCTGTTGAGTTGTTTAAGTTCCATATATATTCTAGATGTTGACTATTTGTCAGATGTATAGTTTACAAATGTTTTCTCTCATTCTGTACATTGTCTCTTCATTCTCTTAATAACCTCCTTTGCTGTACAAAAGCTTTTTATTTTGATGCAATCTCATTTGCCTAGTTTTGCTTTTGTTACCTGTGCTTTTGAGGTTTTATTAAAAAAAAATCCTTGCTCAACCCAATGTCATGGTGTTATCCCTATGTTTTCTTCCAGTAGTTTTATAGTTTTATGTCTTATGTTTGTTTTTAATCTATGTTGAATTGAAGTTTGTTTATGGTGAAAGATAGGGGTCTAGTCTTATTTATTTATTTATTTATTTTTGCATATGGATATCCAATTTTTCCAGCACATTTTTTTGAAGAGAATGTTGTTTCTCCAGTGTATGTTCTTGATAACTCTGTTTAAAATCAGTTGGCTAAAAATATTTGGATTTGTTTCTGGGCTCTCTTTTCTGTTCCGTTGATCTACATATGTGTTTTTCTTCCAGTATGATGCTATTTTGGTTACTATAGATTTGTAGTATAGTTTGAAGTAAGGCAGGGTGCTATCTTGAGCTCTGTTCCTTTTGCTCAAGACTGTTTTGGACAGTTGAAGTCTTTAGTTCCATACATATTTTAGGATTGTTTTTCTTCTTTTGTGAAGAATGCCATTGGTATTTTGACAAAGATTGCATTAAATCTGTAGATAGTTTGGGGTAGTATGTTTATTTTGACAATATCAATTCTTTCAATCTGTAAACACAGGTCATCTTTTCATTTATTTGTGTTCTTCTAAATTTCTTTTACTAATGTTTTATAGTTTTCCTAGTAGGGGTCTTTAAGCTCTGTTTATTCCTATGTATCTTTTTTGGAGCTATTGAAAATGAAATTGTTTTCTTGATTTCTTTTTGGATAGTTCATTATTAGTGTATACAAATACTATTAAATTTTGCAGGTTGATTTTGTATCCTTCAACTTTATTGAATTTATTAGTTCTAACAGCATTTTGGTGGAGACTTTAAGGTTTTCTGCATATAACATCATGCCATCTTCAAAAAGGGATGATTTGACTTCTTCTTTTCCAATTTGGATGCCTTTGTTTCTTTCTCTTGTCTAATTGCACTGGATAGGACTTTCAGTGCTATGTTGAATAAGTGGTGAAAGTGGGCATTCTTCTCTTGTTCTTCATCTTAGAGAAAAAGTTCTCAACTTTTCTCTATAGAGTATGTCAGCTGTGGGGTGGTCATATATGGGTTTTATTGTGTTGAGGTACATACCTTCTATACCTAATTCATTGAGAGCTTTTAATCATGAAGGGATATTGAATTTTGTCAAATGTTTTATTCTGCATCTATTGAGATGATTATATGCTTTTTGCCTTCTTTTAATGTGGTATATCACATTTATTGATTTCCATATGTTAAACCATCCTTGCCTTCCTAGAATGTCTCCTACTTGATCATAATAACTGATCTTTTTAATGTGCTGGTGAATTTTATTTGCTAGTGTCTTCTTGAGGGTTTTTACATCTATGTTCATAAGGAATATTGGCCTGTAATTTTATTTTTTGTTGTGCCCTTGTCACAACAAAATGTTTTGAAATCAGGGTAATGCTGGCCTACTAAAATGAGTTTGGAAGTATGCTCTTCTCTTCATTTTTCTGGAATATTTTGAGGAAAAGTGGTATCAGATCTTCTTTGTATGTTTGATAGAATTTGGCAATGAAGACAGCAGGTGCTGGCCTTTTCTAAAAAAACAAGTATAAATGCTACATTTATGTTAAAATTCTATGGTATGTAATTTAAGAAGAAAAACGCAACTAAGTGAAGAATCCAGGGTTCATTAAATATGGAAAGACTAGTTTCTGAATACTATTTCAGGACAAAATCTTCAGTTATTTTGAATATCAAAAGTTGTAGAAAATCAACCATAAAGCAGAAACTTTGAAGGCCTATTTGGGAGGAAAGAAGAACATCACCCCTGAGCATTTTCTTATCTTCTGATAGAATTTTACACATACACATGCACACACAAAACACACACAAAAAAACTAAACAAAAAGAAAAGATTAAGAAATAAGAGGGGAGAAAGAGAGGGAAACAGACTTTTTATCCAAAAAAGTCAAAGCATAAAATTGAATGGAATTACCAGAATACTTATCATCAAATGTGAATATACTGCAGATGTTCCCTAATTATTTAGCAACTTTCACTTGATGAAAGGCTTATATCATTGATTAGTTTATGAATTTTTTAGTACTTTTATTTTTTTGAGGAAAATATATCTATATCTGTATCTCAATCTTTTATAGGTATATGACCAGTTGCCTTGAGTAGAAATATGATGATATTGAGAACATAGTTTTTAAAAATCTAATTGACACTGTTTTTCTTTTTGAACTTGTTTCAAACCAGTGAAACACTGTGGTAACACTAAGTTATAAATAACTTGCTTATAATTAGAATTTAAGAAATTAGAATGCCTGTTTCCACTAGACACTAGTTTAACAACACAGTGAATATCCATGCTACTAAAGCAGGGAGAAAACTGAAACTGTTACAAATGCTTTATTAAATGCCAAGTAAGTATATGCATAGCCTGAAGAGGATTGGGATATCTCCAACACACTACCCTTGAGAGTAGTTCAACTGAATAGCTAGCTGGTTAAGTCAAGAACAAGGGTCAGAGTCTTTTGGGTCAGTGGGAGAAGAACAAGAATAATATTAGATTTATGGGTACAGTTTAGAGAGCACATCTTTCTAAAAACAGAACTACAACAATGAGAGGAGAGATATTTGTTACTGGAAACATTGCTGCTGGAGGAGTCTGAAAACAGAGGAAGGGCACACAAGGGAAACTATCTATAGAGGGTAACTGCCTACTATAATTTTTTTTGTTGTTCTATGTAAGTATTTATTTACTCATGAATAACACCCTAATATTTCTCTTCGAGTAGATTGAAGTTAATATCATTAGTCTTTCCCAACCTGCTTTCCATTACATACTTGTACTGTTTCCTTCTTCTACATGTTCATTCATTTTATCATTTTTTCCACTGGTAAATATGCATGGAAGACCTATTACAGATGTAACATGAACATAAAAGGGAATCACTTTTTCCCTAGCCAAATCTTAACCCCATAGTGTTGCCAAGTAATTCTCTAGGTTGTAGAATTATTATTTATTCAGAACACTAAGCCTGATTCAGTTTTCTGCTAAGCTACAAAATAAGTAAACATGAATTACTTGGATTCCAGGATCCTGGATATAGTCTAAAGATGGCATTCCATTATATTTAGAAAATGACTGTTAAGTAAGAGAAAATTTCCAGTGTTTTGAAAACAACTTTTTCAATTTGTTCACAAGTTTCTGGGTTCATAGCCAATGTACAACATTCATGTCAATGATCTTAATTGATTATGATAATAAAAGATTAATTAATCAATCAACTCATGTTTGTTAGTACTTACAAATGCTACTTATGAACTTATATCCTTAATTAATACACTTTAATTAAAATTAAAATACAGACTAGGTCAGAGATCCAATCACCTTTTAGACAAGTTACCTACAATCAACAATGCTTTCTTTGTGGCTAAGTCAAGATTACTTTCAGTCTTGATCTATGATAATCCTCTGCTTAATTTGAAACTGGTAACTCCTTTCCCAGTGGAATACTTCTCTCCATTGGCTCCCATAAAACAGCATACATTTTTGACAAACTACTCCATTCCTGTTGTGATCTCCTCCTTTCCATCTGTGCCATAAAATTCAGTGGTTCTTCGAGGTTCTGTTATGAGCCTTGTTCTGATACTTTTCTTTGTGTTCTATTAGTTTTCTATGCGTTCTCTCTATGAAACTAACCTACTCCAGCTGCTTTTCTTCAGATGACATGTATATGCAGGTGATGACTCACATATTTTCATGCTCCACCTGGTTCCTGAGCATGTATATTCAATTTATCATTAAACAGTTTCACTAAAAACATCTTATTATCACCTCAAACCTAACTTATCCCAAACCAAATCCATTGTCTTCCTATTCTTCACTCCATAGTCCTCCATTATTCTCTATCTTAATGACATCACTGTCCTCCCAAATCCTTGAGAGTCTTCCTTGATTTCTTTATTCTGTTCTCCCACTGCAACCAATATATCTATTAATTATTTATTCTCAAATATGTCCTCTTCCTTCCTTTCCCACTTATTCAAAGTCATGATTCAGGCCACACATTCTCTCCTGGATTTTTACATTCAATGGGTTGTAATTTTGCCCTTTCAATTTATTTATCCCAATACATATTAAGTAATCTTTCTAAAATGTGATGTGATCATTTCCCTTGCTTTAAACATGACGTCAACTCTGTTTGTTATCTCTGACATGGAGTAAAAAGATTTTCATGATTTGGCCCCTGCTTATAGCAACAGCTTCATCTGTTTCTCCTCTCTCTCCCACTCTAGGTTCAGCTAAAGTGAAAACTTTGAAGTCTCATTAACAAGCATACCCTCTTTGGCTTCCTGGACTTTGTATATGATCTTTTTGTCTAATTGAAATGCCCATTATTCCATTTATCCCCATGGCTAATTCTTACTGAATTTTGAGTTTTGGGCTTGAAGTGTGACTCCTCTAGGAGCCTAGATTGCTTCTCTTAATGCCCCCCATGGAATCCAGGAAGTGCTGTAGAAGCTTATTATTATTTCTGTTAGCCACTGTCACACCATTTAGAGATTGGCTTTTTATTCATTTTTTTTTTTTTTTTTTCCTACTCTAAACTTGTGGAGGGCAAGCACTCTTTCTTCTTCATGGTGGTAATTCCAACACCAAAATACTCTGTAACATACTATGAGTATAATAAATGTTTGTTACATAACATAGGTACCGTGATTCATTATTACAGAACTAAACCCAGCAATTCATGTTAACACAGATAAAACGTATGTGAGCTGTTAAAACAAAACGTCAGCCAAATTAAATTTAAAAGAGTTTAGTTGACTAATGAACGATTTGCAAATCAGGCAGCCTCCTGAGCCAGAGTAGGTTCAGGGAGACTCCAGTGCAGCCAAGTAGTGGAAGAAGATTTATGGACAGAAAAAAGGAAAGTGGCATACAGAAAACAGAGGTGAGGTACAAAAAGAGCTGGATTGGCTACAGCTCAGCGTTTGATTTATTTGAACATTTGGTTGGCCAAAACTCAGTGATTGACACACGTGTAGGCTGCAGCCTGTCTACACTGCCACTTGTTAAAGTTCATGATGTACGGAAAAACCTTTAGCGTGAACTTAAAATACATAATGAGGCAGTTTTAGGCTAAACTTGATTTAACAGAACATTAGAGGAAAGACTGCATCCTTGGGGCCTAGGTAAGGCTGTGCCAGGGAGTTTAGATATTAGAGCAAAGTATGAGATAGATTTCAGTCCCTATTCCCTACCTCTCTCCAGGGGTAGTGTGGGGAACATCCCAGGGCACAATTGGTACAACCAAGCACAAGTTTCAGACCTTCTAATTTTGTCTAGAACTAGTTGAAGTCATGAGGATATCAGTGCACAACTGCCATAAAATGCATATTTAATGAAACGATAGAGCAACTAAGGTTAGCTAAAGGATCAGTCTAATTTTGAAACTGGCACTGAGTAGGTTTGGTATACATTTTATTCATTTTTGTAGTGATCTGAGTTACTTTTATTGTCAGTTCAGGTTACCTTTGGTGTTTCTTCTATCAGATTCTACAAATAAATAATCTGAAATTTAACTCCACTAAGATATATATAACCAATAATCTCATCTATTTTAAAATGTTACTACCTCATCAATATTACTGTTGATGGAATGTATCTTCTACCTTCCTAGTATTATTGAGTGTTAGAAACCCTGTGAAGGACAAGCACTTTGGGAAGCCGAGGCAGGCAGATCACGAGGTCAGGTGTTCAAGACAGCCTGACCAATATGGTGAGACCCCCATCTCTACTAAAAATACAAAATGAGCCAGGCATGGTGGCACATGCCTGTAATCTCAGCTACTCGGGAGGCTGAGGCAGGAGAATTGCTTGAATCCAGGAGGGGGAGGTTGCAGTGAGCCAAAAAACAATAACCAAAATAATATCTTTACAACATTTGAAACAATGCCATTGCATTAGTTTCCAAGGACTTCTTTAACAGTGTTCCATAAACTGGGTGTCTTAAAACAATAGAATTTACTCTCTCACAGTTTGGAGGCCAGAATTCTAAAATCAACCATCAGTAGGCCATGTTATGGAACAAAATTCTCTTGCCTTTTCCAACTTCTGGAAGTTGCTGGTATTCTTTGCTTGTGGGCCGCATTAACTCTCATCTCTAACTCCGTCATCACATGACCTTCTTTCCTCTGTCTGAGTCTGTGTCTTCACATGACCTTTTATAAGGATACCAGTAATTGAATTTACAGCACACCCTAATCCAACATGACCTTACCTTAACTTGATTAATTCTGCAAAGACTGTTTCCAAATAAGTTCAGTTTCATGAGTATGAGGCAGGGTTAAGGATTTAAATGTATCCTTTTGGGGAACAAAAGTTAACCTACAACATCCACATGTACTAGAGCATACTCTATCACTCTACAAGACTCACTCTGCAATCATACTCCTCCTTCTAAAAATGAAATATTTGTATTGGAGGACAATGGGTCTGGAACAGTATGATTCTTTTACTCCACAATGTGCTTTGCTTCATTTCTCAGCAAACTTCCCCACTTATAATGTTATGTATCCATAAAAAACAATCTCTTTTCTCTCTGAGTAATCGCTCCTCAATCCCCTTTTCAGCTTCCCACTGCAGCTTTTCTCTCTTTCATAATTTCCAGTCTCCTTTTTTGTTAGAACCTGAAATATGTAGTTGTTTTCACTCATTGTTAACATTTTCTTTTAAACCAATTTTCATCAGGTTTTTGTCCCCTACAACTGTAATTGGTGATCTTGTCTCAAGGTCATGAATGACATTTATTTTGTTATTTCCAGTGGTCGATTCTCTATCCTCACTGTCTACTTCCCCTTAGAAGGATTTGTCACAATTAATTGCATGTCTTGTTTTCTCTCCTACCTCAATGGGCACTCTTTAAAATCTCTTTTGCTGTTTTATTCCTTGACTTTAATGTTACAGGGTTTAGACATTGGTCTTTTTTCCTCTCTATCTAATTCACTCACATGGTGTGTTTTTTTCTTCCAGAGTCATAGCTTTAAATACCAGTTACATTCTAATAACTCTCAAATATGTATATCCAACTTAGACGTCTCTTCTGAACCCTAGACTTGTTTACTCAACTATCTACTGGATATTTTAGCTTGGATATGTGTTAAATATCTCAAGCACAGTATTTCTGAACTCTCAGATTGCACCTATTTTTCTCTCTCACTTCCCTCTCCTTAAAATAAGAATCCACAAGTCAGCCTGCTCTCACTGCATTTATCTGGGGTCTAATTTATGGTGAGTTTTTACAAGTGGTGAAGTCCAAGTATTTTGAATCATTGGAGACTCTTCTATTTCTCTCACAGCACACATACTGTCTGGTAGGCAACCGTGTTTAATTTACATTCAAAGCATATCTCAAAACGGACCCTGTCTCTCCTTGTTATCACCCTGGTTGGGCCATCAATGTCTCTCTCCCAGAGTACTTCAGTAGCCTCCTAACTGAAGCCTCTTGCCTCTTACTCCTTAGTTTGTTCACAGCACAGCATGCAGAATTATCATTTAAAAACAAATATAATCTTCTCACTCCTCTGCACAAAACCCTCAAAGTTTTATATGTTTTACTGAGAGTAAAATCCAAGGGCTTTACAATGGCAGCAAAGGTGGTAGCCAGTCCTGGCTTCTTACCTTTCTGTTTTCCTGTTCTCATCTCATACTTCTCTTTGCCTTGCTAGTTCAGCTGTAGCTGCACTTGTCTCTTTGCTGCCTTAGGGTTTTTGTATTAGCTATTCTTGATATGAGTAGCTCAGGGTCACACTTCCTTCAAGTCTTTGCTCATAATTCACCTTTTCAAATAGATGTACACCTTATTTTAAATATGTACTATTCCCCATTCCCTGTCCCCTTCATCCTGATCTTTTAATATTTGCCCATATCATCTCTCTCCTTCCAATATGATTTATTATTTATTAAATTATGGTCTTGATTTAATAGTATCTGGTGGAAGGTTAGTTCCATGAGAAAGAAATCTGTTTTAATTACTTGTGTACTCCAAGTACCTAAATTAGAGTCTAGCACATAATAGATGCTCAAGTTCATATTTTTTCAATGAATGAATAAATACATGATGTAGTTTAGTAGTAGTTTCACAGTATATGCATGGAATAATGATATTTGTTCATTTTACATTTACTAATGAATAAGATTTCAGAGAACAAATGTCATCACAATAATCTGCACCACTATTGTTGAAAGAGTTTTTCTATGTGCCTAGAGATTCTTTTACATAATTCAAATTGATATTCTTCCATATTAAAGGCATCTATAAGTAAGACAACTGAGGCTTTGCAAGATTAAGGGACATGATCATGTCTAAACAGCATGTACAGTGGTAGAACTCAGAGTCAACAACAGCTCTGTGTAGACTGAAATTCCACTTTCATCATTCTGCTCTATTTCCACTTTCATAAACACTCAGGGAGCAGAAAGGAAAATTCTTTTTTTCCTGAAACACATATGCACTCTCATATGTTGCTGACTGGCATTTATATGTGCACAGGCAGCTGCTGCTCATCCAGCCCTGAATTTCTTAGCCCAGAATTGCTAAAACTATCACTGATATTGTTATTGCTGTTTTTTCTATTGTCATCGGCTTCTTTTTTAAAGCAATCCGTGACACATTGAGAGATGCTTCTAGGAAATAGCTTTGCAACTCAAGAATGGCACTTCAGAACTAAGTAATTTAATATTTCACAGAGAAATGTACTGAATGCATCAATTTCCTCAGGGCTTTGGTTGGACTTACAGAAGTGACAATGTGCTACTCTGTAATAGGTCTTGAGCTTTCTTTACAATAGGTGTTTTATGGAGGTGGCCAAGAAATCATTGTGGCATTCACCTAAATGAGGATTCACTAACAGTGCCTTATTTATCTGTTGCCTTTTTGGCTTTTTTAATCACTTGCATTATTGTTACTTGAAGCTGGCTTTGTTAACTAAATAATTTTCTTTTCTATATGTTGGGATGGTATTACTCTCTGAAATAAATAATTTCCTTTCCCATAAATGGCTACAGTCATACTTCTTATGACTTTGGACTCTGATTCAGTTTCATATTCCATTCACAAAAGTTATTTTAGATATGTCTACATGGCTTCAAATTCTTGGATAGAAAAGAAAAGTCTAGTATTAATCTAATACAATACCATACACTAAACACAATAAAAAATAGGTAGAAATTCCCTGCAGTAAGACAAGAATTAATAAGAAAGATTGAAGAAATGAAACCATCAATATGATTTTATTTCAAATGTTTATATTTTGAACTCCTCAAATTAAAAAATCATTTTACATGATGACATATGCTAATTATACCTTTCAACAATAAAGAGAAAATGATAGCTCAGTTTGGGCATTGACCTGTCTGAAGGATATTGCATAAGGAATGAAGGTTGGATAAATACACAATTACTTTCCATAGTGGAACTGTTTACCAATGATTTATTATGATGTTGATTGAGAAGTCTCTATATTAAGTTTAATTATCCAAATCTGAATCTGAATGTATATGCCAGTGTCAAATGAAAGGCAAGAACTGAGGTTGAAAAGTTAAATAAATGATATTTTTTCTTAGGTGAGCCAAAAATTTGAAAGTTGTTAAAATATTTTTATCAACTAAGGTTCATGTATGAAGAGCTGTGACTTTTTATAAATGAAATTATATTACTTTAAAAAATTTATAATGAGAGTTCATATACTGCCCAGGAAACTTGAGTCTCTTATGCATACAATGTTTGGGCTCTGATATCTGAAGACACTGGAGACATAATTAATTTATACATGCAGAATTTATTCTTTAATTAAGGATTCTGTTATTTGGAATAAATTGTATGGTTGGTAAAGAGTAATTTGTGTTGAATAGCTCTGTCTATTGACTCACATCTCACACACAATAAAATATGGAATTAAACACTAAAATTACACATATTTAGAGAACAAACTGAAAACTGTAGATCCCTACATATTTGTTATCTTCCTCACCCACAAAACTTCCCCACAAAATAAGTAGTTTTCAATGAATATAACTATTTTATTTACTAAGATTTTCCAATTATTTATTATACCAATAAACATAAGGATTACTGAATGCAGAAATATTTGATTCTTATGCTTAACCTACACACACCTGTATTCCTTTAAGTCTTAAGGCTTCAGTATAGTTACTCTGTAGTCAAAAAATAAAATGGTTAAGAGAACATTTCTGGATATTTTAAACCCAGAGATCAATGTAAAAACTTATAATAGTTTTAAATGGAAATTTTGTTAAAGTAAACACAAAGTTATTAAATGGGTGAAAAGTAGTTTGAAAAGTTGGGTTGTGATCACTACTAAGGAAAGAAAGAAGGCAGGTGAGTTGGCATAATCTTGTAAACATTTTAATAACTGAACCTCGTAGTAGTAGACAAATGATGCTAGCTAGAAGGCTAGCGCTTATCTCTGGATGGATGTTTCTGGTTTGCTTGTGGTAAAGAAATGTGTATTCTAAGAATTTTTGAGTCACCGCTTCTTAGAAAATATATAAATCAGCAGTCCGCAGCCTTTTTGGCATCAGGGACTGGTTTTGTGAAAGAAAATTTTTCCACGGACCAGAATGTGGGGGATGGTTTCGGGATGATCAAGTGCTTTACATTTATCATTAGATTCTTATAAGCAGTGCATAACCTAGATCCCTAGCATGCACAGTTCACAATAGGGTTCGTACTCCTATGAGAACCTAATGCTATTGCTGATCTGGCAGGAGGTGGAGCTCAGGCAGTAATGCAGGGCCCGCTGCTCACCTCCTGTGGTGAGGCCCAGTTCCCAACAGGCCACGGATGAGTACTGGTGTTGTGGACCCCTGATATAAGCCATAGAAATATCTGTGACTATAAAATTGAGATGCTTCATAAGCTAAACTCTCCCCACTGCTTGAGGTGTCCTGTAAATCTCACAGGAAACCTCTTACATTACTCTGGACCAGAGAGGAAATGCCATTGCTGACCAGAAAGTCATGGAGAGCCACACAAAATGCTCCTGATCTCTCCCTAATTGACTTATGCAACTTGATTGCTTATATCTTTGAAATTACTAGTAATAATTGCTACTGAGTAAGAACTGTGATTTGTGTGAGTCTGACTTTCAACAATGTGATGCTAAACATTAGATAATTAATCCTCAGCATCCATTTCTTCATTCAGTACTAGTTCATGTCTTCTATTGCAGATACATGGTATTTTTAAATACAATGCTGAAGTTATAAGAATTCCAAGAAAGAATAATGTAATATAAGCCTGTAATAGACCTAGTGCCTTTGTTCTTACTATGTATTTAGGTACTCAATGTATCATAATTCATAGAAAATGTTTATTGGATAAAAATGAAACACTTCATAAAGGGGTTTAAGGTCCACACAAAGTTAGGATGCTATTTTGATGATCATTTAATATTTAATAATACAATAGTGATTTGAATAAGCTAAAGGTCTGAGAAACTTGTTCCTTATAATACAATTACAACTTATTTTTAGATAGTTTAATTGCATTTTCTATCTGCATAATTTTGTATATTTAAAGCATTTAAAAAGAATTGAAATCCCAAAATTTTAATTTCCAACTCATTAAACATTTTGATACCTTCTCTTACAGGTTTTGGCTAGTTTATTTGTTGGAGCCAAGGCTAATCAGAAGGATATGGGCACCTATTGACGAATAAAGAAATAGTCTTTCAATTCTTTTTCAAAATTTCAGTGAACTCTACAACCCAAGGAAGAAAGAGAAAGGCCCAATAAATATGACTTCAGTTCCCCGCAAAGAGGAAATATTTAACTACAGACCATGCATTAGTTCATTTTTATGCTGTTGATAGAGACCTACCAGAGACTGGGAAGAAAAACAGGTTTATTTGGATTTACAGTTCCATGTGTTTGAAGAAGCCTCAGAATCATGGCATGAGGTGAAAAGCACTTCTTACATGGTGGCAGCAAGAGAAAAATGAGGAAGAAGCAAAAGCAGAAACCCCTGATAAACCCATCAGATCTCATGAGACTTATTCACTACCATGAGAATAGTACGGGAAAGACTGGCCTCCATGATTCAATTACCTCCCCCTGGGTCCCTCCCACAACATGTGGGAATTCTGAGAGATACAATTCAAGTTGAGATTTGGGTGGGGGCACAGAGCCAATTCATATCATTCCACCCCTGGCCCTTCCAAATCTCATGTCCTCACATTTGAAAACCAATCATGCCTTCCCAACAGTCCCCCAAAGTCTTAACTCATTTCAGCATTAACCCAAAAGTCCACAGTCTAAAGTCTCTTCTGAGACAAGGCAAGTCGCTTCTGCCTATGAACCTGTAAAATCAAAAGCAAGCTAGTTACTTCCTAGATACAATGGGGGTACAGGTATTGGGTAAATACAGCCATCCCAAATGAGGGAAATTGGCCAAAACAAAGGAGTTATAGGATCCATGCAAGTCTGAAATCCAGCAGGGCAGTCAAATTTTAAAGCTCCAAAACGATCTTTGACTCCATGTCTGCCATCCAGGTCACGCTGATGCAAAAGGTCGATTCCCATGGTCTTGGGCAGCTCTGCCCCTGTGGCTTGCTGGGTAAAGCCTCCTTCCTTGGTGTTTTCATGAGCTGGAAATTGAGTGTCTGAGGCTTTTCCAGGTGCATAGTGCAAGCTGGCAATGGATCTACCATTCTGGGGTTTGGAGGATGGTGGCCCTCTTCTCACAGCCCCAGTAGGCAGGGCCCTAGTAGGAACTCTGTGTGGAGTTCCCACCCCACATTTCCCTTCCACATTGTTCAAGCAGAGATTCTCCAATAGGCCCTTGCCTCTGTAGCAAACTTTTGCCTGGGCATCCAGGCGTTTCCATACATCCTCTGAAATCTAGGTGGAGGTTCCCAAACCTCAATTCTTGACTTATGTGCACTCTCAGGCCCAGCACCACATAGAAGCTGCCAAGGCTTGGGGCTTCCACACTCTCAAGCAACACCCCGAGCTCTATGTTGGCCCTTTCAGCCATGGCTGGAGCAGCTGGGACACAGGGCACCAAGTTCCTAGGCTACATAAAACCACTTTTTCCTTCTGGACCTCTGGGCCTGTGATGGGAGGGGCCGCCGTGAAGGTCTCTGACGTGGCCTGGAGACATTTCCCCTGTGGTCTTGGGGATTAACATTAGGCTTCTTGCTACTTATGCAAATGTATGGCTGGCTTGAAATTCTCTTCAAAAAATGGGTTTTTCTTTTCCACTGCATCTTCAGGCTGAAAATTTTCTGAACGTTTATGCTGTGTTTTCTTTTAAAATGGAATGCTTTGAACAGCACCCAAGTCACGTTTTGAATGCTTTGCTACTTAGAAATTTCTTCTGCTAGATATCAAAAATCATCTCTCTCAAGTTCAAAAGTTCCACATATTTCTAAGGCAGGGGCAAAATGCTGCCAGTCTCTTTGCTAAAATATGAAAGGAGTCACCTTTGCTCCAGCTCCCAGCAAGTTCCTCATCTCCACCCGAGACCACTTCAGCCTGGACCTTAGTGTTTATATCACTATCGGCATTTTTCTTAAAGCCATTCAACAAATCTCCCGCATTTTCCTGTTTTCTTCTGAGCCCTCCAAACCATTCCAATTTCTCTGCCTGTTACCCAGTTCCAAAGTCACTTCCACATTTTCAAGTATCTTTTCAGCAACTCCCCACACTACTGGTACCAATTTACTGTATTAGTTCGTTTTCATGCTACTAGGCTGAAATTGGGAAGAAAAAGAGGTTTAATTGGACTTACAGTTCCACACGGCTGAGAAGGCCTCAGAGTCATGGCGGGAGATGAAAATCACTTCTTAGATGGTGGCAGCAAGAGAAAAATGAGGAAGAAGCAAAAGCGGAAACTCCTGACAAACCCCTCAGGTCCCATGAGACGTAATCACTATGACAAGAATAGCACGGAAAAGACTGGACCCCATGATTCAATTACCTCCTCCTGGGTCCCTCCCACAACATGTGGGAATTCTGCGAGATGCAATTCAAGTGGAGATTTGGGTGGGGACACAGCCAAACTATATCAGACTGTCTTTACTAGCCATGAAATTAATGGGAATGAAATTTCGTGATTACAGACAGTAAGAAATAGAAGTTTGGAAGGAGCATTAAAGAATACTAGTCTCACAGCTCGAATTCTAAAGAGTTTGATCCCTGTAATCTGTAATTTACTTTGTTGAATTTTGTTGATTAGAAGACAAGTCTTTTGAACTCAGGGTCTGAGAGTTTGGACTCAAAACTGTAATCTAATTCCTTCCCTGGGTAAGACATTAAGTTGGAAAAACCTACATTCTTTACAACTGCCAGAAACTCATCTAGCAGTCATTAATATAATTTCTGTTATCATTACACACACTAGCTTATTGTTATATGAACACTTATAAGATACAGACTAGCTAGCTCCTAGCTGATATAACAAGAACATATTAATCAGAAATATGATATATTGCTAAACCGACTTTTTGTATTACAATTGCTAGAGAGATTTCTTGACAGAATGCCTTATGTGAGAATGTAGAGAATGAATGAAATCTTAGACCTGTGCTTTGTAAAAATAGGAAGAGGACACTAAATTTTGAAGAAATACAAGTAAATTAATTTTACCAAGAAATTTAAAAGAATAAATAAAAATATTTTATTTGCTATAAATTATCAACATGATTACCTGTGCTATGGTTTGAATGTTTGTGTCCCTTCCAAAATTCACACTGAAACTTAACCCCCAATGCAACAGTATTAAGAGGTAGTACATTTAGAAAGTGACTAGCCCACAAGGGCTCCACTTTCACGGATGAGATTAGCAACCCTATAAAAGGGCTGGAATTAGCTAGCTAGGTCCTTTTGCTTTTCCACCCCATTTGCCCTACATTCTCTTCTGTCATGTAAGGGCACAGCATTTATCCCCTCCAGAGGACACAGCATTCAGGTGCTATATTGGAAACAGAGAATAGGCACAAACCTATTGTGTTGGGCACAAACCCAACTTGTGTAACTGTGAACAATGAATTTATAAATTACCCAGTCTCGGGCATTTTGTTATAGTATAATTAATGGACTAAGACAGCCAGGGACTAAACAAATCTAGACAAATATTCATAACTGTACTAAATAATAGCATAAACAGTTATAGATTTTAAAAGTGAAACTCCAAATGTTAACTGCAACAAAAATTTTAAAAAATCTATGCAAGAAGTGTAACAATAACAAACATTATGGGCACTATAAAGATAAAAGAACTTACTTTTTTCAGTGATGTAATGAACACTTGTTAGGGAAATAGCTCTTGGATGGAAATTTTGATTATTATAAAGATTTCAAATCTTCTTGAATGAATCCATATTTAATATATTTCCAACCATAAGCCCTATAAAAGTTTGTGGTGGCTTAATAAACACATACTAAAGTTAATGGGGAAGTATAAATATTTTAGATGTGTTGAGGGGCACTTATGCTACTAAATATTAAAATGTATTTATAAAGTTACAATAACTTGAAGAGTATAATAAAGACTAAAAATTGACCAAAAATCAATGGACTAAAAAATCAATGTCTGAGACCCACACACACATCCACAAATATATTTTCATTGAGTATATGATTAAGGTGGCCATCATTTCAGTGGAGAAAAAAGAATTAGTTGGTAATCAAAGCTTGGAATTATAATAAATATGTATTTTTAAAATCACATTAGTTCCAAATCTCACCCCACATGCAGCTATGAACTGCAAAAGCATTAACACTGAAATGTAAATTTGGAGACATGGAATTTCTAATCTAAAATATTGATGACTATTTTGTCATCTTGGAACATGAGAGGTCTTTCCAAGAATACAAGCAGTGAAAGAAAGCACAAACAACAACAATCACAACAAAAGGGGTAACTTCAACTTAAAATTTTAAAAAATAACTTTATCAGTATGCATAAATAAGCTAGAAGGTCAAACATCAAAGCTAGGAAAAAATATCTGCTCAAATAAATCAAGGAAAAGGTTAAAATTCTTTCTAAATGAAATGTACTTACAGTGCAATAAGTAAAGCATTATATCCCCAACAGAAAAATGGAGAAAACATACTATATATTCATAGAAAGGGAAATGCCACCTTCTGTTTATAAAAAAATGACAATATGTGCCCACTGTTAAAAATAAACTTTTTATATTTTTCTTAAATTTCTTTAATGAGAATGAAAATTATCAGTGTAAAAATTATGAATTATAAATAAAATATAAAATTAATGTTAATTTTGAATTATTTCACTTTGACTCAGTAAAATACATTGCCTTCTTTACCCTTGATATTCACATTATTTTCTTTTTGAAGCTTATAAACCAATAAAATTCATTTGGTATGCTTTTCCTGTCAGCAATATGTTTTACTTTAGAAAACAAACAAATACATTCTTTGTAGCTATAATAAACTTTAAAAAATTGCAAAATGGCACTAGTAAGACCTTTGATGGAAATTTTTATCTCAATCAGCACAAGCTTGCTCTATCTTTAATTGTTTTGATAAAATCAGTATATCTTAATCATGTTTGCATATTTATATATTATGCTTAAAAACTTTAAATGTATGTAAAGTTTATGATGCTAATTAGTTATACACACTTGTTATAGAGATAGGTGTTAATCTAGAATCTGGCTTCTCTTTAGGACACTACATTAATATTCTTAACTATTTTGCAGGGTGAAAATAACTGGATTTATATGAAGTGTACATGTAAAAAGTACAAGTACAGTTTAATCTGCAACGTCTCTGCACTGCGTGCAACATATATGACTCTGTACCTTTCAAAATACAAGTAAGTCATAAGTATATACATTTTCTCTCCAAGAAAATATTAATTTGATATTGAAACAGTCATAATTATTCTTCCCATTTGTATTACGTGTGGCATCAGTGACCTTCCTAAGGATTAACCTCCAGAATACGTGATTTGTGAGGTACAATTTCTGTAGTTAACAGATGAAAATAATACCATGAGAGTTATTTTATAGTAAGGTCAGAAGTAACACAATTTGTTCTAAGTCACAAGACTCCTGGGTGATAGAGCTAAAACTCAAGCCTCCTTATTCTTAGTTTGGTGTGTCTGAGTCTGTCCTTAGTCTATTCAGGCTGCTATAACTAGATAACATAAACCATGTAGCTTACAAACAAAAGAAATGTATTTCTCATAATTCTGGAAGCTGAGAAGTCCAAGATCAAGGCGCTGGCAGATTTGGTATCTACTGAGGCCCTACTTCCTCAAAGATGATGCCTTCTAGCTATGTCCTTACCTGCTGAAAGAGACATGAGGAATCTTCGTGGGCCTCTTGTATAAAGGTACTAATCCCATCCCTGAGGGTGCCACCCTTAGGCCCTGATCCCGCTATTTCCCCACGCCACCAAAGGCCCATTTCCTGATACCATCACCTTGGAAGTTAGGATTTTATTATATAAACTTTGGGGAAACAAAAACATTCAGACGATAGCAGAGTCTTTAGCCAATTTTAAATGGAGTTATTGGTTATTAATCTTGTCATTCAATGTTGCCCTTGATAGCAGGAAACTTAGAAAGACTGAACATTACTGAACTGCAAATTGATAATTTTTTTCATTTTTTCTTGAGTATGCTTATGATATAGTTTGAATTTGTGTCCCCAGCCAAATCTCATCTGGAATTGTAATCCCCTGGTGTTGAGGGAGGGATCTGTAATCACCACGTGTGGAGGGAGGGAGGTGATTGGATCATGGGGGCAGTTTCCTCCATGCTGTTCTCATGATAGCGAATTCTCACGAGATCTGATGGTTTTTAAAGTGGCAGTTTTTTTTTTTTTCCCTGTGTTCTCACGTCTCTCTCTTGCCACCTTATGAAGAAGGTTCCTGCTTTCCCTTTGCCATTTGCCACAATTGTTAAGTTTCCGGAGGCCTCCCTACCATGTAGAACTGTGAATAAATTAAACCTCTTTTCTTTATAAATACTCGGTGTCAAGTAATATCTTTAAGGCAATGTGAAAACAAACTAATACAGCTAACGCACTGACAAGCATTGTCATCAAGTTTCTTTGGGGTACGCCCAGAAGTCTTTCTATAGGTTTTTATTTATATGTGAGGGGAAAGTATTTCTCACATTATTTATACTTTTAAGGATTTTTTATTGCATACCTACTGTTAGTGTGGCACTGTTTAGGCACAAATGATGGTGACGAACAATTCTCTATATTCTTAGATGTTAAATGTTGTCACTCATTCAGGCTTTAAGCAAAGAGTCACATACAAAATATTGACTATAATTATTACTAGTGATATTGAGGAGAAATACAGAATGTTATAAGAACATGTAATAAAAAGACTAGGTTTGTTTTATGATAAAAACTGAAAGTTGGTTGGATATAGTCTAGAACAATGGGGTTTGGGGCTGAGGATGGTGGGCAAGAGATGGAAAGAATATTCTATGCTGAAGAAAGATGTATAAAGTCCCCAAGACGGAGTTTAAGTCACTGGAGAACAGTGACTTAAAGAAGCTGAGAAGCCAGCATGGCTCGGAATAATGAACGAGGGGAAATTTATGACAAAATAATGCAAGAGTTGTAGTCAAGGACAATGTCACTTCGCTAATTATACCCTTTGATATGGGCAGAAAGAAATTTGAATAAAATTCAACTATTTGTTCAATGTAAGGGTTAGGCTGAATTATTCCATGACCTGGCAGGGCACAAAGTTGACAGTTACTATGAAAGTATTCTAAATGCACACCAAGTTCCTTGGGGATCATCTAGTTCTAAGTCAGATAGTGATTATGGGACATTTAAGAAACGAGGGCTCTGCCACAGTCAACAGGTAAGAGAAAAATATGCTAGATATCTCGTTCTTGCTTTATCGCAAATGACCTTGAACTTTAGCAGTGACCCGACTGTGGATATTCCCATAGATTAGTGTCAATCTCAAATAACCTGGAGATTCTTAAAAAATCGGCTGGGCATGGTAGCTCATGCCTGTAATCCCAGCACTTTGGGAGGCTGAGGTGGGCAGATCACCTGAGGTCAGGACTTCGAGACCAGCCTGACCAACATGGAGAAATCCCATCTCTACTAAAAATACAAAATTAGCCCAGCATGGTGGCACATGCCTGTGATCCCAGCTACTCGGGAGACTGAGGCAGGAGAATCGCTTGAACCCGGGAGCCAGAGGTTGTGGTGAGATGGCGCCATTGCACTGCAGCCTGAGCAGCAAGAGTGAAACTCCATCTCAAAAACAAAAAACAAAAAACAAAAAACAAAAAAAATTCTACACCTACTTTGTGTGCCTGGTATTTAAAACCCTCTTCCTGGTGGTATGGTTCTTACCTCACTTGTTCGATTATGAATTCCTTTTCCTCCACACCCTAGTTTAAGGTTAAAAAATAAATTGGAATCTCAGAGCAGTGCTTAATTTGAAGGACTCCGTTCGGCAATTCTGAATTACTTGTTGTACATTGGCCATGCACTAGAATTTCACCCTGTCGTATAGATGTTTTCTTTTGGACATCTAATTCCCCAGATACTCAATGTAGATCACAAAGGTGAAACAATTATTATTTGAAAGGAGAATGGCAGTGAGAAATGTTTGTCAGCTCTTTTAAAGCTGTGAGAAATAGCAGTTGCTATTTCCCCCACTTGACTCTGTGTCATACAGGAGGGTGAAGCAACAAACCTTAAAGATACGTTCTCTTGTAGCTTTTGTCTTCACTTCATTCCTCAGTTCCCTTAGGTCTTCCTCTTATAACACACAAGACCAATAGTTTCCAAGTCATTTAATATTTTAAAGGAAATTAATATTTTAGTTAGTGATAGATCAAACTACTAAATTGAATCTTGGCTTGTAGACTGATGGATTGAATAAATGTCCAGAGGAACAGTCACCAGAGTTATTGCTCTCCTGGAAAACAAAACAAAATGAAACAGGTAAAAGCTTCTATGTAAATTGAATCCCTGCTTATGATCTCTGTCACACAGGCTAGGGTGCAGTGCCAAGATCAAGGCTCCTTGTAACCTTGAATATCTGGGCTCAAGCAATCCTCCTGCCTCAGCCTCCTGAGTAGCTAGGACTACAGGTGCATGCCACCATGCCTGGTTAATTTTAAAAACAACTTTTTAATATAGAGATGGCATCTTGCTATGTGGCCCCAGCTCCTCTTGAACTCTTAGCCTCAAACAATTGTGCAGCCTCAGCTTCCCAAACTGCTGGAATTAAAGGCATGAGCCACCACACGACACACTCATTTTCCTTTTTAAAAGGATCATTTATAACCATTCTTTTCCATGATAATGTGTTTATTTAGAAGAGGAATCAATTTCTTTCTATGGTTATTCTTTTGTGATAATTAGAGACATTTGTGAGACGGTGTTAACTGTACTCAAGACAGGTGTTATTTGTAGTGATACTTTCTTAACATATGTTGTATCTTAATTACTTATTTTCTTTTCCAACTTCAGGCTACAAGAGTCAGTAAAGCTAGAGTGAACAACAACAACATCAATAAACTAGTGTTTTTCAGAAAATTGAATCAATTTCCTTGACATATGTCTATATATTTCTCCAATAACCACAATGAAATTGTTTTCAAAAGGGAAGTCAGTTTCGGTGGCTTTATTTGATCATGAATTTGTTCCTTTCGTGGTTGTTTTTTTTCATTGTGTTTGCATGTTGTTCATTTTTTAAAATTTTCTTTTTCCTTTGTTTTGCAACTTGTTCATTTCTTTGATTCTGTCAACCACTGTTTTTAGTCTGTTTAGTTATTGGTGATTTTTCTTTTTAAAAATTTTAAGCTACTTTAAATATCATAATTACAACAGTGATGCCAGAAAATTTCTCTCAGTTTTTTTTTTTTTTTATTTTATTCCCAACAGTTTTCTGTATAAGATGATCATATGTGTCAGTTTGTCTGAAATAAGTTCTGCTTATTCTTTCACTCAAAAGCATCCCAGTTTGGAAAAATAGGGAGCTCACCAAATATCTGAAAGTTCTAGACTTTCAGACTTGGCTGTGAACTCTAAAGCCAATATTAACAACAAAGACAGTGTAACAAAGACCCCACTGCCACCACAACTGGGTAAATCCATTGTTCCTGACTTGCTGAAGCTGAGAATCAGACACTGTTGCTAGCACCTATTCTGCTGCAGTCACTGAAAGCCTGAGTGTCTTGCTAAGCACCCTTTCCAGAATGGTTTCTCTGCTATACCTATTTCATCATGCTTCCAATCCAACTCTCACGTGACTACTTCTGACTGACAGAGACTAGGGACAAGGAAGGGTGGAAAGTGAGTTTTAACTATGTTAAAGGTGTTTAAGAGCTGCAGTTCAACAATCACAATAGTTTACCGTTAGAATTACTCTACCTTCATGTTTGTTTTTATATGTAGACAAAAAACATACAAAGACAAACATGAATTTAGAATAATAAAGTGTTTATTTCTGTGAAATTTAATTTCTTTAAAAGCAACTTGGAAAACAAAAATAAACAAAAACCACTAAAAACTCAGTAATAAATACAATGAGCAAAAATCAGAATTTGAGAACCCATAGAGCCCAGATCTAGTTTAAAGATGTAGATTTAAATTTTGTATTACAAAGACTGCCATTCTCAGGAAAATTCAGAGAAAACCGTAAACTACTCAGTGGAGTTCCTTAGAGTAATTGATTATATCATGTACCTAAAAATTTCTAAAACTGCCCTTGCAAATTGTTTCTCATGAAAAGAAGGAGTCCGTTGAGACTGGTACTGTGAAGATTTTAAAGTAGACTTTCCTCTTAACTCTTGTTGACAAGTCTTACTGGCTTTTCTAATTATTTTTCCAGGTTGGATGACTGGTGACATTTTTTTCATTTAGCACTTTTTCTTTGTGAAAAATGTAGATAATGAATAAAATATTAATAATAGTAGCTAATGATTACTGAGACAGACACTGCCAGATGCCTACCCAATATCCATTTCTTATTCTTTTCATTACCAGAAGCTAATTACTATTCGAGATGGCTATCTACACAGCTTTAAGAAATCCAGTTTCCTGCCTTCCTATTAGGCTGGTCATGTGACACAGTCTTGACTTATGGGAAGTAAGTGGAAGAGGGCTTTTATCCTTCATGCCGACAGGTACTAAAGCAGAGCAGCTCTGGCTTCTTTTTCAAAATTAAATAATTTCCTCACTATAAGACTTGGAAGTTAGAGAGAAGCTGATGAGAAAATGAAGAAGCAAATATACAGATCTAAACTCTGCAGAGACAGATAGTGTCTTACACTGTCCATATAGAAGGAAGTAATATTAAATGAGTAACATTTAGGAATCATAAAGGTTTGTCTAAGCTATTTTTGATTAATTAAATCTTGCTTAGAGCTCAAGCTATAAACTAATATACCTTGCTCAGTTAAAAATGTGAATATCATATTCAAAATATTTGTTCAAACAATGAATATTGGAAAATGAAGCTAGCTGGGTGTGATCTTTCAAACTTGTAATCCCAGCACTTTGGGAAGCCAAGGCAGGTGGATCGCTTGAGGTCAGGAGTTCAAGACCAGCCTGGGCAACATGGTGAAACTCTGTCTCTACTAAAAATACAGAAAAAAAAAAATTAGCTGTGCATAGTGGTGGGCACCTGTAATCCCAGCTACTCAGGAATCCAAGGCAGGAGAATCCCTTGAACCCAGGCAGCAGAGGTTGCAGTGAGCCGAGATCGTACCATTGCACTCCAGTCTGGGCAACAGAGTGAGACTCCGTTTCAGAAAAAAAAAAAAAAAAAAGAAAAGAAAAGGAAAAAGGAAGCTAACGTTGCACTATAAATTTTTGCATCTCCTTTATAACAAATATTGGCAACAACTATTTGAGATCTGCAAACAGTAATGGCTTGGGGAATTTGCCAGCAGTTCTCAATATCAATTGCAGCTTTAATCTGGCTTAAACCATGAATTATTTTCCAGGTTTCAGCAGCTTCTAAATTATTGCTCCATTAAAGTTGTAAAGTTAATCCCACAGACATACTTTTACAACCAATAAATATGCTGTCCTGTGCATCATTTAAGACATTACCAGAAGCATTTTCTATTGATACAGTAGCAGAGAAAATATTTCATCAATATAAAGCAATTTCTTCCTAACATCTCTGGAAAATGTTTAGAAACAAAGAGAGCATATTGTTTATTAGTAGAATGCACTATCATGGTGCTATATAAATCATTTCTCTCCAAACACAGTCAATATTCCTACAGAATAAAAATTGTTATTTTCTTAAGTAAATTTGAATAATTCTAGTGCCATGGCATATAATTTGCTCCTGTCTTATTTTTACATGCTGCTGTAAAGCTACATTAGAATTTAATTTGCTTTTTAAAGAAATATATTTTAATGGTAACAACTTCATCAAAATCGAGATGAACTATGAAATTTTAATGTCTGAATACTCTTTCACTATATTAATGTTCAATTTATGCTTATAAATATGCTGTTGAACTTATATATAGTTCTTAATAGTAGTGTTTTTATTGCTTCTTAAGAATTATGAAACATAAAATAGTGACTGTTGATAACTTTCATATTATGAGTAATGTACAATATATTTTATTATTTTAGAATCTGAATATAGAAGCAAGGCTTTGAAATATAAAAGCATGATAAAGTTCATTTTCTATTATTATATTTTGGAATTGCATTCTGTACATGTGTATTAGTTAAGCTTGTTAACTTAGTTGTTCAAATTCTTTCTAGTTTGTTTATTGCCTGTTTGTTTAATTAATGTATCAACTTCTGAGAGAGATGTGCCAAAAATTTACTATGATAAATGTGTCAATTTCTCCTTGTAGTTCTGTTGATATTTGCTTTATACATTTTGCTATTTCATCATTAGCTTCATATAATTTAAAAATTACTACACTTTCCTAATAAATTAAACATTTTTATCTTCAGTAATAACTTCTTTTTATTTTTTATTTTTTATTATACTTTAAGTTCTAGGGTACATGTGTGTAATGTGCAGGTTTGTTACATATGTGCCATGTTGGTGTGCTGCACCCATCAACTCGTCATTTACATCAGGTATAACTCCCAATGCAATCCCTCCCCCCTCCCCCCTCCCCATGATAGGCCCCGGTGTGTGATGTTCCCTTTCCCGAGTCCAAGTGATCTCATTGTTCAGTTCCCACCTATGAGTGAGAACATGCGGTGTTTGGTTTTCTGTTCTTGCAATAGTTTGCTGAGAATGATGGTGTCCAGCTGCATCCATGTCCCTACAAAGGACACAAACTCATCCTTTTTTATGGCTGCATAGTATTCCATGGTGTATATGTGCCACATTTTCTTAATCCAGTCTGTCACTGATGGACATTTGGGTTGATTCCAAGTCTTTGCTATTGTGAATAGTGCCACAATAAACATATGTGTGCATGTGTCTTTATAGCAGCATGGTTTATAATCCTTTGGGTATATACCCAGTAATGGGATGGCTGGGTCATATGGTACTTCTAGTTCTAGATCCTTGAGGAATCGCCATACTGTTTTCCATAATGGTTGAACTAGTTTACAATCCCACCAGCAGTGTAAAAGTGTTCCTATTTCTCCACATCCTCTCCAGCACCTGTTGTTTCCTAACTTTTTAATGATTGCCATTCTAACTGGTGTGAGATGGTATCTCATTGTGGTTTTGATTTGCATTTCTCTGATGGCCAGTGATGATGAGCATTTTTGCATGTGTCTGTTGGCTGTATGAATGTCCTCTTTTGAGAAATGTCTATTCATATCCTTTGCCCATGAATAGGAAGAATCAATATCGTGAAAATGGGCATACTGCCCAAGGTAATTTATAGATTCAATGCCATCCCCATCAAGCTACCAATGAGTTTCTTCACAGAATTGGAAAAAACTGCTTTAAAGTTCATATGGAACCAAAAAAGAGCCCGCATCTCCAAGACAATCCTAAGTCAAAAGAACAAAGCTGGAGGCATCACGCTACCTGACTTCAAACTATATTACAAGGCTACAGTAACCAAAACAGCATGGTACTGGTACCAAAACAGAGATATAGACCAATGGAACAGAACAGAGTCCTCAGAAATCATACCACACATCTACAGCCATCTGATCTTTGATAAACCTGAGAGAAACAAGAAATGGGGAAAGGATTCCCTATTGAATAAATGGTGCTCGGATAATTGGCTAGCCATAAGTAGAAAGCTGAAACTGGATCCTTTCCTTACTCCTTATACGAAAATTAATTCAAGATGGATTAGAGACTTAAATGTTAGACCTAATACCATTAAAACCCTAGAAGAAAACCTAGGTAATACCATTCAGGACATAGGCATGGGCAAAGACTTCATGTCTAAAACACCAAAAGCAATGGCAACAAAAGCCAAAATTGACAAATGGGATCTCATTAAACTAAAGAGCTTCTGCACAGCAAAAGAAACTACCATCAGGGTGAACAGGCAACCTACAGAATGGGAGAAAATTTTTGCAATCTGCTCATCAGACAAAGGGCTAATATCCAGAACCTACAAAGAACTCAAACAAATTTACAAGAAAAAAACAAACAGCCCCATCAAATAGCTTCTTTTTAAATTCAAACTTACTGACTGATAGTAACACAGTTTTACCAGCTTCTTTATAGTCTTTTGCCTGCAGTACTGTTTTAAGCTATTCTATTTGAATATTCCTGAGTATACTTTTTCTGAGTTTTTTGTTTGCAGTATCTAGCTTTATTAAAGCTTATTCAAGAAAAAATACAAAATTTAAATATATCTAGTATCTGTATCTAAAGCTACATATATAGTTGAAATTATTAACAAAATTTTCTTACAAAGAAAACTCTAGGCTGTGATGGTTTCACAGATAAACTCTACCAAAAGTTTAAGGAGCAAGTAACATCAATCTTGAAAAAGCCTCTCAAAAAATTTAGGAGAAAGGAACTTTTTCCAATTAATCTTATAAAGCCTATCTAATGATACCAAAACCTGATGACATTGCAAGTCATTATTCTTCAGCAACACAAATGCAAAAATGCTCAATCAAATATAAAAGAATAAATATATCATGAACAAGTGGGGTTCATCCCAGAAAGGCAGTTAATTCAGTATTTATAAGTAAAATAATGTGATTTACTGTCTGAGTATAATTTTATGTCAGTAGAGGCAGACATATTATTTGACAACTTTCAACACCCTTTCATGATAAAATATCTCAGCTAAATAAAAATTGATGGGAATCGCTTCTCGGCCTTTTGGCTAAGATCAAGTGTAAAAATTGATGGGAAATTTCTGAATCTATTAAAAGGCATCTGCTGTGGACTGAGCTGTAAACCTCCCACCCCCCCACAAATTCATGTGTTGAAAGCCTACCCCTCAATGTGTCTATATTTTGGAAACAGGGATTATAAGGAGATAATTAATGTTAAATGATATTGTAAGGATTGGACCCTAATCTGATAGGACTGGTGTCCTTATAAGAATAAGAACAGACACCAGCAAACTCTCTCTCCCTCTCTGTCTACACACAGAGAAGAAGCCATGTGAGGATACAAAGAGAAGATGGTCATCTACAAGCCAAGAAGAGACTTTACCAGAAACCGATTCTGGTGGCACCTTGATCTTGCACTTCAAACATCCAGAACTGTGAGAAAATAAATGCCTGTTTTTTAGCCACTCAGCCTGTGGTGTTTTGTTAATGCAGCCCAAGCTGACTAATACAACATCAGTGAAAGTCTATAGATAACCTTATACTAAATGGTGATGTATTAAATGTATTCTCTCTAAAATCAGAAAAAGAGGCAGCATATTCATTCTTATACCTTTTTTCACATCAGATTGGATGGCACAGTCAGTACAATATGAAAAGAGAAAAAAATGAATAAAAGGTTGTTTTTATTTGTAGTTGATATGTGAATCTCCATAGAAAATTGTAAGTAATCCCCTATAATACTAGAAGTAAATTGCTAGAACTAATAAGCGAATTTAGCAAGGCTGCAGGATGCAAAGTCAATATACACAATTCTATTTTTTTTTATGATAGCAAGAAACAATTGGAAAAAGAAATTTAAGCAAATGGTACAATTTGCAACAGCACAGAAAACTTCCATACTACAAAAATACAAGCTATTGCCAAAATTAAAGAAAGCCTATCTAAGTGGATACATACATTGCATAGCTCAGTACTGTCAAGATGTCAATTTTCCTCATATTGATCTATAGATTAAAAAGTCCAATCAAAATACCAGAAGCATTTATTTTTTAAAAAATGAACAAATTCATTTTAAAATACATATGGTAATGCAAAGATCTAGACTGGCCTAACCATTTTATGTTAAAAGAATATATTTTGAGGACTTATATTACCTATTTTAAGGTTCATAATAAAGCTACATTATCAAGAAAAAGTGGTATTTGATTAAAGATAGACAAATAGGCCTTTACATCTGAGTAGAAATTCCAGAAATAGAACTCCATATATACAATTCAGTTGATCTTTTACAAAGTCACTGAGGTTAAAGATAAAAGAATAGTCTTTTCAACAAATGGTGCTTGATACATTGGCTAAACACACATGAAATAAGACTAACTTCAAATCACAGTTCAAACCAAACACAATTAATTTCCAAAACATCATAGAGTTACATATACAAGCTTAGCTTGTAACATTTATGGATTAAACCTAACCGAAAATCCTTGAAATCTTGAGATACACTAAGATTTCTTAGTACAACAAAACAAAACAAAACAAAAAAAGTAAAAGCACTAACCTAGCCATAAGTAATAAAAATACACGGATGGGCTTCCAGTCTGTAGAAATGTGATTCCCGCCAGCTGTTTTCTTGCACTACACATGGCTGAAATATTTACCTCATGTGGAGAAACTTGGAAGACTCAAATTCACATCTTCCTCATGATACGGACGAGATGGAAATACTGAGTAAAAGAGGGCGGTTCCCCGGCAAAGGCCCGACCCTCAAGCCTAGAAACCCGCAGCCTTCAATGGGAACAGGAATCCCTGTTTTCACACCCAAAAGTTGCCGTTTAGACTACCACGCCCCACATCCTGTGTTCACATAAGCCCCAAACCCCAGGCTCCATGAGGAGATGAAGAGAATGAGCAAAAGAATGGCAGGCCGGCCTGGCAGAGAGAAGAGAAGGAGTGTCTGAACACGGAGAGGAATTCGGCTGGGGGCAAAGTGGAGATCCGCTACTGAACAGCCAAACTCCAGGGGAAGATTATGTTTCTACTCCATCCCCTTTCCAGATCACCATCCAGCCCACTGACAGCCACCTCCACCACTCAATAAAACCCCCGCATCCACAATCTTTCAAGTCTGTGTGCAACCTAATTCTTCCCGGACGCTGAACAAGGGCCTGGGTACCAAGTGGGCACTGAACTGAGCTGGTTAACACTTAAGCCGTCTGCAGACCACTTGGCTTCAGGAGTCGCAGGCATCTACCCCTAGAGGCTACTGTAGTGCCAGAGCCCAAAAAGCGCTCACCCTGGCTCCTGAACCTGCCCATCTGGGTGTTCCCACTCCTGTAAGGGGTTTGAGTGCACCTGGTGGCTGAACAGATGAGCCACACCTCTGTCGCACAACCTGCGAGGTGGGTATGGGAGGTCTCCCATTTCACTGATTCTGGACCCAGACCCAGTCAGCCTGTACCCGCATTCTCAGCTTACTCCTCTATGTGCCTGTTCCTCTTCAGAGCCGCAGAGATGCTATCGTGTTTTTGAGCAGAGCTAATTCTTTTTGTTCTTATTTTCAGATATCTTAGTGTTTGAAGTTGAAGAGGAAAAATAATGTATGAGCTTACAAAGCCGTTTTGACTGGAAGTCTCAGCAGTATTTTTAGACAAATTACTTGACAAAATCCTAAATGAAACAGGAAAAAGGTGCATTCTTTTCTGTGGACAAAGGCACAAAAGCGGTGGGGCGTGGTGACTCATGCCTGTAATCCCAGCACTTTGGGAGACTGAGGCAGGCGGATCTCCTAAGGTCAGGAGTTCGAGACCAGCCTGCCCAATATGGTGAAACCTCATCTCTACTAAAAATACAAAAGTTAGCCAGTCATGGTGGGCAGGCACATGTAATCTCAGCTATTTGGAAGACTGAGACAGAGAATCGCTTGAATCTGGGAGACGGAGGTTGCAGTGGGCCGAGATCATGTCACTGCACTCCAGCCTGGGTGACAGAGCAAGAAAGACTCTGTCTCAAAATAAATAAATAAATAAATCACAAAAGCTATTTGTGGCACAATGGCATGGGTCTTAGAGGAGCCACAGAAGCAGTGATGTGAGGGCTGTGGTCCTTGGGCTGCTTAGAAACAGCTAGATCAAAGGGGACATGAGGAGGAGCAAAACAAATTTGTCAGCTTTGTAAATTGGTCCAGGGCTGTCTTTGGCCTTTTGGTCATTTAAGGCACTTTGCATGACTCAGCAGGTTGGATAACATCCCCATCAGCTGTCCTAATTTTGAATATACAAAATGAAAGCACAAATTATAAGGTAAAAACAAGTGGTAATAACCACCCCAAACTGGTGAATTCTTAAGCATCACTTTATACAAATCATTTTTAGTTACTCGAAAATTACACTTCTTAATTTTAAAATGTTTGACTTAGCCGAAAAGTAGAATTTCTTTCAGGCCATTAACTTGTAATCAATGGAGTAATTTTTTAAAAAACATATAAAAAATATATTTTCTCCCACTTCAACAAGTCAACATGCTGTTTCTGCACTCTGTCAGCCTGAAACCAGTAGAAAGAAAAAATCTCTAAGCTTTCCGTGATCACAGGTTTTGGAGAAGAATGCTTCTAAACAACTGCATTTTTGAAGTAGGCTAAAAATATTTCTACTTACTTACAATGAAATTTATATATCATGGTGAAGACAAATGTTACCAAATCACGAACTCATGCCTTTGTGTTTTTTAAAACACAGGTAATGAACTACATTTATACTTGGCAGGACTGAGACCAAATTATACTCATTTGTTTCCCTTATCATTTTTATTCAAGCTAAAAATAATGATTAAAATGAGCTATGAAGGCAAGCTTGAAGGGAAAAGCTTTGTTAATGTTGTTTGCAGTGTTCTAGAGTGTTCCTATATATGTCTCAGTAGTGAAATTTTTCTTGTTGTTGGGGTGGTTCAATACTATTTCCAGAATACCTTTGTATAAATCTGAGTATGACTATTAGAAGCCCTTAAGATGAAAGGATTAAGAGTTTGTACTTAAACATCAGAGAAAACTTTAATCTCTCGCAATCTCTCTCTCTCTCTCTCTCTGTGTGTGTGTGTGTGTGTGTGTGTGTGTGGTTTTGAGACAGAGTCTTGCTCTGTTGCCCAGACTGGAGTGCAGTGGTGTGATCTCAGCTCACAGCAACCTCCACCTCCCAGGCTCAAGTGATTCTCCTGTTTCAGCCTCCCGAGTAGCTGGGATTACGGGTGTCTGCCACCACACTTGGCTAATTTTTGAATTTTTAGTAGAGAGATGGGGTTTCACCATATTGCAAGGCTGGTTTCAAACTCCTGACCTCAGGTGATCGGCCCGCCTCGGCCTCCCTAGGTGCTGGGATTATAGGCATGAGCCACTGCACCTGGCCGTGTGTGTGTGTGTGTGTGTGTGTGTGTGTGTGTGTGTTTTATGAAACACTGCATGGTGCTAAATATCCTCTTCCTTTGTTTTAACTTTTATAAGACAGGGTGTATTCATTTCCTATTGCTGAGGCAACAGACTACCACCGATTTAGTGGCTTAAATCATCACCAGTTTATTATCTTACATTTCTGGAAGTCAGAGGTCTAGTATGAGTCAGCTGGGCTACATTCGTTCTGGGAGAACTAGGAGAGAATCAATTTCCTTGCTTTTTCCAGCTTCTAGGAACCACCCAATTTTCGTGGCTCATGCTCCCACATCTCTCCAAATTCTTTTTGCCATCATATCGTTTTCTCTCATTCTGATCATCAAGCCTCCCTGCTATAAGGGAATCCTGTGATTTCACTGGATCCACCCAGATAATCCAGGATAATCATCCCATCTCAGTATACTTAACTAATTATATTTACAATGTCTCTTTTGCCATAGGATATAATAACTCTTTATAGATTCCTGGCATTAGGCCATGGACATCTTTGGGGGGCCATTTTTCTGTCACAAAGAGGATTCAATATTAGAGTATTTTTGACTTTTTTAAAAAACATAAAAACTATGTTTTTTTTTTTTAGGAAACCAATGAAGTATAGATACATGTCAATAAAGTAAAGGAAATTTAAAAATATCCTAGAATTTGACTCTCTAGAAATAACCACCATTGATGTATTTTAGGGTAGATAGATGCTTACAATTATCAAATTAATTAAAGCAAGATTATCAAGGTAGCCCTTCAATTTTTATATTTTATTATAATGCCTTTTGACTTAATAATGGATACATCTAACTTTTGTGTTAATAAGTATTTGCCTCTAGGATTATTTTTACTAATGAAATAATAAGTTTCTCTTTGTATGTCTCTATACTTATTAATCCAGTGTATTAATGCTAAACTTTTGAGTTTGGCACATATTCATATCACTTTCTTATGATAAATATCTAAACAGAATTACTGGGACAAAGGTATGACATTCTATTACAAATTTATCTGTAGATACGTGTAACCAAATAATTATTCGCTATCAGTATTTAAAGTAGCTACTTTCCCAAACCTTCCTGTGTATTGGTAATAAGATTTTATTTTGTCCTAATCAATTTGTTAGGAAATTATCCCTCACTATGATTTTAACCTTGTCACAACATGATACAAATTTTAATAAGTAAAAAGTATCAAAAAATTCATAACAGTGACTTTGATGTCAATTGTCTAATTCTTTTGAATAGAAGAGAGAATGAAAATTCCATTCATCCATTCTTTCATGTGTCTTCATTCATACATTTACTTTTTAGTCATTACAGATTCCTCAGTACTGTTAAGAGGTGGGAGAGCCGGTCGCGGTGGCTCAAGCCTGTAATCCCAGCACTTTGGGAGGCCGAGAGGGGGGATCACGAGGTCAGGAGATCAAGACCATCCTGGCTAACACGGTGAAACCCCGTCTCTACTAAAAAAATACAAAAAACTAGCTGGGCGAGGTGGCAGGCGCCTGTCATCCCAGCTACTCAGGAGGCTGAGGCAGGAGAATGGCGTGAACCCGGGAGGCGGAGCTTGCAGTGAGCTGAGATCCAGCCACTGCACTCCAGCCTGGGCGACAGAGGGAGACTCCGTCTCAAAAAAAAAAAAAAAAAAAAAAAAATAGGTGGGAGAATTGGCAATAAACCACACTGTGAAGGTCACTATTCTCATTCCTGTAGTTTTTCATTTGTGTGTATGAAGAAAGGTCACAGACAAGTAAATATCTGAATGAATGAGATATTTTCATAAAGTGAAATGTGCTAAGAAGATGACACAACAGAATGGTGTGGAGTACACTCTACTTGAAATGGAAATATATTGAATTTAAAGTAGCCAGGTATGTGGAGATCAAGAGACTGAACTTTGGGCAAAGGGATTACCCTAACTTAGAAACGAGGGAACTGAAATGAGGTCAGTAAGGCTGGAGTATATTGCCTTAAACAGGTTAACAGTGAAGTTGAGCATGGTTTGATGTGGAACCTTCCAGACCATTATATTAAAAAGTTAATTTTCATTAACTGTAATGAGAAACATTGTAGGATTTTAAGCAGGAAATTATATGTTCTAATTTAGGGTCAAATCAGGTTACCTTGGTTGATATGTAAAAAATGGTGCATATGGTTTAAGGGAGGAGACCGGAAGACCTGTTATGAGGCTATTTCAAAGGGCTACTGGATTGGTTCAGGGTGGTAGCAGAAAAAATGGATAGTTTGGACATATTTTGGGTATATTTTGTTACTCCTTTCTAGACCATGAGTAATACAATGACGAACAGATACAGAATATTGTCGCTTCTTCCACATCTTTCATATCCTCATATCCAATCTCAAGCTGGCCTTCAGTATTCATCTGACACTCATTTTAAGGACATGGAAACAGCTGTTCCCTGATCCAGTGGCAGTCTCAGTAAGGGCTAATAAAGTGAGTTAGGACCAAATAATTAAACACAAAGACTAAGGACAACTGTCCTATAAAATATTTATAAGAAAACACTTGTCTTAGTACATTTTGTGCTGCTATAACAGAGTACCTGAGAGTGTATAATTTATAAAGAACAGAGATTTATTTCTTACATTTCTGGAGGCTGGGAAGTTTAGGAACAAGGAGTCAGCACCTGACAGGGTCCTTCTTTCTCAATCATCCCATGGTGGAAAAAAAGGTCAAGAGAGGGGAACAGAGAGCGAGAGAGAGAGAGAGAGACAGAGACCGTACAAGAGATAAGATTCACAGCCTCAAGCCCCTTTATAATTGACATTAATCTATTCATGAGGATGGAGCCTTCATCACCTAAACACTTCTCCTTAGGCCCTACCTAACAACACTGTTGCACTGGGGATTCAGTTTACACATGCTTTTTTGGGGGATGCATTCAAACTATAGAAACACCCTTCATTATTAGTTTTTCTATTTTAGCCTACTTGCTCTGGGTGCCAAAAGGGACCACAAGTTTCTTTCATATTGAAGCTTTGTCACCAGAATCCTCCTGTAAAAGCAAAAATAACTTATTTGACAGTAGTAACCCATTAGCATTCTCATATGTTAGCACAAATGAGATCATAAGAACGACTGAATTTATAGCTGAAAGGATCCTTGAAAGGTACGTTTTGTGAAACATGGGCCGTACAGAAGATCAAGGCCCTGTGTTATGGGTTAAGTGGAGGTTGCCCAGTGGAGACTGTTAAAAGGAAGGTATAGGTGGAAATGCTATATAAAATGTATTATTTTCGCAAGTCAGGAGTTTCTTCTGTTCAGCCTGCCTGCCACTGGACCTCCCTATTTGTATGCTTCATGCCCAATAAAACCCCATGTCTCTTTTGCTGGCTCTGGGTCTCTTCTTTGGTCTCTCAAACATGGCACCATCCCTACTCAGGTTAATAGGGGTCCAGAAGGATGGTCCACTGATAAAGATTCACAGATACAGGTTGTTGGAGAAGAAATCACACCAGAAACTGTGTGCACTAAGATGGCCAGATGATGTGAACATTGATAACACCCAGCTAGTGGGGCCAGGAAGTACTTTGACTGCCTGAGGGCTACAGAGCTGACTCTGTGGAAGGTATATTGTAGGAAGACCCCAAGGGAGTCATGCTCTGTATAATCTCTTATTCTTGAATGTGGGCAGGACCTGTATCTATGATAGATTAGATTATCTTCTATAGTCAAGGTGGGGATTTTGCAGCTGTCATCAAAGTTCTCAGACAATTGACTTTGATAAAAAAGAAGGTAATCTTAGGTGGCCCTGACTTAATCAGACAAGCCCTTGAATTCGCAGCAGATGCTAAAGCCAGGCTTAAAGAAGTAAATTTCCGTATTGAGGAGAGGGCCAAATGGCAGAAAACTGTGGGCAGCTGCTAGTAGTTGAGGATCTCACTCCTGTAACTGCAAGGACCTACATTTCATCCAACAACCAGTGAGCCTGGAAAAAGATTCAAAGTCTCAGATGAGATTGCAGCTCTGTATTAGTCCATTTTCATGCTGCTGATAAAGACATACCCAAGACTGGGTAATTTACAAAAAGAAAAAGAGGTTTAATGGGCTCACCGTTCCATGTAGCTGGCGGGGTGGGGGGTGGGCTCACAATCAGGGAGGCAGAGGAAAGGCACTTCTTACATGGTAGCTGTAAGAGAGAGAAAATGAGAACCAAGTGAACGTAGTTTTGCCTTATAAAACCATCAGGTCTGGCCGGGTGCGGAGGCTCAAGTCTGTAATCCCAGCACTTTGGGAGGCCGAGACGGACTGATCACGAGGTCAGGAGATCGAGACCACCCTGGCTAACAGTGAAACCCCGTCTCTACTAAAAAAATACACAAAACTAGCCGGGCGAGGTGGCGGGCGCCTGTAGTCCCAGCTACTCCGGAGGCTGAGGCAGGAGAATGGCTTAAACCTGGGAGGCGGAGCTTGAAGTGAGCTGAGATCTGGCAACTGCACTCCAGCCTGGGCGACAGAGGGAGACTCCGTCTCAAAAAACAAACAAACAAACAAAAAACCATCAGGTCTTATGAGACTTATTGACCACCAGGAGAACAGTATGTGGGAATCAGCCCCATAATTCAATTATCTCACACTGGGTCCCTCCCACAAAACATGAGAATTATGGGAGCTACAATTCAAGATGAGATTTGGATGGGGTCACAGCCAAGCCATATCAAGCTCCCTCCCACAGCCTCATAAGATCCTGACTTCAGGACCGTATTGTGCCGTATCCAGATTCCTGGCCTATGGAAACTGAAATAATACATGTGTGATTTATTAAGCTGCTAAGTTTTTGGTAACTTGTTAAACAGCATACAGGCTAATACATAAAATGATGAATACCTCAATTAATAATGAGCAAAAGATCTGAGCAGGCATCTCACCGAAGATGATATACAGATGACAAATAAGCATTTGAAAAGATGCTCCAAACATATGTTCCCAGTAAAGTGCAAATTCAAACAACAATAACACACCATTACACATCTATTAGAATAACGAAAATCTGAAGCATTGACAGTATGAAATACTGATGAGGATTTGCAGCAAAACAAACACAAATCCATTGCTGGTAGGAATGCAAAATGGTGTAACCACTTTGGAGAGATTTTGGCAGTTTCCTACAAAATTAAACGTATTCTTACGATATGAATCAGCAATTGTGCTCATTGGTATTTACCCAAATGAGCTGAAAACTCATGTTGGAACAGAATTTGCATACGGATGTTTATAGTAGCTTTATTCATAATTGCCAAAACTTGAAAGCAACCAAGATATATTTCAGTAGGTGACTGGATAAACAAACTATAGTAGATTCATATGAAGAAATATTTTTCTGCCAGGCACGGTGCCTCATGCCTGTAATCCTACCATTTTGGGAGGCCGAGGCGGGCAGATCACGAGGTCGGGAGATCAAGACCATCCTGGCTAATACAGTGAAACCCCGTCTCTACTAAAAATAAAAAACTTAGCAGGGCATTGTGGCATGTGCCTATAGTCCCAGTTACTCGGGAGGCTGAGGCAGGAGAATCGCTTGAACCCAGGAGGCAGAAGTTGCAGTGAGCCAAGATCATGCCACTGCACTCCAGCCTGGGCAACAGAGTGTGACTATATCTCAAAAAAAAAAAAAAAAAAAAAAAGAAGAGGGGGAGAAAGACATATTTTTCAGTGATACAAGTAAAATGAGCTATCAAACCAGGAGAAGACATAGAGATAACTAAAATGTGTATTTCTAAGAAAAGATGCCAATCCAAAAAGGCTATATACTATTTGATTCCAACTATAGATTCCAACTATATGGCTCAAAACAATGTAGACAGTAAAAAGATCAGTGGTTACCAGGGGCTCAGGATGGGGTGCAGGAGAGGGAGGAATGAATATGTGGGATACAGGGAATTTTGGGGACAGTGAAACTATTCTTTATTCTACCAGGACACTATAATGGCAGACACAAGTCATTGTACATTAGTCAAAACCCAAACAGAATATACAGCACAAAGAGTGAACTCTAATGTAAACTATAGACATTGGTGAGGCTCCTCAATAAAATAAGCCAAGGGAACATATGTTGTGGAGCATATTTTTAAATACTTATTCGTCATCTGCATATCATTTTTGGTGAGGTGTCTGCTCAGATATTTTACTCATTATTAATTATTTGTTGTTTTATGTATCAGATTTGTATGCTGTTTAAGAAGTTACCAAAAACGTAGCAGCTTAATACATCACATATTTATTATTTCACAGTCTCCATTTTATTGATGTAGTACATAAAAAGTGTACCATACTAATGCAAGATGTTAATAGTAGGTGAAATTTGGCAGTGGCGAGGAGGGATGAGGCATATATGGAAACTCTGTACTTTCCACTCCATTCTTATGTACTGCTAAAACTGTTCAAAAAAGAGTCTATTGATTACAACAGAACAAAGATCAAAATCAGAGTTAGGATTAGTACCCAGGCCATTCTATTTTAATGTTATTTTTCCCTCACCAAATTTTGCTGAGATTCAGTTTGTGTCCACAGCCTAACATGTGAGTTCATTTGAAATAAGTTGCATTGTCATATTTTTCCTTTGCATATATATGATACATATTCCCAACCTTATTAATTGTATATTCAGATCCCTTCTACTATTTATTATGTTTGGCCAATTTCCCCCCTGGGTTGAGAGAATTGAGGCAAAATCTGTAATTTTGTTACCTTAATATTCTGCTTGTATTTCTTAACATTTTGGCTTCAATATTTTGACACTACATGACTTGTATGCATAATGTAAAACATTATATGATTATATTTGAACTTGAGGGAAGGCTAACTCCACTGGCTTGAATAGCTCACTAACTTTCCCTTGTACCCTGCTTTTGCCTCCTTTCCTATTCTTTTAGCTTAACTAGAATTGTTCTGAGTTAGTGTAACAGAAGTGCTGTCTGATGCCAGCCACTGTGCTCCAGAGGCTCCCTGTTTATGATAAGACAATTTCCTAGACCAAGAGTCTCTCATTATTAAGTAGTTCCCTATAAACATGTAGTGTTTTAGAATGAGGAATCTGTCCTGGAACCTTAGAGCCTGCATATAACTTATGTATTCAACCTAAAGTGTTAGTCCCATTCTTTTCTCATTTAGTAGTATCATATATGTATTTCTAATGTGTCATCTTATTATATATGAATTATATCTATATCCATGCATACATGCATACCTATATTTTATGTATATGATATATACTTATGTGATTTTAATGTATTAATACCTATGCTACATGTATTTGTGTTTACATACATGTTGTGAGATATATATATATATGGGTATATGTTTAAATAAATATATAGAATCTCTTCTGATAATCTATAAGTTTTAAAATCTGGTTTTGATTACAATAATTATTACATCCATAACACTAAATCATATTATTCATCCATATCTCAATTTATTAATTTCAGTGTCCAAATAGTGTGCTGTGAAAAAGATCTCCAATTTGAATGCTTTTGACTTCTCTGCATTTTTCTGCCCCCTTTTGAATATCACATGTAAAAGGGTAGGGTCAATCAGGCCATTTTTAGTTCCTTTATCTTTCCTCTCTCCATTCTACTCTACTGCGTATCCAGGCATAATGTTTAAATCATTGCTCTGATGTGTAGTTTAGGTTGAGAGGCTGCACATTTCTCATTTACGAGCCTTCAGTTAATTCTGTGTTTCAGCAGAACTAGAGGGTAAGTCAAATAGCTGTTCTCCTATACCCTGTTGTATCCTATTCTTTTTCCCAAAGGCAGAAGAGGTTAAAGGGAGTCTAGAGATGAGCATTATTTCCTCACTTTAGATTGAGTATGTCATCCGGCAGGAGTCTGGGTCAGTGTAAAGTTTCTTGGATCAGAGGGCTCTTTCTTGATGGATCATCTTTCATTTCATCTATCTTGTATTTGGACAGTTGCTCTGTGTCAAGTTCTCAGCTTAATGATTTGTGCATCTGATTTCCCCCTCACAGTTAGGAAGTGGTTGAGAAATACAATTTATATATTTTTACCTTGTCTTCCAGTGTTGTAGAAATGGTCCCCAACTTTGGTGCTTTTCACTTCCCCTGTATCTTTCGTTCTGCCCTTTTTTTGCCCTTTTGTTTTTTCTCCTTTCCTTTTTCCCTCTAAGTTAAAAGTTGTTGATGAGTCCTTTAGAAGTATTCTCTTTTCTGAAGTGTATTGTTCTCCCAGCAGGAAAGAGGCATAGCAGACCATGAAGTATCTCTTGGTTGATTTCTAGAAGTCATTGTTTCTGTCACTTGTATTTTAGAGTTTACTTTATTATATTGCTTTAAAAAAAGTGGTAGAAGTTTTCTTCTTAATTGGAGTTTTTTTGTGTGTGTTGTTGTTTATTTCTGTTAATCTCATGTAAGGGAGTAGGACAAATATCCGTCCATCATTCTACCTTCAGTGGGAAACTTATGTAGACCAGGCAATGAAAGCCCCTGGGCAAGAGAAGTTAGTATGAGAGCAACAGCAATTCTGAAAGGCAGAAGTGGGGGAAGATTGGAAATTACTCAATTATTTATTGGGACCCAGATTATAACACACATTTTACTATTCCACTTTTATATCTTTTTCTGTGGATATATGGGGGGAAAAATGGAATACTTTCTGAACCTTCCCCTGCCACCCTAAAAAGCAAGAAGTGGGCTCTGTTTATACATTCTTGTACTTGTGCTAACTGAACTTATATTGTTTGAACACATACTATGCTTCATACACTGCGCTAGGTAGTTTTGCTTATCTAATGGGAATTTTAACCTTAAATAATATTTTTTGTTAAACATGATTATCTTGGTATGCATTACATGAGGGATACATACCACGGTGCCAAATGACCTAATTTGGATGCTAGGGAAGATGAGTTCTAGCTTTGGTTCTGGGTTAATCAATTTCAATACAAAGCATGTTAGAAGTGATGTAATTTTTAGGGAGCTTAAAATTACTTTATCCATGTTCTCCAACTATTGAATAATGGTGCCTTGTTAAAAGGCATAGAATTATTATTATGGGTGTGAGAATTTGTATATGTTTATTTTTTAAATCCGTTTTTTGTTTTATATCCTGAACCAATAGAATGCAAGTTTCAGGATGATATATGTTCCATGGCACATAGGATTATACTTAAAACAAACTAACAAATATCTATTTAATTTAACTGATATAGTTAAATTAAAAATCTTACACCAAGATGCCTGCAGATGCATCAGAAAATCTCTCCCTACACATAAATATTACAAGAATATAATTTTTTTTTGATATGAAATAGTTGAGCACATTTTTGGGGAAGATGTGATATTTTAATACATGTATACAATATGTAATGATCAAATCAGGGTAATTGGGACATCCATCAAAACACAGACTTTTAATGGGTATTTGCGGTGTGATAGGCACCATAGAAAACATTGGGGGTTCAATAATGATCAAAAAATAGCATGTGCCATTAATTTAAATAAATACAGAAACAAATTTGAAATTAAAACTGTGAGAAGTGCTAAGGAGTCCTTTCCCCAACTAATATTTACTGAAGCATATATATGTGCTTATTTGTGTATCATCTATTCTATATTGCCTCTCCCAACTATGCAGAAAGAGCTTCAATCTATTTGGTTTACTGCCAGACATATTCCAACATATAGAACAGATTCTGACACATATGTTCAATGAAAAAGTGACAGTCAATTAAAGACTTCTTTGAGCTATTCAAGGCAATCAGCACAGGGGATTCGAGGATAGCTATGCTAAACTGAGTTCTGAAGAATGGGTAGGCCTTATTTAGATGCAAAGGAGATGAAAGAGTGTGTCAGGCAAAGGGAAATGCTATGAAAAAATTAGGAATAAGCACAGTGAATATGAAGGATTTGAAAAGGCCAGTGCAGACATGAAGGGAGGAGAGCAAGCACACTGCTGGAGAGAAAGGTGGCAATAGATCTTCTCCAAGGCTTTTGCAGACAATGCTAATCAAATTTTTCTTTTTTCTTAGAGCATTGAAAATCACTGAATAAATGTAAGCAGTGGTGTGAGATAATCAGATTTGTGCTTAAAAAAGATATTTCTGTTGGTAATTGTTCATAATGAAAGTGTCACGAACATGCATAGAGAAAATATAGATAAAAAAGAGAGGTCCTAGTATAAAGCTTAGATAATTTTATCATTTATGTCCATTAAAGGAATATGAGATAGTAAAGGAGCCAGAAAGTGCAACCAGTGAGATTGGAAAAAAACATCAGTGTAGTAGTATAATGAAAGATGGGTCAAGAAAGTGTTATAAGCAGGGGACTCCATAGTATTCAATGCTTCAGAAAGGTTAGTTCAATTGTAGAATTAATCAAGTATCTACTGGATATAAAGACATGGAGAATATTATTGATTTTAACAAAAGAAGATTAAGCAACCATGTATTACATACATGTGCACACACATAATCCTACAGCTACTGGATAAGAAAAATAAGCCTTCTTTCTAAAATATGTAACAGTCCAGAGGAAAGTAAGACTACTGTCAGGAGCCAAATTTAAGTGGGACCAGAAAACTTTAAAATCTAAACCATCAGCATGAGTTAATGACAGTAGTTCTGTGAGATAATTTGTCTTTAATGAATTTAAAGCTTTGGGTTTTAGCAGCTCTGCTGGCTAAAGGAGACAAAGCGTTGTGTTCATGCAAAGTGGTGAAGTAGAACTGAGATCCTTTTATAAAGGCTAGACAGTCAAATAAGTATGCCTTCTGAGAAAGAATGAACAAAACAAATAACAAACAAAACTTTCACTCTACAGAAAAGAGAGACCACAAGGTATATTGCCCTGTCATATTCTGCTGCTACTGGGAAAATAAGTATACACTAAAAATCAGAAACCAGAGTTCTGCTATCATTTAAGTATATATGTATTTATGTATATATATATGAATGTATGTATGTATGTATTGGAGACAGGGCCTAGCTCTACTGCCCAGGCTGGAATGTAATGGCATGGTCATGGCTCACTGCAGCTTTACACTTCTGGGCTCAAGGGAGCCTCCCACCTCAGCCTCCCAAAGTGCTGTGGTTATGGGTGTAAGCTACTCTGCTCAACATCTGCTATCATTTATATAAGGAATGTAAATATTCACTCCTTTTGGAGCCTGGAAAAACCCTAGCCAAGAAATTCTGTTTAATGGTATCACAATCGTCTTGGGACAACAAATAGCATCATTGCAAATCCTTTTTGGAGAACAAAACACACCAGGTTCTCAGAATTTTCAGAAATCATGAGCATCAAATATGGGCATAATAACAAATTAAACCACATATGAAGAAAGAAGCTGCTATGAATTATAGCAAAACAACAAATAGCAGTATTAAACTTTGAAGGGTGAATGATACTGGAATGATTAGATACAGTAAATTAATTATGTGAAATGTTTCATGACTTAAAGGAAAAAGAGGGAGGTAAAAAATAACAAGGCAATAATAGACCACCAAAACTGAATAGGCAACTTTAATCACCTTGATATAGTTTGGATCCATGTCCCTGCCCAAATCCCATGTCAAATTATGATCTCCAGTGTTGAAGGTGGGGCTTGGTGTGAGGTAATTGGATCATGAGAACACAGTCCCCATGAATGGGTTAGCACCATACCCTTGGTGTTGCTCTTATGATAGTGAGTGAGTTATCCAGATATTTGATTGTTTAAAAGTGTGTAGCCCTGCCCCAACCCTCTTGCTCCTGCTCCTGCTGTGTAAGATGTGTTTGCATCTCCTTCTCCTTCTGCCATGATTGTAAGTTTCTTGAGGTCCCCCCAAGAAACAGAAGCCTCCAAGCTTTATGTAGAGCCTGTGGAACCATGAGCCAATTAAACCTCTTTTATTTATAAATTATGCATCTCAGGTATGTGAGAAGGAGCTAATACATAAAACTGGTACTGAGCAGTGGGGCATTGCTATATAGATACTTGAAAATGTAGAAGAAGCTTTGGAGCTGGATAAGAGGTAGCGATTAGAACAATTTGGAGGGCTCAGAAGAAGATAGGAAGATAAGGGAAAGTTTGGCATTTCCTAGACAGTTGTTGAATAGTTGTGACCAAAATGCTGATAGTGATATGGAAAGTGAAGGCCAGGCTAACGAGGTCTCAGATGGAAATGAGGAACTTATTGGAAACTAGAGCAAAGGTCACTTTTGTTACATCTTGGCAAAGAGCTTGGATGGATTTTCCCCTGCCCTAGGGATATATGGAACTTTGAACTTGAGAGAGATAATTTAGTGTAACTGTTGGAAAGTATTTCTAAGCAGCAAAGCATTTAAGATTTGGCCTGGATGCTTTTGACAACCTAACTCATATGCAGGAACAAAGAAATGACATAAAACTGGAACTTATACTTAAAGGGGAAGCAGAGTGTAAAATTTGAAATATTTGCAGCCTGGCCATGTGGTAGAAAAGAAAAGTGCATCTTTGGGAAGGAGCCAGCTGGAGAAATTTGCATAACTAAAAGGAAGGAAAGTACCGATAGCCAAGACAATGGGGAAAGGGCCTCAAAGGCATTTCAGAGATCTTCATGCCAGCCCCTCCATCACAGGCCCAGAGGCCTAGGAAGGAAGAATGGTTTTGTGGGCCAAGCCCAGAGCCTGACTGCCCTATGCAGCCTCAGAACACTGCTGGGCTGCTCCTTGCATCTCAGCTGCTCCAGCTTCAGCAATGGCTAAAAGAGGCTCAGGTATAGCCAAGGCTGCTGCTTCAGAGGTTGCAAGCTGTAAGCCTTGGTGCCATCCATGTGGTGTTAAGTCTATGGGTGCACTGAGTGTAAGAGTTGAGGCTTGGGAGCCTCTGCCTAAATTTCAGAGGATACATGGAAATGCCTGGATGTCCAGGCAGAAGCCTGCTGCAGGGGTGGAGCACTCATGGAGAACTTCTACCAGGACACAGAGTCCCCACTGGGGCACTGCCTAGTAGAGCTATGAGAAGAGGGTCACCGTTCTCCAGACCCTGGAATGGTAGAGTCACCAAAAGCTTGCACCTTGCACTTGAAAAAGCTGCAAGCACTCAGCACTAGCCCATGAGAGCAGCTGTTGGGGCTGAACCCTTAAAACTACAGTGGCAGAGCTACTCTAGGCCTTGGAGGGCTACCTGTTGTGCCAGTGTGCCCTGGATGTGAAACATGGAGCCAAAAGTGATTATTTTGGAACTTTAAGATTTAGTGACTGCCTTGCTGGAATTTAGAATTACATGGGGCCTATAGCACTTTTTTTTTGGCTGACTTTTCCCTTTTGGAATGAGAGTATTTACCCAATGACTGTATCTTGGGAGTTACCAAATTGTTTTTCTTTCTTTTCTTTCTTTCTTTTTTTTTTAATAGTAGAAGAGACTTGCCTTGTTCTGAGTGAGACTTTAGACTTTGGACTCCAGAGTAATGATGGGAAGAAATAAGATTTTGGGGGACTGTTGGGAAGGCATGCAATGTGAGAGGGACATGAGATTTGAGAGGGGCTGGCCAGAATGATATGGTTTGGATCGGTCTCTGTTTTCTTCTAGTATCACTATGGATGTAAAGCTATAAAGATACTTACAAAATCATAGGAAAAACTGCAAAAACTCTTCTGGACTTTGGTCTAGGCAAATAATTTATTACCAAGACTCAAAAGCACAGGCACCAAAACCAAAAGTAGACAAACAGGATTTAATTAAACTAAAAAACTTCTGCACAGCAAACAAATAATTAATTGAGCAAACAGATAGTCTGCAGAATGGGAGAAAATATTTTCAAAATATGCATCCAGCAAGGGTCTATTATATAAAATATATAGGGAATTCTAACCAGTCAACACACACACACACACACACACACACACACACACACACACACACACATAACCTCATTAAGAAGTAGGCAACGGATATGAATAGACATTTTTCAAAAGAAGATGTACAAATCACCAATAGGTATATGAAAAATACTGAACATCATTAATCATCAGATAAACACAAATTAAAACCACAGTGAGATATACTCTTACACCAGTCAGAATGGCTGTTTTTAAAATGTCAACAGATAACAGATATTGGTGAGGATATGGATATAAAGGTACTCTTGGAGGGTGTGTAAACCATCTCAACCTCTATGAAAAGCAGTATTTATCAAAAAAAACTACAAAGAGAACTATCATTTGATTCAGCAGTCCCACTACTGGGTATTTACCTGAAAGAAAAGAAATCATTACATACAAATAATACTGGCACTCATGTTTATTGCAGAACTATTCACAATGGCAAGACATGGAAGCAACCTACGTGTCTATTAACAGATGATTGAAAAAGAAAATATGGTATTTTGATATGTAGTACAATGGAATGCTATTCAGCCATAAAAAAAAAAAAAGACTAAAATCATGTCTTTTGTGGCAACATGGATAGAATTGGTGGCCATTATCTTAAGTGAAACAAATCAGACACAGAAAGACAAATATCACATGTTCTCTCTTATAAGTGGGAGTTAAATAATGTGTACGCATGGATATAGAATGTGGAATGTTAGACAATAAAGACTGGGAAGGGTAAAGGTATGGGAGCAGGGTGGTTGATGAGAAATTACTTGATCACTACAATGTATATTATTTGGGTGATGCATACCCTAAAATCTCTCACTTCACTGCTATGCAATCCATGCATGTAGCAAAACAGCACTTGTGTCTCATAAATTTCCACAAATAAAGAAAAACAAAATTTAAAAATAGGTGATTTTAGAAATGAGACAAAACTTCCAGAAATGTAAAATAAAATTATTTTAATTCAAAATAAATAAATGCATTAAATAATATAAATAGCTCAAGGGAAAATGGTCTAAAATACATTATATATAAATTTAAAAAGGAACAAAGAAAGACAACATTATAGATGAATAATCATAGATATGCAAGTAAAATAAGAAAGTCTAAGATGTATTTAATTGGAATCCCAGAGCAATCCAGAGGGTTCAAAGAGGCAAAATTTAAGGTAATAATTTAATGGAATATTCCAGAAGAGGTGAAAGACGTAAATGTTCAGACTGAACCAAGCACAAGCAACACAAACATGAAAATCAAATATAAATGCAAATTTAATTAAATTTTAATACAATTGAAAATTATTGAAGACCAAGTAAAGATCCTAAAAGTATCCATAATGAAACAAAAAATTACCTACTAAAAACAAAAAACAAAAAATAAACAAACAAACAAACAAAAAAACGCAGCCCGCACAGTGGCTTACATGTGTAATCCCAGCACTTTGAGAAGCCAAGGTGGGAAGATTACTTGAGATCAGAAATCAGAGACCAGCCTGGACAACATAGTGAGACCTCTACTCTACAAAAAGTAAAAAAATTAGCCAGACATGGTGGGACGCACCTGTAGTCCTAGCTACTGAAGAAGCTGAGATGGGAGGCTTGCTTGAGCCCTAGAGGTTAAGGCTGCAATGAGAGATGTGATTGTGCCACTACACTCCAGACTGAATGGCAGAACAAGACGCTGTCTCTTAAAAAAAAAAAGAAAAGAAAAGAAAAGGAGAGAAAATAAAGGAACACTATCAGCAGCAGACTTCTTCTGAGAACCAAGGGAATTTAGAAAATTCTTCACAGAGTAATAAAGAAGATAATTTAAATAATCATCAATGTATGGCTTTTTTGTAGTTTAAATAGCTACATTTATGTAGTTAAATTTAGCCATCATTCGAGAAAAAGGACAGAATAAAGTCATTTTTACATAAATTTTAGAAAGTTTATCAATAATGTATACTCACCAGCAGAATTTCTTAAAGGTGTATTTTAGAAACAAGTAAATTGGCCACAGAAAAAAGACTTCAAACCAGAAATGAATGGTAAAATAAAATGGTAAACAAATGCAAAAACAAAACAAAACAAAAATGTTGAAATATACAACAATATTAACCTCCTAAGATTATGTTGAGGATTAAAAAATAATTTTATAGAGTTTAAAACAGTGATTTACATGTGGTAAACATTTATGATTGTTTGTTAAATAATTTTTAAAAAGTGAAAATGCTAACATAAACCTGAAATATTTGACAAAGAAAATATGCACATTAGGCATTGTTGGGTGCTTTGTGATTGCAGTTGAAATATACTATAGTTCTGGATTGTTTGGGGGCAGTGTATGGATAATGCCTCACTTTAGAATTTTAAAAATAGATTTAAATACAAACAACCATTAAAATGTATGAATAAGTCATTTGATATAAAAGCATATGCAATAAATGGAAAAATAATCATTTTTAAAAATGGCAAATTATATACATAGAAAAAAAAAACAGAAAAATCAGTAGTAATAGAAAGCAAAGAGTTGAAACAAACACCTGTAGAGATTATAAAATTTATTTTTAAGAATCAATTTGTGTTTAATTCATGATAAATTCATATAAAGCTCAAAGAGCTAGGGACATTAAAAGAAAAGGAATAGAATCACCAATCAGGCTAGAGCTGAGGTTGAGACAAAATTGAACTTAAAGCTGAAACCATTCTTTGAGATAAAAACTTTCAATTAATATGAGGAATATAGAGCAATTCTACATTTTCATACTAATAACATTCAAAGATACATAAAAAAACAAATGATAGGCAGAACTTAATAAATCTACCAGTACATGGAGAGGTTTCATTCTAACTATTAAGAGATCTAAAACTAAATTTACTGAATGTATGGAAGATCTGAACAATACAGTTACTAAATTTGCTCACGTGAACATATATTGAACCTGGAATTGCAATACTGGAGAACAGGTAATTTATTTTCCAAGCACACATAGGATATTTATAAAAATTGACCTTGAAATAAACTGTAATATACATCTAATCAAGTTTCAAATAATTGGCAAGGTAGCAAATTATGCAAATTACTACAATATTAAATTAGAAAAAATAATTTTAAATACTAAATAAATATATTCAGAAATCTTATACTTCCAAACAACTAATGGGTTAAAAAAGAAAATACAACAAAAATTTGAACATGAATCAAACAATAATGAAAGTATTCCATATCAAAATTGAACTAAATACTTATATATAAAAATAAAAAGCTAAAAATCAAGGAGGTAAGTATCCATCTTAAAAGGTTAAAAAAATACAGCAAATGGAGTCCCCCACAAAAGGAAAGAAAAATAAAGATAAAATGTACATATAAAAATCAAATGTAAAATAAAGAAGATAGACAAAATTAGAAATCAGTACTTTGAAAGAACGGTAAACAACAAATCTCTATCAAGATTGCTTAACACAGCGGGGTGTGGTGGCTCATACCTGTTATCCCAGCCCTTTGGGGGGCCGAGTCTGGTGGATTACTGCAGGTCAGGAGTTTGAGACTAGCCTGGCCAACATGGTGAAACCCCATCTCTACTAAAAATACAAAAATTAGCTGGGTCTGGTGGTGGGCGCCTGTAGTCCCAGCTACTTGGGAGGCTGAAGCCTGATAATTGCTTGAACTTGGGAGGCAGATGTTGCAGTGAGCCAATATCATGCCACGGCACTCCAGACTGGGCCATAGAGCAAAGCTCCATCACAAAAACAAAAACAAACGAACAACAAGAAAAGATGGCTTAAGACAAATGAAGAAAAAAATACACTCAAATATAAATGTGGAAAGATACAAAGGGTCATAATAATAGAATATAAATTTATTTATTTTTTATTTTTTGAGACAGAGTCTCATTCTCTTGCCCGGGCTGAAATGCAGTGGCATAATCATGGCGCCCTGCAGCTTCAACCTTTCCAGGTGATCCTCCCACCTCAGCTACTCCTGAGTACCTGGAGCTACAGGTGCATGCCACCATACCTGGGTAATTTTTACATGTTTTTTTGTAGAGATAGGCTTCCCCATGTTGTCAAGGCTTCACTCAAACTCCTGGGCTCAAGCCATCTGCCTGCCTCAGCCTCCCAAGAAATTAAAAATTTATATCAAAAAAATTTAGTCCAAAATTTACATTAGAAAACATATAAAATTACTTATAAAAACCATAGCCTACCAAAACTCATTCAACATGACACAGAAAGATTAGTAGTACAATAACTTGAAAATTTTGAATCTGCTCAGTAAATAACACCAGGTACAAAAAAAGTGTTAGTAAATAATTATTTGAAATATTTAAAGCATAGATAATTTAAATTCTATACAGTGTTTTTAAGAAAAACCAGGAGGAATGTATTTTAAGTGATAGACAAGAAGTTATATCAAAATGATTTGAAGAATGAATGAGGAACGTGAAAATGGAATCAGAGTAGTATCTTGTGGTTTAAATGAGGTTGTTTTGTAGTAGGAGAGACTTGAACAAATTGAAAGGTAAAACTTTAACTTTTATACAAAGTTAAGGGATTTTTACACAAAGTTAAGGGCCTTTTTATACAAGGAAAACAAAGAAAAATTCCCCTTATTTATGTTGCCAGATATGGTAAAATTAGAGAACTGAGATTAAATGGTATCTATTAATAAAACACATCTGAAGACATACTCAAAATGAAGAAATGCATGTCTCTTTTAACTATATTGATGGAATATAGAATGGGTGTAGAGCAGGGTAGGTTTATAGTTTTTCATATTAGTAAAAAGAGGTATTTCCTATTTGCATGGCTTCTATTTTCTCCAAAAATTAGGATTTGAGGTCATATTTTAGAGTCATTGGAAGGAAAGCAGTGAAGGGCTGGAAGTTTTCAGTTAGAGAGTTTGAATGTTTGTGAGACACGGCAAAGTGAGAGATTCTCATATTTGTAATAGGGATCCTGAGTAGGGTTCAGTACACATTTGAAGTAGGTGATGACCATAAAAGGGAGTCAGCTGGCCCTGTTTTATGACTTGCTGGCTGGGCATCAATTGACATCTTGGTTCCAAGTGGAAAGAAAATTAAGCTTCAGAATGGGTGGAATGGCTCATGCCTGTAATCCCAGTACTATGGGAGGTCAAGATAAGAGGATTGCTTCAGGCCAGAAGTTGGAAACTAGCCTGGGCAATGTAGTGAAAATTTAGCCTCCACAAAACTTAATCTCCACAAAAAATAAAAACATCGCCAGCATGGTGGCTTACACTTGTAGTCCTAGCTATTTGGGAGGCTGAGTCAGGAGGATCATTTGAGCCAGAAGTTCAATGCTGTGGTGAGCTATAATCACACCACTGCACTGCAGCCTGGGCAACAGAGTGATACTCATCTCCAAAAATAAAAAATAAAATAAAGATAAAACATAAATGGAAAAAATCAAGCTTTGGATTTATAGTTGTATAATAATTAATAAAATATACATTATTTAAGAGACTTACAAAGCACATGTTAGTATGCATTTTTTCAGTCTTGGGCAGTTCTTTATAGAGCATGAAAAGGAACTAATATGCATGTGAGGGAATCCTATTTTCCTAACATTATTAGAATTTGCTTTAAGTTATAAATGTTAGCATGATTTGAATAAACTACTTAGTTTTGCTTAGTAGAATTCAGTAGGTGTTGAAGATATAGCAATTCTTTCATCAGAAATGTAAATGATGACATTACATAAAAACGTGCTAATCAAACATAAAATTAAACAGATATCTCTCTTCTATTTCTAGTCAGGAACTGCACTTTCCAAGTTTGTAACATTACTTAGACTGTTAACTTTCTAGAGAAACACACAACTGTTTTGTGTGTAGTCAGGCACTTGGAAAGAGGATTGTGGAAGATTTTTAATGATGATAATGCAATTGTGATGAAATAATAAACATGTCTATTTAGCTCAGTGAATGATGGTATCGATTGAATAGTAAATGGACTACCCGTATTGTGTTTCAGATATGGACTTCTTATATATTATAAGCCCAAATGTGCACAGAATGTTCTGCATTGGTGGAATGGGCAATGAGCCAACTAACCCCAGACTCATCAAACTGTGACAGGGAAAGCGTATCTCTCTGGCTGAGGAGAAAGAGAATTCTGAGCCATAATGCTCATTCTTTAGTATAAAATGTGCACTAATAGGCTGCATTGAGCTGCTGACAGTTTCTATGAAGAGTCTCTATTCTTTCAAATGCAAATATTTCAGAAACAGTCAGGTTCCCAGCACATGGATTTTAAAACCGAGTCATTCTTCACTGTGGACTTACATAATTGCACACTGGGGACATTATATATTTATACAGATAATGGATACAATTCAAGCAGCTGCCTACTGAAGTTAATGGAAGGCCTGTCTTCTGAGAAGAGAATGTGAATATATACATATACGCATATATATTTATACATTTTCTTCCTTTTCTTCCCACTCAATCTCTGACTAGCCTTATTGTAGAATGCCTTTTTTCCCCAATAATTTGAATTCCTTGAGTTTCAACTTTATATGATCAATCTTGATTTCTATGTATTTTTAAAATTTGTTATTTATGGAGAGTAGAAAGAGTTGAAAAATTACACATATGTATCTGAAACTGTAAATCATATCTCTCTAACTGGGGTGAAAATGCTGTAGGGTTACAAGAGTTATGGATATTCCATTAAAGGGAATAGATTTTTGGAGTCAAACACCTTATGTTTTCATCCTGGTTCCACTGATTACTAATACATGTCTTTAGGTTACTTAATGCCTCTCAGGTTCAGTTTCCTTATTTCTAAAATGATATTTTTCTTGCTAAGGACTTATTGCATATTAGATACTCAAAAAGTTAGTTTGATTTATTTACTTTTGTTTTCTCAGGGTATGTTATATGAGAGTGTTAAAAATGCAATTCCTGGTGATAATGCATTATGAGTTTTTCTCTTTTTTGGGGAGTTTTACAAAACAGTATTTATTCTTAAAATATAAGATGAGTTCTGATATCTAGTCTATTTCTTCTTCTTTTTTTTTTTTTTTCATTTTCTTATTATACTTTAAGTTCTAGGATACATGTGCAGAACGTGCAGGTTTGTTACATAGGTATAAACGTACCATGGTGGTTTGCTGCACCCATCAACCCATCATCTATATTAGGTATTTCTCCTAATGCTATCCCTCCCCTAGCCCCCCAACTTCTGACAAGTCCCACTGTGTAATGTTCCTCTCCCTGTGTCCATGTGTTCTCATTGTTCAACTCCCACTTATGAGTGAGAACACGCGGTGTTTGGTTTTCTGTTCCTGTGTCAGTTTGCTAAGAATGATGGTTTCCAGCTTCATCCATGTCCCTGTAAAGGACATGAACTCATCCTTTTTATGGCTGCATAGTATTCTATGGGATATATGTGCTACATTTTCTTTATCCAGTGTATCATTGATGGGCATTTGTGTTGGTTCCAAGTCTTTGCTATTGTGAACAGTGCTGCAATTAACATACATGTACATGTGTCTTTATAATAGAATGATTGATAATCCTTTGGATATATACCCAGTAATGGGATTGCTGGGTCAAATGAAATTTCTGGTTCTAGATCCTTAAGGAATCACCACACTGTCTTCCATAATGGTTGAACTAAATTTACAGTCCCACCAATGGTGTAAAAGGGTTCCTAATTCTCCACATCCTCTCCAGAATCTGTTGTTTCCTGACTTTTGATGATTGCCATTCTAACTGGTGTGAGATGGTATCTCATTGTGGTTTTGGTTTGCATTTCTCTAATGACCACTGATGATGAGTTTTTTTTTTTTTTTTTTATGTTTCTTGTCCACATAAATGTCTTTATTTGAGAAGTGTCTGTTCATAGCCTTTGCTCACTTTTTGATGGTGTTGTCTGATTTTTTTCTTGTAAATGTGTTTAAGTTCTTTGTAGGTTCTGGATATTAGCCCTTCGTCAGGTGGATACGTTGCAAAAATTTTCTCCCATTCTTTAGGTTACCTGTTCACTCTGATGATAGTTTCTTTGCTGTGCAGAAGCTCTTTATTATAATTAGATCCTATTTGTCAATTTTGGCTTTTGTTGCCATTTCTATTAGTGTTTTAGTCATGAAGTCTTTGTCCATGCCCATGTCCTGTATAGGATTGCCAAGGTTTTCTTGTAGGATTTTTATAATTTCAGGTCTTACATTTAAATCTTTAATCCATCTCGAGTTAGTTTTTGTAAAGTGTAAGGAAGGGGTCCAGTTTCAGTTTTCTGCAGATGGCTAGCCAGTTTTCCCAACACCACTTATTAAATAGGGAATCCTTTCCCCATTGCTTGTTTCTGTCAGGTTCGTCAAAGATCAGATGGTTGTAGCTGTGTGGCATTATTTCTGAGGACTCTGTTCTGTTCCATTTGTCTGTATATCTGTTTTGGTACCAGTACCATGCTGTTTTGGTTACTCTAGCCTTGTAGTATAGTATGAAGTCAGGTAGCATGATGCCTCTAGCTTTACTCTTTTTGAGTATGATTTTCTGGGCTATATGGGTTCCTTTTTGGTTCCATATGAAATTTAAAGTATTTTTTTCTAATTCTGTGAAGAAAGTCAATGTTAGCTTGATGGGGACAGCATTAAGTCTATAAATTAATTTGGGCAATATGGCCATTTTCATGATATTGATTCTTCCTATCTATGAGCATGGAATATTTTTCCATTTGTTTGTGTCCTCTCTTATTTCCTTGAGCAGTAGTTTGCAGTTCTCCTTGAAGAAGTCCTTCACATCCCTTGCAAGTTATATTCCTGGGTATTTTATTCTATGTAGCAATTGTGAATGGGAATTCACTCATGATTTGGCTCTCTATCATTGGTGTACAGGAATGCTTGTGATTTCTGCACATTGATGTTGTGTCCTTAGACTTTGCTGATGTTTCTTATCAGCTTAAGGAATTTTGGGGCTGAGACGATGGGGTTTCCTAAATATAAATTCACTATGTTGTTACCCACAGAGAATTATCTGCCAGCCTGCTCACCTTACAAGTGCACAGTCAAAGGCATTTTTACTTTTTGCTATAGAAGCAGCTCTAATGTATGGTGTCTTGTGAATGCAACTAATCAAGTCTGAAAAGATTTAGTTAGGACAATTGAATCTTTAAGCAAACCAGAAACTCTTTTAGCCTCCTTTGAGGTGCTGGGCTCCAGGCGAGGATCCTCTCATAAGCACCATGTCTCTTCTCCATCGAGCTTCGGTGCAATTTGAGAAATAACAGAGAGAATAAGGAGTCTAAACATCACCTTTACTACTGATAAATTTAGGTAAGGGTACACAACTTAGTGTAAAAAGTAAATGGGACTACTATATGAATTTTAGGTATAGGGAAAGTTACTCAGTCAATTCTAGGCAATGCTGATCTGGGGCAGGCTCTTGCCGTGGTAGTGGGATAGTGACAGTGGGAGAATGTGTGTTCCCTATAGTCAGTAAGAGGAGAAAAGGTAGAGGTTTTAAGTGAGTGGAGAAAGGCCTAGGAAAAGACATTCCTCATCATGGAAATCAAGAAGGAGCAAAAGGCACTTACTCCCTTCTAATAATGAGATGATTATATTTTCATCAAGACCAAAATTCGTATTCACACTTGTTCCAAGTGTCTAAAGGTGTGAAAATACCTTTTCAAGGCTAACGATACAACATTCAACTTTTCTTTCAAAAGCTTACATTTCTGCACCGCAATGTATATTGTCAAATACATTTCCAGTTCACAGTGAATTTCTCAAGAGGGTATTTCAGTGATTCAGGAAGGGTTAAATGCAAAAAGAAATGATCCAAGGGTGTTTGGATGACTATTTCTTTACCATTGTCCAACCCTGTTTGTCAGACACTGTGTTAGATGCTATTATTATTTCAATCTGTAAAACAACTCTCTGGTGTAAGTAATATAAATTCAATTTTATAAATGAGGAGAATGAGGCACTAGGGGTAATTTGAGACCATTTTTAGGTAAGAAATAGCACAAACAAGACATGAGTCTGATTAACTCCAAATCTTTACCACATTCCACTGCACTGTGGTATCATTATATCCATTTAGGAATCCTGATTGCAAGCAACGGAAACTGATTACTGTTATCTTAAATAGAATAGAATGGAAGAAAAGAAGTGGCTCACTGAATAAATAGCTGCCTAGAGAATTAGACTTGGAAGTCTTGCAAGAACCAAAGTACCTCCACAGGGCCAAGAACAGGAAGGACAATGAGCATTTTTCAGCACAAGAGTAGACCAGGTAGACCAAGTCACTGCTTCTGGTCACCACCACCACAGGATGTAGCTATCACAAGTTGTCCTCCAGACAGCACTACTTCACATAGTCTTGCATAACTAAGGAGGAAGGATTCATATTATGGAAAAAAATCAAAGATTCCCTCCAAATTGATTTTAAAATGCTTCTTACCAGGCATCTAGCTGTTTTGTCTCCACAAACTTCATGATCTTTATGTTGCAGTCACAGACAGCATGTTGAAATCTGTGAATTCTAACAACCTAATTCAGTGCTAGTCATAGAATAGAACGTATTATACTTGGAAAATGACTTTCTTAAAAGTATTTGATATGTTAGAACAGCAATTTTCTCCCATAGTTTTAATTGGGGAATTAAACTTGTTCCTTAAAATTCAAATGATTTATTAACTAGGAATTAACATTTTTAGCTAAAATGTAACCTTAATTCCAAAGCCAATTGCATTCAGAATAGCTATAGATTAGATTTACATAGTATAGAAAAGATAGGAAAGTTGAAAAGTAAGGCATATTATAAATTTTTAATACAACTCAGGTCAGTCCCAAGTAAAAATTTTGAAAACTCAAATTCTGCCTTAAAAATATGTGTTTTCAAATGTTGGAACTATGTTGATAATTTAAGTAGAAAATAGTTTTATCAACTAATATCTTCAATTTACAACTCAAGTGTGTAAGTTTGAATTGAATTTAAACCAAATAAAAAGATACAAAATTGTGATTTTTTTCTTGTAAGAAAATGTGTGTTTTCTAATAAATTGGTTATTTATAACTTCTATGTTTATTGTATAAAATGTTTTATCATGTTAATTTTTTCACATCCTAATTTTTCTATTCTCTTTAAGGTTAAATTAACAATCAGACCTCACATATTCTGAAGAGCTTTATGCAAGAAACTCTGTAACAATGTTGGTCAAAAAGCAGAAATAGGAAGCACATATACGACAGGTATTTTTCCAGTCAAAAGTTGTGTTTTGAGAGCATTCAATGAACTGGGCATATTGGCTTGTGCCAACTTCAGCTACTTGGGAGATTGAGGCAGAAAGATTTCTTGAGTTTAGGAATTCAAGATCATCCTGGACAAATAGTGAGACTCTATCTTTAAAAATAAGTAAACAAATAAAATTTAAAGGAAATAAAGAAAAGAGTTGAAGAGAGTTAGCATATAAAAATGTAAGCATGAAAAATAACAATCCAAGCATGAACTTTTACATATACAAAGTGTTGGCTAGAGCCTCTATATATTGAATATATGATAGGTAATATGTAAACAATAGCTAACGTGTATTGAGGTCATACATTATAAGCTGAATACTAGGTTTTTTTGCATATGTCCAATTTATAGAACTTTACATATACTTAATTTATTAAACAACTTTATGAGGCAATTCTTCATTTTAAAACAAAATAAACAGGCATAGAGACGTAAGTAGCTTGCCCAAGGAATCATTACTGTAAGATTTGGATGTAGGCAGTCTGTTCCAGAGCCCAAGCTTTTAACACCACAGTAAGTTCCCTCTCAGGTGAAGAAGACACAATACTGACATTTTCATAAATCAATAAGTAATGATTAGGCAATAGGCAATGCATAGACTCACTGATGCTACCATTTATTAATTAATAAATTAAGAAATTTATAATTGTCACCATATTTCCATGTATATTATCTCACTGGATGAAACAAACTTATGAGATAGATTGGCAATATTATGATCATGTAAAAGAAAGGAAGAAAAGAACATGTTCATTGCCTTCTCCAGTTTATTTAATTGATAACAAAGTTGAAACTATAATGAAAAATGATCTGAGTTTGAAGCTCTCCTCCAGGGCTCCTGGCTGCTACAAATAGCCACTGCCTACTGCAGAGCCCAAAACTCATGACCAGGATGTCTTTCAGATTCACAGATGTTTGATAATTTTTACTTTTAATTTATTCATTCACTTATTCAACATGTGATTAAAGAAATATTGACTCTGTGATCTTTTTCAAGGTGCCAAGTTGTGCTAAGGGCTTGGATAAAAAAGCGATTGACATAGTTTTTTCTCTTGTTGAAGTCTGAGTCTAGTGGAATTATAGTAAGTATCAAATATATTCAGCACTTACTACATACAAAGTGCTGAGTTTACTATTTTTTTTAAATTTATTCCTCATGGTTCTACAATATAATAGGTAGAAATGTAGACAGGAGATCTATATACATATATATAGATACAATATATACATCTAATTGTACTAAAATCATTAAAACTAAACAAAGAATGAATTACAACATTCAAGGATTGAGAAGTAGAGGAAACCAAAACAATGCAAGTAGGTGGATGAGCGAGCTGACTTAGCAGATCGCAGATCGAATGAAGCCTAATCCTTATCCAACAATTCCAGTCCCAGGGACCCTCAAGAGGATATTAGGTCAGGATAAGGAGCTGGGGAAGTTAAAATAAGGAGGACAAAAAGGAAAGACAAGATTCCTGGGTTTCCTCTCCTCTCCATGTATCTGGATGGTGATTCTCACTTCTTAGAGCAAAAGTCTGAAGACTTATTTTTGGAAATAAAGAGTGTCCATTCTGAACTCAGAAGTTTAAATTAATTTATGCACACTTATGCTGAATGACAGACTGTCTTCTCTCTTCTCACATTTGCTTCTTCCATTTTCTTCCAAGTTTAACATATTGACTTCTACCCTCCAGACAAGAAGCTAGAACATTTCTGTTGTTGGAAACCTGAACATATTAAGGAAAAAGATTAAAGATTTTGCTATCTGGTGTACCCCAATAACTTACCTTCCTGAGTCATGCTATGTGGAAGCTCAAATTTGACAAGTCTCACCCATTCAAAGCTTCCAAATTATAACTAGCTCCACAACTTCTATCATTAGCAACAACCTAACAGACAAGTAGTATAAATTTAAGGTGAAAGTTAGAATACAAAATAAGCAAACAAACAAAAAATCAACTTGGAGGAAAAATAAATAGAAAAAAACTAAAAGAAAAGTTATTGTTATTAATATAGTCAGAGAGAAATGGGAGAATATACATATATAAAGTAATATAGGATGTGCTAAGAAAATACACACTCTAGGAATAAAAAAATGCTGCTTGGAGGTTAAAAACAATAGTAATGGTGAAATATCTGTGGAAACATATAGAATCTTTGGGAGGTAATGGAAGGAATCGTTCACAAAAGGAAATGAATGAAATATATACCTTCTGGGAGGTATTTCCCAGAAGGTGCAGCATTTGAATAAGACCCCTGGAAAATAACACATGGGAAGAAAGAATTCATTATTTAAATAATTCAAGAAAATTTCTCAGTATGTAGTTTAAAAGGTGCCATCAAATGCCCTGTCCATGAGATGAAAAATCACCCCATTAAATGTCAGACTATCAAGTATAAAGAGAATATTCTGCAATATTTTAAGGTAGGAGAAAATAAAACAAACAAATTACAGATTACATGCAATGGAGCGGAACCAGATGACTTCGTATTTATTAACAACAACCCTAGGCACTAAGAGACAATGTAGCAACGTCTTCAAAATTCTGAACAAAAATTACTTCTTTCTTAAAATTTTATACCAAGTCACAGTATCATTCAACAACGAAAACTGAAAAAAAACAAACAAACCCACATTTCTTAAACATGCAAATTTCTTTTTTTTTTTTTTTTTTTTTTTTTGAGACGGAGTCTCGCTCTGTCGCCCAGGCTGGAGTGCAGTGGCTGGATCTCAGCTCACTGCAAGCTCCGCCTCCCGGGTTTACGCCATTCTCCTGCCTCAGCCTCCCGAGTAGCTGGGACTACAGGCGCCGGCCATCTCGCCCGGCTAGTTTTTTGTATTTTTTTAGTAGAGACGGGGTTTCACCGGGTTAGCCAGGATGGTCTCGATCTCCTGACCTCGTGATCCGCCCGTCTCGGCCTCCCAAAGTGCTGGGATTACAGGCTTGAGCCACCGCGCCCGGCCTAACATGCAAATTTCTTTTTTAAATTACCTCCCACATTCCCTTTTCCAGAAAGATGTGGAAGAGCATAAAAGACAATGAATGAATTCACATTGTTACACTTAACATTGGGGCTGAGGACAGAACAATGTTCTGTCTTTAGTGTCATTCATTGTGCTCTGCATCTAGCTGGTAGTAGGGAGAAAAAGAAGATGGAGGAAGCCTGCATACTCCTTAAAAGTACTTCCCCAGAAGAGACATATAACTTATTTTCACATTATATTGGTAAGACCTAATCGCATGACCACTAGATTAAAAAGGGTCTTGGACATATAGTCTCAGGTTGAGCATCTACTACCAAGTAATATATCTATACTATGAATGGGAAAGCAAATATTTAGATAGACACCTAGTTATCTGTTATATAGAGAAAATTGGAAAAAAGAAAGACATATTTTATTAAGTAGGTACACATAATAAAATAATATGCAACCATTAAAATAAGAGAAGCTTACTACAAACTAGATATGATCTGATTACTAGGCTAAATTCACTGAAAAAAGTGCAAAGTGTAAGAACCTGCAAAATGCAAACATTCATGCAAAAAAGAAAAATATATATACTTTATATACACAAAATGTCTCTGGAAACACAAAGATAAGACTATAATCCATATGTATTTTATATTAATCAAGGTGTTACTTTTATTTCTGGAATTGTTAGGTTCTATTTATTTTTCAAGTTTTCTTTTTACACGCAAATGTAATTGGAAGCCTAGCTGTTTCATTAACTGTGTTCTCCTTGAAAAATGGTAATGTCTCTTACAATAAAGAAAAAAAAATCTATGTGTGTATGTATAAGCAATTACAAGTTTTAGACTCAGCAAATTATCCAAATAAAGTAATGGTAGTTAAAGAGGATACTATATGCTTAATGGATCATGAAACACATTAAAAATGTCTCTTACCACTTCTAATATGTTCCCCAGGGATGGCAGTTGTATCTCAGACTGTCTCCCTCGTTCTTTATTTTCTACCCAAACATCTATTTCTTGTAGTCTACATATGGCCTCTTGTTTCTCTCCTTCTCCATATGTACTAGTCAAGATTCTCCAGAGAAACAGAACCAATAGGAAATTACATATATGTTACAAATGTGTGTGTATATAAAATAAGATACTGGCTTATGCTATTATGGAGCCTAAGAAATCCCACCATATGCCATTTGCAAGCTGGAAACACAGGAAGGCTGGTAGTATAGTTCTAGGGCCTAAGAGACAGAGGCCTGGTGATATAGACTCCAATACATGTCTGAAGATCTGAGAACCATGACTGCTAAGGGCAGAAGAATATCAATGTTCCAGCTTAAGCAAGTAGGCTGAGGAGGGCAATTTTGAACTTTTTCCACTTTTGTTCTGTTCAGGCCCTCAATAAGTTGAAAGATGCCACATTTTTTTCATAAGTGGAAAAAATCCACACTCACATTGAGAAGGGCCATCTGCTTTACTCACTCCATATCCATTATTCAAGTGCTAATTTCCTCTAGAAACACCCTCACAGAAACACCAAGAAATAATGTTTGATCAGATCTGGATACATTGTAGCCTAGTGAAGTTGACATGTACAATTAACCATCGCAAGTTCACAACTTACGAACTTGGCATCCATACACATACCCTTAAACCACAATTAATATCCAAATAAAGGCACTAACAAGGTCATGATTTCACTTAAAATAATATGACCACTCTGCTTACAACAAAAAATGCACTAACCCTTTTCCAAGAAGAGGAGGTAAAGTCTTTGAGTGATGTTTACTCTTCTTAATATTCTGTAACATATACTAAATACTATGATGTAAAATAATTAATGATTGTAATATAAAATATTTAAATAGATAAATTTAAATACTTAAATAAGTTAATACATTTTATGGTACAAAAAATGATAAGAGAGAAAAGAAAAAAAAAGATATTTCACACACACCCATACACACACACACACACACACACACACACACACAGACACAAAGTATTCATCACACATGAAGGAAGAAATGCTCTTGACAATTACAGTCTATTTTTTTTAAACTGGTCTTGGAATTGTAGCTAGTACTTATAACTATCTTAGTTCACTACTCATTCTATAGTTTCTTTGCCTTCAGCAAGCACCTCAGGCAGTTGTAGTTTGCTACATTTTTGGACTCTCCATACTTCTGAATCAACAGCCATAGGAGGAAACTACTGGGATGGCTGAAGCAATTGATCCTGACTATCAAGAGGAAATTGAACCACTCCACAATAGAGGTAAGTAGAAGTATTTCTGGAATACAGGATATCTCTTAGGATATCTCTTAGTGAAAACATGCCCTGTGACTAAGGGCAGTGGAAAAGTACATGGACCCAATCAGGGTAGAACTACTGAAAACACAGATCTCTAGTTAAATTGAATGATTCTTGTGTCTCCTGGTAGAAGCAGTACCTCCTTTGGAGCTAAGACCTCTAGTGTAGCAGAGCATAAGGTTGTTGAAACAGAAAGCAAAAATTTTGCTAGTGAGACACGAGGGACAATAGTGAGTGGTGCCACGAAGTAAGAGCGAGTGGTGCCAGTCCCATTACCACCTTTGATTCCTGGACCTGTGACTCCCAGCTATGGGAGAAAGAGCACCATATATTGGATGTTGATTCAGAGCATATACAGCTTTCTGGAGAACCTTATTCCAACCCTGCAAGGTATTGCTATTCAGCTAGCACTGTAACTGAATCTTCAAAAGGCCATTTGACCTGTTAACAAGACAGCTGTTTCAGGAAGGTAAGGAACATGGTAAGACCAATGAATGGATGAACATGGATCCATTGCTCACTTCTTTTGCTGTGATATCAGTTTCTTGATCAGAAACAATGCTGTATAGAATATCAGGATGGTGGATTAAGCATTCTGTAGGTCCACAGGTAGTATTTTTTTGTAGAAGCTCTGCATGCAGAGAATGCAAATTTGTAATCAGAGTAAGTGTCTATTCTCATGTAAACAAAACACTGTTTCTTCTGGGATGGAAATAATCCAATATCCAATGTAATCTACCTGCCACCATGTAACTAGCTAATAAACCTGAGGAATGGCACTACATTTAGGGCTAAGTGGTGGTCTCTGCTGCTGACAGATTGGGCACTTAACAATGGCCATAGATAGCTAGGTCTTAGTGAGTGGAAGTGAATGTTGCTGAACCCATGCTTTTAACCTCCGTCCCTGCTATTGTGATGCTTTGTGCATTAGCCCTTTGGGCAACGACAGGAGGGGCTGCGGAAAGAGTGTTGCTTATATCCAAAAAATGGGTCATCTTATCAACTTGATTATTAAAATCATCCTCTACTGAAGTCAGTCTTTGGTGTGCCTTCACAGGGGATATAAATATCTTCTTTTTTTTAACCCTCTCAGAAATATCTATCCACTTACCTCTCTCCAAAATTACTTTATTGTCAATTTTTGAATAATGTTTCTTCCAAGTCCCCACCCATTCAGCTAAATCACTGAAACAGCCCATAAGTTGGTATATAATTGCATGTCTGGTCATTTCTCCTCCTAAGGAAAATGAGCAACTAGGTACATTACTAAAAATTTTGCTTACTAAGAGGATTTTCTTTTATAACCAGCTTTCAAAGTCCCAGAGAGGGTCTATAGTGCTATAACTGTCTACTTTAAGGTGGTGCCTGCATATAATGCACAGCCATCTGTAAACCAGGCTCAAGTCTTCTCTTCCTTCAGTTGATCATAGAGAACTTGCCATGAGGCTACAGGTACAAGATCTGAGAGTTCAAACAGCATAGCAAGAGTTAAAACAGCAGAGAGGAACTAGGGGCATTCCAGACCTTCAAGTAACTTAATTGTGCCTTCAGGGCCTCCTCAGGTCCAGTCACATACCACTTCCATTTGATCAAGAAGGATTGCTATGCACAGTCAACTTTATGATTTAATGAGTCAAATAATACCCAATTTATGGTGAGTAGCTCAGGTTGCATGGTTACTTGGTAGCCCATGATTGAGCATTCAGTCTCTACTAACACCTACTAGCAGGCCAAGAGCTGTTTCTGAAAAGGAGTGTGATCATCTACAGAGAATGGCAGCATCTTGATCCCAAATCCTAAAACCCTGCATTGTGATTCACTTATAGAGGTCTGCCCAAGACTCCATACATCATCCCTATTTACCACTGACACTTTAAGCACCATTGGATTTGCTAGATCATATGGCTCAAGAGGCAGAGTAGCATGCACAGCAGCCTGGACCTGTTGCAGAGCCTTCCCTTGTTATGGAACTCACTCAAAACTAGTAGTGTTCTGGGAACTTGGCGAATGATCCAGAGTAACCTACTCAAATGAGAAATATGTTGCCTCCAAAATTGAAAGAGACCCACTAGGAATTCTGCATTTTTTTTTTTTTTTGGTTGTAGGAGGAGCTAGCTGCAACTAATCCTTCATGTTAGAAGGAATATCTAGAAATGCTTATTATCGCTGGATCCCTAAAAGTTTCACTGAGATATAGGTCTGTGAACTTTAGTAGGATTTATTCCCCACACCCTGACACAGAAATGTCTTACCAATAAGTCAAGAGTAGTTGCTAATTCTTGCCCACTAGATCCAAACAGTATAAAATCATCAATGTAATGGATCAGTATGATATCTTATGAAAATGAAAGGCAATAAAAATTCCTGCACACTTTTATTGTATAATTGCTTTATATTGTCTGTGGGTTATTGCTTGAGCGTGTTTTTGTGGTAGCAGGTATCAATCTCTTGTTTCCGTGTTTATCACTCCCTTAAAGACCTCTTGTAAGGCTTATCTGGTGGCAACAAATTGTCTTAGTGTTTGCTGGTCTGAGAAAGATTTTATTTCTCCTTTGCTTATGAAGCTTAGTTTGGTCGGATATGAAATGCTTGGTGGGAATTTCATTTCTTTGGAGGTCCCCTATCTCTTCTGACTTTTAAGGTTTCTGCTGAGAGGTCAGCTACTAGTCTGATGGAGCTCCCTTTGTAAGTGACATGACCTTTCTCTCTAGCTGCCTTTAATATTTATTCATTTGCACTGACCTTGGTGAATCTTATTACTGCATGCCTTGGGAATGGTCATCTTGCATAGTATCTTACAAAGGTTTTCTGTATTCCTTGAATTTTCATATCCACCTCTCTAGCAAGATTGGAAAATTTTCAGGGACTGTATCTTCAAATGTGTTTTCCAATTTGCTTGCTATCTTTTTCTCTCAGGAATGCTGATGAGTCATAGATTTGATCTCTCTACATAATCCCACATTTCTCAAATATTTTGTTTATTTTTATTTTATTTTTTATTTTTGCCTGACTGATTTGATTCAAATGACTGGTCTTTGAGTTCTGCGATTCTTTCCTCATCTTAGTCAATTCTGCTTTAATACTTCCAATTGTATTATGATATTCTCATAGAGAAGTTTTCAATTTCAGGAGTTCAGTTCAGTTCTTTCTTTTAATGAATATTTTGACTTTAGCTGGAACAATCAGGCAAGAGGAAGAAATAAAAGGCATTCAAATAGAAAAACAAGAATTCAAACTATCTCTATTGCTAAGGATGTGATTCTATATGGAGAAAACACTAAAGACTCTGTGCAGTGCAGCTTATAGACCCATTGCTATTCACATCAAACTATCAACATCATTATTCACAGAATTAGAAAGCACTAGAATAATGTTTTATAATAAAACACATACGAAACTAAAAAAAGAGCCCAAATAGCCAAAGCAATCCTATAGAAAACAAAACAAAACAAAAAAAACCACCACCAACAACAAAAAGGAAACAAAGCTTGAGGCATCACACTCCCTGACTTCAAACTATATTATTAGGCTATGTAACTAAAACAGCATGATACTAGTACAAAAACAAACATATAGACCAACGAAATAGAATAGAAAATTCAGAAATAAAGCCACGCAATCTTTTACATGGTCCACAGAAACAAGCAATGGGGAAAGGACTCCCTATTCAATAAAAAGTGCTGGATAACTGGCTAACCATATGCAAAAGAATGAAAGTGGACCCTTACTTTTCACCATATACAAAAATCAACTCAAACTGGATTACAGATTTAAATGTAATACCTCAAGCTATAAACATCTCAGTTTATAGCTGTGAAGTACCCGTGAAGTACCCTTCTTGACACTGGTCTTGGCAAATAATCTTTGTCAAAGTCCCTAAAAGCAACTGCAACATAAACAATAATTGACATGTGGGATTTAATTAAACTAAAGAGCTTCTGCACAGCAAAGGAAACTATCAACAGAGTAAACAGACAACCTACCAAATGGGAGAAAGTATTTGCAAACTATACATCTGATAAAGGCCTAATACCTGGAATCTATAAGCAACTTAAAAAAACGAACAAGTAAAAAACAAATAACCACATTAAAAAGTTGGCAAAGGATATGTATTAGTCTGTTTTCATGCTGCTGATAAAGACATACCTAAGACTGGGCAATTTAAAAAAGAAAGAGCTTTATTGGACTTACAGTTCCACATGGCTGTGGAGGCCTCACAATCATGGCAGAAGGCAAGGAGGAGCAAGTCACACCATACACGGATGGGAGCAGACAAAGAGAGAGCTTGTGCAGAGAAACTCCCATGTTTAAAACCATCCGATTTCATGAGACACATTCACTATCATGAAAACAGAGTGGGAAAGACCCACCCGCATGATTCAGTTATCCTCCACCAGGTCCCTACCACAACATGTGGGAATTATGGGAGCTACAAGATGAGATTTGGGTAGAGATACAGAGCCAAACCATATCATTCTGCCCCTGGCTCTTCCCAAATCTCATATTTTCACATTTCAAAACCAATCATGCCTTCCAAACTGTCCCCCAAAATCTTAACTCATTTCAGCATTAACTCAAAAATCCACAGTCCAAAGTCTCATCTTAGACAAGGCAAGTCCCTTCCACCTATGAACATGTAAAATCAAAAGCAAGTTAATTACTCCCTGGATACAATGGGGGTACAGGCATTGGCTAAATACAGCCATTCCTAATGGGAGAAATTGGCCAAAACAAAGGGACTATAGGCCCTATGCAAGTCTAAAATCCAGCAGGGTGGTCAGATCTTAAAACACCAAAATGATATCCTTTGACTTCATGTTTCACATTCAGGTCACACTGATGCAAGAGGCAGGTTTCCATGGGCTTGGGCAGCTTCGCCCCTGTGACATTGCAGGGTACAGCGTCTCTCCTAGATGGTTTCACAGGCTGGCGTTGAGTGTCTACAGTTTTTCCAGGTGAACGGTGCAAGGTGTTGGTGGATCTACTATTCTGGGGTCTGGAGGTTGGTGGCCCTCTTCTCATAGCTCCACTAGGTGGAGTCCAGTAGGGACTCTGTACGGGGGCTCTGACCACACATTTTCCTTCTGCACTGCCCCAGCGGAGGTTATTCATGAGAGCCCCGCCCCTGCAGCAAACTTCCTCGACTTCCTCGTGGGCATACATGGGTTTCCACACATCTTCTGAAACGCTAGGCCAAGGTTCCCAAACCTCAATTCTTGACTTCTGTGCACCCACAGGCTCATCCACATGGAATCTGCTAAGGTTTGGGGCTTGCACCCTCTGAAACCATGGGTCGAGCTATTCCTTGGTCCCTTGTAACAATGGCTGGAGTGGCTGGGATGAAGGGCACCAAGTCCCTAGGCTGCACACAGCATGGGGACCCTGGCCCCAGTCCGTGAAACCATTTTTTTCTCCTAGACTTTTGGGTCTGTGATAGGAGCAGCTGCCATGAAGATCTATGACATGTCCTGGAGACTTCTTCCTCAAAGGGACGTAACCTCATCTTCACTCAGAGTTCTGAGTTTATAAACTGACTCAAGTCTGAGAATTGGATGAGGGGCCATGACTGTTTTTATAACTTAAGTTAGTCTTTTGTTCACTTGACCTAGAAATTTTGTTTATACAGATCAGGTAAGTGTTTATTAGGTTTCCTATGTATTTCATTTTAAGGAACACCATAATCAATTAGCCAATGCCATGAGTTTGTAAGAGTCTGACTGTTCTAATTGATGCTTTGACTCTATGATGTATTATGGCAACCACATCCATCTTACTATTTGTATTTGAACACTACCACTAAGCCTCTGCCACCCACAGATCCGATTACTTCCATTCCATTTAGGTTTCCTAATTCAGTGACTATAGTTCTCACTGTAAGGTCTGCCCTTCAGAGAAGAGTAATCACAGAGTTCTTCAGGGATACTGGGGCTCCCCTCACAAATTTATTTATCATATTATCGGTAAAAGATATGTTTTCTAGACCTTCCTAGTATGGATGAGTACATCCTAAATGACAAATCTACCCTAACATTCCAATCTCCATAAGCTGTTAATTTCTCCCTCTATATGAAACAAAGATATGTCCTGAATATTTGGTTTACTCACTGTTGGCCATCTTTTGGTCTGTATTTCAGCTAAACAATCAACCAACAAATCAAACTACTCCAGCCCTTTGTAGCTTCCAAACTGTAACATTAAGTGTAGAACCTGCATAGTGAGCCCATGTCAATAAAGTTAGACCTGATCCAACTTTATGACTTGTCCATCATTACTGCACACATTTAGTTTCCATTTCTACACATGTTCCCTAGTTTTCTATCTGTATTAGTTAGAAAACTCAATCATTTCCTTTGGAGTGTAATGTACTTTCTCATGGGTCAAACATCATACCTCTCTTTTAAAGACCTGCTAAGACTTGAGTCTAGTTATAGGTCTAGAAAAAAAATAGTGTGGGTGGTAAGTCCCAAGAATTAGCATTGTCTTGCATGGCAGCTGCCTCTGGCAGGAAGGTATTAGTTTTTTTCTCAGGTAATGCAGGATTACTCTTCTCAGATGAGGTAGAAAAGCTGATACTACTGTGGGTGGAGACTTCTGCTGGGGATGAATAGGGAGGTCAATTCTGCTGAGGGTGGGAGAGTCACTCCACTGGTGTAGGGAGACTTATTTACTGGTGAAGAAGACTCATCCAAGTTTGAGGGCTCAATGCCCTCAACTTCATCATGGTCTTCCCAAATGTCCCCATTTCAGTTGATAGAATCCCATTCCCTTCCAGTCAATGCTGTCATATTAACATTATACACTCTGGGAGGCTGGAAGTTTCATTTGTATTGTAATTCAGCCGGTCAAGTTGATGTTCTGTGTTTCATTTTCAGGAATTTTAGCTCTGCAGCTACAGGAAATAAATGTCTCCTTCAGGGTATAGATAGAATCTCTTGTGTCATTTAGGGGGCTCTTCAGCTGGGAATTTGAATCCCTGAGCTCATCTTTTTCTTTCCCTACTTTGCCCAGGGACATTAGGAGCAACCAACAATTCCATTATATTTGTTAGTGCTCCAAAAATGTTTAAAGGCATATACAGTTACCTGGCTCCTTTCTTCTTATAAGTCATTCTTATAAGAGGTTGATTAGGAGCAAGCAATACAGATATTTTGTATATTTCTGTAAACAGTTCATAATTCCATGGACTATCAATGCTCTCTTACTACTGAAATTAGAGTCACTAGTGTCTTTAAATCTAATCATATTAGAAAGCCAGTTCCAGAAACCCAAGAACCAATTCAGAAAACTTATCCTTAAAGTCTGTTTCTCAAGATTCATTTTTGCTACCAAAATATTTATTAGTAAAGGTTCTCCAGATAAACTGAACCAATGAAATATATGAATATGAGAAATTGGCTCATGGATCATGGAGGCTGAGAAGATCTGCAGTTTTCAGTCTGTAAGTTGCTAGAGACTCAGGAAAGCTAGTGTTGTAATCTAGTCCTGAGAACCAGGGGAGCCGATGATGTCAATCTCAGTCTGAGGGCAGGGGAAGATGAAATGGCATTTCCCAGTTTATGCAGTGAAGCGAGGGTGGGGAGTGGGAGGGAAAAATTCTCTTTTTCCTGCTTTTTACTCTATTCAGAACCTGAATGGATTAGATGATGCCCAATCACAATGGGGAGGACAATCTAGTTTACTGAGTCTATTGATTCAAGTATGAATCTCATCTGGCATATGCAGAAACAATGTTTCATCTGGGTACTCTGTGGCCTTCTCAAACTGACACATGAAATTAACCACCACACTCTGCAAACAAAGGTGACACAGACAGAATATTTATTGAAGGTCAAGAAGAGAAAAAGAAACAGTTAGTACAACAGAATTCCCTTTAAAGGATACAGCTTAGTGTGAGGAAGACAGACTGTTGAAACAACTAACACTTTACCTTAATATCTTCTGTCTGTGTTTCTGCTTGGTATGTGTCATTAATCTCAGCTGGGCACAGTCTATGTTCCACATCTTTGTACATTTGGCTGGAATATTTGGCTGCTTTGCAAAAAATTTATGTGACCTATTTGAGCAAAATGTTTTGTCTTACAATGTCTTAAATAGTTGGAGGCACATAATAGAAAAAAATAAACTAGATTTTGTCAAGCAGCCATGGGTCATAGCATTAACTGTGTTTTTATTAGCCCTATGTCCTTTCCACAGGATTCCTGCATCAAATGTCTTGGCTATGCAAGGGTATATAAACCCAGTCCTGTCCCTCCAACTTGAGGCAATTCTAGAGGGCCATTACAGCTTCTTCCGCAGGAACAACTGAGGCCTTATTGTGACTGCACTGAAGTTCAACGACCCCATCTGTCCAGTCGTGCTTGTTGTACCCTCTCCCTCAAGTATTAATCCTGGCAGCAATCTTGCATACTAATTTCTGTTTCGGAATTTGCTTCCCAAGGAACTCAAAATGCAACACTATAAAACTCAGATGGTTCCATAAATGTTGGACTACACCAACCCGTATTTTTTGTTTTCAAAATTAAAGTTTTCTCCCTCTTTCATTAGGATTGATTTTGTGGCAAATATTTTGCTAGGTAATAAAATTTCAGAAGCTATGGTCTCTACTCTTAAAATATGGGGTATTTTAAAATGTCATTTTTCAGCCTAAGGCTAAAGATTCAATTCAGTCTTCATAGTACACTTGGGTGCTTCTCATTGGCCATGGAGGCTCATGTGCACCACTGTTCCTTCTCACTGCTGGATTTAGGCACGCTTTCTGCCTGTATGATTTTTCTGGTTCCCTGATTTCACAATTATGAGTCTTATTTCATATTTGTTGGTAATATCACATTGACTATTTTTTAAATTTAATTTAAAAATTTTGGATTATTCTTATTCTCAAGTTTTAGAGCTGTACAAAGACATTGGTAATAACATAAAAGAGAGCCCTGAATTTGGAAGTTAGAAATTATGGAATGGAATTATTCACTAATTAGTTATCACTTCACTAAAGGCTGTTAATCTATAAAATGACAATTATGTGAAACATATGGCTGTGGGAAATGAGATGTTAAATCTTTTTGTTAAGTAGGCATGTACAAAGCACAAATCATAGTGGGAAACAGGATAGAGAGCATATTAGTCTCTGAATTCCCAAGGACTTCGTTTGTAATAGGTTCTGATGAGCAATAGCATAGGGTAGTAGTGACAATATCTGTGGAGAAGCCTGGATCAGTTCAACCGCAGCTCCCCTCAGCCACGTGGCAGCTGAAGCATTTGCATTGCTGCTGTGACAAGCAGAGGAGTTACCCAGGGACCTCGGTAAGTAAAGGATCTACTACTGACACTCATATTCAAGTCTACTGTGGAAACTTGGATGACCAAATTATATAAATCTATTAACTATTCAACAAATATTTAGTGAGATCCTACAATGTGCAGGCCTTAGTTAAGGTGGGAGTTATACAGTGATGACAAAAAACAAATGGGAACTTGTCTTAATGAGATTTCCTCCTCGTGAGGAAACTAGTTATTTTTCTGTTCTTTCCCCTCCACGAATTGGATGGGGCTATTGATGCTACATAAATAGAACAAATGGTGATGGATAATTTCTCTGCAGAGGCCTGGTGACATACTGACTGACTTGAAAAATAAGCAGGTTTTTGTGCCAGAATGTTTTCCTTCTCTCATTTCTAAACTGCTCCTTTTTATCCAGAGCTAGCGGGGTTAATGGCAAGCAGGTCATAGTATGTAAAAACAGCAACAGTCTTTCTAACTACTCTCATCCCAGTTGAAATTCCAAAGTCTACTATTTTTTTCTTTCACATCTCACTAAGAATCAGTTAAACTTACATAGAATATCAATTTGTATACTTTTAAATCAAATTTACTAAGAAAGCAATTAATATGATAATCATTACATTTTATGATTCTGAATTTGATTCCCCTGGATTTGATGACTATAATGTTTGGGTTAAATGTTCATGGAAAAAGAGATGAGAATCTTTTAATCTCATTCTCCCTGAAATAATCACTTCTCTTTGCAATTATTTTTGTTATTTTCTAATTATTTAAATATTTATTCTCTTTAATTACTCCCTTCTGGAAATTGAGGGGATGTCCTGGGTATGCAATTGCCTTTCTAGACTACCTCTCGACCTAAGAACACATGCTCCTCAAATTTCTTCAGTATCAGTTTAGGAAAGAGGATTTATTATTTTTGTACTAGCCATAGAAACACTGTTTCCCTTCTTTCCCTCTCTAGTATCTCATATTGCCAGAAAAAAACAAAATTTAACAAAACAAAACAAAATACTGCCTATTGGATATTCTAGGAACTTTTAGAATAGAGAATTTAGTTGGATATTACATCACTCTATGACAAGATTCACATTTATGCTGAGATCTCAATAGTTGTAAAGAGCTCCAGAGAGGAGTTACTCAAAAATGCTTATGAGTAGTATTACTTACTGCTGAGGTAGGTTGTAAGGTACAGTTCTGTGATTGTTTGCAAAACCAGAAAGCAATTCTCTAGCTCAGCCATTCTGCGATTGGAGCCAGGAACCTTAAAATTAGAAGGCACTTTATTTTCCTGGCACACTCCTCCATGACACTTATCGGTTACAATACAAATTTTCTCAGAAATGGGTGTGGCAGTGGCAGCAGGGTTCCACCTGTCTGCCATGTTACTGAGTGGTGGATTCATAGCCATACCCTGTCAACTGGAACTGAATTCTGGACAGCTTTTCCCAGATAGCAGGGGTTCCTGCTGGAGGGGGAAGCAAAATTCTGGGGTGACACCAGGAAATTGAATGTCTGGGTCAGGGGCATGGCGTGGCATGCTATGAAATGAATATTGATAGCTCCTCAAAATTCATATGTTAAAGCCCAAATCTTCAGTGTGACAGGATTTGTAGGTGGGTACTTTGGGAGATAATTAATTAATGAGGGTAGAGGCCCCATAAATGGAATTAGTGCCCTTATGATAAGAGACATGAGAGAGATGATTGCTCTTTGATCTCCTCATATTAGGATATAATGAAAAGATGGTCATCTGCAAATTAGGAAGTGGTCTGCACAAGACACCACATTTGCTGGCATGTTGATTTTGGACTTCTCAGCTTTCAGAACTGTGAGAAATGAACATTTGTTAAACTACTCAGTTTATGTCATAGTTGTAATACCAGCCCAAACTGACTAATACACAGCCCAAGTAGACTAATATAGTATACATATATATACACACACACACACACGTGTATATGTATATACTCACACAAACATATACATACATATATATACACATATATCTAGAATTTTCAAATACTCAAAATGTTATCCATCAAAGTACATCAGCAAAAAATAAATCCCCTTTCCCTATATTTATCCATTCTATTTCCTTATCCAGAGATACGACCAATCTTTTTTTTTAGTTTTTATTTTTTTATTATACTTTAAGTTCCAGGGTACATGTGCACAACGTGCAGGTTTGATACATAGGTATACATGTGCCATATTGGTTTGCTGCACCCATCAACTCATCACCAATCTTATAAGTCTTTTCAATGTTCTTTCAGCTACTTTGGAGGTATGTTTTTGATTTTATGTTGTTGTTATTGTTTACACTACAATATTAAGTGATGTCAGTCAGTATTTTCAGAGAAATACCAAATTCCAAAGAAGAGATTCATTAGAAAGGACCTTAGAGTAACATGGATGAAAACAATAAATTTATGTTCACAATTAAATAAAGGTTACAAGAGTCTCTGTGTTATACTCACAGAAGAATTTAAACCTATCATTCAATTAAGTTCAATATCATATATATTTTGAATCAGGTTGAAGAAAATTCCAGTGAAATTAAATGCCAACATTAGTTTGGAGCAAATTCCCTGATACTTGAGAAAAACTTTTCTCAAGTCCAAAGGGAGGAAATAGTTCACACTGGCTTATTTCTGGGAGATGAGTGGAATGTACATTTTGTAGTGAAAGGACAGTAAAGTCATTTATACTTCATTGTAGAGTTTAATCAAAGACAAGCCCAAAATGCTCAAGTTTTTATTCACAAAAATATTGCATTGTTCCTTGGTCCAGATAATCCATTCTTCTCAGGAAGCACCTGGCAAGTCTTATGTAATTAATTGATAAATAGCATTATATTTCTTGGAATAAATCCCCAATCGCATAGTTTAATTTTACTATTCCCTTTGCCCCATTAATAAACCCTTTAAAACAAAACCTAAGTTATTCCAGTTGGGGTTGGAGAGAGGCAAAATAGAAACAGCATGGGTACACAAAATGGTGGTATAAGGAGATTCTGGTCATCTTCAGCTAATAAACTTCAGTTAACTTAATGCCAAGTATTATGTCAGTTGCTGGACAAAGACCCAGATCTTGCTAGTCTATTTAACAGAAGGGGCATTTATTTAAACAAATTACAATATAGTAATTAGATTTATAATGGGCTGAGGTGAAGAAGGAGGAGAAACTTAACAGAAGGGGCATTTATTAAACAAATTACAATATAGTAATTAGATTTATAATAGGCTGAGGTGAAGAAGGAGGAGAAACAGGGGAAACTGGTACATTGTGAACCATAAGATCAGGGTCCTCGGCCAGGATTAGAAAAATGTTCTTCTCCTGGTCCTCAAATACTCTTTCTTTTCACCTGAGAGTTGGTGGGAGGCAGGATCTGGGAGACAGCAACTCCAGGACTGGCTGTATGACCAGAGTAATGTGGTGAGGATTCATACATAAAAAAGAAAAACACTCTTCCTTTTTGTATCTAAACAGATTAATTGATCTTGGAACCTAGTCAGTTTCCTGTGAATATAAAAATGAATGTATTAAAGATTTTGATTTTTATAGATATTTGACTTATTAATGTAATTAAAATCTTACATGAGTGTGCCAAATTGTTTATAGCACTGTAGTAACAAAAACATTTAAAAATGTGAATACATTGCAATTAATAAAAGGCAGGTCAATGAAGTGAACAAACCCCAGGATAAGATCCCATTCACACTGGGTTCCAGTCATGGCTGCGCTAACTTGAACAGCTGTGGATCCTGAACAAGTTCCTTAATCCTTCTGCATCTGAATTCCTCCATCTGTGAGAATGGCATGCTCACACCTGTCCGTATCTAATTTAGTAATCTTAAGTGGCTCCTACAGTCTGACGGAGTCAATTTCCTCGCCCTAGGATGTGGTACATGATGTTGTTTGGTTTGGTATTTTAAGGTTTAACAGTATGAATATTTTAGCACTTTAATTTTAAAAGTTTAAAAATGTATTATGCTTGTTCTCATTTTACTACAGTATTAAAAATTCAGTTAATCACTAAATTGATCAGTTTAAGACTATCTCTTTATTTGTACTCAAACTCTTACCTTTCAGGACAGGAGCTGTAAACTAGTTATAGATCTTTTTACAGATCAATTGGACACATCAATATAACATGCAAAACCATTCACTAAAATAGATAATTATAATTTATAGCATTTAAAAATTAAGTTAAATATATATATCTTATTTTTGATGAATATACCTATATATGTATATGTATACATTTATATATGTGACTATATTAATATTGATGAATACTTATATATACACTTGTGTAAATACATATATATAATTTTCAGTTACACAAAATTTTACGTGAACAATTAATATCTCCAGATTAGTTTAAAACATATCTAAAATATCACAATATCTATTGTCTAGCTGCTTGCTTAAAAAGCAAAACCAAAACCAAAAGAACCTCACCTTATCCCAGATGTCTAAGAATTGACCTGTCACATTTATAAATAAATAGTTGTGTGTTGATTGCTGTCTAGGAAAAATTTAAGAATGATACTTATGTAACAGAAGTCACAAAATCATTTTGTTTTATCATGACCATAAATAAAAAATGCCACATTTATGGAACATTGTAGTTTTCAAGAGAACTGAAAAAAAGCCCTGAAATATGTATTCCTTTACTTTTGCTCAAAACTAGAGCAGAACAATAACTTAGGTAGGTCATAGTTTGCTTTAATTTTCATGATTTATTGGTAGAAAATCTTTTTGGAATCTAGGTAATCATTAGGTTTGGTTTCGTAGACTTGCAGATGTCCTCTACTTAAGAAAGTTTTGCTTTGGAAGAGAAAGAACATATACACTTACACTGTATATATGTATATGTAGTACCCCAGTAATTCTTTCGTATTTATCAGTGATAAATTTGAAATTGCAGACTGAGGTTTTTCTCAACCTAGTATCTGTGTATCACATAAAAACCCTTTGGAAAGGTCATGCAAATTGTGATTTGTCCCAAGAAAAGCATATTTAAGAATGCAAATATTCAGAGAAAAAATGGAGTCATTTGTCTTTATTACACTTCAAAAAAATAGTATAGCAGAAGATAATCAACTTTTATGTTATACATTCTCATCAGTGGTTTCAAACATAGAAAACACATGGAAAATAAGAATAAAACCAATACTTTTGTTTCTTTAGGTGTGAGAAAAAAACATTGCTTTAAACAAAAATTTTCAAGATTTTTGTATACAAATATTTTTTCTTGTAATGTGTTGATAAACATCTGAATAAAAGACCATGGAAAATTTCAGATACATTCTGCAAAAACTCTCATTTATTCAGCATATAAACTAGGACCAGGGAATAATTGAGTGGTTTTTAAAAAAAAAGACCAAGTAATTACTTTCCCCTAGAATTTTAGAATTTTCTGCCTAATAAGACATAGAAAGCAAATGGTGCAGATACAAAGCTCATATAGACACACTTATTAGAGTGACTAAATTCAAAACATTGACAACAGCAAATGCTGAAGATGATGTGGGACAACACAAACACTCATTTATTGCTGGTGCGAATTCAAAAGGATAGAGCCAATTTGGAAGATAGTTTGATGACTTCTTACAAACTTAAGCATACACTTATCATAAGACCCAGTGATTGCACTCACTGGTATTTTAGCCAAATGAGTAAACACATATATTTACATAAAAACCTGTACATGTTTGTTTATAGCAGCTTTATTCGTAATACTCAGAAGTTAGAAGCAACCCAGATGTTGTCAGTGGATTGCTGGAAAAACCAAGTGTGGAACATCCATATAATGAAATGTTATTCAACCACAAAAATAAGTTTTCAAGCCATAAGAAGATACGGACGTGCCATAAATCATACTGCTTAGTAAAAATAGCCAGTCTGCCAAGGCTACAGACTATGATTTCAACTACATAACATTCTAGAAAAGGCAAAACTATGAAGACAGTAAAAATGTCAGTGGTTGCTAGAGATCTGGAGAGAGGGAGAGAAGGATAAATAAGTAGGGTACAGGTGATTTTTAAGGCAGTGAAACTATTCTGTGTGATATGATAATGGATATTAGTAAACATTTATCAAAACACATAGAATGTGCAATACAAAAAAAAAAGTGGACTTTAGTTAATAATAACATATCAGTGTTGACTTACCAATTGTAACAAGCATACCACAGGAATGCAAGATGTTATTAATAGACAAACTGTTCTGGGGAAGAGCAGATATATGGAAACCTTCTTTTTACTCAATTTTTCCATAACATTAAAACTGCTAAAAAAAAAAAAAAAAAAAAAAAAAAACAAACAAACAAACAAAACTCTATTAAATAAAAGTACCATAAATCTTTTCTTTTCTTTTTTTTTTGAGACAAAGTCTGTCTCTGTTGCCCAAGCTGGAGTGCAAGGGCACGATATCGGCTCACTGCAACCTCCGGCACCCAGGTTCAAGCGATTCTCCTGTCCCAGCCTCCTTAGTAGCTGGGATTATAGGTACGTGCCACCATGCCCAGCTACTTTTTGTATTTTTTTTAGAAGAGACGGGATTTCACTATGTTGTTTAAACTGGTCTCAAACTCCTGACCTCAAGTGATCCATCTGCCTCAGCCTCCCAAAGTGCTGGGATTACAGGCGTGAGCCAACATGCCCGGCCTGACTATTATTTTGAATTGTCTACTTCTCTTTTTAATTCTATAAGTTTTGCTTCACATATTTTGGAATTTTGTAGCTAGGTGTATGTATTTTATAGTTGTTATATCTGTCTGATGGATTGATCCTTTTTTCATTATAGATGTGTCTCTTTATCTATACTAATATATTTTGTTTTAAATTATATTTTGTTTGATATCAGTGTAGCCACTCCAACATTATGGTTCCAGTTTGCATGGTGAATCTTTTGCCATCCTTTTACTTTTAAATTAGAAGAATGAGTCATTGTCCTCTTGCTGCTCTCAAGATTTTATATTTGCCTTTGTCTTTCAACATTTTCACTATGAGGTGGCTGGGTATGGATCTCCTCATATTTTAGCCTACTTGGTGTTGATTTTGCTGTTTGGATGTTTAGACTAATGTTTTTTTTTTTTTTAATCACATTTTGGAAATTTTTTGGCAATTATTTTCAAAAACATATTTTCTACTTATTTTCCTTTCTCTTCTACCAATCCCCTTACATATATGTTTGTGCAATTAATTGTGTCCCACAATTCTCTGAGTCTTGCTTGTTTTTCTTGTTTCTCTGTTTCTCATATTGCATCATCTGTATCACTCTATTTTAAAATTTGCCAATTTTTATCTGTCAATTTGAATCCACTGCTGAGCCCCTCTCCTTAGTTTTTCATTTCATTTATTTTACTTTTCATTTCCAGAATTTTATTTGCTTTTAAAAGCAATTAATTTTATTTTATTCATGTTCTTTATTTGATGAGAACCTATTATTATACCTCTTTTTAATTTTTAAAGCATTATTTCTGTTAGTTATTTGAACACAATTATATTAGCTAATTTGGAGTCTTTATTTGATCAGTTCATACTGGGGTCATCTTAAATTTGGCAGTTTCTGTTGCATTTTTTTTTCTTGTTTGTGGGTTCCTCATTTCTTTTTTACTCCTACAGTTGTAATTTTGTTAAAAAATGGACATTTGAGATATTTTATCAACTCTGGATATTGGTTCCCCAACTGGAGCTTAAGTTTGTTGTTGTTCTCTTTCTTGTCTTTTGTTTAGTGATTTGGCCAGAATTGTTCAGTGCAGTCAATTTCCCTGCCAGTGTGAAGCTTCTGAAACCACTTTTCAGAGAGCATTTCCCTGGGCCTGGACACGGTCAGCCTGACCACCTCTCTTCACCCTCACTCCAAGAGAGTGAGATATTTCAGATAAGCTCTCTGACTTTCTTTTTCTCCTACGTGTCTACTACGTTTGTGGCTTGTCAACCTTAATGGATATTATACACTAATTAATAGCTGATTGCTTTATTGTTTTCAGCAATGAACTGGGGCATAAATTGCTCCACAATATGATCCAATTAGTCAGGGCCCTTTGCAGGAGTGGACCTTGAGGCTAGTCTTTGAAGCTTTCTCTGACCACAGAAGGTTTCTCTTTAGCTGTATCTTTTCCTACTTCTATTAAACTTCCTTTTGGGCTACTATTTTTACTTCTTGCTATCTTGGAACCAACAATCTCCTCTTAATTGTTCACCACCCAAATCTCCATTATTTTTGAGATATCTCTTAGGCTGAAACTTTCCATTCTCTGGTCCAAAGAAGTTAGTTCCCTTGGGAAGGGCAATAGAGTTCTCTGTTCTTACTACTTGTTTCTTTTCCTGGACAGACATTCTGTGCCAACTTTCTAGACCTGGAGGACTGAACAAAGGTCTGCTTTTCTTGGAGTGACAACCGTCACTTCAGGCTGGGAGTGGAGGAGAGGAATCCCCATCTACTTGACCTCACTCCCCAAAGGAGAACTTTGACCACACTAAGCTAAGGCGGATGGTGGAGGGAGTGAGTAATAGCTCAAATGCTACAAACTGTCATTATTTCTACAGAGATTAGTAGATTTCTTGAATAAATGTTTCTTTCTTTGCTGTATGCCCTTAGGGTGGTTACTAGAGACTTTAAATGGTTGATTTGTATTTTTATCCTGAGTCATGGTTGATTTGCTGGGGAGCAGGTTCGTGGAATACTTCACATCATGCGGAAGCATTTCACCTATTTAGATACATATTATAGGCTTTATTAAAGAGAATAAAATGAGGATGTTGCCATGTCTGCAATTTTCTTTAAATTACTTTAGTATATAAAGTAAAATATTATATGCATTACTTAAGTTAAAACTGAGTCTCAATCAAGAAGAAACAGTCAAAGGGTTGCCAGTGGGCATCCTATCAGAAAGGCAACAGTTCAACAGCAGCTACTAAGAATCCTCCTGTTTTGCATATATCCAACAACTATTAATACTTCACTATTTTGCATGCCTAATATTGCATAATTTGATTGTGCTTTCATTATATTATGGTGTTAAAATTTAGAAAAGTTGGTGATTATCATTATCTATCTAATACTTCTTTGATAGTTATTTATAAAAACTAAGAGCTATCATTAATAAATAGGTTTAGGTCAGTTTGCAGCAATAGTAAATGAAGACAATGATTAATTAATTTATTCATTCAATAAACCTGTCTACAGGCCTCTGAGTAGATCATGATATAGTGGTGGCTCACGCCTGTAATCCTAGCATTTTGGGAAGCTGAGGCGGGTTGAGATCAGGAGTTCGGTTCGAAACCAGTCTGGCCAGCATAGTGAAACCCTGTCTCTACTAAAAATACAAAAAATTTGCCGGGTGTGGTGATAAATGCCTGTAGTCCCAGCTACTTGGAAGGCTGAGGCAGAAGAATCACTTGAACCCGGGAGGCAGGGGTTGTGGTGAGCCGAGATCATGCCACTGTACTCCAGCCTGGGCAACAGAGCGAGATTCTGTCTCATATAATAATAATAATAATAATAATAATAATAATTACCTTTGATTACAAAATAAAATAAATATACCCCAAGCTGAAAATAAAACTTCTTTGTGTTGGATTTTATGCAAGTGATAAAGAAATACACTTCAGCAAACCAATTGATTCATTCTGATCATTCTATGCTGCAGTGTAAACATTTTCATAACTCCATGTGTAACTATATGCTGTATTCAATTTATAGTAAGTTCTTAATTATTCTTGAATAGCCTAGCTTTCCATTCTTCAATGTTATGACAGATTATTGAGCAAAAAGTCATCTATGCTGAAAATATAATCTCATTCAATAATCAATTAGCCAGTAAGTATATGAAATGTCCAACATAGTGGTAATAAAAAAAGCTTATAATCTAGCTTGGAATATAAAATCAATATATTTTATCAGTACAATCATCAAAGAGTTATTAAATATTAAATGTACAGACTCCTATGCATAGAACCTTGTATTCAAGAGGTATAGTTTATTGTACAGATAAGTCTTATAAACTACCATTCACAATTCAAAAAGCAAAAAGATACTACATGCAGTAAATTTTCCGTATATGTGTTCATTTTTTATAGTATTATCCTCCACTAAATATAATGTCAATAATTTTATTGAATTTCATCACTTTATCTCTAGTTTTGGAAAAACACCGGGGTGAATCATGTTTGCTAAATTAGTAATTATTTAATAAAGAAGTGAACATGTGTTTTCTTTCTCTCTCTCTGTCTCTATTATATTTATATATTTATACATGTACTTTTTATGCACTCTTTTGGCCTGGTGCAGGTGTATTCATAAACAGTCTTTGTAGTAGTGAGCAATAACTGCAAACCTAGATGAGTGTTTATGTGTGCTTGATCAGAAAAAGCTATTAATCCCTATTGACCTTTCCATGCTAACAGGCATGCATAGTTAGTGACTTTTTAAAGTTTTACTAGTATTCTTTAAGAAGTTTTGGTGTTAAATGCTCCAAGACATACTGCATTGATATTTTGAGGGATTTATTGTTACTATCTTCAAGAAATAACATGTTAATACAGTGTTCCACTGTGGAGACATGAAATTATCTTTGGATGACGTTATCTTATGGTAGAATTTCCAACATGTCCGACAATCCATCCTACCCTGTCCCAATCATGTTAAACTCAGCAGACTTTTAAAGAAGCAGTAGTTCATTCTTTTATTAATGGGGAATTATTTTATATTCTAAAAAGTTCTGCTGGCACGATAGGCCCGGTAGTGAAACTTAGGAAGCTGAAGATTCAGTGTCCTTCATTTTCCCAGAAACCTTTTAAGGACCTCAGAGAAGGCCATGCAAAGTGTCCATAGAGTCATAGTATTTTTCACAATTTGAAAAAGTAAGATACTTTAAGTATAATTAATTCAGATCCTAGCCTATTTTTATTCCAGCTTTTGTTTCTGCAACACCATCGTTTCTGAGAGCAGGTGAATGAGAAATGAGCTAAGCATACATTTAGTTTGTGCTTAGTAGTATATATATTTCTGTGGCTCCAGAGTGACTTCAGATATATAATTAAACTATTGTTGTCCATCTGAGTGAAAGTGTGACATCTGCAATTATCCTACAATTCATTACATCAGCTCAATTGGTATCTGCACGCAGAAATGTAGAAACTGGATTCACATTGCCATTTGAACTGGGAGTATGTAAATAGGTGAGAAGACACAAGGTTTAAAAAGCATGAAGCCAAAAGATCACCTTTGGAAAACTCTTCTAAATGTTATAGCTCATGTGTGAAAGTTGAAAGAGTTTCCCCTGGAATTCCACTTATTAGCAGTAAATTGCAAAGTTGAAACTTTCTAAACTATTAATAATAAGAAGAAATATTTCTACTAGCCCTGTAGAAAATATTCTCTAATTTTCTCTAAGAAAAATGAAATAATAAAGGTTATTGTTGTGTAAGAGGTGATAAAAAATATGGAGCCAAAAATGCGGTTGCTCCTGGGAGTTAATTGGTTAAATATGTTCTCTTTCTAGTCTTATCTGATGTTTGTGATAGTTTTTCGTTTACTAAGCTGTGTATCACGCAATTTATTTTTTCACTCTAAATTGATATTCTCTTAGATAAATGTAATTTTATGTTTTTTTTTTAAAAGAACCAACTAAATTTGAAAAATAAATTTTAGAGAGTACAAAACTATGATTTTTTTCATTGGTAAACCAAACTATTGTAGTTTTGGAAGAGATTACTAATTCTTTAAACAGAAAAATACGGAGAAGAGAACAGGTTAAAATACATTCTTTCTGTAATACATATATTCTAGAAAAATTGCTTGTCACATTTTAGAAGTTCATTTTGTTTTATGGGATGGAGATAAGCCTAACTTCTGGGCAAGACTAAAGCTTGTTTGATTATAATATCATTATAGGCAAGGAAAAGATGAAAATAATACACTTTATCCATTAACTTTTGTTGATATACTCTTGCAAGCATAAAATAATCTTAAAGGTTTTGTGAAAATATAATTATGTATTAATGTCTCAATTCTAGTGATTAGGCATCTCATGCACATTTACTGTATAATTGAGTTTATTTCCTCCTTAATTATATACATTTATTGTTTATGATATTATGGTCATTTTGCAATTTAAAATAATACCTTCTTTAAAAGAGAAGTTTAAGCAAATTAGAAAGAAATTAGTGGCTTTTACATTTTTTGTTAAATATTCAATTTTTGGTTAGAAACTATGTTAACATATCTTCTCTTTTTTTAACATAAAGCATTTTTTGCAAATTCTAAGATTACAGCCTCGCCCGGAACATACCACTAAAGCTTTTTTAAAAGATATGAAAAAAAGGAAAATTATTATTTTTATGGTGAAATTTTGTCTTTTGAAACAAAAGAAAACCATAGCATTGGACGTGTTCAAAAATTCAGGATATTAAACCAGTTCAACACGAATGAGTTAGTTTTTACATGAAGATCTTAACATTTTTCTCTATTTTACATCATATGGTTTATAAAAACCACAAGTCTTGCTTGACAGCTTTCTCTCTTTAACCATTCATATCCCATTAGTCACCAATAACTGTGAGCAATATTTAGTAGGTGCTAGACAAGGATCTATGCACTTTGCATATATTAATTACTTTACTTTCTGTAATAATTACATGAAGTAAATACTTGCACGACTCCCAACATACTGATATAAAAAATATAGAGGTAGATTACTGTGGAAAGTTTTATGGTTTGTACATAGCATGGTCAAGATTTGAACATAGTTGGAATGGCTCACAGGTCCAGGAACTTAACTATACTGCTCTGATTTTTAGGTATTATGGATGTTACTCTCAAACACCTCTGCAATCCAATCACTTTTTGCCATCATTATTGTTATAGTACAGGTTTACCCCATATCTTGCTTCAAAAAGAATTCTGCTGAAACTTCCTTACTCAGCTCAGGCTGCTATAACAAAATACAGAAGACTGGGTGCCTTAAACCACAGATATTTATTTATGAAAGTTCTGGAGGCTGAGAAGTTCAAGATTAAGGTGCCAGCAGCTTTAGTTCTTGATGAGGGCCCTCTTTTGGGTTTACAGGGGGCCACCATCTTGTGGTATCCTCATATGATGGAGAGAAATTAACTTCTGGTTTGTCTTCTCTTCTTTTCAGTACATTCATCCCATTATAGTGACTCCCTCTCATGACCACATCTAAATTTAATTATGTCCAAAGCACCCCACCTGCAAAAACAATCGAATTGGAGGTTAGGGCTTAAACATAAAAATTTTGGGGGACACAAACATTCTGTTCATAACACCCTCTTACTGGGTTCTCTTCATCCACTCTTTGTTTCCTTCAATCCATTCCCTATGCAGTGGTCAAATAATGTTTAAATAAATTAATTGTAACATGTCACTATTTTTCTTAAAATTTAGTATAAAGTCAAGAATCCGTAACATAGTTTGCAAGACACTGCATAACTTGGCCCTTGTACTCCCACACTCTCATCTCCTGCTTTCTCCCTGTTTCCTCTTCTCCACTCACTTGGGGCCGTATCGTAATCATGGGAGGTGATCTGTTCATTACTTACAGGTCCTGCTCTAGGTGTTTACTGTATGTAAATTTCAACCACACACCCTAGCTAGGAGTTCGGCATGATTACTTAAAGATCTGGAACTGGAGATTAGGAACTGGGTAACTTGACTATATGTTTATTGACTTCAAATTGTTTCTTGAAACAGACCATTCATTTTCCCTGGAAATTTTTCCCCCATGAACTTTCTATAACTCCTGGATCATTTCTCCTGAACCAGTCTCAGAAAGGAACTAAGTTAGCTCTCTTTTTATGTATCCTGGAAATGTTTCACACTTGCCAGGCAAAGTTGCTATTTGTCTTTCCCTTTAAGTTAGGCACCTCCTAGGAAAAGCCTAGGTCTGTATTACTCATCATGTTTTCCTGACATTCAGCATAACATATGATAGATGCTCAAAAAGAAAATTTGCCAAATTATGAACTGAACAGATTAATAAAAATTGTATTAAACCCTGTAATTAACATACATATTTCTTTTTCATTTTTCAGAGAAACACCAATTCCCATCTTAACGGTGAGTAAAGCTGGTCATGGAGAAAAAGTTGTTGAGGTCAATGGTCAGATATTTATATGACCTGAAAGAGTATGTTCCAATATGCTTAGCAAGACATTAAGTGGCTGCATTTTATTAAAATAATGTCACAAAAAATAATTAAAATGAATATAATGCCCTAAATAGCCAAGGCAATCATGAACAAAAGGACAACAAAGGGAGAAGCATTATATGATCTGATTTTGAGCTATACTACAAAGCTATGGTAATTAAAACAGCAGGGTGCTGCCATAAAAGTAGACAGATTGATTAATAACACAGAATAGAGAGTCTAAAAATGAACCCATACATGTATGATCAATTGATTTTTGACAAAGGTGCCAAAAATACATCATGGAAAAAAAAATAGTGTCTTCAAGAAATTGTTTGGGAAAACCTGGATATTCACATACAGAAGAATGAAATTGGACTCATCTCACACCACATACAAAAGTCAACTCAAATTGAATTCAAGATTTAAATATAGGACCGGAAAGCATAAACTATTAAGAGAAAACAAAGGAAAAAAAAACTACATGACATTGGTGAGGGCAATGATTTTTTGGATTTGATCCTCAAAGTGTAGGCAACAAGAATAGACCAAGGATAATATATTAAACTACAAAGCTTCTGTGCAATGAAGAAAACAATTAATATGTGAAGAGTCAACCTATGGATTAGGTGAAAATATTTTCTAGTCATATGTCTGATAAAGGGTTAATGTTCAAAATACATAAGGAACTCAAACAACTCAATAGCAAGAAAACAGATAACCCAATTTAAAATTGGGCGAGTTTTCTGAATAGACATTTCTCCACAGAAGACAAGCAAATGGCCAACAGATATATCAATAAATGCTCAGCACCACTAATCAAGAATGGCTATTATCAGAAAGACAAAAGGTAACAAATGTTGGCAAAGATGTGGAAAAAAAAGAACCCATGTTCACTGTTGGTGGGATTTTAAATTAGTACAGCCTTTATGAAAGACTGTATAAAGGTTCCTCAAAAACTAAAACTAGAATTGTCATGTGATCCAGCAGTCCCTCTTTGAGGTATTTACCCAAAATGTTTGAAATCAGTATGTCAAAGAGATGTTTGTACTCTCATATTCATTGCAGCACTATGGACAGTAGTCAAGTAATAGAATTAACCTAGGTGTCTATCAATGAATGAATGGATAAATCAATATGGTACATATACACAATGGGATAGTATTTAGCCTTTAAAAGAAGGAAATTCTGTCATTTGTGACAACATGGATAGGATTAGAGAACTTTATGCCAAGTGAAATGAGCCAGACACAGGAAGACAAATATAGTATGATCTTACCTATATGTTAAGTGAAAAACAGTCAAACTCATAGAAGCAGAGAGTAAAATGGTGGTTATAGAGGCTAGCAGGGGAGGAGTATGAGGACATCATGGCCAAAAATCCAGTTAGACAAGAGGAATATTTTTTTTTTTTTGAAATCTATTGCACAGCTTGGTGAGTACAGTTAATAATTGCATATTTTACAATTCAAAATTCCTTAGGACATATATCTCAAATGGCCTCACCACAAAAACTGCTAAACATTTGAGGTGATGGATATATTAGTTAGTTTTATTTAATTTTTTCACATTGCATTCATAAGTTAGAAGATCATTGTGTACCTTGGTTTTGTTTTATTCTTCTTATTAGCAACATGCTATATTATGAGATATGAAAAGCTCCTTGGTGAATCTGAAAAGACAAAAACATAAAGGATTCAACTACTTGCCAATGGTAATCAAATGTCTTACTGTTGATTTGTTCTTATCTCCATTATGGCTGTCACTTTTTGTTATTCTTTTAATAGGCATTGAATAGTAAAACTTTATCTTGTGGAAGGAATCTTGGAATACCAAATGGATTGTTGTTTGAAACCAAAAGAGAAGCATTTCCATAGATGATAGAATTTATCTACAACTGTTCAGTTTGTCAAACAGAGTCGATTTTGTGCACATAAATTAAAAAAAGACGTGTAAAACAGAATATTAAAAGTTCCAGTCCACATTATCATGTTTATGCATTGAAAATATTATTTTTCATCACTTCTATTTGTGTAAAAATCAGATCATGATCCTCATTGAAACATTTACAGATTCTTCTCGCCCACTCTTGATAGATAAGACATGTTTACATTAGGAACACTTCTTAAGTTACAGAAGGTTTACAGAAAAAAACATGTCAAGTGAATACTGTGAGTCACAGTGCTTTTGAGAAACGTGTGTTCAAAATTTTAATGTAAGACACTTATAGACTCTTTCTCACTAATGAAAGCCTGTTTATGGTAAAGTGTTTCAGAAATGTGTGTTCTATTTATTAAAAATTGCATTTTCTTAAAAAAATACTTAAATTAAAAAAAAAAATTCAAGCATCAGCAATGATCGTTGCTCTAAATAACCTGATTAGAATGCTTCAATATGTGTGACTCTTTTATGGTTTTTTTATGTTTTTGTCTTTGATGAGAGGGCCTCTTGCTGTTACAAGTGTGATAGTGGTATTTAGCTTACATAAAACTATTTTACTGGCTTCATCCTATCTAATTCTCATTTGTAACATTGGGGTATTCAAAATATCCCAAGTGCTGAGATGTGAAATACTTCCAAATTACTTGACACTATTTCCAGTAGTTTTTTTCTTTTTGCTTTTATTTACCATGAATAAACAGTAAATTTCAGCAGCGTTAGAGATAAAAATTGTTGATTTGTAATCTTCTACATGAGAACTGATTTGTGAGTAGATCACACAAATGAACAATTTTACATAGCAAAGCCATGGATTGATAGAGCTCACCTACTTGCCTCTTACCGTTTTTTGTTTGTTTGTTTGTTTGTTTGTTTGTTTGTTTGAGACAAAGAAGTCTTGCTCTGTTGCCCAGGCTGAAGTGCAATGTCACGATCTCAGCTCACTGCAACCTCTGCCTCCCGGGATCAAGTGATTCTCCTGTCTCAGCCTCCCAGGTAGCTGGGATTACAGCGATGAGCCATCACACCTGGCCCCTCTTACTGCTGATTGGTACGCACCCACATGTGCCCTTTAGTGTGTGTCCTGGGCCCATCCAGGTCAATGGCTGTTGATTTAAATGAGACATGAACACATTAACCTAGCATCTGTGTTTTAAATGTGACATTCATTTATGGCACAAATAACAAATTTAATCCATAGTTAGCAATTGCTTGCAGTTGTGGTAAAGCATATGTGGGAGGTGAAGGTTACAGATCCATATAAAAACCCCTTTAAACCATAAACATCAGTGCTAAGGCTAAGCTCTGTTCTGGAACATGTGATGCAAACACATGCAAAACCTTTTTATATATAATTTCAACTTTTATTATAGATTAAGGGATACATGTGCAGGTTTGTTACATACAGGTGCAGGTTTGAGGTGATGGATATGCTAGTTAGTTTGATTTAATTGTTTCACATTATATTAATAAGTAAGGACACCATTAAACTAAAAAGCTTCTGTACAGCCAAAAAATAAAATACCAACAGTGTGAAAAGACAGGCTAAAGAATGGGGGAAATATTTGTATACTATGCATCTGACAAAGGTATAACTTCCAGAACTTATAAGAAATTTAAACCAACAAGCAAAATACAAATAACTTAATTTAAAATATTGGCAAATGCATATGAACAGACACTTCTCAAAAGAAGACATTACAAGTAGCCAACAAACATATGAAACAATGCCAAACTTTTTATTGTTTATTTCTTATCTTTTGAAACATTTCTTCTTCTTGGGGTTAGAAAACCCTGAGGTTTGGTGAATATAAAATGACACTCTTCAGAATACTGTTTACTGAAAATCCAAAGGGAAGGATAGAGAAGGGATAAAAATGATCCCATCACACTGGTAGTCAGCATAGTTCCCAATAGGTGGTTTTTCAGACCTGTCCCCCTTTCTCCTTCTGCTGACTAGGAGTCCCCAGAGTCTATTGTACCCATCTTTGTGTCTATGTGTATTCAATATTTATCTCCCACTTATAAATGAGAACATGCAGTACTTGGTTTTCTGCTCTTGCATTAATTCATTTAGGATAATGGCCTCCGGCTCCATCCATGTTGCTGCAATGGACATGATTTCATTCTTTTTTATGGCAGCATCATCGTCTGTGGTGCATATGAACCACGTTTTCTTTATCCAGCCTACCATTGATGGGCATTGAATTTGATTCCATAACTTTGTTATAGTGAACAGTGCTGCAATTAATATGCACGTGCATGTGTCTTTATGGTGGAACATTTTATATTCCTTTGGGTATATACCCAGTAAAGGGATTTCTGGGTCAGATGTCAGCTCTGATTTAAGTTTTTTTGAGAAGTAAGCAAACTGCTTTCTACAATGGCTGAACTCGTTTGCATTCTCACCAACAGTGTATTGCCTTTTCTTTGCAGCCTTGCCAGCATCTGTTATTTTTTGACTTTTTAATAATAGTTATTCTGACTGGTGTGAGATGATATCTCATTGTGGTTTTGATGTGCATTTTTCTGATGATTTGTGCTCATATGGAACCAAAAAAGAGTACAAATAGCCTAAGCTATTCTAAGCAAAAAGAACAAATCTGGAAGCTTCACATTATCTGACTTAAGCTATACTATAAGGCTACAGTAACAAAAACAGCATGGTACTGGTACAAAAATAGACACATAAATCAATGAAACATAATGGAGCACCCGGATGTAAACCCACACACCTAAAACCCTTTGATCTTTGACAAAATAGAAAAAAAAGCTTTGAGGGAAAGGACTCCCTATTCAATAAATGGTACTGAGATAACTGGCTAGCCATAGGAAGAAGACTGGAACTGGACCCCTACCTCTTACTGTACAAAAATTAACTCACAATGGAGTAAATATTTAAATGTAAGTCCTTAAACTATAAAAATACTAGGATAAAGACTAAGAAATATCCTCAATATTAGTTTTGGCAAATAATTTATGGCTAGGTCCCCAAGAGCAATTGCAATGACAACAACAATTAATTAGTGGAAGCTGATTAAACGAAAAAGCTTCTGTACAGAAAAAAAAAAAAAAATACCAACAGTGTAAAAAGATAGTCTAAAAAATGGGGGAAGATACTTACATACTATGCATCTGAAAAAGGTATAACTTCCAGAATTTATAAGAAACTTAAACCAACAAGCAAAAAACAAATAATTTAATTTAAAACATTGGCAAATGCATGTGAACAGACACTTCTCAAAAGAAGACATTACAAGTAGACAAAAAACATATGAAACAATGCAAAAGTTTCTATTGTTTATTTCTTATCTTGTGAAACATTTCCTCTTCTTGGGGTTAGAAAACCCTGGGCTTGGTGAATATAAAATGAAACTCTTCACAATATGAATTGTTTACTGTAAACACAGAGGGAACGATAGAGAACGGATAAATATGTGGACTTTGAAGTCAGTTGGAGTAGACTTGTATCCTGGCTTTATTACTTTTTGTCTTTGTGATTTTATAATAGGTAAGTTACTTAATCTCTGCAGACTTCTTTCTCTATCTCAAACAGGTGTAAAATAGTTGTAACTTAAGGAGATATTATAAATACAGATAACATCTCTAGAATGCAAAAAGCTTTCAAAATTAGAATATCTATATGCATTTTAACTTACTTGGTGACAAAAACTAAATTCATTCATTTTATGTGGCATGATTATTAACATGTCTCATTTCAGAAGTATTAGCAAGTTTAATTACAAGGTGTCATTCCCTACCCTTGCATAAGGCATTGGAATGATGGTTCACACACACTCTCTCTCTCTCCCTCTCTCAGAGTGTATATACATATTATATGTATGGGTGTGAATGTGTATATATACACACATGCACATATATATACACACACATAAGCACATATACATATGAATGTATACATATATATGTATATATATCTCCTTTCTAAAATCTAAAATTTCTGAAATCCAGGGCCCTGCAGTTTGGAATAAATTATTGTGAATTTACAATAATCAAATGAATGATCCTAAATTAATAGGCAAAAGTCAAGAAGATACTAATTCTAACATTTGCCAAGCACTTATTCCAGGTCAGTCTCCTTTCATGGCAACCTAGCCTATGGGACTCTGGTTTCCATACGTATTCTGAATATCATACACACAGCTTGAAACTGTATCCTTCAATTAGATATAACCACTTTAGACAGGTGACATAGAAAGAACATTGTTATAATAGAGACATATGCTATTCAACAAACATTTGACATTTTGAAATTTTACCAAATATCTAAAGCTTTTTGAGCTCCTATATTACTCCAGGTTTGGTCCTAAGTAGAAATGTACAGACTTTTCCTTTATTACAAAAATTTTTGAAATCATTATGATGTAGTCTTAAAATACAATAGTATTAAATGATAAAATGTGAGTTAAAAGCAATGATGGTTTTAGATGGTCATTTATTGAGGTTTATTTGTGTCTGTATATTTTACTAATTTTACTGCTAAAAATGAAGCTAATGAAAATAGTGATACACTTTAACTTGCTTAAAAAGTTAATAAATATCCCCAAATTTCTACTTTACTCCCTTTCTAACATTTCTGGAGACTGACTATAATAAAATTGTTTTGAGGAGAATGGATTTTCTACACAATTTCCACCACTGTAATTGAGCCAAAAATCATATGTAGGGGGAGGGAGGAAAAGGTAAATCAATATAGTAAATATATTATTATGAAATTAAAAATTAAAAATAAATAAATACCATTAAACTGAGTGTTTCCATTTTACCATAATAAAGCTTTACACATTTTGATTTCTAAAATTATAAGTCTGTGTTCTATTTACCATATCAGGCTCAAAAAGTTTAGAAATTTGGGGATATTTATTAAAAGCAAATGTTAAAGTGTATCTAAAGTGGCATATTTTTTCTTCACTCTTATCTTCATTTGGCTGCAGCAGTAAATGTCTATCTTAGTAACTTCTTACTGTGATATACAGACACACAATAATTACCTCAATAATTTCATGATTATCTAAAACCATCATTGCTTTTAACTCACTTATCATTTAATACTATTGTATTTTAAGACTACATCATAATGATATTCAAACAATTTTTGTAATAAAGGAAAGGAAAAGTACATTTTCATACTTAGGACCAAACCTGGAGTAATATAGAAGATACAAAATTATTCATAACCAAGATATGATATTTGTTAAATATTTCAAACTGGATGTCAGATGTGTTTGTTGTCACTAATAGCATATGTCTCTATTATAACGATGTTCTTTCTTCTGCAAAAGAAGTCACCTGTCTGTGATGTGGTAAAAGTTGTTTGTTATATCTAATTGAAGGATACAGATTTCAAGCTGTGTGTAGGTGATACATGAATTTTTTCACTCCTGCTGACAATCACATTGACTACTATGTAATTCTTTAAATTGATTCAATCAAACCCTGCTGTTTATGCTTTTAATTGATTGAATTAAAATAGCATTTTCAACTTTTAATCATTCCATTAGACAGGGCTCCATTTGCTTGTTCATGCCCAAGCCAATGCAGATGGATTGTAGCTTTGTAACTTGTGAAATCCTACCAAACTCTAGGGGGCGCTTCAACTTATTTGGAAGCAAATACAGGCTTTAGTATCATCACAAATCAAAAGGACACTTCTACTTTCAGGTGTATATTTCAACTGTCCAGATGGAGATGAATGGAGTGTTCACTTTCCCTGACTCTTCCTAATGTACAGATCATCTGATGTCACAGACCCCTGAAGTAGGGCGCTTCCTACTGGAGTCACAGATGGAAATTACTATTGATCAAACACTTCCACAAGAGACATGTAATGCAACTTAGAGACAATGCAAACATACACAGGATACTTTGACTGGAACTGGAGCTTTAGGTTCTGATTTCAAAGCATAGCAAGGGATATGGATTATAAAGGCCGACAACACGTAGGTGCCTTATCTATAAAGGATTCCTGAACCAGAGTCAAACTCTGTAAAGATTTTCCTGCTTTTCATCATCACCATGTACCAGCAATTTTAAATAATATCAGAGCTAACTACATCTTCTAAAAGATATTTTTCTTGATCTGAGTTTTAAACATTGCTTTGGTTATTGTGAATGCTAATACACACACACACACACACACACACACACATTGAATTAGCCTATGTTTAATTACTTACTCTAACCAACATTGCACCATCCATGGACATTAATTCAGGGAAACTTCAGTTATAGAGCTGGCTCTTGACACACTTGGACCCAGTTACATACATTTATTTGGAAACTAAATAACAACTTGCAATGCTTCATGCTTGCTTCCAGTACAACTCTTGACTCTGGTCCATGTGCTATACCAAATCCTGTCTTTACACAGCAAATTCAAAATAAATAGTGATATTACAGTGAAGGTTATGATGAAGAAATAGAAGATTATATCCTTCACTTCTCTTGTTCTATCTAACCACTTGGAGTTTTTATTTGTGTTTCAATTTTAACTCAGAAATGGAGTATAAAGGGTAAGGTGTAGTATTTTTGTTTGACAGTCAGATTGTAGTTCTTGTATGAATTATTTTATAAACTTTGAATAAGATCATTAAATTGGGATTTATCTTTTAAAATTGTTTAAATTAATGAATGAGTCAAGAAAATTGTTTTTGCTCTTGATTAGTATATTAGAGAAAATTACTATTTGAAAGAAAGGGATTTTAAAAATGATCTCTGGGTGTCAAATATACGACACACACTATATTGTATCAAGGCTATAAATGAAATTAAAAAGGTGCAGAGAAAAACACCACTTTATAATGGAAACTTAGTGTCAGTTAAATGCATTTTTTTTTTTCAAGATGGAGTCTCACTCTGTCGCCCAGGCTGGAGTGCAGTGGTGCAATCTCGGCTCACTGCAATCTCCACCTCCTGGGTTCATGTGCAAATTTTTTATTTTAATCACTATATAATATTTTATACAAAGGTGGAATCTAGATGAATTGAAGATAAAATGGTGAAAGACAAAATGCTTAGTTAATATAAGAAATGTTACAGAATATCTTTGTGGTCTAGGGGTGAAAATATTTTTAAAATTCTCAAATACCATAAAGCAAAAAATGATTAAATTATATCTCACAAAATTAAGTATTTTGCAAAAATGAAGAAAACAATGGTCAGAGGTAATAGGTAAAGAACAAGAAAAAATATTTGCAATGTTTGAAACCAAGAAAGAGTTAATATCTAAAATCTGTAGTTTATTCCTTCAAATAAAAGGTAAAAATACTCAGCCTCAATGGAAATAGAAAAGGTTAAGAATAGGTAATTTACAAAAGAGGAAATAAGAAAAGCTTAAAAGTATTTTAAGAGATAGTCCAAATCATTAGGCATTACAGATATAGAAATTATAATAAACAATATCACTTACTTCCTTTTACATTAGAAACAGAAAGGTTCACAGTGCCAAATGTTATGAGGATGAAGGAATATCTTTTCAGATAGGAGAGCAATTTTGGAATTAAGATATGATATTATGTATCTATTACATATATTATACATTATATAAATAAAAGTGTGTGTATACACATAACCATTTTACAATAATGCATACAAATGAAAGACACATATTAAACAGAAAAACTATTGCCTTTAAGAAGGTGCAGAATGAGAATGGAATATTTTGTATAGCTTATTCAGATAGTACTTATTGTATGCTAGACTATAGATTTTGGTTTAGCTTATCAAGACTGAAAAATTAAACTTATACATCTATTTATATAATTTTCATGTAACTCTCAGGTTAAATAACAATTAGGATTATTCAACGTTGAAAGTTTATCACCATGTAATACCGATTTTTTTCTCCCACATAAACATTAAGCAATTGGTGGTGGGATAAGTAGAGAGATTAAGAGAGGGCAGAGATTCCACATCTCTCCAACCTTGACCAGGAGATCTTGAATACAAATTACTGAGGGGGACATGCAGAGAGAAATGATTTAGAAATGATCCTTCATTTATTAGTTTTTAGCAAAATGTCTTAAATTGACAAGTTTTTTTAATCTCTAATGTCTAAATTTTCTTCAACATAATTATGAAGTTAGTGGTGGTTACAGTAGAAACACAAACCCTGAACAACAGAGTTCTTTGAAAACATACGTTTGGAAAATCCTATTAAAACTCTAATATAAATGGACATTTACATTGCATGTAATTGTATTAGAATCTTAATTGTCCTTAGATACTGGAACGTGTTAAGGTCTGTTTAACATTGCATTTCTTTTGTTTTGGTTTGGTTTTGGTTTTGGTTGGAGATGGAGTCTCGCTCTGTCACCCAAGCCAGAGTGTAGTGGTGCGATCTCGGCTCACTGCAACCTCTGACTCCTGGGCTCACATGATTCTCCTGCCTCAGCCTCCTGAGTAGCTGGGACTACAGGCACCCACCACCACACCCAGCTAGTAGACATGGGATTTCACCATGTTGGCCAGGTCTTGAACTCCTGACCTTAGTGATCTGCCAGCTTCAGCCTCTCAAAGTACTGGGATTATAGGCATGAGCCACCGTGCCCAGCTAACATTTTGTTTCTTAAATGTTGATTCATAAAACAATACCTTCCCTTTTTATTTTATTTCATTTTACTTGAAAATAGCATCAATATTCTGAGGAACAAGTGTTTGAGAAAGCACTAATCTGTCTTTGAACTCAGTGCTGTCCCACCTCAATGAATGGAGCTAGACTAACTCAGTTGCAAAGATTCCACTTACCTCCCTCAACAAAGAGGCTTCTTGACGCCTGTCACCTTAGCGACAATATACTGATAATATTTCAAATTATTACATTTATTTGTTTTGTTTTCTCATGTCCCTGTCAGTGACTGTTCCCTTTGTCAGATGAAGGCATCTGTATTACGTCATGGAGAATGAGGATATTTATACAATAGACTCTTGAATCCCTCTCCAGACACAGAATTGTTTAAAACCAAAATATTTGTTTTGTATTAAACTTTGAGTGAAAATAAAAAGGCTAAAAACAAAACAAAACAAAACAAAACAAAGGCAAATTCCTCAATGAAGTAGAGAATGGAGTTCATGTCACAACAAACTACTGCAATCATATAGAGAAAGATCCAGATTATCTCAACCCCAGGGAAGACTAGAGAGGATAACTTTACCTGGGAAAATAGAGGAAAAGAGTTTAATAGAGTAGTTGTTAGAACCCAAAATTAGTTCATTGGGACCTGACATGAGAAATTTAGTCTTATGGAACCATATTCAGTTGCCTGGAGACAGCGCTGTGCTGTGGACTGTGCCTGTTGTAGTTGATGTTACTACTAGGAATCAGGAAAGGGACCCAGCCAATGCTTCAGGCCGTTTGTAGCCTTCTGTGTTTACCATGAATACTGTTTGTCCCCTTTTGATGTCATCATCCAGTGGTTTTCTAACAAGAGGGATGTCTACGTCCTATGACTTTGCTGAGGCACAGCACAATGTCTACATGGGAACTTCTCTTTACAATACTTAAATCGTACCTTCCTGCAAAAAAAGAAGAGGCTATGGAAGAAAGGGAATCTGTTTCTGTGTGAAATGCACCCTTCTTATGCACTCTGTTACACTTACAGTGTATATACAAATACACATTTTGGGAGAGGGCATTATGGGAAAATCCCTCTCCTTGATGCCAAGAAGATTTACACTGAGTTATCTACTTCATGTCCTTTTTCTCCCAGAAATTACCCTGTCCCTCATTGTCGTAGGAGGGGTGAAGGAGACCCAAGATTGAAAAGCATAGGGTTTTAGGAGATAAAGCCGGTGAAATGCTAACTAAAGAAGATATCAAATGTCCAGAGACAAAGAAATGACAAAATATATTTTAACTTTTTTAAAACTCTTCCCTTTAAGTTTTCATTTTGGAGTATTGAAATTATATCTTTAGTCCTGGACTTCACTTCGTAAAGTGGTGTGATGATTCAGAAGCAAGGAGTGGGACCAAGATTTCCCTAGAGAGAATACAGTGTGCAACTAACAGACAACTATTGTTTCAAGACTAGAAATAAAAACCCAAAGAAGACCTAAAATATTTTGCTTAAGGCCAAACTGGAAAAAAGATAAAAAAGAAGAGAAGAAATATAAAAGAAATTTCAGAAAAGCAAAGAATGAAATTGTTATTACTAGAGATAAATCAAGCTGTTAAAAAACCAAGATCTAACTGTGAACTCTTTTGAGCTTCTGAAAGATACTTTATTATATCGATTGTTGCTGATGTTTCCAAAGCATCCTTTCAGTTTCAGATAGATATCAAAGATAATGGTTGCAAAATCTGTGAGGAAATAAAGCAATCAACACCATCCTCAAGTTTGCTGATATCTATCTACTGACAGAAAAGAAAGAAAACTACTGAAGATAGCTTGGTACATCTGAAATTTTTGCTTTTGAGATATAAAAGTAAAACTTGTAGAAAGAGGACAGCAATATTTGACAAATCTTAAGTCAGGAGGGAGAAAAGAAATACTGGGCACCAATAGTTGGTTTTAAAATAGTAGTTGTTATGAGTACTTAGATCATCACTTAAGGTGGTATCCTTTTCTCTCACGAATTTTTAAGAAGTTCAGTTGCCCTAACAACAGTGCCTACACTATTGGCTACTTTAATGAATTTGTTTTTGTGTACAAGGACTTTCTATATGTTCTTGCAACCATGAATAAAATAACATAAAATATATGGATAAAAAGGGATTTGAAATAGTGTCTATGTTTTAGATCAAACAACAAACTTATGATGGGCATGTTAATTTCCATTTTCCTGTAGAAAAACAAATGGATTTTTTAAAAGATGGGAGCATCTGAAAGACACATCAAAGAGTTATTGAATGTTATTTGATACAAAAACAAACAAATCATTCTTGCATTGGGATTCTTATGTTTCTACTTACATTTTGTTTAAATTTCAGATCAATAGTATGACACAGATTTTTAAAAGCAACACACGTTTTTAATAACTTCACATACCTTATGCATTTTATTGTATTGTCTAGTGTGGACTTTATACTATCAAACAAGAAAAAAAATTGCCTATTAAATACAGTGATAGAAGATTTTATTACTCATTAAAATAAACACTTTTATATGTGACCCCTGAATGCATAAGCATGTGTATCTATATCTACTGATATATCTATATATCTATTCATATATAGTTATTAATTAGTCCCACAAAAGAACAATATCTACAGTTTTTAACTATAAATTGATATGACTGTTTAAGAGAACAATTTATCAATATACATAATAATTATTTCAAAAGTAATTATACTATTAGGAGTTAGTTGCCCTTTTGGAAAATATTTATCATGTTGTTATTTATGCAAAGGAAACCTCTGAAAATAAATTAATTGCAAATCATTTGAGGATTGGTTAAATAAATTACATATGTCTGTATTATATGATATTACATAATAAAGCCTTTAATTTTACTATTGGTATTTCATTATTAATGAAAATATATCAATTATATATAGTTTAATGAAAAAAGCAAGTTAATTTAAAAGTGTTTAGAGTATGTTCACATTTCCATTTTAAAAGGGACTATGTGTGTATATTCATGGACTTTTTTTGGATTAAAAATGCAAATAGTTCAGTAATTTAGTTTTAGATGGTGGGGATATGGATTTAAATTTATATTATATTACATTTCTGTATTATTCTCACTGAGAAAATTTTATCTTATAGTCAGAATAAAGGTAAATTATTTGTTTTTAAAAACATACCCAGATATTCTAAGGGCTAAAACTTTTGTTGGCAAATATATATAAATTATAATGTTTTGTTCACAGTATTTATAATTCAAAAAAGCAAACAATTATAAATTTCATATATCATGAGGTTATCAAAATTTATGTCCAATCTGTTTATCATAAATATAAAGGCGAATAATAGAAAATAAATATATCATTTGGTTAGAAGGATTTATTAGAGGAGTGATTTTTTAAAAAAATAGCCATAAACTTCAATTTAATAGGACAACAAAAATTACCATCAACAGAATAGCAATATCACTATAAACTGCTCTATGAGAGAGGATCAGAAAGCATTTTTATGAATTAAATGTGAATTCCTTTGAGATGATTGTTTTATTTTTTTCCTGTTGGTGTTTGTTTACGCCTCACTTTATTTTGCATTGAGTATTTGCAATTAGAAAGCAAATATGGAACACACTGGGCTGGAGGAGCAAGATGGCCGAATAGAAACAGCTCCAGTATCCAACTCCCAGCGCGAGCGACACAGAAGACCAGTGATTTCTGCATTTTCAACTGAGGTACTGGGTTCATCTCACTAGGGAGTGCTGGACAATCGGTGCTGGTCAGCTGCTGCAGCCTGACCAGCGAGAGCTAAAGCAGGGCGAGGCATTGCCTCACCTGGGAAGCGCAAGGGGGAAGGGAATCCCTTTTCCTAGCCAGGGGAACTGAGACACACAACACCTGGAAAATCGGGTAACTCTCACCCCAATACTGCGCTTTAAGCAAACAGGCACACTAGGAGATTATATCCCACACTTGGCCGGGAGGGTCCCACGCCCACGGAGCCTCCCTCATTGCTAGCACAGCAGTCTGCGATCTAACCACAAGGCAGCAGCAAGGCTGGGGGAGGGGCACCCTTCATTGCTGAGGCTTAAGTAGGTAAACAAAGCCGCTGGGAAGCTCGAACTGGGTGAAGCTCACAGCAGCTCAAAGGAAACTGCCTGTCTCTGTAGACTCCACCTCTGGGGACAGGACACAGCTAAACAACAACAAAAGCAGCAGAAACCTCTGCAGATGCAAATGACTCTGTCTGACAGCTTTGAAGAGAGCAGTGGATCTCCAAACATGGAGGTTGAGATCTGAGAAGGGACAGACTGCCTGCTCAAGTGGGTCCCAGACCCCTGAGTAGCCTAACTGGGAGACATCCCCCACTAGGGGCAGTCTGACACCCCACACCTAACAGGGTGGAGTACACCCCTGAGAGGAAGCTTCCAAAGCAAGAATCAGACAGGTACACTCGCTGTTCAGCAATATTCTATCTTCTGCAGCCTCTGCTGCTGATACCCAGGCAAACAGGGTCTGGAGTGGACCTCAAGCAATCTCCAACAGTCCTACAGCTGAGGGTCCTGACTGTTAGAAGGAAAACTATCAAACAGGAAGGACACCGACACCAAAACCCCATCAGTACGTCACCATCATAAAAGACCAGAGGCACATAAAACCACAAAGATGGGGAAAAAGCAGGGAAGAAAAGCTGGAAATTCAAAAAATAAGATCGCATCTCCCCCGGCAAAGGAGTGCAGCTCATCACCAGCAACGGATCAAAGCTGGATGGAGAATGACTTTGACGAGAAGAGAGAAGAAGGCTTCAGTCCATCAAACTTCTCAGAGCTAAAGGAGGAATTATGTACCCAGCGCAAAGAAACTAAAAATCTTGAAAAAAAAGTGGAAGAATTGATGGCTAGAGTAATTAATGCAGAGAAGGTCATGAACGAAATGAAAGAGATGAAAACCATGACACGAGAAATACGTGACAAATGTACAAGCTTCAGTAACCTACTCGATCAACTGGAAGAAAGAGTATCAGCAATTGAGGATCAAATGAATGAAATGAAGCAAGAAGAGAAACCAAAAGAAAAAAGAAGAAAAAGAAATGAACAAAGCCTGCAAGAAGTATGGGATTATGTAAAAAGACCAAATCTACGTCTGATTGGGGTGCCTGAAAGTGAGGGGGAAAATGGAACCAAGTTGGAAAACACTCTTCAGGATATCATCCAGGAGAACTTCCCCAACCTAGTAGGGCAGGCCAACATTCAAATCCAGGAAATACAGAGACCACCACAAAGATACTCCTCGAGAAGAGCAACTCCAAGACACATAATTGCCAGATTCACCAAAGTTGAAATGAAGGAAAAAATCTTAAGGGCAGCCAGAGAGAAAGGTCGGGTTACCCACAAAGGGAAGCCCATCAGACTAACAGCAGATCTCTCGGCAGAAACTCTACAAGCCAGAAGAGAGTGGGGGCCGATATTCAACATTCTTAAAGAAAAGAATTTTAAACCCAGAATTTCATATCCAGCCAAACTAAGTTTCATAAGTGAAGGAGAAATAAAATCCTTTACAGATAAGCAAATGCTTAGAGATTTTGTCACCACCAGGCCTGCCTAACAAGAGACCCTGAAGGAAGCACTAAACATGGAAAGGAACAACCGGTACCAGCCATTGCAAAAATATGCCAAAATGTAAAGACCATCGAGACTAGGAAGAAACTGCATCAACTAACGAGCAAAATAACCAGTTAATATCATAATGGCAGGATCAAGTTCACATATAACAATCTTAACCTTAAATGTAAATGGACTAAATGCTCCAATTAAAAGACACAGACTGGCAAACTGGATAAAGAGTCAAGACCCATCAGTCTGCTGTATTCAGGAGACCCATCTCACATGCAGAGACATACATAGACTCAAAATAAAGGGATGGAGGAAGATCTACCAAGCAAATGAAGAACAAAAAAAAGGAGGGGTTGCAATACTAGTCTCTGATAAAACAGACTTTAAGCCATCAAAGATCAAAAGAGACAAAGAAGGCCATTACATAATGGTAAAGGGATCAATTCAACAGGAAGAGCTAACTATCCTAAATATATATGCACCCAATACAGGAGCACCCAGATTCATAAAGCAAGACTTTAGAGACTTACAAAGAGACTTAGACTCCCATACAATAATAATGGGAGACTTCAACACTCCACTGTCAACATTAGACAGATCAACGAGACAGAAAGTTAACAAGGATATCCAGGAATTGAACTCATCTCTGCAGGAAGCAGACCTAATAGACATCTATAGAACTCTCCACCCCAAATCAACAGAATATACATTCTTCTCAGCAGCACATCACACTTATTCCAAAATTGACCACATAATTGGAAGTAAAACACTCCTCAGCAAATGTAAAAGAACAGAAATTATAACAAACTGTCTCTCAGACCACAGTGCAATCAAACTAGAACTCAGGACTAAGAAACTCAATCAAAACCACTCAACTACATGGAAACTGAACAACCTGCTCCTGAATGACTACTGGGTACATAATGAAATGAAGGCAGAAATAAAGATGTTCTTTGAAACCAATGAGAACAAAGATACAACATACCAGAATCTCTGGGACACATTTAAAGCAGTGTGTAGAGGGAAATTTATAGCACTAAATGCCCACAAGAGAAAGCAGGAAAGATCTAAAATTCACACTCTAACATCACAATTAAAAGAGCTAGAGAAGCAAGAGCAAACACATTCGAAAGCTAGCAGAAGGCAAGAAATAACTAAGATCAGAGAAGAACTGAAGGAGATAGAGACACAAAAAACCCTCCAAAAAATCAATGAATCCAGGAGTTAGTTTTTTGAAAAGATCAACAAAATTGACAGACCACTAGCAAGACTAATAAAGAAGAAAAGAGACAAGAATCAAATCGACGCAATAAAAAATGATAAAGGGGATATCACTGCTGACCCCACAGAAATACAAACTACCATCAGAGAATACTATAAACACCTCTATGCAAATAAACTAGAAAATCTAGAAGAAATGGAATTTCCTGGACACTTACACTCTTCCAAGACTAAACCAGGAAGAAGTTGAATCCCTGAATAGACCAATAGTAGGCTCTGAAATTGAGGCAATAATTAATAGCCTACCAACCAAAAAAAGTCCAGGACCAGATGGATTCACAGGTGAATTCTACCAGAGGTACAAGGAGGAGTTGGTACCATTCCTGCTGAAACTATTCCAATCAATAGAAAAAGAGGGAATCCTCCCTAACTCATTTTATGAGGCCAACATCATCCTGATACCAAAGGCTGGCAGAGACACAACAAAAAAAGGGAATTTTAGACCAATATCCCTGATGAACATCGATGCAAAAATCCTCAATAAAATACTGGCAAACCGGATTAAGCAGCACATCAAAAAGCTTATCCACCATGATCAAGTGGGCTTCATCCCTGGGATGCAAGGCTGGTTCAACATTCGCAAATCAATAAACATAATCCAGCATATAAACAGAACCAAAGACAAGAATCACATGATTATCTCAATAGATGCAGAAAAGGCTTTTGACAAAATTCAACAGCCCTTCATGCTAAAAACGCTCAATAAATTCGGTATTGATGGAACGTACCTCAAAATAATAAGAGCTATTTATGACAAACCCACAGCCAATATCATACTGAATGGGCAAAAACTGGAAAAATTCCCTTTGAAAACTGGCACAAGACAGGGATGCCCTCTCTCACCACTGCTATTAAACATAGTGTTGGAAGTTCTGGCTAGGGCAATCAGGCAAGAGAAAGAAATCAAGGGTATTCAGTTAGGAAAAGAAGAAGTCAAATTGTCCCTCTTTGCAGATGACATGATTGTATATTTAGAAAACCCCATTGTCTCAGCCCAAAATCTCCTTAAGCTGATAAGCAACTTCAGCAAAGTCTCAGGATACAAAATTAATGTGAAAAAAATCACAAGCATTCTTATATACCAGTAACAGACAAACAGAGAGCCAAATCAGGAATGAACTTCCATTCACAATTGCTTCAAAGAGAATCAAATACCTAGGAATCCAACTTACAAGGGATGTAAAGGACCTCTTCAAGGAGAACTACAAACCACTGCTCAGTGAAATAAAAGAGGACACAAACAAATGGAAGAACATACCATGCTCATGGATAGGAAGAATCAGTATCGTGAAAATGGCCATACTGCCCAAGGTAATTTATAGATTCAATGCCATCCCCATCAAGCTACCAATGAGTTTCTTCACAGAATTGGAAAAAACTGCTTTAAAGTTCATATGGAACCAAAAAAGAGCCCACATCTCCAAGACAATCCTAAGTCAAAAGAACAAAGCTGGAGGCATCACTCTACCTGACTTCAAATTATACTACAAGGCTACAGTAACCAAAACAGCATAGTACTGGTACCAAAACAGAGATATAGACCAATGGAACAGAACAGAGTCCTCAGAAATAATACCACACATCTACAGCCATCTGATCTTTGGCAAACCTGAGAGAAACAAGAAATGGGGAAAGGATTCCCTATTTAATAAATGGTGCTGGGAAAATTGGCTAGCCATAAGTAGAAAGCTGAAACGGGATCCTTTCCTTACTCCTCATATGAAAATTAATTCAAGATGGATTAGAGACTTAAATGTTAGACCTAATACCATAAAAACCCTAGAAGAAAACCTAGGTAGTACCACTCAGGCCATAGGCATGGGCAAAGACTTCATGTCTAAAACACCAAAGACAACGGCAGCAAAAGCCAAAATTGACAAATGGGATCTAATTAAACTAAAGAGCTTCTGCACAGTAAAAGAAACTACCATCAGAGTGAACAGGCAACCTACAGAATGGGAGAAAATTTTTGCAATCTACTCATCTGACAAAGGGCTAATATCCAGAACCTACAAAGAACTCAAACAAATTTACAAGAAAAAAACAAACAACCCCATCAAAAAGTGGGCAAAGGATATGAACAGACATTTCTCAAAAGAAGACATTCATACAGCCAACAGACACATGAAAAAATGCTCATCATCACTGGCCATCAGAGAAATGCAAATCAAAACCACAATGAGATACCATCTCACACCAGTTAGAATGGTGCACATTAAAAAGTCAGGAAACAACAGGTGCTGGAGAGGATGTGGAGAAATAGGAACACTTTTACACTGCTGGTGGGATTGTAAACTAGTTCAACCATTATGGAAAATAGTATGGTGATTCCTCAAGGATCTAGAACTAGATGTTCCATATGACCCAGCCATCCCATTACTGGGTATATACCCAAAGGATTATAAATCATGCTGCTATAAAGACACATGCACACGTATGCTTATTGTGGCACTATTCACAATAGCAAAGACTTGGAATCAACCCAAATGTCCATCAGTGACAGACTGGATTAAGAAAATGTGGCACATATACACCATGGAATACTATGCAGTCATAAAAAAGGATGAGTTTGTGTCCTTTGCAGGGACATGGATGCAGCTGGAAACCATCATTCTTAGCAAACTATCACAAGAACAGAAAACGAAACACCACATGTTCTCACTCATAGGTGGGAACTGAACAACGAGATCACTTGGACTTGGGAAGGGGAACATAACACACCGGGGCCTATCATGGGGAGGGGGGAGGGGGGAGGGATGGCATTGGGAGTTATACCTGATGCAAATGACAAGTTGATGGGTGCTGACGAGTTGATGGGTGCAGCACAGCAACATGGCACAAGTATACATATGTAACAAACCTGCACGTTATGCACATGTACCCTAGAACTTAAAGTATAATAATAATAATAAATTAAAAAAAAAGACAGCAAATATGAACTCCCTTGGGGTATTATAGATAAGGGACATGTAGGCTTATATGTTATCAAATAAAACACAGTTTTGAACCCATCTTTTTCTTCCAATGACTTCTAATTCTCTCAAAGTCAAGAATCTCTTCAGTTACTTCTTTGTCACTCCAGATCTAATACAGTGCTAGATATACAATAAGTAATCTCTATCTGCTCTGAGCAGTATGTTATTGAATAGGTACTTATTCAAATAAATATTTGTTAAATGTCAAAACTTTGACGCTTGAAACATTGTGGCAGAGATGATAGGTGGAGACGAGAATATCTGTAGTTTAGAGAAGCTTTTCTCTTTTAATAATTAAATCAAATTTGCTTCTTGAAATCATCCTTTGATTATCTGCATTGAGGGAATTCTTTTCCATTGTTCACCATCCAGTCTAGGACATAACCAATGATGAAAACTGGAAATGACTTGGAAAAGAATCAAAGGAATGGCATGAAATTAATTAAATGCTCTTACAATGGGAATTGGAGAAAAGATAGAAGTAAGAGGAATTAGAGACTTTGAAAAAGAGAAGGCTGTAGGGTGGTTAATTAATGGTCTTTATGGGTTCAGACACTAGAATTAGGAAAATAGTTCTTTGTGTTGAGTAGAAAATAGTGTTAGTAATGTTAATTAAAATGGCATTTTGAAAGGTATGAAGATGTTAGCATTCTATAAATCAAAGATGGCGGTAAACTTGAGGATTAATAAAACAAAGGTATTCAAATAAATTATTAGTATCTACTTTGCTTTTCCCTCCTTTCACGTTGTTTCCAAATTTTTGCAAACAACTGCCAAGTATTGGTTTCTGTGTTGGGGAATAAAAAAAAAAAATTATCTGAGTTTGATATCTCTATATACCCAGGATTGTGTTATCTGACAAAGGAAGTCAGAAATGGATTGTTAATTTTACAGTTCTGTGATTAATTCATAAAACATTATTTTGATGTAACAAAGTAAATGATAATAGCTACTAATCATTGAGTTATTTAAATATATTTAATTGACAAATAAAGACTGTATATATTCAAGGTGTAAAATGTGATGATTCGATATACATATATAATGTGTAATGGTATACATATACATTGTATAGTGATTAGCACAATCAAATTAATACCTCCATTACTACCTATGCTATATGTTAAATACATAGAACTTGTTCATTTTATACACTGAAAGTGTGTGCCCTCTGATTAAAACTTCCCTTCTCTCCCAGCCCCTACCCTCAGGCAACTACCCTTCTATTCTGTTTCTATGAGTTCAACTATTTTGTAATTCACATATAAGTGAGATCGTACAGTATTTGTCTTTCTGTGTCTGGCTTATTTCGCTTAGCATAATGTCCTTCAGGTTCACCCATTTTGTCACAAATGGCAGGATTTTTTTTTTTATTTTTCACAGCTCAATATTGCTTCATTGTACATATGTTCTACACTTAGGACACTTAGGTTTTATTCATATCTTGGTTATTGTGGATAATACAGCAATGAACATGGGGGTGCAGATATCTACATCTATATGCCTTTGGATATATGCCCAGAAGTGGGATCACTGAATCGTATGATAGTTCTATTTCTATTTTGTGAGGAACCTCTATATAATTTTTCATAATAATTGTACTAATTTATATTCCCCCAAATAGTGTTTACGTGTTTCCTTTACGTCTATATGATTTTCCATAATGGCTGTACTAATTTATATTCCCCAAAATAGAGTTTACATGTCTCCTTTTCGCTACACCCTCATCGACACTTGCTATCTTTCATCTTTTTGATAATAGTCATCCTAATAGGTGTGAGGTGACACCTTATTGCAGTTTTGATTTGCATTTTCCAAATGATTAGTGATGCTGAGCACATTTTCATATGCCTGATGGCCATTTGTATGTCTTGAGAAAAGTCTATTTGGATCCTTTGGCCATGTTTTGTCTTCCTTTGTTTTGATATTGAGTTGTGTGAGTTCTTTATATATTTTAAATATTGATCTGTTATCAAGTATGTTATTTACAAATATTTTCTCTCATTCTATAGGTTACCTTTTTATTTTGCTGATTTTTTTCTTTACTGACCATTGAGTTCTTGGTCTGGCACCATAAAGTCAGTACCGATTTTTCTATTTCTTAGCTGTGTAACCTTGACTAAATTATTTAACAAATCTGTGCCTGGGTTTTAGCAACTGTAAAATGAGAGTTGTAATTATATCTATTCCCAGGGCAACACTGTATACAAAGTCCTTAGAATGTTGCATGGTACAAGTCAGCAATCTGTATTTGTTAGTGATTTTTATTACGATGTTTCAGGCTTCACCCTAAGTACATTATGTATTTAATCTCATGTACTTTAATCTACTCATTTTGCAGATGAGGGAATCAAAGCTGAAGCTAGTTCAGTGATTTGGGCAAAGTCACACCACAGTTAGAATAGAGGTAGAATCTGAATTCACATCATAGACTGCCTGATTTCAAATGTGAGCATTTTGGGTTTTGTGACTATGCTTTTTAAAAACAATAAGCCCTCATCCTTTTCCTTTAAACTCTAATTTTCTGATCAATAAAACAAAAGATTTTTTACTGTATTCTAAGATTAAATAATATATCCACTATATACAACGTTCTGAATTACTCTAAAAGAAGCACGGAATTATTACTGGGGTGTAACACCCCAGTAAATATTAAATTCCTCCACGTGATATCTATAGTTTAAAGCTTTACTTGATAAGCGTTTATTTCTTTTAGAGATTCTAGAAAAAAGAATTTGTAAAAGAATGCTATTTTCTTAAATGATTTCATCTGCTTTCCTTGGGAACACACTAAGTCATATATATCCTATCAATTTGAATATCAACTTGCCACTTGATCACAATAACCTCGATATCTAATTTCTCAAATAATTGACCAAGTTAAACCTCCGACATGCCGTTGATTGTCACTTAACCAATGAGGCGTAACAGATCAAAGTTATATCATCAGATATGGCATATTAATTAAATTTTATTCAGCAGTTTTGACTTTATGAAGAAAAAATGTTTCCTTAGCTGCTCGTGTTTTGAGGAGGAAAAATGATAAAGAACAGATATTGAGGGGGCCTTTCCATTAAAACCTTTTGCTACTGCAAAGTATACATCATTTTGATTCAATTAGAAAACTAAAATCTGTAAACCACAATTTCTCTGAGAATAGCTAAATGCGACCCAATCAAAGACACCTTACTGGAATTATTTCTACAGTCAATTGTTTAAGACTCTACTATGAAGAGATATTCAACCTTGTATTCTTTGTCACGTGTCATCTTCTGTTACCCCTGTTAATTTAAGTTAGGCACATAGCTTTACGGTGAATACGATCAATCAATGTGATTGAACTACATACACATTTGGGTCCTGTAGACCACTTCAGTGATATGATTTCTGTAAGTAATATATGTAAACAATATGATTATGTTTAAATTAAAGGTTATCCACAAACACAGTTTGGGAAGGTATTGTTGTGTATATGTTTTTCTTTTTGTTTGTTTTTTTAGTCTAAATTGTTCCTTGATAACAATGTATGTACTTTAAACAGTGGCACCAGGATCTCAGAATATAATATTTATTGATTGACTGACAGAATGACTAACTGACAGAAGGATTTCTCCTTCACTCTACCCACCATAACTAACACTTGACCTGTACACAAACACATTTTATTTTATATCTTGTTTTTTTCTCCAATTAATGACCTGCCATAGGAATTATCCCCTAATAACATATAGAACTATACCCAATTATTTTTAAATTCTAATAGTTTTTCCTACTTGAATATAACATTTTAATTCAAACCATCATTTATTAATGAATACTTCTGAATTTTTTGGTTATTGCCAATACTGTGGCAACAAAACCTTGGTTCATACATCATTATAGAAGAATACTAGCTCTTTTTCTCAGCACTATTTGCACAATTTTTTTGACCAGACTTTTACTCCCACAGCATGCTTGCAATTCAAATGAGTTGATTTTGGTGTAGCTTGCTTCTTTCCACCTCAGAGTCTATGAAGGAGAAATCTGAAGTAGAAACATAGGCAAAAAAATAAAAAATAAAAAAAATAAGACTATAAGCACATACTTTAAAGAATGTTGTGTGCTGCTGAAGACTTATTACAAAGGAAGAAGTTCACTTTATTATTTTACTTATATCTCCTTCATGTTAGTACATTTGTCTATGATATAAAGCAAAATAAGGTGCACATGAAAATGCTCAAGTAACATTTTTTAAAGAACAAAGACAGTAGAATACATAAATGCATGAACTACCTGAGTTATGGCAAGCACATTAATATCCGGAGAAACAATTGTTGCTCTCCAGTGGTTCTAGCATGGCATGATAAAAACCATATGAACATGTACTTCAAATCAAAACCCATATGAATATGTACTTCAAATCAAAACTTAAAATCCTCTGGATTTCAGTTTTTATACAAAAATAAAATGAGGTTATAATGCTAGTGCCAACAACTGTATCTGACAGATTAGACACTTCATAAATATTTGTTTTTTAATGAATAGATATGTAACTAAATAAGATGATGTGTTGAGTCAGGAATCCCCAAATCAGATACTTATAAACTATTAGCTCTCACTACATATGATGGTTAATATTATGAGTCAATCTGACTGGGCAAAGAAATACTCCTATAGCTGGCAAAACATTATGTCTGAATATATCTGTGAGGCTGTTTCTGGAAGAGGTTAGCTTTTGAATCTCTAGACTGTGTAAAGCAAATCACTTTCACCAACGTAATCACTCATCCATTAATGGTCCAAATAGAACAAAAGGTGGAGGAACGGTGAATTTGCTTTCTGCTTGATTGGCACCATCTTCTCCTGCTCTTGGACATTGGTGTTCCTGGCCCTTGTACATTTAGACTTGGGCTGGGACTTACACTATCGGTCTCCTTGATTTTTCAGGCTTTGGGTTCAGATAGAATTTTGCCACCAGCTTTCTTCAGCCTACACCTTGCAGATGGCAGGTTGTGGGACTTCTCAGCCCCTGTAATCTTGTGGGTCAATCCCTTATAAGAAATATCTATCTATATATCTATCTATATTCCACTGGTTGTGCCTCTCTGGAAAACACTGACTATCATAAATTGGCTCATTTTAGTAGTTTAATGATAGTAGTAATAGAAGTAGTAATTTGTGTCCATCAACTATTTATCTATAATAATAATGTATATGTGATTTAGGATTCGCAATTATAAACTTTTTATTTGAAAAATTATTAGTTGATATGTAACATTTTAAAAAATCTTCTAAATACTTTGCACTATGCCATAAACAATAGGTAAGTGTACAAAGTAAAACATGGTTTTTGCCTCAAACTTTTATTCTTACTGATTTATTGCTATAGTACTTTCACTTCCTAAGTTATTTGACTTCTTGGGAACCCTATAGCTCACTTGTCTACATTTCCTTCCATATGCAACTTGGATTCCATGATTCATTATTATTATTTATTCTTTTTCTGATAGTATTCCCTCACTATCCTCTTTCTTCCTGTGTCACATACACTTGGAAGAACTTAACTGTCATTTAAAATAAGAATCTGCTTTTCCATTCCTGAAACGAGGTGCTAGAAAACTGTTGGAGAAAATCACATAACTGAGGCTGATGGACTATACTGAAAATTAGTGAAAATCAACTGCAAATGGAATCTTCTGCCTAGAAAACACATTGTCTCTTATCTGCTAACTTTCCCACTAACCTCAATCTTAAATCTTCACTCTCTTTCTCTCTTCTTACATGTGGTTCTGTGTCACATGTATTGACAAATTAGAAGACAAATTCCAGAATTAGAAATTCTCCGTCTTTTCATCACCAAATCTATGACCCAGATTTTATCTGTATCCAGCTTTTTCCCCTTTCTTCATCCCATAATATTCTTCTTCCTATGAAACACTAATGCCTTTATTTGAGCTTGAAAGTCTTGTTAGTACTTAATGTGGGTCCAAGAACCAACAACAATGACATGACCTAAGAGATAATTCCATTCGGATTGGAAGGCTGGTTCATACCACTCTTACATAAGCATAATTAGTGTACTGTGAGCTGCTACTGACTGCTGTGGGGATTTTGCAGAATAAAGACTCAGGACCAAAGCCCTTGAAGTTGCCAGACTTTTAGAATAAATAACAATTAAAGAATAATTAAACAGAAGAAAACACTCAACGAGTGGCTTATGGCCTGGTTTCTTTATATTTTAAATTAAATAATTGTATTTGGTAATTTCTGGTATCACAACCTTTATATTTTTCTGATCTGGAGCCCTAACACCACCTAAGATAGTGTCTTTGGCATAGTGAGCTTTATGCAGTTGCAATTGAAACTATAAGAAAAAACTTCAAGGGAAAACAATCTTCGAGTTGTATCTTTACATACAGAGAAAAGAGTGTTATGAGGGTGAACTATTCTCTTTCTCCACTGACGTCTCTCACTTGATAAAGAGAGAGTAACATTTTTCAATATTTGACCCACCTATATTTTTATAAGTCATAAAGGGAAAGGTAATGATTTTTTTTCTAATTGTTGGAAAACTGACACATTGGCACATTCTTGGCTGTCTTTCTCTACTCAACTTGGTTTGTAAGGGAAAGGTCAGTATTCATGCATTGACAAGCTGTATTGACTTTAACCCTCTACTACTTTACCCCTGTTTTCTGCTAGACCTGCCTGAGCCCAAGCACTATGAATGTTTGCAAATTCTGTAAAAAACACATGAGACAGGTAATGTTTCAGCAGGATAAACTTTTCTGCTTCACCTGGGTAGGTAAAAGGAGATTGATTCTTGGATTACTGGCTGTATTCAGTATAGTGCGAGAGATAAGGGGCTAAACAGTGTTCTTCTATCCAAACATTTTCAGGGAGGTCTACATATTGGCTACTAATCAGATGCTATTAATCATGCTGATATTTTGATTATGTGGCTTTGTATTTGAATTTCACAACAGTTAGATCCTTGAAGAGAAGACATCCAAAACTTTCAACTTTTTTTTTTTTTTTTTAAGGTCTGAGGCCTCAATTTGGAATCACAGCCATGAGAAATATTCACCATATTTCCACAAATAGGGCCATTGGGAAAAGTCAAGTTGCTGTAGTGAATTTTCTTTCTAACTTAAAAATATGAAGATTTCTGTTCTTTTGATTAGAGAAAAGTACTATCAGAAGTGCATTGCTTGAAAGACTATTTTCCCTCACATTGTTCTATTGTATTGGCTCTTCTCTGAAGACATATAACAAGGAAAGCTCTATGATCACTTATGGCATCAGAATGGAAAGATAACATTATGTAACCAATATCTATTCTCAAGCCACATCTCTGTACTCTGATTTCATTTGGTTCACTGATAAGTTTTAACATTAAATAGGCTTCTAAAATGCAATAGAAGTAAATTAAATGCCAGGAATAAAAAAGGAATAAAAATGTATTAAAGAAACAAAGATAAAATCCTAGACTAGGGTGTTTTGATTGTACAGCATGAGTTCTGATGACCTGCAAAGAATATTTAATATGAAGAATATTATTAGAGAAATATCTCTAGGCAAATGTAAAATGTTCAGTTAAGATGGGATTATCAATGAAACACCATAATCCTTATGTTCATATTACCACAAAGAGTTCTCTCTTTAATGATAGAAAAATTACAAGGATCCTTTGTAATGGGTACAATAAGAAAAATGAATGCCATTAAGTATGTGTGTAATTTTGAAGTGACAGAGTCACAGACACTCAGCTAAGTCTAAATAATAGCAAGCCTCCCAGTATGTCCACATCCAGTTATATCATCAAGAAAGACTGACTTATTCGAAATGAACCTCAAGCAGCAGAGAGAAAATGTCCTTAAATGAGAAAGTGAAGGTTAATAAGGTAAATCGAAATAATGTTTACTCAATATCGTTGTGTTAAGGATAATCTCAGAAATGTACACTTAAAAATATGTGTATATGAAGAGCTCCAACAGAATAAATAATGTAAACACCAGAAACAGTTTCAATGATTAGCTGTGACCCAATGCCTTTAATAAACAAACCATCTAATTTCAAATTTGTAACAACTGGTGAAGGCCTTGTAGTCCAACAGACATTTGAGCTGTGCAGGATGACAGGATTTAAAGTGAGCAAGGGAATTGCTATAATAAAGCCCCATCATTTGGCATACAGTAAAAGTAAACATGAAGAGATTTCATTAGAAATTCTACACTCCCAATCTGTGCACAGCAGAGAGCAAAAACCCAATCTGGGAATAGACAACTTGTTCCTATTGTGGATTAAAATGGGAAACCTAAAAAAGCAGTAATGAAAGCACCAACAATAGCAGAAAAAAGTAATGTGGCGAGTTGCATAGAAATAAACATTGGGAAAAGACCCCACACATGTTACACAAGCTTCGTAAGCTAATACTACAAGCAAAAATTATGTGAACATCAGCAAAATCATATGGTTTGTATGCTGGTTGCACATAAGGTTGCAAATAAAATAGATCCTATACATCTATGCTATCTTGGACGTATATCTGTGATCATTTTCAGGAAGATCCTACTGACTTTGAGATATTGAAGAGTTTGACAAGAAGCATAGGCTGAGGCAAATAGGAACTGATTTTTAAGGAGACATCACAATGAAAGGAAGACTAAAGCTGACAGACACCAAAACAATCACCGACAAGTTTGTGCTCCCAGCTTGCAGACATTATTTCTTGGCTTGGCTGTGTGGCATGACAGCAGAAACAAGTTTTCTCACATTGGACAGTCTGGATATTATGGCGTAGTTTTCTCAGTGATAGTAGTCATAAGCATGGGCTTTGAGTTTTGGGGAGGATAACTGCTAGTGTGTGAGGAAAATGGAGTTTCACCAAGAAATAAATCAGTTCACCAAGGTATTACTCAGTTGAAGACATTCACTCTTCAAGTGGAATGTGCATTAGTTATTTTGTGCACAGCATTTATTCTTATGTCTCCCCATCCACCTCATTTTTTTAACCTTCTTTCAATTCACAACATTTTAGGAGGAAGTTACTTATCTGCCAATGTATGTGATATTGATCAGGCTGTGAATCAGACACCTCCCATGAACCCTCGTTAATCAAGGTATGAAAACCCACTATAATCTTGTATGCAGAATTTTAGTCCCCACCATAGCTCTTCTGATCTAAAATCTACCTTTTAACAAGATTCCTAGATGATTCATAGGCACATTACCATCGAGAGGCACTGGTCTAGAGTGCACCATTACATTAAATTGCCTAAATTATATAACAAATGCTGTGAAGTTCAGGCTGAGAAATTCTCATAATCTTCAAAGAGGTGTGGATTTTCTTTGACTTTAGTGTCTGTCATCAATCTATCTATCTGTCGGACACCTATCCATGTATGTGTGTGTATATAGACCATCCTTCAAAAGCAGTATGGAACCCTACTGAAAACTGGCTTAGATTTTAAGACTGACAACGCCCCCCAACACACACACCTGGAGGGTATGAAAAGTTTTATGAGTCACATAACGAAACTTTCTAGGGAAAGCAGGGGAGTTCCCAAATAGATCTGAAAATAGCTTGAGAGGAGCAGGTTTGGGGTTTTTACTGTGGTCAGGGGATGGGCTGGAGTGAGGGATCCCATGCAAGGGAAGGAGCTTTTGTGCTTTGAGCCTCCCACTGGTGCCAAAGGAGGGCATACCAGGGGTTTTTCTTATCAGCCTTCCTATATGTGGGGCAGAAGGGGAAAAGGGAAGGGTGAGGCTTAAAAGCTATCAACAAACAAATGTCAGAAGATGGAGTTACTCTTTATTACAATTTACTTCTCATGTTTGGTGATGTAAGTTTGCCATTTTTTTTTTCATTTAATTGAATTTGAAGTTAAATTGTTGTGCTTTGTAAGGGAAGCAGCCTGAGGCGAGTAAGAGAAGTGAAAGTTCTGTTGAATACCTTGAGCAAGGGCCCAGTATTGTGTATTCTGAGAAATGAAATAAATGGTTGCTTTGGTAACTGTCAGTGATATCTAATACTCTGAATCAGATAAGGAACATCTTGATGAGGCCTTATACTGAAGCTTTAGCAGGCCAAGACACATGAACTGAGGCCACTTTAAGGAGGGCCCTATTCTCATACTCATGTCCCTAAATGCCAACTATTAAAACACAGGTCAGTGACATCTATAAGCAATGCTTAGTAGAATTCAGCAAATGCAACTCTAAGCTGCACAGTTCAAAGTACAAGCTAACCTGCACACAACAGGGTCAGTTAGCAAACAACAGTAAGAAAAGAAAGATTTCTTCTTGGGCGGCGATTATCTTTTAGAGATCCTGCTCACGGTACCAACTGTTGGGGTTACTCTGCAGAGCAGGGTGGACTCCCACCCCAAATTTGACTCAGATGTCAAGACTGATGCTGACACACTCAAACACCAATAAGGTATGAAAAGATTGATTACTCATGTAATGAGACTTTCTGGGAAGAGCAGGGAAGCTATGAAGTAGGTCTGAAAATGGCTTGACAGAGCACACACAAAAAAGACATTTTTTATTAGGGTTAAGAAGTGGGGCAGGGGTGAAAGTTCTCACATGTGGGAAGGGGCTTGTGTGATTTGGACCTAACAAAGGAGGGATCACCTGGCCTTTCTCATCAGTTTGCCTGGATGTGAGACAGAAGGGAAGAAAGGTGAGACTTAAAAGTTATCACTAGTAGAACATAAAAAAGTAGAGTCATGCTCTCTATTACTCTCTCTATTATCTATCTGTCTGTCTATCTATCTATCTATCTATCTATCTATCTATCTATCTATCTATCTATCTATCATGACCGTCATCATCTAATTTATTTATTTTACTAGCTCAGTTTCCATTTTAAAATTGCATAGGTGGAAACTGTAATAAATAACCTTGAAAGATATTTTTGTTCTGGGAAGAAGCATTTAATTGAATCCTTCTTGTCATGTCTTTATAAGTAGTCACCCATTTTACTGAAAAAATACAGTAACACATTTATTGTTGGTGGCCTACTGATGAATTCCATTTCTAGTAAGACTTGAAATATGAGCTTTCCCTCAGAGGAAGCTGTGGGACATTGGGAACCAAAATGTTTCCTGGGAGCAAATTCAATTTAAACTGATGACCTATTTCTCTTTGAGTTTTAGCATGATCAGAACCATCTTGATAGTTTGAAATGGTTCTAAATAAAGGCTGTGGCCATGAAAGAATGTGTGCTTTTGAATAATTTCTGAACATATAAGTGTAAGCTAAAGAGTAGATGGGAAGTTGTTTTGACTGAATGAGTGAGATAATTCTCACAAATTATAATAATAAGTGATTGCACTATCACCAGTGATTAAATAGTTGTAACTAGTGGAACTATTGAAAGTGACAACAGCTGACAATACCAGGATGAAAGCTCTTTGCCTTTCTTCACTATATTCAAAGAGTGTATTGCTATTCCAGCAGTAAGCTCATCATTCCAAGAAATAGAAATTATCTGCTTGCAACTTGGAAACCACGTGACTGGCAGAAAAAAATGCAGTAGAATGAAAGACACCTAGTGAAGTTAGCGGATTCATCATGGTTCTTTTTTTTTTTTTTTTTTAATTTCATTTATTTATTTATTTTGGGGGAGCACTTGAAAGCAAAAATGGACATCTTGGATTGAATAATCCAAGTTGTTTTTGGCTAACTTATTTGCAGGAGGAGGGAAAATGAGTAGGAGATTCAGGAAGAGATGTATTGGACTTCTGCCACTCCGGACACATAAAACATGTATGTGAGATATGTAACTGTGTTTCTGTATTCCAAATTTGAGGTGCAAGTGATAAAGTATATAAGTGCATGCCTTATCCTCCCTTCTGGAGTGTGAATGCTACAAAGAAGACAAGCATTTTACCAAAATCTCATATTTGGCACTTAAAAACACTTGTCAAGAAAGTCACATTGTAAATGACAAATAAAGTAGGAGGTGAGTTCCAGGCTTCTAATCATTATCATTCGGATCTTGCAAATCTTATAAAACGTCTATGTGCTCTGAAATTTTAAAGTGATCCTAGATGATCATTTTCCTCACTAAAATAAAAATTAAGGAGAAAATGTTTAGAAAATAAAAGTTATCTATCAACTAAAATATAATAAATAATAAAATACTATGCAATTTTTGTTGCTCTGTGGATTTATAAAATTTTTCATAAGCACTATCCTCATAATGGTGGAGAAGAATCACTCAGGAATTCTTTTGCTCAGTGCAAACTTTGTTCTCTCTTTTGTTTGCAATTTTCTTCTCTATCCTCAATCTTTAATATAAAACTTAGAATTCTATAGGGGTATCTCTCTCAGGGAGTCTAGCAGTAAAGTAAGAAACACTTTGTAAACAGATTCTCTGAAAAATTAAATTCTGTTTTGGCTAAAAACTTTCATACTATACGTATTTTTACCTTCTCAGTTTTTGCTTGTATTATAAAATATAAATGATTTCAAGTAATAGTTTACCCTATTATAATTTTGGGTTAATCTAAACTGCAGAAGACATTTTGAATATATTGTATGCACCCTAGTGTCTTTTCAATGACTTTCAGCTTCCCTGAGAAAGTCCTGGTTCTCAGATATGATATTCCTCACTTTCAAATTTAACCTTGTCTATACCAGTAGGACTTTATTTTTCCCTTGACAAAAGAGATAAAACTATCCCATTTATTTTTCAAGGATAATGGCTTTGCCTCTTCATAGGTTCTATCTTCTTTATTCTCCTCTACAACAATGCTCCAACAAAATTAATATCATTTTCCTGGTGTTCATAATTTCTCATATTTGTGGATAGTTCTCATCAGCAAACAAACATATTCAGTCACTTCTATCTTAAGAATAACAGTAAAAATGATGTTTTAATCCACCAATGTCTCTAGATATTGCTCGTGGTAGCCAATAGAGCAGTTCACCAATGGTAAGATTCTCCTCATTCCGGGCATGCAGTAGTATTGCCAATAAAATATAATATATCTTTTTTATCATTGCACTGTAATTATGAATTATGTTGCTATTAGGAGAAGTTGGGTAAGCGATATGGAAACTCCATACTATTTTTGCAACAATTTTATAAATCTAAAATTAATTCAGACAAAAAGGCTTTTTTAAAAAGAAGAAAAATGAGAAATATTATGTATCTCACTTTTGTACAGAAGCCTGTATGCACCAGCACAAGAATTCCCAATTTTTGATACTGCTGCAATGCAACAGGCACTCTAAAAAGTAGATGTTTGCCAGCCTGGATCCATTAGCCATGAAGATATTGAATAGACGTCCCTGCTGACTTGAGATGAAAATAATGTGATGTGAATGGAAAATAAATCTTTATTTTTAAGTTCTGAACTTTTAGAGTTGCTTTTACCAAAGCCTAACTTCTTTCATCTTGCTTAATATAAAAGTGAAGTTTTAGAATTTGGGTGCTAAATAATAAAACTCTAACATACCATATACTGTCTCATTATCCATATGGTCAGCAAAGAGAAAGCTGTTATTTAAGACTGAAAAGATATGTTCCACATTACATAGTGGCAAAACTTTTGATAAAACATTGCTAGTTGTAACTTGGAAGGCAGATCGTGTATCTAATGGATGTGTAGTGCTAAAGTAAAAGGTTGAAAACAGAAGGAAATAGAGTGTGTTGGTTATTTTTCACTACATTTAGCAAAGTATTACAAAAAAAGTAAGACCTCAAAATACATTGGCCAGTTTTCAAGCGCAAATAAGAAGAAATAAACCATATCCAGAAATATGGAACTTTGCAATGTTAAAAAGACAAATGTTTTGAGATACTAAACCATAGGGGAAAATATTGAGAGGCTTAAAATAAAAAAAAAAAAAAAAAAAAAAACACAAATGAAATGTAGATAAAAACTAAGACTTACAGGTTAAAAAAATACTAACCATTTGCAATCCATTGTATTGCCTCAGGACAAAAATAAAATTAAAAAAAATGACATTGACAGTCATACTTCAAATTACTGACTGGATGAAGTACATCATGAAAAAAAAAAAAAAAAAAAAAAAAAAAAGCCTAAGGAAGATTATGACATCCAGTGAATATTTCAAATGGGAATCATGCCTCAGGGCACAGAGAATAAGAATGTGCACCTACAAAGCCTGATAAGCTCAGCGTATTTGTGAATATTAACACATGAATTTGACTGAATCAAATTGATGAGAAGCCAACTAAGTTTGTAAAGAGAACATAATGTCAAAAGAACAATCAGCTTGGACTATAGTTGACTTTTGCTGTTTGAGACTTACAATGACTCTTGGCCCCAACTGTCTGTGAATAGAAAGTAATCTGAGAACAATTTTCAGCATCTAAGGAGAGAATATTTTCTGATGCCCATTTCAGTTGTGGCTATGGAATATAGTGCCAAAGAAGAAATGATTTCTGATGCATGTTGCATTCTTCACTTTCTAAATGAGCTTGTAGTTTATTGTTTATTGTGGTTATTCAGATCCTGTTCCTCCATTGTTTATTGGGGTATGTTTCTGGGGCAGATAACATGTCTTTCTAAATTCATAGATCTCCAAAACAAGAGTAGACACAGCCATGGTTGATCTAAACACTCTCATTTATCATTTTAAGAAAAAAGACCTTTCATCCAGAAAACTAGTATTTATTTTGATGTCATGATTAAATTGGACTTGTGAGGTGTTTAAGCCTCATAAATTAAGGAAGGAGAGTAACTAAAATATTTTTTGAGATCAGAATAAACCACAATAGTTTCTGTAATTTTCATAAATGTTCCAATTTTTAATTTCATTCTCAGAAGTGTGTAAACTCTACTTCCATCTCCTCAAATGCAGGAATGAACATATGACTGACTTTGGTCATGATACAAGAGTAGAAGTCACATTTATCACTTCTGGGAAGAAGGTTTTGATATTTAGTGCACAGTTTTTATGTTCTTTTTTCTTCCATATATAATTCCAAATTTTGAAGGTTCTTTTGACTTGGAGGAAGACAATTCTGAGGGAGAACTATGTGGATTAGCATCCTCTGCTGACCTGAGATGGACTTGAAGCTTAAACAAGAAATAAACTTTAGTTGTTTTAAGCAGAGTGATATCAGGGTTCTTTGTTATTGCAGCATAACTCAGCACATTTTGACTGCTACCTTATTATCCTATGCATTTCTTTCCCTGACATATTTTGAAAAACGCAATTTATATGTGTTACTTCTAAATATTCACTGTTTTTCATAATTCCATTGCAGTCTGGCTTCTAATACTTCCTCAGCAATAAAATTGGTTCATGAACCTGGTCAAAAACTGATTATGGTAAAATTCAATGGAGACGTTTTAATGCATATCTTATTCATTGAGATGCAGCATGATTTTATTGAATGTTTTGACCTAAACTCTTTCCTTCCCTGGATCCTGGGATACCACATATTCTTCCTTAGAACTCTTATGATTTCTTTTCCTTTTCTTTTCTTTTTTTTTTTTTTTTTTTTTTTTTTTTTTTTTACAATTCACATCTCTTAAATTGTGGCATTCACCAAAGTTCTAAAACTTTTTCATTTCTATCTGTTTCCTCCAATAAAAGCACTTAACTTCAATGATGTCAACAATGAACAATATATGGGGTACTCCTAAATTATTATCTCTAGTCCACATCATTTTGCTGAGTTCCAGAAACTATGACCAATGTCTACTGAACATTATCACTTGCATCTCAATCTCAGCATGTCCAAAGTAACTTATATTTTTCTTTCAATACATTCCTTATTGTAATTTTTCTTGCTTTTGGACATTAGCATTACACTTCAACTGAGATGTCAATGCTATTAACTTAGGGTTAGCCACAAAAAACTTAGAGAGCTTTTGTCTCTCCCCTTCCACACGTATCCAAATAATTACTAAATCCTGCTGTTCTAATTCTTTATTGTGAGCAATCATCATATTTCTCTCTATTCCCATTACCACTACTTTAGTCCAGGTTTTGGTGATTTCTCACTTGATTTTCTGAACAGCTGCCTTACTACCCTGTTCCTATTGTCATCCAGTTCATGTTCCGCACTGTGGCCCAAGTGATCTTACTAATGTAAAAGTTGGCGTGAATCACTCTTCCTGAATTTCTTCAAAGGCTCCTTCTTTTACAAACAGGATTAAATCCATGCTCTTTACTATACTTATAAAGATCTTTTATGTCCTCTTTAATTCCTTCTCAAAATCCATTTTTCACATTTTCCCTGTGTAACACTTGTTCAATTGATTGATGTGTTTATAATTCTTTAAAACTATGCTTTACCCTCTTGCTACTCTTGCAAATAGCTTTTCCTCTATATGGCATTTTTTCTTCACCTGAAAAAAACTAATTGTTATTAAATTAAACAAATATTATTTTCCCCTGCTATTCCCCATTGTATTCTTTGCATCCTTATTATCTCCGTTATCCTGCTGTGCTGTCATAAATAATTTTTTGCCCCTTTTTCCTAACTTACTCCAAGGTCTCTGGCTGCAGTAACCACTGTTTATATTCTTTTGTATCCCTGGTGTCTAGCAGACCAAATAACTAATAGTGATTATTCAGTGATCATTTACTAACAAATAAATAGAATAGGATTCTTTGATGTGAAGACTGTCTTTGTAGTCGAACCTACTCAGAACTAAAACTACATATTCTCCGACATGGCTAATACAAACATAGTTATTCATCTATTGGTGAATTTACTGGACTATCTGAAATTTCAATTTTGAAATAATTTTGATTTGGATTTCAAGAGACCGTTAAAAGTTAAAATATTTCTGTATATATTATTCCTTTCTGATTTTATTCCCTTAATGGGGATGCCATAGAAATTAGTCTCCCATACATGTACTCTGGTAAGTGATTTCGTCTCAGCTTTTTCCAGCATGATCCCAACTAAGAGGCTTCTCATTACTCTTTGCAATCCTATTCTATCTCATTAGAATGATCTCTGTTCAGTCATGACATTCTAGGATCATACATTTGATGAAGCATCTTAATTTAACAGGACAGGAAAAGCTTCTTAATAATTTCCTCTTCACATTTTTTGAGGAGATTTTTGAGGAGGAATAATGTTCATCTTAATTCTGCCTTTCTTCTTACATACCTCCCAGGAAGCAAAGTGTGGCTTACATGGTAATATTTAAGACTATGAATATATTTTATTCAGTACATTTGGTAGATAGGTTATTAATAGCTGTAAATAATTTAGGTAAAATTTAAGTGATTGTCTTGTAACTGTAGTAAATATAGTTCTTGGCAAAGAGAAGCAGCCATTTGAATTTCAGATATGTCTACTTGCTGAACTGCAAAATGTTTATAGGGCTAAAACCATGGTGGATTAATTAACCAAACTAAAGTATAGTGTTTATAAAATCTATGCAGTAAAATAAAATCGAAATAATTCATTTATAAGATTATATAACATAAATAATCTCTATTTATAAAATAGTACCCTCAAATCCCAGTACATAATTAAAATAGAGTGACTTCAAATGAACTTTGAAATAAATAGTTGTTTCTTAAGAAAGTTTTAAAATTTTACAAACTTTAAAAACTCAATATATATTCAAAGTCCTTATCAAATGCCATAGAGTAAACATAACAATAATAAAATGAAATTTTAAGAATTTAATGTTATTAATTCAGTTGTAACAGTTATAATAGTGTTACTGCTTATCTTCTATTAAACATTATTGCTTTGATGTAGTTTAAAATATAGATTATACACTCACAGTGCCCTCAACCTAGTAAGAGCTTTAAAAACACAAAACACCTAAGTACGCATTTAATGAGCTGAATAAATTATGTAATTTGAACCAGACCTTTTTCAAAGGAGAAAATAGTCTTTATTGGGAAAAATACTTCGATAATTTTTGAAAGCCATCCTGATCTTTTGCTCCTAGGAAGCTCTTGGTACAGCACATTTCAAGAATTTTCTTGAGAGGATATGCCAAAGTCCATGATAGTGAGACAAATTTTTAAAAATGGAGCTTCTGTTGGTAATCTGGAAGGGATGATATGGAGAAGGAAGAAACAGTGGAAGACAATAAGCTGCATTATGTGAAACCGGGATTCTTCAAAACATTAATATATTAAACATTTGACTACATTATTGTTCTTTGGGAAAAGAAGGAAGATGTTGAGTTACATCAGATTTTCAACTGAGCATATGAAGCTGTCAATACTTAACAGGGAAGCAGGATCAGAAAACCTTAAGCCTCCTCATAGCAGAATCAATGCAGAGGCTTGATGATTTTCTCAGGTTATAGATATTTACTCTAGAGTTTCAGAGGTCAGGGAGGTCCTTGGAATTTTAATGGCATACAAAACCAGAAAATTTTGGGAAATTGAAGACTGGAAATAGTATTTGTCTAAGTGGTGACCTTGATACCTAGGCATAAAGGATATGCCACTTGCTACGAGTTTCTGGAATGTAAGGTACATCAGAGTAGCTTTTGTTTCTTTAACCCCTAAAACTGCTCAACACATATTTGGAAGTTGTACAAGAACAAATAAATGACCGTAAAAATAGGAAGTGATGAGATCAATAATTATATACAGTCAGTCTTCCACGTCCACGGGTTCTGCAACTGGATTCAAACAATGGACGCAAGACCTGCAGATGTGCGACCTGAAGTCATTGCCAGAGAGAGTGAGAGAGAGAGAGAGAGAGAGAAGATGGGAGGAGAAGGGGTAGGAGGGGGAAAGAGAGGAAGCAGGAGAGAGAGGGAGAGGGAGATTTATTATAAAGAGTTGACTCACACAATTATGGAGGCTGGCAAGTCAGAATCTGCAGTCTGCAGTTTTGGCCAACAGGCTCAAGACCAGGAGAGCCTATGGTGCAGATGAAATCTGAAGGCAGTCTGAAGAATTTCCTCTTTCTCTGGAAGGCTAGATTTCTGTTCCATTTTGGCCTTCAACTGATTGGATAAAGCTCACCCCATTATGGAGGGCAATATTCTTACTTAAAATTCAGCAATTTAAATATTAATATCTTCTAAAAGCACCCTCCAAGTTGACATAAACATGTGCTATTACAGTGAACAAGATGGTGAGAGGTATGAACAGAATGTTTTCAAAGAAAAGACTGAAAAATCTAAAATTTTCAATGAAATACACACAAACACTAAAAAAAGAACAGAAAGCTGTGCTCAAATACTTGCAGGTCTATTGAAGATACATTTATTCACTCATAAATATTTATTTAGGACCTACTAGATGGTAAAGACTGTCTAGGTATTTGGAATATATCAGTGAACAACAATGGAGGAAAATTCTGTAATTTGGAGCTTATCTTTTAAAACTGAAAAGGCTCAATGTAGGAAAGAAATGTCTAACTATAATTTTCTGAATTATTAAAAGTACTTCCAAAATAGTAAAAATTCTTTTTAGCAGGAATGTTTAAAACAGTTGTTGAATGACTATTAAATATATCTTAGAAGGTAATAGACTAAATTATCACTGTAGTCTCTGTACATTTTATTCCAAGCTGTTTTCAGGTGTTTTTTTCTTTGCTACATATTTCTTTAAGAAATAAGTATAGAAATGAATTTAGTCAGCCACCCATCTACCTATCCATTCATCCATCCATCTAAAGAATATATGGAAGATTTGAGTTTCACATTTTTCTGAAGAAAACCTCAGATGCTTCATAAGCCCTAAAAAAAATGTGATAGGTAGTCCCAAATAAATCAATATCCGATTTTTGAAGTTCAGTTGACATCGTTAACAAGAGTGAACTTGGAAAAGGAGGGTTAATGCTTCCTTCTTTCTCTTTCCTTTTGGCATAAATCAGAAGAAAATAATTAGAACACATTATTTCTAAGTACAAACATTGAGATAATAGAACTTGTATAACACATGGAAGAAGCTCTTTTAGAAGCATGTTTCATTATTTTTCCCAAGCCACAGATGTTAGCTGTTTCACATCAAAATAATGATGGTAGTCATGAATTTCTTGGAAAAGCATTTTTAAAAAGCTTTTGAGTAGATGAGATGAGAGATGTGTTCTTCAAAGCAAATGAAAAGAGTCATGTTTTCAGGGGAATATCATGAGCAGAAATTCTCTGGCAGTAGCCATCGAACAGATAATTTAAGTGCCTGCTGGAAAGTTGGCAGAAAAAGACTCGAAACTATAAACTAAGCTATGAGAAGTGGGATATCAAAAGGTCAAAAGAAGCTGAAAATGACAAACGTTTCAGGAAGCAAGAATCCGGAGAACATTCAAGAGAATAACATGCACTTACATTCACATTTTTATAGTTTTTTTTTTTGTTGTTGTTGTTAAACTGTATCCTACATATAATAAAATGAATACTATAAAATGCAGAATGTTTTAAGTGTACCAGACATGAGCACAACCGTGCAATCACTACCCATGCCAAAAATTAGAACAGTGCCAACACTTAGAAGCCCCCTGATATTTCACTCTAAAAGTAATTATGATCCTGAATCCTGTTCAGGAATTGTCCCTGTTTTAGAACTTAAACACACACACACACACACACCACGCAAAAGAAAAAAACAATAGAATGATTCTATTTGCATTTCTTCATGTATCTGTCGGTCTTCTTTTTTTCACCATTATATCTGTGATTCAAATATGTTTTTGCAGTTGCAAGAGATTAGTCTTTTCTTGTGTATAATTCTATTTTATTAAATATATTAAAATCAATCCACCCTGCTGTTGTTGGACATTTTAGACATTCTCAGTTTCTACCTTATAGGAATAACACTGCTATAAATCCTACTGTATGTGTCCCATGATGCAAATACGAGAATTTCTGATTCACAAAAATTCTTATATTTCCTTTCAGTAAATGCTGCCATTTTTTTCTTTTTTTCAAAATGGTTAGGCCAATTGGTACTTCCCATAGAAGTGTATGGGATATGTTGCTTACATTCTCACTGTGTCTAGGTGATGCCAGATGTTTTATGTTAACCATTTTGTTGATGCTGATGTGTATTTGTATCACATTGGTTTCAATTTCCATTTCACTTATCACTAATAAGGTTGCATACCATTTCACATGCTTGTTGGCTATTTGAACATCCTTTTTTACCTGTTGAAAGTATTTCTCCACTTTTTTTTTTTTTTTAACTGAGTTGTTTATTTTTACACATAAGTTGTCTACAAATCTTGTATAAGATACGTTGACTTCTTATTATGTTCTGGCTGTGGTTCTGTCATTGGCAACTGGTCAATGTTTTTCATTGATGTATGGACTGCCTTTGTACTCTTTTTATGTATCCTTTAACACACAGAAGTCTTGGTTAAGAACTCAAATAATTCCAAAGTTAGGAAGATATTCTGCTGTTACATTATTTTATCAATGAATATGCAATTGGCATTTTATGCATGTATTGTGGATGCTTCAAATATTATTTTTCCCCATATATATGTGCCTTATATTTTTTTCTTGTATTTTTCATTGCCAGATTTTTAAACTAAACTTCTTCTGGTCTCATAAAATGAGTTGTGACTTTCCCAGTTTTTCCTAATAACTGGAAATATTTAAAATTACTGATTTTTTTCCTGCAATGTTTGAACTAATTCACAGGGGAAATTATTTGAACCAGCAAATTTCTTTCTGGCTGGATTTTTAGTTATAAATTTAATTTTTAAAATACATATAGGAAAATTCAGACTTTTAAATTTATTCTTGTATCTGTTTTATGAAGTTGTGCTTTTCAAAATCTTTGTCCATTTCATCTAAGATTTCAAATCAGTTTTTAAAGTTGTTAGTAATTTTTCTTTGATATCTTCATACTAGCTATAGGCCCTGAAGTGCTGCTTGTTTTAAATTCATATTTGTAGTTTGTAATTTTTTTATTCAGTTATGACAGGCATTTTTTTCTAATATTTTCAAACAAACAACTTCTGGCTCTATTGATTTTCTGTTATTTTTTCTCTATTTCATTGGTTTTCATTCTTATTAATTCCTTTATTATTCTAGTTAATTAAGATGTATACTTAGATCCTTGGATTTCCACTCTTCTAATATAGGTTTTTATGGATATAAATATCCTTCAGAGCACAGCTTTCCCTTCGTAGAATATGTCTTGATATCATTTATTTTCATTATCATTTAGTACAAAAAATTGTCTTCATTATTTTGACCTTGATTATGGACCATTGAGAAATACAATGCTTTATTTTCAAGCATTTTGAGATTTTTCTACCTATCTTCTTATTACTGGTTTCTAGCTGAGTTCTTCTGTAGGCAGATAGCAAACTCTTAATACTTTTAGTCACTTAACAGTTGTTGGGATTTACTTTGCAACTCAATATATGTTTAATTTGAAAAATGTTTTGTGTCTGCTTATAAAGAATATGGGTGAAATATGTATGTGATGACTCAATTCAACTAAATTGGGTAATCATTCTGTTCAAAATTTCTATGTCTCTACTGATAGCTTTGCTTGTTTTGTCATTACTGAGAAAATTTTGGTTTGCACTATAGTTTTGTCTACCTCTTCTTTATATGTCAGTGTTTAAATGATTTGAAGCTATCCTTTTATGTGTATAGAAATTTAGGTTATATGCAACCTCTAGTGAATACATCAATTTGTATTAATACAAAATATTCATCTGCAATGAGAGTAATAAATCTTGCCTTTAAATCTAGTTTTCTGACATAAATGTTGTTATGATAACTTTGTCTTGATTGCCTTTTGCAAGTTACACATTTTTGCTTACCTTTACTTTCAAATTTTCTATGTCCTCATACTTAAGTTTTGCCTATTGTAGAGTGTATCCCTGACTTTTGTTTAATGTATACAGTTTGCTAAATTTTGCTTTTTACATGAACTATTTAGTTTATTTATATTTGATGTTTAATTATTGCTCTAGGTGATTGTAAATCTTTTATCTAACTGTTTTCCGTCTTCTTGCTTTTTATTTCATTTATTCTCTTTACCTTCCCATTAAATTTCTAGGCATCCATACTTTTATTACTAATTGTGTGGATATTACAAGATACTTTTTTGAAAAATTACTTCTTTTCTGACATAGTCTATAAAACATTAATAATCTTATATATTTTTCTTCACTTATATTTAATATTATAATGCATTTCAATTTACAATATATTTTAAATCACAAAATTATTATTATAAATTTAAAAGGTAAATCGTAATTGACATTAAGCAAAATAATTGAATATTCTGTTATACTTTATCGCTTACATTTCATCCTTCTGGAATTATTTTCCCTCTCCCTGAAAAGCCCTCATCAACCCTATTACTCACCCCTGCCTGCCATTTGTTTGTTTCCCAATGGTTACCGTATTTGTCTTTGCTTTTTTGCTAATGAAAACCCTTAATTTTATTTTGAAGAATATTTTTATTGGATGTAGAATTCCAATAACTAGCCATTCTTTTAGTATTTGAAAATGTCATCTCAGTGTCATCTAGCTTCTATGATGTCTCTTGAGAAATCAGTTGCTAGTCTTCCTGTTGTCACCCATTTGAAGGCAAAGTATTTAACGAAAGTATTTTTTGTTCATGGTTTTTAGTGACTTTGCTGTGAATTGCCCAGTTGTGGTTTATTTTGTAGTTATTCAGTGAGGAGAATTTCTGGAAGGTAAAAATAAATTTTCTTTACCCTCCTGTGTATGCTTCTCCTTCACAATTCATAATTATAGCCAATGATGGTAAAACCTGTGCCATGCTGCAGGTTCTGAATTGAACAAGTTACTTTATTTTTCTCATGTGATACTCAAGACAACCCCAAGAAGTTGCTACTATGAATAATCTCATTTTACAGAAAAGAGAAATGAAAGCTTAAATAATTAGTCCAAGGTCAAACATCTGGTTATACAGCAAAAAGTAAAATCAGCTTGTTTTACACAAAACCCATGTATATTAATAATAAGAATATCCTAAATATATTGGGAAAATTTAACGTGGTACTTCTAATTCAGTTAAATGGTACTAGCTACAGACACTAGAAGTGTGTGGCAAACTGGAAAAAAGGCTTTTATTGTCAAAAACATGTGTTCTATTATTGGCTCTGACACTAACAGGCTCCAGGGACTAGTTTAGGATGACAACTTCAGACCTGAAGCTTCATTTATAAATGAGGGTGTTGAATAAGGTGATTCTTATTATTTCCTTCTGGTTAGAAAATTCTATGAAAACCATTTTATTTTAAGCAAACTTCCTTTTTTAAAAAAACAAATAAAAAAGCTGTATGCTTATACAGAATCTATGATGAGTATACATCTAATCATGTTCTGGAGATGTGAGAAAGAGACTGCTGTGAACATTATCTTATTAAATATACTCTCTCCAGATCCCTGACCATTATTGTTGGCCTTCTCAGAAATCTGTCTGGCTTTTTATATTTTGTTAGAAATGAGATGCCTAAAATTGAATGCTTTTTTTTTTTTTTTTTTTTTTTTTTTTTTTTTTTTTTTGCAGTTCAATACAACTAAATTGGATGCAAGGATCTACTATCTTGCAGCTTCATGATATGATGCCTCTGGATCTGTAAATCAAAACCACAAAAGTTTCTCAGAGTATCTTAGAAAATTTGTATATAATTCTATGCACCTTGATAGTAAACATTCTTTAGATTTTGTTTTACACAAAATAATTTTTCTATCTGTTTATCATCCAATAAACCATTTAGAGTGTGTTTAAATACATTTTTTTCTTCCTTGGTGGTATTTGTCTTGCCATTCAAGATTCTTATAAAAATGTCTGCAATATTTTCCTTCTCCAATCCTGACAGCAATTGTATTAATACTAGTTGGATTTTTATAATTCTCCATTTTTACTTTTTTAAATAAATGCAAATCAAGTGTCTCAACATGCTGCTTATTTCAGCTAAATGTTGCTCTGAGACTAGGAATACAGTATTGTTTTTTATATTCTAAAATGCAAAAGTAGTAAAAATCAACTTAGCTTAGCAGTGTAGTCCTAAGAGCAAATGGATGGTTGTGCTGACATGCTTCTTAGAGCTCAGCAATGTCTTTACTTTTCTTGTGCAAAGTGCTAAATAAAAACAATAAGCAGATTGAAATTATGTATGCATGATTGTAAGTGAAAGCCAAATAATTCATTTTTTTACTGAGAAAATGTGCAGAAATAGTATGTTTTGATTTTATATTGTAGTTGATGAAGTTTAAAAGCTCAAAGACTGCTTTGATTAATTTCTAGCTTTCTCTGACAACCTTCCATATTTTGGAAATGAATATATTAAAGTTGGACTTGAATTTCATATCATTAGAGTGCCTTGCATCTTTTAGTTTGTCTCATAATGAATAATTTTAATAATTAATATTTTAATACATAGAGCTTTTAAAACATTGTTTCAAAGAATAAGTGAGATATAACTAATTTATAATTAATTCATTACTTTAGTTTTTGCAGTGGGAATAATAGATAAGTTATATATCTACTATTAAATGTTAGATGCATAGAAGATTATTACTTGGTAATATTAAACTTGTTCTCCAACTTGATGAAGCAATAAGTAAGTTTCCAAAGAAATACAATCACAGGGCTTTTGAGAGCCCTGTTTATTGTTAGAGCAAATTGACATCTATTCTATTATTATTATTATTCTACAAATGATAGGTGCTGCTTAGAGTCTCATTTGGCCATAAATCTTAAGCACTGTGTCTGTGTGTCTCAGAACCTATTTACATAATCACACATGGGGATCTAACTAATAAAAGCCAATGAAAAGGGTAATAGTAAGAATAGTTTTTAAAACTGGTGACAGGAATGTTATATGGTTCTGGAATGTTATAGTTCCTAAATTAGGATTCTGAAGAAAATAATCTTTTTCTTAAAAAAGTTAAACGAGTTTATAAAACAAACTCTAAAGCAATAGAGTTGTAATTATTAGATTACTTACTAAGCAGTGTTGGTTTTTTTTTTTTGTTTTTTTGTTTTTTTTCCAGTAGATTCACTGTGATAGTAAATTTTAGCTGTGGTCGATTTTGACTTATGTGAAAAGAATTTTGAATAAATTTCCATTACTTGACGACACTGGCCATTAACATAACCTGCATTTTCTAAGTAATAAGATTGCATGAGACAAGAAAACAATTTTATTTTTAAATTTTTTTTTATTAAATTTATTTATTTATTTATTTTGAGACTGAGCCTCACTCTGTCATGCAGGCTGGAGTGCAATGACATGCTCACAGCTCACTGCAACCTCCACCTCCCAGTCTTAAGTGATTCTCCCACCTCGCCCTCCAAAGTAGCTGGGACCACAGGCTTGCACCACCGAGCCTGGCTAATTTTTAGTATTTTTCGTAGAGATGCGGTTTCACCACGTTGGCCAGACTGGTCCTGAACTCCTGGTATCTAGTGATCTGCCTGCCTCAGCCTCCCAAAGTGCTGGGATTATAGGTGTGAGCCATCACACCTTGCCAACAAAACAATTTTAGAAATAGAAACCACAGTTTTTGGTGTGTGTTTAGTTGAAATATGATGAGGAGTATTATAAAGACATGATTTTAATAGCATGTTTCCTCAAGATTAATACTAATATAACAAATTTATGATACAATGTATTAAAAAATATATTTAAATGTTATTTTAGTCCTCTCAATGACGGTATAAGGTAGCTCTTATCCAGATTAGAGAGCTAAAATATTTTTTGGTAGGATATATCTGAAAACAATCCTCATCTTTTTAATTTAAAAGTCAACCTGACCAATATGGACAATTGAACTAATTAAAATAAATGCATAAAACATTAAAAATAATTTGTTGTCCTGTTTTTAATATAAGTACACAGAGTAAAATATTGTTTTAACTTCCAGAAATTAAAAACCATTTTCTTAAGTCAGGCATGGTAGAATGACTTCAATAAGATGACAGAATACAGACTTTCTACCATCTTCCTCCTGTAGAAGAACTGACTTTGACAACAATCCATGAACAAGAGTAGTTTTGTGAGAACACGGAAGTCCAGGGAAGAAGTTCTAGCTCATCACTGGAGCAAAATTTTGAGAATACATTGCAGTGAAGAGGGTGAGAAGAACAGTTTTACTTTACCTTATTATCCTTTCTCTCACAAGGTGGCACAGCGAAGTTACAAGAGAGGCCACCTTCAGTCACATCTTATCTGACATGTGAAAGTGACATGGTAGTAAATGAATGCCTGGCTCCCCCACCATGCAGGATCCTGCCTAAGGGGCCCACTTGTCTTTTGCTCCACCCAGAATGCTAAGCTGATTACCATGATTGAGTTATTGGGAGAGCTGGGAAGAGAGAAGAAAGGACAAACTCTACTAAATACCCTGCAGACTTCATCAGGAACACCCCATGCGCTGCATGGAATGTCTTGCCTTTGGATTCCCCACTAACTGATATAATGGTACCTCTAATGCTCCCCATGCTGACCCACTCCTTCGTCCATGCTAGCAACTTTGTGTCTTGTGCAAACAGGCACCTTGACTCTGCAGAATTGAATGAAGGCACACAAACTGTAGCATTTCATGGCATCACCCTAGAGAAAACAAATGGGAGGCTTGTAGTGCCCAGTCTGACTTTGTAAGATCGTGGGAATACATACAATTTTAAAAGCTCCTCCTTCCCCTGAGGGAAGAAGAATTCATGGAAAAGAATTCAAAGAGAAGAATTCATGGAAAAGAATTCAGATTCCCTAGCTGGGATGATTGGTGAAGGTGTTTCTCTCTCAAAGCCAATCGGTAAAGACTGGAGGAGGTGACTGCTTCTTCAAATACAGATATAGCAATGCAAGAGAATAAGAAACATACGTGTACACACACAAAAAAAAAATCAAGGAAAAATGATACCACAGAAAGAACACAATCATATTCCAATAATCAACCCGAAAGAAATGGAGATCTATAAATTAAAAGGGCAAAGCAAAAGGATGAGAATTGTATCAAGAAGTTATGCAGATGTGAGAAACTGTGAGGAGGAAAACGACAATATGCACACAGCTTCTTTCCCTGTGACTAATGTAGAATTACCAAGCAGGGGTTATTTTATTAATCAAAACAACACTTAATATTAGAAATTTTATCACTTTTTTTCCTTCACACATTTGAGGAGAAAAGAAGTAAAAAAATTTATTGGTAGATTCCAATAAAACATTTGGCAATATCAAAATTAATTCCCAGTGAAAAGCATGGATGTCAGAGAAATATAAAGAAAATGAATAAAACAATTTATCAAAACTTTGAATAAACATTATTTTACAGAACAAAATTCTAAAAACCATTTAAAATAAGGAAGTCAATGGAAGCTGAGCTCTTACCATGTAATGTAACATTTTCTTGGGTAGTTAGCAAATATAGAAACTCAAGAAATAAATAAATAATATAAATATTGGAAAAAGAGATAAAATTATTTTTTCTTGTTGATGGTATGATTTGTAACTGCAATCCCCACCTTCTCATCTAAACTACTGAAACAAATAAGATAACTTGATAAAGTGACTGAAAATAAAAATAGCCATTAAAGAAATCAGAAATTGTCTCAAATTTAGTAATAAATGCCTAGAAAAAGACATAAGAAAATTATTGTATTCAAAATAAAAACCAAGAACAAAATAAAATTAGGAAACTTCATGAAATATGTATATATAAATTTAACAGGAAAGTAGAGACCATAAATTATGAAAATGAGAGTACATCAAAGACAAACCAGAATCTGAACTTATGTCATCCTGTGTTCTTGTATGGGAAGGAAATAATACCATAAAATACAAATTATCTGCAAATTAACATATTTAGCACAATTAATATAATCTAAACAAAGTTAGTTTTGACCCCCAAATATCCTGAACTACTTCAATGACAAGGTAATTAACAAAGATACAGTATTAAATAATTTTACTTTTTTTACAATTAGAGTTAAAACTCCTTGAAGGCAGGCAGCTCACCTTGTATATTTTGGTATCTACTATATTTCTAATCAGAGCGCAGAATATTTCCAGAACATATTTTTTGATGCACATATCCCCCCACAACAATATACACACATCATAAAAATGCATTTATTGTTTTTCCCAACTTTAGCTTTATTTATTTTTATCTGTATACATTTATGGAGTACAAGTGCAATTGTGTTACATACATCTATTTCATAGTGATGAAGTCAGAGATTTTAAGGTGTCTATTGTGTAAATAATGTACATTGTACCCAATAAGTAATTTCTGGGCTTTCTTTACCACTCCAATAGAAATGATCATTGCTATTATCTAAATAGCTATACCTCCTCCTGTACTTTCCCCTCTCTGCATTCAGGAGAGGCAATGCAGCTTCTTTTGGCCAATAAGCTGTAAGCAGAAAGAGCACAGTCATATTTGGACTGCATATAGAACAGTAGGTGTACTATGCCCTGTTTTCATTTGCTGTAATGAAAGAGAAAGTCACAAGACCACAGGGTGTTATCAGATGTTACATGCTTCATTAGTCCGATTCCATGAATGATTGTATGGTGAGAAACCATGCCTACCACCCTGACCAACATTAGTTATGTACTGTAAACAAGACATAAAATACTTTTTTGTGCATTAAATTACTAGAACTCTGGAATTCATAACTGCAGTTTAACAAAGGCTTCTTAACTCTCTATGTTTAACCAAAATAGATCACATGATCTTGCCATAAGAATAGCATTTGTACAAACACATTTGTTCTCTTTCTTTCATCTACATTTTGTGGCATGTTCTTTTATCCTCATCATCAGATAACTACAGTTTGGCTTATAGTTTCCCCTTGTTAGGGATATATTATCTTCTTGAAAACAATTTCACTTATTCAGCAAGTTCAAGATTCCAAATATTTGTTGAGTAATTATTTGGATGAAGATCCTACAGGGATGACATAAGCTGAAGTAAAAACAATCTTTGTCTCTAAGGGATTGACTGGATATTAGCAAGAAACGAAATAAAACAAAACAGGAAAATAACTATGACACAAGTTGGAATTTGGTTAATACCACAACATGCACTAGGCAAATAATTCAATCATGGAGAATATTTTAAAGTGGAATGCTGCTAGAAAGTTGCTAAGGATCCCCATCTTTAAAATACATTTCAAATAATTCTTTTCTACATGGACAGGAAAGTGAATACTAAGACAACATTTCTGAAATTTAAATACAGACATTTGTTTTCAGATATGAAGTCCTACCTGCTTGGGGGTGATAAATGCATAAAAAAATAGACCCACAACTATATAGAAATATATATACACACACACATATACACACACATACACATACAAGGACATATGAGAACTTATGAAGAGGACTTCATAAACATTTTACAATTAAGAAATTATTATCCACAGTATAAAGAAATTTACATAGGGATCATATTTTTATTTCTGATTAAAAGTCTAGATTCATGTTTTTAAAGTTCAAGAAATTATCATCTATGTATGTAGCTATACCTTGCCAAACTGTCAAGTAATTATGAAGATAAAGTCAGTCAATTGTGATCATAAATGTACTCAGGTTATAACCAAGTATTCTATTTAAATGCGTTACTAAAGGATGTGCTGATGGAAATTGAAAATTCCATTTGCATCTTCCCATATCTATACCTTTCTTGTCATGTACTTTATTTTTGCTTATGTACTAAGCACATAACTCCACAAGATATTATTTTTTTTGCTGTTTTAACAGTATTCTTTTACATTTACCCGTGCATTTGTTCTTATCAGTGCTCCTGCCTAGTCACATTTTCTTATGTCTTCAAATAGCTTATATATTTTAAAATTGCATTTATATTATTATGCATAAGTGTACCATATAGATCCAGATAATGGTTTATTTCACCAGAAAGAATCCCCCTTCCCTGTGTGAGTCAGATTATGGATGACTTTTTAATATCATTGGTTCAAACAAAAGTTGTGCTCAGTTAAGCTGGGATGCAGTTTAGGGAAAATCCACTGCTTGTTCTTCGTCGTGCCAGATGTGTGGCCTTCTCATGGATTCGAGGGAAAATTTGGTGGTCCGCTACCATCTTAGCCCCAGAAACCTGTGAGAAATTTAGTGCTCCCGCCAGGATGTTTTCATCTTATCTCTTTATCTTTCTTGCATCCCCTCTTTTCAATATTGAGCAAATGATTTGAGGGGAGATTGGCCACATTTTTGAGACATGCCCCGGTATTCCATCAAGACTTTGTTTCATAAGTCGTGGGATTGGTTCATTTTAATTCTCCACTTAGAAAATCTCCATCTCCCTTGCAGCTCAGAAAGAAGCAAATACTCCATGTAGACAGCTCTTTGTTTTGGGATTCTCTAGTTTCAACCTATCATTCGAGAATTCACCTCCACTCCACCACCAATCTTCTGCTGATTTCTATTTCTGTCTTAGAGACAGTTTTCCTGGGTCAGATCTGGTACCCAGTCTCCATGCAGAATCAGCATCTGAATCCAAGAAAGAAATGCCTGACCATCTTTTACTCAAAATAGGAGGATTTTCTTCTTTTCAGAATATTACCTTATTCTTATTCCTTCCATAGCTATTTCATTCCTTTGAAAACATTTTTCTAGCTATTGCAGAGAAAACACTGGTCTACTGTGATCTATTGCATCTTGTCCAAAAGCAAAGTTCTCTTTTTAGTATGTGCTCATAAAAATGCTGACAAAATAGTCCAATTTATTATAGTAAAATATTACTTTTGCTTTTATTTATTTATGAGGTTTATTTCACAATTCTGTCTTGTTTTGTGTTATGCTCAAAATAATTCTATAAGTGAGGTGACGATTCTTTATAATTTTGTGGTGATGAGTAGAATTTACTTCTTGTATTAAACACAGTTTATCACTTTAAATGATAAAGTGGTAAACACTTCAACAGATACAGTTTCTTTCAAAAACACTTAAATCCAAATACTTTTATTTTCAAGGTTGAAAGTCAATGGTGCTTGTAACTGTCGTAACAATTCTTTCAAAATCATAGGAAACCTTTTTATCCTTTGTATAAGCACTATAAATGCAAACTAATTCTATGATACTTTGATATAGAAGACACATAAAATTAAAGTCCAACAGTTCCTGGAATATAAATATTTGTTAAACTTTATGTGTCTAATGACATAAAATGGATAATTGAGCTCTTTCTTAAAATGTGTCAACAAGTTCCCATTCTTTCATTATTCTTAATTAAGTTGCTGATTGAGGCATTTGCAATTCTAACTAATTCACAACTAAGATTAGACAAAAGAACATAAAGCTTAACATGTACTGTTTTCCCACAGTATGGACAGGATGATAAAATATCCTGATTTTCTCAGGCCTGAGAGCCTCCTAAAACATGGGACTTTCAGTTTTAAAAGCAAGAAAGTCTTATGCAAACTAAAACAATTTAATTATCCAGCTGAGGAATAAGCAATTTTGACCTCTAATAATGAGTAGTACATAGTAAACAAATAATGTTAATGATATTTAGGGTTTACATGCCATTTAAGAGTAATTGTAACTCATAAACACTATTTCTTAGTAAACAAAAGGAACCCAAACACTCAGGAGAAAAAAATTGTATAGAAAAATTGAAACAATCATAACCAAAGTGAGAATTATTTAGTAAACTGAACATTGCATTCAAAATCAAATGATCTATACTTAATTTACCACTCACTAATTGTTTGGCCCTTGCCACATACATGATCTTTTCTGAACTACGCACATTTCTAATCTGTAAAAGAGTGATAATGATGTTTATCATATCTACCATAATTAATTCTTTTGAAGATTGAGTAAGATAGTGCATAACAGAAAATTGGAAACATTGAAGTGTTACACTAATGTTACTTATAGACTTGTATTAATATATTCAAAATTATAGAAAATTATCCAGCATCACTTGGTAACTTCATGTCATCATTGAAACCATGTGACGTTTAAAATATTACATATTCAAATTTTCACTATTACCTTTTCTATGGTAACTGAAGTGCTAATAATTTAAACAAGCCAAAGATTTGATTTTCATTAAGATTTAACTTCTAGCACCACATTATACATCATTATATAGTTTTTTGGTCACATATTACTTAAACATTGAAAGTAACTTTTATCAACCCTTTCCTTGTGGCCACAAATTGTATATATTTTAAATTTCCAGTTATAGTAATCACTCACTCACCATAATATAAGCATATATGAATGTTGACCATATAATGTAACACAGAGGAATGTTTGATAGAGGAGAAAATGTTTGAAAAGGGGAAACTAGGCAAGCATATCAAGAAGACAGGGCATTGCAAGTAAAAGTTACAACTGTGAAGGCAAGACAATAGACAAAGTACACAAAATTTTCAGAGAATTAGTTGTTCAGTTACACTGAAGTACAGAGTAAATATAGTGGCATGTCAGCACAAGAGATAGGATAGTTGATATAGTCTAGATTGCATAAAGTACTTTAGGTAACCGCAATTGTTATCATTTGTAACCCCAATGACCAACAGATTTTTTTGCTATTAGGTAGGCACTGCTAGATGCTAAGCGAATATCTGTTTTCCTAATCTTCCTTAAAGGTAGAACTTCGGTTATTTTTTGGTTCCTAGGGTGCCTAGCTAAAAATCTATTTCCAGACCCCTTAACACTAGAGATGGCTAATGAAATAATCTTGATTCTTAAATATAGTCTGCTATATTGTTTCCCTAATCAACTTTTTTCTTCTTTTCCTTTTTCTTCTTTATGACCGTTACAAAGACATGAGCCAGGAGAAGTGCAGTTATCTCGTCACCATGAGGTGATAAACTTGGGGACGAAGGACTACACATTGTGAAAAACAGGGCTGAAAGATGAAAAGCACCTGGACTTGTGTCTTGTGATGTCATCAAACCATTGCAGCAGCCTCTTAACAGTTTAGTTCTGGACTTACATGAAATCAATAACTATTTCCTCCTTAAACTACCACAGTTGACACCATAGGTATCGATAAATAATTGTTGAACAAATCCAAAGGCCACATTTTCACTGCTAACAGTCTTCAATTATATTTTCCAACTGATAGGAAGCCATTTAAGTATTTCAACCAGAGGTTTAATACAATCACTTCTATATTTTAGAAAGGTCACTCCTGCTGCACCAAATGTCTATAGTACCTAGTTATATTATATGAATTATACAAATAGTATATCATTGTATGTTTAAGAAAACAGTTTTCAAAGTAAATGCAAGCCAGAGTGGAACATTGCCATATATCCTACTTATTGACCAAACTCTAAGAATTTCCACAGATTCAGGCTCCAGTAAATGTGTATTTAAGATTGATGTCACTCCTGAGTAGCTTATGCTTGACTGGAATAATTCTGTCTGCCATTCCAGACCCATGACAGCTTGCTCATGTCCCCATCTTCACTCATAAGTGAGAATGAGGGGAATGAATTCAACATCAATGTGGACTTATGCAATATCTTTTGATTAGTACCTTTCTTGAGAGGCTAAAATGAAATAATACAGCATGTTTACAAATGTCATCTCACTGAGGTAATTGGAAAAAGCACTTTAAAATGTTAGTCCTTAATTGCTAGAGATGCAGCATTACTTCTGCAGCATTATACACAGAGGAGCAAACAATAATAGCAAAAATCACCCAAAGGCTGTCAAAAACCCTGGATTTCAACATCACTTATTTTTGTAAGGTCACTGAATGTATGAACTCTGGACTCAGAGAACCTCATGTATGAGTACTAACTGTACCATACACTAAATGTATTATATATGAAAACCATATCAGAATATTCCTAAGAATGAATTTTTCTAATCTTGAACAGGGATTATAATACATCCATGCAGGATTATGAGAATTAAGGGATAAATATTTGTAAAATGGGATGCTTAACACCTGGCACATAGTAATCACTCAATTTAGTAGTAGTTGTCATTAATAGAATAATTACTACTGTTAGTGTTACTGTGATTGTCATTATTGCCTTTGATTAGGAGAGAAAACACCAAGTCATTCAAATGTCAATAGTTTCTTATGTAGATTTTCTTTACGGTGTGCTTACATCCTGTCCATTCTTAATTGACCATGAGAGGATTTGGCTGCAATGATTTATTTTAAACCGGTCTTCATTCTGGGAAAGTTTCTTCCATGCATTTCTGGTCCCTCTGTCTGCCTGCACTATTTAATGTATGTTTAGGATATGTAAAAGCGATTGTAATAGTAAACTGAAAAGTATGGAAGTAACTACAATGCAAAAGTTTACCTGATGTATTTTAAAGCCATCATCACTCACAGTTAGAGTTACTCACAATTTTTAGAAAATGTGGGTGTAATAAACATCGTGCTACATTGAGGATTATATGTATTTGCTGGATTGCTTAGAATACTAGTGAATTAGAAATGACCTGAAGTTTTACTCTACATTTAATTGACCAGACCCACTGTTTCCTAAAATGTGGTTCAGACCTCCATTTCTACACGTTACCAAAAATCATGAATAAGCGTTGGTATCATAAGGACGTATATTTAAATTTTAGCATATAATATAAAATAACTTTGAGGATACAACATTCTGTCAAAAACACACACAAGGTCTGCTGATTTGTTTAAATCTTTGTTGAAAATTCTTGCAGCACTTAACTCGAAATGTCTTTTTTTAAATGAAAACTATTCTTATGTAGATTTTTACCTAAAACTAAAAACTTAGTAACAAAATTCATGTTTATACAAGTGAGAGAAGGTGTTTTTTAGACATGAGTTTGTGCAAATGAGAGTTTTCTCTGCAGTGGAGACCAGACGCTAATCACTTTCAAGAAAAGGCTCATTATATTTACATGTGGACACTACTAAACCTGGACTGCTAATTTTTTGTTATTGTTGTTGCTTTGTGTTGTTGTGATAAAGAATATGTATCTTTATCTAAGTGAGATCAATAATTTTCTCTCTTCTAAATAGGACAGTATTGTTAGACGTTTTATATGTGACAAAATAAGCTTGTTCTTTCCTCTTTAGTTGTATCAAAAGGAGCATCAACCACATGGAAAAATTACAAGTTCGTACTGTGAAGATGAGGAGAGACAGGGTAATAATCTTCAGGATGACTGGTAGAAAGCAGCCAGATAAATAATTTCTGGAAGACTAATTTTGCAGTTATTTGAGATGATGACGTTGAGGTGTGCTGTGCTCCTGGATGGCATACACTTTTACCTTGTCTACCAGTTCAGATTGACAGGGTGCTTCATGGAGAAGGATGGAAAAGTTACATTCAGCCTTCACAAGAAAGGGTGCCAGAATCACTTGGAGAGGGGAGTAATGACTTTTTATGGTTCCTAAGTTAGTAACCCTCCCTTGCAGCCAAGTTTGCGCTAGAAGATTTAGGATGCTAGATTTAATGATATGACTGAGTTACAAAGTCAAATCAGTATTTGTAAATATGGTGGTGATGGCTGTTTATTGATAACCATCATGAATTGTGCCCATATTTTAATATTTAGATTAATTCTGTAAAATAAATATGTGACCTGGAATGTTGGAGCATTTTGCCATGCCCACCCGTAATAGTATTTTTGCTTTTATCAATTATCCTGAACTAAAAATCAAAATGCTTACTGAATATGTCTGTCATTCACTCCTCTCTGGCAGATCACAATGAAAATATTCATAATTTTGATACTACAATCATTCTGTTAATCCTTTACCTATATGTTTCACATGTTTGAAGCTCTACAATGAGAAAATGTTGAGTCTCAGGAACTTTAGGTTTCTGTTTCATTAAAAAATAATACAAACAGACAAATAAATAAATGGTCTTGACTAAATAATAAAAAGAAGAATAAATAAAAACCAAAACAGAAAATAGATACCATAAAGACATATTTGGTTAGTATTCATGTTACTTGGGGTAAAGAGAGCTTTCATAATTTGAAAAAAAAACCTTTTAGATCATTTTGTTAGTCATATCTTTACTATCTATGCAATGCTTTAGCTTCTGAATCATTTTCATGAAAACCTCAGTGTATTAATGGGAAAGTAATCCAGGCATACACTAATGACCACTTCGTAAAGAGAGGAAATTGCTGCTTTCTTTGACTGTCTCCCCAAAATGATCAAATTTATACACAGTGGTCATCTTATATCCTGATTTTTTGCAATGTAAGATACATGCTTCCTCCCTTTTGATCTTTTTTGAAATAAAAACAGAATTGTTTTATATTATTGCCTTCATTTTATACACAAGTTGTTTTGAATCTATTTTTCAGGATTTTACCAAATACTTTATATGTCAAAGGGATGAGTTAGCAGAAGGAACTTTATTTTCCATTTCATTTCTTTTAAAAGCTTCATGCAAAAAGAACTTTTGGTGCACAAAGTCGAAATCATAGTGTGTTTTGCTTCCTTAAGCACTAAAATGGTCAAAGAACCTGCTTTATTTTTTAAGAACATACTTTTTTATTCTTCTAAAGCACCTTGAACTCAGGCTGGTATTTCGAAAATATGTGGACTTAAAAGCCTACTTAACTTAAACAGCTACTCTTACATAAATGACTCAATTTACTGTGCCAGGGATCAATTTTATGAGTAAAGGTCAATTATCATGGCTGGAAAGCACTTTGTAATCAAAATAAAAGAGGACAGTATTCAAATTTCTATGATTTTTCTCAAGAGATTTTTCTAAACTTTTGTGTGTTTGTCTATACACAACTACAGTTAAATTAGAAACAAAAGTGAAAGGATAATTTTAAATACAGATAGAGATATTTAAGATAATCTTTACATAATTCAGTTTGACTTTAAGCAATGTACAGAATAGTAAAAATAATTCCTCAAAATATTATCATTATACATGTATTTTTTTATGATACGAAAATGATGTAGGTTCAAACAATATAAATGTAATCTTTAGAAAATAGAGCATTTTTAAGATAAATAATAATATTGATTTGACATTTAGTATTTTCTACATTATTAAAATTGCAACTGACGAATCTTTCCTTCTAAGTACTTTGGTATCATTACTATACTATGCATGCAATCAAATGCTTTGAAAATTCCTAGAAAACTGTTTTCCTAGAAAGACAGAATTAATTGGTTTTAATTTAGATGTTTAAAAGTGCGGAAAAATTTTAGAAGTTTTGAAAATCATCACTTTATTTTTCTTGTGTTTTCCCACACAAGATCCTTAATAAGATCCCCAATTATGAAGCTGAAATCCATGTGAAGTATTGTTTATATTCCCCAACTCAAAATGGCATACAGTACTTTCACTTACTTAAGCCAAAACCAACGGTTATCATTGATTTGTCTCTTTCGCCCAAAACCCATATTCAGTATGTCAGAAAATCTTTAACTTCCAAAACATTTTTGGAATTCCATTCTCTCCATCTCTACTGATAAAACTCTTTCATGCTCAAACATTTGTTCTTATCTTCCCCAACATTTTCCCATTTCCCCATTCTTGGCTCACTGACCATTTATTTCCTACATTGCAGAAAAAGCAATGTTATATTAAATCAGTAAAATACGCAGTGGCAGAGAAATGGGAAAAGTTTTTCAATAAGTTAAATTGGATAAATTGTGGGCTAGTTGGACATACCTAAGGGAGGAAGAGTGAATTTGACTCTTACCTCAAAGCATTCCCAAAAATCAATTGCAGGTGGATTATTTATCTAAATATAAAATGATGAAACTTCTAAGAAATTGTAATTGTTTTATGTAGAGTACTAATATCCAGAATATATAAAATGAACTCACTCAAATTAATAACAGAAAGACATCAAACCCCCTTCCCCACTCTAAAAATGGGCAATAGAATTTGAACAGGCATTTCACACACACACACAAAAAAAATAGCTAGAGTGACCAATAACATTTTGTTTAGGCTGTACAAATGAAAGTATGCTGTTTCACATCCAGCATGGTTAAACTTTAAAAGATGAACAATTTTAAGTGTTGGAAACATATGAAGAATGAAAATTTTCATATGCTACTTTTGGGTAGGTAAAATGATACAACTATTTGGATAGTCATTTTTCCATATCTGCTTTGTTGCATATCTGCATTCTCTATGACACAGCAGTGTCACCTCAAAGTATACACGCAACATAAATCTCTACATATAAAGACCGACAGGTACATAGATGTTCATAGTAGCATTATAATTAACAGCCAGAAACTTAAAACAATCCAAATATCCTTCAACAACATTAGAATGCATAGATACTTTGTGATGTATACATTCAGTGGCATACCATACAAATGCTGCTCAACTTATGATGAGGTTATCTGCTGATAAACCCATTGTTAAGTAGGAGATATCATGAGTGAAATGACTTCAGTATGCTTAACCTACTGAATATCACAACTTAGGCTGGCCTACCTTAAACATGTTTAGAACACTTACACTAACCTACAGTTGGGCAAATAATTTCCAAAAATTTATATTACCATGCTTAGATCCCTCCAAAGGTTTTGGGTCCTGTGTTTATTTTGTTTATAAGTCCCTATCTCTTTCAATTCCACTGAAGTCCAAGCTGTAAATATTTACTTTTTGTGACCCTCAAAAAACGTAGATCATTTCTACATCAGGATATTTTCTAGGAATTTTCTTCCCCATATCTTTATAAGTGGTGCAAGCTTATCGTTCTGGCCTCAACTAAAACTTGACTCTCATGGATAGACCATCCCTGAAATCTAAAGGTTTCACATGACTTCCAGGAAACGGTCATACAAATAACAAACGTATAAAAAGACCTTGTTCGTTTTCCTGTGACCCACAGATTTCTAGACAACATGTCTCTCCTTACTTTTTTTTTACCTTCAATTAAACAGGCTCTTCTTACATTCCATGCCTCTGCTTCCTGAATTGGCTTACTTCCTGGGGCTTTAATGCACCATGCTTGTTTTGGCCTGAAATCCTTTTCATTAAGAGGTCTGTCTTCCTGGAATATTGTTGACTATATATTTGTTCATATCCCAGGGATAGCTACTCTTGTCCAGGTATTCTTTCCTGATCATTTGTTTTCTTCACAATTATCACTATATAAATACACACATAAAATGTTATATATACATGTAAGATGTAAATACATGTGTATATATGTAATTATAAAAAAAGTGTGTACATAAATGTTCTTCTGGCCTGTCTTCTATTCCTAGAACATAAGCTCAAGGATGGTTGAGGTTTTCATTTGGCTTTTTACGTATAAACGAACATGCAATTAGACTGTGCTTCCAACAGAATGAACATTGAATAAACACTTATGGAAAGGGAAAATAAACATAACAATGGCTATATGGTTTCCTGAACATGTTTTAAACTCAGAGCAGTGTCATAAAAAAAAAAAAAACTATGCATAATAAAATTTAAAGATACTCCCAAATTTATTGTGTTCATTTCTTAAACACTGTAAGGTATACATATTGCTCTGCCATTTCTCTCAGCTGCTTTCAGATTTTTTCTCGTTAACTCCAGACCCATCCAATTCCTTCCTCTCTTCATTTCTGTTTTATCCAAGTTTTAAATCCCACAAAGCAAGAAAAAACAAAACAAAACAAAACAAAAACAATGACACCAACAAAACTAAAAAATAATTAGTCTGGCAGTGTATTTTCTCAGAAATTAGGAGAATGGAAACAAACTCAGCAGGAAAAAACAATTTCCCTTACATGAATAGGGAGAGCAAAAGCCTGAGATTACTCATATATTAGCAGTGATGAGTCACACATGATATATCTAGAGAAGAAATTCAGCACTGATGTAAAAGGAATCCTCAACTGAACCTCAACACTTTGGAATAACACCAAGGAGAGTCAGAAAGGGTTTGACAAGTCACGCACTGAGCTATTTCTAAGTACGCCTGTGTTTTAAGATCAATAAAGTTATTTGCATCTCTTGCTATTATATACACTATGACTATTTTAATTTTTTAAATATATAATGCAACTTTTAATCTTCTAAAGCCAGGAAACACATTTCATACATCTTTGTATAATCCTGTGCACTGAACACAATACCCATTGCTCATTGCTGAGATTATGAATGATGATGAACTACAAGAGGGTCAGGCTTATTTATGAAGTAGAAAAGACCTTGGTGGAAAGAAGATGGTCACTTCTTTTTTGAATTTTGACTGGTTCAGCTCTAAGTGATTAAGCTGCAGCTATTCTCCAATTCTTGTTGATTAATTATATCTAATTGTCAGACACGTAGGGCTTTCCTAAGAACAGTCTGGGATAAACGATCCTAGGCACATATACTGTTGGTGTATTACACAAGGGTGATACCAGAGTAAGAAAATTGTATTTAAAATAACTATATGGAAAATGTTCTTTACTTGAAATCTTAGCACATTTTACTATTTACAATTTATCTGAGACTATTTCACAAGGAAACCGGAACATCCATTAATTAAGACAAATGCACCTTATTTTAATCTGAATAAAAATGTAAGAATATTCATCTTTTATGGCTGTCTAAGGAGACGCACTTGGAAATTGAGGAAGTCAACAGGAGAAAAAAAATTAGGCAAAAATTTCCAGTTAATTCATTTAATAATTAACATCTGCACTTAGGAATATGGAAGACCTTTTTATTGATCATCTACTATCTGCTGTGTAGGAAGTAGAATTTGATAGAAAACAAGTAAAGACTCTTACATTATAAAACATACAGTATAGTAAAGGAGCATACAATTAAACCCTCTTATCTATTAAACAAATAGATAAATATGTAACGTCAATGAACAGGGAATACTAAAAACAAAAATAAAGCGGAATGGGGATGAACATGTGCAAGAGAAGTACGACTTTTACTTACTAGAAATCAAGGAACATCTCTCTTAGGATATAATACTTGATCCCATGTGCTCTTGCACATTTACATCTCAAAATAATTAGCATGAAAGTCTACTTTTCCTATGAAAGATAAGTGTTTTAGAATTTGGGAATGAAGACAAATGATGGTATAACAAGCAAAATATTACAATTTCATACACTTTCAGTTTTACCAATTCATCTAAAGTAACATTACAAATGAAGACTTCTGATGAACTAAAATATGTCCAAAGGTACTCGAAATATGAGCTCTGGGCACTGACAATCCAGAGTTACCACATTCAACAGTAATAGAGAGATGCGTTTCTGCTATAATTTTGTGCTCGTCTTCACAATGGAGGTTTCAGTAGCTCTTTGATTAGCAGAGTTCTACTGACCCAGAAGCCCTGAAGAGCTCACAGGAATCAGATCTAAAGGAGCAAAGTGGTGGAGGGTGGGGGAGAGTATTCTACTTGCTGTTAACAATGGTTGTAGATACAAAAAAACAGGGCTGACTGTGTTGCCGTATATTTCTAACAGTTTCTCAGATTCTTTCTTTTTCTCTGAATCTAGCAACAATATTTTTCTTTCATTAAAAATTCACAACAGTGTATGCCACATTCAAAGCATAGGCAAGATGTTGCTTCTCAGGTCTCTCCCTGATCAATCTTCTAGGATACCTAATAGCACTTAAAATAGTGTTGGATTGAATAAATGGCTGTTTTAGCCCATGTCTTCCAGAGAAACAGAACCAATGGAATATCTATCTATCTATCTATCTATCTATCTATCTATCTATCTATCTATCTATCTATCTATCTATCTATCTATCTATCATCTATCTCTGTGAATTGATTCACATGATGAAGGAGGCTGGAGTCCCAAATCTTCAGTGTGGACCAGCAGCCTAGAGACCCAGAAAAGCTGTCATTTTAGCTCTGGTCCAAAGGCTAGAAGGCTGGGGACTTAGGAAACCTGATGATGCAGATGAAGTCTGCTGAAGAATTCCCTTTTGCTTGGGGAAGCAGCTCCTTTTTATACCATTTAGGCCTTCGATTGATTGAATAACACCCACAAATATTATGGAAGCAATTTGCTTTACCCACCTTTCAAGTCGACATATAAAATTAATGAATGCATTGCTCAAGAACTATTTTTGGGTTTGCAAATATAGAATTTGTAAATATAAAGATTCTACATATTTATCCTTGTCACACTCTAACACATTGATATGATACCAAAAAGTTCCTACTATTTAGTTACACTGCTTTAATTTTTTTCCTACTAATTGCATTTAAATTCTCAGTTTTTATGCTCGTATATTGGAAATAATATTTTAAAATAGAATATTGAATAATTTAGGTACAAAATTTGTATTGATATAAAATCCAGACCTTTCTTTTCTGTATGTAGCATCAATGACACAGCATTAAAATGACGATTATTTAAACAAAAAACTCAGAAGATTTCATAACCCTTGATATGGTTGGACTGTGTCCCCACCCAAATCTCATCTTGATTTGTAGCTCCCATAATTCCTACCTGTCATGGGAGGGGCCTGGTGGGAGGTAATTAAATCATGGGGGCAGGTCTTTCCCTTGTTGTTCTCATGATAGTGAACAAGTTTCAAAAGATCTGATGAGAGTATAGGGATATAGATTGTATATATATTATATATACTGTATAGGGAGTTCCCCTATACAAGCTGTCTTGCCTGCAGCCATGTAACAAAGAACCTTTGTTCCCTCTTTGCCTTTCACCATGATTGTGAGGCCTTCCCAGCCACATGAAACTGTGAGTCCATTAAACCTCTTTTTCTTTACAAATTACCCAGTCTTGCATACGTCTTTATTGGCAGCATAAAAACAGACTAATATAACTTTTCATAAAAATAATATAATCGGTCAATTTTAGTAGCTCTTTAAATGATCATATTTTTTAAAATTGAGAGGTTTTTAAATTTAGAAATAACTACTCACAAGAATATTTTAAAATTATGTAAATTGAAGGTTGAGACATAAGCATCTTTAATAGTTTTTATACTAGAAGATAGTTTTTTTCATACAAAATACATTTCCTTATAATCTTACTATAAACTATTTCCAAATGAGTTTTTTTGTTTTGTTTTGTTTGTTTGTTTGTTTGAGACGGAGTTTCATTCTTGTTGCCCAGGCTGGAGTGCAATGGTGTGATCTCGGCTCACTGCAACCTCCTCCTCCTGGGTTCAAGAAATTCTCCTGCCTCAGCATCCAGAGTAGCTGGGATTACAGGCATCTGCCACCATTCCCAGCTAATTTTTGTGCCTTTTTTTTTTTTTTTTTTAATAGAGATGTCGTTTCACCATGTTGGCCAGGCTGGTTTTGAACTCCTGACCTCAGGTGGTCTGCCCACCTCGGCCTCCGAAAGTTCAGGGATTACAGGCAGTATCATCGTGCCTCCCAATGAGCTTTTGCTTTTCTTCAATACCTCACAGGTCTTAGGTCTGATGATGTTGAAACTACAACCAGGAGAAGTATTCATTGAAACACTGACAAATAAATGGAGAACATTTTGAAATTTTTTGTTAATTTATTTACAGGTAATCTGTAGGATTTAATTTCCTCAAAATAGGCATAGAAATTTGTTTGAGCTATGATAAATGTCATGTTTATCCACAAAATATAGGTCTCCTGTATAATGTCTCACTAATAATCCTTCTGGAGTGTTAATTTTGGATTAATGTTAAAATATATGTGCCATTCGATTTGGTAATGTGTTATTTGGCATCACAATATATATATAAATTGTGATAGAGTACATTTGATATCACACATATATATCCCACATTACATAAGTTGAGGTTATCATATCTAGTATAGCACAGAAATGAAAACATTTAGATCAGAACCCCAAGGAAACTGAATTGGTGATGCTCATAAAAGCTTACAAGAATCTAAAGAAAGTGACTATTCATAAAGAAAAAAAATCAATGTGTGCTATAAATTTGGAAAGATAAGTTTCTGAGGAAAGTAACAGATGCTGTTTCTTTCAAATTACTTTAAAATGGTATACACATTTTTTAAAGAAAAAAGTGTATTAAAAATTGTAGAACTACTAAAAGAATGTAATAAACCTCAAAGGTCTACCACTGCTGTCAGTCTATTTCCCAAAGAAAGGGAATTGTTTCTTTCATTTTTTCTTTCAATAATTTCTTATAATTTGACCAGTCAATAGTTAAGATTCCCTGAAAAGAATAATCCAGTAATTCATATGAGAAATTGATAGCTCTTGCTGCCAAATGTCTGCTAGAACCAAGGAAAATGATGTCTCCTTCATCACCTATTCTCAGATAAGATCAAAGTCCGTTAAAGACATCTCAAGATATGGTCAAGGTACAGGAGGCTAAGGGCAATGTAAGTCAGTAGCCAAGCCAGAAATATAATCTTACATCTTTTTACAACCAGAACCATAATCTAACCACTGCCCTCCTATCTCAAATTGAAGTTAATGCTTCATGTTCTTACCTCCCTGGATCTCTTTCTCCCTTCCTCTTTCCTCCTGTCCTTCCTTTCATTTTTTTCCCTTCATCTGACTTCTCTCCTCCCTCTTTCCTTGTTTTTCTCTCTTTTTCTTGCTCCCCTCTCAAATTTTAGCTTTCTTAACATTCACAATCAAAATCACCACCAAATTTCGAATTGATCATGGTAGATAAGCTTTTTGATGTGTTGCTGCATTCGGTTTGCCAGTATTTTATTGAGGATTTTTGCATTGATGTTCACCAGGGATATTGGCCTAAATTTTTCTTTTTTTGTTGTGTCTCTTCCCGATCTTGGTCTCAGGATGATGTTGGCTTCATAAAATGAGTTAGGGAGGAGTCCCTCCTTTTCAATCGTTTGGAATAGTTTCAGAAAGAATGTTACTAGCTCCTCTTTGTACCTCTGGTAAAATTCAGCTGTGAATCCATTAATCCATCTAGTCCTGGGCTTTTTTTGTGTGGTAGGCTATTAATTACTGCCTCAATTTCAGAACTTGTTATTGGTCTATTTAGAGATTTGACTTCTTCCTGGTTTAGTCCTTGGGAGGAATTTTTCCATTTCTTCTAGATTTTCTAGTTGACTTGCATAGAGGTGTTTATATATTCTCTGATGGTAGTTTTTATTTTTGTGGGCTCAGGGGTGATATCCCCTTTACCATTTTTTATTTTGTCTATTTGATTATTCTCTCTTTTCTTCTTTAATAGTTTAGCTAGCATTCTACCTATTTTGTTACTTTTTTCAAAACACCAGCTCCTGGATTTCTTGATTTTTTGAAGGATTTTTAGTGTCTCTATGTCCTTCATTTCTGTCCTTATTTTAGTTATTTCTTGTCTTCTGCTAGCTTTTGGATTTGTTTGCTCTTGCTTCTCTAGTCATTTTAATTGTGATGTCAGGGTGTCGATTTGAGATCATTCCAGTTTTCTGATGTGGGCATTTAGTGCTACAAATTTGCCTCTTAACACTGCTTTTGATGTATCCCAGAGATTCTGGTACGTTGTCTCTTTGTTCTCATTTGTTCCAAAGGACTTCTTTATTTCTGCCTTAATTTAATTATTTACCCAGGAGTCATTCAGGAGCCAGTTGTTCAATTTCCATATAGTTGTGTGGTTTTGAGTGAGTTTCTTAATCTTGAGTTCTAATTTGATTGCACTGCAGTCTGAGAGACTGTTTGTTATGATTTCAGTTCTTTTGCATTTGCTGAGGAGTGTTTTACTTCCCATTAAGAATGGATCATGTCCTTTGCAGGGGCATGAATGAAGCTGGAAAGTCATCATCTTCAGCAAACTGACACAGGAGCAGAAAACCAAACACCGCATGTTCTCACTCATAAATGGGAGTTGAACAATGAGAACACATGGACACGGGGAGTGGAACAATACACAAGGGCCTGCCGGGGGATGTGGGGCAAAAAGAGGGAGGGCATTAGGACAAATACGGAATGCATGGGGGGTTTAAAACCTAAATGATGGTCGATACATGCAGCAAACCACCATGGTATATGTATACCTATATAACAAGCCTGCATGTTCTGCACATGTATCCTGAAACTTAAAGTGAAACAAAACAAAGAAATCAGCACCAACTTTATTCTCACCATTATCATGTTAATTTAAAGTTCCTTTAATGTAATTTTCCCTTTTGAAGGATTATGCTTTTTATTATTAATAACTTCACAATATATAGTTTTATATATATGATGTACAGATAGATTTGTAATTAATGTCATAAACACCATGGTAGATTGGGGAAACATCTTAAACTATTACATAATGTGGCTTCTTTCATGTGTAAATCTAGGAATGCCTATTGGTAGATTACTAATCTCTACCTGTGGTTAATCGTGGTATCCTTAAATGTCACATTCTCTCACCTTGCCATTTCCCAGACTTTTTCCCCTCTTCTCTTACAATCTGAAAGTATATTAAAATGACTTTAATAACAGTAATAAGATGGGCATGGTAGTTCACGTCTGTAATCCCCACACTTTGGGAGGCTGAGGCAGATGGATCATTTGAGATCAGGAGTTCAAAACGACCATGCTGGCCAACATGGTGAGACCCCATCTCTACTAAAATTACAAAAATTAGCTGGGTGTGGTGTCACACAACTGTAATCCCAGCTAATTGGGAGGCTGAAGTAGGAGAATTGCTTGAACCTGGGAGGCGGAGGTTGCAGTGAGTTGAGATCCTGCCACTGCACTCCAGCTTGGGAGGCAAAGTGAGACTCCATCTCAAATAATAATAATAATAATAATAATAATAGCAAAAACAGTTTTAAGTGCTTTATTGTGTACCATAGCAATGTGATAAGTACTTTGCATATTTAGTCTCTTTTACTTTTCAGATATTCACATAGTGTAAGTACTACATATGACCCTATATTATGCAGGAAAATTATTAAGGTGTATTTATCACATACTTTTCTAATTAGTTGTTTTATTGATTAAATAAGCTGAGAAGCATAGAGTACTTAGAGCAACATTTGAAATACAGCAAACTTTCAATATTGGTAGAATAACATTTTAAGTGAAAGCTCCATATTTGGAGACATGCAATAATGAGAAAAACTGTACAAGTACATTTTTAATACATGAAATCCAATTTTCAGATCATTGAATGCCACCAAAAAAACCCCATATGGTCCAGGTCATAATCCTACATTGTGGTGGTGACATATATCTATAGTCATATCTTTATTATCTGTCTATTTACCTATCTTCCTACACATCAATTAAATAATTAAAATAAAAGACAAACAGATGTCTATATCTGTTTATATACATCTATAACACATGTATGTTTTATAGTATAAATGTATATAACATTTAATATACATTAATGATAATGGTATATGCCATTTCATATAATTTATTATAGCATTTATATTATCATACATATGTAATATTGTTAATATGTAGCATATGACATTTAATGATATAGTTAATATAATTGTATGTTTATATAGACACAGATACCAGGTGTGTGTATATATAAACAGATTAATATGTAGATAGATCTAATTTTTGAGTCAAAAATACTATAACAAGCTTCATTATTAACGTTCTTTATGTTATTTAAAGAAATTTCAACAGATTTAAGATTATTTTCTAGTAAAATAATATGTACATTGGAGAGATAATGTTAACAGAAAAATGAGACTAGAATGAACTAAATATTAAAATATTTTTTTAAAGTCTCCAACTGAAGTAACTTGTAAGTACTGGTAAAGGAGACTCAAAGCAGAAAATTGGAAAAAAGACACTTTGGAAACAAATCTCAGTTCTGTCCCTAATAAGATCACATCAGACAAATAACTTTAAAAAGGGGACATTAGATTAGATTAACTTTAACATCAATCCTCTTTCATAACGTTTTCCAAAAGATTTTATATCATAGGCAGGAAAGGATGGATGGTTCAGTCCAAGGAGAGAGAGAAAGAAGTTGCCCTTCTTCCATTTTTCTGTTATATCTCAACAGATTTAATGAGGGCTCACATACTGATACCCATATTGATAAGAGGGCATCTTCAGATGTTTACATTTTCCAGAGATATCCTCACAGACACTGTCAAAATAATGTTTTGCCATCTTTTATCCTTGTCAAAGTGACATATAAAATTAACTATCACACATTTTATTAATATCATCTTCCAATCTAGGAATGTAAAATATCATTCCATTTATTTAGAACTGACAATTTCTTTCAGCAATGATAGTAGTTTTCATCGTGTCTTTCACTTCCTTGGTTAAATTTATTAGTAAGTATTTTGTTCTTTTGTATGCTATTATAAATGGGATGCTTTGTTAATTTCTCTTTTGGCTTGTATATTGTTGCTATTTAGAAGCATGGCTGATTTTCGTGTGTTAATCTTGAACCATGCCAATTTTCTCAATTTGACTATTAGCTCTAGTATTTTTTTGTGTATTCTATTAGTTATGTCATCTTTAATTAGAGATAATTTTTCCAACTTGTTTCCAGTCTGGGTGACTTTTATTTCTTTCTTTTGTCTAATTTCTCTGCTAGTACTTCGATTACAATGCTGAATAGCAGTAAGTAAAATGTGCCTAATTTTAAAGGAAACGTTTCAAATTATTATGGTTAACTACAATGTTAACTGTGAATTTTTTGTAATTTTTAAAATTTTTTATCATGTTAAGGAGGTTTCCATCCATTCCTAGTTTGCAGACTATTTTATTAAGTGGAGTTGAATTTTGTCAAATGCTTTTTCTATATTGACTGGGATTATCATTTGTTTAAGTTTTCTTCTTTTCTATTAATATAAAAGTGTATTAGTCTGTTTTCATGCTGCTGATAAAGACATACCCAAGACTAGGCAGTTTATTAAACAAGAGATTTATTGGACTTACAGTTCCACATGGCTGGGGAGGCCTCACAATCATGGCGGAAGCTGAAAGGCACATCTCACATGGCAGCAGACACAAGAAGATATCTTGTGCAGGGAAACTCCCCTTTTTAAAACCATCAGATCTTATGAGACTTGTTCACTATCACAAGAAACGTATGGGAGAAACTGGCCCCATGATTTTCCTACTGAGTCCTTTCCACAACTCATGGAAATCATGGGAATACAAATCAAGATGAGATTTGGGAGGGGACACAGAGCCAAACCAGACCATTTCACCCCTGGACCCTCCCAAATCTCATGTCCTCACATTTCTAAACCAATCACAACTTCCCAACAGTCTCCCAAAGTCTTAATTCATTTCAGCATTAACTCAGAAGTCCACAGTCCAAAGTTTCATTTGAGACAAGGCAAGTCTCTTCTGCCTATGAGTTTGCAAAATCAAAAACAACTTAGCTACTTCCTAGATACAATGGGGGTACAGGCACTGGGTAAATACAGCCATTCCAAATAAGAGAAATTGGCCTAAACAGAAAGTCTTCAGGCCCCATGCAAGTCTGAAATCCAGCAGGGCAGTCAGATCTTTTTTTTTTTTTTTTTTTTTTTTAATTTAATGTTTATCTTTTTAAATTATTATTATTATACTTTAAGTTCTAGGGTACATGTGCACAACATGCAGGTTTGTTACATATGTATATATGTGCCATGTTGGTGTGCTGCACCCATTAACTCATCATTTACATTAGGTATATCTCCTAATGCTATCCATTCCCCCTACCCCCTTCCCACAATAGGCCATGGTGTGTGATGATCCCCTCACTGTGTCCAGGTGATCTCATTGTTCAGTTCCAACCTATGAGTGAGAACATGCAGTGTTTGGTTTTCTGTTCTTGCAATAGTTTGCTGAGAATGATGGTTTCCAGCTACATCCATGTCCCTACAAAGGACATGAACTCATCCTTTTTTATGGCTGCATAGTATTCCATGATGTATGTGTGCCACATTTTCTTAATCCAGTCTGTCACTGATGGACATTTGGGTTGATTCCAAGTCTTTGCTATTGTGAATAGTGCCGCAATAAACATATGTGTGCATGTGTATTTATAGCAGCATGATTTATAATCCTTTGGGTATATACCCAGTAATAGGATGGCTGGGTCAAATGGTATTTCTAGTTCTAGATGCTTGAGGAATCGCCACACTGTTTTCCACAATGGTTGAACTAGTTTATGGTCCCACCAACAGTATAAAAGTGTTCCCATTTCTCCACATCCTCTCCAGCACCTGTTGTTTCCTGACATTTTAATGATTGCCATTCTAACTCGTGTGAGATGGTATCTCATTGTGGTTTTGATTTACATTTCTCTGATGGTGAGTGATGATGAGCATTTTTTCACGTCTGTTGGCTGTATAAATGTCTTCTTTTGAGAAGTGTCTGTTCATATCCTTTGCCCACTTTTTTGATGGGGTTGTTTGTTTTTTTCTTGTAAATTTGTTTGAGTTCTTTGTAGGTTCTGGATATTAGCCATTTGTCAGATGAGTAGACTGCAAAAATTTTCACCCATTCTTTAGGTTGCCTGTTCACTCTGATGGTAGCTTCTTTTGCTGTGCAGAAGCTCTTTAGTTTAATTAGATTCCATTTGTCAATTTTGGCTTTTGTTGCTGTTGCTCTCAGGACTAAGAAACACAATCAAAACCGTTCAACTACATGGAAACTGAACAACCTGCTCCTGAATGACTACTGGGTACATAACGAAATGAAGGCAGAAATAAAGATGTTCCTTGAGACCAATGAGAACAAAGATACAACATACCAGAATCTCTGGGATACATTTAAAGCAGTGTATAGAGGGAAGTTGATAGCACTAAATGCCCACAAGAGAAAGCAGGAAAGATCTAAAATTGACACTCTAACATCACAATTAAAAGAACTAGAGAAGCAAGAGCAAACACATTCGAAAGCTAGCAGAAGGCAAGAAATAACTAAGATCAGAGCAGAACTGAAGGAGATAGAGACACAAAAAAAATCCTTCAAAAAAATCAATGTTTCCAGGAGCTGGTTTTTTAAAAAAGTCAACAAAATTTATAGACCGCTAGCAAGACTAATACAGAAGAAAAGAAAGAAGAATCAAATAGACGCAATAAAAAATGATAAAGGGGATATCACCACCGACGCCACAGAAATTCAAACTAACATCAGCGAATACTATAAACACTTCTATGCAAATAAACTAGAAAACCTAGAAGAAATGGATAAATTCCTGGACACATACACTCTCCCAAGACTAAACCAGGAAGAAGTTGAATCCCTGAATATACCAATAGCAGGCTCTCAAATTGAGGAAATAATTAATAGCCTACCAACCAAAAAAAGTCCAGGACCAGATGGATTCACAGGTGAATTCTACCAGAGGTACAAGGAGGAGTTGGTACCATTCCTGCTGAAACTATTCCAATCAATAGAAAAAGAGGGAATCCTCCCTAACTCATTTTATGAGGCCAACATCATCCTGATACCAAAGTCTGGCAGAGACACAACAACAAAAAAAAGAGAATTTTAGACCAATATCCCTGATGAACATCGATGCAAAAACCTTCAATAAAATAAGGGCAGTCAGATCTTAAAGCTCCAAAATGATCTCCTTTGACTCTATGTTTCACCTCCAGGTCACAGTGATGCAAGGGGTGGTCTCCTAAGGCCTTGGATAACTCTACACCTGTAGAGCTGGATTTGCTGGTTGCTCTCACTGGCTGGTATTGAGTGGCTGTGGCTCTTTCAGTTGCACAGTGCCACCTGACAGTGGATCTACCATTCTGGGGTCTGGAGAATGGAGGCCCTCTTCTCATAGCTCCACTAGGCAGTGCCCCAGTAGAGACTCTGTGTGGGGGCTCCGACCCCACATCTCCCTTCTGAACTGCCCTTGCAGAGGTTCTCCATGAGGGCCCTGTTCCTGTAGCTAAATTCTGTCTGGGCATCCAGGCTTTTCCATAAATCCTCTGAAATCTAGATGGATATTCCCAAACTTTAGTTATTGACTTCTGTGCCCCCACAGACTCAATACCATGTGGAAGCTGCCAAGCCTTTGGGCTTCCATCCTCTAAAGCAACAGCTCTAAATCTGAGCTGTACCTTGGCCGCTTTTAATCATGGCTAGAGTGGCTGGGATGCAGAGTACCCAGTCTCTAGGCTGTACACAGCAGAGAGAACCCGGGGCTGGCCTATGAAACCATTTGGAGACATTTTCCCCATTGTCTTGAAGATTAACATTTGAATCATCATTACTTATGCAAATTTCTACAGCTGGCTTGAATTTCTCCTCAGAAAATGGGATTTTCTTTCCATCACATTGTGAGTCTGCAAATTTTCTGAACTTTTATGCTTTCCTTCCCTTGTAAAACTGAATGTCTTTAACAACATCCAAGTCACCTCTTGGATGCTTTGCTGCTTAGAAATTTCTTCTGCCAGATACCCTAAATCATCTCTCTCAAGTTTGAAGTTCCATAGATCTCTAGGTCAGGGGCAAAATGCTGCCAGTCTCTTTGCTAAAACATAACAAGAGTCACCTTTGCTCCAGTTCCCAACAAGTTCCTCATCTCCATCTGAGATGACCTCAGCCTGGATTTCATTGTCCATATGATTATCAACATTTTGACCAAAGCCATTCAACAAGTCTCTAAGGAGTTCCAAACTTTTCCACATTTTTGTGTTTTCTTCTGAGCCTGGAAATTCCATAATACATATATTGGTACGCTTGGTAGTGTCCCATAAGTTCCTTAGGCTAAGCTTTTTTTTTTTTTTTTTTTTAATTCTTTTTTTCTTTTATTCTTCTTTTTTGAATTCTTCTTATACTGGTCATTTCATTTGTCTTACATGTAAATCCTCTGCTTCTGTCTTCTGCCTGCTTACAACTGTTTTTGAACAAATCCAGTGAAAATTTATCTAGATATTGTACTCTTCAGTTCTAGAACTATTACTTTGCTCCTTTTTATAATATCATCTATCTATTAATATTCCCTAGATGTCTATTTATTTTTCTCTTCATTTCCTTTGCTTCTGTCTGTGGTTTCTTTCATACCTTTCAGCATACTTAAGACAGATAATTTAAAGTTTTTGTCTAGTAGATTCAATGTCTGAGCTTCTCATTGGTGATTTATTTGTTTTTCTACTAGAAGGAGTCATAATTTCATAATTTCACGATTTCTGTATGCATTATAATTTTTTTATTGAGAACTGAACATTTTGAATATTGTATTGTAGTAACACTGGACATCAGAATTTTTCCACTCTCCTAGGATCACTGTTGTTAACTGATGAATGCTCAGATTGTCTATTTGTTTAGTGACTTTTCCAAACCACTTTTGGAAAGGCTACGCTTCTTGTTGTGTGTGGTCCACTGAAGCCTCAGTTGTGCTGTGTCCTCAGTCAGCAAATAACCTGATTTCTTTAAATACTTGTCAAGTAAGAAAAACAACAAATTAAATAAGAGTGTCTGTCTCTTTAAATTCCCTCCTGCCAATGACTCCTTCAACTCATATGATAAATGAGTGATCTGCATCTGTATCAGCATCTCCACAATCAATAGCAGCAATCAAAATTCAAAACCTTGACTCTTGGAGGAGAAATTCCTTTTGCTCACCCTGACACTAGTGTGTCACACTGTAGTGTGGCCTGACATCCCCATAGGGCCGGAGATGGCGTATGGTAGCCAGAAAAGGAAGCTCAAAATTCACTGATACTTCTGAGTGTTCCTCATCAAGCAATCCCCGACATCCTGCAAGTATTCAATTACAATCTAGAATTCCAGAATGCTTACTTTACAGTTCTTGCCAGCTCAATAGTCGTCTCAGTAGAGGGAACAACTTCTTGAGCTTCCAAACTGCCATTTTCTGTGGTGTTCAGGTGTTATGTGATGTTGATATTGTACTCTTCCCATTTAATAACAATTTACAAAATATTTTTTAAGGGCAGCCTTCATTTTCATTTTCTTTTAAAATGGAAATTAAAGGTCTTAAGTATTGGAATGAAAACTCTCAGAGGAAATGCTGTCTTAGTTACATAAAACTGATAGACAACAGGCCTATAAGAAAATGATTTTTTTCTCTACATATTTAGTTGTAGCCAATTTAGTGGGGGTAAATATAATTGTATTTAAGGCAAGATTGTTGAATCATAGAGTGGTAAGCTGGGGCAGCATGAAGCAGAATGGAGCAATATAAACTTCTTAATTTACTGTAAGAGAAAATGATATTAATCATAAGACACTTGAGATTTCAAAGTATCTGGGTGGTATTTAAAGTAAGATTTAGCAATCTGGGCAGCCAGGGATTTGTATCCTTTTTATCATTAATAATATAAAACTTAAAAGAAAATCCCTGCAGAATAGGATAAGAGACTTGGCTAATGCAGAACTCCTCTTACATCATTGTTAGACATGCATTCATTTCTCCTGACAAGAAATCTATCATTAATGTCTTCACTTCTACAATAGAATTCTCATATGTTTCTGCCAAAAAAGTTACAAAAGCCTAATAAATTTTCTTTTATGTTTATATGATTTTGGGTACTGTGATTTTTGTTATTTGTTATTGAAAGAATTGACTCAAATATTTTGTAAATGTTTGATATTCTGACATATTCTGTAAGAAGAAATAGTTTATTAGGAGACAAACTATGTTAGTTTATGTTGATATTCTCCTGTAATCGTACGTGTGTTTGTGTACACACACAGACACAAACAAACACACATACAAACACACACACACTCTGGATTATCTTATAATTATCAAGTACGTAAAAAAGGAAGGCTTTTAGCAGGGCTGTGCTACAGTCAGGTGAGTGAGGTAGATGAAAAACTTACCTCTGGGGCAAAATTTAAAGGAGTACCTCAAAAACTCAGCCTTCAAGATAAATTATATTTAATGCAATATTTTAAACATTAAAATTAATTTGCAATAAGTCATAATGAACACAATATTAAAAATTTAGATCCTGATTAGATCAACAACAGAAACTTGATTAACTATGTTTGAGCCTCTGGCAAATGCAACATTCAGTGTTATTAAATTAAAATATTATTTACATCAATTACTGAGTATATTTTTCCTTTTTCAAATCTCATGACTGAGGCAAGTGCCTCACTCACCTCACGTTCCTCTTGCTGTATCTGAATTTCTATTCTCCTGACAAACTTTGAGTGTCTAGGCCATGAAGCAACAAAACTAATCTTTTATTTGCTCAGCCAGCATTTTACATTCAAAACTTTGTCTTTGCTAGCAACTGCAGTTATTGAATGTTGCCATTTATATTCAGGAAGAAAAAATGTATTTTATTATGTCAGTAGGAAGTTTAATATGGAGAACTAAGCCAGGAACCTAGCAACAGTCAACTCTGTCTCAGAGCTTGACCCTTTCCAAAAGGACAAATGAATTGGTATGCCATGTGAAAAATACTTTAATGTTCTCAAGAAACAGGCAATAAAAAACAGCCTAGGTGAAATTGGCCAGAGGATACAATATAAAAGTAAAACACCAGAATCTGAAGTGTTCTACTCTCTCCATCTCCTGCATTCTCCTCTCTCTCACTCCCCTCTCACCCATCTCCGTCTCTCACACAAACACAAGCGTGCGTGCGCACACACACACACACTACTGAGAGATCATTTATGCACAAAAAACTTTATACTTTAAGTTCTAGGGTACATGTGCACAACGTGCAGGTTTGTTACATATGTACACTTGTGCCATGTTGGTGTGCTGCACCCATCAACTCGTCAGCACCCATCAACTCGTCATTTACATCAGGTATAACTCCCAACGCCATCCCTCTCCCCTCCCCGCTCCCCATAATAGGCCCCGGTGTGTGATGTTCCCCTTCCTGAGTCCAAGTGATCTCATTGTTCAATTCCCACCTATGAGTGAGAACATGCGGTGTTTGGTTTTCTGTTCTTGCGATAGTTGGCTGAGAATGATGGTTTCCAACTGCATCCATGTCCCTACAAAGGACATGAACTCATCCTTTTTCATGGCTGCATAGTATTCCATGGTGTATATGTGTCACATTTTCTTAATCCAGTCTGTCACTGATGGACATTTGGGTTGATTCCAAGTCTTTGCTATTGTGAATAGTATGCACGATAATCTTTAAAGTCTGTGTTAAAACATATCTGTTAATCACCAAAATAAACATATGATCCAAGAGACATGATAGAGAAGCTTTTTTGAAAATATTTTTACATCCATCCTTCCTTCCTTTCTTCCTTCCTTCCTTCCTTCCTTCCTTCCTTCCTTCCTTCCATCCATTTGCTCTACAAACATAAATTGGCATTTGTATGAACTGCACTATCTCAGGATCCATTTGCTCTAGAAACATAAATTGGCATTTGTATGAACTGCACTATCTCAGGATGAAAACCCAAGCAGTGTTTGAGAGGAAGCTAAAATGTCACATATGAAAGCACCTGGGCTACATATGAATAATGTAACCCTATTGAAGAATGTGGGGAAGTATAGAATTAACCAAATTACTTTGAGGAAGGGCTTTCAACTTTTTCTCATTCAATATGATACTAACTGTCAGTTTGTCATATATGGCCTTTATGGTATATGTTGTTTATATGCCTAGTTTGTTGAGTTTTTATTATGAAGGGTTACTTATCAAATACTTTTCCTGCCTCAATTGAAATGATTATATAGTTTTTGTTTTTAATTATCTTTACGTGATTTATCATATTTATTGTTTTGCGTATGTTAAATTATCCTTGTATCCCTACTAAAAGTGTTGTTTGATCTTGCTGTACTGTCTTTTGAGGTGCTATTGAATTCAGTTTGCTAGCACTTTGTTGAAGATTTTTGCTTCCATGTCTCTCAAGGATATAGGCTGCTAGTTTTCTTTGAGGTGCATGATTAGATTATTTATTTGAAACTTTCCACTTTTTTGGTGTAGGCATTTATTGCTATGCACTTCTTTCTTACTGCTGCTTCTCCTGTATCCCACAGGTTTTGATATGTTTTGTTTCCATTTCATTTAAGAATTTTTTAAATTTAATTTCTTAATTACTTTTTTTTGAAGGTGGCATCACCCCCTACCCAGTGTTAGAATGGCAGCAAGGCTACTGCCATTCCGATTAACTCTATGACATTAACTCTAAAATGTCATTAACTCTAGACATCTTTATTACAATGTGCCATGGGAAGACCTTTTTGCATTTTATTTATTTGCTGTTGACTGGGCCTCCTTTACCTGGATATTTAAATTTCTTCTAGATTTAGATAAATTTTTATCCATTATTTTGTTAAATTGGTTTTCAAAGCCTTTCATTGTCTTTTTGCTTTCTTGTATACTGATAATTTATATATTGTTCACTTTATGGTGTTCCATATATTACACAGACTTTGTTCATTCATTTTTATGTGACTGGCTTATTTCAAAAGACCTATCTTCAGGTTCTGAGATTCTTTCTTTTGCTTGATTTGGACTGTTGTTCATGTTTTTTAATGTATTTTTGCAGTTTATTTAATAAATTCTTCAGTTCCAGATTTTGTGTTGATTCTTTATTTTAGTAATATCTGTATCTCTGGTAAATTTGTCATTCATATCCTGAAGTTTTTCTGATTTAATTGTATTGTTTTTAAAAATTCTCTCGTATCACACTGACCTTTTTAAGAATCATAATTTATATTCTTTTTCTGGGTTTTTACTAATTTTTAATATTGGGATCAGTTTCTGGAGAATTATTGTGTTCCTATTTGTAATAATTTTTTTCATGTTTATTGTATCCTTAGATTGATATCTGCACATCTGATGTATCAGTATCAAAACTTTTGAATTTGCAGGGAAGGGATTTTTCCTGAGAATGAATGTATGATGTTGGTTGAGTAGAACACTTTGGTCTTGATTCTAGGAGCATTCCATAGTGTAGTGTCTGATCATTTATTTGTGTGTAAACAGCCTCATTGATTCCTGAGATTTTCTCAGTGGTTTAAGGTGCAGTTATTAGTAAAGGCTGTGGTGCAATTTTATTGGAGACTGGGACACCAGGTAGGCAAACTCCAGTGTTGACAGCTGTAGGCTGTGTGCCTGTCCTTAGGCCCCAGGTGTCATACACTGTCACCAGTGTTAGTAGTTTCAGGAAAGCTGATTCTTGGAGCTCTGGATGGCTCAGATAGTGGTATCTATGGGGAGAGTAGGTGGGCAGGTCCTTTGTCTCCTGAGCAATCAATGTAGCATAGACAATCACAGTGGCAGTGGCAGGATGACCTTCTCAGTCCTGAGTGGTGCATGCTTGTGTTGGCAGTGGCTGTAATGGGCTAGGCAGGTCAGTCTCCAGGCATGCAGGTGGTGCATGCAGGCAGACACCAGCTATGGAAGTAACAGCAAAACCTCAGGTCCCCAGGAGAAGTGTTCAGGTACCAATGGTGGTGATGTGGGCTGGGCAATCCCTGGGTGCCTGGATTATGTGCCCTGGCATGTTGGGGAAGGGTGAAGCCAGGCTTGTCCTCATCCACGCCAATGGTACGTACAGCTACTAGCCATCTTAGTCAGTGGCAAGGTGATCTTCAGGCCACCAGCAGAATGCTCAGGCTGGAGATGGCAGTGGTCTTGCTGCCATTCTAACACTGGGTAGGGGGTGATGCCACCTTCAGGGACAGCAGCCTAAACTGATGGGTAGGCAACACACACACTACTCATGCCTCAGACCCAGTGGTGCTTGTGCCTCAGTCCTGGGTGTAGTAGCCTGATTTTACTTATGCGTAAGCCCTGGAGTAAGCAGCCAGCTCTTCTCTTGTGCCTCAGACCCAGTGAGGCAGGGCTGCAGGACAGTACACTATCTGTTGGGGCAGAGCTCTAGAATGGTACCTTACTCATTCCTCAGTCCTAAAGGTGGTGCAAAGGCCTATGGTGTACTTCCACCCCTGGTGTGGTAGCTTGTGGCTGTTTATATCTAAACCTTGGTGGCAACAGCTCATGCTTCTTTTGTACCTCAGTCCTGGTACCACTGGAATCTATAATAATGCACAGGATTTTTGTTGCAGAGTTTAAAAATGGTCTTTTTCTATAGCTGCTACGGTCTCAGAGAATGTGAGGGTCTCAGCCTGAGTTTTCTCCCTGGGAGAGTGGCATCATAGAATCTTCCAGTAGCTTCCTATGTCAGTTGCAAGGCCCATGAGGGCCAAGGGGCTTTTCAGTGGCTAAGATTCCAGGAGTGAGAATGAAGCTCATTGAAGGTCTCTCACCCTTTCCCGGGATTGAGGTTTCTCTTGGCTCCCAGACAATCTTGATCAAGTGGTGATTTTTGAATCCGGATTGTAATTTTCCCATGGGTCCCAATGTTTTATTTGTACTTTTAAAAGTTAGAATCATTTCTGCTCAGCAAAATGGACTATGTATACTTCCCATTTGGGAAGTTTTTCAGAACAAAGAAGAAACATGTAAGCTCTCCTGGAGATTGTAACTTGACTTTGATATTTTATTCACTCTTCACAAATTTTTCAGTTGGAAGAAATATTAATAATTAAATGATATTTATTAGACTGCCTTCTTCTATCAATCTATCAAGAATTAGCAATTCACCCACCTATGATTAACTGCTACCTTGATGAACTACTTAGGTTATTGAAGATTTGGCTAATAAACTCAAAAACAAATTTAAATTTCTGTAACTAATTGTTGATGAACTAACTAGTGGCTATCTTAGTACAGTAAAATTCCTTGTTGGCTACAAAGCTATTAACACAAAATATAATAAATTTCATAACTACGAAAATATTACTATTGTGAAATATTGAGTGAATCCTTAAGTCATCAATCCTTTATCTGGAAGTCTTACAGCAATGTCTCTGGAATGCCAAAATGGTGAATAGGTGTTTTATAATTAGTAGCAATAACAAAAATCTTTAACTTATGAAATGCTTACTAGTGTCAAGACATATGTCAAACACTTAATATATGCTGTCTTTAATCTCTACAATATGAAATGAACTAGATATTATTTGCATTCCATTTCAGAAAATAAGACAGATTAAGCAGTTGATACTAACCACATGATGAGCATGCAATGGAATCCAATTTCATCTCTAATATGTCTAATCCCAAATCCTATGCTTGTGGCATTTATGCTGAAGTGCTGAAATAATGAAGGGAAATACCATATTTATGCAAACAATCAAATGTTTTATATCGATTACTTTAATAATTTATAGAAATAAAGTGTATTATTGTATAGCATTTTTGCATTTTGTTTATTTAAGAATTAATGGAATATCTTCTATATGTAGATGATTGTGCCATAATAAAGAAATAAAATTACAGTTGACCATTGAACAATGCAGAAGCTAGGGGCACTGACCTCTTGCACAGTGAAAAATCTGTATATAAGTTTAGATTCCTCAAAAACTCAAATAGCCTACTGTTGATCAGAAGCCTTACTGATAACATAAAATGTGTTAAAACATTTTTTGTGCTATATATATTATATAACGTATTCTTACAATAAAGTAAGCTAAAGAAAAATATTAAAATAATAAGGAAGAGAAGGTATATTTTCTCTTAATTATGTGTTAATGGATCATCATAAAGGTTTTCATCCTCATTGCCTTGAGTAGGCTAAAGAGGAGGAAGAAGAGGAGGAGCTGGTCTTGCTATCTCGGGGGAAGCAGAGGTATAAAGTGGAGGGGGAGGCAGGAAAGGCAGTCACAATTGATGTAACTTTATGGAAATACATCATAATTTCTACTTGGAATTTTGGCTTTTTATTTCTCTAAAAGTGTTTCCATATGATACCAATTCTTCCTCCACTATTTGCTTTAGATTCAGTGCTTGTATCATAGAAGAGTCCATGTCGTAAAACAAGTCTAAGACAGGCTTGGCTAATCAGAACCCTTCTGGCATGTTGTCTAATATCAATTCTTTTTCTAGCTCTGCTTCTTTTATGTCTTCTTCTTCATTGTTTGGCACTGGTTAGGAAACACTCATTTCCCTCAAGTCATCTTTTACTAATTCCACTAGTGTGGTATGTAATTGATTTTGAATTTCTCCAGGATTAATATCTCAAAAGATTAATATCTACCCTTAACCTTTTTGTCATATCCACAGTCTCTTTCCTAATTTCTTTGATTGGCTCTATTTTAAACTAGTGAATACATGCAGAACATTTGGACCCAGTTTTCTCTAGCAGGAATTTACTGTTTCAGGCCTGATGGCTTTCACATCTTTTTGTATCACTTATTGCATCTTCAATGGTGTAATTCTTCCAGACTTTTATGATGAACTATCAGAGTTCTCTTCCTTATGGTTGGCAATCCTTTCCATGGAATACTGTATATAATGATCCATAAAACCTTTATGAGCTCCTCTTCTATAAGCTGAGTTTGAGATGTTGTATTCGGGGGCAAGTAGACCACCTTGACATTTTGGTGTTGAAGTCATGGAGTTCTGAGTTGCCAGGGGCATTGTTCAATACCAAAAGAGCTTTAAAAGGCAAGTCCCTTACTGGCAAGATACTTCCTGACTTCAAGGACAAAGCATTCATGTAACCAATCCAGAAAAACCTTTCTCATTGTCCAGGCCTTCTTGTTGTACCACCAAAAGACTATTAGCTCAAGGGTAAGCAGCTTTATTGATAAGAGAAATCCTGATCATAAACTGGACTGTATTTGCACAAAACAGTAATGTTAGCCTATGGCTTCCTGCCTTAAATCCTGGTTCTTGTTTCTCTTCCTTACTAGTAAATGTTCTTTGTGGTATTTTTTCAAAAAATAGGGTATTTCCATCTGCTTTAAAAAAAATAGATTCAGGTAGCTATCCTTTCTCTTCAATGAATTCTTAACATCATCTGAACCATCATCTGCTGCCTCTTGGTTGCCAGAAACAGCTTCTCCTGTTATCTTGATATTTTTAAAACTAAACCTCTTTCTAAAATTATCAAACCATCCTTTGCTGGCATTGGAGTTATCCAGCTTCAGAGCCTTCACTTTACTCTTTGCTTTAAGTTGTCATATAATAGTTCTATTTTTCTTGAAACATATTAAAATCTATAGGTATTTGTTTCTTATAGCAATCTTTCACTCATATAAAAACTGCTTTTCAATACACGATAAAAAGGTATATCACATAAAGTACAAGATTTTTACACCTGCTGATATAGCTGCAATGATGGCTTCACAAATATTTTTGTACTTTTTTATAATGATTCTTATGCTGGATTCATTTATCTTGCAATGGCAGGCAATTGCAACTGCAGATTTCAATCTATGGTATGTAACAAGCAATTCAACTTTTTCTTGTGAAGTTAAGACCTTTCTCTGCTTCTTGCCACAACTTCCACCATCAGTAGTGGTGCTTCATATGGGTCTCATTGTATTATTCAAGGTTTATGTTATTGCACTAAATATGATTTTAAAATATGTGAGAATTGTGAGAGATCACTTTTTACTGCAATATGCAATTTACTGGAGAGACGAACTGCTCATATGAAGATGATTAGCGAATACTTGCAATACTGGGGCTCACAGCAATAGCAACAGGAGGTGACTATGAAATTATGACAGTAGCATAATATGTACTGTAGTTATTTTTAAGCAGTTATTATTTAATACTCTATATTTGTTTACATTTCTCTCTACTAGTAAATGGCACCATGTAGAGTCTGCATTTATGTGTCTAAGTTTTGATCAATGTTAACTTTTTATAATGAATTTGTGTATGGTAATAAATAATAAAATATGCTACTATGCATACATATTTCATGCCTTCATAGCATACCCTTTTCTTAATTTTCAAAAATATTTCTAGGCTATGTGGTTTGCCTGCACATATTTTCAAATTATTACCAATCTCCAAAAAGTTTCTAACATGTTTATTAGAAAGCTGCATTTAAGTGTTCTATACATTTTAAACCCATATTACTCAAGAATTAACTGTATATTAATTTTACAGGAATGTAGATTGAGGTTTAGAGACGTTAAATGATTTGCCTGAGATCTTATAGCCAGTAAGTTCTGGAAATATGACTCAGTCATGCCTGTATTTCAAAATGTGCTGATACTTGCTGCTAAAAGTACTTTTTTAGTTGGCTGGAAAAATAAAGGCAATGAGTGGATGTGGTAAATGGATTTCTTTTCTATCTATGCGAGCAGTTCACTTGAAAAGCTATTAACAAATACTTCCTTAGGCAAGAAATCTATTTATTAAAATTGACAGAGTAGGGATTAATGACAACAATACTCACAAACAATCCTTTCTGACTAGCACTTTTTACCTATCATCCCATCTACCTTGGGCCTCAGACAAGAGGCCCAAATCCAAAGTTGTTTGAACTTTCTCTTTAAAATAAATGAGTTCAACTTTTTATTCATTTATTTTTCTTTTTTTTTTAGTAACTTAGTTTAATAGTTTCTTTCGGAGGAATGGCTGGGCCTTTGACTAATTTCTGTCTATTCATCTATCTTGATTCCGAGAAACTTAAGAATCAAGTTGCCTCTGAAAGCATATTCATTTGAACAACATTGAGATTAGATATAATTTTGTAATTTTTTGTTCTTTCATCAGAAATCAATCTTCCTTTACAGTAGTTCATTATACCCCAAATTGGCACATCAGAAGTGAATAAGCTGTTCTCATACTGATGCAGCAAAACTAGAAAAAACTGAGATATTTGTTGTAGTTAGCAATTGTAGCTTGGAGTAATGCTACATTTAGTTATGTTATATAAAAATGCTTAAACCTTAATTTGTTTCCTTATTTTCTAAGACCATGGAAACCTGAATGCTATGTTAGCAAAATTTCGTCTTGTTACCTCCTCTAATAATTTAGGGGAAATAATAAAGTTACTCTAATTGGTAACTTTCCAAATGGAAAACATAGTTCCATTGTTGGGGACGCACAAGAAGGATTTTCTTCTTGTCTCTAGATATTATGCACATTTCAATTTCTCTTAAGTTGAACATTACATTAACTACATATTACATTAACATTTTAAAAACTTTATTTTCAACAAAAATAATACTCTCCCAAAGTGACTACACATGACTCAAATTTATTTGACTGAGCAAAGTAGAATCAGGCAGATATTTGAGTCCTGTGATAGTTCAAATAAACACAAAGGGTTATAGTTTTTGTTTTGTTTTTTTTTTTCCAAACTACTTAGTGTTATTAAATTGGACAGAGTGGGGATTAATGACAAGAATATTAACACAGAATACTTTTTTTTTTTTTTTTTTTTTGAGATGGAATCTTGCCCTGTCGCCCAGGCTGGAGTGCAGTGGCGCGATCTCGGCTCACTGCAAGCTCCACCTCCCAGGTTCACGCCATTCTCCTGCCTCAGCCTCAGGAGTAGCTGGGACTACAGGCGCCCGCCACCTCGCCCGGCTAATTTTTTGTATTTTTTAGTAGAGACAGGATTTCACCGTGTTAGTCAGGATGGTCTCGATTTCCTGACCTCGTGATCTGCCCGTTTCGGCCTCCCAAAGTGCTAGGAGTGCTAGGATTACAGGCTTGAGCCACCGTGCCCGGCCCAGAATACTTCTAAATCAGCATTTTTTTTTTCTTTTTTTTTTTTTGAGATGAAGTCTCGCTCTGTCGCCCAGGGTGGAGTGCAGTGGCGCGATCTCCGCTCACTGCAAGCTCCACCGCCTCCCGGGTCCCCTCCATTCTCCTGCCTCAGCCTCCTGAGAAGCTGGGACTACAGGCGCCCGCCACCTCGCCCGGCCAATTTTTTTTTGTATGTTTAGTAGAGACGAGGTTTCACCGTGTCAGCCAGGATGGTCCCGATCTCCCGAACTCGTGATCAGCCCGCCTGGGCCTCCCAAAGTGCTGGGATTACAGGCATGAGCCACCGCGCCCGGCCTAAACCAGCATTTTTTTAATCAAGTGTTCCACACACCCTGGGCTTTGAGATGTGTAATTTTTTAGTTGACTAGGTACATTTTATACCTACATTACTCTGTTAAGTTTATTATTGGCCTCATAGGAGAATAAGATTCCTTCTTTATTAATCATAATGATCATACAGGAGATCTTATTTATTCATTTAATTTTAGCTACAAACCCGCAGGTCTGTTCTGTATGGTTGTGCGGTTTGTGTACCACACAAAAGAGCTCAGATAAAGGAGTCTCCGGAAGCTCAGATAAATGAGTCAACTGCTAGAATTTTCAGTTCTGGTGTGAGGACTAAATATTTATAGAAGATGTCCGGTGTTGCTGTTTGTAATTCACACAAAGGAGCCTATGAAATCAGTGTTTGAAAGATGATAACTTATCCTTCTGTTTCCTTAATTTTGATTCATTTTTTCAAAATGTGTTATTCTTCTAGTCTTCACCATTATAATGAGGTTACATTACATCTAGCTGTTCAGACCACAACCTGGAATCACATTAAACTACAAAATTTGTTCATGCTCCTCATCCAATCTACCAATAAATATTATTGTTTCTGCATTTAAAAAATCTTGACTTTGACCTTGTTTACCCACCTCAGTGCTACTTCTCTAGTTCATGTCACTGTCCTTTCTTGCCTAGAGTATTTCAGTAACTGTCTGAGTAGAGCTCTCCCTTTCAAACTACTCTTTCTCTAAAAAAAAAAAATGACCCATTTTACATACTCATAGGGGACATATGATAATTAGTTACATGCATAGAATGCGTGATGATCACGGATATTTGAGGTGTTCATCACTTTGAGTATTTATCGTTTCTACGTGTTAGGAACAATTCAAGTTCTCTCTTCTAGCTACCTTGAAATATACATTTGTGTTAACCATGGTCACTCTACTCTTCAGTAGAAGGTAGAAAGTACTCCATTTTTTTATCTCTTGGTCTCACTCAAATCGTCTACCACAAATGAGCCAGCATAGCATACTGAATATCTAGGTTTCATCAAGCCAACACTAATACCAATAGTTTCACAAAGCATGTAGACTGAAGTTCAAAGTCCTCCCTTTACCCTGGAAGACCTTGTAATAAGAGAGGTAAACAGAAGCAAAATTTGTAGAAAAAGAGAGCTATTGAAAGACATCTGTTTTAAATATAAATGAATTGGAGACCTAACTATTACTTAAGGTTGCTGTGGGGCTGGTGGGGACAGTGTGTAGGACGATATTAAAGGAAAAATATTCAAACACTTGTTAAAATGGTAAAGAAGGCTTTAGTAAAAATGATCACAATAAGGGTCAACTCTACTGCTATAAACAGGAGATTGGATTCAACTCTGAAAAAAGCAAGGACAAATAGGGACGTATGTAGCCAAAGACTGAGAGGATGGTCAGTGGATAAAAAATTATAGAGAAGAGACCTTAAGGGTAGGGTAATTTTTGCTAAACTTGTCTAACAAGATTCTTGCTAAAATCAGGCCAAAGACTTAGACATCAAAGGTAGGGGTTGAAGAACATGATTAGATATCAAGGGTGATTCAGGGTATGAATAATTGGGATTCTTTGTTAAAACTGAGCTGGTCAAGCCAAAGACAGGAGGAGGGTCAAGGTTGAGGGCTAGTGAAAGAGGGCTCAGAGAGCTAATATTTAATCAAGGAGAGAGTCTATGTCCATAGTTAGGTTAATTAGGCAATCTGATAACAGTCCTATTTGTGACTAGTTACTCTGAGTACAGCTCAGGATAATACAAGCTGAACATTGACACTCCATTTTCAACCTGTGAAATGTATGTAGGTAGATGTGTGTCAGGCAAAGCTCAGAGTCTCATATATCTCTATGGGGTAAGAAGGAGTAAATGAAAAGTTGCTGTGAGCTGGTGGGTCCAGAAGGTATCATCTGAGACAAGGATTCAGAGTGTATGGCTGACTTTGAAGCTGATGGCCACTGATGGATCCATGGACACAAACCACAGTTGTCATACTGCCTAATAAATCAGAGCTGATAAAACAAAAATGCAGTATGAGAGAGGTCAGTGGATAAGACTCAGTTGTGGTACAACTGTGCCACTCTTTAATGCCAAAATAATACATATGTACCACCCTTGGCCACAGACTTAGAAAATCCCAAGGGAGCCAGGAGAAATTAAAAATGAACAAACTTGAGTTGAATCAATTTGATATCTGAATTGATCATACTTAAAATTGGAATTGCTTGCATGACCTTGAATTGGCAAGATAAAGTTTTAGAGATTTTTCTGTATAGGAAGAAATGAAGGCTTATATGTTCGGTTCATTTGAATAAAGTTCTAGAAAAAATAGTTTTATTTGCAACACCTGAGTACTGTATCGTAATTGTAAAATACGAGAAATGCATTTGTAAATGCAAGAAGAAATGTTATTGGAAATAAGAAATTAAGATTTTATTTTAGCAATATTAAAGCCAAGCATCTTAAAACGTGCAATATAAAATGTGGCAAGGTTTACCCAGATTTTTCCTTAAAGCAATGTAAACACACCCATGACTAAAATTTGCCCAAGAGTAATATTTAGGACTCAAATTTGTTTTTATTTAAAGTAGATGTCTTTCAATAACTGTCTTTTCCCTCAACATTTAGCATCATATCTGAAAGAACTCTCTGACTAGTTTTTAAAACCACTGGCAAATTTTATTAATATAAGTAAGCTAATCTGTAGCAATAATCCATTATTTCTGATTTTCAGTGTTTTTTTTTTAGTACTTATCAAAGATCATTATGTCAGTGGCACTTTGTGAAATCATAAAATGTATGCGTAAAGAAAGAATGTATTTTATTTTAAAATATGTTGTTTCTCTTGGCAATATTACCACTCATTTCCTAAACAGGGATGAAGCTATACCAATCCAAAGACAGTATAAATGCTCTTACAAAATTAATAATATCTGAGAATCTGTTTTTGTTAATGGTTTGCCTGTAAATATGAATGTTGCTAGGACTTAACTTTGGTTACTAAGGAAGACTCTTTTATTTAAGTAATTTGTGAGCACTGTAGTTAACAGCTGAATTTCTCTTGGGAGTGGTGAAAAGCCTGTATCCTTTGGGATAATAAAATATCTTCTTTATGCTTGAAAACTTAATGTATTCAGGCTGTGTCTTCAGGGACACTACACAATTATAATCTTAACCATCATTCTACCTTGGGAGAATAAGCCTGTAAAACTAAGGGCAGCTTTGATGGATGGTTGCTTAGGATGAAATGCTATGTCTTTTCTGCTTACTTCTCCTTCTAAGAGGCCTCTCTTTCAAGTGAGTAAGGAAAATACTGAGACAACAATCATAGTTTCTATGTAGAAGGAAGCTTTCAAAATCACTTTTGAACTTAAAAAGGAAAAGCAAGAAAACTACCCAATAATATGAGAAATATCTCAATCCAGTTATGACTTAATAATTTTAAATTTGAAAGACAAGAGTCAATGATCTTCTTGGGGATTTACAGGACCCTAATGAATAACAGAGCTCTATTTTCCTGTTCCAGTTTTAAATCAAGAAGACAGAATGAACGTGGACAGAACTCAAAATACCACCTTTCTTTTGATAACTTTACTTGTAGTGTGAAGCTACAAATGGAATTCTGCTGTTACTCTTGAGTCTGAGAATCTGTATTTAAAGGACCATGCTTTACCCAGAGCTCTTTTTAACCAGAAAAAAAAAAAAAAAACAAAAAAAAAAAAAAAAAAAAAAAACATATCCTTGTCCTCGACAGCATGTATTGGTTAAAGTGTTCCAGAATCACTTGCAGGTGTGATTGAAATTAGTTAGCAACTATTCTTTTTAGATGTCAAAAGTATATCTCAGGGTCCTTTTAGTCCCAATTTATTCCCTTCTGTTAAAATGCCAATATTTGATGCACTGGTATGCCATGTTAATTCCATGAAAGTTCTTACGACTATTCTTTATTGGACAACAAGATATAGTTGAGAAACATTTTACGTTTGTGTCAGGACAGAATCACCACACTTCTTCATGTGATTTTCCTAAGGTTGCTGGTCAAATTTTCTTTGGCTAGGGTATTAAATGTGACACAGGTCTGAAAAATGATGGTATCTTTGAGCCCTGGGAACCCTGATGAATCTGCAGATTGACCTGTGATCTAAGCCAGGAATTACAGAGAAAGACAAAGGAGGAGGAGAAAGAAAAAGGGGTTGGGGGGCAGCAGTGGGGAGGGGCATAAGCCTGGAAATAATATTGATTTGAAATTGTCATAATTGCTGCCAGGTAAGAAGCATTTGTCAGAAATAATAAAGAATGAGGCCAACATATGGAGACAAACAGGGAAAGGAGGAAGTGCTAGTAAACAAGTATGATGAGCGAGGAAGAGATTGCATAACCAATTGCTTATTGTTTGAATTTCTGGTTCCAGCAATACCAGAAGTCACTTCTACTTCCTGATTACATAAAATCAGTCAATCTCCTATTTACCTACTATTTGGACACAGGGACTACCTTTGTTTAAATTGACACTTTGATCATTTGTGAGTGAATTATGAAAGATTTCTTATGGTTTAGTGGAAGGAAAGAGCAATAAATTAATAATAAAAACATCTGGGTACTAGTCTTGGCTCTGATATTTATTATTTATATGATTATTAGCAAGCCACATATTCATTCTGAATATGAGTTTCCTTATCTCATGTGAGAAAGACACTTTACCTTTACACTTCATAACATTTGTTTAGAGTCAAATAAAATAAAATTGGTTACAATGTGAGAACTGGCTCTGTCAGACTCAAAGCCTATGGTTTTTTTCCCCACTTCTCTGCAGTGTGTATGTGTCTATCTGAGTATAAGCCCATTACTAATGAGACTATCTAGTGTCATATCCATAATCCTTGTATATAAAAACCTTTTGGGCTTGGAAACTGTCTTTCTGCCCTCCCATATTCAAAAGTACTATTTCATGTCAACAGTCTTTGCCCAAAGAGAATTAGTAACCTGAATCATTAACACCATAAGCTATTTGCCTGCTTCCAATGGAGAAAGGTAAAAAAAAAAAAAAAAAAAAAAAAAATGAAGGAAAGAAAGAAAGAAAGAAAGAGAAAGAAAGAAAAAAAGAAAGAAGAAATAAAATAAATTAAATAAATAAATAAAAGAAAAGAAGAAAGGAAGGAAGAAAGAGAGAGAAAGAAAGAAAGAGACAGAGAGAAAGAAAGAAAACCAACTCGGATTCTCTGTAAGTACTTATTTGCTTTGACAATGCATTTATGCATTAAGAGTCTTCTATAATCCTGATGCCTCCAGCTTATTTCATTGTCGAGTGTACTATCTCTCAGAGCAGAGAAGGTCAGAGAGCTCCCAGGGCATAAACAAAATAATGGAAATAATGAATTACATGACAGTTAAACTGCACATATTTCACATTAAATGGATAGCTTCGTTGGTTAGTTTAGTCACACAGCTGGTCAATTCACTGCATTAATCAGCTATATTTGATGTTCGAACTGACCAGTATGATAAGGCAAATGGCCAAACTGATTGTTTAATGTAAACACTGTTAAAAGAACTATTTTTTCTCAAATTCTGGAGACTTAGAAATACATTTTAATTTATTAGAACTTTTCTGATAATTGAAAAATGTGTGTATAACCCAACCCATGGAAAATGCTGCACATAACCCATTGGCGATGCATTTTACCATTCACTGTACCATGCGCTTGAGAGAACCAATTTATAATATTAAATGGATTTTGGTAATTGAACTAATTTGTAAATTTTATTTTTTAATTTTTATTTTATTTTATATTTGGAAACAGAGTCTTGCTCTATCCCCCAGACGGGAGTGCAGTGGCATGATCACAGCTCACTGCAACTTCCATCTCGTGGGTTCAAGGGATTCTCTTGCCTCAGCCTGTGGAGTAGCTGGGATTACAGGCACGTGCCACCACACTCGACTAATTTTTGTATTTTTAGTAGAGATGAGGTTTTGCTATGTTGGCTAGGCTGCTCTCGAACCCCTGACCACAGGTGACCCGCCCACCTTGGCCTCCCAAAGTGCTGAGATTACAGCCATGAGCCACTGTGCCTGCCATAATTTGTAAATTTTATATTAAATTCTGCACTCTAAAGCTTTTTTCAGAGGCCTTTATCTTTTTATGTAGGCAATAAACTCTAGAAAAGTACTTTAGATAGACTCATGATAAATTCCAAAATGTTGCTGCCACTGCTATCTCCTCCTAATATCTAAACAATTTCAGCCCTAAAGATATTAAGAAAGTGAAGCCACAGGTCTTAATAAAAGTAAATGTCCTGGGTAAATTGCTGTCACATCATACGTTTTGAACAGCCATAATTTCCTCACTATTGTGCTTCTCTAATAATCACCTTCAAAATAATGACTTCAAGATATTTTCATCTTTTTTCTTTTAAGACAGAAAAACAAGTGCACATAACTTTGCAGACAAGTATATTTTAAATGTTTATAGAGATAGACACCAGCATTTCTCCTACAGGATTGTTGCAAGAAATGTCCAAGTTTAAAAAGCACTATGAAGAGAGTTTCAAAATATTTATTGATAACTTGTGATATTATTTTAATAAAAATCTGCATTAGTATATGGATTTTCTTTTGGAAAATGTCTTATTTCCTCCCTTATTTCTGTGCATGTTTAATTAATGAGTTCTAATTTAGCATTTTCTTTCCATAAGCTAATAGGTATTTCAAATACTCTCTTTAAATATTCCTTCCTAGTACAGTGTAGCCAGAAGACAAGCCTGGGATTTTAGAACTAGAAGCACTTGAAGAGATCATTTAGGTCATCTCTGATTTTTAATTGTAGTGGAACTTAAGTCCCAGAAGAATTTAATGAAGTGCCCTTTTCTAGTTAATGGCCGCACAAACATAGGCATTCATGCTTTTACCTATCCTTGTAAAATATCTTTTCAATTAAAATAATTTTTAAAAATTCTGTTTAAAGGCTTCCTTCAGGTTTAACAAATAAATATTCTTAGGGCAATGAAAGAACAGTTTTGTACCTCAATGCAGTTTTAGTCTCTGAACTAGGAGGGAAAGTGATTGAATTGAAGAAGAGACTGAAAAAATAATGTAACTTTTTTTTCCTTTCATAAACGTTTTCTGTTGTCACTGGTGCTGGGAAGATTAGGTTTAATACCTTTTGTGTATGTGTATACATATGTTGTGTTGCAAATTTGTGACTAAATGACAGTGAAACCAGGGATATCTCTTTGTTGATCTGATCATCAATTAAGTAAATATATGTCACATATGAGGGGTAGAATAAGAACGTATCTGTAGATTAAGGGAAAAAATCTCTACGTGTGAAATTAGAGTCATATTCATGTCTGCTGAAAAGTTATATTTATCTACTCATGTATATATTTGGAGATATAATGGGTTATATTTGTTTGCATTTTATATTAAATATAAGCCAGAATATATATAATACATTGTTTTTCCACAAGCCAATTTAATTCATTTTATACAGAAAATTGAAATTTACTTCTTGGTTTCTCTTAAACTCAGACATTACACTAAATACTATGAGCAGTAGGAGATTCAAAACAAAGAATTATTGGAAAAAATAGGCTTTGAACTACACTTTAGAATACTATATGTCAAATTGACCAGCCAAAAGAGCTGTAGCCTCTGACCCAATAAAGAAAGTGGAAAATCATCTGGGGGCTACCACTGGACCTCTGAGTTTGGCATACTGATCTTAATGGAATCAGAAGGTGGCTGACACCCCAGAACTATACACAAATACCAGTGAAGCTGGAAACTGAACTCTCCAACATATCTACACACACAATAATCGTATTTTCATAACTTGCTTGCCATCAAATAGCCAAAAATCAGTAAAATTTAAAAAGGGCTGCCTCCCAAATTTTCCCTTCAAAACTCTCGTATGAACCTATCTAATTGAAAGAAACTCCATCACATCCAGTACTGCAAGAGACTCTATGAAATGAAGTCTTTAATTTTCTGCCCTCACCATACAGAAAAGTGCTTTGAGGAGGTGGTAGAAATGAATCAGATCAATGGACTATATCCAACACAGCTTCTTGAAATTCCTCCAGTGCATGTGTAGTTCTAAAATCCTGTTCTGATTTTTTTATCTAAACTACTAATAGCCTGCTTAGCTGCTTACATTTTCAAAGACCAGATATATTCTTTATATACAATCAGCCATTTTCCTAATAGGAGTGGATATATATCAAACTACCCATGATTTTAAGTTTTCTTGCATTCTACTTTCAAACCCTGACAGTGTATAGAAATCCATGGTTGCCCAAGATTTCCTATATCTTATTGTGCTTTATTTTTAAACAAGAAACTAAAACATCTGGCTTTCCTGTCTTAGGCAGTCATTTGTCTGAGATTGAAACTTAATACCTTTTTGGTTTCAGGTATATATGTGTTTTGAATTTTTAAGCAAAAGTAACAAATCATAGATTTCTATATGTAGCATTTTCCTTGTCCTAAAAAAAAAATGTTACCAACTTAGGTTTAGGATTTTGTATTAGTTTGCTAAGGATGCCATAAGAAAATACCGAAGATTGAGTGGCTTAAACAACATAAATGTATTTTCTCACAATTCTGGCGACTGTAAGTTTAAGATCAAGATGTTGGCAGATTTGATTTATTGTGAGACCTTTCTCTTCAGCTTGCATATAGCTGCCTTCTCACTGTATCCTCTTGTGGCCTTTCCTCTGTATATGCCCATGCCAGTATTTATCTCTTCCTCTTCTTATAAGTACACCATTCATACTGGAATAGGGCCCAACCCTTCTGACCTATTTAACATGTATAAAGACCCTTAAGCAGTCACATTGGGGTTTAGGGTTTCAGTACATACATTTGGGGAGAATACAGTTCAGTCTGTAGAAAACTTATGCAGGGTATTGCAAATAAAGTAAAAACACAAATAATTATTAATATCAAATTTCAAATGTAAAACTTTTAATTATAAATAAAACCTACTAAATGCATGATTTACTGTGAAACAGGATTGCACTGGATAGATGTGGCAATATAAACTATAATTATAATATTATTTAAACTTCTACCACTATGTCTAATTATTTTTACAATTACAGTCTTTCAAATAAAGTATTCAACCCAACTGACAAATTTTATTTGGAATGTGATAAATAGAGCATATTTAACATCTTAGTTAAAAATAAATGGAAAGTTCATATTTTAACTTTTATCACTACATCTAGTCCAATCAAAGTCTAATTCAAAATGACTTCTAGTTTGTTTATATTTCTGGTGTGTTCAGAAAAACCTTAGATGAAATCTACCTTTTGTAACTATTGATCTAAGAAAATATATTCTATTGGATTATTTAATAAATATAATTTTAAATCAAATATTTATTTAGATTCCTTTATACAAACTAATTTTAATTATTTTCTCGGATGTTTTCCTCTCATCCACATAATAGTAATAGTAATTTTTAGTAAACGATTAAGATGTAATCATATTGAAAATACAGATTTCTTTGTTCTCACTTTTCTTAGATAAATGTAAGTTGTAGAAATATTAGAGAAGAGATTGAAGGTATTTAAAATAAAGCATTTGTATGATATTTTGCTCTCTTGCTAACAGTTCTGTTTTCAATTATATTTTCTAGTTAGAAGTGTGTTATATATACCTTCGCCTCATCACAACCTTTGTTTAGGCGTGGGAATTAGCAGTTATATAGAGCGTGGTAATTAAAGCAAGTAATGTAAAGTAAGACAATTATTCAGGTTATTGCCTCTCTTCCACAGAAGTAAACGTATGTCACATTTCCACAAGACAACTAGAGATGTGTTAATTGCTCTTTGTGACTGAATCCATCTAGTTCTTACCCTTACTCTTCTATTCCTCTTACCATATCTACAACACATCCTTTTAACATTTTTTTTTCAGTTATTGTATTTCAGGGTAATCTTCAACAAACTTGTATACATTTACGTTCAGTAAACTAGATAGACACTTGATATTCACTAAAGATATTTCAAGATCATAATTCCATGTAAAAACATATATTTTTTAATTTTAGCATTACCATTCTTCAAATAGAATGACATTTTCAGACAATTTAGATGTGCAATGACAGAACTACATTATGAGAAGAAAACTCAACAACACCTAGAAATATTGATGCTGGGAAATTAGCTAAATGAATTCAGTAGTGAACGTACTTTCTCCCGAATGTTTTCTTTGTAGTCCATGTATTTAAAAAGATAAAATGATTTGTTAAAAAATAAAGTAAGTCAAATACCTTCAGCATTTGTCACAAATAATTGGAAGTTGAGATAGATAAAAGCAAGAGAAAAGTAACTTCGTTAGATTAATTTGGAGAGTTTAATAATAACGAAGGATCTCACTAAAGATTTTTACAAGATTATGCTTGTAAAAATCTTTCTGGCGGTTGGTTAGAAAATATTTTAATTAAGACTTTTCTATAACAGTTGATATTTGTGCACAATCATATCAAAGTATGTGTATGGCTTGTCATCTTGGTATTTATGATGGTGTAGTTAACCTAGTTTAATATGGTCTGGGTTCCATTTCAGAAAATAATCAGTTGAAGTGAAAGAGGCATTTTACAACTCAAGGTTTCTTTTACATGATTTAAATCACTGTTTCAAGAAAAGTATATTAGTAGTGATAAGAATGGGCAACTATAAGAAAAAGACAATAAAAAATGGCTGGCAGAAAAATGTCACTTAAGAGCTTTATCCAGTGAAGGGATGTTGTCAGGTACATTTGCTAATTAATAACTGATTCTGAGAGGTAAAAGTCAGCTTCCCGAGTTTTGGTTCCTGATGGTCTTTGTAGTCTTGAATCTTATTCATGGACTTTTGACAGCTCTGCTCCATGAAAAATTTTCCATTACAAGCAGTATTTCATCAGAGACAGTACTAGTGGAGTGTTTTGACTAGGAGACTGTGAGACTTCTAATATGGAGATTCTTTTTTATATTTCTGATGAAACTTGTTAATTCTACTATTTGCTTTCACATGTGACATCAATTTTTTCTTTTATAAGCTCCGTACAAAATAATTTTAAGCCTTTTGCACATAATTATGTGTTTTATTGCTCCCCTTTTATATTATGATATATTGGTAAATTTAAAAAATTGAAAATTTCAGTTATCAGAATTAATATTTTAAAGAATATCAATGGTTCTACAATTTAAATAGGAATAGAAATTGTTTAAAATTTTTTTGAAAATCTCAATATTTTCAGAATTAATGTTTTAAAAAAATCAATGATTCTAAAATTTAAATAAGAATAGGAATTGTTTAATAATATTTTTTGAAAATTCCAATATTATCAGAATTAATATTTTAAAGAATATCAATGGTTCTACAATTTAAATAGGAATAGGAATTGAAACATGTTTCTTTTAAATTAGTGAAAAAAATATTTACACACTTTCAAAGAATTTACACATTTGTAAGAATAAATAAATCAACAAAATTATATGACAGAAACTTAAACTCACTTTTATGCCTTTCTATATTTTTTCCTAAAAATTCACCACTTTAGATAACACACTCATAAGAAATATGAGAGGATTGAGGACAAATTACATAAAGCAGTAAGCAACATAAATGATTAAGAATTTCAAATAACAGATTAATTAGGGAAAATTAAAATTTAATGCATATATGAAAATATTAGTGAAAAACAAGGTAGAAATCAGAGAAGCTTCTGTGAATTTGAATAATATACTCTAAGAAAAAGTAACTATAATTTATCATTGAAATATTTTTAAACTAATAAAACGAACGAAAGAATAGTATTTATCTTGAATATCATACCTCAAACACTATACTATTTCATTCTTTTTTTATATAAGAAAAAGGGTAAACACGAATTCATAATCACATAAAGCAAGAATCAAAATTTTAAACAATATAATGTAGGAGCATGTATTATCCTTCCAAAGTATAAATAAGATATTCAAATATATCTTCTCCTAAGTTGTAATGTACTTCAATATTTGTTTTATTAAATTTTAATTGCCCCAAAATGAGAGCTATGATATTTAAATGTATGAAATACTTTACTGTTAATAAATAAGATAGATGATAGCTGGTAGGGAAATAAATAGCAAAACCCATTTTAAGAGCCTAACCTTGCCCCAAAACAATGAATATGTAAACCATGCCAAGAGAGAGAGAAAAAAAGTAAATGTGTTCAATAAACACCAAAAGATAAAGTGGTATGTACAGAATATAGGCAAAGTAAATACTAGGTACAAATATTTGTAGTTTTTGGAGAGGTAAAGCAAAAAGTCATGGAAGATAACATATCTTTACAGATATAATTCAATACAACTCAAGAAATAAAAGAAGATTTGAACTTATAATTCTAAAGACACTGCAATAGGCCTGTGAAGCTATTCTTGAATGGACAACACAAATGTCTAATCTAGGAAAAGTTTTGAGAGCATTGCTCATCCACTTTGCCATTCATCTTTCTTTTCCTTATGTTAGCATAGTCAGGTTATATCTATGTACCCAACATACTTTGGCTGATTGACATTTATACCTGAATATTGTGTGGGTAAGCTTACTTATCCTGGAGGCAGACTGGCTGGATTCAAATGCTAATTTCATCAACTACCACATACGTTGGGGCAAATATATAAAGCTTCATGCCTCAATTTCTACTTCCTCAAAATGTGAAAAATAATAATACGTATCTCATCAGTTGGCATCAATAGTATCTGTTTGTTAAATAAATAAATAATAAATATAAAATGTGTGCTTGTGAATATTGAAAACATGAGATGATATATCTGGAAGAGTTTGAATATTGTTAAGCTAGACAAACCTAAACTGGAAATACATTTCCTATTAAGAATATTAACTAAAAGTACTTAGTAAAAAAGAATCCCACCTTCTTTAGCTAAATACTTTTGTGGAAATAAATGGGGAAAAGAATACTAGCTTTGACTTAAAGGACTTTTACTTATTACCAGATGAATATGACATAAGCAGCTCAAATGTTCTGAGTCTTTACTCTTATCTGTAAAAATATTAAAATTAAAAGCTAGATTAAATTGCAATTTTCCTTTAGCATATGTCTTAAGAATGACAAACATGCTTCACTTAATTTTAGCACAGTATGTAGAATTTTAAATATTATATTAATTTGGAAGAGTATACATCACAATCAGAAATCTTTCAAGTTAATCATCACAAAATTATGTAAGAATAAAAATATTAATATTAAAATATCTAAGGCTAATTCATATTTTATTCCCCAAATTAAGTTGGATTAAGAAAATTTGACATTATTGTGTTGAACATGTACATGAAAAATTATTGATTAATCCATTAACATCTTTTAAAGGAACCATGAAGAAAAACCACCGTAAACATTTTGGAAAGTTTCGAATAGATAACTCTGTTAATGTTCTCTGCAACTTACTTTCCTCTTATCTTTGTCTATCACTGACCTACAAACCTTAAACTGAGCTCTTATATTAAGTTAAATAAACGTATCTTAAAGCATGCACATTTGCAATAATTATTGGGATTGAAATAGCGTATTATTTTATAAATCATCATTGCTTATTTTTAAAAAATGAGTTAGTGAATAATTACCTCCTACTTTCATCTATGTTAAATAAAAATAGGTTATTTCTGTAGGCTAGGTATTCAATAAAATAATTAAAGGCATATCTTTATAGATCCATGCATTTTTTACAAGATTATAGAATCACCTGTAGTCCCAGCTACGCAGGAGACTGGGGTAGGAGAATTGCTTGGGCTCGGAGGTTGAGGCTGGAGTGATCTGAGATTGTGTCACTGCATTCCAGGCTGGGAGGCAGAGTAAGACCCTGTCTTAAAAAAAAAAAAAAAAAAATTATAGCGAACATATTGTCATAATTATGCAGGACTCCCACGTGAAAAGTCTTCTTCAATGGCACTGTAAAAGCTGCAGAAACATTGAGCATTTAAAGAATTAGGACTCACAAATGTATTACCTCTTGTTATGGATAGAATCGTCTCCTTCCCAAAATTCGTATGTTGATTGAAGTCCTAACCACCACAGTTTGTGACTATATTTGGAGATAAGGTTTTTCAAGAAGTAATTGAGTTAAAAAGAGGTCATAACTCTGGGTCCTAATACAATACGACTGATGTCCTTAAAAAAGAAATGATTAGGACACAAATATATACAGAGGGAAGACCATGTGAAGACACAGGGAGAACATGGCCGCCTGCAATCCGAGACTAGAGAGTTCAAAAGAAATCAACCCGGCCGGGCGCGGCGGCTCATGCCTGTAATCCCAGCACTTTGGGAGGCCGAGGGGGCCAGATCATGAGGCCAGAAGATAGAGACCATCCTGGCCAACACGGTGAAACCTCATCTTTACTAAAAATACAAAATTAGCCAGGCATGGTGATGCGCGCCTCTAATCCCAGCTACTCAGGAGACTGAGACAGGAGATCACTAGAACCCGGGAGGAGGAGGTTGCAGTGAGCCAAGATCGCACCACTGCACTCCAGCCTGGTGACAGAGTGAGACTCAGTCTCAAAAAGAAAAAAAAAAGAAAAAAGAAAAGGAAACCAACCCTACTGAAACCTTCATTTCAGACTTGTTGGTCCAAAATAGTAAGAAAATAAATTTATCTTGTTCAAACTATCCAGTATTTTGTTATGCCAGCCTTAGCAAACTAATGTACAGTCACGAATTACTTAATGATGGGGACACATTCTGAGAAGCATTCATTGTTAGGCAATTTCATCCTTGTGCAAAGGTCATGAGTGTAGTTACCCAAACCTAGACAGTATAGACTACTACACACCTAAACATGTGGTATAGCCTCTCATGCTCCTGGGCTGCAAACCTGTACAGTATTCTACTGTAGTGAATACTATAAGTAATTGGAACGTAATTATGTTTTTGTGTCTAAACTTAGAAAAAGTACCGTAGAAATGTGGCATAAAAGATTAAAAAAATGATTTGCCTGTATAGGTCCCTTACTATGAATGGAGTTTGCAGGACTGGAAGTTGCTCTGGATGAGTCAGTGAGTGAGTGGGCAGTGAGCGTGAAGGCTTAGGACATTACTCTACACTACCGTAGACTTTATAAACGCTGTATACTCAGACCACACTAAAATTTATTTTTAAAAATTTCTTTCTTCAATAATAAATTAACATTCGCTTACTGTAATTCTTATAAGCTTTTAAATTTTTTTTAACTTTTTGACTCTGTTGTAATAACCTTAAAATACACATTTTACAGCTGTACAAACATATATATGTATATATTTATGTTATGTTATGAGATTTTTTTCTATTCTTTTAATGTTTTATTTACTTTTTAAGCTTTTTGTTTGTTTGTTAAAAAAGAAGACACAAACACAAACATTAGCCTAGGCTTACACAGGGTCAGGAATATAAATATCACTTGTTTTCCGCCTCCGCATCTTGTCCCACTGGAAGTTCTAACATGTTACTAGGTGAGAGGAATTTCTGACCTCCATTATAATCCTATGAAAACACTGTCATATATATAGTTACTCATTGTCCAAAACAATATATGTGGTACATGACTTTACCTGCTTGAAGTACCCGCTTTATGTGCCATTGACAGTCACTTCCTTTTCCTCTTATGCACTCTCATCTTTTTTTCTGCTCCTATTTCTCCTTTTCCTGTAGTTCCTCTTTTTTATCTGATTTAAGTAAACAAGAGAATGTTCTCTTACTTATGTCTTGTTATTATGGTAATTCTTCCACTTTATGAATTTATATATACTGCAATGAAATATATGTTCAAAGTGATTTTCAGAATAATTGCATTATTTATTTTTTTTGATGGCACAGATCACATTGACGATAACATTATCCTTTATTTTGGTTGTTGCTCTTGTTATTAAGTGCAATTGGAATATCACTTTTTCTATCAATTTCTTCACTATTTTTACAAACATAGCTATCTCGCCTATCCCTTCCTGTAACAGTATTGCTGGTTTGCATGGCTCCATTTGAAAGGTTTAGTTATGTGAATATCCTTTATACTAATAACTTAGTAATAATACCATACTGTGTGGTGACCCATATTATAATTCCCACCAAAATTATAGCAACAAAGTTTTCCTTCCAAACTGTCCAACCAATGCAGTTATTTGAGGCTTTATATTTAAATAAAACGTTTACTTTACTTTTAGTCATAAAATCTAAGTTTCTGCCTCGGGTCATGACTAGATAACTGCTACCAGCAATTCTTTCCATTGTCAACAACTAGTAGACTGGAGAAAAGAATAAAACAACTTTTTTCATATTTGGACAACTGGCTACGAAGAAGTGATTCCTGAAAGAGGGAAACAAATGAGATGAGCCCCCGCAATTGTACAGGGTTTTTACTTGGAGGTATTAACCATGTCATAGCATCAGGAGGGGAGTTAAAACCCAAAATTACTTTCCGGAACGAAGCAAAGATATATAAGATTGAGAGGGTGACATGAGCCAGAATTTGTGGAGTAGCACTCTAGAGAACATAAATCTATTCAGAAAAAAAATCAGGAATCTGTTTAAGTCTTGCTTTGTGTCCTTGACTGAATGCCAAGATGTGCTGTAGAGAATCAGATTCTACAGGCTCAGAAAAAATATGACTACCAGGGAAATAACATCTACTGAGGAGCTGGTACAAGATTTAGAGACATTTTGTTTCTGATTAACGAGAATTGAAGTCTTTAAGTATCAGCTAATGTATTCAGTAGATATACCAATAAAACTAAGAGAAGGACTGAAGTTTAACCAGACCTAACCTGTATATTAGAAGCTATTTTAGATCTACAAAAACATGTCTTCAAAAGATCAATCTGATCTGCCAAGAAATAAGCTACCTGGTTTTTTTAAATAGCCTAACATTCTTTAAACAAAAATTTAAACATTCAAGGCATAATTTGCAATGTTTAGCATATGATCTAATATTACTAAACGTGACAAACAGAAGAAATACATCCCCTGTAACCAAGAGAAAAATCAGTCAATAGAAATATTTAGGACTGATAAAGATGAAGACAAAAATCAACAAAAAAATTTTAAAATGGCCGGGCACGGTGGCTCACGCCTGTAATCCCAGCACTTTGGGAGGCCGAGACAGTCAGATCACGAGGTCAAGAGATCAAGACCATCCTGGCTAACATGGTGAAACCCCGTCTCTACTAAAAATACAAAAAAAATTAGCCAGGCGCAGTGGCGGGCGCCTGTAGCCCCAGCTACTCGGGAGGCTGAGGCAGGAGAATAGCGTGAACCCAGGAGGCAGAGCTTGCACTGCACTGCACTCCGGCCTGGGCGACTGAGCAAGACTCCGTCTCAAAAAAAAAAAAAAAAAAAAAAAAAAATTCAAATGTCAATTGTAGATAACTTTTAGGTCATTAAATAGATACTATCAACAGAATGAATAGAAAAATGGAAGCTCTATAAAAACTAAAATGCAACTTTCAGAGGGAAAATAGCTCTCCTATTGAGCTTAAGAGAATATCAGACACTTGGTTGAATTTGACAACAGTGAAATTGAGAACATAGCAATACAAACTGTCCAAACTTTTGAGGAATGGAGAGAAAAATATGAGTCGGAAAAATTATGAGACATGTAAGAATATATCAATCTTTCCAATATATGAATAAATCAAGTTTAAGTATTTCAAAAGAATTGGAGAGAAAAAAATACTTAAAGAAATGATACCCAAGATTTTTCTAAATTTCATGGAACCTGCATAAATAACATTATAACTAAATCCCCAAAAAACAATAATGAAAGCAGTCATACAAGTAGTATTGGGAAAGTGAAGGATTAAATAAAGGGAAACAAAAATAAAGATAATTGTGGACTCCTCATCCTCTAAAGTGTATTTTGGAAGACAATGGGATGACGTATTTAGATTGATGGGAAACACTGTCAATGATAATTCAATATCTTCTCAAAATATCCTTAAAAAATGAGTGGAAAGTAGAATACAATAAAAGATGAGAAAGTTTGAAGCACTCACTGGAAGGGCTGTTTAAATATGTATTTCAGGCAGAGGGCAAATTATTTCAGGTGGAAACTCATCTATAAAAAGAAATAGCACCAACACATAAATGTATAGGTTCATTTAATATTTTCCCAGTCATTTTTAAAATTCGTTTACAGAATACCTGACTACTCAATAAGAAGTGGCAACTCTTACTGTGGATCTCAATGTCAATTCATAGACGCATAATGATTGCAATAATAAAATGATTTGCAAGTACATTTCCCAGTAAATGGCTGGGGATGAGAACATGTTTGTGAGGTTCTTATACAAGAAATGGCATAACATTAAAACATTATTTCAAGCATTTTGACTCACCCTTGAAATTCCATAAAATTCAATATTTTCTGCATTTCTGATTCTTTTTTTTTTTTTTTTTTTTCCTTTGGAAGATCTTCCTGCCTAAGATTCCTTTTAGCTGATTTTTTGAATTTTCAAAATGTTTCCTTCATTCAATTCTGAGATTAATGGGAAGAAAATAAAGAATTCTTAACAATTTGTAAAAGGATAATCCCAGCACTTTGGGAGGCAGATGCAGGTGCATCACGAGGTCAGGAGATTGAGGCTACCCTGGCTAACATGTTGAAATCCCGTCTCTACTAAAAAAATTACAAAAAGATTAGCCAGGTACGGTGGCAGGAGCCTGTAGTCCCAGCTACTCGGGAGGCTGAGGCAGGAGAATGGCGTGAACCCAGGAGGCAGAGCTGGCAGTGATCTGAGATTGCGCCACTGCACTCCAACCAAGGCGACAGAGCTGTTTTTTTTTTTTTTCAAAAAAAAAAAAAAATTGGAAAAGAATTATGTTTTAGTAGTTATACTTTGTTAAGATTAATTTTATTGTAATGTTTATTATGAAATTATTTAGGGATTGCCTTCAGTTTCCATGTCCCACTACAGAAAAAAAAAAAAAAAAAAAATGAAAGAAAGAAAGAAAATGAAAAGTCTACTTTGATCCACCAGAGGCCATTTCATTCTACCTGCCTTGATTATAGATATTCGTGTTTCTTCAGATCATCATCCAATAATATTTAATGTCTTGGCCATTAGGCCTTCAATTTATCCATATTTGGTATTCTTGCAAAAACAGATATAAATGTGTTTGAGAGATAGTCATGGGTTTCATTTTGCTTCTTATTCCAGTATGTAGGAAAGAAGAAAATATGCTTCCTTTCTTATTAAAGCAGTCTTGGTAGATTAAATAAACAAAATAGCATTTGAGTAGGAAATGTATTTAGATCTGAATTGCTTTAATTGGACATTTATGTTGATCAAGTCGAATGTCTAATGGCTCTATTTTATAGATTGAGAAAATAAATTTAATGACTCAGTCCCAAGAGAGGATTTTGCTTAATACAATTAACAAGAAAAAGAGCCATGTTCATTTTATTAGAGGGAGCTTTTATCATTCATTTTAATCTACTTAATGATATTCAAGCATAGTTGGGTGCATTGATATGTTAATTATTTCATGACACAGATGCATATGAACACAGATTTTTACAAGGAAGAAAAAGAAAGGAAAAGTCTGCACATAAGTACCCAGTGTCAAAAAGTCTGCTTAATATCTGCAATAAGTGAGAATAAATTGTATGTTCATAAAGAAAGAGTTTTTCCTCCCTCCAGTAGTAACATTTTCCAAATATTTATTTTCTTTTAATGCTATTTCACATTTATGCATTTCCATACTTTACTAAGTGCTTTGTATTGTCAGAAATATGTATTGGATCCTTATGCATTAATGAAATCTCATATATTTGTTGTGTGCCTCTCTCCAAGTGAATTTGTTGACTAAATCACAATTGCTCCTTGAAATGCAAGACCTGTGAAATTAAAGCAGACACACATTTTTAAAAAATGTAATGGATGCAGTAAACAAAGTCTCTTTTACAAGTCATTCCAGATCAAGTATGAACTATATTCAGTCATTAATTTGTCATATTTACTCTTACTCTCATCTTTAAATTCTAAATATGTGTCTTACATGAGTTACTTTTTGATCTTTCAGTGGTCATCTGTTTCTCCAAAGTCTCCTTATGCCTATGCAGTGCTTTCATAGCAATATTTTCAGACATTTGTTATAGAACTTTCATATTACATTACAGTTTGTAGTGCAAGTGCATGTTTATTCTTGGTTATCACTTTGATATGTTCTTTTACTCTATTGGCATTTCTTGTATGAATTATTTGTTAGGTACTCTGCTGGAAAGTTCTTAAGAAAAGAAAAAGAGAAACATGTTTGTCTTTCTAATACTTGTAAAGTTGTAATAATATTTTTTAATGAATGACTGGAAAGATGGATGGATGAATCAATAAATGCCCACCCCTGCAGTATCTTTCTGCATCAATAAGGAGTTATTAAAAATTAAAAAAAAAAGAATTATGTTTTCTTTAACAAAATACCATGTGTGCAGAGTCATAAATGAGTAATGACAGGAAAGCTCAAATTAAACATGAAACAATTACCGCATAACTTATTATTTAGTCCTCACAAAATTTAGTGTCAGAGATTTTTGAAATCTTCTTGGAGTTATAGATACATTCATAATTGTACTATCTGATTTGCAATGATCACTATCTTTTCATTTATATTTATCTTTCTAATTTTATGTATTTTACAGACAAATTATTTAGTGAAAATAAAATTATCTAACTCCTGAATTTATTACATTTTTCAGCTGAGAAAAAAAAAAAAAAGAATACTGAAATCAGAAATAAAAAGCCAGAAAATATTTTCCACAATTAAAACTATTTATATTAAGAAATGTGATTGGTAAAATCAGTAACATGTGCAAAATAAAAGAAACAGAAAGAAGAGAAGTGATCCCCAAGTTTGGGAGGAATGGAAGTAGGAATTACTGTTAAAAGTGTATGTAGTTTCAGTGTTGCAAAATGAAAAAGTTGTACGATAATCTGAATATAATTAACACTACTTAAAATGGCTATGGTGGTAATTTTAAATTATGTGTTTCTTACTATAACAAAACTATAATAAAAATTGTTGACTCATAAATTTTTCCAAAACATATTCCTAGCATTCATTAAAGAATACATTTCTCAAACTATCAGTTTTGTACACTTGTCAAGTAATGAATAAAACAAAAAAACACCAAAACATAGTTAAAAATCCCCAATTAGTTTTTTTTTTTTTTTTTTTTTTTTTTTTTTTTTTAAGATGGGGTCTCGCTCTGTCGCCCAGGCTGGAGTGCAGTGGCTGGATCTCAGCTCACTGCAAGCTCCACCTCCCGGGTTCACGCCATTCTCCTGCCTCAGCCTCCCAAGTAGCTGGGACTACAGGCGCCCGCCACCTCGCCCGGCTAGTTTTTTTTTTTTTTTTTTTTTTTTTTTTTTGTATTTTTTTTTTTAGTAGAGACGGGGTTTCACCGTGTTCGCCAGGATGGTCTCGATCTCTGACCTTGTGATCCGCCCGTCTCGGCCTCCCAAAGTGCTGGGATTACAGGCTTGAGCCACCGCGCCCGGCAATTAGTTTTTTATGTGAACTACTTTTGATAGTAAAAATTTATATATAGTCTGCAAAGTCTTCATTAACTATACCCATTCCTCCATGTTGGTGTTATTTGAAATTCTAAATTCGATCTCTCTGGAATAATAACTTATCTTTGCCCAATGTCTTCAAATATTACATGTTTTTATAAATAACTTCCAACTATTCTCTTCTGGTTTTTCAAGATGACTGTTTCGAGACCTCAGAAGCCTGTTATCAAAAAGAAACAAAGTTACAGCTGGCTCTCACTTGTAAGCACCAGCTAGTGGCCTAGAGGTTGAACTGCACAATCCAATGCAAAACCCGCTAACAAGTGCAGCGTTAGGGAATGAAACAACCTTCCTGATATCTGCCATCCCAGTTCTGCAGAAGGCAGTGAGCCTGATCACACATCCCATACATCGCTATTACAGTCAGCATTTAAGAAAGCCTCTGCCCAAAGACCATTTATAACCAAGGAACAAATGCGGAGTCATTGCCACTGAAAGCACCCGGGACTGAAACCAAACAACGATACACAACATACATTATAGTCACATCTTCAAAGGAAAAAAAAAAAAAAAAAAAAAAAACGAAAACAAAAACTCATCCACATGAAAGTAAATTCAAAAATAAGAAGAAGAGATAGTTTAGCCAGATGAGAAGGAACTAAAGAAACAGTTCTGGTAGCACAAAAAACAAACAAAATAAGTGTTATTACACCCCCAAAGGATGGTATTAACTTCAGCAATAAATCCTAACTGAAATGAAATATTTGAAATATCTGATAGATTTTAAAATATTGATGTTAAAGATGTTTAATGAGATCCAAGAGAAAGTTGAAAACAAACACAAAAAATCAGAAAAACAGTCTAGAATATGAATGAATATTCACTAAAGAGATAAGTATTAAACAAAACTTTAGGAATTAAAAAAAATCATTGAAGAAATTACAGAATATAGACAAAAACTTTAGCACCTAGACTAAGAAGAAGGAAGAATATTAGCGCTCGAAGACAGGTCTTTCAAATTAACCACGTCAGACAAAAGTAACAAAATAAATAAATAAATAAAACAGTAAACTAAGCTTTGAGAAATATGGGATTGGGTCGGGCGCGGTGGCTCACGCCTGTAATCTCAGCATTTTGGGAGGCCGAGGCAGGTGGATCACGAGGTCAGGAGAATGAGACCATCCTGGCTAACAAGGTGAAACCCCATCTCTATTGAAAATACAAAAAATTAGCCGGGCGTTGTGGGAGGCGCCTGTAGTCCCAGCTACTCGGGAGGCTGAGGCAGGAGAATGGCTGAACCTGGGAGATGGAGCTTGCAGTGAGCTGTGATCGCACCACTGCACTCCACCCTGGGTGACAGAGTGAGACTCCATCTAAAAAAAATTATATATATATATATATATATATATATATACACACACACACACACACACACATATTTATTTACGATTATATAAAACCTCCAAAACTATGAGTCCTAGGTATTCCCATAGAAATGCCCTAACTGAAAACCTGTGATTTACTGAATCCTTTCTGCAAAACTTTAATTAATCTATAAAGAAACTGACTTCAAACAAAATACAGTAATATCACAGACAGGAATCACAAAACGAGTCACAAACAAAAATCTTTTATTTCAATATCCACCCCAATTCTATTTTCACTAAGCAGTTATGCTGATACAAATTATATTTGTCCTCTTCTATCTTTCAAAATTGTTCATAAAGAGTTTGGGAACATGATAAACATAATATATTATTTCACTTCTAAACCCTCTCACCTTCATCCTTAGTAGAGAATCTGATTTGCTTTTTAGGTTCCAAATAGTCCTGTGCTTTAATGGAATCTGTGTCTCTCCTTTGCCTCATGTAGTGTCAAGCTAATTATTGACAGCCAAATGGTTCCATTCTTCATCTTAGTAGTTTGGAAATGAGAATAGAATACAATTTTGATTACTGGTTGATTTTTAACAGGAGATTTGAAGAAGAAATTATTGCACTTAAAAAGGATCACAAATATATCATATTCTGGTTTGTGGCTTCTAACATTATTAGGGTGAAGTAGATGATGTTTGGAGATCATGCTCAATCTTATAATAATGAGGGGAAGCATGATGACCAAGGCCAAATTGTCATGAGTCAGATCTATAAGTGGGAATTTCCTTGATTTCTGACCATTTCAAGTTGCCGAATGACCAGACTTAAACTGACAAACTTTCAGATTGTGAGAAGGTTTGAGCTTAGGAATCCATTTACTGTTTAAGCCACTTTCAGTTACATTTTCTAACATTTTGAGACAGGCGACGGAAACATGACATAATACGGTGAGCTTTTGGGGGAGAAGAAAAATATACCTTTTGTTTATTCTGGTGTGCCTCACTGCTTTGGTTTAATGTTTAAATTCAACACAGATACCTCACACAAATTGTTTCTGTTTTGTTTTGCTGGTGATTTGTGTGGTATCTACACACATTTCTTACAAGAAAAAGTAAAGTAAGTTTATAAAGGGACACTAATTATCACAAAAGAAATAAAGCTAAATATGCTCTATTTGACAGTAACAAAAGCGATACACATTCTGCAGATATCTCTGAACCTTATCCAGAGCCTAAACCCAGTGCCAGTTATCCATTAATCCCGATTGTCATTTCCTAGTTTTTGTGCACCTGAATTTGGTGGGTGGACAGAATAAAAGGCAGAAAATCCAATCGCCCAGGAGAAAAAGCTCCGACTACCATCTCAGAACAATAAGAGAAAATAAATAGTCCTCACTTTTTCATGCCAAGTATTCCACCAAGTGCACAAAACAGTTATTTTTCAATTGTTATCTTTTCTTATAACCCATAATTATTAAAGCGCCTCCACTGTATAATGAACTACACATTATTAAAAGAAAAAAATAAAACCAAATTCTCTATTAATGATTCACACAAAGCAACTAAAAGATGAAATTACAGGAGTCTTCAGAACTGATTATAGTTGCTATTGCAGCTAAAATGAGGAAAAGAGGAATGGTCTGAATAGTTGTAGAAGACTGTAAGAAAGAAAAGAATTATATTGGATCTTGAGGTTAAAAATAGGTTTAATTAGGGAAGTAGAGGAAAAACTTATGAAGAAGAAGCTTTTGTAGTGTGCTAACCTATTTGAAGCAAAACACATAAAGGTGGGATAGCAGAGATGAAAAACTAAAATATTAAGTCGCAGAGAATGAGGAAATAATCAACTAGATAGTTAAAAGTATCAGCATCAAAAAAGTTTACGGAAAGGAGGGAAAACAGCCATATCCTGGTACTATCTCCATCCATTCAAGTTGATGAAATAAGATCTAGTGCTTTAAGTGACACTAACAATGTGATGAAATAATGATAGAAATGAAACTTGGAACCAAATCTCCAGACGACTATGCCATGGTTCTTTATATTTAGCAAAGAGCACGGTGACACATACTGAATAAGATGAGGGAGAAAAGAAGAAAAAGTAGATTGGGAAGCTCTATCAGAAAGCCATTTAATACAGTTTCGGGCCATGTAATTTAGAATGTTGATTACAATAGTGGGGGTGGGGATAGAATACAAAGGGTAAATTTCTAACACTTGCTAATGATGAAAAGACAAGCATTGTTAAGAGAGTGAATATATGGTTTAATTGGAAGAGTCCAAGATGAGAATATAAGGCAATATTACTGAGAAAAATGGCTTACAAACAAGGATAATAGTATTTAATACTTTTTGGCATACATGTAATATCCACTTATCCAAAAATAGATACGTATAAAGAAAATTTTGAAAAAAATCTCTATTTTAGTCCCATTTACTCATTGTCAATCAGAGATACTCAGAGGAGTGCCTGGAAAATACTGTATCTCAAATATCTAAACAAATATTTATTTGTTGAATAAAAACATTGTATTATTGGTAGTAATATTGTAACTATGACTAAATGGTAGCAAGGATTCTTTGACCAAACTCTAGCCAAGTTCCCCTAAAATCTTTTGCAGGTTGGTCCTGACTTTTAGACTTTTGTGTTCATTTCTGCATTGTCCACTATTAGTAAGAATCCTGCTAAATCAGTTTAGCCATCCTTGATATCACAATACCCTCATTATCTGATAAGGCTCCTCATACTCCACCATTCCCCTGGTGATACCTGATCATCCTTGCCTGCCTTCAGCAAGAATCATGGTTGGTTGGTTTAGCCAGAATTCCCTTTTACCCTTAATGTTTGTTGTTAGTAGTTTTTCACCCACTGATCTCCACCCTGTTTCTTGGCTGTAAATCCCCACTTTTACTTGCTATATTTGAAGTTGAACCCAATTTCTCTTCTGCACTGCAACAGTCCAGGGCAGTAGTACCTAAACCTAATTTAATTTTTCTCCCATAGAATAAAATCTTCTCTACCAACCACAATGAGTGCCATGAATGAATAATTGTTTTTAAACAGTGTCATAGCAGGTATTAAAGGTTTGTGTACTCTGTGAGGACATTTTTTAGGTAAATATGATCTATGATGGTGAAACAAAAATCTATGGAAAAATAAGTAGTAATGTTCTAGGGCCTAATGTATTTTGTATAAGAAGAATTTTACATGTGGATAGCTTGTACATGTAGAAGCTTAATCTCACTTTTCTAACTTGCTTTTTAAACCTTTTTTGGTTATTCTAAAATAATGTGTAATTGTAATTATAATCAAATTTATAGAAAAAACTTAATAGTTTTAATCTCTTAATCATTTTTCGAAAGTTAATTTTCCAAAAGTAACTTTTTCCTATGACTATTAATTTTCATATGGGGTGACCTGAACTATTACTCTGGAATCTGAGAATGACAACATGAGCGGCTGAATACCTGGTAAGAAAAATAGTTGGGGGATGTCTATTTCTCTTGGAAACTCTTCCTACTGGCCAGGCACAGTGGCTTACACCTGTAATCCCAGCGCTTTAGGAGGCCAAGGCGGGCGGATCACCAGAGGTCGGGAGTTCAAGACTAGCCTGACCAACATGGAGAACCCCCATCTCTATTAAAAATACAAAAGTAGCTGGGTGTGGTGGCACATCCCTGTAATCCCAGGTACTTGCAGGCTGAGGCAGGAGAATCACTTGAACCTGGGAGGCTGAGGTTGCAGTGAGCCGAGATCGCGCCATTGCACTCCAGCCTGGGCAACAAGAGGGAAACTCAAAAAAAAAAAAAAAAAAAAAAAAAAAGAAGAAGAAGAAAAGAAAAGAAAAGAAACTAGTGACCTTGCATCATGGGAATTTATTTTTCCTTATACCTCTGAGATGGTCTGGCTCTTCTGGTTGCTCTCCTCAGGTGCTTCACTTTCAGAAAATGTTCTCAGAAACCACTTTCCTCAGAGCTCAATCTAAAGTAAATTGAGAAAATGTGAATAGAAATTTATCAGAGAATGAATGCAAATGCTCTGAGCTTTGATGCAAGAAGGCATTAAATTGAGCGTTTCTTAAAGCTTTTTACAAACATTAGTTTGTATAATTAATTCTCCCAATTTCCCCATAAATCATATTTCATTATCCTTGATTTACGAGCATAAAACTAAAATATAGAGGAAATGCATAGCATGCATCGGCAATTTTTTTTTCTAGGCACTACTTTGATTATGCTATTTCTGTTCACTGGAGCCTTCATGTTTTCTCCTCTACTACTTCTAAATCTTTCTACTTCTGCCTCCGTAATCTAACCTCTAACTATCTAACCAAAAGGTTCAAATGCTATCCAACATGTGGTTTTCAGTCTAGGAAGTCAAGCCTCTTGATTGTTCCCGAGACTTAACAATATCCTTCCCTTTATAACTGACTATTTTTATGAAGAATGTTGCTTTGTCATACATTCAGATTCTGGTATTATCCCCCCTCCAGTCCATTTTTCTAGGCTGTTGTATAGTGAATGCACTAATGAGAAATTCTAATGATAATATTTCCCTCTTTTTTCATTTATTGGGTAAGAAGGACACCGCTTATATTTGATTAAGATCTGCTCTAATGACCACATTTTAACTCAATTACCTCTTTAAAATATCTGTCTCCAGATTCTAAGACACTGGAGGTTAGGACTTTAATATATGAATTTCGGGAAGACCCAATTCAACCCACAACAACAGACAATTAAGTAGTTAAATATAGATGTAACTTTCTTCCAAAGAATAATTTATATACTGAGGGAACTTGTTTAAATATTTTTTCTGAGCAAGTTGCTAATATATTAATTCTATGAAATGGAGATATGCCAGAGAAGATAAAATTCAGTGAGAAAATTGACATAGGAAGAGTTAAATTTGTGCCAGAATTTTTTTTTCGGTTTTCTACAGAATTATAGTTTCATTTGGCAGAAGACCCAGCAGGAAGAAGAAGAAGAAAACTTAGGATGTTATTTTGCTTTTGTTCATTTATCCATCTGTCTGCATGAAGCCTATGACATTGTTTTCCAAATGGAGGACTCCTAATGCCAGAAACATGGTACTTGGCCTGAAATATTCCGTGCTTAGCCAGTTTCAGTTTAAGAGAAGATGATATTACCGACAAATTCCTTCCTTAAATATGGTTAAACTTGCCAAACACAAAAAAATTCAGTAACATTGCTCAGGATATAGTTTTTAGCCTTTGAGTCTATTGTGTTTTATAAAAGGACAGATATTCTATTTCCTTTGGTTCATGCATATTTTCAATGTTACTGAGGCTATTAATGGCAAAGCAAAATATTAGTTTTCAAGATAGTTTAGTAGAGAAAAAAATTAAGGATTTCTTAAAGATATCCTGCTTTCTCTCATATATGTTTAAACAACTACATTGAAAAGGAAATATATATAACTTGCTTAATAAAAATAATTTGCAATTTAATTTTTACTTTTAATTTTTTCCAACTTTACAGATGCATCGACAAAAATTGCTTACAGTTAAGGTACACAACATTATGTTTTATTATATGTATACATTGTGACATGATTAGCATAATCAAGCTAAGTGACATATCCATCACCTCACATAGTTACCATTTTTTAATGTGTTTGTGGAGAGAATATTTAAAATCTATTGTCATAGCAAATTTCAAGTATATAATACAGTATTATCAACTACAGTCACCATGCTGTATGTTAGATCTCCAGAACTTATTCATCCTGTATAACTGGAACTTTATACACTTTGATCAGCATTTTTCCATTTCTTCCCCTCACAACTACCAGTCTACCATCTGCTTCTTTGAATTTCACTTTGTTAGATTCCTTAAATAAGTGAGATCCTTCAATATTTTTATCTGACTAATTTCACTTAGCATAATGTCCTCAAGATTCATCCACGTTGTCACAAATGATTGGATTTTTAAATTTATTTAATGCTGAATAATATTCCATTTTGTGTGTGCATCTATCTACTCATCTATCTATCTATCTATCTATCTATCTATCTATCTATCTATCTATCTAGCATCTATCAATCTGTCTAATCTATCTGGTTATCCATCCATCTATGTATGTATATCACAGTTTCATTATCCATTTCTCCAACAACAGACACTTAGATTGATTTCATATCTTATCTATTTTGAATAATGCTACAATAAACATAGGGATAAAGATCTCTCTTTGAGATACTAATTTCATTTCCTTTGGATATATACCTACTAGTGGGATTGCTAGATCATGTGGTAGTTCTATTTTCAACTCTATGTGGAATCTTCACAGTGTTTGTCATAATGGCTGTGCAAATTTACATTCCTATCATTGGTGAACAAGGGCTCCCTTTTCTCCACATCATTGCCAACAATGATTATCTTTTGGCTTTAAGATAACACTGGTTTTGTAAAATGAGTTTGGAAGAGTTTCCTTGCTTTTATTTATTTTTTTTTTCTTTTGGAAGATTTTGAAAAGGATTTGTACGACTTCTTTAAATGTTTGGTAGAATTCACCAGTGAAGCCATTTGATCCTGGGATTGGTATTTGCTGGAAGGTTTTTGATTACTGTTATTGGTCTGTTCAGATTTTCTATTTCTTCATAATTCAGTCTTGGTGAGGGTTTTTATTTTAGAAATTTATCAATTTTTTCTGGATTATCCAATCAGTTGGTATATAGTTGTTCATAAAAATCTCTTATAATCCTTTGTATTTCTGTGGTATCAGTTTTAATGTCTCTTCTTTGATTTACAATTTTATTTGTGTCTTCTCCCTTTTTTTCAGGTAGTTTTTCTAAGTGTTTGCTAATTTTATTTATCTTTTTAGAAAATAAACTCTTAGTTTCATGTATCCTCTCTATTTTTTAAAAAAGCTCTGCTTCACTTATTTCTATTTTGATCTTTATTATTTCTTTCCTTCTGCTAACTTTGGGCTTACTTTGTTGCTCTTTTGCTAGTTCCTTGAGATGTAAAGTTAGGATTTTTCTTTGTTCTAGATACAGGTAGTTATCACTATACAATTCTCTGTTAGAACTACTTTTGCTGCACTCCAGACCATCAAAAAACACAGACTATTTGAATGGATTTTCAAAAACAAGACCCAACTCTATGCTGCCTATAGGATATTCACTTTAACTTTAAGGATACACATTGGCTGTGAAAGTGAAGGGATAGTTAAAGATATTCCATGCCAATAGTAAACAATGGAGAGCAGGGATGGCTATACTTATAGGAGACAAAATAAATTCAAAGTCAAAAACTGTCACAGAGACCAAAAAAAATCATTATATAATGATAAAGGGTTAATTCATCAAGAAGATATACTAATTATAAACATATATGCACCAACATTGGAGCAGCTAAATCTACAAATATTAAAAGAACTGAAGGAAGAAATAGATAGCAAAACAATAATAGTAGAAAACTTCAATAGCCCAGTTTCAATAATCTATAAACCATGCAGACAGAAAATCAATAAGAAAACAGCAAACCTGAACAGCAATATAGATCAAATAGATGGGCCTAACAGTCCTATACAGAACATTCCATCTGATAGTGACAGAATACACATTCTTCTCAAGTACACATGAGTCTTTCTCCAGGATAAATCACATATGTTAGGCCAAAACACAAGACTTAATAAATCTAAAAAGATTAAAATCATATCAAACATATTTTCTAACTACGATGATATAAAACTAGAAGTCTATCACAGGAGGAAAACTGCGCAATTTACAAATATGTGGAAATGAATCAACCCTCTCCTGAATAACCAATGGGTCAAAGAAGAAAGTAGAAAGAAAATTTAAAACAATCTTAAGCCAAATATGAAAACACAAAAAAATAAAAAACTAAGAATTTGGCTTGATATTTCTGAGAAATATATTCATTTGAAATGTCAGGCTCTTATTCTATTTATTATTGTATTATCATATGGGCAATGGATATTTTTATTTGATTCTCTTTGTAGCAGTCAAATGTCTTCCCAGTAGTATGATTGCATGATTTGTTCAAGCAAAAACGCCTGTTAATAAATTATTATATTTTAATGTCTACATATGTATCATTTATCCACACATACATTTTTTTCCTAAAATAAATGTATTATGTGTTTCCTATTATTTTTATTTTTTAATTATTAAAGGAGTAAATATATATGTGATAACATTCATTTCTATCATAGTATTTAATATACATATTTGATGTATTGAAATAATCCTATTTACCTTCCTAGTTTAAATAGAGTTTTTAAAAATCTACACATTTATTTGTTTATGTATTTATTTATATTTTGAGACAGAGTCTAGTTTTGTCTCCCAGGCCCAAGTACAGTGGCATGATCTCAGTTCACTGCAACCTCTGCTTCCCGAGTTCAGGCGATTCTCATGCCTCAGTCTCCTGAGTAACTGAGATTACAGGTGTACGTCACCACGCCCAGCTAATTTTTGTATTTTTAGTAGAGATGGGGTTTCACCATGTTGGCTAGGCTTGCCTCAAACTCCTGACCTCAAGTGATCTGCCTGCCTCGGCCTTCCCAAATGCTGTGATTACAGGTGTGACACACCCCTCTACCCAAAGATCTACAATATTTAACAACTTTATGAAGTAAAAAAGCTCACTACTCAGAAATTAGACGCCAATTTTTGTGTGCTACTTATTTCTATCCATATACTTATAGTCGTATTCAGCTGGAATTGAGACGGGAGAATTCCCGCGATCCCTTCGCAGGACTTGTAACAGAGGTCTGACTCGCTTACTGGGCCGCCACCAAGCTCAAATCCTTTGCGGGAGAGGGAGCAGACAGGTGGGCGGGTGCCCTGGCTGGCCCGAGTGCTTCTGGGCTCCGGTCCCATGGCAAGGTCTACAAGTGTGTTACAAGCAATGCTCTTTTAGCAATTGCCTTTCGTGTATCGCTAAATGTTAAACAGATCAGTGGGGAGTCAGGATGACAACCTTTTACACCTTGCCCTCTTGGTATCCGGGTTTTTGTTTGGCATCCAGGAAGAATCAGGTCGAATGACCAGTATGAAAGGTGATGAATACAGAAGATTTTATTAAGCGGTGGAAGTGGCTCTCAGCGGAAGGAGAGCTGGAAAAGGGATGGTGCCGGGAGAAGATGATCTTTGCCTGAATTTTGGCCATGTGTGGCCGGGCTCCTCCCAGAAGTGGTGCCATCTGAAGTTAAGGCACGCCCATCCATAGTCTCTTGACGCTCAATTGCTTCTTCTCTTCTGGACGTTCAGCTGCTTTTCTCTCTGCCAGCTGAGGTCTGGGGTCTACACGGGCACAGGATAAGGGAGCAGGGTGGGCCAAAAAAGTAACATTTGGGAGGGAAAACAGGCATAACTGTTCTCATTTAGGGCCATAGTTTCCAAGCTTGAGGGTGGGACCTTGGCCAGAGAACCGCCCTCTTCTGCCCAGTATTTCCCTGCTTCTGTTCCTATCAGAATCATTCTGAATGTATCTTTTTTCGCAATTGGTATTGTTCTCATTTCCCAGTTAAACTGTTGGATCGATGCCTGTTGGTATAATATAACCAGAATTTAACAGTGCATCATTTTCCTCTTTTTCATCTTTATTATTTATACATTGATTAAAGCCTCCAAACTCTCTAAAATCAAATAAGGATGGGTACATAACTTCTGGAACAGTTGATAATTCAATACATATTTGAAATAAATGACACTTTCTTTGCTTTTCTTTAAGTGTATAAAAAATACTTCAAGTCTGGGCACTGTAGCCTCATGACTGTAATCCCAGAACTTGGGAGGCCCCAAGCAACTAGTTAGCCTGATTTCAGGAGTTTGAGACCAGCCTGGGCAACATGGCAAAACCCTGTCTCTATTAAAAAACAAAAACAAAAACAAAACAATTTCTTCATGATTTTTTCAATTGATACTAATATTAGAAGATATTTTCTGCTTTGGAGATGAGCTTTCTGAGGCATCTCTTTCTTTATTTGTCTTTATGTGTTATGGCTAATTTTTAACAAGATAATAATTTTTAACCTCTAAAATTTATTTTTGTTTATAATGCCAAATGGCCATGTAATTTCATTGTTTTCAATTAGAAAATCAATTTTTCCAGCATTGCTAATTGACTTCCTTGTTAATCTAAAATGTCATAACAGTGTATATTAATGTCTTCATTATAGAAATATTCCATAATGGACTGCCAATTCTCTATAATTAATTTACTTATTGATTTTTCCACAACGTTTTGGTAATAACGAATGTGTTGTTTTAATAAGGCTGTTATATATCACTTATAATGACTACCATGATTTTGTATTGTAATCTGAAGTTAAATTTTCTTTTAAGTTTTTCCATCTAGAGAAATTTAGAATCAACTTAAAAATTTTGACAAATATTTGTATATTTTTGTTGGGGTAATACCAAAAACATGTACTATTGTTGAAATAAATGATATCTTTGCAATAGATTTTTCATTTAAAAACATCAAAAACATGATTAATTTCTAATTTTACTTAATTTTCTTAATCCTAAAGTTTATACTTTTCAGATACCTCTAATTCAAACATCTAATCAATATTACTTGAGTGAAATTATGTTTTTTGTTACTGTTTCTCTAAGTGTTTTTAAATTATGCTTTTATTTTATTTTAATAGTTGTAGCGACACTCTGTCACCCAGGCTGGAATGCAGGGGCACAATCATAGCTCACTGCATCCTCAAACTCCCGGGCTCAAGGGATCCTCTTGCCTCAGCCTGCCTAGTAGCTGGACCTACAAGAGCAAGCCACTGTGCCTGGCTCAAGTTATACTTTCTTATGAATTATTTCTGATACAGCGCTAAACCACAGGTATTTATGTATCATTTATATTTCATTGTGTCTTTTTATTAGACACTTGCATTGGATCTTTTAAGTGCCTTACTAAATAAGCACCTAATTTTACTTATTAACAACCCTGAAACTTTATTTCATATATTGATCATCCATCCACTAATGGCACATTCACATAATCTATGTGACCCTGACTACAATTCCAAAGATGTCCCCTTATTGATGTCATCAGTTTACAAATTCCACTTTGCATGAAACTGGTATTAGTTTATGAATGTGCACAGCACCAGTGATGAGTTCTATCCCAGATTCTACCAACTGCAAATTGAAAATATATTTTTAAAAATACAGTAATAAAAATTAATAAATATAAAACTGTAGCAGAATCACTAAATAACATTTACATTGTATTAGGTATTACAGTAATCTAGAGATGATTTAAAGTATACATGAGGATGTAAGTTATATGCAAATGCTAAACCATTCAATACAAAGAATGTAAGTATCCCCAGATTCCGTTATCCATGGGAGAGTCCAGGAACTAACACCCTGCAATACTGAGGAAAAATCATGTATAGATATGGATGTGTGTATGTGTGTACTGGCATACATATGCATGCTAATAATATTGATTTCCCTCTTTTCCAATAGTTATGTCTGAAATATTTTGAATAAAAAATTATGTCCTAAAATGGTAATAATAGATATTAGTTCCTCTTTTTTTTTCTAACTTTTAATAATACATCTTTAGAACTCTATTATTAAGTATAATAATTATCATTAGTCTAAAGTAAGTGTCTTTCATGATAGGAAACCATAATAGAAAAGTTTTCTTGGAGTAGTTTTAAGGTTATATTATTGTTATTGTTTTATAAGTAATGAAGGGATTTTGTTGAACTCATTTGAGCCCAGTTGAGGCCACAGATAGAGAGATACACTAGTTTCCAAAACATTCATTTTCCTCATGGTAATAAAATAAATATATATATATATATAAAAGTATGGTAAAAAAAAAAACTTTCTTAAAACTAACATGCTGCTGTTTTACTTAGGGATTTTGCGTGTATATTCTTAAGTATGACAGAACAAAAGTATACATTTCTAGCTATTACTGTAATCTTTAGGTGTGTTATTTTAACTTTGCTTTAAAATTCATTTATTTTGTAATGTTTTACATAAACCAAAGAATATATGTAATATAAATGATTGATATGGATGCAGTAGCATGAGATGCAAAAAAAAAAAATCTATTTAAAAATAGAAAATTACTAATTATGAATCTAAGCAAGTGTACATCTCTTGAAATATCTCATTATCCACCCAGCTTGCAAAGAAAATGACTAGTCTGAATATTGTGCTTATCATTTTTTAAAAAATTATTTAATTTTATCTTGTTTTATTCTGTGATAGGCATTACTATTTTATAGGTATTATTTACTTTTGCTTGGGACAGAACTTTACAAAAGTGATATTGCACAGAACCTTCTTCAGTGTAACTTTTTCACTGAAAAAAAATATTTCTGAGCTTCATATCAGTGCATATAGTGGCAATTCATCCCCTTTCATCATATGATTTATCCCAAAAGTGTTATATTTTCCCTTTTATATTTAAGTTATTAACCTAGATAGAATATTTCTGTGTAATATGTGGTAGAAAGGATTCAATTAGTTTTTATTTGTTTGATGTGGATAATCAATTGCTCCAGCATTATGTATTAAATAATGTCTTATTTCTCAGTTACTTACGACACAACTCCACTATGTATGGAATTTACTGTTTTGTTTCTTTTTACACATAAGCCTGTTTCTAGCCTCCATGTTCTATTTCATTGGTCAGTTTGATTATCTCTGTACCATTTTTTTCCTGGCTTAAAGTGAGATTTTAGGCATGACATGAATTATACTAGGGAGTTGTAGATATGTAATGATTAGTAACTAAGCTATTGATGGGAATGATTGCGAATGTTCTGGAATAGAGTGGGGATAGGAAAGAAAAGAGGACTAAGGAAAAAGCTCTTGGATTATTTAAGATCTGCTGATGAATGAGAAATCAGCAAAAGACAATGAATAGAAGTGATTATTTAATTCAATATAAAATTCATATGAGTGTGATGTTACAAAAGGCCAGATAGTAGATCTGTGAGCTTGCAGTGCAAGGACCAGACAAAACAATAAATAGCTGTGAGATTTTAATAGATAAGAAAGGCTTGTGAGGAACAACAGAATGATCAAATACTCCTGCTGACATGAGAATTGACCCTGAGAATGTTGCACCTTGACAATTCTAAATCTGACTTCGGGAGAATTTTGAAACTGTGAATCTGTGAGACTGTGATAACATAGACCTGTTAGATAGACATTGATATTTTGATATTTTGAAATCGTGAGACTGAGATTGTAAGAGCTCTTTCTCTTGTCTTGCCCTACTCAGCTCCTAATTACTTTACGAAAAGAAGTATTTAATCATCCCGTAATCTTCTTGCTTCAAATATGAAAGTGTTGGTCTTGCTGCAGATTTGAAAGTGTGTTCCAAAATGTTGTCTGATGTTTTCCTGGTACCTGCTTACGGGAGCAAAGACAATCCTTTTCTGTCCATGTTTCATGTCCACCATCCCCGCCCAAACTTCAGCGACTGACAGGAGAGTGTCCTCAGCTCCCCACTCACCACTGTACACTTTCATCTTTTAAACTTCTTTCTAACTCTGATGGCTTAAAAAAATGTACTTTTGGTATATCTTGTGATTTCTTGTTATTTTGATGAAGCTTATTATTCTGTATATTATTCCATATCTTATCTAGAAACAAAATACTTCCACACAAACTTTTAAAATTATTCCATAGATTGTGTTAAGTTAGATAGAAAAGTTTTTATTTTAAGACTTCATTAAAGTTTTCATTGTAGGCTGGTATACTTAACCTATTTTTAATTGTTCCATGATTACTCTTCAGGTTTGTGGGACATAAAATTAAATGCTTAAATCAGTAAGTTTGAATATATCTAAGTATTAGAGTTTTTATAACTCTAATTAGATTTTTAGTGGATTTGTTATAGACTGATAGTGGTATATAAAAATTCTCTTTAAAATTTATTGTTTTGTCTGGTCCTTGCACTGCAAACATTTTTTTTTTTTTTAAGTTGCCTGGTGCTATGTGTTTTGACACAGAAATCCAAACCTTTAGCACATATTACATTTTAATGTGAATAAAAAAGCTATATAATTTTTTTGCCTTGTATTTTTTGCCTTTAATTTTTCTGATAGTAATAGAGCCATAAGAGCCTCTCTCTCCTTTTTTTTTTTTTTTTTAAATTTGGTGGGAGCAGTTGCCTTTTTTTCTGCTTTAAGTTTAAATTCTCTTTCTCAATTTGCTAGAATTATCATTTGTCACTAGAATATACTTAGAATTTTCCTACTTAATATCATGACATTTTCCTTTTAATAGTGTTATTTCTATAATATTAATATCTATTTTCATTAGAAATATATATTGAGATTTATCTTCTGTACTTCTTTATTCTTGTCTGGATTCTGGTACAGTTCTTGAGAATACATTTAACTACGACTTTTATACTTGATTTTATTGGACATATAACAGGCCATTTTTTACGTGAAGTTAGATAATTTTGAGATGAACAGTTTATTCTACTTTTTCTTGATTATTCCTTTGACTTGGAATGTGTATATTTTGCATCATATTTATTAAATTGTGGGTTATTATTATAGTATCTTCTTCCTTTGCCTTGACTTCTGTTTCCAACTTCACAATGTTGCCTTTTATATATACATGTATTCAATTTTCTGCAATGTCCATTTTGTTCTTCAATTCCTCTACCTCAATAGTTCTCAAGTAGAGGAAATTTTGTCCCTTCAAACAGCATTTGGTAGTTCCTGGAGATTTCCTTACTTTTCACAATTGAGGAATGGTACTCACATCTAGCAAGGAGAAGATACTGCAAATCATTCTACAACTTACTGTGCAAATCCCCAAAATGATTATCAGGATTGAACTGTCAATACTGCTGAGGTTACAAACTCATGTTTTAATCAGATATTGAGTTCTGTTGAATTATTTGTTCACTTCAACCAATTTTGTTTTAATCTTAGACTTTATTTCAGCCTATTCTGATTTAGAGAAGATATATTTCTCATATTACTGAAAGCACAAAGAACGTTTCTTGATTGTTTATGTCACTATAATTAAAATCTTTTCCCTTAAAAAATATTTAGGTTATATTTTACTAGTTTAATCTTATTTAAAATTAAAATCAGCATATCCTTTGAATGAGGGTATCTTGTTTAAAACTTATAAAGAATAGAAAACGGGTCAATGTGTTTGAGACAGAAACCACAGGTCTTATTGTTTGTAAAAGAAATTTCTATTATTTATTTGGCCTATTAAATTTTGGGGAAGTACTATCCCTAACTATCAACCCAAAGATAAAACAGAAACCTGTGATGTTTCAAAATTTTTCTCTTAGCTAAATACTATTTGAGTACATGAGATAGAATATGATTAGTGTATGATTTTGTTATTCTGCCCAAATACTCTACCAAAATTAAAAAATACTTAATTTTCTTCACTGCCATCTGAACTTTGGCTATGATTTCTAAATTTCCTGTTGGATTAGGTTGGGAGTCTGGGAGATGTCACATCGTGCTCTCTTATATGATTCCACGTTAACTTTATAAATCTATATTAAGGGAAACTACCAATGTGTCTACTTTTTGAAAAGTACTACTAAATATCAGGCTTTTGATCAGAACTATGCATATGTGATTTCTAGATATTTTTCATCAATTCCTGGGAAAGAGTTTGCTTATACTCAATTTACAAATTTAATTCCTATCTCTTAGTTAACTTTTCGAAAATCACACAGTTAGTATGAGGCTTAGTTGGAATTAGAATCCTACTAATTGGACCTGTCTAATTGACTTCAGGTCATGGGCTATGTCACAATATTACATAATGTTAGCATTTATACAGAAGTGTGTTTGACAGGACATATAAACTCCCAGTAGCAAATGCAAATTGTATGCCTGCCTCCACCTAACCCTCTTTGCATTCTGAATCTCCTTTCTTGTCAAAACATGATATTTGTAAAATATGGCCATAAATATAGAATGTTACCATACAAAACCAGATTGGGCTCTTGAAAGTGGTATATATATATATAGTTCTCATTTTGTGTGCTTATTTCATATTTTAATATAACACTAATATTGCAAAATGTCAAGCTGAGTTTGTGGTTTGATTTGAATTTCTTTTTTTAGGTAAATATGGAAAACATCTCCAGCAGTCAGAGGGACAAGCCATCCTTCATTCATGTTCTTTCTATTCCAGGTTAAAAGTGATGCTTCTTTCAAAGCACTGAAATGGAAATGTTTTCGTGGGAGCAATAATACCTATTTTCTTGGGAGGAAACGGTTCTGGAAATTTTTTTTCAAAGATAATAAAATGAAGTTTTCCTATCAGGAATGTATTCCAGAGATATTATTGTCAGGATAACACCTATGACATGAGCCTCTTAGGATTATTGCAACTATTTTGTCAGAATGTTTTATCGATGGTTTGCATTTTCTTTTGAGGATAGATAATGTAGTAAGGATTTTCTTGTCAAGTAGATTTTCGTTTGAATGGGTCCTTGTTCTGCTCACTGGGAGTGGTTCCCCAGTTCATTGTTTACACAGCTGTTGGTTCCACATGGTGGTACCAACTTCTTTTTCTACAATTTACCCTCATCATTCCAGAAAAGGGCATTGCGATACGTATCATTTTTGGCAGACTATCAAAACTCATTGTTTATTTTCTGCCTTGGGAAAGTTGGTGACCTAGAAGTCTTTTTATGGATAGTCTGAGTTTCCTGCAATTTAATACAATGTTCTCATTGTGTGGACTTTCTATGCATTTGATTCCCATCTACAGCAACTCTCTCTGCTAAAAGCCACACACACCCCCAATCATATTTAAGACATTCTCCAATTTCTATGTTTAATTACTGACTATTAGGTCATATTATGTTACTAATGTGTATTTTACCTTTAGCTTTCTATCATACTTTTCTAACTTAGAGGTTTTATTAGATCACATGACCATATTTCTTTCTGAGATCTTAACAAAGAGTGCTATAGCCTTATCACATATTTGATCTTTCTTCTGAGGCCATGTCATATCTAGATTTTGGTTTAGCCTTGAGTTGTATCCTAAATCAAGAATCTATTATTGTCTGGAGAAAATGGAGATTAAAAAATAGCTTTATATTCTGTTAAAATAAAGCTCACCTAGAAAGTTCTAACCCTCTAATTCTGAATACAAACTCCCCACTTCAGAGACATCAGTCAAGATGGCTGATTAAACACAACTAGGAGGAATAAACCCCACCAAAAGACTGGGACATTAGGAAGACAGGCACACTCTGAGCAAATCTTTGAAGGGAAGACATAGCAAATGGATAGAAGGAGGATACAGTCGCTGCACTGAAGGGAGGGGAAGCTGGGAATGCTGCACGGGGCTGTGGAGCACCAAGACTCATTCTTGGCCTCCAGCAACTTCTGGGGAAAGAGTGAGTTTAACAGGTGAGGAGTGGCCCACTCTCAACAGGAACTTCAAGAACCTTAGAAGTAGGAGACTCCCATGGACACTTGAGCTGGTAAGTAGAGCTGCTTTAAGAGGTAGCAGAGGAAGGACTCTAGCTTGTGTGAAGCCAGGATTTGATGCAGGAACGGCTACAGTGAGCACAGCCAGGCATGCCCATCCTCCAAGACTGACCATCCTCCTCTCGGAAGCTTTACCCTATAGGTGACTGTCACACCTGGACAGAGCAGGGCAGTCTTGCCCATGGGATGGGGACAGTCTGATCTGAAAGATCCCTGTCTGCCGTACTTTCCTGATACCCTAACCTGGCTGTGTCCACTTGCATCACAGACTCAGATCTCAAACACGGTGCTTACTGGGTGTCTTCAAAATAGCTCCTTTGCCAGTGGACATGCGTGATCATCAGAGAACTCCTATATTCCGGCGCACACTGACATGCTCCAACTCACTTGCAGCTTCCCCCACCACAGCCTCCTACTGCTGCTTTCCCAGGATGCCATCAACCACAGCACCCCCCACCACTGCTTTGCCAGCACATGCATGTGGCAGACCTTGACTCCCCTCCCAAACAGCATATGTGTGCATGTGCAGCCCACTGTCCCACCACTGCCAGTGGTGCAACCCCTCCTGAAGAACAGGTTCCTAACCTCAAAGGGCCAGAGAATAAACCTGAGAGCTCAGTACCAAAACCCCAGAGACTGAGCATGTAGCCCAGGAGTGCTAAGCTGAACCGTGGTCCCCTAAAACCTTCCAAAATGAACCAGTTGACTGAGACCACATTATACCACAATTAAACCCCTAAGTTTATCAATGAAAAATTTTTTAAAAACCCAAAAAACAAACAAACAAAAAAACACCTAAAGGACAGCAACTTCAAAGATTAAAGGAATGTCAGCTGACACAGATGAGAAAGAGACAGTACAAGAACTCTGGCAACTCAAAAAGCCAGAGTATCTTCTTACCTACAAATGACTGCACTAGATCCCAGCAATGGTTCTTAACCAGGCCAAAATGGCTGAAATGACAGACACGGAATTCAGAATATGGATAGGAATAAAGATCACCAAAGTAGAATCCCAGTCTAAGGAATCTAGGAGTACAATAAAATTATACAGTAGCTGAAAGATGAAATGACCATTGTAGGAAAGAACCAAAGTGATCTGATAGAGCTTAAAAGCTCACTACAAAAATATCTGAATGCAATCAAAATTATTAACAGCAGAATTGACCAAGCTGAGGAAATGATCTCAGAGCCTGAAGACTGGTTCTCCAAATAAACTCAGTCAGAAAGAAATAAAGCAAAACAAAAACAAAAACAAAAAAAGAAAAGAATAATAAAATCTCTGAGAAATATGAGATTACATAAAGAGACCAAATCTACAACTCATTGGCATCCTTGAAAGAGAGAGAGAGAAGGCAAGAAACTTGGAAAACATATTTGAGAATATCATTAATGAAAATCATCCCGACCTTGCTAGAAAGACCAACATTCAAATTCGGGAAATACATAGAACCCCTGTGAGATACTATATGAGATAACCACCCCTAAAGATACACAGTTAGCAAATTCTCCAAGGTTGACCTGAAAGTAAAAATATTAAAGGCAGCTAGACAGAAGGAGCAGGTCACCTACAAAGGGAACCCCATCAGGCTAACAGTGTACCTTTCAGCAGAAACTCTGCAAGCCAGAAGAGATTACAGGCCTATATTCAGCATCCTTAAATAAATAAATAAATAAATAAATAAATAATTTACGAGAATTTCATATTCAGCCCAATTAAGCTTTCTCTTATTCAGCCAAATTAAGCTTCAAAAGCGAAGGAGAAATAAGATCTTTTTCAGTCAAAATAATGTTAAGGGAGTTTGCTACCACTATACCAGGAGGACTTTAAGGTTGCAGTAAATACAAAAATGAGTAACTATTACCAGCCACCACAAAAACACAACCAACTACAAAGACCACTGACACTATAAAGAACTACACGATCAAGTCTGCATAATAACCAGTTAACAACATGATGACAGGTTCAAAACCACATATGTCAATATCAACTTGGAAGTAAATGAGATAAATTCCCCCAATTAAAAGGCACAGAGTGGTAAGTTGAATAAAGACCCAAATTCTTCACTGTCTTCCAGAAATCCATCTCACATGCAAGGACAATCATATGCTCAAAGTAAAGCAATGGAGAAAAATTCACCAAGCAAATGGAAAATAGAAAAAATAAGGGTTGTTATTCTAATTTCACACAAAACAGACTTTAAAGAAACAATGATCAAAAAAGGCAAAGAAGGGCATTATATAATGATAAATGGTTGAATTCAACAAAAAGACCTAATTTTCATAAATATATAGGCAACCAACACAGAAGCATCCAGATTTGCAAAACAAGTCCTTAGAGACTTACAGAGATACTTAAATAACCACAGCGTAACAGTAGGAGAGTTCAACATTCCATTAACAGTATTAGACAGCTCATCAATAAGAATACTAACAAAGATATTTGGGACCTGAACTCAGCAGTTGACCAAATGGACCTAACAGACATCTACAGAGCCCTCCACCCTAAACCAACAGAATATACGTTCTTTTATCTGCATGTGTCACATACTCTAAAATTGACAACACAACTGGTCATAAAACAATTCTCAACAACTTCAAGAAAATCAAAATCATACCAACTATCCTGTCAGACCACAGTGCAATAAAAATAGAAATCAATACCAGGAATATTTCTCAAAACCTTACAATTAAATAAAAATTAAACAATTTTCTCTTTATTGACTTTTGAGTAAACAATGAAATTAAGGCAGAAAGCAAGAAATTATTTGAAACTAATGAAAAACAAAGATACAACATACCAGAATCTCTGGGACACAGCTGAAGCAGTATTAAGAGGAAATTTGTAGTTTGAAACACTCACATCAAAAAGTTAGAAAGATCTCAAATTAACACCCTAACATCACACCTAAATGAACTTGAAAAACAAGAGTAAACCAATGACAATGCTAGCAGAAGACAAGAAATAACCAAAATCAGCAATGAACTGAATGAAATACAGATGCAAAACACACACACACACACACACACACACACACACACACAGAAAATCAATGAATCAAGGAAAAGTTTCCTCGAAAGAATAAATAAGATTGATAGATTGTTAGCTGTACTAATAAAAAAAAGAGAAGATCCAGGTAAATACAGTCAGAAATGACAAAGAGAGCACTACCATTGACCCTACAGGAAAACAGAAAAACCCTCAGAGACTATTATGAACACCTCTATGCACACAAACAAGAAAACAAAATGTAGAACAAATGGAAAAATTCCTAGAAACATGCAATGACTTAAGATTGAACCAAACTGAACGAAATTGAAACCCTGAACAAACCAATAAGGAGTTCTAAAATTGAATCAGTAATAAAAAGTCTACCAACTAGAAAAAGCCCCAAATCAGAAAGATTCACAGCTGAATTCTACCAGTTGCATAAAGAAGACCTAGTACTATGCCTATTGAAACTATTCCAAAAAATTGAGGAGGAGGGAGTCCTCTTTAATTCAGCCTATGAGGCCTGCATCATTCTGATGCCAAAATCTGGCAGGGACACAACAGCAACAACGAAAACTTCAGGCCAATATTCCTGATGAATCCTACAATACAACATAGAAATACCATCCTGGATATAGGACCCAACAAATATTTCATGACAAAGATGCCAATAGCAATTACAAAAAAAAAAAAAAAAAAATGACTAATGGGACCTAATTAAAGAGCTTCTAAACAGCAACGAAACTATCAACAGAGTAAACACACAACCTACATAATAGGAGAAAATATTTGCAAACCATTCATCCAACAAAGGTCTAATGTCCAGAATCTGTAAGGAAATTAAACAAATTAACAAGAAAAAATAACCCCATTAGAAAGTGAGCAAAAGACATGAACAGATAATTTTCAAAAGAAGACGTACATGCAGCCAAGCATATGAAAACATCGCTAATCATTAGAAAAGTACAAGTCAAAATCACAATGAGATACGATCTCGCCCTAGTAAGAATGGCGATTATTAAAAAGTAAAAATGCAGGTGCTGGCATGGTTGCAGAGAAAACAGAATGCTTATACACTGCTGGTGGTAATGAAAATTAGTTCAGCCATTGTAGAAAGCAGTTGGTGGTTTCTCAAAAACTCTTTGTCAGATATTATGTTTGTTACCTGGGTGTCAAAATAATCTGTACGCTAAACCCCCATGACATGAAATTTACCTATATAAGAAACCTTCACACGTACCCCTGGGCCTAAAATAAATGTTAAAAAAAAGTAAACCTCCCTACTTCTTTTCTAAACTCATCTCTCATTCTTCTTCTTCTTCTCTTTTTTTTTTTTTTGGAGTACTTAAATATATGTAATAAAGAGCAAGTAGCTCTTAAAGAGCAAAAATTTTCAATATTTTGCACAGAGATAACCTTGTCTAAATCCAAAGATTTGTTAGATAATATAAGACAATTTTACTTACACATATCCGTCACTTTATAATACGTGTTGCTACTTTTTCAGCCTAAGTCTACTCCTTCTTCCAAATGCTTTGGATTTCTAAATTTTATTTACAACAATTGTGGATTCTTGCCTTTTAATATATATTAAAATGTTACTAGGCAGTGATTAAACAGGATTAAAGAAAACAATTTATCTTTATTATAATAGCATACGGTGAGGAAGATAACCGTTGGAAAAAGAGTCTAATGAACATTAGTCAATAAGAAGAAATGTTTTATTTTATACCACCCTCTAAAATATGATGCTTTCCTCAGAGGGATTGAGGGATTTTTTTTTTTTTTTTAGTTTTCTCATATTTATTTTAAAGAATAGTGTAAGTTGCCATTTTTTATTTCTGTGTTTTTATTCTTTTCTCTGCAGGAAAAGGTAGAAAGTCTCCAGCCAGCAAAACTGTATAATCAAATGTAAATATGAAGACACAACCTTACAAGAATTTACTTACTTTACAAAAGAAAAATTATTAACCCTTTATAGTTTTTAAGTAGTTTTCTTACTATAAAAATATATCAGATAAAAATAGCTAAGCGTATTAATAGATAAACAAGAATTACTTAAAATAAGTTCTGGAAATGTTTTTAACATCCTGTCATATATACGCAATTCTGTGGATTTTACAAATTGCATCTGATTTGTCTTAAAATAATAACACAATTTAATTTACATGAATGGGTAAAACATGAGATATAAACATGTCATTTTTAGCTTACAATTAGGGAAGAAGTTTTTAAATTAATGTAATATAAAGTAATAGCCATGGACTATATCTACAAATTAGATACTTAGATTGTGCCTATAAAGTTAGAAATGATAATTAATTAATTTTAAAGTATTTATTAATAATCTGAACACATTCACTACCTCAGAGTAACCAAAATAGAATCATGAAACTCTGGAGAGGTTTCAAATACATTTGAACAATTTTGGCAATTCTTTGAAATGAACCTCAAAACCGAATACTAAATTTTGAGATTGCAAAATAACAGGTTATTTAATGCAAATTAATGTAAGTGTACTTACATTAATTAATTTTCAGAAAAACTCAAATCTGAATAAAAAGTTACTATGTCACAGATGTGCTTGTCTGTTCTTTAAATTTTTTATTTAAATTATTATTTTAATATCCTGTGTTGAAGAGTAAGTGGCATAGGAATTGGAAAGGTTAGAACTTCTATGTTAAGTAAAATTCATAAACATTGTGACTAGTAAAAAACAAAGGGTACTTCACTGTTCTTTGTTCCTTTTTATACCATCATATTCTGTATGTTCATGTCTGATTTCAGCATTTAACAGAAAAATAATTTTTTATTTAAAATGTCACCATTCAAAACCTAACATGTCTTACTTTTGAACTGAGCAGTTTAAAATTTCCAGGTTTCCTCTGGTTAAATGGTTTTTCTTTTCCTTTATCAGGAAGAAAAGAAACAATTATTTACATTTTGAAACCTTGCCTAACTATCTCATCTGACATTTGATTTTAGTGTTGCATTAGTAGTTTTTAAAGATGGTAGTACTGCCATGTTCTGCAATAGAGGTTTGTATAAAGTTACATGCTGTAGTAAAAAGATGCTTGGGAATGGAACATAGAAACGAAAATACAGAAAAACATGTTCTGGTTGAACACTTCAATGAAGGGTTAAATGGTCTCGTCTACTCCCATGACATAATCCTCCCTGTTCTCTTCATTTTGATACAGATAGAAAAGAAAAAGAAGCACTGAAAGATGAAAAACTAAAAATTTAGCACTTTCTTTAAGAAATTGCATATGGGATATCAATAATTATGTGGGGTTGGCTGTTCTGTTGCCAAAGCAACAATATAAACCTTAAAATAATTTTATAATTATTTTAAAATAGAACTTAAAATAGTTCTATTTTCAACAATTTGAATACTATCTATTCAAGTCAGTCCCCAGGACAATTTAACTTCTAATGTCGAGTAAAAAGACAGTAAGTTACAGAGGTAAGGTTCTGTCCTTGTCCATTTTATTGAGTCTACCTGGCAGTAGAAAAAAAAAAAATCAATGATATTTCCGGTCACAAAAGAAAGAATTTACTTAGTAAGAAATTGATTACTTTAAATAGAGTATGCAAGGTATTTCTAAGTTGAAGTTGAAACTATGCCATAAAAACAAAGATCTATACCTACTTGCTACTTTACAAAACATTGTGTGCCAACAATGATATTTGGTCATTTAGGGGAACTTTTGTATATACTTTTATTATGCAGGCATATCACCAAGTGTAGTTGAGAAGCACTATGAAGGAAATGATTTTTTTTAAAAAAAGACAAACATTTTAAGATCTTCTTTTGCAGGGGGAGAGAAAGTCTTATTTGTGAATATAAAATTCTATCACTTAAAATTCAAACTATAGGACAGGAATTCTAGCTCTCCAACTTACTAGCTATATGATCTTAGTCAAGTCACTTTACTATCTGAACTTTCTCATGCAATTAAAATTTGTTAACAGGATTGCATGCTTAACAGCCACATTTACAGAGTTAATTGATATAATACATGTACATGCCTGGCACAAATAGAAACTCAATAGCTATTGGCTACTAGTATTAATGGTATTAATGTTGTTTTTGCTATTGTTATCATAATTCATAATAGTAATCATACTAGTGTGTGCAGTGCAAATATCTTACTTTCATTGAATAGTTTGCGCCACAGATTTTGCCTCTAGGACTTTTTCTTTACTTATACTACATGGTTATGGTCAGAAAAACACTTATTCAGCACTTTATAGTACTTTGCTAAAATTGAGAAATAATCATGAAGACAGAATGAGAAATTAGTATGATGATAGTAAGGGGGGCTCTTTTTAAATGTGGGTAAGTTTCATCAAAGTTCAAGTATTCTAATAACTGCATTTTTATCAAATTTATTTAAGATGATATCCATACTGTTCATATCAGTGAAACTCTTAAAGAATAAACCTTCCATTTCCTTTAAGTGTCTACACACATACTATGAAATTGGAAGCCATGAATTAAAAATCCAGGTTTATTTCCTCAGAAAAACAAATGTGAAACTGCTAAATAAAATGTTATACAATTGAGGATAAATGGTATTCACAATTAGTATTTATTATACTAAAAAGCTAAATCTCTTAACAGTCAGTATGTTTGTGCAGTAGTTTGAATGAGAATATGTTACGTCTCTGGAAAGCTGTTTGATTGATGGTTTCATAATTACAAAGGTAAGTTGTCCATTCCAAAATTTAGCTATAAATGCTGACACTGGGGAAAGAGGCGATATTTGGACAAACTACCACACCCATCTCTTGTCTCTCTTTCACTCCTTCCCTTTATTATTACTAATGGAATTTTAACTACATTTCTCCAACTTCGTGAGATTCAGTGGAAATATTGATATACATCTCAACTATCTCGAGACTTACTCATGTCTAGTATTACTATCTATGGTGCATTTTTGGAACAAATATAACTTATTATTTATGGTCAAGGACCAGCTTTGAAGACATAAACTCATAGTTAGACAAAAGGGGAATAACCTCTATAACATCTCTGGAATTCTAATTTATTTATTTTATTTATTATTATTATTATTTTTTGAGATGGAGTTTTGCTCTTGTTGCCCAGGCTGGACTGCAGTGGCTGGATCTCGGCTCACCGCAATCTCTGCCTCCCGGGTTCAAGAGATTCTCCTGTGTCAGCCTCCTGAGTAGCTGGGATTACAGGTGCCTGCCACCACGCCTGGCTAATTTTGTTGGCTAGGCTGGTCTCGAACTCCTGACTTCAGGTGATCCACCTGCCTCGGCCTCCCAAAGTGCGGGGATTATAGGTGTGAACCACTGCGCCCGGCCTGAAAGTCTGAATTTTTTAAAGATAGAAGTTGCCTCTACTTTTCTGACAATGCCTGCCTTTCAACAAAACTCTTTTTATATGAATTTTCAATTTATTCAAAATAAATAGAAGATATAGTTTTTTAAAACATTCTAATGAATCGGCCGGGCACGATGGCTAACGCCTGTAATCCCAGCACTTTGGGAGACCAAAAGAGGTGGATCATGAGGTCAGGAGATCGAGACCATCTTGGCTAACATGGTAAAACCTCGTCTCTACTAAAAATACAAAAAATTAGCCAGGCGTGCTGGCAGGCGCCTGTAGTCCCAGCTACTTGGGGGGCTGAGGCAGGAGAATGGTGTGAACCTGGGAGGTGGAGGTTGCAGTGAGCTGAGATCGTGGCACTGCACTCCAGCCTGGGTGACAGAGCGAGACTCTGCCTCAAACAAAAGCAAAAACAAAAAATAAACAAAAATTCTAATGAATTATACCAATGACATTGCCTTAGAAGTCATGATTGTATACATGCTCTGTCAAAATAGTATGCTCTGTTGTGTTACTTCTCTGTACATATGTAGAGTAAGGAGAGGATCAAAAAGAATCCTTAAACCAAACATTTGGTAGGTCATATGGTTTGTTTTTGGATATCCCAGTCTACCAGTTAATTCTTGTGTTGCCAGTAAAAAGGAAAGGAGACTAATAGAAACAAAACAAAGAAACAGTGTTAGTCTGCTTTGCGTTGCTGTAAAGGAATAACTGAGAATGTTTATAACGAAAGGATGTTGATTTGGCTCAGGGCTGTGCAGGCTAGGCAAGAAGCATGGTGCCAGCTTGGCACCATGGTGAAGCCTCAGGAAGCTTTTCGTCATAGCAGAAGGCAAGGGGAGCTGGTGTGTCACATGGCAAGAGGGAGAGCAAGAGAGAGAAGAGGGAGAGGCCACGCTCTTTTTAACTACCAGCTTCAGCATAGACTAATAGAGCAATAACTCATAACAGCAGGAACAGCACCCTACTGTTCATGAGCGATCCACCTTCATGACTTGAACACCTCACACAAGGTTCCACCTCCAACACTGGAGACCACATTTCAACATGAGATTTAGGGGCATCAAATCTTCAGAGTATATCAATGTCCTTCCTTTATTTTTAATTGCTCTTTCTAGGAGACTTTAGGAGACAATTTCCTAATAGCTTGAAGCAGCAAAATCTAAATTTTAGCAAGGGCCCATCATATATTTCACCCTGAAATCAACTACTTTGAAAGTATATTCTTATCTGTAAAATATTTATGGCGAAATAGTTGCTGCCTTCTTAACAGTGTTTTGAAAGTTATTATATATGAAAATCTAGTAATTTAAAAATTAATTTCTTTGTTTACTATGTATTGCTATTTACATGATTATTTACTAAATGCAGATATGGCTTAAGATAATTTTATCACCTCTCGGGAGGTAGAAGGAAATGGCTATTAATTAAATAAATAAGACTTTTAAGGCGTGTTATAGATAAATATTGTGCTTTCAGTGACTTAATAAATATTCTGAAAGTAAAAACTGCCCATGGCAGGTAATACATCTGGTGAATTATCTAGCAGTCTTGTTGTTTCCTATGCCTAAGATGACTCTTCTTTTGTTTCTCTGGAAACTCATTCTTCAATACCCACCTCTTGAATTTCCTCCTCTGCACGAATGCCAGTGACTCCTCCAGCCATTGTCTCATTTGTGCAATGGTAGAGCCTAATATTCTATAGCCTGTCATTATTTATGAATGTGAACTTTTTGGTATGGTGAATTATCTAGAGGAGAGACATCAGTGTTACTCATCTTTAAGATCTCAGCAATTTTGAGTTTCTGTAACATACCAGATATTACGTGTTTTAAAATGAGATGGTCTCAGAAGATCCCCAGTTACACAGTCGACTAAGGATTATTCTACTCAGCCCAGGCCATAGGTGTTTGAAATATTCTCTCCTTCAGTGAGGCTTATGATGTGAGGGTAGAAATGTGTGAGGGGTTCTTTCCCATGTTGTAGAAACAGATGCTGAAAAAAAGAAACACCCACCAAAAAGTTACGATTAGTATTTAAGGCAGCAAGACTCTGAAAACAGGTTATTCTGAATGACAAAGCTTCCTAGTATTTTGGGTATTTTTTTCCTTTTAAAGTGAATGTTGGCACCTGCTTTTTTTTTTTTTTTTTTTAAACATTTCTGAAGAAAACTCAGCTTAAATATCATTTTTAGGTAAGGTCTTTGAATTCTGAACAAAAAACATACTTTGCATTAAGTCTTAGTAGTTCTGTTAGGATACTAGTGTGCTTCATTTCACCAGCATCTGAGCTAATCAGTAATCAGCTAGGTTGACTTTATTTTCATTTAAAACTGTACAGAGTTCTTTTTATTTTCTTCCTTGTGTATATTGCACCTAAAATTTTAAAAGGCATAAAAGTTATGCTCAAGTGATTTCAGATTAAAACAAAGTAGTTTGGGCAGTCAAGCTTTAAACAAAGGTTCTCTCTCCACATATTTATGTGCAAAATTCAAAAGTAATATTTATCAAATAAGGAAATCTTAAAGCCTTTATTAACAGCTATATGACCTACACTTTTGTATGTTATATAGTATTTGATTCTTTTCGAGCTGAGAATTTTACTTTAGACAGAAATTTTTTCAATAAATATGGTCTTTCCAAAAGACTCCAGAAGCACTGGGCTACTCCACATACATACACACAAGTAAGTATTAGAAGTCCCACCACAGAGAAGGTAATAGGTGGATTATGTGGACATACAAGAAAAAAAAGTGGTCATGTTCTTTGCCTTCAAGGAGGTTAAAAGCTGGGTGAATTGAAATGCAGTGCTTGTAACCAATAGGGTAACTAAGGATGTAGAAATATGCAGAAGATAATGAGCAATAATTTTCATCAGTATTTCTAATGGAAATTGGAAAATTTTCCATTTCCATTAGAAAATTTTCCACTAATAGAATTGTCTCAATCATACAACTGAGAATGTAATAGAGGTACACATTTCAGGCAGAAAAACAGAAAATGTTCAGTGCACAGATTATCACCTACTTTATCTCATCACAGTGTTGGGTTGCAGGGATTATGTTATCTAAGAGACATATGAGTAAAAGTTTGAAGAGTATGAGCTTATGGGGCAGTACATTCCAGCAGAGAAAGGCAAGTTTGAAGACTTTAAGGTCCAGCATACTTGGTATGTTCCAGAAGCAAAATGATGCCAACATGGCCAGAGCAAGAAGAGGGACAGAGGAATGGGAGATAAGGTCAGACAGAAGGCAGAGGGGAGGGAATCCTGCAGGTAATTCCTGGTAGACTGTTTAGAACTTCAAATAAGCTGGGAAGCCATGGCAGGGGTGTGAGCTTATGTGTCCTGGCACATGATATCCTTGCTATGTTAACTCTTACATTCATGAAGTCAAATACTTAACAAGCTCAATGAAATTGTCTCAGACGACCTGGATGTAAGAGTAGAACTTTAAAAGTTATTTATAAAACGATTATTATTGGATTTTTACATCTCACATATCTTTTTCCTGAGCTTTGTAGATTTCTCCAGAAAATTCCCTACCTCCTTCTCCTGAGTGACTCCCATCCACTAAGTGACTTTATGATGCTATATATTTCTCAAAGTTTTATACAAGGAGCAAAAACTGGCAAAAACTGGCATGAATAGGGTATATTATCTTCACAGATATGTCTTCATTTTTCCTCCCAAGCATTGATTTAAAATTGCTAAATTTCACATAACTCTTTTTATTGCTTCTCTTGCAAAAACACATAATCCTCTGAATAATGAAATATTAAGGAAGACACTGGACTTCTGAAAGTAACGTAACATTAGACTGTCGATGAAAAGAGACAAACTCTAAAAAATATTTAAAGAGAGACCAGGCACAGGGGCTCATGCCTGTAATCCCAGCACTTTGGGAGGCGGAGGTTGCAGTGAGCCGAGATTGCACCACTGCACTCCATCCTGGGCAACAGAGTAACACTCTGTCTCAAAAAGAAGAAGAAGAAGAAGAAAAAAAAACACAATTAAAGAGGTCTAATGTGAGGCAACTATAAGCGGCCAATGCCCATCATGCAGTTCCAGGAGGTCCTGATGACGTATGCCCAAGATAGTTGGGTTACAACTTGATTTCATACAATTTAAGGGGATAGAAGTTATAGGTAGACATCAGTCAATACACATTAAGTGTACATTGGTTTGATATGGGATGGTGGGACAACTTGAAGCTGGAGGCTTCTAGGTCACAGGTGGATTCAAAGATTTTGTGATTGGCAATTGGTTGAAAGAGTTATTATCTAAAGACCTGGAATCATGACAAAGGAATATCTGTGTTAAGATAAGGGGTTGTGGAGATCAAAATTCTTAATATGAAAATGAAGCCTCCAGGTAGCAGACTTCAAAGAGAACAGATAAAGGGGCAAAACTCATAGTTTAATCTCTCCTGGATCAGGAAAAGACATGGAAAGGTGTTAAAAGAGAAAACTTCAGCTGAATTAGATGTAAAAGAGTTTAACTGAGCAAAGGACAATTCATGAATCAGGCAGCCTTCCGAGCCAGAGTAGGCTGAGACTCCAGTGCAGCACCGTGGTAGAAGAAAATTTACAGATAGAGAAAGGAAAGTGGCACACAGAAAACGGATGTGAGATACAGAAACAGCTGGATTGTTTATAGCTTGGTATTTATCTTATCTGAACAAGGTTAGAACAGTTGGCCACATTTGGTTTGCCAAAACTATGATTTGCACAAGAGTAGGCTATGGTCTGTTTGAACCTACACTTGCTATAGTTGATTACAGAGAAACCTTTAGGCAGAACTTAAAATATGTAAGGAGGGAGCTTTAGGCTAAACTTGATTTAACAATTGAAAGGAGATTCTCTGTAGAATGTAGATATTCCCCACAAGAGACAGCTTTTCAGGGACATTTCAAAATATGTCAAAGAAATATATTTTGTTGCAAAATACTTCAATTTCTTTCAGTGCCTGCTATCTGTCATGTGATGCGATGCTAGAGTCAGACTGGAATTTGGTATTTTATTGCTACAAAGAGTCTATTTTGTCAGTCTTAAGATCTCTGTTTTAATGTTAATGTTGGTCAATTGTGCCTGAATTTCAAAGGGAAGATGGTATAATGTGACATGTTCAATTTCTACTTCCAGTCATGGCCTACACTAGTTTTTCTGGTTTACTTTGGTCAAAAATCAGGTCCCTTCAGCCAGTCAAGGAGCTTAGAATTTTATTTTTGGTTTAGAACACTTATAACAGCAAAATGTAAAATCAGGACAGTATGTGATAAATGTTCTATTATCAAGAATTAATTATAATAATTACGATTATACTTTTAATTTAAACATAAGTATTTACATTTACTTATATAATGTTATAATACATAAATTTTTTTTATTTTTTTAAATTATTATTAAACCTTCCACGATATTCTCTCTTCCAATATACATTTCTCTCTCTCTCTCTCTGTCTCTCTCTCTCAGGTTTTGTTTTTTGTTGTTTTTTTTTTTTTTTTTTTGAGATGCAGTCTGACTCTGGAGCGAAGTGGTATGAGCTTGGCTCACTGCAAGCTCCACCTCCTGGGTTCAAGCAATTCTCCTGCCTCAGCCTCCTGAGTAGTTGGAATTACATGTGCCCACCACCATGCCTGGCTAATTTTTGTATTTTTAGTAGAAACGGGGTTTCACCATATTGTTCAGGCTGGTCTCGAACTCCTGACCTCACGTGATCCGCCCACCTCAGTCCCAAAGTGGTAGGATTAGAGGGGTGAGTCACCCAGCCTGACCATATTATACATTTTTGTTAAATTAATATTTAACAATTTGAATCACTATGAAAATTGTAACTACTGTCTAAGTAATGAATATATATTCCCATTTCATTCCTTGTGACTTAAAAAGAAAACCTCATTTCTTGTGGAATTAATCATTAGTTTATAATTTTGCCACTTTCTCCCTTCTTCTTGAAAATTCTTCTCAAATATATTCCTAATGCTACTTATCCCTATGTAGTCAAATATATCCAATAATCTATTGTTATTCCTTCAATAAATATTTCTTTCATGGAGGAACTGCTTTTCTTGTTTGTTTTAAAAGTTGAATTGTAACGTACACATTTCAAATAACATATCTCATATATACACAACAAAATGGTTATCACTAAGTAAGCACACTCATTTTATATATGGATGGTAATTGCCATCCATATATAAATGACTATAATGTCATTTATAATGCCTTGATGGAATAAAAGTTTATTGGAATCTATTAAACAACAAATTAATATATAGTAATTACCATCCAAAAAAATAAATAAAATTCATTAGCAACCCTGAAGCCCTAATCTAGCTCTATCCCCTAAAATAGCTAACATTCTGATTTCTATTACTATATAATGAGTTTTGCCTTATTTGAAATTGGTAAATTTCAGGTAGAAAAACAGAAAGCTTGAATTGGAAAGCTTTCAATGCACACATGATTATCTACTTTATCTCGGGTGCATCACAGCATTGGGCTGTATGTATTATGTCAGCTAAGTGACATATAGGTAAAAATACCTAAAACATTTTTTGAAACACATAAAAACATAATTATACAGAATTAATTCTCTTGATTTGGGCTTCTTATACTCAACTACCTTTTTTGGATTCATCTTCATTGTTCTTGGTAGTAATTCTTTAGGAAGTTTTAGTTCTGTGTAGCTGTGAGGTCTGATAGAGTAGCAATTTAGACATGATTGGCTACTGAGCAGTATACTGCAAGTGGTCGCAGTCCAGTCCAGCCTAGTCTTCGACCTTACTTGGAGTGCTTTGTAGGAATCAATTCTGGTAGGTCATGTCTGCTCTGGCCTCAGAGCCTACAAGGCACACTGTTAAATTCCATCATTAGTGCATTTCATTTGTGTTTATTTTATTATGTATGCAAATATTTCTAATTTCACTTGGACTTTTTAATTCTTCCTTTTTATGATTTGTAACATGTTCAAAGAATAAACTTATGTCCTGTTGCCTGGAAATCACAAAATCTTTTCTATGAGACATACAATGAAACACACAAATCTAGTGAGGAAACTTACCAATATGGCTTCATGTGCCCTAGAACTCTTTATAAAGTGTATACATCTCTATAATTCTATTTTTTTGAAAAGGGTCAAGATGTCATAGGATATATAAAATCATACAAATTGATAGTCAAAATACAAATTAAATAATAATACCCTAGGCCGAATGAAGTATGGATAGTATAGAAAATATTAAGAAATTAAGCATTTATTATATTCTTTGAGATATACAAAGTGCCTCACGTGGATGACATAAAAATTTTTGATGACAAAAGTATTGTAGCTATCTTTTAAAAATGAAATAGCCTGTTTTTCTCCCCTTTTAGTTTGAGGATTCACAGAGGAGTTTTCTGAAGAAAACCTTGGAGTTAGCCAAGACAATCTTTTCAACCTTCTGTCTTGACAGAGGTGGCTTACTATTTACCTACACAGCTTTGTGTTACTGGGGCTCTTTCCTCTTCTGGAAACATACAATCTTAAATGGAGTATTGCAGGAGACATGATAATTCTACCAAACATTACATTTGAAAATTAAAGGTGAAGTTGGAGAATCCCGTCAGTTTCTCCTCCCTTATCAGAAGATATATGTATATAATTTATATATATATATTTTTTTTTTTTTTTTGAGACAGTCTCGCTTTGTCACCCAGGCTGAAGTGCAGTGGCACAATCTCGGCTCACTGCAGGCTCCACCTCCCGCATTCACGCCATCCTCCTGCCTCAGCCTCCCTAGTAGCTGAGACTACAGGCGCCCGCCACCACGCCTGGCTATTTTTTTTGTATTTTTAGTAGAGACAGGGTTTCACCGTGTTAGTCAGGATGGTCTCGATCTCCTGACCTCGTGATCCGTCCCGCCTCAGTCTCCCAAAGTGCTGGAATTACAGGTGTGAGCTACTGTGCCTGGCCATCAGAAGATATTTTAACTTGTTCTGTAATGGATTCCAATAAACTTTTATTTCATCAATACCTTATGAATGAATATATATATAGAGAGAGTATATGTGTGTTTATGTATTACACATGTGCATACATATATATTTTCTTTATGTGCAAATATTTAGTATATATATTGCAATAGATTGTAAAATCTAGTTCTGAATTCTTTATACATATTTTTATACAACATATTTTGAATATGTAAAAATTAAGTAAAGTTTATCTTAAAATTATCACTCCTAGAATGGATTGAACTTAGACAGTTTATCAATGAGATGAATTTTTAGCTACTGCTTAGTCTTAGAAGGGATTCCTGAGAAGGTAATTGATTAAGAGTATGTCTAGGTGTGAGTAGAGGGTCAGAAGGACATGACTCTAAAAGAAGACAAGGAAAATGAACATAAGTTGTTGAAATAGGGAGAAACCATCAAAATCTAGCATTGCTTGCCGAAAATTTTTCTCTTGAAATTAATAAATACATTTATCCACACAGTCTTTACTAAAAATTATTTCACCAGCTATATTTGGTAGGCTTGCCATATGCTACCAACTGATGATCTAGACTCTGGGAAAATTTTTGTGTGTATGACTCTTTTCAATGTTGGAAATGCTTTTTCACACATTTTCCATGAAGTGAAATTCATAATGTTCTAAATACCTTCTAGGCAATAATTCTGCATCTGTTTTCATGTCCCAGTATGTCCTTTACTTATCATAACTCTGTTAAACCTTCTTAACAGAATGATTTGAAAATGAAAACAGTTATCATGTAAACACGCTTTGGCTTAGAAACTATGAACTGTATGAAAAAGTAAATCAAATTACGCTGTCATGAACTGATTACAAAAAAGTGCCAAGTTTGTGCCTGGTACATTATAGTTACCAATCAAAATATTATTTTTCAGTCAGATATCATTATTACTAACATTAAAATGATTTATATAAACATTCCAGATTACATGACAAATTGACAAAAGCAATTGATCAAATCTAAACTTCTTAACACAAGGTTTAAACAATGTAAGGAGTATTATAGTTTGAATTCAGATTCATGTTTTTTCACTCATATTCTTTCAATCAACAGATATTGATTAATTTCCTAGTAAATATCTGGCAGTGTACAAGGCATTTTATGGGTGCAAAGTTGAGTAAGACACATTGAGCTTACTAATGGTGAGTTTAGAGTCTTAACTGAATATGAGATATGTCCATAAAAAGCTATAGAAAGTGGCATATGGACTATCTATACTGCCCTGTATTCAATCATTGCTTTATCTACTTGCCGCTCTATAATCTATTATGGTTTGGCTGTGTCCCCAACCAAAGATCACCTCAAATAGTTATAATCTCCATGTGTAAAGGGCGGGGCCAGTTGGAGACAACTGAATCATGGGGGCAGTTTTCCCCCTACTGTTCTTGTGGTAGTGAATAAGTCTCATGAGATCTGATGGTTTTATAAATGGGAGTTCTTCTACACAAGCCATCTCTTACCTACTGACATGTGAGACATGACTTTGCTCCTCATTCACTTTCCACCATGATTGTGAGGCCTCCTCAGCCATGTGAAACGGCGAGTCCATTAAGCCTCTTTTTCTTTATAAATTACCCAGTATTGGGTATGTCTTTATTAGTGGCGTGAGATCAGACAAATACAATCTATCTGACATCTCTTGGTAATAAGATTATCTCATAAATTGACTCTAGCATATTAAATTATATTTTCTTATGATAATCAAGTTCTTGATTTTTTCTGGACTTTGGAATTTATTTTGGGGACAACCATAAATTAACTATTGATCATACTGAACTTTAATTGTCGATACCATGGATAGTATTGGTTCTGATTAACACTGTAAAATGCTCAATCCCAATGTACTACTTCCATAACATTTATGATTTTTATGCACCAAAATGAGTACTAGAATTTTGGTGCCACAACTCTTTTCAATTTTTTTTATAAGATTATTTTTCCTGGTGTGAAATAATTAAATGTACATTGTTTGGTCATAGTAACAAGATTGGAGCAAAGGTTTTGTTCTAGATCGACTTTCTGTATGTTGCCAGTAATTACACTGTCTTGTAAAAAGGAATCACTTTTATGTAATTTTTATTATTTAATTAATTTTTCTCATATTTTACTTTGACTTTTTAAAATAAAACACTAAATGCTATATTAAATGTGATTTTAAAGACTAAAAGTGCCAGATAGTATGGCATTATGAAGAATAAAAAGGGTCCATTAAGGTTTCAATTATTAATATAAGTGTATATTACATTAGCTCAAATAGATTTCATTTAGGAAAATATAATAAATTAAATCTTGTCCATGTGTGAAACTCAGTTATTCTAACTTTTAAAAATGGAAGTTAAATATAAATTAAAGTGTTAGAAAATGCATTATGGTATATTTCAATGAATGTGGCATACCACAGCATGAATTTGTGAGCTTCCAGGGTTATAGTTTGTAATGGTTCATGGCACTGCCAATAATAAGTCTGTAGGAAGCTTTGTTATAAATGTCCCCGTTCTTTCATTTGCCCTCTCCCACTGCATGCTGGGATGCCTATCTGCATAAAATCAAGCCACGGATTATCCATTTACTGCCACTTTATCCTAGGGGACATAAACTTGAAAACACTCAGGCTATGCTCTGGTAATAAATTCAGAGTCAAATGTGTTTGTATTCTAGTAATAAAAATGACAAGCCGCATTTATTTTAAATTTAAAAACTTCACTTTTTGCTAAAGCACTGTAACAGTGTTTTTGGGTTGAGTTTTGCAATATACTAAATATATGTATATGTATGTATACTATATTTTATAACAAAATTTGTATTTATTTGATATATTTATTAGAATTATCTATTGGTATTATTATTTGTATTATTTTTAGTGTATACTCATCTTTCTGAATGAGAAGGATCAATCTTCTTGAAAATCTTTTATATTCAACAGCTATTCTGACATATAGTGAGTTGATTCACTTATAAAAAAGCCTAAGTCCACGTGAACTTAACACAATAAGAAATATTGAGAAATCAGCTCCTTAGCAATTTTACAATCTAAAGTGCCAGTGCTTTGGGAGTTTAATGAGATGTTTAGTTTGTTATGATGAATACTGTTACTATAGTTGGTATATGACTGGAGTGGACAATATCAATATGCAATTTTAAAATGACAATTAGTAAAATAAAATAATGTCCAGAAAACATTAGTCAATTTAAGTATCATATTAAAATATTCTGTATGCTGTATTTTTTTCTAGTTTAGTAGTGTAGAGATTAATAGACTAAATTGGCCCAGAAAGAACAAATTGATAAATAACAGTTTTCAGAGATTTTGTGTAGAGATTATTTATAATGAATGCTGAATTTAATTTTTCTCATTAAAAAAAGGACCACACCATTCAACATTTTGAATTTCAGTAACAGTTGATGGCTCAGCCCCCCAAATAAAGTCTTCTACAAATGTGATTTGATTTATTTAAAAGCTGCCTTTAAAGCAACTTCCCAAGGCAGTTTCTTAGGAAAATGTATCTGAAGACTCTTGAATACAAATGAAATTTTCCTGTGACAGGAAGCACAGTGTTTGGATTGCAGAGTAAACTGAGCAGCAATAGTTCTGTGTCAATTCTTTAAAAAGTCTCATAGTTCCTGGGAGGCTGAAAAATACTTCCTGTCAGAAAATCTTCAATTATTTAAAAAGTATACTATGATGTTTACCTCATATACAAAAATAACTATAGAAATGAATGAGGGAATAAGGAGTTACTTGTTAAGTTTTGGAAATTTAATTGAAATTTAATACTCTTTCTAGTTTCCACTGAAATATTAATGCACTGTGAGATGAGAGCATATATTTGTTTTATGTCAGGGAAATTATCAGTTAACGTTTTTTGCATGCAAGGTAGAGCAGTGCTGTTGCCTTGGAATGGAGTCTAATGCTCTAAAGCTGGAAAAAAAACAAAACAAAACAAAACAAAACAAAACCTTCTTTGTTCCTGCAACTCCCTAAAGGGCATTACTACAGGCCTTACAAGGAGAGTGCTGAACAGGTTTACCTTAAGATTTTTTTCCTTACTGCCCTCTGGCTTACTCCAAGTCTATTCAAGGAAGTAGAGAAATTCAAGGAGAAATGGCATAGAATAGAGTCTTCAGACTGGAGGAAGAAAGCAATGTCTTTTTGATCATTCCCAGCAATGCTAAAAGACCGTTTACAAAAGTCACTTGCAGAAAGTGTGCCATGCCTATATGAATGACTGTCAGTATAACATGACCTAGCGGGACATTTGTGTAAGCAGGACACTTGTTGATCTGCCCTCGAATTTTATTGAAAGAAAACTTGATTAAGTGGGTAGGCTGGAAAGCGAGTGAAGAGATTAGTCTCCCGACATTCAACAAAATTTTATATTATATATTCTAATTATTAAGCAATTCAACTCACAATAAATACCCTCGTGTTTTATTGCTTTAACCACCATCTTGACACTTCTCATACCCTCTGTTATTTTCTCCTCTCATTACTCTGACCAATGACTTTCTTTTCCAGATATTTTTAATTGGTTTGACTTTTGGGTTTTTTATTTTTTCTTACTTGAAAACACAGTCTTCTCTGTCATATGGATACCAAAGCAATTATATAAAAAAGATAAATGAAGTTAGGTCTTGGGTGACGTGAATGTTTTAAAGTGAGTCTGCAAAAATCAATGTGTGAAAAACTTAGCTGTGGTAGAATGTGGCTTCTGAACAGTGATCAATATCCTCACTTCTTGCTGCATGAAGATCTTTATTAAAAGACAATAGCCTTTTTCTGAATGTTGAAACTGTGTTAATGTATAGAGCTAAATGTTTGTTGTCAGTAATGAGAGTCTACAGCTTAATTTCTAGGTTAGTATTACAGGCACCTGGATACTGTACCGCCAAACCAAACCATTCTATAGACTTCAACCTGACCTGAGATCAAGTATAAGAGAATCCAGTAATATATTTAGTATATATAAGATATATGTTTAATAGTTGACCACTAACTCAAGAATCTCACTCAGATGAAATTTAAAATAATAATAGCAATGAAGGCTCTTACATGTAATTTTTCTCTAAATAAAATTAAAAATAATATTACCAATGAATACTCATACATATATAGTAGTAAACTAATTCTCACATTTTTATATAATCTATACAAGTATAAATATCTGAAAAATGGTTAACTCAAAAGCAATAACCTATATTCACATTTTTTCTATTTTAATAATGGAAATAAAAATGTTTGTGAAAGCAATTACAACAGAAATCTTCCTAAAAACATTTTTGTGTGTGTGTATGAATAAACACCTCCTAACTTCCTCAGATATTTAATTTGAATATTCCACAAAAGAATCTAGAATAAAACACTTGTACGAGGTCACTTGAAAAACTCTCATATTCTTATGCAAAATTTTTCCAGGGTGTATTCAGCAGTCCATGTGCCAGAGAACAGACACACACACTCACACATACACACTTACACACACAAACTCACACTCCCCTAGCTTTTGTGTGTAAATGAGTCGTAAAATAAATACACTATTTCTATCTTGGAGCTTTATAACCAGCTTTATTACCATACCAAGAGTCAAAAAAATTATTCACTAAACATTTTTTTTTTTAGTTTTTGAGATAGAGTCTTCCTCTGTCGCCCAGGTTGGAGTGCAGTAGTATGATCTCGGCTCACTACAACTTCCACCTCCAAGGTTCAAGTGATTCTCCTGCCTCAGTCTCCGGAGTAGCTGGGAGTATAGGCACCCATCACCATACCCGGATAATTTTATGTATTTATTTATTTTTTTGTATTTTTACTGGAGGCGGGGTTTCACCATGTTGGCCAGGCTATTCTCGAATTCATGATGTCAAGTGATCCACCCACTTCAGCCTACCAAAGTGCTGGCATTACAGGCGTGAGCTACAGTGCCTGGCCCAGAAATAAGTTTGATTTAAGTTGAAATTTTAAAAAGATATATAGATATATAGAGAGAGGACTGTTTTACAATGTACATATTAAAATGCGTGGAGTTTTGAAACATACTTCACTTCAGATTTAGGGTATCATGGCAGTCTATAACAGATTTGTTCATAGTTATTACTTCTGTAAATATGAATTCTTGCAAGATTTTGTGAGAGTGACAGAATTCAGTTATAGGGTTTTTTTTTATTATTATTATACTTTAAGTTCTAGGGTACATGTGCATAACGTGCAGGTTTGTTACATATGTATACTTGTGCCATGTTGGTGTGCTGCACCCATCAACTCGTCAGCACCCATCAACTCGTCATTTACATGAGGTATAACTCCCAATGCAATCCCTCTCCCCTCCCCCTTCCCCATGATAGGCCCCGGTGTGTGATGTTCCCCTTCCCGAGTCCAAGTGATCTCATTGTTCAGTTCCCACCTATAAGTGAGAACATGCGGTATTTGGTTTTCTGTTCTTGTGATAGTTTGCTAAGAATGATGGTTTCCAGCTGCATCCATTACTTAAATTATTTGGAAATATTATTTTGAATATGGTTTCTACTAAAATTTTATTTACTGAAAGTAACATACATTTGTAAGTTAACTTCTGATACCTTCTAAAAAGGTTGCTGTTGTAGACCACCACCACCTGTGATTCACTTATGAAGTCTGTCGTAGTCTAGGATTTAGAAGTTTTCTATAGGTTTGTAGCTCAAAAGTAAAACTTTTATAATGGAAAAATCTTGACTTATTATTCCCGTGCCTGGGGGCAAATCATTTTTATACATTTTTGTGAAAAGAATATTATACTTTGAAATTTAAAAAGGAGTCACTCTTTTAAAGCAAATAAATTATTCTTTTCTCTATTCATCTCTACAAGATGTCATACAAGAAACAACCCAAAGAAATATGTTGAAGAACATGTTAAGTATGAGTTAGAGTAGAAAAATGCACTGTATTCCCTAGAATAATATTTGACAATATTTTCCAATGGCTTGTTAATGTTTTTAGTCTAGGTTTCTGTGCTTTCTCAGAAATAGTTACAAATAAATTGACGTTCTTCATATAAATGAGCATTCAATATCCCTGAAAATAATGTAAACCTTTTCCACTTATTTTAAACATGTATCAGGGAAAAGGAAGCCTAGCATGACTAACTTCATTTTGCTCCTAATCTCCCCGCCCATGAAATGATCTCTTTTAGGTTTACTGCATTTGCTTATCTCTGCAGGTAGGCCAAGCTAACTATGGGAGGAATTTGGTTTATAGTTTAACTTTATGTGTTTTCTTTTTAAATTTTACTTTAAGTTCTGCAATACATGTGCAGAATGTGCAGGTTTGTTACATAGGTATACATGTGCCATGGTGATTTGCTGCACCCATCAACCTGTTGTCTAGGTTTTAAGCCCCACATGCATTAGATATTTGTCCTAATGCTCTCCTTCCCCTTTCCCAAACCCTCCCACAGGCCCCGGTGTGTGATGTTCCCCTTACTGTGTCCATGTGTTCTCATTGTTCAACTCCCACTTATGAGTGAGAACATGCAGTGTTTGGTTTTCTGTTCCTGTGTTAGTTTGCTGAGAATTATGGTTTCCAGTTTCATCCATGTCCCTGGAAAGGACATAACCTCATTATTTTTATGGCTGCATAATATTCCATGGTGTATATGTGCCACATTTTCTTTATCCAGGCTATCATTGATGGGCATTTGAGTTGGTTCCAAGTCTTTGCTATTGTAAATAGTGCTGCAATAAACGTATGTGTGCATATGTCTTTATAGTAGAATGATTTATAATTTTTTTTTGGTGTGTACCCAGTAATGGGATTGCTGGGTCAAATGGTACTTCTGGTTCTAGATCCTTGAGGAATCACCACACTGTCTTCCACAATCGATGAACTAATTTACACTCCCACCAACAGTGTAAAAGCACTCCTAATTCTCCACATCCTCTCCAGCATCTGTTGTTTTCAGAGTTTTTAAATGATCACCATTCTAATTGGCATGAGATGGTATCTCACTCACTTTGGCTTTCATTTGCATTTCTCTAATGAACAGTGATGATTAACTTTTTGTAAGGATGTTAATAGTCCTTTCCTAAAACTAAGCCCCAGGAGATAAGGAGGGTACACACAAGTAACAGTGTTATGTTAAACATTTATAAGAGCATTGTGATCTGATCAAGGACAAAGAAGTTTACCTTTACTGCTCTCCAGATGCCTGTGGCCATCTGTCACTATTGGCCTCAACTCCCTTGTTCTCTCTCCTTCCCCTAACATCAAAGGAGCTCAAAATTTCTAGTAGCTTAAGTTGAGTCTTTGGGACACCAGTCCTCCATCTTCGTTGTTTTTGGACTCTCCAAAAAAAGTCACCTTCCTTGTCCCAACATCATGTCTCTCAACCTCTTGGCTATCATACAGGGAGGGGTATGAGCTTTCGTATTGGGTACAAAAGCCTTTAGTTGAATTCAAAGGACTAATTTTGAAAAAAGAATTGGTAAAAATTAGTCAGATGGAAAAGATGTGGCTACCTTCAAATGTGTAATTATTGCATGCACATTTATTTTGTTTTCTGAATGCAATGGAGCATTGAAATATGAGCCATTAAAAACTACAACATGCACGTTATCAGAGACGTTAATAGTTTTGTTTTCATGCATTGAAACAAATGCATGTTGTCTATCTAAAGGAAACATGGTGGCAAAATTAATAGATGTAGAGAGTTTATTTGGGCCCAATTTGAAGACTGCAGCCAGGAGGATAGATTCAAGTTGCCCTGCATCTATCTAGGTTAACTTAGCAGAGTGAGTTAAAAGGAATGAAAAGAGATAGTTCCTAAGTTGTTTACAAGAATATACACTAAAATAACATAAGGCTATATTGATTGACTACACATTGTTCTTTGTATCACAAATTCTAGGAACATGAAGAAAATGGGCGAGGCAGCTAGTCAGCAAACTACAAGGGAGATAAGAAAGAATAAAGTGCCTTTAAACAACGGCTCCAAAGGATGGTGGCCAGGGGCATCACTGAGGCCCCGTATTCATGTGTTCTGGGCCTGATAAATTTTACTTACTTCACATAACTCACACTGCTCTGAGCTATTTTTCTTTTCTGAATATTTTAATCTAAATTAGATATTTCTAAGTAATAGTTTGTTATTTTAATGTATATTCTTTTATATCCCTCTTTGATATTGTGAAATATACATGTGGTCGCCCTCATTATTTTCTGACCTATAACTTGTAAACTCCTTGAGATTTCTAGAATGATAAGAATGTCTTTTTTAATGCTACAAATGTCTTTTTATGCTAATAAAATGACTTGTGGCTGGGTTTCCTCTATAATCTCAAAAGAGGAGTTGGTTGTCAGGCAAACCAACTATGTGATTAGAGGTTTTGGACATTTGGTTCCACCTCTCACCTCCTGGGAGAAGAGAGAGGATAAAAGTTGAATTATTAAGCCAATGGCTAATCATTTAACCAATCATGCTTAGTTAATGAAGCTTCCATAGAACCCAAAAGGATTAAGTTCTGAGGGATTATGGGGAGGTTCCTAGAGAGTGGCACGCCCAGAGAGAACATGGAAGCTCCTTCTCCCATATCTCACACTAGGCATCTCCTATCTGGCTGTTCATCTGTATTCTTTGTAACATCATTTATAATAAACTGGCAAACATAAGTGTTTTCCTGAGTTCCATGAGCTATTCTAGCAAATTAAACCCAAGGAAGGGGTAGTGGGAACCCCAATTTATAGCAAATGGGTCAGAGGTATAGATGACAACCTGCTGCTTGTGATATGTACCCAAAGTGGGGGTAGTTTTGTGGGTCTGAACCCTCAACCTCTGTCTCTGATGCTATCTTCAGGTAGGTAATGTAGGAATTGAATTTAATTAGAGGACACAGAGCTGGTATTTGCTGAAGAACTGATTGATTGCTTGGTGTTTGGGGAAACAGCCATACATATCTGAGGTCACAGAGGTATTCTGTGTTGTGCAAATGTGGTAGGAAGGACAGGTATTTTTTCTACTCACCCTTTCTTTCCTTTTTTTTTTTTTTTTTTTTTTTTAAATACATTATCTCGCTCTTGTCACCCAAGCTGGAGTGCAATGATGTGATCTTGGCTCACTGCAAACTTCACTTCCTGGCTTCAAGTGATTCTCCTGCCTCAGCCTCCCAAGTAGCTGGGATTACGGGTGCTCACCACCACATCCAGCTAATTTTTGTATTTTTAGTAGAGACGGTGTTTCACCATGTTGGCCAGGCTGGTCTTGAACTCCTGACATCAGATGATCCACAAGTGTTGGCCTCCCAAATACTTACCTTTTCTATTAGTTTTATGTTTACATAATTTTGTCATTTTTATACTATATTCCTCTTACAATTTTCTAGTTGAGTTGGGAAATAATCTATTAAATCAGATAAATCTTCTCATCTACCAACTGCGAATACCATTACAGATAAATACATTTTGCAAAGTATATTTTCTCTAAATAAAAAGTAGCATTTTCTACAATAAAATTTACTTTTACAAGTATTGATTCATGAAAATATTGTGATGAGAGCGTCACGGCAACCTCACCCTATATTTCTCTTAGGGGAAACGGCTCAGTATTTCTTAAATTACTATCCAAAGCAACTTTATGGAATATAACTACTGTTAAAAAAAAGATAATCCACTGCATATCATCATTAAACTCTTTTTATGTATGGAACATTGTAGTTCTGAATAAAACTTTGAGGTCTTATCAGGCATTTTTCTATTACATGACTTCTGATTCTTTCATATTTGATTATTGATTATTGGGAGTTAGCAAAGAAATTAGAGTGCTCTACCCATACAAAAGAGTTTAACTACATTTTATATACAGTAGATTATCTTTTTTTTTTTACTGTAGTTATATTCTATAAGGTCACTTTAGATACTAATTTAGCAAATACTGAGCCACTAGTCCTAAGGTAAATACAGGGTGAGATGGCTGTGAAGCTCTCGTCATGTTTTCATCAACCAATCCAACATAATTTTGTTTTAAATCAGCTTCTGTTAAAGACACCTCATTATATATATGGATTGGTTAGTGCAATATATATATAATGACATGTTTTATATATAAATATACATATATAGTACAAATAACTCATTATGTGCAATATTTATAAGGAAACATTAGTATATAATGTTTATATACTTATTTCCTTATAAATATGTGCAATATTTATAAGGAAACATTAGTCAAACAGGGTCTCACATTTTACTGACTCTGGGTAATAGGACCAAGACATTCTTTGGCTTTTGGCCTAAATAAACAGTGCTATCCACTATGTTGATTTCATCAATCATCAACTTATGAATCCCATAAATGTAGTGAAGTTTCCATCTTTTTCATAGTTTCATCATGCACTGTAGATGCTATTGTAGCACTTTTCAGAGCATTCTCAGGTAAAGATCAGTGAATTTCCCCTTCTTATCTCTGGGTGTATGCTATTGTTGATTTACAGACATTGAACTCACATCAACAACATTGCATTGCATGCCTACCAAAGTCTATCTAATGCTCATTTTCTCTGTAAGGCACATCATAGTCTTCTTGCACTTTGGAACACTAGACGGCACTTCAGCCCTACTCTTTAGGCTGAAAGAGAAACAGAAAATTCACTGACAAAAGACACAAGAATAATGTTTCTAAATAGATGACAAAATGACACTCATTTACCACATGAAAGCTGAAATCAGAAGGTTAAGCCAGGCGTGGTGGCTTACGCCTGCCTGTAATCTTTGGGAGGCCAAGGCTGGTGGATCATCTGAGGTCAGGAGTTCGAGACCAGCCTGGCCAACGTGGTGGAATTCTGTCTCTACTAAAAATACAAAAATTATCCGGGCATGGTGGCAGGTGCTTGTAACCCCACCTACTTGGAGGCTGAGGCAGGAGAATCACTTGAACCTGCGAGGCGAAGTCTGCAGTAAGCCTAGATCGCACCATTGCACTTTAGCCTGGGTGACAAGAGCAAGACTCTGTCTCAAAAAATAATAAAAAAATTAAAAGGTGAGCACTGCCTGTTCCACCTTATCTATGAACATGCATGCCCTATTACTTAAAATTTTTGCCACCCTGAAAAGCCCAAGAGTAATGATTTTGGGGTTACACATTTCTCTAGAAGGACAGGGTTCTCTAGAAAGACAGAACTAATAGGATATATATATAGTATATTATTATATACATTATATATAAATATGTAAAATATAATATATACAATTATATATAAATAATAGTATATATACTATTATTTTAGTATTTGTTTTATTTCTGTATGTTTTAGTGAGTTTATATATATGCGTGTGTGTGTGTGTGTGTGTGTGTGTGTGTGTATATATATATATACATGAGTTTATTAAGCATTAGCTTGCACAATCACAAGGCCCCACAATAAGGTGTCTGCAAGCTTGAGGAGCAAGGAAAGCCAGTCCAAAATTGAAGAATTTGGAGTCCAATGTTCAAGGGCAGGAAGCATCCAGCATGGGAAAAAGATGCAGGATGGGAGGCTAGGTCAGTCTCTTTTTCACATTTTTCTGCCTGCTTTATATTTTTCTGCTGATTAGATGGCGCCCACCCAATTAAGGGTGGGTCTGCCTTTCCCAGCCCACTGACTCAAATGTTAATCTCCTTTGGCAACACCATCACAGACACACTCAGGATCAATCCTTTGTATCCTTCATTCCAAATTTGTTGAGACTCACTACCATCACACACATGTAGGCACATCCACAAATATGGATTCTGTTAATAATGAGGACCAACTATTTTAAGATCTTTTTAAAAATAGATACAAAGAACATAAATCAGATACCAACACTGCCTCTTAGAAGGAGAATCCAGTTACCTGAGTTATGCTTACTCAGTAGAGGAAGGAGAAATGGACAAGGACAGAAACACACAGAAATCACATGAGATACCAGTTATTTCTGGCTTTTGTAAAGACAGTAGTAAATCAAAGCACATACACAAAAAGGGCAAGAAAGCTGCATGTTTAAGTCTAGATGTCCTTAGCAGAGATGAACGTATATAAAAGTTAAAACAAAAAGTAATTTTTAATCACATATTAAATAGTAAAAAAGAATATGTGGTTAAAGACTTATTGGCCATTATGGGTATCAGAGACTATAATTCTTATTTTATTATGCATATATATAACTTTAAAGGCTTCAGGTTTTAAGAACAACAAAAATAGCTGTGAATTAAGTTTGGGACAGGCTAGACATCAAAGTCCAGCCTCTAATAAGCCTATCATTTGTAATGCAAATATTAAAAAAGAGCATTCCACTGTTTAAATAAGATGAATAATTGTCACAATGTTTTTATTTATCTATAAAGCTAAGAAGTCATTGAATATGAATGTTATTTTTTAATTCTAATTTCCTGTTTTATTGTTAGTTTGTTAGTTATAACCAGAAGAACATTAGTCACTTAATATATAGTGATTTAAAAATCATAACAAAAAGAATTTTTAAGAATAACACTCTAAGACAATTTTAAAAACCAAAAAAAGGGGCCTTATAAAAGGAAACTACAGAAAATGGATTAACTTCACATTTTTCATGAAGGTAAAGTAATTTAATATTAAGAAAAAGTATTATAAATTTTACATCACAAATAAACCAATAGGAAATTATTTCTATAAACATTGAAGAAGAATCTTTTAGTGTACCCAAGAAGGATTCTGATAGAAGCAGGAGGCAGATAAATTCCTAGGCAGACAGGGGAGGGTCCTCAGTGAAACTCAGCCCTCAAACCAAAGACAAATTAAAGCCTTAAAACCAAGCTGTCATTTCCAGGTAAAGTCCCCGAACAGAGTGTGAACTTCCTTGATGCCTTTTAACCAATCAAGTGGTACTTTTTCCAGGCCGTCCATGGAGCAATCAGCATGCACTCCCCCATTCAGAGCACATAAATTCCCTGGACTCAGTCACACCTTGGGACTACCCTCCTTCAGGTAGGGGCTACACACTTCAGGTCCCTTCTCTCCTGAGAGCTGTTCTGTCGCTCAATAAAACTCTTCTATGCCTTGCTCATTCTTCAGTTGTCCATGTAACCTCATTCTTCTTGGACATGGCACAAGAACCTGTAACCCACAGAATGGCCTGTGCAAAAGGAGCTGTAATGCTTGTAGCCCTCCCACCCTTGCTGGAACCGGATGGCTGCCCCACATGACTGAAGCAGTGGCAGGGCTGGGCCAGCCTAGTAGCCGTGGGCTGCGGCATGCTGGTGGGACTGAATGAACTGGTACACGCCCATTCACTGAAGCATGTGAACAACGGGAATGAATGAACTGTGACACAAATAAGCTGTGACCCTTCTGGGGCCCAATCCTCAGGATTCCCTGAGGCAGAGCTGTATCACTTCCTTAGGGGCTCCATGGTTGCTGGCATCTCCAAGATTTTTAAGTGCCATTGCATTCCCTCATCCAGTCTCTGGTGTCCAAGGCAGAAGCCACTTGCAGTATGCCTGGTCCAGCTGTAGCCTCACACGGAGCTGATGCCTGGAGCTGCCTGCTCTGCTACAGCAACAGGCATACCTGGCTATGTGCCATGGCCAGTGTGCGCTCACACACCCTCATTGCACCATGTTTGGCTCACCTGCAGCAGGTGTGAAATCCAGGCTGGTAGCGTAAGCTGAGCACAGCCTGCTTGGCCAAGTGGGTGGAGCCAGCCCAGTGGTCACTAGAAAACCTCCACCAGAGACCCTACTGACCACAGAAGTCTACAGCTGATGAAGCAGTACCAAAAGGATCCTCTGTCATTTCTAAGTATGAAGCCTGTACTCTAATCATTGTTGGCCATCTCTGCTCTTTCTCTGTTCAGAATGCTGTTACTCTCACCCATACATAGGTACATATTTCTGTATATTTTAAGTGATATTATTTAGAGATATCATTCCCAGTATTTTAATCTAAAACAAAAAAAAAAATAAAACCTTTGTCACCATCTATAGTTTTCCTATAAAATAATCAGCTGTTTTTCTGGTGGCTAATCTCTGAAGATTTACAGGCTGTTCTTTCTACCTCTCTCCTTCCACGAACAATTGAACATATTTGTTCATTTAAATTCTTGTTTCACTTTGGGAAAGCTTAGCTTACCTTCATAGTTATAATTTTTTTTACCTCTACTCTATTTATAGGTACCAGATTTCACCTTTTTATTCTAGAGCATGCCATTCTGTTCTGCATTTACTTGATTACAAGTTTCCTTCTCTAAAATATGTATTGTGGGGCATGAATTATGTCTCATTTCTTTTTTCTTCTATCTGAAATGTCTAGAGTGACAATACATAGTTATTATATTATAAAGACAAACCATCCATAAGAAATTAATAACTGGTCTCAAATTTTTAATAATATCGAAATCGGTTTTTAAAGCATGCAATGGTTTTTAAACATAGTATTCTATTATTTTTTGATTTTTTTCTAACATTCTCCTGATAATGATATTTATTTTGTCCATTGCTTCATAGGCACCTCTACCCTGAAAAGCAGGCCATAATGAAAATAGCTAGGTTGCTTATTCTTGATTGTTTAGTGACTATAAGGACTCAATCAAGTGGAGGATAAGATAATTATGCAATCAATCTGGGTAGGAAAATAGCAACCACACAATGACTCTTTCTTTAAGTCATGCAAAATAGCTTTGAAACAAATCTAGAATTTGCTAATTATGGTTAAACTTTTTTCTTAAGTTGTATGACTTAGCAGCCAGAGTTCATTTTCAACCCTAGAGCTAAAAATTCTCATTGTTATGTATTTTAAAGGGAACTTTACAGGCTTAAAGTTAAAATCATGACTGATGGAGTGTTGGCAAGATTTCACTTCTAATTCTTCCAGGACTTAAATTCATTATAATAATTCTAATTAGAATAGTTATGAAAATTGAAGTACATTCTCTGCAGTTCAGAAGGTGGTGCATTTGCAATCCCTGTCAAAATATTATTTTTCAATATTATTGTGAATAATAATTTTAAATTTAACAAGTACCGTTCATAAAATACACATTTATAAATAGCAGGCCTGTTTCTATTACTTCCAACACAGCAATTCATAATGTAATGGAGGGAAGGTAAAATGATATCTAATCTCATTTTCTTTCCAAAGTCCAAAATCCTTTGTCTATTCAATTCCATATTCAGAACATTAAGTAAAATAAGAAGAAAAGTTTCTTCCTGCCACTGACTAGAAAAATCGATGAAAGAAGAGAAGAAACAACTTTAAAGAGTTATATTTACAAAAATGAGAGTTTTTATAGAATAAGGAGAATTTTAGTATTGCAGTTCACCTAGTCCTTCATATCTGTAACATTAGATATAAAGGAGGGTGACGATATCTAGACGTTTAAATCCTAACTCATCCTCCATAGCACCTCACTGTAGTTTGTGTCTCAATTCAGTTTCTTGATAGACTTCTCATGCACTAATTATTATTCTCACACACTTATCATGATTGACATGCATAGTTTCAGAACCCAATGTCAATGTCACTACTAAAAACCTATATTAGTGAGCTGCTGCCTAAGTCATGAACTCTGCTTGTTTCTGGGTCTTGTCAATTGAACTTGATTGGGTTTGTTTTTCAAAGTGTTGAGAGTCTGTCTAGGAACTCACAAATAAATAGATTACCTATTTTAAAAACTAGGAAGTTGTATAAAAAACACAACAGAACCGTGGAGGAACATATTGTACCCGAGTCCCTAAGGGACTGAATTATGTAAGAAGAGATATTTGAATAATGAGAATAAACTTGCCAAAGAATGAAGGTAGAAAGATTATCATCACTTTTGAAAGAAATAAAGAAAAAGGATATGAACACTACCAAGAGAATATGGGACCAGTAATTGGTTTGGGGCCTGAACATTTAAAAAGCATTTGACTAACATCAAGTACAGAGTAAGGGTAATCCTCATACTCTCTGCTTCAATGACTAGGTCAGAATAGTATCTTTGTACTCAAATATGCATTAATACAGTGGAGCTGACATAAGGCATATTTTAACAAAATATTCTGTAGAACAAAGAAAAAAGCAAAGCAATTCTAAGCACCAAAAATGTCTACAAAAGAAAATTATTTATAAATAATTACACTGTTTGGTGCCTTAAGAAGTTGTAGCTTGTTCCTGTGACAGAGCTTCCAGAGGTAATAGGCACGCCTACCATTTTTAAGCTCTGCACTGCCTGCCCTGCTGCCCTGAAGCTCAGTAGGGAGCAAAGCACTTAAGGCCTATCATTAACCTCCAGCATCATGCAACTGCCTTATGGAAAAGCACAGAGGGGTTTCCATAGCTATCCCTGCTCCAGCTACTCCTCATTGGATGGGACTGCTTCATCTCAGACCCCAGCGAGCCCACACCTACCTGGGCTCTTAGACCAGTAGCAGCTCTGCACTTCCCTGGGGCAGGGTTCCCAGAGGGAACAGATAGGACTGCCATTCTGCCACTCCACAGCCCCTGCCTCGGCTGCTGTAAGGCTTAACAGGGAGTGAAGAGCTTAAGGACCATTGTGGATTTCCAGAACAGTGCATCTGCATTATGAAAAAGCAGCCAGACTATTTTCCACCTGGTTCCTTGCCTCTGTTACTCCTCACTGTACAGGGCCTCTCAACCTGGGCCTCCAGCACAACCACCCTGCCTCTATCTGAACACTTCCGTTAGTGGTGGCTTCCAGAGACAATACACAATCAGTCTGCCATTGCAGCTGCAATAGAACTTCCCTTGTTGCCCTCAGACTGGGGAAGGAACAAAGAGCGTGACTGCCTTACTTGCTCCTCCAGCATGCCAGAGTCACTGTATGAAGTGGAGCCCAGCCTCTCTTCCCTGGGAGACACCGACCCACTGCTCTTTACCAGGCAGGACTCCAGCTTGGCCCTGCAGTGTAGCCACCCCATCTCTGCCTGAACATTTCTACTGGCAGTGGTTCTGTGCTTCTCTGGGGTGGAGCTCCCGGAGGCAATTGAAATTCCATCTGCCACTGCCACTGCCATAGTACGACCCTTGCTGCTCTTAGATTGGGGAAGAACAAAGATTATGATGGCTTTACATGCACCTCCAGCATGCTGCAGCTGCCCTACAGAGAAGAGCCAGTCTGTCTTCCATGTGATCTCCCCGCATCTGCTCACCACTATGTAGAGTTCCCTAGATTGGGCCTGCAACACAGCTGCCCCAACTCAGGCTGATCATTCCCACTGTGTTTCTTTGGGGTGGAGCACCAAAAGACAAGTGAAAGGCCCTCTGCCATGGCCTCTTCCAAGATCTCTGCCCTTGCTGCCTGCAAGCCAAGGAAGAAACATAAATCCTGAGCTTGTCCCAGGGCTATGGTGTGCAGCCCATGGTTTGAGCGGGAGAGGAGCTCACACTCTCAGAGTACTGAGAGGGAGCACAGCTGCAAATGCAAGAAAATACAGGGGAACCAAGTGGCTGAGCAAGAGCCTACCTTCTAGCCATTAAGTTTAAGCACCATCTATGGGATCATAGCCCAAAAATTAACACCAGAAATATTTTGCTAATGTACTCCCCTACCATCAAACCAAGGACAAAAATTCAGTGACAAACACAGATCCTGTGCAAAGCTTCAGCCCTCTGAAAACATCCAGAAATGAAGACAACTGACTATCCTCAAATTATACTATAGTTAAAGGAACATCAGCCCACATGAATGAGAAAGAACTGGTGAAAAAGTCTGGCAACTCAAAAAGCCAGAGTTTCTCCTTTGCTTCAAACACTGCACTGGCTCCCCAGCAACAGTTCTTAACCTGAAGGAAATGGCTGAAATAACAGACATAGAATTCAGGATCTCGATGGCAACAAAGATCATCGAGACTCAGGAGAAAGTTGAAACACATTCCTAGCAATCTAAGTTATCCAGGAAAATGATTCAAGAGATAAAAGCTGAATTGTCCATTTTAAGAACAAACCAAGCCAAGAGATAAAAATGAAAAACTAACTACAACAATTCTTAACACAATTGGAGGTATTAACAGCAATTCAGACCAAAGTGAAGAAAAAATCTCTCAGCTTGAAGGCAGGTTCTTCTAATTAACTCAGTCAGCCAGAAATAAAGAAAAAAAAGAATTTTTAAAAAAGGAACAAAGCCTTTGTGAAATATGGAAATATGTAGAGACAAAATCTACTACTCATTGGCAACCCTGAAAGAGAGGGATAGAGAGCGAGCAACTTAGAAAACATATTTGATAATATTGTGGCCGACAATTTCCCCTATGTTGCTGGAGAGGTAGGCATATAAATTCAGAAAATTCAGAGAGCACTTTTGAGACATTATATAAGATGACCATAATCAAGACACACAGTCATCAGATTATCCAAGAATGACATGAAAGAAAAAATATTAAAGGCAGCTGAAGAGAAGGGGCAGGTCACCTAAAAGGGAACCCCATCAGGCTAACAGCAGACATTTCAGCAGAAACTACAAAGCTGGAGAGATTAGTGGTCTATATTCAGCATCCTTAGGTACAGAAAAATTCCAGCAAATAATTTCATATTCATCCAAATTAAGCTTCACAAATGAAGGAAAAATAAAATCCTTTTCAGACAAGTAAATATAAGTGAATTCATTCTCATCAGGCCTGCTTTACAAAAGGTCCTTAAAGGAGTGCTAAACATGAGAATGAAAGACCATTACCTATCACCACAAAAATACACTCAAGTGCATATGCCTTCTATGCCATAAGGCAAATACAAAATTAAGTACAAATAGCAAACAGCTAACAATGTGATGTCAGAATCAAATCTACACATATCAATATTAACCTTGAAAGTAAATGAATTAAAAGTACCAACTTAAAAGGCATGGAGTGGCAAGTTGGATAAAGAAGCAAGAGTAATTTTTATGCTGTCTTCAAGAGACCCATCTCACATGCAAGGACACCCATGGGCTCAAAGTAAAGGGATAGAGAAAGATCAATCAAACAAATGGAAAATAAAAAGAGCAGAAGGTGGATATTCTTATTTTAGACAAAACCAACTTTAAACAAAAAAAATCATTGAAAAAGACAAAGAAGGACATTACGTAAAGGTAAAGTCGACAGGAAGACTTAACTATTCTAAATGTACATGCATCTAACACTGGAACAACAGATAATATAAAATTCTTAGAGACTTATGAAAACTTGAATAACCACACAATAATCCTAGGAGATGTCAACCCCCATTGACAGTGTTGAACAGATCATCAAGGCATAATGCTAACAAAGATATTCAGTACCTAAACTTAACTCTTGACTAAATGAACCTAACAGGCAATTACAGAACAGAACAGTCCTCCCAACAAAAAGAGAATATACATCCTTTTTTTTTGAGACAGAGTCTTGCTTTGTCACCCACGCTGGAGTGCAGTGGCATGATCTCTGCTCACTGCAAGCTCTGTCTCCCGGGTTCATACCACTCTCCTGCCTCAGCCTCCCTAGTGGCTGGGACTACAGGTGCCTGCCACCATGCCCAGCTAATTTTTTGTATTTTTAGTAGAGACGGGGTTTCACCATGTTAGTCAGGATGGTCTCGATCTCCTGACCTTGTGATCTGCCCGCCTCGGCCTCCCAAAGTGCTGGGATTACAGGCCACCGCGGTGAGCCACCGCACCCGGACAGAATATACATTCTTATCTGCACGTGGCACATGCTCTAAAATTTGCCACACATTCAATCATAAAGCAATTCTCAGCAAATTAAAAACACATACACACTCGTAACTACAGTACAAAAAATAAAAAATAAAAATAAATACTGAGATGATCTCTCAAAACCATACAATTAAATTGAAATTAAACAATCTGTTCCTGAATGACTATTGGGTAAATAATAAAATTAGGGCAGAAAGCAAGAAATTCTTTGAAACCGTTGAAGACAAAGATGAAGCATACCAGAATCCCTGGGACACAGCTAACACAGTAGTAAGAGGAAAGTTTGTAACACTAAACACCCAGATTAACAACTTAAAAAGATCTCAAATTAACATCCTAATGTCACAACTAGAGGAACCAGGAAAACAAGAGCAAAGCAACCCAAAAGCTAGCAGCAGAAAAAACATGACCCGAATCACAGCTGAATTGAATGAAATTGAAATGTAAAAAGCCATACAAAAGATAAACAAATTTAGACTTTCGTTTTTGAAAGGATAAATAAGATCAATAGTTCCCTAGCTATACTCATAAAGAAAGAAAGAGAAAATTCAAACAAACACAGATGAAAATGACAAAGGAGACATTGCCACTGACCCCACAGAAATACAAGAAACCCTCAGAGACCATTATGACACTTCCATGCACACAGACGAGAAAGCCTAGAAGAAATGGACAAACTCCTGGAAGCATACCACCGTCTAAGACTGAACCAGGAAGAAATGGAAACCCTGAACAGACCAATAACAAGTTACAGAATTGAATTGGTAATAAAGAGCCTACCAACTAGAAGCAGCTCAGGATCCAACAGATTCACAAATTCTATCAGATATATGAAGAAGAGCTGGTACCACTCCTATAGAATCTACTCCAAAAAATTGAGGAGGAGAGATTCCTCCCTAATTCTATGAGGTTGGAAGCCTTCTGATATTAAAACCCAATAGAGACACAACAAAAAGGAAAACTTCAAGCTAATATCTCTGATTACCATAGAACCAAAAATCTCAATACAATACTAGCAAACTGAACCCCATAGCACATTAAAAAGCTAATCCACCACTATTAAGTGGGCTTTAGACCTGGGATGCAAAGTTGCTTCAACATATAGAAATCAATAAATGTGATTCATAACATAAAAAGAACTAAAAACAAAAACCATATTATCTCAATAGGCACAAAAGAACTTTCAATAAAATTCAACATCTCTTCACATTAAAAACTCTCAATAAACTAGGTATCGAATGAACATACCTAAAAATAATAAGAGCCACCTATGTCAAACTCACAGCTGAAGAGGCAAAAGCTGGAATTATTCTCTTTTAGAAGTACAACAAGACAAGGATACCCACTCTCAGTACTCCTATTGAATATAGTGCATTTGTTGTGCAGAAACTCATTAATTTAATTGGCTCATGCTTGTCAACTTGGGCTTGGCCTGGGGCTCATGCGGCTTGGCCAAAAAATTATTTGCCAAGGCCTGTGTCGCATAGGGTATTTTCTAAGTTTTTATCTAGAATTTTTATAATTTGAGGTATTAAATTTAAATCTTTAATCCATCTTGAGTTAATTTTTATATATAGTGAAAAGTAGAAGTCAAGTTTCATTCTTCTGCATATGGATATCCAGCTATCTCATTACCACTTATTGATAGGGAGCCCTCTCCCCATTTCATATTTTTGTTGACCTGGCCAAAAATCAGATGACTGCGGATGTACAGCTTTGTTTCTGGTTTATCCATTCCTTTCCATTGGTCTGTTTTTGTAACAGTATCATGCTGTTTTGGTTACGATAACTTTATAATACAGTTTGAAATTGTGTAGTGCGATGTCTCTGACTTTGTTCTTTTCATTTAAGATTGCCTTGATTATTCAGGCTCTTTTTTTGGTTCCACATGAAAGAATCTTTTTATTAACTCTGTGAAGAATGACATTGGTAGTTTGATAGGAATTACAGTGAAACTCAAATTTGCTTTGGGCAGTATAGCCATTTTAATAATATTGATTCTTCCAATCCATGAGCATGGAATGATTGTCCATTTGTTTATTATGTCTCTGATTTCTTTCATCAGTGTTTTGTAGGTATTCTTGCAGAGATCTTTCACCTACTTGCTTAGCTGAATTACTAAGTATCTCATTTTATTTGTGACTATTGTAAATGGGATTGTGTTCTTGATTTGACTCTCATTCTGGACATAGTTGATATACAGACATTTTATTAATTTTTCTACATTGATCTTGTATCCTGAAACCTTATAAAACTTCTTCATAAGTTGAAGTAACATTTTGGTGAAGTCTTTAGGGTTTTCTAGCTATAGAATTGTATCACAACAGAGAGAGATAATTTGACTTCTTTACCTATTTTAATGCCTTTTATTCTTTTCTTTTGCCTGATTGCTCCAACAAAATTAAAAGGAAAGTCATATGGTTATCCAAATAGATGCAGAGAAGTGTTGTAATAAAATCCAACACCCCTACATGATAAAAAATAAAAATCCTTGACAGACTAGACACCAAAGGAACATCCTCAAAATAATAAGAGCCATTGATGACAGACATGCAGCCAACATCATACTGAACAGGCAATAGCTATAACCATTCCTGCTTTAGAACTGAAACAAGACAAGGATACCCACTCTCACCACTTCTTTTCAACATAGTACTGGAAGTTATAGCCATTACATGAGTTTTTGGAACTAGAAAACTAATTATTGCTGGAAAAAAACTATAAAAGTAGTTGCCTTTGCTAGCGCTCAGAAAAGACTTGATTAAAAAAAACCATGAGAAAATTTTCTGGACATTATTAATGTTGTGTACCTTGGCAAGGGTTAGATTACATAAGTAGATGCATATGTCAAAAGGCAGCCAATATAAACATTTTATTGTATGTAAATTTTATTTCAAAAGAAAGAAACTGTAAATAAAGACTTAGCACTAGCTAGTAGTATACATGCTAGACTATCAAGGGTGAACTGTAGTTATGTCTGAAAATTAACTTGAAATTCTTTTTAAAAATTTAAATGGATTGATACAGGGATAGAAAAATAACTAAATTGATAGATATGTGATAAAACAAATGCAGTCAAATATTAACAGTAGAATCTAGGTGATGGATATGGATGGTCATTTCAAAGTTCTTTTATATTTGCTGTTTGAATATTTTCATAAAAACATATTGAAAACATTAAACATATCTCGACACTGACAAAGTTATTCTATTCCTAAGAAGTTACCTAAGAAAGATGAAAACATTTATGCACAGAGCATGCTGTACAAGAACATTTAAAGCAGCCAATAAGTGGAAAAAGCCCTGGTACTCATATGCAGGTAAATGGATAAACAAATTATGTTAATATTTATACAATGGAATAACATTGAGCAATAGAAATGAACAATCTACTCATATATGCAACATTTGCATAAATCTCAAAAACATTATATTGGATGAACAAAATATAGCACAAATTAGTACGTATTGAATGATTTTCAAATACATGAAGTAGTACAACAGTCAAAATTAAGTTTCAATAATACAATTCAGTGTAGCAGTCACCTAAAGGATTGGGGATCTTTGCTTGGTGATGGAAGCATTCTATACTTTGCATGGAAACTTGGGTTACATACGTATACAGATTTATCAAAACTGATTTCACTGTATACTTATGATCTGTGTATTTAAGCATATTTAAATCATACCTAAATTTAAAAAAAAAACGAAAAGAAATGTGTGTATGTGTGTCTATAACTGGAATTTCAAAGGTTCAAGACGCTCTAACATATATATTAAGAGCACATTAGGACCATATTTATCAAACTATAATGTGCACATAAATAATCTGGTGATTTTGTTATGCAGATTCTGATTCATCCATTGGGGATGTGGTTGTTTTGCATTTTTAATAAACTTCCAGGTCCTACTAACAATACTACTGATGTACAGATTGCACTTTGATTATAGCAAGGGTTGGAGATGGAGACGTTAAAGCCAAAGAAAAATAATAATAGAGCAAATTGCTGCCTGCAAATATTAAAAGCACTCTCATGCAGGCTGGCTCTATGAGGCCGAAAGATCACGAGGTCAGGAGATCGAGACCATCTAGTTGAAACCCCGTCTCTACTAAAAATACAAAAACTTAGCCGGGCGAGGTTTAAGCACATGAGGCAGGAGAATGGCGTGAACCCGGGAGGCGGAGCTTGCAGAGCTGAGATCCGGCCAATGCACTCCAACAGAGCGATACTCCGTCTCAAAAAAAAAAAAAAAAAAAAAAAAAAAAAAGAAAGAGGGTTCTATTTATCACATAGAAGTAAATATAAACTATTTATCAAGAAGTAAATATTTGATCAATGTAAATATATAACTTTAAACAATTGGATATTCTTAATAATGCAAATTGTTGTTTTGTAATAATTGTGGCTCGAATTGATCCAGAAGGGACTTAATAACTCTTAAGAATATAGCAGAAGTCTGGCACACTGGCCCATGTCTGTAGTTGCAGCTACTCAGGAGGCTGAGGGACAGAGGATCACTTTAGCCCAGGTGTTCAAGAGCAGCCTGGACAACATAGTGAGACACCTGTCTCTTAAGAAAAAACAAACAGAAAAACTAAAAAAGTTTAAACATATCTCTACATTGTGTGTGTGTGTGTGTGTGTGTGTGTGTGTGTGTGTGTGTGTGTGTAATTCTGGATCAACAGTCAATTAAATGGTCTCTAAATCCCTATCATGTTTATTATTTTATCATCAGGGTGAGGAAGATGCAGCTATTACAAAATAGATGTTATAACAAATCTACAACTTGCATGTATTTTGAATCCAAGAATATGAAAATGATTTGCACTTTTTAGTCAAGTATATAGACCCTTCAGAAAGTTTCATGGTTTTTTTTATATTTAGTTTAACCAAAAATGTTAATATAATTAACGGAAATAATAAGGTTTCCTGGCTTCATTTAAGTATTTTGATAGCACATCACAATAAAATGATCTTTAATCAAAATCTAATTGTATCATTAGAATTTAGTCTCTCTCATTGGTCACTGTGTCTCTTCTTTGAATTTATACATAATGTTAAATTGTATTACTCTAATGAGACATTCACATACTCTGCTCATGATGCTATCAGGAGAACTTACTTTTCCCTTTTCTGGCAAAAGACATGTTGTGCTACAACCAAAATAGCCTAATCTTGTTTCCCTTGTCACATTGAAACTAGGGCAATGTCATTCAGAAGAGTTAAGTATTCAGAAGATGTCCAAAATCACACAATTGTAACATTAAGTTACATCATTAAACTACCCAAGGGACCTGGCTGGCATCAATTGGTTTTATTCACAGTTTTCCACATTTAAACTTTATGTAAGTGCCTACAATATTCACTCATTCTAAATCTTACCAATCACAAGTGGAAGCAATGTTATATTTTTCAGATATCATTTTTAAATTTTTCAAATATATAATCATAAAACATTTTGAAGTATATAAACTTAAGATGCCATAAGTTGGGGAATACAGAAATCTGTAATATCTGTTTAACACATTTAACTTAAATATATACTTTCTTAAAATAGATGTCATAGATTATTAGGTTACCTAGGGAAGCTAAATAATGTTCTAATTTAAAATGAAGTTTTAAAAGTAAATTGTTCTTTTCAATTCATTAATATTGAAAAGGCACTATAATAATCGATCAAAATTCCAAGGAAAGAGTATAGGATGACTCTATTTGTTAAAATCCTTGAGTATTTTTTTTTGCTATAATAACATTTTGTCTTTAATTTTCTACTGTTTTTATTTACACTTTGTATTTGTTGCCTACTTTTCTAAAGAAATTAAAGAATGTCCTATTATAGACCACAAATGAAACACGTCACTTAGATTAAATGCATGAGAAAAAGAGAGACTTTTAATATTATACTAAGAAATATTTTTATTTAACCTGATTTTAATACTGTTTCCATCTTGACACAGAAACATAAAATTTACATTTAGGTATCAATTTATGAAAATACAAACAAAAAGAATGCAAGCAATAGACAGCAAGGAACATTTTTTTTTTCTTTTTTTTTCCCCTTAACAAAGTAAAAAAAAATTATGATTTCTTTGGATTTCTTTTCATGGTCAAAATCTGAAGAGTTATATTCAAATTTGTTAAATATCTTCTCATGCTTCTTTCTATTTTAATTATAAAAATCAACCCCCCAAATGACAACAATTATTATAATATCCTTAGCTACTGTGGTCTACATTTTATATCATGTTTCAGACAGATACTATTGGAGAAAATTAGGCTAATCTATCAATGCTTTCCTACGTTAAAGAAAAATGTTCAAAGGTTGGTAAATTCAGTTGTGTTAACTTAGAAGGAACATTTTGAAATTACTAGGTTATTGATTTGAAATATAATACTAGACAATAAGAAAGATGCAATAAAATTAATCCATTATATAGTATTTCGAATATATGTATTAATATGTGTAATATTTTTTAAAAGTAAAATGAAAATATTTTCCTAATTGTGTGATTAGTTTGGGTTATTTAGTAATGGTAATTCTGTTGAAAATAGTTTCATTTAAGAAGAAAGTGGGCATAACTGAAAATTATTTGATATGACTTATCAGGTGTATGGTTTTTATTAACAGATTGAGAGCAAATTAAAATATAGTTTAAATTGCCCAGAAGAAAATCATTTTAATTTGGAGGGTATTACAAATATTTCTTCGTGAAAAATTATATACAGCCTCAAATCAAAATCATCAACATGTCAAAATGCCTTTCTTTTAAAATAGTTTTTAACTTGTTGTGTTATTTGTTCACCAATAATTTTCCAAAGATTTTTTTTAAAAAGGCATTTAAAGCATGTGTAATCATCTATAAGGACATACAAATGTCCTTAAGAAATTCTTAAAAAACGAAGCGTTCAAAAGTGAAGAAAATGCCAGATTATATGTCACATTGCAATGTATGTTCTTATTTAGGCATCATCGTTACTGGGAAAGTTTGCCAAAACTGACAAAAATCTAACTTAAACAAGTTGAAGAAATATAAAAGAGATTGGTTGGAAGGATGCTGGGACATGTCAAAGAACTGAGGCACACACCAAACAATTAAACCCGTAAAAATCTGAAACCAGGGCAATCTTTGGAACTTCAGGGAAAAGAGCTGAATAGTTAGCCATGATTACCCTCTTTTTCTACATATTGTGACTCTTTCTTTGTCAGCATTTAAAAATTCCCCCAAATGTATTTCTCCATAATGCTATAATCACAACTAGAGTTTATGTAAGTTTAGCAAACTCAGTTCAAAGTATTAGATGAGATTTCTGCTTGGCACGGATTGAATTACATGCTGAAAATTGTGTCTGTCAAGGAAGTAAGATCAAAGATTAGGTAAAATATTCAACTTTCATTATACTCTTATGCCCTGAGAAAAATATGGAAAAAATGTTTTGTTCCCATTCACATCACACGTGGTTGTAAGTTACAGGAAAGTAGGGAGACAGGCAAAAGGAAACATGGATGTTATTTTTGGGAAACAAGAAGGGATTTTGGAAGTCAAAGTTGCAATTTCATCAACCAATAATGAGAAAAACAAAATGAGTCCTAAGCCAAATTTCTACACTCAAGATAAAAACGTTAAATGTATTTGAAGATATTGACAAGAATAACAAGAGAAACAAAAACAAGAAAGGGCAGATAAGTAGCTCATTTTAACAGAGATTATAGCTATGACAGGGGTTTAAAGAAGTAGAGAACAAGTTTAAGTTTGTCCTCAGCTAATGCGTTATACATCATTCAGACAGTGGTATTTGAAATGACTCTTAAAAATTAATGGCAACTGTCTACTTTAAGAAGGCGACCTCTGGTGGAGTGGACCTCATAGCAAGCCAGCATCTTGAATATAATATTTATTTATTGGGCTATTTAATTATAATTTATGCACTCCTTTACTCTTTTCTTCACCGAGGCTCAGGGAAGCTATGTAACATTTACTTTTTTTCTCTTTTTAAATTAAGGAATTTGTGCTTTTATATGTGAGAACTAATTGATAAGAGGTAGAAATATTTGTACACAAACAAGAAAGAGGAAAGCAATATCATGAGCTTTTGACGAAAAGTAATAATTCAAATATCACATATAAATTAAAACAGGTATGATACATGTATTCATTCAGTCTTAATTGATGCTATTCATACCCTTTTATAGCATTTTAAATATTTTTAACTTTTAACAAAGTTTTAAGAAGAAAACATTTTATGCATGTAGCAGAAAAAATACATTTTAAAGGTCAAAAACAAAAATTAAATGTTAGGGAGTATGTAGGAACTTCATACTTTCTGCAAAAATTGCCATGAACCTAAAACTCCTCTAAAAATTAAAGTCTATATATAAAAAAAACCTCTCACTTCTTGTGTCACTAAACCTCTTACTAATCCAGAGATGATAATCTTATTCCTAAAATTCCAAAAGTGTTTATGTAGTTAAATGTGTATAATTTCTATAGACATACATGTTACAGTTTTAAATGAGATTGTATTATACAACATGTTCTACAGTTTGTAGTTTTACTTAAATCCAGTGATTCATTTGAAATTGGTCCATCACCTTGTTTTCTTCTTTCTTTCTCTTTTCTTTTTTTTCTTTCCTCTCTCTCTCTCTCTCTCCTCTCTCTCTCTCCTCTTTCTCTCCTTCTGTCATTCCATCGGTCCTTCCTTCCTTCCCTTCCTTTTTTTTTTTTTTTTTTTGAGAAAGGGTCTTGCTCTTTTATCCAGCCTTAAGTGCAGTGGCATGATCAGAGCTCACTGTAGCCTTAACCTCTCAGGCTCAAGCAATCCTCTTACCTCAGCCTCCCAAGTAGCAAAGACTAGAGGCATGCCCAGCTAATTTACCACACCCGGCTAATTTTTTTTTTAACTTAGTGTGATTGGGTCTCCGTATGTTGCGTAGGCTGGTCCCAAGCTCCTGGGCTCAAGCTATCCTCACGTTTCAGCTTCCCAAAGTACTGAGACTACAGTTGTGGGTTACTGCACCCAGCCAGCTTCTTTGTTTTGAATAAGTGTATAGTATTCCATTTATCAAATGTACCATAAGTTATTTCATAAATACCCTATAGATTAACTTCTTCTATTTTTTCCTGCCTATTTATGCAATAAACACCCACATTTAGAGTTGTGGAATATATTTCTTTTAAATTTACTCTAGATGATCATGCTGTAAACCAAAGTGGCTGCAATAAGTCATGCTTTCACATGTGGTAAATCATCCTCTACTTTTGAATTAGAAAGACTCTTTAATATAGTAAACTCTCCCAAATTTACCTCTTTGGAGTAAGTTTGATGGAAATTACAGAATAACCAAAAGAACAACCTTGTAAACAATATATTAGGGGATCTCTACTGCTTGCATTGAATAACAGTTCTATGATTTTTTTTTTTGACGGAATTTCCCTCTCGTTGCCCAGGCTCGAGTGCAGTGGCATGATCTTGGCTCACTGCAAACTCCACATCTCAGGCTCAAATGATTCTCCTTCCTCAGCCTCCTAGGTAGCTGGGATTACAGGCACATGCCACCATGCCCAGATAATTTTTGTATTTGTATTAGAGATGGGTTTCACCATGTTGGCCAGGCTGGTCTCGAACTCCTGACCTCAGGTGATCCACCCGCTTCAGCCTCCCTAAGTGCTGGGATTATAGGCAAGCCTGAACCACTGCGCCTGGCTATGATTTGTTTTTGTGTAGACAATAGGAAACACCAGAGACATAAAATGAGAAACTTCCAAAGGTAAACAAATGGGCCATATTGGAAAAAAAAAAAGATTGTTTGAGTCTGGCTTCCAGTCATAGTTTCATTGCTAGTTTACCTCGTGATTAAGTGACTCACTTGAAATTTCTGGGCCTTGGTTTTTTCATGTGTGTAAAAAAGATCACTCTGGGCCAGGTGCAGTGGCTCACGCCTGTAATCCCAGCACTTTGGGAGGCCGAGGCAGGCGAATCACGAGGTCAGGAGATCGAGACCATCCTGTCTAACACGGTGAAACCCCGTCTCTACTAAAAATATGAAAATCAGCTGGGCGTGGTGGCGGGCGCCTGTAGTCCCAGCTACTCAGGAGGCTGAGGCAGGAGAATGGCGTGAACCCGGGAAGTGGTGCTTTCAGTGGGCAGAGTTCGTGCCACTGCACTCCAGCCTGGGCAACAGAGCGAGACTCCGTCTCAAAAAAAAAAAAAATAAAATAAAATAAAATTCAGTCTGTATACTGGGGAACATCCCTTCCAAACTGATACTATGTTGAAATTTAATGGAACTAATAACCCAACTACTTTGTTCATAAAATTACGTTGTCTAGTGGGGAAACATAAATTTTGTCATAACATAATGAAATACTACAATTTGTCTCATTAAGATTTCCAAGATGGAAATAAAAGCTGAGAGGGTCAAAATATTTTATTAGTTGAAGTATATTTTCTCTAGAATAGCAAAAACTCTACCAGAGAAAAGCTTCCAGTAAGAGCAACTGATTGTGGGATGGCATGAAGTTCTATGAATATTAGGATTAAAGACTAGGAGACAAAGACATAAGATTTTTGAATTAAAAAAAAGATGTTTAAAGTTAGTAATATCAGCTTTTATTTCTAGTATTTGATGATGTCCTTCAGTACTTGGGTTTAGACATTAAAGACATTAATAATTCTAAATATGAATAAGTGGTAATCTCTGAGTTAAGTAAACAATGTCTGAGACATCAATCTACTGTTCCTGCCACATGTTTGTTATTCAATCTTGTTGAATTTTTAAAACCTCTTGAAATTTAAATTGGCAAACTCTGACATAGTTTTAATAAAGCACTAGCAAAGGAGTTTCCTTGGAGAGTAAGAAATGTTTACATAGGAGTTACATTGTAATTAATATTAAAACATTCAGAGATACTGTGATTATTTGAATACACATTCTTTATAACTATAGCCACCATATCAATTTCCTTAAAAATACAACCCAGAAAAGGATTTTTGAAACATCTACATAAAAGGGACAATGAAAATCTTTATTCCAGTAGAAATAGAGATGCAGATTCTATATTAAAGCCATCATAATCATTGAGGTTTTAATTTACCTGACTTTAGGATTCTCATTTGAGGATATTAGTTCAACTTATGTACGTTTTATCTTTCTGGTTGAATATATCACAAATATATAAAATATATCATAAATCTGTGTTTAGATGAAAAAACACCTACTATATAAACAGTTATTTGCTTTATATCTAATAGTACAGTACATTTTTGCTATATAGTCTTATTGTCACTTTTGTTTTTTGTTTTGTTCTGTTTTGTTTGCTATTACCATAGTTGTATCACTGAAACAATACACTGCATTTTCTCAATTTTGAAACATCTATTCAGGAAATGACAACTTAAACTGGGCAAATCTGACCATAAAAATAAATGTAAGCACAATAAACACTTTTTAGAAAGCAGAAAATGTCTCATACACGAATCAAATAAATTTGCTTAATTGTGTTAGTGTTGTTAACTAATTATTAGACTTTTACCATTTTGAGTGGATTAATAACTTGCATCTTTGTAATTGAATTCACTAAAGTCACAAATCTTTAACTTCAGGGCCTGAAATCACACTGAAATTATATTAAAACATAACATTAACTTGATTTGTCATGGAATACTGGTCAGTGATGGGCAGAAATCAAACTGAACTGTTGTGCTGTTATTCACACTTTTTTCACATATTTACTTCATTAGCAGTTGTGTGTTTATATGTGTATGTGTATAATATGCATATTTCAAGGCAATTATCCTTAGCGGCTGAAATTATCAAAACTTTGGAGCCATTGACTATTATTCACATCAAATATATGAAGCATTTATTATATACAAAATACTACAATGAAAGTTTGTGGTAAACAATATTAAGGGCAGTTATAGGATGAGTTCTCACAGAGCTTAAAATTTAGTAATTCTAGCACTTTGGGAGACCGAGGCAGGCAGATCACCTGAGGTCAGGAGTTAAAGACCAGTTTGGCCAAGATGGTGAAACGCCATCTCTACTAAAAATACAAAAATTAGCCAGGTGTGGTGGCGGGCACCTGTAATCCCAGCTACTTGGGAGGCTGAGGCAGAGAACTGCTTGAACTCGGGAGGCGGAGGTTGCAGTGAGCTCAGATGGTGCCACTGCACTCCAGCCTTGGCGACAGAGGGAGATTCCACCTCAAAAAAAAAAAAAAAAAAAAAAAAAGTGTGAGCAATATACATTAAATATGCAACTAAAATACAGTGCGATAAGAGCTCTGAGAGAAGGAAAACGCAGAGTACTATCAGAAAATTTAAGAAAAATAGCTAGCTATAGGTAGTCTGCTAAGGCTTTTTGAAGGAGAAGGAATAGCGTCAGGAGACGGTTGAAGTACAGCAGCACACTCCTTGTACTGACAAATTTTAACAGAAATAATTCTTGTTCGTTTAATCTTTTGTACTGTGTTTTACAAACACAGCTCCAAACTCCTAACTCCACCCTGAATTATAATGCTGACCCCAACATTATACAGACCTTTTGGAACTGCCACTAGCCATCGTGTCACTTAATGTTTAAATTCAATGATGAGCAGGATTGCTTCAGGAAACGTCCTGGGACAGGTATCAGGGGAAACGGATTGAACGTGGCTTGGGTCCACAAATCAAAAGCGAGACTAACCCCTTCAGAAAAGGAAAATAACTGAGCCTAGAGGTAGAAAATGGAGAGGATACCATGTAACAATCAAATTAAGGACAGTCCAGTTGGTTTTTAACATTTTAATACAAGAAAGAAAACGATGATTTTTGCATCACACCTGATGGAGACTAATGGATAAACTTAGATAATTTTACATATAACTTTGAGAAAAAGTCTAAAACTATGTTTAATTTTAAAATCACTAAATTAAAAATAAAATCACTAAATTAAAAATAAAATCCACACAGCTTAAGATTTTCATGCTTTCTCTCCCTCTTGGATTATTAACTCTGCAGGAAGCAAGCTGACATATTGTGAGTAACCTTACGATGAGAGCCTTGTGGCGATGAACTGGAGGCTGTAGTTAACAGCCAGAAGGAAGTGAATCCTGTCCCAACAAGCACGTGAGGGAGCTTGAATACGGACCCCTCAGCTTCAGTCAAATCTTGACATGACTGAATTATTGAGGAACTCCAAGCCACAACAACTCAGCTAAACCACTCCTAGATTCTTACCCCATAGAAACTGTGAGATAGTAAAGGTTTCAGCTGCTATATATTGGGATAATATATTGCATACTAATTGATTACTCATATACAACCCAAATGCCAACAGGAGAATGGATATATAAAGTCTATACATCTTCAAACAATGAAATGTTCCTCGGTAATGAAAAATGAATGAGCTACTGCTCTACAAAACAATATGGGTATGTCTCACAGATATAGCGACGAACAAAAAAGTCAGACTAAAAATTATACATATCTTAAGAGTCTTTTCACTTCATGTTTGAAAGTCTCTAGCAAAACTAATTTGTTTAGACAGAAGACAAAAATAGTGGTTACCTCGGGGAGTACTGACTTGGAAGAGTCAGGGAGTATGTGTTCAAGAGTCTGGAGTTGTGTTACATCTTAATGTGCCCAGAATTGGTTCCTTCCAGAGGATTCTTGGTCTCGCTGACTTCCAAGAATGAAGACGCGGACCCAGACAGTGAGTGTTACAGTTCTTAAAGATGGTGTGTCCAGAGTTTGTTCCTTCAGATGTTCAGATGTGTCCAGAGTTTCTTCCTTCCACTGGGTTCCTGGTCTCACTGACTTCAGGAGTGAAGTCACAGACCTTAGCAGTGAGTGTTACAGCTCTTAAAGGCGGCGCATCCTGAATTGTTTGTTCCTCCAGGTGGGTTCGTAGTCTCGCTGACTTCAGGAGTGAAACTATAGACCCTCACAGTGAGTGTTACAGTTTAAGACCTAAAGAGTGAGCAGCTGCAAAATTTATTGTGAAGAGCAAAACAACCAACTTTCCACGCCGTACAAGCACCCAGAGCTGGTTACCTTTGCTGGTTCAGGTGGTCAGCTTTTATTCCCTTATTTGGCCCTGCCCACGTCCTGCTGATTGGTCCATTTTACAGAGTACTGATTGGTCCATTTTACAGAGTGCTGATTGGTCCGTTTTTACAGAGTGTTGACCGATGTGTTTACAAACCTTTAGCTAGACATAGAGCACTAATTGGTGTGTTTACAATCCTTTAGCTAGACAGAAAAGTTCTCCAAGTCCCCATCCTACCCAGAAGCCTAGCTGCCTTCACCTCTCATTCAGGTTGAAGTATTCACATCAGGTACATATTAAGTAGAAATTAAGTAAGCTTTATACATGTGATTTATATACCTTATTGTATGCATGTTTTATTTCAATAAGGTGTTTTTAAAAAGAACATAGGATTAAAGGCATATTTTTAAAACGTTATGTTAATATTATAAGTACATATTGTATTGTATTTCATTGCTCATGGAGAACATACGAAAGTGATGATGGAGTAGAGCATAGACCACAGATCTCCGAGAAAAACCAATGTCAAAGGGCCAGGAAACGAAAAATAAGTTTCACTGAAGGTCAGAAGCATCAAAGGAGAATCAAGGGAGGGCCGTTTCATAGAAATCCGAGTTTGTGGGTTTGTTTACATTAGAATGAAGGGATCAACTGCATCACATATGGTAGGATAATCAGTAATATTCATTTAGGTCACTGACAAAGAGATCATTTCTGACCTTGAAGAAAGTCGTTTCCTGAATAAAAGGTAATCTATGGTCATTTCTATAAACATCTTATGCAGAAGTGATTTTCAATTCATGATATAAAATAGAAACAAATTTAAGTAAGTTTCTGGTTGCCATAAAATCTTTTCTCTAATTATGTATTTCAGGCCATCTGAACACACAAGAACCTGTCATACTTAGATCAGTAAAATAAAGTTGAATTCAGGCAAACAACCTGTTATTGTCAAAATGATGCCAAATACCTGTTTAGATTGAATGCAATACTTTTCAACTAGTTATACTGTTGTCATAAGGCTATAGTTACAAAGTTTCTACCTCAGGAGCTTAGAAGCTTTTCAAACTTTAAATAATTCTGCAGATAAGACAATAAATACATATTATCAACCCTTTCACACCCCATGAGAACGAATCTTCTGCATTTCCAGGTGGAGTATGGGAAAATTTTATTTGCTATTACTCACAAATTTCCCATCTCTATTATAAAGTGATAAGTTGCTCTCACTGGAAAGAAAGTGGTTAACCTATTTTGGAAAAACATCCCTTATTTCATTATTTTAGAATATCGCTTCTATAGCTGTGAAATTAGATTGATCTTTTCTCAGGAAACATTGATCCTTTTACATATTCTCACAATTCAGGATATTTCTACCCTCAAACACAAAATCAAACTATCTCACCCAATAGGCAACAAATAGGAAACATACAGTGGTGTGACCTCAGGATGCTAGACAGAGGACATATGATATTAGGGTTTACAACCAGATGGTAGAAGGTCTGTAAGTTAAAGTACTTCTCCTAAGAAAAGCTATAACTTAAAAGCCAACAACAGAACTATTTGCTATTTAGTTAAGTGTAGCTGTGAATAAGTTAACTTGTAATCAGCTTTGAGAAACTAGCTAATGCCCCAAATCTCCTTCACATACAATTCACAATTAAATTCAAGATGAAAATATCGATTCTGTTACTAAAATCTAATAAACCAATTGAATCTGGTTACAGTGTCAAATAGACTATGCCCTCCAATATACGCACATACACAAACATGCACCAAAATGATTAGCTTACTTATATTGTTGGTAGTTGCATATTATATTTAGTTAAATTTCCCATTTTTTATTTATGCGTTTAGTTATCAGGTTTATTTATAACTCTCTAGCATTTACAGGCAAAAAAACACCCAAAATAATTAAAACTTTTAAAATGTTGAAGTTGTTATCATGCACATTATGGGTAGATTATTTTTGCTTCTCAGCGATGCTTTTATACATTTGTTCATACAGTTCAGTTTCAGTGATTTTCAGTATTGAAATTTATGAATATATTTGATGGTTTAGGATTACATTTAGTATCATAAACCTAAGCAGTTGGTCGTATGTTGAAAAATAAATGTTAGGCACATAAGGCGAATACTGACAACTTTTCTGAGCATATGGAATTTTTTTGGGTATGGTGGGAGAGTTCATTATTAATCAACTAATGCTAAGGGCCACTTTAAAACTGCATATATAAAGAGCATTTTGAAGACTCATTAGAGTTTTCATCTGGTTTGGGATATCAGGGATAGCTTCCATGAGGAAGTCATGTTTGTACCAAGGCATTACAAATTGAATGGCATTATGTAGGTGATGAGGAGAGGAATGTGGATAGTTCCTAAGGATATTTATGTGTCAAATTCCACAAAATGGAGTGATAAATGAACTTGAGGATAGAGAGTTGAGGATAGAGAGTGTGAGAGAAGGACTTGATCTGGATGTCTTGGGTTTTATTGCTTATGCTATCGGAAAGGTGATGAAGCCATTTATTGGAACAGGATATCCTGAAAGGAATATCCTATTGACGTTGGAGAGTTGGAAGTTGATATAATTTGCATTTGTGTCCCCACTCCAATCTTATGTCAAACTGTAGTCCCCAGTGTTGAAGAAGAGGCCCGGTGGGAAGTGTGTGGAACATGGGGATGGATTTCTCCCTTGCTGTTCTTGTGATAGTGAGTAAGTTCTCATGGGATCTGGTTGCTTAAAAGTGTGTAGCACCTCTCCCTGCTCTTTCTTCCTCCTTCTCTGGCTGTGTAAGAAGTGCCTGCCTGCCTTTGCCTTCTGCCATGATTGTAAGTTTCCTGAGACCTTCCCAGTCATCTTTCCTGTACAGCCTGTGGAACTGTGAGTCCATTAAACCTGTTTTCTTTATAAATTACCCAGTCTCAGGTAGTTCTTCATAGCAGTGCAATAACAGACTAATGCAGAAGTCCATGAATTTAGGATTGATTTGTTGGCATTGAAGTGTGTTTCAACAATGATAGAATGTCAAGGAGTGGTTGGATATACGAAACTAAAGTTCAGAGGAGGTATCTGAGCTAGATATATAAACTCGAAAGTCACATGCATATAAGTAGAAACTGAAGGCTTAGATATAGATATTATCAACCTACAAAAAAATCTACACAGTGTGATGAATAAAGAACTTACACCTGATTGAGAAAGTGAAATATTTAGTAGCTGACTAGAAGAGGATGAGCAAATGAGAGACATATGAAGCAGCCAGAAAGGAAAGTGATCATTTAAAAAATGCTGGTGTCAGTAAAGTAAAGGAAAGAGAGTTTATCAATGAACTAACTGATGGGAGTATTGTCCAATGCTTGGTGCATGGCCAAATAGTAAAATACCGTTGGATATAGCAAGATGGAGGTTATAAGTGACCTAGTCAAAAAGTTGCTTTTATGGAATGATTGGACCACATTGGAATTAGAGTAGTGTGCACTGCAAAGATTGTTAACATGAGGGGCTGCCCCTCTGGATCCACTAAAGGGTTTATATTGAGACCATGTTTACCAAAGGGTGCTCCCAGCAACTAACTGATACTTAAGGTAATAAAGTCAGGGCAGTAAGATGACAGATGGGACTTCATTGGGCAAGTTTTGTTCAAGTACTGCCCATTGGCCTGGTCTCACCTTTATTGGAACTATCTATTACCCTTCTTGTCTAATCCTCCTTTCTTACTCTTCTTTTCCTACATGTGAGAGATCTGCATCACTGGGATGGTGTGAGAAAACAGATGGTAATATGAGGTTAGTTAACTCACATTTGGTAGTTGAACTGAGCATAACCCTGAGTGCTAAGTGGGGCAAAATGGAACCTGGCCCCAGATGGTGCCCATTGGTAAAGATTTCATGGGTTGTGATACAAGAAAACATCCTGTGGAAGGGAAGGCCCTTGTTGGTGTGATGATTCAGAACTGTTGTCTAGTTACTGCTAAGTTGTATTTATTACCTGCCAGCCTCAAGAAAATATCTTGGTGCTAATCTGAGTTGATGTGTTTGTGTATGTAGGGAATGAGTTATAATCGCAATGCACTCTGAGAGGCAGAGATGGTATCAGTACAACTGGAAGATGGTGTTTACTAACTTTTTCTTTTCCTTCTTTTCTACACTTCTGAAAATGTATAAGTTGTGTTTTTAGAGGTAAAAATTTGTCTTCAGAAAAAAGATAAACCTAGACCACTAGTTGATTTTCAATTAAATTGTCAATCTAATTTAGAGTGTTGAATTTAGTCAAAAATATCTTTGCTATTTGATGAATATAGGACTTATTTTGAGGGAAGGTTGTGTTTGAGAGCTCTAGTGTGAGGAAGATGGTATGAAGAGTCTAGGGGTGGTGCTTTGTGCCTGCAGGGCTTGAAATTAAAAGTATGTCATCTTTAGTCAAGTTGGTACTTCTTTATCTAAGAAAAGAGAAATAGATGAAACCATCACTGTTTCCAAGATAGAAGAAACAGATCTGAGATAAATATTTTCTACAAGATGAAATTTGGTTTTAAAATAGCAACTCTGAATTAGGATGGAATCATATGAGTTTAGCCTTTACAAAAACAAGTGGAACGGAACTTTCAGAGAACTAAGGAGTATTTATATGGGTTGAGAGAAGTAGAGTTCACAAAATGTATTTTTTTTAACAAAGTTAATGGTACAGATAAAATGTCTCTTTTCAAATTTGTAAGAATTTATTTATATTTATATAAACAAAAATTATTTGGTATATATGGTATGATAATATACGTTGTATTAGAGTCCATAACCAGAGAAATTTGTCTAGACTACTGGGAGAGAGTGGCGAGCAGGAAATGCTTTCTTGAAGACATATTGTTTCCCGAAAAACAGGTGTGAGTTAGTTAGAAAACAAGGACGATCACTATGAAAGTTATGAAGGTGGAAGAGTAGTCAGTGTTTGCAAAGAAAATAGCTTCTGCAAAATCTCTAATGCAGTACAAATTTTAATAAATTTGGAGAATAGTCATAAAAAGCATTATTGCTAGACTATTGAGAGAGGTTAGTAGTAGATAAGTGTGAAGAAATATGCCATACCATACAGGCTGACATGGACCATGGCCAAGCTTACATAGGCTTTTAGAGAAAGGCTCATTAATACTGCAAGAAATTGAACTTGATTTTATAGCTGGGGGGAGTTAGCAAATTCCTATATTGTAATACGTGGTCCTTTGTGTACTGATACATATACACCCATCCCACTTCCCAACCCAGTCTAATACATGGTAAAACATGAGCGATGCCTTTATTCTTTTTTACTTGGTGAATTCCATAAACCATTAGCCTGCTAGGGTCTTGGAGCTTCAGGTGTGCCTCTATAAAATATAAGACGTACCCTGAGAAGTCAGATACACACATTCTAGTATTATTCCTGACCTTGTGTGTATAATTTTGTTTCTTTGCTGGTTGTGTCAGTTAAAGTCAGGCAGGAAACAGATTCACACATTATTTCAGCAGGTTGAATGCAATGTAGAGAATTGATTGAACACATATTGCACAGAGCTATCCACGTCGCTGCTGATGCAATCAAAGGTGATACTTGATGTGGGGCCCATAGGCATTTGTTACACAAAGCTCCTGAGGCCAGGACTTTCATAGGTGGTACAGCCTTATTTTGTGTTTACATGCACAGGATCATAGTTATTTTAAGCAAACAGAATGATCATGCTTAAATGGTATCTCACTTGTTAGATATAATTACTGCTAAGTGGTACCAGACTAGAAGATATTAAAACGTATTTTCTTGGTGTTGAAGCCTTGTGAATTGGGATTTTTAGCAAGTTTGGTAGATGTTAGCAAGTTTGGAAGATTTTTGCTTTGACTGCTTTTCTTGGCCCTTACTGACACCAATGGGATCAAGTATACCTAAGGGGTTCATTTTAGACCGAAGAGGCATAGTTACCAACACATTTTTCTGAGATGAAGCAAACAGATATATGTTTTCTGGGGGGTATAATAAGCTTAGTTTTCAACACATTTCAAAAACTAACAAGTGTTCTAAAGAATTTCTATATGGAGATGCCTAGAAGGCAGTTGTGTCTACTAATAAGAATGGAACTCAAGTGAAAGTCTCTTCTGAATATACAGATAAAGCTATTAGAGCAAATGAGGAACCATAGAACAAAATGAAGAATTTTTCCACATACAGAACAGCCTCTGTAGAACACCAAAATGTAAAAGCCAAGACAGAAAAATAGCTCATTTAGGAATGGAGGAGAAACTAGAAAGATTTAAAAAATCCCCAGAGAGAGTTATGCCATGAAAATAAAGAAGACTTTTTTAATAATGCAAAATATAAAGAAAATTGCCCTAAACATCAAATACTGCACTGGTAAGCTATGTTCTGAGGAGGATCGACTAGATTCAACAATTAAACTACTGATAATATTGAGCAGTATAGGATAAATACAGATTGTACTGGTTTGAGCCTGAATGCTAAATGAAGAAGAAAAGTCAATGAGAACATTCTTTCTTACAACTACTGTTTAACTGTTACAATATGATATGATTTGGGTCTGTGTCCCAGCCCAGATCTCATGTTGAATTGTAATCCCGAATGTTGGAGGAGGGGGCCTGGTGGGAAGTGATAGGGATCATGAGGGCAGACTTCCCCTTTGCTGTTCTCGTGATAGTGATGAGTTCTCATGACATCTGGTTGTTGAAAAGAGTGTAGCACCTCCCGCACCTCTCTCTTTCTCCTTCTCCAACCATGTAAGACGTGACTCCTTACTCTTTGCTTTCTGACATGATTGTAAGTTTCCTGAGGCCTCCCCAGTCATGCTTCCTATACAGCCTGTGGAACTATCAATTAAACTTCTTTTCTTTCTTTTTTTTAAAATGTATTTTAAGTTCCAGGGTACATGTGCAGGATGTGCAGGTTTGTTACATGGGTAAATATGTGCCATGGTGGTTTGCTGCACAGATCAACCCATCACCCAGGTATTAAGCCCAGCATCATTTTACTGTTCCTCGTAATGCTTGCCCTCTCCCCCACCCTAACAGGCCCTATTGTCCCCATCCATATGTCCATAGGTTCTCATTGTTCAGCTCCCACTTATAAGTAAGGACAGGCAGTGTTTGCTTTTCTGTTCCTGCATTAGTTTTCTGAGGATAATGGCTTCCAGCTCCATCCATGTTCTTGCAAAGGACATGATTTCATTCCTTTTTATGGCTGCATAGTATTCCATAGTGTCTAGGCACCACATTTTCGTTATTCAATCTATTACTGATGGGCACTTGGGTTGATTCCATGTCTGTGCTATTGTGTATAGTGCTGCAATGAACGTACACATGCATGTATTTTTATAACAGAACAATGTATATTCCTTTGCATATATATCCAGTAATGGGATTGCTAGGTCAAATGGTATTTCTGTCTCTAAGTCTTTGAGGAATTTCCACACTGTGCTCCACAATAGTTGAACTAATTAAATTACCCAGTCTCAGGTAGTTCTTTATATCAATGTAACAATGGACTAATACACAATTGTTTGAATATTAATGGAGGAGAGAAAGAGTTTGTTTGGCAGTGGGAGGAAAGCATGAGCAAAAATGAAGAGCTTTAGCAATTTGAACAACTTTACTAAGAATCCCAAAGCTTAACTTAGAGTATTTTGAAAAATTCACCTTTTTGTTTTTTCCTGCCGGAAACCATTCTGGGAATAAAAGTAAACTAGATTGTTATGATTTAGTGGAATTCTTGATGAAGCTTGGAAGATTTCTTTACTAATTTTGTGAACCTTTGTTAGTTAGTTGGTTTGTTTTAGAAGATGAAAAATTAGAACTGCAAAATATAAACATTTAAAAGAAAAGTTTCCCAAAATAGTCCTTTTCATATTTTACTGAAAAATATGAAGTCAAATTTAGGTATTACATCCACTGTGTTGTAAAGTTTCTTTAAGAGTTTCTTCAAAAGTCTGAAGATTGAAGAGTTCTGTTCCCCAAACTTCCATCCCACACTCTGTCTCAGAAAGTGCAGATCAGAATGGATTAATTTGTAATCAGTTTCTGTGGGAACATCTGGCCCTCATATCGCCTGGGGTGAAATTATGTTTCTCCTTCTTTTGCTAAGATCTTTTAAAGTAATGATCTCCTACTGCAATCTCTTCTATCTCATTGGAAGCATTGAGTAGGGGGCTCAACTGTTTTGCTCTTGAAGTATATAAAAAATAAGGCCTGCTAATATTCTCCTGCATTTCTTCCATCATTATTTTGTAAAATATAATTTCTCTCTTTGTCCAATCCCACAAATAGCACACTTACAGTTTCTCAATAGGGAAATGCTCCCCAATGCAGCAAGAATTAACATCCAGTAAGTGACTGAGCTCTGCCAATCAGAAATTAGCACTGGTTTTCTGGTGCAGTACCCTAACAAAAAGGTGATGAGGTGCAACAAAGGTAGCGAATGGGCTCCAAAAAGGACACAGCAAAATGTGAAGACAAAGGAAAAATTTTTTGCCCACAAGAAATCCTGACGGGGTTATGTAAGGATATAGGGATTAATGGGATGCCAAATGTGACAACCTCCGTGGTAAGTAACAAGATATATTACATTAAAATATCCAAATTATGTAAATTGCTTTGACTTTATATCTTTTAGAAACCATAGATCAAAGCTTAATTGACTATAAATGAAAAACATTAAACGATGTCATATTGCCAAAGTAACATTTTCAGAGTCTAAGACTGTAACAATTGCTTTTGTTTTTCAATTTCAGATAATTTAAAAAACAGTCAATGTAATATATGTGCTGTATTCAATCCAAATCAGAATTCTTCCAGTCTGTATGATAAATGTGTTGCTCTACATGAAAGCATTATGATGAAAATAAATTAAGCCATTATACATAAGAATTTTAGGTGATGGTTAAAAATTGCTATACCACATCAGTCATATTTGGAAATACAGAAGGTCTTTAACCTAATTCTTAAGTCTCTCAATGGACTATACATTTTTTGATCTACAGACTCTAAAGAAACAATAAGAGGAAATTTTTTTTTTAATATGTGCAATTTCCCCCCTAATTTTCACTTGACTATTTAATACACAATTAAACAAAGAAATAATTTTTTAAAAGTTCATGCATTAGCATTCAATGCAAAATTACATTTATTAACTTGTTTGTCTCAAATTGTTTTGAAAATAGCTTTTCACATTCTATTTGTCTTCAATAATTTTCAGCAAAATCATTTTCTAATAAATGTATAATTATTCTAAACAATACAAATTGGCAAATGTTCATATTACTTATCTCATTGATAGTGCTTGGATTCAACAACCATTCTTTTCCCTTGTTATGAGGCATGGACTGTGTTGATCTTTCTTTTTTGTGGCCATCTCCTATGTAAAGATCATTTTGCTGCCCGTTTTAAAGAAAAGCAAGCAAATATAAGATACAGTGCCACCACGACATTTTGATTTTTTGTAAATGGACTAATTGCTAAACTAAACAGCACTCATTATATTCATAAAAAGTAAATTGAATATTAGCCAATTTTGCGACTTCAAGCCCTACTATGCCGTATCACCGTGCTTTTTAATATTTAAGTACTAAATATCAAATTCCTATGCTACATACAGTGGGAAACCAAAACCTCCATGGATGGCCAGGAAGCTTACATTCGTCTTTTATTCCCAATGTTTGATTCCATTGAATCTGCATTTTTCCGCACAAGATAAATGTGTCTTGTCTCCTTCACTCTCGAAAAGAATACAATTTACGGAAGCTCTGGCATTCTCGCAGCATACAACTCATCATGAGAGTCACCCTGCAATAGATTATGCAATAGTCACCCTGCAAACCGATGAATACGGCTTATTCCTTTTTTAAAATTATTATTATACTTTAAGTTCTAGGGCACATGTGCACAACATGCAGGTTTGTTACATATGTATACATATGCCATGTTGGTGTGCTGCACCCATTAACTCGTTATTTACATTATGTATATCTCCTAATGCTATCCCTCCCCACCCTTCCCCACAATAGGACCGAGTGTGTGACGATCTCCTTCCTGTGTCCAAGTGATCTCCCTGTTCAATTTCCACCTATGAGTGAGAACATGCGGTATTTGGTTTTCTGCTCTTGCGATAGTTTGCTGAGAATGATGGTTTCCAACTGCATCCATGTCCCTACAAACGACATGAACTCATCGTTTTTTATGGCTGCATAGTATTCCATGGTATATATGTGCCACATTTTCTTAATCCAGTCTGTCACTGATGGACATTTGGGTTGATTCGAAGTCTTTGCTATTGTGAATAGTGCCGCAATAAACATACGTGTGCATGTGTCTTTATAGCAGCGTGACTTATAATCCTTTGGGTATATCCCCAGTAATGGGATGGCTGGGTCAAATGGTATTTCTAGTTCTAGATCCTTGAGGAATCGCCACACTGTTTTCCACAATGGTTGAACTAGTTTACAGTCCCACCAACAGTGTAAAAGTGTTCCTATTTCTCCACATCCTCTCCAGCACCTGTTGTTTATTCTACACAGGAAGTCAGACTCTGTGTAACCCTGACTCTGCTAGAACCAACATCTGTGAACACGGGAGATTGACTTATAAAAAGATCATGAAGACTCTATGAGTTAATAAAAATGCAGTGTGTCACTGTATTATTTTTTGTTCTGTTTGCTGGCACATTGATCCAGCCCCCAACACCAGCTGTTTCATGCATGTCTCAGAATCTTCTGCCATTCTGTTATGAAGAGAAAGTCTTTTACTTTGATATTTCTCCATAGCCCAGATGGTCATGACTTCAAGATTGTACAGTAAACCAGTAGTCAGCAAACTTTTTCAATAACGGGCCAGATAATATTTTAGGCCTTGCAGACTATAAAGCCTCTGTTGGAACTAAACAATTCTACTGTTGTAACAGAAAAGCAACCATAGAAAATACAAAAATGCATGGGTTGGCTGTGTTGCAATACGACTTTACCAAAATAGGCTGATGTGTCATAGTTTGACTGTCCCTACACTAAATGAAACATGAGCATGTTTAGTTGTGCAGACACCCATGGGCCATAGCTGACTGATTCTAGCATTAAAAAGGCAGGCATCTTTTTAAAAAATGTATTGTTATGGAATACCTTATACACATGATTTTTGTTATATAAATGTAATATGCCATATATAGTAAAACAATGACAAAAATGAGTAATGGAGGATCCAGTATCTGCGTTATCCAGTAGATCATTGCAATACTGTTAAATTCCTCTTGCCACTTTCCAATTGCATGACTCTTTTTTCCCACTCTTACTTATTCCAGAAAGAATTACTATTCATATTGAGTATTTTATCAGTAGTAGTTGCTTCTCATTATTCCTGGTATTTATGTTCCATGAAGTCAGGTTGAACACTGATTACAGAATACTGACCAATGCTTCTGCAGGAAATACGTATGTGGGTACACACACGTGCGCACACACACACACACACACACAATCTCACATGCATTATGATCTTAAACAGTAAAAACTACTCATCATTTTCCCTATTTTACAAAAAAGCTAGCAATGTCCAGAAGTATTAAGGGACTTGCCCGAAGCTGCCCCACTAACGGGCACCAAAGTTGGGATTCAAACCCTTCCGACAGGCCCCAGAGCTGGAGCTTTTTACTCTACACTTGCATTGCACTACTGTTTCCATCCTCTGGTCATCTTTGTATGAGAGCTGAGACAGGAAGATCCTGCCCTTCCCAAACCTCAGTTAGGAACATGTGTCTCAGTTTCTCTCACATTTTTTTTGTTCTGATCATGTCTGCAAATGACTGAAAACAAATTTTAACAAGTAGTCAAACTTGCAAATACAGACTTTTAAAAATAATGAGGATAAATGGTAGTCTTGTTAAATAAATACATATTTTCTTAATTTTATATAATCTTGATCTTCATACAATTGATACCGTACTGGATACATTTTTTCTTTTTTGCAGTGTTGTTGGTAAGCTACGTATATTTCTGAGATTGGTCCATTTTGAATTATATGATTGTGGCTCATCATTTACACTCCTGCAATTAATTCTAATGTATAGATATATAATTTCTCTATGCATACTTCCATTTTGGGGCATTTAGGATGTTTTAAGTTTCTTGATATTACGAATAATCTTGCTATACATTTTGTTCATGACATTTGGTATATAAAAATTTCTATGAGGTATATTAATTTTATTTTTCCTTATTCACTTGATCATATTTTATCTTTTTAATCACTTTATGAAAGGATAACACTAATAGTTTTTAAAATATTAATCCAAACTTTCATACAAGGGATAAAATTAATTTAGCTATGATCTTTTAGATTTTAAAACATAGCATGGTTCAGTCTTCCAATTCATTGCTTAAATGCATTGTATCCATGTTCATGAGTGTGAGTCATCATATAGTTTCATTTTATTTCTAGGTGTTTTATTCTTTCCTTTTTAAATTTAATTTTATTTTTAACATTTTATTTTATTTTATTTTATTTTGTTTTATTTTATTTTAAGTTACCAGATACATGTGCAGGACGTACAGGTTAGTTACACAGGCACACGTGCGCCATTGTGGGTTGCTCCACCTGTCATATAGTATTCTTATTACATCTTTTTCTGGTCTAGTGTTAGTAAAATGCCTGCTAAAACTAGATGGTAAGTGTTCTCCATTTTACTCTGCTTTGTAAGGTTTGTGCATTTATTCCTCGAAAATTTGGTAAAATTTCTCTTTTTTTGGTAAAAATGTCCTGTTAAAAATATGCTTTAATATATGATTTCTTCTCTCTTTTAATATTCTTTCTAACTGATTAATTTATTCTTCTTTTATTTTCTATAATAATTTGTGAATGTATATGATCTGTTCCAATTTTTTTGGCATTGTCTTTGAAATTTTACCATAATTTCTTTAACTTCAGAAAACAATCAAATTTTATATCTGACAGTAAAAATATGTTGGAATGCCTTGATACTCATCCTCATTACAGGCCTGTATGTTATCATGATCCAACAATTTGATATTACTCCTATTTTTTGACAGAAAACATTTGTTTAGGTTATATAGCTATCTAAGTTTATATTTGCCTGCCATTTTTTTATTGCTTCTCAGTTTTTAGATATGCTTTCCTGTTTTCAAATGCATCCCGACTGTCTATGTGTGTGTATGTGCATGTGTGTGTATTTGTGTATATATATGTGCGTACATACATACATGTATAGATATTCTTTTTGGGGAGATTTGTTGATGGTAGATTTTTTCAGTCTTTGTTTATCTTGCCTTGTTCTTTAAAATCAGTTTGCTGGGTACAAAACAACATGTTGTAAACAATAAGTATGTACAATTGTTTTCAGTTTAACATTTTTAAAATAGAAAAAAAGAATGATATGATTCTTCAAAAAAGTTTACTAGGTACATAATTAAAAAATGATGATTCCATTTTCCTAACACTTTGCACATATTTTTTCACTGGTTTTTAGCTCTTATTCTTGCTGTTGCAAAGTCTAGGTGTAATTTTAAGTTTTTTGCTTTATTTTGTAGATGATTTTTTAAAACTTACTGCCTGCTGTGTGGATATATATTTCATTAATCCCATTTTAAATGCAATGTTTCTGAATTTTTAATTTTTTTCTAAATTACATTTAGTTGAGCTTAATCTGTGGTAAACCTGAGGAGTTTGAATGGAAAGTAGGTGCATCCAGAGAGGATAAATATATGCGTCTGATCTTCCTGAACATACAGTTAACATACATCCAAACACCACACCCAACTGAGGGAAAAATATATAGATTATAAATGCCAACAGAAATGATAAGTTTTTATCTTTCTTTTTCTACCCAATTTCAGGAAGATATCACAGGTAATTTTATCATCTTACTATAACTCAGATAATGAATTTTGTGTGTCAGTTCATCCTTTAAGAGTGTATGACTCTTCTCAGTTTTGTGATGGGTTTTGATTTCATTCTCATTCACCCTTTCTCACCCTTGGCTTTGAGGTGAGGCCAGTATCTTTAAGTTTTTTGTTCCCCAAATCTCCTGGTCTTTGAAACAAACATTTGTCCTTCAGCTTCCACTTCCCACTATGGTTTAAATTGTGTGTGCAAGAAGGTTATGTGTTTGTGTGTGTGTGCTTTTGGGAAGTCACCTGATTTCTCATAACCTTGGCAACGTAATTTAATATATAGTTACGGCAATGTCTTAGTCTACTGGTGACTGACAACAGAAATTGTTTCTCACAGTTCCGGAGGCTGGGAAGTCCAAGATCTAGGCATCAGAAGGTTCAATGCCTGGTAAGGACCCATTTCCTGGTTCATAGATGGCATCTTTTCTTCGTCCCCTCACATGGTAATGAGGCAAAGCAGACTCACCTACATTGGATAAAGAGATAGTGTTTAGATTTCAGTCACATTTATATCCTCTGAATGGGGGAAAGCACCAAGGCAATTGCAGAAGCTGGCAAGGACCCCGTCTAAACAGCCCCAAGAGTTGCAGAAATTTTGTTTGCCATGCATGGCAGTGCAGCTGGAGCCAGAGGGAGCCAGGGGCATGTCCTGTGTGGTGCCACCCAATGGACTAATGCAGAAAGGTAAACGTTATTGAAAGAAGAGGAAAAGGCAATTGTGATTGAATAGCTTATGACTTTGTTCATGCATTGGATTCAAATCGACTCATGCATTTCCCTTTCCCCTTCTCATTTTGAAATTCAGGAAAGTTTGGTTTCCTGTTTGTCTTTGGTTACCTCACAGTGTGTCTGCTATGAATTTTGTTCAAAGTCTCTTTCTTCTATGGATCTTTAATCTGAGTTCATGTTCTTAAAACACAGAGAAGTTATAAATAACCTCTTTTCTCTTGGAACTCTTTACAGTACACAATTCTTTTCATTTTAAATGTTTTACTACCTAATGTCTGGTAAATTACCAGTCTTAGCTCTAGCATTTGCTAACTGTGCATTTGGGCAAGTTATTTAACATTTCAGAATTCTACCTGTAAATAGAGAGAATATAACCTACTTCATAAGGACATTTTGGAGTTAATTTTGGGAAATAATCTCAGGTATACAGAGGACCACAAAAACTTTAATCTGTAACAAACGTTTGTTGACTACCTGTTATGCTCTAGATATTCTAGAATATTGAAATATATGATTAAAGAACAGATATTAGTGCAGCACAAAGTTTGGTGAGGATGAAACATGAGAAAGACAGTAATAAATAAATATAATATATTTTAAAATATTAAATATGTTACAGGGTGTTGTTTTCATAAAAAGCATAAAAGATTTAAGAGGGCTTTGGTGTGACTGGTAGAAGAATGATTTTGTATTATAGCATAAGATATTCTGGTCAGATAATACCTTGTTGAGAAGGAGGTCTTTGATCAGAGAATGGAAGGATATATTGGAGTAGCTATGAAGATATGAAGAAGCATTGAATTCTAATCAGGAGAAACAATGGGTCCAAAGCCTTTCCTATTTGCAGTGTTTCAAAATAGCAAGAAAGCTTGGCTAGAGCAAAAGAAGAGACATGAAAGTAGCACAGACAAGGTGAGTAAAGGAAAGTATCAGATTCTAGGGCCTTGATGACAGTTGTGAAAGTTGTGACTTTTACTCTGAATAAAATTAGGACTTGATATCAGTCAGGGATTCCCTGAGAAACAGAACCAATAGGATGTATGTATATGTATGTGTACATGAGTGTGTGCATATGTGTGTGTTTGTATGTATGTGTGTATAAAGGACTCACACAGTTATGGAGGCTGACAAGTTTCAAGATCCGTGGTTGGCATGCTGGAGGCCCAGGAGAGCTGATAGTGTAAGTTGCAGTCCAGGCTAACAAGTTTCAAGATCTGTGTTTGGCTTGCTGTTGGCCCAGGAGAGCTGGTGGTGTAAGTTTCAGTCCAGGCTGACAAGTTTCAAGATCTGTGGTTCACTTCCTGGAGACCCAGGAGAGCTGATGGTGTAAGTTGCAGTCCAAAGGCTGGCAGGCTCAAGTCCCAAGTAAAGCCATTGTTTCAGTTCTGGTCCGAAGTTAGGAGAAGACCCACATTTCAGCTCAAGCAGTCAGGCAGGAAAAGTTCTCCCTTAGTTGACTCATTTCTTCTATTCTGATTGCCAGTTCATTGGATGAGGCCCACCCCACATGAGGGAAGACAGTCTAATTTTCTCAGTCTATAAATTCAAATGTTAATTTCACCCAGAAACACCTTCACAATCATGTCACAATAACATTTGATCAAATGACTGGGCACTTCATGCCCCATCAAGTTAAAACATAAATTTAAACATCACAGATTTTTAGGAATTTGAGCCAAAAGTTAGCACAATTTGTCTTTGTTAAAAAAAATAAAGTGCTCTAGTGATGTGTTATAAATCAACTGAAAGGGAGCAAGTGTTGAAGCAGGGAGGTGTTTTAGGAGGGTATTAGTAAAAATGTCAAGGAACAGTGCAGGAATGCCTGCTCTGGAGCTGGCAAGGGGTGACAAGAATCTTAATAGATTTTGAAGACAGAGCCAATGGAATTTCGATATGGGTTGTGAAAGTACTAAAAGAGTCAAGGATAATGCTAAAGTTTTTATTTAGAAAACGCAAAGATGAAGTTGACCATTTGGCATGATCTAGCTTGCTGTAGCAAGGAGGTAAGCAGATTTGAGTGGGAAGAGAACCAGTTTCATATTTGCCACCTTAACATGAGATGTCTGAGAGACACTGAAGCTATTTTTCATTTATTTGAGACATTTGTTAACAACAAATTAAATTTTGACTCTTCCAAGAAGTTTATCAATTTTCGTAGAAACTCAAAAAAAGATGCAAAAGTAAAAAAAGTTTATTCTTAGGTATCGGGAACATATTTTCAGGGGTGCTGTATCTGAGCATTTGCAAATCACATCACATATTCAGCAACCTAGTTTGACTTCACAAAGCCTTAACTTACAGTCTTCCCTGAGCACAGAGCTATATGCTGGGAAGCACGAAGGAAAGCACACAGACCAGATACCGTTCAGTGGCACATGAATCTCTCTGACTTTGCCCCAAACTGCCTTTCCAGCCTCATTAATCATTTCCTCTGGCATTTTTCTCCAACATTTCAGTTACTTTTTAGTAGAGTCTTTTTCCTACCCCATGTCTTTGCAAGGCTTACCTTTCAGTCTGAGAAGAGCTGGTCTCCCAGTTTTCAACTCTCAAAATCTTTCATTTGAAAAACTTAAAACAATTACCCTTCCCTCTATGAAGATTTTTCTGATGTCAGAAAAAGTAGACTATCTCACTGTGTCTTCATCACACTTTTTGGAGGTAGTAGATACTTAAAAACGTCTACCATGTATTATAATTTGCTACTATAAGTGTTTTTTTTTTTCCATACTGTGGTGTTACTGTGAACATATGCATAATGAACAGTCTTATTGAGAATATATTTTAAAATATCCCAACACCTTGTGCATAACAGGTGCTTAATATTGTAGGACTATTTTCATTAATTTGAACAAATAGAGTATTTCAATAGCAATGGATCATCCAATAAAGACTGTACCCTTTTCACAATAAGTCTGTTCTTTTAGGCAACTCTTTACTTTAAAAGTCATTTTAACTTGTCTCCCATCAATACTTAGTACCAAAAAAAAAATAGAGAAATCCATGTTAAATATCAGTTGTCATCCTCAAACTCAGTTTCAGTATTATGTGTGTATTTTAATTTCTTGCTATCAGATATTGACACATTATAATTATGTAGTCAGAAAAAAATCACATATATAACACTGACCACTTGAGTATCACAATTAAATTATGCATTTATTCATGGGTATAGACATTATTTAAAACCAATAAAGTTCATATTATGAAGCAGGAGCATGCAATTTGTATGATTAAGCTGTGGAAGGACAGGAAATTCGTTTTTAACAATTTCTAATTTGCTCCATCTTTCCCATGTGAATAATCAATATCATATTTAGAATTGTTTATAGCTTCGCCAATTTATAGTCTAACCAATACAGAGAGTAATTGAATGCTTACCTCATTCTCTCCATTTGCATTGTTTCTAGTTATGGAACTATTGGCCATCACTATTAGGAAATAAATGAATTATTCAAAGCATCATTATAATTAAATGTGTTTAAACAGGAAGAAAATATTTAATAATTGAATGATTTTTCAAAATATTGGAACAGTATAATTTTTATGATTCCTTAGACACCAGAAAGAAAACATAATATTATATCACTTACTGAGATCATTCATTTGACAACCTAGACTATGCAGTTTTTAGCCAACTATAAGAAAAGTGAAAAAACATGTTGTCTAACCAGACAAAATTAATGTCATGAAGTCTATGTATTAAAGCTAATACACTTTTTTTTTTTTTTTTTAGAATTTCTCAGTCCTCGGGCAGAACTAACTCACTCTTACTTAGCTACTTTTCTGACTTGGTTATTTCCCAATCCATTATAGAATTAAAGTAACTTGAGAGTAGAGAGAGACCAAAGAAGAGAAAGGGTTGACAGTTATGAGAATAGAGTCCAGACGAAATCACAAAACACAGAGACTTCTGAAATGTTTTCTGCATCAGACTCTCAGATATACTCTTATCATCCATATTATTTTTAAAGATGTAAATTATTGAGCACCTATGTATGGTATTATAATTAATCTTCACAATAATTATATTGTAAGTAAGAGAACCGAAGCTTACAAAGTTAAAATAATTTTCTACATTGGTTTGGATTATCCACTTATGTGACTAAGCTGGGCTAAGGATCTTCTCTGAAAAGCATCGGTGTTGTCACCTTGAAAATCCCTGGAGAGTCAGTTTGAGATGGCAAAATATTGGGATAGATTCCTGATGACCATGATCTGTTCAACCATATTTCCAGATAGAGCAAAGATTCTGAAGCAGGATTCTTAACTTTTTAACAGGATACCTATAATGCCTGGTTTGTGATAATCCAGATATTCAAAGCTGTGAAAAATATTTATTCATGAAGGAAAATGGGACTGGATTTTCACTGAATAAACTGAGAAGGAAGCCTACGTTCATCAACAGGTAAACAAAGACTGAGCATTATTCACTGAAATGGAGAAATGTACATTATAAATTGGATCTTTAAGTAATAAAGAGGTAATAAAGAGTCCAGAGAGCTGCTGACAATATTACTGTTTGTTTTAAAGGACATAATAATTTGTGGCAATTTAGACATTATGAAACATGAAAGAATAACTATAATTATAAAGTCATTCATAAAGGGGAGAAAAATGGTAACATTCTGTCACAGTTGTTATTTTCTAGAAAATTTTGCAAAGGAGCTGATAACACAAATTTTGTGAAATGAAGAGATATTTAAAAATCAATATAATAGCGAATGTAACTAAACCTGAATCAAAGAAAATAAGAAAAAAACTCCTATTTGAAACTTACATACTTTTTATTTCCCACCACGCCCCCTCCTGACACTTATATACTTGATTTCAATAACCTTAGCTAGATTTTTCTGGTTTGTTCACTCATAATCTCTCTCTCTCTTTCTCTCTCTCATCTATTAATTCATCCATCTATCCATCTTTCCATCTGAATTTTCCAAAAAATATTACTTAATTGTGGTTTTTGACTGATCCACATTTACTGTATTTCTTCAGCACTTGTTTGCCCTTGAATGCTTACATCTACCTCGGCTAATTTTTATTACTTTGCTATGTAATATGGGATTACTGGGGCTGTGTTCCTTTGCAATTATAGTTATCTGACTTCCTGTTGAGTATGACTTGTAGAAGTTATCCATGGGAGATTGCCAGTCAGTGTTAGAATATGGGATTGGATTATGCATTATGTGTGAGTGGTACTGTCTACTTTATGGATGCAAACTCTCCTGGATAAACCCACCATGTTTTCTACCAACTTTTGTCCATCCTGGGTCCTGGATCCTGATAAAACTACCTCCTCCTTTTATGCCTCCAGTCTAGGGGTTATAGCGGCCACTGATATTGCTAATGTTTGGGCTATTCTGTTCCCTAAATTTAGATCTTAAGCTTTTCTTTCAGTTGAGTAACCAATTATCTGCATAACTCTGTTTAAACATTCAGTTGTTCTCTGTTATCTGATTTGACTTTGGTTAACACAACAACCTCAATATTTTACCTCTTTGCTCTAAAATGTTGCCTTGGATGCAGTGTGAATAAAAAGAGTCATGGCAGAGTCTATTTTCTCTTTGGTATAAAAAGGCTCTGGTTCTGTCCGTTGAGTTTTCTCTACTCTCCTACCTCTAAAGAATTTATTTCCAGATAAATTTTTATCATGATAAAAACAGGAATAGAGTTATTCCATTAGATGGGGAAGAATGTTGTAAGATCATTTTAGAAAATTAAGTGTATGTGTACCTCTTGCACAGGCAGGAAACAGATGATAGAGAAAAAATCATTAATTTTGAGAAATATTACTATGCTTTACATTTATAGTGTTCAAAAATGTAAAATAAGCACAGAAAAGTTGTATTAAAATGAATGTTTCTGGCACTATGTGTCTTTGAACATAGGTATCACATGAAGTGTTCAAAGAAAATAGGAGCTGTTGCTTAAAATGGAAATAGTGATGGTTTATTGCACAAACCTTTCCTCATTTTCTTCTGTGTTGTCTTTCTTCCCTGGGTTGGTTCCTGCACACTTTTTCTCAATTTTGTGGTCCTAAAACTAGAGTGAGTTTTACTTTGAAATTCTGAAACTGAAATTATGGTTGATTCTAAAAATGCATTTAGCCATCATATTAAAAGGTGACATTATGTTATGCTAATTATATGACAGATGGTGGTACACATTACTCATAAATATTATCTCATTAAATCCTTGCAAATGTGAGCTCAGCAACATTATTTATCCCTATTTCATAGTAGAAGAACAGATTTAGAGGCCAACTTGGAACTCTTTATTCTGATTTCAGATCCTAATCTTTAAACAATTAGGCTATATGTAAAATACGGGACTTATTTAATGTTATGAATAGACATGTATATAATTAATTTAGTAATTATCACATTTCAGATAAAAGTAGTACAACTTGAGAGTGATGACTTGTAAGTACATCACTAATAGCAAATGGCAACCAATAGCTCCTTAGCTCCTATGTTTAATAGAAACAAATTTTATGGATGAAGTATATTTAGAGTTTTCCAAAGATAAACATTTAAAAAAAGAAATAAAAAGAGACAGAATTCACAAGAATAGAATTAGCTGAATGATTATAATTGATTATTTTATGGGAGATTTCCATACAGAAAAAAATACTTATTTGACTTAAGTATAAATAAGTTCGCAAAGTAATTTTATTGTGTATCACTTCCTTTAGAGTCTAAACACAGATCAAGGTTTATGCATAAAATCTTAAATAGTCACTTCTTATTTTTCTGAATTTGTTTACCCCAGTGATTTTTTTTCACGTATCATTTATTGGTAAAAATAAAACTCACTAGAAAATTATTATTGACTCAAGATGAGAAATGTACATAAATCCTTGACATTTTTCTGGGATTATGTTTCATGCTGAGTTAATGATCCAATAATTTAGAGTGATATTTTCACAACCCTGTAGTTAAAATACCTGATATCTGAGATGCAGTGTGCGCTCTGCAAAAAAATCTATGCCTTCATTGTTGGAGTTAGAGTAGGATTTTACTTAGAGTTGGTTTAAGGCTCCCTTATCATGTCTGCTTCTGGTCCTGTCTTTCTGCTTAGTGATTGTTTTTTGCGTAAGATACATACTGTCTTCCTTCTACTCATCTCTGTCTGTTCTTACCTTTTTGCGTAAATAAAACCCAGCTTAAAGTCCTTAGGGGAAATTTGAGAGTCTCTTTTATAGTTTAGTTTTATGCTTATTTATCCTTCTTTCTGATTGGCATAGTTAAATACATGTAATACCCACTTATTGAGACATTATTTAACCAACAATCAAAAACTGGGACAGCATCAAACATTTCTAAAGAAAGATCTGCCACGGTTTTCATTTCCAAATCTATAATATCAGAGACCCAGGAGTCAGGAGGAGCAACATGGTATCCGAACACCATTTAAAGGGTTTATTTTGGAAATATCCTTCCAACCCTGCTCAAGTATTGGCCTTCTGTGTTCTAATTCACCTTCTGAATATTTCTTCTCAGTTTGTCCTTCAACTTGTTCGTGAACTAGTTATGGGTTTAATTGTGTCCCGTAAAAAGAAGTTATGTAATCTCCTTGTATATATAATCTCTTCTAATCAAGTTAAGGTGAGGTCATTAAGTCATCAAGTCAATATGGCAGGTGTCCTTATAAGAAGAGAAAATTTTGTGCACAAATATACACAGAGCAGAGACGTCATGTGAGGACGGAAGTTGACCATATGAAGGCAGAGACTGGAGTTATACTAGGCAAGGAAAGATTCTCCTACAGGATTCTGGAAAGCACAATTCAGCCAACATCTTGATTTTTGGACTTCTAGCTTCCAAAATGGTAAGATGGCAAATTTCTGTTGTTTTAAGTCACCTAGTGTATGGCACACTGTTCCAGCAGCATTAAGGAACTATATAACCCTTGATTTGATCATGAAACATACGCAATTTTATTAATATACTCTATCTCAAGTTTGACAACCCTTTAGTTTTTTCAATGGGTTTGTCTCTGCTGTACAAGTGTACTAACAACAGTGCACACAGCTCCAGCAATTGGCGTAGTCCTTGTGTCATGAATATGGATACAAAATACTCATTCACTGAATCTCATGAATTTCATTCTTAGATTGACCTTCATGTCCTCATTATTGCTCTACTCTATTTTCGTATCCAACTGTAAGAAAATTAGTTCTTCTGATTCCCCTGTTCCATAGGTGATTAGAAGCAGCAAATTGAGTGGGAAGGAAGGGATTCAAGAAGTGCAGCCGGAATAGGAATTATTACGTAGCCACAAAGTAAGAAGTTTAAAACCTGTCTTAGAATGTAAATTCTGTTACTAATAACCTTCTAGAGATTGGGAATTTGACTTACTTTCTCCTTTCCTCATTTATTAAATAGAAAACCACAGCACCATGGTTATGACAATTAATGATGTAACATTTGACAAATAACCAGCTCAGCTAGGCATATGGTAGGAATTTACTGTCAATTCGGTTATTACTCCTTTTGTTTCAGAGGTTACACCAGTCTAGCATCACTAAATATAAGAAGAAAGCTTGTTCCTACCTTTTTCTTCAGTGCTATAATTGCTAAGCATGAATTTGACCTTGAATCTTTAATAAATAATTAAATTATCATTAGCAATTAGCAGGAATTTATACAACTGATTTTGGAACTTGATATTCATTCATATTCATAGGAGTACATTGGAACCATCACATACCCAATATTTCTGTTATGAAGTCTTCTTAAACACTCTATTAGTGAAATAAATGCTATCTGCCTCAATTACTTAGACTGTTTTCTAGTTGGTGTATCCATGCTCTGTAATGTTTTTCAGAGTTAGTAAATTTAATTTTTGTGTTCCTTGCATTAATTCTAAATCTTATATTCCAAATGGAAATGTGTCTAATGTAGTATTTAAAAGGCCAAAGCCTCAGATGCAAAGTAAAAATGAGAAATAAAAACAAAGTTTCTCAAATTAACATTTTTTTCAATTTATCCTAACTTTGAAAATGGGAATAGCATTCTTTATTCTCCTACTTCCTAAGAGTTCTAAATGGGTGCACCAAAAAATACATCCACTAGGCATTTACACAATGCTTCTAACTTGTATGTGTTTGAGTTACAAGTGCTTTGTAAACATATGCAGTAGCATTAGTATATAGATATGACCAGTGTAGTCTTTTTTAATCAAATAATTAGTGTTAAAATTTAAACATAAAGTAACCAAGATCTAGATTTATTTGATTTTTCTTTTTTTTTTTTTTTTTTTTTTTACCGTAGTCACAATACTACGGTACCAATTTATTGATTTACAAACATCGAGGGTTTCTTTCTTCCAGTAGCTATCATTACAACTCTCTTGGGTAAAATAACATTTGGTGGCTCTTTAGTGACATCCGGGTTGGATGCATAGCTTTTGCGTCACTCATATCTCATTATGATAATTTTAATTTCTCTTTGGATTTACTAACAAACTTCAGGGAAGACTTTTATACAGAGACTGGCCTGAAATCATAGTGTAAATATTAGTTCATTTATTCAATAATATTTATTCAGTGCCAGACGTTGTACTAGCTGCTACGAATAGAGTGGTGAGTAAAAAAAGATCTTATTTTCTGTTGCCCTTCAGAGCTTATAATTGACCTGAGGCAAATTTGTCATAGGCATTTGTTTTATTTTCCCCTTCAGAACCCTTCTATCAGTTCCAGTTTCACTGATGACCCCATCATTCCCTTACTAGACGCAACTTTACGCTCCTTAAATGACAATAATTTGACTAGAGAGTTGACTCCAGTTTTTATTAATAAATTTATTCTTGATATAATTCCAATGTAATAAGAAACTCTGGAAAACAAAATAAAAAGTTTAATGAGAGATTCAAAAATGTTTTTTAACAACATGGGAGAAAGTTGGCATAAAAAAGGGTTTAATAAGTATATATTTCAAAAATACCCATTCTAAGTACACTTAATATTAATTAAATGTAGAACTTGAGAATGTGCTTATTAAATTAGGTAATAAATTTACTATTATCAAATGAGGACTATGAGTAAACAAAATAAGCCTCTAATATTTATCCTGATTTCAGCTTTTTAAATTCATATGAGTTCTCTTCTAGAATTTATGTTTTATTGAAAAGAAGGAAGAGAAGGAAATATGTTATCAGTGCTGCCTTCACGAAATGGGAAGAACTTCTCCACCATCACTACCACTGCCAACAAAGAAATAACTCTCAATAGTTCATTCTGTTAAAGAGTTGAGAATCACATATTTTATTTCTATTCACAACTGTTCCCTACTGATTCATTTTGTGAATTAAAAACAAATCACTCACGAATAATTTGTATTTACATGCTGCCTTTCTTCTGAGAAGCTAAAAAGATTTTAATTTCTTTCTACTTCAGTATTTTGTAAAGGTTAAAAAAAATTGTAATGCCAACCATTGCCCCATAATGTTAAAAATGAAAGCCTTTAAACCACTTCAATCAGTTCTGATAAATAATGCTAGATAAAAAATACTATTATTAACTACACATTGGTCACAAGTTGCCCATCATTAAAAAATAACTTTAAAACTTAGAAATGTTTACTGCTGCTTTGAACAGTAGAAGTATTTAATTAGAAAGAAGGCATGGATTTTGAAACTTCAAAACTGAAATGTCAGATAGTTACAGTAAATTTATGTAGGAATAAATGCAAGAAGGAAAAATGTGCATTCTACTTACCACTACCCAATACTTCTTCCTCACTACCTATTCTATTTTTTTTAATGCATTGCATTATTCTCTGGGTAAAGTGTCCATTTAACTGATTGCTATGTTTTAAACAATTTTGAAAATGGGATGGCCATTCCTCATGCTGTCCAGGTGTTCCCGGCTGATTCTGATGGCTTAAGTGAACACAGCGGCAGGGAGAGACACTGTAGGGAGTAACACTAATCATAGGAGACCACAAAGCCCAAAGTAACTGCTATGTTTTTTCCCTTCATTTTTTTCTATAAATTAGTTGTTGGTATATTCATAATTCTCAAGGAAAGAGGGCTTTTATTCACCAAGTATTTATTGAGATATCCCGTGAAACTTTCCTTTTTGGTCTACCTACAAATCATCAGTTGGTTGTGGCACATCTTAAAATGTAACATTGCAACCTCAAATTGCACTTGATTTTCTTCTTAATTTTTTGAATCTTTTAGGTCTTCTGCGGCATAACACAATGAAACCATTGTTTTTATCCATCACAATTAAAATGTCTACTCTTTTTTAAAGGGATAGTTTAGGCCAGATCCTTAACCAATGTGTCAGTTTTTGGTTTTAATTTTGAAATTCAGGTTGAAAGACAAAAAAATAAAATCTCTGTAAAAGATGCAATTAGATGTTTTATTACTGAGAGAGATGCTGTCTAAACAAAACCTAAATCTCACTGTAGCTATAACGTTGAGCCATCCCAATTTACTGATTTACAAACATCGAGGGTTTCTTTCTTCCAGTAGCTATCATTACAACTCTCTTGGGTAAAATAACATTTGGTGGCTCTTTAGTGACATCCGGGTTGGATGCATAGCTTTTGCGTCACTCATATCTCATTATGATAATTAAGATACATTCTCCTCATTTTATTTTGCTTCGTTTTTAATTTAATGTCAATCTGTATTTAAAGCTTGATTTTTCCTCTCACTGATTACATACTGAAGTAGAGGTCATGGCTTTTTGAAATGGATGAAAGAAGGAAGCCTTGGACTATAAAACGAACACCACATCCTCTTCTAATCACTGGCTCCTCCATTCGATGTGATGAGGGGTAGGGAAGAGGATGGAAATAGCAAGTATTTCTTTACTAAACAAGGTTAGAAGCATGCTTCCTTTCCAGTTGATAATCCTATGTCTCTGGCTAACACTGCATGGCACTCAGTATCTTCTCTGAGGTAAGCATTTGAACGCTAACTCTCTTGTGGTGCTTGTGTGGGTAGTTCAGAGAAGCTCAACAAGTACTTTCTCAGTTCAATATTCCCTGATTTTTGAGATTTAATCTTGCTACACCTAACTCCTACATCTGCCTACATTTTCCCAGCCAGTGCTAGTGACCAGTCATCTTCCTGTTTGAAATGCTTGTTCCCCAGTGCCATAAAGAAATAGTACTTGAGCATAAATGTAATTTTCTCAGCAAGTCCATTTTTATATATTCTGCAGAAAGAGCACACTCTTCAGCAATTTTGCCATGAGAGTACACCGAACAAAGGAGACAGGGTCATTTATAATCTGGTGCATCCACCCTACTGCTGTGTCTGGTTTCCATTGGCTGCAATGGGACCTCTCATTCTGCATTTGTCCAGATTGGCTAGCAACTTAGAACCTTTTAAAAGAGGCATAGGCAGAGGAGAACAAAGGAAGGAGGGAGTAACTTGTGGAATGCTGAGAAAGGTAAAAACACCTTCAGATAATGAAGAGGGACAGGCTATGACCTAATGCTTGTTTGGACCAGTATAAGCAAACCAGGGCAAATATTTAGGCTAAGTTGTGGGAGCCAAGAATATAAAGTATATTGATTTCTTTATTACGGCTAGTAGATCCTTAAGAATGTTAGCACAGGTCTTTGAATAAATTTTGCTTCTCAGAAAAGTTACTATTTATTCCTAATCAGACCGGGAGGAAAGTCTTTGAAGAGGAACCTCTACTTTACTTTTTACATTTCCTATGGTCTTTTGATGCTGAGTCTCCCTGACTGATATTTTTAATGGAAGGCATGGGCTAAATGGCTCAATTCCAGATCACCACTTCAGAGTCCAGTCACTCACTAACATATCAGTAGCTCTGTTGACTGAACAGATACAGAACCTAACAGCCAAATATCAGTCTTCCTCCAAGCTCGACTAATCTTTACAAGGGATTCTCTCAAAACAGCCCCCAGATCTCTCTCTCTCTCTCTGTCTGTCTTCTTCTTCTTCTCTCTCTCTCTCTCCAGGAACACTGTATTCCCTTAACAGCTTCCACATCATTCTTTTCATTCTCTTTTTGAATGAAAAGAGGCCACTGCGATTAACCGTGTTGATTTTACTAAATGATTTATATGATTCTGATCTACTGGGATAGTAGGCCTCAAGAGCACACTATTCTTAGAACTCAAGACTGATGACTGATTCTGCAAATGTTTATTGAGCACTAATAATGTGGAAACAATTGCTCATTAAAAAAAGCATACAACATTTTACTCTTAGGAATAAAAAGTCCTGTGGAAAAAACTACAGCAAATAAGTAAAAGGATTTTGTAGGAAGTGGATTTTAGAGGCTTCGATGGTGATGATGGTATTTTTTAAACCAAGAAAGTCAGTGGGACCCTTTCTGGGAAGAGATTATTTGAACAGAGACATGATGAAGATGAAGGGTTAAGCTATAGAGGTATTGGAGTGGAAGTAGGGGAGAGGGTCTCAGACTGATAGAAAAAACAAATGCGAAGGTCCTGAGGCAGGAACACAGTGACTTGTTCAAGAAGCTAAATATAATATGGAGGTATTTTCTGCTACTCATTTTCAACTTTTTGTCCCTAGTTAAATGCAGGTGTTTGACATTTAACAGGTGACACCCTGTTCTACAATACTAAGGTTAATTCAGTGTTAAACTGTTGTAGGCATGTCTTGGCTTGGGTTAATATAACAAAAATATCTAGACTGAGAGGCTGAAACAACAAAAGTTTATTTCTCACAGTTTTGGAGGCTGGCAAGTCTCCAGATCAAGGTCCAGCAGATTCAACATCTGGTGAGGTCCCACTTCCCAGCTTGTTGACAGCTGTCATCTCGCTGGACCCTTACATGCTAAGAGGGAGATTATCTCTTTTGTATTTATTGTTACAAGGGCAATAACCCCATTTATGAAGGCTCCACCCTCATGATACAATTACCTCTCAAATGCCTCACTTTTCAATACTGTCATATCAGGGATTATGTCTTCAACATATACATTTCAGGGGAACAGAAACATTCAGTTCATACCAGGACATGACAAAACTACTTCAGCAGGATTCTGTAGTCTAACATTAATACCAAACTGTGTTCTCTGTGACTTTTTAAATATAGGAACTTACTAATAAAAAAAACCCCTACTGCTTAGCATACAATAGATGTTAATAATTGCTAAATGAAAGAATCAAAACCATTTATTAGAGATTATTTGTTTTATGAAAATAAGTAATTTGGATATTTTTCTCATCAAGTTTCTACAACTGAATTTACTTTTGGGTTCCTGTTTACTGCCATGTTTCTAGTAACCTTCCCCAGTAAGTACTTGGTAATATTTTCCTTTGGTAGGTGCTTACTAATTTTCTGGCAGTATGAAAATCACTATACTTATAATTTTAATCTTAATGTTAGTTTGTTTTAAACTCTTCTAAATAAAGAAAAATGAAGTTTTGAGTAACAGTTTTCTTGCCGAAGGTCATAGCAGTTAGTATTGGGAAGAATTATAGTGTTTACAGAGTCTTGGATGACGTTGTAAATAAACTAAGCACTTGCTCAAATAATTGAAAAAGACAGAAAAGGGAAATAATTCGATGTTTGGAAAAATTGGGTGAAATCATCATTTTGGATTATGCCAGGGATTACAGAGCTTGCATGATAATATTTTCAGTGCTTATTTTCTTCCAGTTGTTTGTACCTACCCTTGGTTAAGTCTTGGAAAGGGGAAGGTAACAGAGCTTGACTGTAACCCGGCTTTGACATTAACAAGCTTGGCCACTTCGGGCAATCTCTCTGAGGCTCACTCAGATCTGTTATCTGTAAAATAGCAGTAATTACACCAATGTTGCAGGTTAGTATAAGGGATAAATGAGAAAATGCAAAGACCTTAGCAAAAACATATTAAGGACTCAGCAAAAGTAAACACCGCCATTCTTAGCAGAAACAAATCTGGAGTTCCAAATCATATCTGCCTCACTCTAAACCCTACACATTGAGTCACTGTTCACAGTGACAGCTCCATTTTTTTTTTTTCCTCAGAAAGTTCACAGTGATAGCCTGGTATCAAACACGGATGTCTATTTGTGTACAGCTTCCATTCTTTATTTTTCTGTGTCTTTTACAGAAAAGGAAGGAATAGCACCTGCAAATAGGTGTTCCATTAAAAGACCAAGGCTGTTTACTGCAGTGTCTGGAAAGAGCTCTCTCTTTTCATTTTTAATATTTTGTGAAAAAACATTCAATAATCTGTTCCCTCAGGCAGTTTCAATTTATCCAAATTGCAAGGAAACATTTTAAGGTGAAAACTTCACTACTGTGGGTTTCACTTGAAAGAAAGCGGTGAAAAGCAAGGAGCAGATTTTCCCATCTTATTTGTGAGACACCTGCAGAGAAATAATTCTCACTATCCTTGCCTATAGCCTGTGGCTTTTACAAATATAACATCTGACAATGGTCTATTTTGGCCTCTATTCACAATTGGGAGTTAAATTCTGAGGACACAGTAAGTATTTACAGGTTGTGGGAAAAGAGGGTAAAAGTGGGGCAGATGACAGCTGAAGTCTCTTATCAATCATACACAAGGATCTACTACCCAGAATTGGATAAAAATGAAATCTCTGTATTTTCTACCATATTTTTTAGTAACAACAAAAACTTGGGGGAAAATAACACGATAGTTATAATAAGATAATTGTGTCAAACTAAGTTTGTAGCAAATTCCCCCCTCCCCTTAAATAGAGTTCACAGTTTATAAACTCCTGGCATAGGCATAATAGAAACTTACAATTATGGCAGCCTAAAGATGTTAGTTTCAAATATTTTTCACAATGGGACTGTTTTTCACATTAAACTGAAGAAGTATCCTAATATAAAAATGTATTAACTGGGTGCTTTAATAAAATAAGTTATTTTATAAGTTCAAATTTAAAATATTTATACAATAAAAGTCAATCCATGGGGGAAAAAAGAGCCTGTTTCGATAAATACACAAGTTAGCAGCAGTTGTTCTGGGTGACAACTGCAGTTTTATATGTTTCAGTATCCAATTTATTTCATCTTTTTTTTCCACTCACACAGTTTTGAAAATAGAAATCCACACAAAGAACTCAAAGTTGATGGAAGTAATTTTCAATAGGACTTTCGGAAACCTCAACACACGTTTGATTTAAACAAATGAAGGTATTTGAAATGGAAGTAAGAGATTTTTACATTAAACTTCAATACCCACTTTTCTCATTTCTGGTAAATATCGTAATAGAAAATACTCCAAACTGACAAAGAAGCACGGAAATCATATTCCAATATTATCAATAGAAAACAAGTACAGAAAAATCTTATTATTTTCAACAAATAACTGAGTAGTGAAGATTACACATGTCTGAGAATTAACTAGTATATAGTTTAGCAGGCACTTATGTGCTTCCTAATAATTTTCCTAGGTAAGTTTAGATGACTGGACTTGCATACTTTTGTTAAAAAAAAAATACAGAATTTCAGTCATTCTTAATTACATATTTATAAGAAATTGTATTATATGCACAGAGACAGCAGGGGAAAAAGCCTAGTTTCTGATGTCAACACAAAAATATCCGGTGATATAAGTGGAGATTTACAAAATATTAGTATTTATTAGAGTTAAGCAGAAACTTTTCCAAGCTTTTCACTTTTATGCTTTTAATATTACTTAAAACATGTTAAAAATAAAGTTCTCATTAGATTTAGAGAGACCATACACACCTGAGCACAATTTGAAAATCTTAGCTGTAGTTCATTGTTCTTCACCTCTAGGAGACAGAGAGACAAAGACAGATAAAGAAATAGAGACATCATGTGTAAAAATACTTTGTCAGAAACTAAACAAGAATTGAGATTATCTTACATTTATTTCAGCTTTAAAAAAGAAAAAAATGGGCCGAGCACGGTGGTTTATGCCTGTAATCCCAGCACTTTGGGAGGCCGAGGCAGCAGATTACCTGAGGTTGGGAATTCGAAATCAGCCTGACCAACATGGAGAAATCCCGTCTCTACTAAAAATACAAGAAAGAATTAGCCAGGTGTGGTAGCGGGCACCTGTAATCCCAGCTACTCGGGAGGCTTAGGCAGGAGAGTTGCTTGAACCCAGGAAGTGGAGGTTGCAGTGAACTGAGATGGTGCCATTGCACTCCAGCCTGGGCAACAATAGCAAAACTCCGTCTCAAAAAAAAAAAAAAAAAAAAATATATATATATATATATATACACACACACACACACACACACACACACACCACACACACACACACACACATATATGTGTGTGTGTGTGTGTGTGTGTGTGTATCCCACTTTGCCTTCATTCAGTGGTTCTCAACTGGCATGATTTTGATGCCTATGGGACACTTGACAGTGTCTGGAGACATTTTTTTGTCATCACAAATAAAAGAAGATGGTGCTGCTGGTAACTATTGAATAGATTCCTGGTGTGCTACTAAACGGCCTACAATACACAGAACAGTCTCCACAATTAAAGAATTTTCCAGCCCCAAATGTCAACTGGTCTTAAGGTTGAGAAACCCTGCATGAGACCACTAACATTTAATCAAAACTTGCATACCATTATGATTTTCTACTGGAAACTATATGGAAAAATTCTATTTTAATTCATTCTCACATTATGTAAATTGGAGCTCAAAATAATACTGAAAACTACATAATATTTGATGCCTAAATGTCTTAAAACCACAGAAATTACATACACCACAGATGTTTCAAAGATTTTAAGAGTGCTTGGAATAATCTTCATACAACTATGGAGTCTAATGACAATACCATGGTTGGAGAGGCAGAATAGTAACACATAATCATCCTGTCCTTCCATACTATTTGCCGTTTTGCATGACTACTGATCATGCAGTTTTCTGGAGCTGTACTCTGAAGCGAGGTCCTGAACCTCCATACACTCCAGTATTTTGTTTTTACGGAGGTTACGATTTCCACGTGTTGTATCAGTAACAATATTACTCTGCTTGTTCCCGACTTCAAAACTTATCCAGATTATTTGATCTAGATGCTTTTGGACATAAGATTTTGTAGGTCATTTCTTGAAGGATGGATTCCTGTCATAAATTATATCTCTGAAAGTAACCTCCACTTTATAACTAGGAGGGCCTTTAATTATTTTTAAAGAAAGAACACCATCACAAACACCCCAGAAGCATAGTTCTGTTTGATGAAGGCTTCCATCATGCATAATTACAAAGCTTCATAAATGCTTCTGCCATGTTACCCTTAACAGTAATTCATAAGAAAGGCTTTTCAGCCATCATTGAGCTATGGAACACTGGAAGTCAAAAATTCGCAAGTTAATGTCTTGCCCTTTTCTGACAGCACACCAGATTTTCACACTATAACTAACACTTTGCCTCATTCAACAACTGAACTGTTGACAAGGGCACTTAAGCTAGTCAGAACAGAAAAAAAAATAAATAAATAAAATAAAGTACATCACAAGCTAGTGAATAAGAAAGAAAAGTAATAAAATTAAAGAAAACAATAAAATAAAGAACTCTCAGCTTTTCATATTGCTAGCATCAAATATCCCAGTCGAGTTTTTCTAAATCAGTTATGCTATATATTAAGTACAGTATATTTTTTTTCTCCTAATGTACTTATTTTAAGCTAGTCGGGTGGAAAAGTTTATCCTTAGCACCAAATGTTATTTTAAAGGAAAATTCTAGTCTTAAACTCATTCATTTACTGTTTCATTTTCTATTTATTGATTGACTTTGTTAGAAATATTTTCAGTGAAGATATTGACTTTTGTGACAAGAGCAAGAAACTTTTTTTTGTAAACATTAAAGACACACCCACATTTTTTTTCTAGAGCCATTCTCTGGAAAAGGGGGCAGCATTCTAGGTGAGCTGGAGTGCATTAGCTTATAAGTTCTATTTTTAAACCCAACAGTCATTTCACTCATCTCAATTCAGAATCTGTGCTCCAAGTCAAAGCCCATTTGCAATTTTGAGTTACTTGCTCTCAACCTGTCCAGTACATTAACAAATAAATCCATGTTGCATTGATACATGCTTCAGTTTTTAAGTTTGGGTCTTCTATCTTGACTACTTATCTCTACCTTACCTCACCAAAGGCATCATCATAAAGAACCGTAGAGGCAGATGGAAATTGGAAATGTTAAATATATCAGCACAAACAAATGGAATATTTAACACAATAGGTATTATTAACATATTTGATTTGAGAAGAATACTTAAAGGATCTTTGAAACTCATTATATAAAAAAGCTAAGGTATGGCCATATATGCTAATATCTTAATTAGAAGTTAATATATTATGCCAGGTGGGGTGGCTCATGCCTGTACTTCCAGCATTTTGGGAGGCCGAAGCGGTCAGGAGTTCGTGACCAGCCTGGCTAACATGGTGAAACCCCGTCTCTACTGAAAATACATAATCAACCGATACAAAATAAATAAAATAAAAAATTACCCAATACAAAAATTAACCAGGCATGGTGGCGGGTGCCTGTAGTCTCAGCTACTTAGTAGGCTGAGATAAGAGAATCGCTTGAACCCTGGAGGTGGAGTTAGCAGTGAGCCAAGAACGCACCACTCCACTGCAGCCTGGGTGACAGAGTGAGACTCCATCTAAAAATAAATAAATGAATAAATAAACAAATAAATAAAAAAATATATTTAATTCTTTCTTTGTGAATAATTATGTAAGAAAAAAAGTACTTTGGAAAATATAAACCAAATACATGGCTTCAAATCTTGCAAAACCTAAAGTATAAAGTAAATTATATTTGTAATTAGGAAAGTGTATTTTTAAGATTGCCACAAAGTTGTTCATACACAAGGAATAGAGAAATTGTTTGATAATAAATTCCTTTCAGTACATATGTAGAGCTTCCGTGTGACAGAGGCCTTCTTATTCTATCACCAGAAACAAGTTTTCTTGTCCAGAGCATACGCTCTGCATTTAGAAATGACTGCATTTGTGTGTTATATGAAAAAGGCAAGTGCACTCATATGTTTATCACAACACTATTAACAATAGCAAAGTCATAGGTCAACCCACGTGTCCACCAATGGATAATTAAATAAAGGAAACATGGTTTATATACACCATGGAACACTACACGGTCACAGAATAGAATGAAATTATGTATTTTGTAGCAATGTGAATGGATCCAGAAACCATTATTCTAAGTGAAATAACTCAGAAAATCAAACCTGCGTGTTCTCACTTATAAGCGGGAGCTAAACAGTGAGTAAATATGGCCATACCGAAGGAAATAATATACTCTGGGAACTCCCAAAAGGGGGAGAGTGAAGGAGTGGTGAGGATTGAACAATTACCTGTTGGGCACAATGTTTACTATTCAGGTAATAGGTAAACTAAAAGCCCAAACCTCACCATTACACTATGTAGTTATGTAACAAACCTGTAAATATACCCTCTGAAACTATAATAAAAATAAATAAATAACAAAATATTTTGTAATTTAACAAAAGAAAAAACAAAAATTACTAACATAAAAATGAATGGTTTAATTTGTAAATGCATTTTATTCTCCGGAATTAACATTACTTTATTACTCTTGAATTTTGAGACAAGATGACACAATGATTAGAAAAATAAGCCAGGTAGCATGATGCCTCCGCTTTGTTCATTTTGCTTAGGATTGTCTTGGCTATATGGGCTGTTTTTTGGTTCCATATGCAACTTAATGAAGTTTTTTTCTAATTCGGTAAAGGAAGTCAATGGTAACTTGATGGGGATAGCATTGAATCTATAAATTACTTTGGGCAGTATGGCCATTTTCACAATATTGATTCTTCCTATCCATGAGCATGGAATGTTTTTCCATTTGTTTATGTCCTCTCTTATTTCTTTGAGCAGTGGTTTCTAGTTCTCCTTGAAGAGGTCCTTTACATCCCTTTAAGTTCGATTCCTAGGTATTTTATTCTTTTTGTAGTAATTGTGAATGGGAGTTCACTGATGATTTGGCTCTCTGTTATTGGTGTAGAGAAATGCTTGGTAATGCTTGTGATTTTTAAATATTGATTTTGTATCCTGAGACTTTGCTGAAGTTGCTTATCATCTTAAGGAGGTTTGGGGCTGAGACAATGGGATGTCTGCAAACAGAGACAATCTGACTTCTTTTTATTTTATTTTATTTATTTATATATTTTTTGAGACAGAGTTTCACTCTTGTTGCCCAGGCTGGAGTGCAATGGCATGAACTCAGCTCACTGAAACCTCTGCCTCCCGGGTTCAAGCCATTCTCCTGCCTCAGTCTCCCAAGTATCTGGCATCACAGGCATGTGCCACCATGCCTGGCTAATTTTTGTATTTTTAGTAGAGACGGGGTTTCTCCATGTTGGTCAGGCTGGTCTTGAACTCCCGATGTTAAGTGATCCTCCCACCTCAGCCTCCTAAAATGCTGGTATTACCAGCATGAGCCACCGTGCCCGGCTCCTCTCTTCTTATTTGAATACACTTTATTTCTTTATCTTGCCTGATTACCCTGCCCAGATTTTCCAATACTGTGTTGAATAGGAGTGATGAGAGAGGGCATTCTTGTCTTGTGCTGGTTTTCAGAAGGAATGCTTCCAGCTTTTGCTCATTCAGTATGATGCTGGCTGTGGGTTTGTCATAAATAGCTCTTATTATTTTGAGATATGTTCCATCAATACCTAGTTTATTGAGAGTTTCATGCTACCTGACTTCAAACTATACTTATACTACAAGGCTACAGTAACCAAAACAGCGTGGTACTGGTTAAAAACAGATATATAGACCAATGCAACAGAACAGAGGTCTCAGAAATAACACCACATGTCTACAACCATCTGACCTTTGAAAAACCTGGCAAAAACAAGCAATGGGGAAAGGATTCCCTATTTAATAAATGGTATTGGGAAAACTGACTAGCCTTATGCAGAAAACTGAAACTGGACCCTTTCCTTACACTTTATACAAAAATTAACTCAAGATGTATTAAAGACTTAAACGTAGCACCTAAAACCATAAAAAACCCTGGAAGAAAACCTAGGCAACAGCATTCAGGACACAAGCATGGGCAAAGACTTCATGACTAAAATACCAAAAGCAATTGCAACAAAAGCTAAAATTGACAAATGGGATCTAATTAATTTAAGAGCTTCTGCAGAGCAAAAAGCTATCATCAGAGTAAACAAACAACCTAAAGAATGGGACACAATTTTTGTAATCTATCCATCTGATAAAGGGCTAATATCCAAAATCTACAAAGAACTTAAACAAATTTACAAGAAAAAAGCAAACAACTCCATCAAAAAGTGGGGGATGGATATTAACAGACACTTTTCAAAAGAAGACATTTATACGGCCAAAAAACATATTTAAAAAAAAGCTCATCATCACTGGTCATTAGAGAAATGCAAATCAAAACCACAATGAGATACCATTTCATGCCATTTAGAATGGCAATCATTAAAAAGTCAGGAACCAAAAAATGCTGGAGAGGATGTGAAGAAATAGGAACCCTTTTACACTGTTGACGGGAGTGTAAATTAGTTCAACCATTGTGGAAGACAGTATGGTGATTCCTCATGGGTCTAGAACCAGAAATACCATTTGACCCAGCAATCCCATTACTGGGGATATGCCCAAAGGATTATAAATCATTCTCCTATAATGACACATGCACATGTATGTTTATTGCAGCACTATTCACAATAACAAAGAGTTGGAATCAACCTTAATGCCCATCATCGATAGACTGGATAAAGAAAATGTGGCACATATACACCATGGAATACTATGCAGCTATAAAAAGGATGAGTTCATGTCTTTTGCAGGGAGATGGATGAAGCTGGGAACCATCATTCTCAACCAACTAACACAAGAACAGAAAATCAAACGCCGCATGTTCTCATTCATAAGTGGGAGTCGAACAATGAGAACACATGGAAACAGGGAGGGGAACGTCACACACCAGAGCTTGTCGAGGGGTCGGTGGCAAGAGGAAGGATATTAGGAGAAATAGCTAATGTAGATGACAGGTTGATGTGTGCAGCAAACCACCAAGGCCCGTGTATACCTATGTAACAAACCTGCATGTTCTGCATATGTATCCCAGAACTTGAAGTATAATAAAAAAATATTTCAGAAATAAACTAAGAAAATATTTTTAAAAAGAAAAAGAAATACCAACACAGATAAAAGTACAATGTATGTACTTTGTATGAAAATATATGAAATGTATGCATGAAATGTATGAAAAAGAGAAGTATCAATACCCAGGGAGTGGCTTCTTTGAAAACAGTTTGGCAGTTCCTCAACTGAGTTATCGTCTGGCCTGGTAATTGTACTTCTAGGTAAGTAGCCAAGAGAATCGAAAATGTGTGTTCACACACAAACTTATGTATGACTGTTCTGAAAAAAGCACTACTCATAATGGCCAAAAAGTGGAAACAATTCAAATGTCCTTCAATTGATGAATGGCTAAACAAAAATTATTCAGCCACAGAAAGGAATGAAATACATTGATCCATGCTATAACATGGGTGAACCTTGAGAACATTATGCTAAGTGAAAGAAGCTTTCGCAAAGGAATAAGTATCATATGATTCCATTTATATGAAATGTCCAGAACAGACAAATCTATAGAGTTAGAAAGTAAATTGGTAGGTGTGTAAGGCTGGGAGTTTGGTTGGGTGGGGTGTAATAGGGAATGATTGCTACTTGTGACTAAATTTCTTTTTGAGTTGATGAGAAGGTTCTAAAATTGATTGTGGTGATGGTTGTACAACTCTGAATATCATTGAATTGTATACTTTAATTGTATGTAATATAAATTATAACTCAGTAAAGCTGTTATTTAAAAAAAAGGAAAAGAAACATATTTGGGTTTTAATCTTGTTTTCAATATATCTGTCAGCCAGGAGTTTCCATATCTGTAAAATAGCACTATTAATAGTATCTAGAAAATAGAATTGTTGACAAATGAGATAATGCTGTAAAGAAGTTAGCATTTTGCTTGCCCATAAAAAGCTCAACAAATGATACTTATTACTGTGTTGACTTGAAATTATTAATAAATATGGAGTTTAATGGTATTCAACAAGAATTGTTATGATTGTAGATATATGGTAATTTTATTCTTTTAGGGGTCCCCCAGTATGAAAAAGAAATCTTCCCCCCAAGAAAACTCAAAATCACATAAAAAAGTCTAGAATATTCAAAGAAGGAAATTGATTATCTCCTGAAAGAATACAAATAAAGACTACTTTATTTAGAAAGAAGTGAAGTATTTATACAGCTATTCTAAGTGCTCAATGGATAGATCTAGAATTATCCATAATTGGTAACAAGAACTACAAATTCAGAGTAAATTATTTCCTACTAGATCAATCTGTGTCACACAAAGGAATATAGAAATGTTATATAAAGAAGCTCTGGAGCCAATAATTATAGAGATCAGCTCTTAACTATACTTATCATTTCTTTAATAAGGCGGACCAAAGACAGATCATGGTATAGTCTTTCTTTTTCATCAAATAAAATAAAACTCCTAAGGTGCATATCAATCTCCCTATTTTGGACATATTTCATCTCAAAGATTCTTTGTTTATCAATCTAACACACAATTATTGAGGTTTTATTCTGCACCATCCACTATGCCAGGAAGCATTGAGAATATATTGGTAAACAATACAGACTTAGACTCTGCTCTTGTAGGCACTGCAATATAAATGGGAAGATAGATGTCAAATTAGTATGTTCAGTATGAAGCAAAAAGTTAACAAATAGGGGTTATTTAGGATTAAAAGATAAGAGAAACAAGGAAACAAAGGTATACTAGATACAAAAATAGCATTTGGAAAAGTCTAGAGTCAAGACTAAATGTGGCCCTTTAATATAACTGAAATAATTGCAGTATGTCTGGAGATAGATTAATGAGGCCATTTTAGTGAAGAAAGAGGATTAGGCAGGTACCTGATCAAGAAAACAGATTATTTGCAAATGGAAAACCATTTTAAGTTTTTGTAAATTTTAAATATTTGTAAATGTCTTTCAGTCAAGGGGTACAAGTTGGCATGTGTGAAACCAGCCTACCAGTTGCTATTCACTCATTCAACAAATATTTATTGAATGCTTAACATTTCCCACATAAAATACATTCAACATTTTCCCCATAAAATACATTCAACAACTTATATCTGTAGTTTGAGGTTCTAGGGGTACATACAAAATTTGAGACATGGTTTGTTACAGTATACTTAAAATATGATATTCTCATGACACTAGTCACTTAAAAATGAGAAAATAGACTAAAGAAAAATAAAGTCATTGTTAAAGGGCAAATGTACTGATGACATGACAGTTGTAGAATATAATACTTAAGATTGAATTTTGAGATACATGCTGGAAGTAGAAAATGTCAGCAAGAGACGCAGCAGGAGACATACCTGGCCTAATAGAACTGCCATCTAGTGGTAAGAAAAACAAACTAGTAATTACAATAAAATGTAATATGAACGGTGATACAAAGCAGGGAGACATGCTATAATCTATGAATTATCTTCTTTGAGGAGGATATGAGTTTTAACTTGAGACATAAAGTGTGTGTAAAAGCCCAGGGTGGGAGAAAGGGCTTAACAGTATGGCTGTTGAAGAAGAAGAGTTTGACACCATTCAAATACTAAAGATAGTTGAATATCTCACTTAAAGGAAGCAATGAAGATGGATGAGACTAGAGTTGTAGGTGAGAGTCTGAATGATTTCTGTTGCCATTTATGTCTTTTCAAGATAATAGGAAAGGCAATTGGAGGACGCTGAAGGGTTTTCAGAAGACCGATAGTACTCTAAAATTTATTTAGGAAGGGATTGCCTAATTGCTGAGTGGAGAATGGAGTGTAAGGGAACAAGATTGGAGGCAGGAGGTCTGGAAGAGGCTTCTGTAGTAATACATCCCAGGAATGCTGACGGATGTGATGGCTGTGGAGAAAATGGGCAAAGTTAAAAGATAATTAAGGTTTTCAACAGGACTCAGTGAATAGTAAAAGACAACTTGTGAAAAAAGGGAAGAAGCCATAATTCTAACACCCAGAGTTTGTAAAATAAGTCAGGCATCTTTGCTTCCTGGTTGCTCTCTAAGTAAAACATCAGTATGTAGGTGCTACGTATTAAAATACATTCAACAACTTATATCTGTAGTTTGAGGTTCAAGGGGTACGTACAAAATTTGAGGCATGGTTTGTTACAATATACTTAAAATATGACATTCTCATGACACTAGTCACTTAAAAATGAGAAAATAGACTAAAGAAAAATAAAGTCATTGTTAAAGGGTAAATGTACTGATGACATGACAGTTTTAGAATATAATACTTAGGATTGAATTTTGAACCTTTAAGATTGCTAAAGGTTCAAAATGTCTAAAGAATCAAAATTAGAATGGAAGATTTTATTATAATAAATGCTACTGATATGGTCTTAGTATCTGAAATTACAGAAACACATGCATGATTTTTGAAATCAATTCACATCTTTTTTTATTATGTTAAACATATATAATTTAATATTTGCCATTTTAACTAATTTTAAATGGACAGAATTCAGTGGCCTTAATTACATTCTCAGTGTTAAGCAATGATCACCACTCTCTATTTCCAAAATTTTTCGTAACTCCAAAAGGAAACTCTGTATTTGTTAAGCAATAATTCCTTAGAAGTCTCTAGAAACTTCTAATCTACTTTCTGGTCCTATTAATTTGCCTACTTGAGATATTTTATATAAGTGTAATCATGAAATATTAGTCTTTTGTGTCTGGATTATTTCTCTAGGCATAAAATTGCAAAGTATATCTATGTTTCAGAATGTATCAGAGCTTCATTACATGTTATTGCTAAATAATATTCCATTGTATTTATATAACAGATTTTGTTTATGTCATCATTTGTCAGTGGCCGCTTGAGTTGCTTCCACTTTGGGGTATTGTGAAAAATGGTGCAAGGAACACTGGCATACAGCTATCTGCTCGAGTCACTGTTTTCTATTCTTTTCGGTCTATACCTAGAAATGGAATTGCTGCGTCATGGTAATGCTCTGGCTAATACATTGAGGACCTGCCAAACACAGGAGCAATAACATTTAACTATCTAAGGCAATATATGAGGGTTCCAATTACTCCACAGCCTCACCAAACTTGTTATTTTCCATTTTTTAAATTAAAGCATCGTAGTAGGTGTGAAGTCATATATTGGTGTGTTATCAACTTACATTTACCTAATAACGAACAATCTTGAGCATTTCTCATGTGAATATTGGCAATTGGTATATCTTCTCTGAAGAAATATTTGTTCAAGGCCTTTGTTCATTATTAAATTGGGCTATTGTCTTTTGGTTGCCAAGTTGTAGAAGTTCTTCATATATTCTAGATATTAAACCTTTATCAGATACATGATTTGAAAATGTTTTCTTCCTTTCTGTAAGTTGTCTTCCTACTTTCTTGACACTGTCCTTCAATGCACAAAAGTTTTTTGATTTTAATGACGTCCAATTTATCTATAACATTGGAGAAGTAGTAAGGATCCTCTCAAAAGTTGATTGTTGGAAAGAAGGAGAACACATATTCCTGGAATATAGTAACTGCTAAATAATTGGATTGTATTAAATATCATACTTCTAAAAATATTATGCATTTATTGATTCTAGATAATTGAGCTATGCTTATTTAATTGATATCATTTTTAAAAATAGGTTTAACATTCCAGTATTGTACAAACTTTGAGATAGTGTCAAAAGCCATTCTGCCACCAGTTTTTCAAATTTAAATATTCAGGTACTAAAATAATCAGATAATGCCATATTAATTTTAGCCCTTTGATTGTGAGCTTTCTTCATGTTTACGAATGGCCTAGCAGTCCTGCATAACCCAACTCCTCTTTGGGAGATATAAATAACAGGTTAGTCTGCACTTATATCAAAGGATACTTTAAATGAAAGCAATTTCTTTCTTTATACAACCCCTCCTGGGTCAATTGGAACTTCCCTTTTTTATTTGCAGTGGATTCAGGGATCAGTTGGCTCTGTTCCTTGTAGTAACGTTAAACAGAGAAGTCCTTTGGACAAATATTTTTCATATGAACTTTAGAAATATTATATATTTTTGTTTAAAAGATTACAAAATTTATCTTCCTGAAAAATTATTTTTCATCAACCTTGAGGTGTACTAGTCGCAATTAATTTTCCATATTTTGCCCAGGAAACTGAAAAATTCATTAAATTTCTGAAGCAAATGTTTACGAACAAAATTTAAATTTTTGTTTGTTTAGCTTAGAAAAATAAATTTAAGATAAACTATCTTTCTAACTACATAATGCTTGTTACTAAACTTTGACTGTGTTAATACATTGATTTTTTGGTTTAACATACAGAAAGGGCTTTTATAATTGATATCAATAAGTTTAATTTTCAGCAGTGAGAATAAGTGAAGTCCTATCTCCTTAAATAAATGATTTGTAATAAAATTTTATTTACTTTCTTGTGTTCATAGGTGTCTTTTTCTTTTCCTGTTTGGATTTATAAGCATAGTACATTTTTCATCTAAGTAAATGTTGAATGGTGAATATAATCAATACATAGATACAAAAACAATGTGAATAGTTTGGTGTGTAAAAAAGAAATCTTCAAAGGTTGTTAACATTATTTTCTATTCTGTACATTTTATAATCGCTTCCTGTCTGGCAATTTGATTTTTTAAACATTACGGATATTCTTGAAATGAAAGCATCTGTGTATTTTGGCATGAACTAATAATGAATCAACATACTTTCTTAAAATTTATAGATTTATTGGGTTATAATCTGCGATAAAAATTGTACAAGAACGTTTCTTATGTGCCATAACAGAGAAATAAATTAAACCTCTTGTTAATATACAGTTTGGCCCATTGCAACATTCAAAGATGACTCATACATTTGTAGCAGTTTAGTTAAGGATTTCACATTTATTCTGGTTATGGCAAAATAGCCCTGAAAGAATTTGTAGTGAAAAAATAAGTGTTTAGCACAGTTCTGGCATCTCTTTTACACACGCGCGCGCGCACACACACACACACACACACACCAGCTAATAGTTTCAAATATATGTTTTTGTATAAATTAGTGTAACTTTTTCACACTCTTGGATGAATCACTTTGTGAACTTTATGATTAAATAGTCTCTTTCACGTGAACTTTTACTTCACCAGTTCTGGAGTATGAAAATAACTGGCAAGTATAGCTATCTGAAAACAGATCAAATTATAATGTAACGTAAAAACATATCACAGGAAATAGAATGCTTGGGTTCAAATACCAGTCGAATCACTTTACTATTAGTGTTCATTGTTATGGTTAATTTTGTGTGTCAACTCTACTGGGCCACAGTATATACCCAGATATTTGGTCAAACATTGAGTGTTTCCATGAAGGTGTTTAAAGATGCGATTAACATTTTAAATGGGGGATTAAGTGAAGAAGAGTGTCCTCTCTAAGGTAGGTGGGTCTTGAATAGAACATAAAGGCTGACTACCCTTCTCCCTCCCAGTAGAAAAGAATTCTTCCTGCCTGACTGCCTTAGAATGGAGACATCAACTTTTATCCTGCCTTCAGACCCAATCTAAAACATTGTATCTCCTGGTCTCCTGATTTCTAGCTTGCCAACTCACCCTGCATATTTGGGACTTGCTGGCCTCCAAAATCATATGAAACAAAATATTTTCTTGTATTTCTGTTGTTGTTGTTTACTGTAAGGTCCTCTGAGCTGGCTGCACCATGCATCAAGCCACACCGCCCCCCACCATGATAATGTACTTTGTGATATATATTCCCAGTCCTTGTGAATGTAATTTTTTTTTTTTTTTTTTTGAGATGGAGTCTCGCTCGCTCTCTCTCAGGCTGGAGTGCAGTGGCGCAATCTCCGCTCACTGCAAGCTGCGCCTCCCGGCTTCACGCCATTCTCATGCCTCAGCCTGCCAAGTAGCTGGGACTAGAGGCGCCTGCCGCTGCACCCCGCTAATTTTTTGTATTTTTAGTAGAGACGGGGCTTCACCGTGTTAGCCAGGATGGTCTCGATCTCCTGACCTCGTGATCTGCCCGTCTCGTCCTCTCAAAGTGCTAGGATTACAGGCGTGAGCCACCGCGCCCAGCGTGAATGTACTTTGTAACATTCCTCCCCCTCCACCGCCCACCCTTGTGACAATACATCCTCCCCTTCCTTATGAATGTACTTTGTAACATCCATACCCTTACCGCAAAAATTGCTCCTGACTCCACCGCCTATCCCAAACCTATAAGAACCAATGATAATCCCACCCCACTTCGCTGACTCCTTTCTCGGACTCAGCCCACTTGCACCCAAGTGAATAAACAACGTAGTTGCTCACACTAAGCCAGCTTAGGTGGTTTCTTATATGGACGCGGGTAACATTTAATTTACTTTTTAGAGACAGGGACTCACTTTGTTGCTCGCAGTGGCATTATCAAAGCTCACTGCAGACTTGAACACCTGAGCTCAAAGGATCCTCTTGCCTCAGCCTCCCAAATAGCTGTGATTACAGGCACACACTACCACACCCAGCTCAATTTATTTTATTTTTTCTATAGGTGAGGGTCTCACCGTGTTGTTTATGCTGGTTTCTAACTCCTGGCCTCAAACAATCCTCCTGCCTTGGCCTCCCAGAAAACTGGGATTACAGAGGTGATCTACCATGCCCAAGTGAGCCAATTTCTTTCTTTCTCATTCAAAGAGAATATAAATATATTCTGATTCAAATGGAATATATATTCCATTTGTATATGTATGAAGATTTATTATATTATATATATACACACAGACAGACACACAATTTTCACTATGTATCTGATGATCCCTGACTAATAAAATAAATTTTGGTAAATTACTTTATTTCTCTATGCCTTGATTTCTTCATATGTAAAATGGCATTATATGACTATTTTAGTACCTGAATATTTAAATTTAAAAAACTGGTGGCAGAATGACTTTTGACACGATATCAAAGTTTGTACAATACTGGAATGTTAAACCTATTTTAAAACATGATATAAATTAAATAAGCATAGCTCAATTATCTAGAATCAATAATTACAAATGATTTCTTCATATGTAAAAAAACCATAGGATCTACCTTAGTGGCTTTGAGGATTTAATTAATTAACCAGATTTTTAAGTTCTTTCTTCTCACTCAACTGATGTTAGCTATTATTGTGTCCAAGAACTTATTAAGAAAATCAAAAATATAATGGTAAGCATTTAAATTCTTACTTTGAAAAAATAAATTTGACAATATTACCTTAAATTTTGCTGATATAAAAGCAATTAACTATTACCTGATCAACTTTGTATTTTTAAAAGTGAAATTACTATTACTAAAACATATATTTCTAAATGTTGTTTGTCTTACCTTTAAAAAGAAAAGAATCCATGGACTCCTTAAAATCAAAGGGAATATAAACCTTAAATTAATATCCCAAGCCTAAAGTGGTTTATGGTCACTCAATTTAAGGGATTTTGGTCTAAGTGCAGCATGACAAGATGAGAATGGAAGATCTGAGTAATGACTCACCAAACCTTTCATCATATTTCAAATTGACATTTTTCTTTATTTTATGTTGCTAAAGGACAGGGTTCACAAATTGCATTGATTAAAATAATCCCAATGTTTACATGAAAAAGATTTTTGAATTATTGCTAAAAAGTGGTCTCTAAATAGATATATCCATATCCTAACCCCTGGATTTGTGAATATTACCTTATATGGCAAAAAATGTACTTTATGTTATATGGCAAAATATGTGATAAAGATTTTGAGAAGAGCTATTCATTCTGGATAATCTAGGTGGAACTTAAATAAAATAACTTGTATTTTATTTTTATTTTTATTTTTATTTTTTTGAGACAGTCTCTGTCATACAGGCAGGAGTGCAGTGGCACTATCTTGGCTCACTGCAACCTCAGCCTCCTGGGTTCAAGTGATTCTCCTGCCTCAGCTTCTTGAGTAGCTGGCTTACAGATGTGCACCACTATGCCCTGCCAAGTCTCGTAATTTTAGTAGAAACTGGGTTTGCCCTGTTGGCCTGTCTGGTCTTTCACTTCTGACCTCATGTGATCCTCCCGCTTTGGCTTCCTAAAGTGGTAGGATTATAGGCCTGAGCCACCGCACCTGGCTGAATCATATGCATCTTTACAAGAAGTAAACGGGGAGTTTTGGAGAGAAAAAAAGGTCAATGTGATGGCAGAGGCAGAGATGGGAGTGACTGTGGCCACAAGTCAGGATACACCTGCAGCTCCAGAAAGTAGAAGTTAAAAGATTCCCTCTTAGTGTCTCTGGCAGGAACTGGTCCTTCTGGTATACCTTGATTCCAGACTTCTGGCCTTCAGAAACGTGAAAAAATACCATTTTACTATTTTAAGGCACCCAGTTTGTGATAATTTCTTACAGCAGCCTAAGGAAACAAATACAGTGCCCTTCATCAGTAGCAATTCCTGATAACTCTTTAGATGTTAAATTAGTGATTCTAGATGCAATCTAACTACATTACCCCGAACTAGATTTTTCCTTTTATAGAAAATGTTCATGCAATCATCACCAGTTTTATTTTCATGTAAAATTTACCTTTGCCATAAAATATCATGTTCTAAACTGATAACATTTTATCATACACTTGCTATGCCACCTATTTTTCTGTTGCATTGTTTTGATGACAAGAAACACACTACAAAAATGAACAAAATTAATGAGAAATTATTGGAAAAAAATATACATGGATATAATGAAAAGTGGAATATCTGATGTAAGGCAAGGCATCAAGGGAAAAGTTGAACATCCTGACGCTGGTGGAGGGTACAGCACTGAGTTCCAGGGTTGCAACTGGCAGAGCGTTCATGAGCAAAGCCAACAATAGTGGTCTACTTTAGTGCTGGGACATTGACTTGGACTGCTTCCTTTTGTTTCCTCTTAGTTTTTTTTTCTGTTTGAAATTCTTAACTCATGATCAAATTCAAATTCTCTGAAAAACATAGTTTTATTTTACAGCCAAACTTTGCTTTATAATCCCATAATAATTGTTTTCCCTCGTGTATAAATAGTTTGAATTGGCTGACTCTTACAAATTGAGATTAGTAGTCAATCATTCAGACAAGTTCCAAAGACATTTGTATGGAATTATTTTCAAAAGTCTTACCTACTTAATGTACTTCCAAACTATTGAGATGAATTTTATTACTATATTGTCCTATAAGGTAATACATATTTTTGAAAGTACTGTTGGGAAAGAGGGCAATAGCATTTGAAGTATCTCCAAGACAAACTTTTGTGACAAACTAAAACAGTGTATAGTTAATCAGTTTTTTAAATCTGATGTAGTAGTTTGTATAAAAAGTAAAAATAATTTTTAAAAGGGAAACTTTGTAAAATATTTTATAGTAAGTCTATACTTTTAAAAAAAAGTTGGAATACCTATTAGTTAGTATAGTGTCTGAACATTTCCAGACAGCTGGAATCTTTTTGTTGTATGGTTGAGCTAAAAGACAACAGCTGAAAATGGACATGATTAAAATACATGAATGGAAAATAGTAACAGCATTTGTATACTTTTTAAATAAAGGACTCTATATTGAAACTATAGAGTAGAAAGTTTAAGAAAGAGGGAAATATTGATGTATTCAAAACTCAGTCACATAATAAAACTTGTTATCGATGCCATTTCTTTAGTAACAAAATAGCACACTGTTTATCTGAGTGGACATGAAGGAGAGAATGATTATTTAACAAATTTTTCCATGACGGCCAAATCAAAGTCTGTCTAGACCAGAATAGAAGCCTGACTCTGCGTGACTAAGCCTAAATAAACATGAGCAAGTATATTCATTCACTCATTCAAGTGCAGTTTACTCCCATAGTACCCGTAAGTATCAAGGGTGATGCTACTAATTGCCTGATGGAGCTTATGGTCTAGTGAGACTGTTTGATGTATGTAGAAAAAGCCAAATAAAAATCAATGTGCAAAGACAAAGACCAGAAAAACCTTTAAATCAGCCTGGATGACAATGAATCACAAACAACTGTTCACAATGACTAAGGTTATCAGTTTGCATTTCTCGGGCTGAGTCTGGAGCAAACATAATGTGTCATGGAGAACACGGGCTTTGGAATAAGATTTCTTGTTTTGAATCCTGTCTCCCCTAGTTATATGACTTGCCCTAGAACAAGCTGTTTCAACAGTTGAGATTACTTTACCTTTAAAGTGAAAATAATAACAATACCACTTATCTCATAAAGGTATTTATAAGAGTAAATGATGTAATGGTTCTAATACACAACATGTACTCTGTATATGATAGGTCCTTGTTGCAAGCTGGGTTCACAAGAAATCAGCTCTGAGACAGAGATTAGCATGTAGTATGTGTTTTTAGGATGAACATTAATAGAAAAAGTGAAAGAAAGGTAGTATCAGAAAAAAGGCTTAAGCCTACCTCACTAGTAAAAGCTGCTATTTTAGAACCCAACATCAGCTGACGGTCTTCTACCATCAACCATTTCCAAAAACATGGTGATAACCAAGAGGTAATACTCGTAACAGTCCCAGCAACTGGAAGAACAAGCCCCGAAGTCCTAGAGGGAAGATCTTGGAGGCTCCACACTGGAGCCACTATGGAATTCAATGAATGTTAGCTATTCAGTATTAGGTATTGCTATTTTACCCTGAGTTTAAGTTGACTTCAATTATATAAGAGAGTTTAAATGCTGATAGAAATTCCGGAATGTTCAAGCTTTAGCAATAATACCAGCAGCTAGCAATGTTAAAAAGAAGCCCTGAAAATATTGATCCACTTCAACTCAACAATTACTTACCTAAGAATGTATCCTAAGGAAATAATAAGGATGAACAAAAATCTTTCAGATTGCTTATTAAAGCATTATAGTAGAAACAAAAATTAAAACAAGTTTACATGTCCAGCAGTAGTGAAAGAATTAGTATATCTATTATTGAATATATGATGATAAATCCGCAGAGTAGAATACTGTTCAGTTACTAGAGCTAATACTGTTAACAAAAGTTTATTGACATAAGAACACGTTCATGGCATGGAAAGTGGAGGAAAAGCAAATTACAAAGTCTATATACTGTATAATATTTTTTGATACACACATACAAATTTATTCCAAAACTCAGTGATAGTTATCTTTGAAAGCTAGGGTTACAGGAAATTATACTTTCTTGTTTTACTTATTGGATTTTTATTTTTTTATTTCTTTCATTATTAAATATAGTATTCATATTAAATAGTATTAATAATTAATATAGATACATTACCCAGTCTCAGATATTTCTTTATAGCAATGCAAGAATGACCTAATACAATAATGTATATGTATGCTTACAGAACAATGATAAAAGGAAAACACATGTACTCACCTCCAAACCAATAAAATAAAAATAATGTAATATCCTGTGAACCAGATAATATACTATACTAGCATAATAATGACCATAATAAAAAGTGAAATTAATATAACCCCAATACCCTTAAAGCGCCTATATCACTTCATGCAAATAAGAAATATGAATATGGTAGAATACAAACAGAAATTTGGGAACACTCTTAAATTGGTCCAGAGGTAATTTGATCAAAACTTCATTGAGCTAAGGTTACATACGGGCTTGTTCAAACTGAGAGGCAGTATGGTGTGGTAGTTCAAAGTGAAGGTTCTAGAGTAATTTTTCTAGTTTCAAATCTAATATCCAGCAAACAGGATATTTGTGTTTTGCCATTAGGCTATTTTATTTTTGCAATGTAGTTTTTCAGTCTGAGTTTCATACTTTGGACTCATATTTCTTATCATTCTTCTCATTTCAGCATTAACTATGAAGATCATGTGCTTTTATAATATCCGGAGTGTTAGCTAATTCTCTGAGCTTTGTGCTCCCCGTTTCTTTTTTAGTACAAATAAAATGTAAGAAAAAAACAAGGGCATTAACTTTGGAGGCCAAATAGGAGATGTGGAAGAGTGTCACCCATATCTTCCTTTCAGAACCTAGACTCTCATCAACCCCCATCCTCTCAACTTCCAGGACTTCTAGCTGTAGACAGCATAATTCATTTAGGTATTTACTCAATGGTTTCCTCCTTAATGGCTTTACAATCTCCACCTTAAAATTCATATCTCCTGTCCCTGACACTCCCTTTCTGCTTTATTTGTTCCTTACATATATGACCACTTCTTTTTTTAATTTTTTTTTGGTCAGTATCCCTGCAATGGATTGTAAACTATGAGGCTCAGGATGTTTGTTAATTTAGCTCAGTGCTGGATCTCCAGGGGTTGTAATAGTGCCTCATGTAAAGTAAATATTCAAACAATATGTGCTTAAAAATGTGTAAATGGAGAGGAATGAAAAATAATTGGTCGAAAAAGGTTTACTGACAGGATCACTTTAAAGGGAGTGCATCCAGTATTAATCAAGCATATATTTGAATGTATCTTTTTTGATAGTCACTCAACTATATATATTAGTCACATACTGTATTTCAGGGAGCATATTAAGCATTAGGGCTGCAACAAAGAACAAATAGGTAAAACTCCAACTCTCATAGTGATAACATTTTAGCTCACTTTCCAGCACTATGATTATAGCATTCTGTGTCTGAATAGATGCTGGAGATGGGAATAAGCAAATATTACACCAATGTCATTGCAAAAGAAATTTTGTTTTGTGGCTAATTTTTCTTTGAAAATACTTTTTCTTGGAAATAGATTTGGTCCAGGGAACCCATACTATCAACTATTTTCAAGACTTAAATCAGTATTTATTGACCATCCAAGTCACATAAATATAGAAGAAAACAATTATACTATGGTTATCTTATTGCTATTTTTAAATGGCTCCAAGTCTGAGAAATGTTTCCTTCTGTCTGATATGCTAAAGTGCAACGTTAGTCATCTACTATGTATATATCACTATATTATCACAAAAATAACAATATTAAATGCAGGATTTCAGAGGAACATGCATACTAATAAAATGAGCATTTCAAAAGCAACATTAAAAATTTATTTTAGCTAGCAACATTCATATTTGCATATATTCAGCATAATAGCTTAATTTTAAAATGTCTTGCATTTTTCACCCCATTTAACAATTCCTCATATTTTTAAAGTGTAGTGTGGTTAATTAATGTAGGGATATTTGCATTATCTTATAAATAACATATGCATTGTTAAATAGGGGAAAGGAGCCAAGTCCTTAAAAAAATTTTCACACATCTATTAATCATTTGATGACGTGTTTTTTCATGCACTTACTGCATTGCTTCTTTACATTTGTAGAAAATGACTACTACCAAGATACATAGCAAATTCTTGGTGCCAAAAATAAAATGTGAGTTTCCTTAAGATGTTTTTATTAGTAATTTTAATAACACTTTCAAAGATTCAAGAAAACTATGCATTCTTAAGAATGTACTCTAATTTTAACATATTTAATATAATATACAAATTACCTTATATGTATATTTTTTATATACACATATAAGTTAGTCACTTAGCAGTGACCCAAAGTCACTGAGTTGAAAGCTACCATAGAATACATATAACAGATATGAAATTAAAAGAATCATAGTACACATAATAATGAATATTACAAAATTTTTTATATAAAGGGACACTTATGAGATGCCATTTTACAGTAATATGCAAAAGGCAAAATTATCAAAGACTATATCATAGAATATCACGGTATATTGACATCATAACTAAAACTGTTGTATCATACCAATGAAATAGATAAAATTTTTATTGCCCTAAGGAAACTTACAATTTAAGTAGACAAGGTTAAGACTGATGAAATAATTCCAGAAAATGCAAAGACAGAACAAGTCATATAATAGAAGGATAGGTCACACGCAGACACTGAATAATTTAAGAATTCACAAAACTGACAGTTGTTTCTCACGATTTCAGCAACTATCTGAAACTGATTTGCCAAAAGCCGTGCACAGTGTACAGTGGTAAAATACTGACACGTATTTGCCAAGCAGATACATGTTTAAATTTTGAACTTGAGCCTTAACTTTGAACAAGACAGCTGAATTTTGCACACTTTGTGAAACAAAAATAATAATACAGACCTTATAAGTGTTCTGTGAACTTAGGTGAAATAGCTCATATGAATATACCTAGTGTAGAGCCTGCAAAGGTTAAACACTTACTAAAGTTATCATTCTTCTCATTACTACTGTTTTTATCCATTGGATGGGTAAGGATCCCGTCTTTTGCCTTTTGTGTGGGAAAACACAGACCCAAACTGATTCCCAGAATCCTCCACTTGAATTAATATACTCCAGTTACACACAGTAACTTTCTTGATAAAGTACACTTTATTGACAACCTTCCATTTTCTGTCTCACTTCTCATTCCCTATGGTTGTTTCATTGATCACTTCCCAAATATTGTCTTCGAATCTTTGTTTTAAGGTCTTCTGAGTATACCAACAAAGACAGGTTAGAAATAAAGCTTTAATCAATGTCATATACCATGGAAAAGTTGGACGTTATTTAATATGAAAGTATAAAAGAATTTCAAATATGAGTGTCTTTGGGAGGAGGTGAATTTAGGGGTTGACTGTTGAATAAAGTAAAAATATGGAATCCTGGAAAAAAAAAGAACACTTAGAAATTTACTGCAATTGAGTAAAAGTATGGTGGTGAGGATCTGAACCAGAGTTAAAGTAGTAAAAGTAAAGAATTGCAAAATTAGAAAAGAAATAAAAATAGCTAATAGGAAATAACCAATAAGACTTAGTGATAGGTTAATAGGGTTAAGGATATGGCAACAGTGGCTTTTCATACACTGAATCAATTGATTATTAATGTATTTTTTGTTGAAAATCACATAAAAGAGTAGATAATCGTCTCTTGTAATGTTTCACAAGAGATGTTATGACTTCTTATTTATTTTTAAGAAAACAGAAAAGAAATGTTCTACTGAGAAAGGAAATGGAAGAAAGAAAGAAAAAGCATACAATTTTCTAAAATCACATAAAAGAACAGGAAATTAATGGGCGTAGAGCTTGTCAGTCTCATGTAGTCACTGACAAGGAATCATTTTACCTTTTTTCTGAGACATCATTTGAGTGTTTGGAGTCCTTCTGTACTCATTAACTACTTCCCTGCTCTTCTGTTCAAGGATTTTGTTATTTTGTTTCTAGGTTAGTGTGCTCTTCTATTAAGTGCACTGAAAGACGCAGATAAGTTGGTAGCTATAATTATATCACGATGAGTAAGAAAGACAAAACAGATGCTGCAATAAATGAAAATTGGCCCACATATCTGATTTTCGCAGAAGCAATACTTATCTTTAGGAAATTAAGAAGCACACATTTACTATATGACATGATTTCAGGGATACAATGAGTGCCCTTGAAATATCTCTCAAAACTAGAAGTAACAATTAAATTTTAAAGCTCGTCTGTTGACATTATTTCTTTGGATTATTATTTTTCCACGTTATTGTTTTAAAAATGAATATGTGATATAGGTTCCAAGATGGTGAATTGGAGGCACTGTTAGCATGTCTCTCTCACTTGGAAAGACAAAACAGTGTATAGAGCTTCACATTGTGAACTTTGCGATATAATCTTGAGTGGGGATGAGCTCCTTTACCAGAACTGAGAGGTAAGCGGGAAGTGTGCTGCAGGAGCATGGAGCCTCTGCTTTGCAGGAGGACTGGGAGGGTTGTAGCCTGAAAGCTAAAGTTGCTGTCCTTATGGGAAAGGTTTATGTCCCGGGACAATTTTGAGTTCTAAGCACAGAACTGTCTAGAAGTGAGCTAGCTGCTGACAGTGGAACACTGGGTATGAGACCTGCCTTGCCAAGTGCATGGGAGCTGGGAGGGGCTTGTTGTTGCCTGCCATTCCCCAATCCCTGTGCAAACTCTTCTGTGTAGCAGAGACAGTTGTGCTTCTCCCTGGAGCATTACCCGAGTGGCCAGAGAACTGCCCTCTGATCCCCACTGGCAGCACTACTTGCCCTGTATGCGGAGAGTCAGAGAGCAAACTTGCCTAACCCAGTCCCCACTCAACTTTGCCCCTCCACTCACCCTGGTAGCTTAACACAAAAGTCAGAAACTTTTGGGAGCTCTATGTTGCCTCTCATTGCCTGAGACACCAGGGTGCCTCCCCTTTCTATTATAATATAAGGCAAGTACAAATCCTACTGCTACCAATGCAGCTGGTGCTCTTTTGCCAGTGCCACCTTCTGGCTGGAGGCCTACCAACACAGTCTATTACAGCATCTCCAGGTAGAATAACCTAGAACTCAGGAAGGAGAAAATGTGTGCATGACCTCCGTTGTCACCATTGCTTACAGCACCCTGGCTAACCAAGAGATCCTGAATCTGACCATGTGACCAATTCATTCCTACCACAACCTGCATTTAAGAAAGTTGACACACTAAGGCTATTAATAATTAAGGAATCTCACAGATTCTACTTTGCCACCCTGCCATCTCCATCGGACCTGGTGCTAGTACTTGTGGCTGGGGGACTTGAGGACAAGTCACATGAGCAAATTCCTTGCAGACATTTCCCACCACCAGCCTGGAATGTGACAGCCCAGGCTGGACTCAAATGAGAAACAGCAACAACAGTATTCTGGCTCTCAGGGCTCCTACTTCTAGGGGAAGACAGAGTACACCATATCAAGGGAGGACCCTTTGGGATAAAAAAAATCCAGATGGAAGGACTTGAGTCCCAGAAATTCCTGCTTGTGGAAAATTTCTTTCAGCAGAGGCACAGGTGCACAGAGCAAGGAGATAAAAGCATTAGGTAACCTATAAAGGAAAAGTTATCTGACTAACAGCAGACTTCTTAGCAGAAACCTTACAAGCCAGAATAAATTGGGGTCCTATCTTTTGTCTCCTTAAACAGAATAACTGTCTGCTAAGTTTTATGAATGAAGGAGAAATACAGTCTTTTTCAGGCAAGGAAATGCTGAAGGAATTTGCTACTGGCAGACAATCCCTGTAAGAACTGCTAAAAGGAGTTCTAAATCTTGAAACAAAAGGTTAATATGCATCAGAATAGAATTGCTTGAAAGCATAAAATTCACAGGGCCTGTAAAACAGTAACACAACAAAAAAGCAAAATAACCAGGTAATAATCAACATAATGACTGGAAGAGTACCTAACATATCAATATTAACATTGAATGTAAATGGCTTAAATACTCTGCTTAAAAGTTACAGATTGGCAGAATGGATATAAAAAGTCACAAACCAAGTATCTGCTGTTTTCAAGAGGCTTACCTAATATACATGGACTCATATAAACTCAAGGTAAAGGGACAAAAAAGAAATTCCATGCAAATGGAAACCAAAAGCAAGCAGGAGGAGGTATTCTTATATCTAATAAAACCAACTTTAAAACAATTAACAGTATTGGCCGGGCGTGGTGGCTCAAGCCTGTAATCCCAGCACTTTGGGAGGCCGAGACGGGTGGATCACAAGGTCAGGAGATCGAGACCAGCCTGGCTAATATGGTGAAACCCCGTCCCTACTAAAAAATACAAAAAACTAGCCGGGTGAGGTGGCGGGCGCCTGTAGTCCCAGCTACTCGGGAGGCTGAGGCAGGAGAATGGCGTAGACCCGGGAGGCGGAGCTTGCAGTGAGCTGAGATGCGGCCACTGCACTCCAGCCTGGGCGACAGAGCGAGACTCCGTCTCAAAAAAAAAAAAAAACAAACAAACAAAAAAAAAAAAACAATTAACAGTATAAAACAAAGACAAAAAGAGTCATCAAATAATTATAAAAGGATCAATACAATAAGAAGACATCACCATCCTAAATATATATGTACCTAAGTCAGGAGCTTACAGATTAATAAAAGAATTAGAACTAGATCTAAGAAAAGAGATAGCAACAAAATAATAGTGGAGGATTTCAACATTCCTCTGACAGCACTAGATAGATCAAGGGGGTGGAATGGCAACAAAGAAATAGTATACTTAAACTATACCATAGAACAAATGAACTTAACAGATATTTACAGAACTTTCTACACAATAACTGCAGAATATACATTCTATTCATCAGCACATGAAACATGATAGGCTACAAATGAAGTCTCAATAAATTTTAAAAACTTGATATTATATCAAGTATCATTATAGGCCACAGTGGAATAAAACTAGAAATCAACTCAAAAAAGAACTCTAGAAGCTATACATATATACGTAAAATTGAACAATCTGCTTCTGAATGATTTTTGGGTTAACAATGAAAATTTAAAAATCATTTGAAATGAATAATAGTGATAAAAATTATCATAATTTCTGGGACAGAGCAAAAGCAATTTTAAGAGGAAAGTTTGTAGCACTAAATGCCTGTATCAAAAAGCCTGAAAAATCACAAATTTTCAACCTAGTGTCACACTGCAAGGAACTAGAGAAACAAGAACAAATCAAACCCAAAGCTAGCAGAAGAAAAGAAATAAAAAAATCACAAACATTCCTATACACCAATAATAGACAAGCAGAGAGTCAAATCATGAGTGAAATCCCATTCAATATTGTTACAAAGAGAATAAAATACCTAGGAATACAACTCATAAGGAACGTGAAGGATCTTTTCAAGGAGAACTACAAACCACTGCTCAAAGAAATAAGAGAGAAAAAAAGATAGAAAAACTTTCCATGTTCATGGATAGGAAAAAATCAATATCATGAAAATGGTCATACTGCCCAAAGTAATTTGTAAATTCAATACTATTCCCATCAAGCTACCATTTACTTTCTTCACAGAATTAGAAAAAAAAAAAAAAAAAAAAAAAAAAAAAAAAAAAAACACTACTTTAAATTTCACTTGGAACCAAAAAAGAGCCTGTATAGCCAAGACAATCATAAGCAAAAAGAACAAAGCTGGAGGCATCACCCTACCTGACTTCAAACAATACTACAAGGCTACAGTAATCAAAACAGCATGGTACTGGTACCAAAACAGATATATAGACCAATGGAACAGAACAGAGGCCTCAGAAATAACACCACACATCTACAACAGTCTGATCTTTAACAAACGTGACAAAAAAGCAATGGGGAAAGGATTCCATATTTAATAAATGGTGTTGAGAAAACTGGCTAGCCATATGCAGAAAACTGAAATTGGACCCCTTCCTTACACCTTATGCAAAAATTAACTCAAGATGGATTAAAGACTTAATTGTAAAACCTAAAACCATAAAAACCCTAGAAGAAAACCTAGGCAATACCATTCAGGACATAGGTATGAGCAAGGACTTCGTGATTAAAACATGAAAAGCAATGGCAACAAAAGCCAGACTTCACAAATGGGATCTAATTAAACTAAAGAGCTTCTACACAGCAAAATAAACTATCATGAGAGTGAACAGACAACCTATAGAATGGGAGAAAAGTTTGCAACCTATCCATCTGACAAAGGTCTAATATCAAGAATCTACCAGAAACTTAAACAAATTTACAGAAAAAAAAAAAAAAATACCCTATCAAAAAGTGGGCAATGGATATGAACAGACACTTCTCAAAATAAGACATTTATGCAACCACCAAACATATGAAAAAATGCTCATCTTCACTGGTATTACAGAAATGCAAATCAAAACCTCAATGAGATATCATCTCATGTCAGTTAGAATGGTGGTCATTAAAAAGTCTGGATACAACAGATGCTGATGAGGGCGTGGAGAAATAGGAAAAATTTTACGGTGTTGGTGGGAGTGTAAATTTAGTTCAACCATTCTGGAAGACAGTGTGGCAAAGCCTCAAGGATATAGAACCAGAAATATCATTTGATCCAGCAATCTCATTACTGGGTATGTACCCAAAAGATTACACATCATTCTACTATAAAGACACATGCACATGTATGTATATTGCACCACTATTCACAATAGCAAAGACTTGGAACCAACTCAATAGTAGACTGGATAAAGAAAATATGGCCCATACATACCATTGAATACTATGCAGTCATAAAAAACAATGAGCTCATGTCTTTTGCAGGGACATGGATGAAGCTGAAAACCATCACTCTCAGCAAACTAACACAGAAACAGAAAACCAGACACTGCATGTTTTCACTCATAAGTTGAACAATGAGAGAACACACAGACACAGGGAGGGGAACATTACATACTGGGGCCTGTCAGGGGATGGAGGGCAAGTGGAGGGAGAGCATTAGGCCAAATACCTGATGCACACAGGGTATTTGTCCTAGATGATGGATAGATAGGTGCAGCAAGCCACTACAGCACATGTATACCTATGTAACAAACCTGCACATTCAGCACATGCATCCCAGAACTTAAAGTAAAATTTAAAAAGTAAACTGGAAAAATAAGAAATAATAAAGATCAAAGCAGATCTAAATAAAATCGAAGCAAAAATATAAAAGATCAATGAAATAAAAGGTAGACTCTGAAAGGATAAACAAAATTGATAGACCATTAGCTCAATTAATCAAGAAGAGAGAAGGTTCAATTAAGCTCATTTTGAAATGTAAACAGAGACATTACAATGAACACAACGGAAATTCAAAAGATCATTTAAGACTACAATGAACACATCTTTGCACACAAAATAAAAAAATCTGAAGGAAATGGATAAATTCCTGGAAACATATAACCCTCCAAAATTGAACCAGGAAGAAATAGAAATTCTGAAAAGACTAATAACAAGCAGTGAGACTGCATCAGTGATCAAAAAATAACAACAACCAAAACAATAAAAACAAACAAAAACAACAACAACAAAGTCCAGGGCCAGGCAGATTCACAGCTGAATTCAACGAAACCTTCAACAAAGAATTGGTACCAATCATACTAAAACTATTTCAAAAGATTGAAAAAGATGAAATTGTCCCAAACTCATTCTATAAAACCAGTATCACTCTCATACCAAAACCAGGAAAATACACAGCAACAACTACCACCACCACAACAAAAACTATAGACAAATATCCCTGATAAACATAGGTGCAAAAGTCCTCAATAAATACTAGAAAATTGAATCAAACTGTACTTCCAAATATAGTAATACCATAATCAAGTGGGTTTCATTCCAGGGATACATGAATGGGCTAACATATGCAAGTCAGTAAATGTGATAAATGACACTAACAGAATTAAAAACCAAAAACATATTATCATCTCAATAGATGGAGAAAAAGCATTTGACGAAAATCAGCATCACTTCATGAAAAATACCCTCAATAAACTAGGCATAGAAAGGACATACCTCAACGTAATAAAAGCCATCTTTGAAAAGTCCACAGCCAGTATTATACTGAATGGAGAATAGTTGATAGCTTTTCCTCTGAGAAGTGGAACAAGACAAAGATTCCCACTTTCACCATTTCTATTCAACATACTACTGGAAGTCCTAGCCAAAGCGATCAGCCAAATAGAACACATAAAGGGAAACCAAATTGGAAAAGAGGAAGCCAAATTATTGCTGTTTGCTGATGATATGATTATATACCTAGAAAAACCTAAAGACTCCTTTGAAAGACTCCTAGATTTGATAAATGGATTCAGTGAAGTCGTAGGTTACAAAACCAGTGTATGCAAATCAGTATCATTGTTATGTATCAACAACGGCTAAACTGAGAATCAAATCAAGAACTCAACTCCTTTTACAATAGCTGCAATAAAAAAAAACCCTAGAAATATACTGCACCAAGGAAGTGAAAGATCTCAACAAGGAGAACTACTAAACACTGCTGAAAGAAATCATAGATAACACAAACAAATAAAAATATGTTCCATGCTCATAAATTAGAAGAATCAATATCATGAAAATGATCATACTGGCCAAAGCATTCCACAGATTCAATAAAATTTCTATCAGAATATCAAAATCATTTTCACAGAATTAGAAAAAAACTATAAAATTCATATGCAACCAAAAAAAAAAAAAAAAAAAAAAGCCTGAATAACCAAAGCAATCTTAAGCAAAAGCAACAAATCTGGAGGCATCATATTACCTGACTTCAAATTATATTAAAAGGCTAAAGCTACCAAAACAGCATGGTGCTGGTATAAAAGTAGATACACAGATCAATGAAAAGAACAGAAAACCCAGAAATAAAATTTGGGGAAAGGATACACTATTTAATAAATGGTGCTGGGAAAACTGGATAACCACATGTTGAAGAATGACACTGGCTATCTCTCACTTAATACAAAAATCAACTCAAGATGGATTAAACTCTTAAAGACCTGAAACCACGAAAATTCTAGAAGAAAATCTCAGAAAAGCCTTTCTGGACTTCGGCCTAGCTCAAGAATTTATGACTAAGACCCCAAAACCAAATGCAACAAAGACAAAAATAAATAAGTGAGGCCTAATTAAACTCAAAAGCTTCTACGCAACAAAAGAAATAATCATCATAGTAAACAGACAACCCACAGAATGGGAGAAAATATTTATAAACTATGCATCTGACAAAGGACTAATATTCAGAATCTACAAGAAAAAGAAAAATAAATAAATAATTCCATCAAAAATTAAGCAAATGACATAAATATATATTTCTCAAAAGAAGGTATACAAATAACCAACAAACATATGAAAAAAATGTTTAACATCAGTAATCATCAGGAAAATGCAAATTAGAACAACAATGAGATACCACGTTATTCCAGCCAGAATGGCCATTATTAAAATTCAAAAGGCAATAGATATTAAAATGGATGTAATAAAAATGGAATGTTTATTTACTGCTTATAGGAAAGTAAATTAGTACAGCCTCTATGGAAATCACTACGGAAATGTCTTTAAGAACTAAAAGTATATCTACCATTTGATCTAGCAATCACACTACTAGGTGTCTCTCTAAAGGAAAATAAGTAGTTATATCAAAAAGACACCTGAACACATATGTTTATCACAGCATAATTCACAATTGCAAAGATATGGATCCAGCTCAAGTACCCATCAACCAATGAGTGGTTAAAGAAAATGTGGTATATATACACACCAAGAAATACTACTCCACTATAAAAAAGAATAAAACAATGTCTTTTGTAGCAACTTGGATGGAGCTAGACACCGTTATTCTAAGTAAAGTATCTCAGGAATGGAAAACCAAACACTGTATGTTCTCCCTTATAAGTGGGAGCTAAGCTATGGGTACATAAAGATGTACAGAATAGTATAATAGACTTTAGAGACTCAGTAGGCAGAGGACAGTGTAGGGGATGAGAGATTTAAAAAAAAAAAACATATAATTTACACCACTTGAGTGACAGGTACACTGAAATCTCAGATTTCACCACTATACAATTCATCTATGTAGCCAAAAATCACTTGTATCACAAAAGCCATCAAAATAAAAAGTTACTTTTTTTAATTAAAAAAATAAAGCGGAATACTTAGTACATGTACATGTTCTCAACTGCTGGACTTTGGAAGGAACAGGGGAAAACAGGTGCAAAAAGGATGCAATAAATTCCTTTCTAGACAAACTTAGAAAGATAATCTGAAGCCTAACTGCCAGTTTCCATAAAGTTAAACAACTGTAATAGAGTAGGAAACAGCAAAATGTGGCAGAAGAGCCCACATCTGTGAGAGAGGTATAAAGTTTGACAGACATCTCCATCAGAGCAAGTACTAGTATCCAGTGCTGGGAGACCTGAAGACAAGTCACATCACTGGACTCTGCAGACATTCAAGAACACCAGCTGGTACCCTGGTAGCCCCACTAGGTCGCTAGACCCAGAAAAGAAACAACAATCACTGCAGTTTGGCTCTTGGGAACTCCCATTCCTAGAGAAAGGGGTGAGCACTGTATCAATGTATCACCCCAGGGGACAAAATAATCTGAATAGCAGGTCTTGAGCCCCAGATCGTTCTGCTGGTGGGAAGTCTCCCACACCAGACACAATTGCAGTGCTAGGTGCAGTAGTGAAGGTCTGCATCTGTACCCCAGTGAGCAGGCAGCCTCTGTGATTGTGAAGGGCCTTGGAGAAGTAGTCCTTGTTCCCTCCCTGCCGCCCCCACTCCCTAGCGCTCCGCTACAGACACAGCTGGGATTTTTGCACAGGAATGCAATGTGTTTGCACCTATGGACAATCTTCCTGGAATAATACTGGTTGAGCACAACCCCACAGGAGGACCATCCCTTAGATTCAGGTCGGACAAAAGGCAGAGTCACAGTTCCTCCCTACTTGGAGCACTAACAATCCTACAGATGAAAAGAGGTGCCTGTCAGATTTGAATAGCCAAGTAACTGGGACAGGAATTAGACTGTGAGGTGAATCACTTTCCATCTGGCCTTGCAGGGGAGCTGAAGTAGCTCTAGCTCTTTACCCTGATAAAATCTCCACAAATCTATTTGAAAGCTCCCCAGCCATCCTCATCAAGGCTTGGACCTTGGCCCACTGCTGTGTGTTATATCCACCTACATATCCTAGCTACAACCAATGCCTACCAGGGTTACCTCCCCTGGGTGCAAACTTTCGCTACTGCACTCAGCACTGCAATTGTGGCTGGTGTGGGAGACTTCCCACCAGCAGGCCTGAACCCTGAATCATCAACTCAGTAAATGAAATTCTGGGTAAAAATTAAATAAATAAATAAATAAATAAATAAATAAATAAACATGCACCACAAGATAATTAGATAAACTTCAAGAGATCCCTGCCATTATAATCCCATAAGACACAGTGAGCTTGCCCACACTTCAAAAGCATAATGACTACAACCAGCATCTGGGAAAGCCAGTACACAAAGACTCTCTATAACTAAGAAAGCCATACAGAGTCTTCACTCCTAAAAGCACATATAATCAAATTAGGCTAAATAAAACATTAAAGTCCAATCCTTAAGAAAGAAAAAGAGAAATTAAAAAAAAAAAAAAAAACCCAGTCCAGTCAAAAATAAACTCAAGAACAATTTGAAGAAATCATCTACCAAAATGAGAAAGAACCAGAAAAGCAATTCTGGTAATGTGACAAAACAGGGTTCCATAGTGCACCCTAAGTATCACACTAGCTCCCCAGCAATGAATCCAAACCCAGAAGAAATCTCTGAATTACCAGATAAAGAATTCAGAAGGTTGATTATTAAGCTATTCAAGGAGATACTAGAGAAAGGTGAAAACAACCTAAAGATTAAAAAAAACCAAACAAACAAACAAACAAAAAACCCTGGATATTGACTAAATTTTTTCAATAGAAACCGATATCACAAAGGAAAACCAATCAGGGCTTCTGCAAATGAAAGACACACTTAGGGAAATACAAAATGCAGTGAAAAGTTTCAACAATAGACTAGAAATAGTAGAGGAAAGAATATCAGTGCTGGAAGACAATGCTTTCTAATTAGCCCAGTGAGACAAAGAAAGTCAAAGAATACAGAATTTTTTAAAATGAACAAATTCTTCAAGGAATATGGAATTCTATAAAACAGCCAAGACTAAGATGTTCCTGCGGAGGAATAGATATTAAACGTTTGGAAAAACTATATAAGGGAATCATTGAAGAAAACTTCCCTGGTCTTGCTAGATATCTAGATATCTGATCTGGTTTGGCTCTGTGTCCCCACCCAAATCTCATGTGGAATTTTAATCATCAATGTTGGAGAAGGGGCCTGGTGGGAGGTGACTGGATCAGGGGAGTGGACTTCCCCCTTGCTATTCTCATGATTGTAAGTGAGTTCTCATAGGATCTGATTGTTTCAAAGTGCCTAGCACTTCCCCCTTTGCCCTTTCTCTCCTGCTTCACCATGCGAAGATGTGCTTGCTTTCCCTTTGTCTTGCACCATGATTCTAAGTTTTCTGAGGCCTCTTTAGCTATGCTTCCTATATAGCCTGTGGAACTGTGATTTAATTCAACCTGTTTTCTTCATAAATTACCCATTCTCAGTTAGTTTCTTACAGCAATTAGAGAATGGGCTAATACAGACAATTGGTACTGGGAGATGAGTCATTGCTACAAAAATACCTGATAATGTGGAAGCATCTTTGAAACTGGGTAACAGACAGAGTCTGGAACATTTTGGAGGGATCAGAAGAAGACAGAAAGATGTAGGAATGTTTGAAAATTCCTGGAGACTTGTTAAACAGTTGTGACCAAAATGCTGATAGTGATAGGAACAATGAAGTCCAGGATAAGGTGGTCTCAGACAGAGATGGAGAAGTTATTGGGAACTGGAGTAAAGGAAACTCTTGCTATGCATTAGCAAAGAGACTGGCAGCATTCTGCCCCTGCTCTAGGGATCTGTGTAACTTTGAACTTGAAAGAGATGATTTAGGGTATCTGGTGAAAGAAATTTCTAAGCAGCAAAGCATTCGATATGTAGCCTGTTGGCTTTTAACAGCATATGCTTATATGCATGAACAAAAAAATGATCTGAAATTGAAACTTAAATTTAAAAGTGAAGCAGACCATAAAAGTTTGTAAAATTTTCAGTCTGGCCATCCAGTAGAAAAGAAAAACCCATTTTCAGTGGAAGAATTCAAGCCAGCTGCAGAAATGTACCAAAGTAGAAGAGCCTAATGTTAATAGCTAAGACAAAGGTATTTTAGAGGCCTTCACAGCAGTCTCTTTCATCACAGACCCAGAGGCCTAGGATGGAAGAATGGTTTTGTGGGCCAGACCAAAGGCTCCACTGCCCTGTGCAACCTCAGAAAACAGCTGCTTGCATTCCAGTCACTCCAGCTGCAGCCATGGCTAAAGGGGTGTCAGATATATCTCAGTCTGCCACTCCAGAGGGTGCAAGCCACAAACCTTGACAGCTTTCATATGCTGTTAAGCCTGTGGGTCCCCAGAGGGAAAGAATGGAGGCCTGGGAGTCTCCACCTAGATTTCAGAAGATGTATGGAAATGCCTGGATATTCAGCAGAAGTCTGCTGCAGGGGCAGAGCCCTCATGGAGAACCTGTACTAGGTCAGTGCAGAAGGATAATATAGGATTGAAGCCCCCACACAGAGTACCCACTGAGGCACTGCCTCATGATGCTGTGAGCAGAAGGCCACCATCCTCCAGACCCCAGAATCCTAGATCCACCAATACCTTACACCACACACTTGGAAAAGTCTCAGGCAATCAATGCCAGACCACAAAAGCAGCTGCAGGGGATGTACCATGCAGAGCCACAGAGGCAACGATGCCCAAGGCCTTCAGAGCCCTCTCCTTTCATCAGTGTGGCCTGAATGTGAGACACGAAGTCAAAGGAAATTATTTGAAGCTTTAAGATTTAATGACTGCCCTGCTGGATTTCAGACTTGCATGGGTCTTGTAGCCCCTTTGTTTTGTCCAATATCTACCATTTGCAATGGGAGCATTTACTCAATGCCTGTGCTCCCATTCTTTCTTAGAATTAACAAACTTGTTTATTATTTTACAGGCTCATAGGTGGAAGAGACTTGCCTTGTCTCAGATGACACTTTGGACTTGAACTGTTTTGAATTAATGCAAGAATAAGTTAAGACTTTGGGGGACTGCTAGAAAGGTGTAATTGTGTTTTGAAGTGTGAGAAGAATATGAGATTTTGGAGGATGCAAGGGCACAATGGTATAGTTTGCTTCTGTGTCCTCATCCAAATGTCATGATGAATTGGAATCCCCAATGTTGGAGGGGAGGTCTGGTGGGAGGTGACAGATCGTGGGGGCAGACTTACCCCTTGCTTTCCTTGTAATAGTGAGTGGGTTATCCTGAGATCTGGTTGTTTAAAACTGTGTAGCACTTCCTCCTTTATTCTTTTTCTTCTGATTCCCCATGTGAAGATGTGTCTGCTTCGCTTCCCTTTCTGCCATCATTGTAAGTTTCCTGAGGCCTCACCAACCATGCTTCTTGTACAGTCTGTGGAACTGTGAGTCAATGAAACCTCTTTTCTTTATAAACTACTCAGTCTCGGGAATTTTTTTATAGCAATGTGAGAGTGGATTAATACAACATCCAAATACAAGAAGCTCAAATAACTCCTGGGAAATACATTGCAAAAGATCATCACAAAGGCATATATTAATCTGGTTATCTAATGTGAAGGAATGAATCTTATGAGCTATGAGACAAAAGCATCAGGTAACTTATAAAAGAAATCTATCAGATTAACAGCAGATTTCTCATCAGAAACCCTAAAAGCCAGAAGAATTGAGGTTCCATCTTTAGCCTCCTTAAACAAAATAATTGTCAGTCAAGAATTTTGTATCTAGCAAAACTACATTTCATAAATAAAAAGAGACAAAGTATTTTTTAGATAAATAAGTGCTGAAAGAGTTTGCCACTACCACACTAGCACTGCAAGGAAGAATAAAAGGGGTTTTCAATCTTGAAACCAGTTCTCAAAATACACAAAAATAGAACCTCCTTAAGGCGTAAAACTCACAGAGCCTAAAAAAAATGATGAAAATGCTTTTAAAAAGGTATTCAGGGGGCCGGGCGCAGTGGCTCAAGCCTGTAATCCCAGCACTTTGGGAGGCCGAGACGGGCGGATCACGAGGTCAGGAGATCGAGACTAGCCTGGCTAACACGGTGAAACCCCGTCTCTACTAAAAAAATACAAAAAACTAGCCGGGTGAGGTGGCGGGCGCCTGTAGTCCCAGCTACTGGGGAGGCTGAGGCAGGAGAATGGTGTAGACCCGGGAGGCGGAGCTTGCAGTGAGCTGAGATCCGGCCACTGCACTCCAGCCTGGGTGACAGAGCGAGACTCCGTCTCAAAAAAAAAAAAAAAAAAAAAAGGTATTCAGGCAAAGACGAACATGATGAATAGAACAGTACCTCAAATCTCAATATTCATATTAAACACAAATGGGCTATATGCTCCACTTAAAAGATACAGAAGGGCAGAATACATTCAAAAACCACCAACTAAGTAATAGTTGTCTTCAAGGGACTCACCTAACACATATGGGCTAACATAAACTTAAGGTAAAGGGGTGGAAAAAGATATTTTTCACAAATGGAAACCAAACCAAGCGGGAGTAGCTGTTCTTATATGAGACAAAACAGACTTTAAAGCAACAGCAGTTAATGATAAAAGAATTAGTTAAACAGGAAGATATTACAATCGTAAATATACATGTATTTAACACTGAAGTTTCCAAATTTATAAAAAAATTACTTCTCGACCTAAGAAATTATATAGACAGCAACACATTAATAGTAGGAACTTCAGTACTTCACTGACAGCACTAGACAGATCAAGACAGATAGTCAAAGAAGGAACAATGGACTTAAACTAGAACCTAGAATAAATGGACTTAACACATATTTACAGGATATTCTACCCAACAACTGCAGAATATATATTCTTTTCATCAGCACATGGAACATTCTGCAAGACAGACCATATAATAGGCCACAAGACAAACCTTGATAAATTTTTAAAAAGCAAAATTATATCAAGTATCCCTTCAGACCACAGTAGAATAAAACTGTAAATAAACTCCAAGAGGAGCCTTCAAAACTATATACACGCATGTATATTAAATAATCTGCTCTTGAATGATCTTTGGGTTAAAAATAATATCAAGATGGAAATTTAAAAGATTATTCTACATGAATGATAAGAGTGACACAAATTATCAAAACCTCTTTATCAAAACCTCTGGGATATAGCAAAAGTGGTGCTAAGAGGAAAGTTCATTGCATTAAATACCTACACTGAAAAGTCAGACAGACACAAATAGACAATCTAATATCACACCTCAAGGAACTATAGAAACAAGAACAAACTAAACTCAAACTCAGGAGAAGAAAAGAAATAACAAAGATCAGAGCAGAACTAAATAAATTTGAATAAAGAAAATACAAAAAAAAAAACAGAAAACTGGTTCTTTGAAAAGACAAACAAAATTGATAGACTGTTAGCAAGATTAACCAAGAAAAAAAGAGAGAAGATCCAAATAATCTCAATTAGATACAAAATGAGAGATATTATGACTAATACCACAGAAATACAAAGGATCATTCAAGGCTACTATGAACACCTTTATGCATACAAACTAGATAATCTACAAAACATAGATAAATTCCTGGAAATATACCTTTCTCCTAGATTAAATCAGGAAGAAATAGAAACTCTGATCAGAACAATAACAAGCTGTGAAAATTGTTCAGTATTAAAAAAAAAAAAAAAAAGAAGAAGAAGGTCCGCAAAAATATCTAGGACCAGATAGATTCACAGCTGATTTCTATTACACATTCAAGGAAGAATTGGTACCAATATTACTGAAACTATTCTAAAAGATAGGAAAAGAGGGAGTCCTCCCTAAACCATTCTAAGATGCCAGTATCACCCTAATACAAAAACCAGGAAGGAATATAACTAAAATACAGACCAATATTCATGATGATCATATATACAAAAATCTTCAACAAAATACTAGCTAACCAAATCCAACAGCATATCAAAAAGATAATACACCATAATCAAGTGAGTTTCATAACAGTATACAGGGATAGTTTAATGCACATGAGTCAGTAAATATAATGCATCACATAAAGAGGATTAAAAAGAAAAAATATGTGATCATCTCAATAGATGCAGAAAAAGCATTTGATAAAATCTGGCATTTCTGTATGAAAAAAAAAATTCTCAACAAAATTGTCATAGAAGAGACATACTTCCATGTAATAAATGCCGCCTATGAAAAACCCATAGCCAGCATCATACTGAATGGAAAAAAGTTGAAAACATTTCCCTTGAGAACTGGAACAAAGCATGGATGCCCACTTTCACCACTTCTATTCAACATACTATTGCAAGTCCTAGGCAGACCAATCAGGCAAAAGAAAGAACTAAAGGACATCTAAATCAGAAAAAAAGAAGTCAAACTGTTGCTCTTTGTCGATGGAATAATTGTATACCTAGCATACCCTAAAGACTCATTGAAAAAGCTCTCAGATCTGATAAACTCAGTAAATCTCAGGTTACAAAATCAATATATGAATATCAGTAGGACTGTTATATACCAATAACCACCAAACTGATAAATCAAGAACTCAATCCCTTTCACAACAGTTGCACAAAAATAAAATAAATAAAACACTTAGGTATATACTTAACCAGGGAGGCGAAAGATCTCTACAAGAAAAACTACAAAATACTGCTGAAAGAAATTATAGATAACACAAACATGTAGAAAAACACCCCATGCTCATGGATGGGTAGAAACAATATTGTGAAAATGACCATACTGCTAAAAGCAATCTACAGAGTCAATGCAATTCTCATCAAAACACCGTCATTGTCCTTCACAGAAATAGAAATAACAATACTAAAATACATGTGGAACCAAAAAAAGGAGCCCGCAGAACCAAAGCAAGACTAAGCAAAAAGAGCAATCTGGAGACATCACATTTCTTGACTTCAAATTATACTACGAAGCTATAGTTGCCAAAACAACATGTTACTGGTATAAAAATAGGCACTTAGACCAATGGAACAGAATAGAGAACCCAGGAAAAGCCAACTTTTTGGACGACTGATCTCAACAAAGCATACAAAAACATAAAGTGGGAAAGGATCCTATTTAATAAATGGTGCTAGCAAAACTGGCAAACCACATATTGAAGAATGAAATTGAATTCTCATCTCTCACTTTATACAAAAATTGGCTTAAGGCCAGGTGTGGTGGCTCATGCCTATAACCCTAGCACTTTAGGAGGCCAAGGCGGGTGGATCATGAGGTCAGGAGATCAAGACCAACCTGGCTAACATGGTGAAAACCCATCTCTACTAAAAGCGGAAAAAATTAGCCAGTTGTGGTGGCGCATGCCTGTAGTCTCAGCTACTCAGAAGGCTGAGGCAGGAGAACCACTTGAACCTGGGAGATGGAGGTTGCAGAGAGCTGAGATTATGTTACTGCACTCTAGTCTGTGCAACAGAGTGAGACTCCATCTCAAAAACTAAAAAATAAATTAACCAATAAATCAGCTTAAGATGGATCAAATACTTAAATCTAAGACCTGAAATCATAAAAATTCTAGAACATAACATTGGGAATACTCTTTTAGTCATTGGCTTAGGCAAAGATTTCATGACTAAGAACCCATAATCAGATGCAACAAAAACAAAAATGTATGAATGGAACCTAAGTAAACTAAAAAGCATTTGCAGAGCAAAAGAAATCATCAGCAGAGTAAACAAGCAGCCCTCAAAGGGGGAAAAAATATTCACAGACTATACATCTGACAAAGGGGTAATATCCGGAATCAACAAGGAACTCAAAAAAATTAGTAATAAAAACACAAACAATGCCCCACCCCATCAAAAACTGTGCTAAAGACATGAATAGACAATTCTCAAAAGAAGATGTACAAACTGCCAACCAATATATGAAAAAATGCTCAACATCACTAATTATCAGGGAAATACAAAGTAAAACCACAGTGAGGTACCACCTTACTCCTAAAAGAATGGCCATAATTTAATAATAATTTTAAAAAAGAAGATGTTGGGGTGGCTGTGGTGAAAAGGGAATACTTTTACACTGCTGGTGAGAATGTAGACTAGTACAACCACCATGGAAAACAATATGGGGAGTCCTTAAAGAACTAAAACAAATAGCATTCGATCCAGCTATTGGGTATCTCCCCAAAGGAAAAGAAGTCATTATATTAAAAAAAACAGGCCGGGCGCCGTGGCTCACGCCTGTAATCCCAGCACTTTGGGAGACCGAGGCCTTCATCAGACTTTAAAGTAGAATAATTTGAGTAAATATATAATTTACTATCCAATTTGTGAAATTTTTAGAGCAAGAGGGGATACTATTGATAATTAAATCAGAAGAAGAAGATGCTAACTAGAGCAGAAATCCAAGTATTTAGATACTACTTAAAGATTATATGACAACAGAGTAGATAAAAGCTCTGATCTGCCCTGCTAAACTCAGTCTCTCTAATTCAGTAATAAAACCCACTCCGTAACTGACTTATTTAGCCACAAAGATTCAACACCATAGTTTTACCCATACCTTCCAAATGTATGTCTTCAATCTCAACCTCTCCAATAACCTCAAGACATAGCATGTTTTATCATCTACTCAGTATTACTTACCTACTCATCATTAACTCTTAATTATCTATAAAGCAGTGTCTGATAGAAATATAACATAAGCCTCATATGTAATTTTAAGAATTTGTGTAGCCACATTAAAAAGTAAAAATAAGTATGTGAGCATAATTTAATTGAATTTTTTTACCCAGCTTTATTGAAGTATGACTGACAAAATTATATAGATATATCTAAGATATACAACATGATGTTTTGAAATATATATGTTATGTAAAGTGATTACCACATTCAAACTAACACACCCATTACCAGATGAGTTTAATAAGATTTTTTAAAACCCATATATCTGAAACTATTATTTCAAATTGTAATAAATGTAAAAATTATTAATTAGCTATTTTATGCTGCTTTGCATATTAAGTCTTTGAAATCCATTGTGTACTTTACTCATAAGACATATCTGAATTTGGATGCTAAATTTTCATAAAATTACTTGTCAATATTTGGATTTCATGAAATTTACTGTTGAAAAGGTAGATTCACAAACTTGGTCCAAATATACCTAAAAGATTTTTAATAAGTGAATTGAGTTGCAGTTTTAAAATTTAAATTTAGTAAATAAAATAAAATGCAAAAATTGTCTCTAAGAGCTACATTAAAATGCAAGAGGCTACAGCATTAAATAGTTGAGGGATGACAGGTGTCTCAAAGTTAGAGTCTGAAACTGAATGTTTGACCTACCGCTAATCTATTCTCCTAGGCTTCCCCATTGCAGTATCTAGCACTGCCATTTGCCTAAGAGCAAGGATAAACAAGTAAAAGTCAGCCTCAATTCCACTTTTTCTCCATGACCCACATGCAGTGACAAGGAGATCTTTATGTATATGTATGTATGTGTGTGTGTGTGTGTGTGTGTGTGTGTGTGTATCTCCATTTCTCACCACTTCTATGTTAACACCTTAGGCATCCTCTCATAAATTATACTGAATTCTTCTTTCACTTTTAGTTCCTTTAGGGTATTTTCAAGAGCAATTCAACTAATCCTTTTAATCTAAATATATCACTTTCTTGCTCAAAGTTCCTCAAAACTTTTTTATCTCACAAACACAAAAAAAAACTTTTTTTAAAAAATTTATTTAGGAAGAAGGGAAAACACATCCCTAATTCCAGGGTTTGCCTCTGCAGTCCCATCAAAGCTTTTCCTCATGGGTTTGCATGGCTAGCTTTCTTTCTTTTTTTTTTTTTTTTTTTTGAGATGGAGTCTTGCTCTGTCACCCAGGCTGGAGTGCAGTGGCCGGATCTCAGCTCACTGCAAGCTCCGCCTCCCGGGTTTACGCCATTCTCCTGCCTCAGCCTCCCGAGTAGCTGGGACTACAGGCGCCCGCCACCGCGCCCGGCTAGTTTTTTTTTTTTTGTATTTTTAGTAGAGACGGGGTTTCACCGTGTTAGCCAGGCTAGTCTCGATCTCCTGACCTCGTGATCCGCCCGCCTCGGCCTCCCAAAGTGCTGGGATTACAGGCTTGAGCCACCGCGCCCGGCCGATGGCTAGCTTTCTTACCTTTTCATTGAGTCTTTCCGTGACCCCCTTAAATAAAATACCCTCCTCCCTCATGCATTTATCACTATTTTTGCTTAACCAGTTGAACTTTGCTTCTCACACATCTCACACAGAATGCTACCATAGCAGAGCAGTTGAGGGGATATAGTTTTGCTATATTTATGGGTTTTGCTATTTACTAGAGGTGTGGTCTTAAGCAATTTTACCTTGCCACTCTGTATCTTAATTTCCTCATCCATAAAAATGAGAGTAAGAATCATACCTTGCTAATAGACTTGTTGTGTGGATTGAGTGATGTTATCCTATCTAAAGTTCTTAGAACAGTGCCCAGCATATAGGGAATGCCTAACGTTAGATATATATGTCAATAAAAAGCCAATATAATCTGTGGAGACAAAAGGAGAACATTATTTTCTAAAAGATGACTGCAGATTGAGTAGAATGCAGCCTGTGGTGCAACAGGAAGGTGTGCTCTGAGGACGGTTTGAAGGGTGAGAGATTATAGAATCAAACACTCCGGAAAGGGTAGGTGAGTCAATGCAGTGGGGAGCAGAATCTGAATTTAATGGCCCTTAACCCCCACATCACCAGTCTCTCTTTAATGTCTTCCTTCAGGTGGTTCCAGTGGTCATCATTTGGGGAATATTCAGTGGCAGTTGTATTTAATATTGTTTTCAGGTACTGCTCTGTGACTTGGTTGCAGAAAAACAGATTTTGCAATATGTAACAAGGACCACAACCTCACCCTGCCACGGCTGCTTGGTTCTGCTCTTAACTTGTGAGTCACAGGGAGTTCACCTTGTCTGTCAACTGGGGCATACTTTAACACATTGTTATTTGTTATTATTATTTTCCTCACATTAGTGAAAAATACATGAGAAGTGATTTTTTTTTCAATGTTATTTATTGCTGCTTCCTTGGAGTCTAAAATGTCTGGCTGATATAATCACTAAATTAATACATGAACAGAGAGACCAAGATAAAAAAAAAAGAAATATGTGCATACAGAAAAAAGAAAATGTAAACTGTTAAAGCAAACTAAATATGGCCTGAGAAGGATCTAATATTTCTATATTTGAGTCCTTGTGGATGAACTGAAACATAACTTAGTAGGTAGAAAATATTGAAAAGCTAACTTAGGAGTATGCATCTGTGACAATCACTGAGTCTCGACTAATGCCAGCAGCCATACTTCAACCAATCCTACACTGCTGGGTGTTCAAATTATGATCAAATAAGGCAAAGGCTGAGCTGTAACCAATCCAGCTGTTTCTGTGCCTCACTTCCAATTTCTGTACATCACTTTATTTTTTTGTCTATATATTTGTTTTGACCACCAGGCATCCCTGGAGTTTCTGAATCTGCTATGGTTCTGGGGACTACCCAATTGTGAATCATTCATTGCTCAATTAAACTCTTTAAATTTAATTCGGGTGAAGTTTTTCTTTAAACAGATGGTGTCACAAGTGGGATCCAAAGTAGAGCTTCTAATGGCCCCCAGGAGTGCTAAGTGAATAAGCAAGGTACTTGTAGGACCCATTTGTGCACATTAATCTCTCAAAGCAGCTGGGGATCGTTCATAAGTTCTCTCTTAGATTTCAGACCTCCACAGATTTGTGTTTTGAGCTCTCTGAGTTTCTTTGAGCAAATTTCTGAGCCAAACAAGATTTGGAATTCATGATAGAAACTGGACTGGCTCCAGGAATGGATTTGATCCAGTAATTAACTTACTTGAATCCAGTTAGCAGTCTATTACACCTGACTTGGTGAGAAAGAAACTGGTAACGGATGATAATTTTGTGGGGGTGAAAATATTGGCTTCTAGAAATTTGCAAAGATTATTGTGTTCTACATCTTTTTTTAATTTTTCTTGCACACATAAGTAGGAATAAAAATCATTGGTTATGTTAATCAAGGGAACCTGAAACAAAGCCAATATTTTAGGTAAAAATGGGATCCTTAATTTGTGAAAAGCTGAGTTTCTTCCAGCTTGTCCACTAGGCACAGGAAAGAGTAAAGTTTTACAGAAATGGTGAAATCTTACTGAAGGTAACTTACAAGGGAACATCCTGAATAAACAACAGTGCATTAAAGTGCTTTTAAAAATGAGAGCTCCCAAAAAAATTAAATCTGCTAATCTTTCAGTTTAGTTACTATCCTGATCCAAAAGAAACAGACTGCAGCACCAGTTGGCTAACTTTGGGGTACATTTTACCTGAGTAAAGGATGGGATTGAGTTACAGCCTGTCTCCTCAATAAAGTCTCTCTTGGTTAAAAATGGATTAAAGATGACAGGGCTCAACCAGGGACAAGTTTGAGCCTTGCCAGTTCTATATTGGGTGCTAAAAAAAGTGGCTAATGTCTATGTTTTGTCACACGTATTTTTCCCTGGCCAGAATGAAAAATGTTAATTGGATTACCCCTTGCAAACCCTTGGGCAACAACTTTCAAAATTGAGAGGTTTTTGCCTGTGATTCCATGAAACAGACAAACAAAAAATGATGATTTTCCTTTATGATACAACTTGGCCCCCAGGGCAAGGAGGGTCACTAGGGCCACTCAGGGAAAGGAAACCCAGAAGTCTGGCATGGTGACAAAAGGGTAAGAATTTCTTACAAGTCAGACTCTGGTCTCTCTTTCTCTCTCTCTTTCTCTTTCTCTCTCTCTCTCTGGGCAAACTGGTTAAATGACTGGTAAAGGTCCCTGTTTATCTCCTCTGTAAAGTATTGATTAACATGAAAAACAATTCTGAGTCTGGTGTTAAGATGTAGTGAATCTGGTGTGCTTTGTGTGTCTTTCTGTATTGTTCTGCCATAAAGAGGGCTACCTTAGGATAAAATGTGTACCAAGGACCCTATAGGCCCACTGTTCAAGACAGTCTAGAAAATGGTTACTCATGTCCTTGAGAGCTTCAGCTCAGCTTATAACCATGTGACTGTGCTTTCTCTTTTCACAATGACAGCCTGGGGTTAGGGTCCAATTTCTGTCTTAGGAAATGAGTCCTTTATCTTCTGTCTGTCTGTGTGTTTACATGTGTTTTGTGTGTAATATGAAAGAGCTTTAATTAATTGGTTTAATAATGATAAAAGCCTAAATCAAATTTTTGTCAGAAAAAATAAAAAGTGTAACCTTTTATTTAGCTCAGGTGACTTAAGTAATCTTCAGGAAATGAAGACAGTTTTAAAGATTATTGGCAAAATTAAAATATCTTTAAAAATGGAAATATTTTATCTAAATTATGCAAGTCAGATATTAGGTTTGCTAAATGCTTTAAGATCATAAACTGCTTCTTTGATTTTTAAAAATTGTTCAATTTATTTTCGAGTATTAGATTCCAGGTAAGGCCTAGGGACATGTGAAATTATTCATACTCCATAGATGTACAAAAAGTTTATAAAGAAAAGAGATTTTATTTAACAAGGGATCTTGTATGGTAAATCCTTTTCCCTAAGCAAAATAACTGTTAAAAAGTGAGATGTTTAGGACAAGTCAGAAAGTCCAAGCATGTCATAGATAGTCTGTGTAAGTAGTGAAAGGAAATATTTGCACCAAAAGTAAAAGTTGCTGAGTTACCGTTATGCAAGTCATTAAGACTACTGAAAAAATAGTCTTACAGGCAAGATGTGTGATGAGAATGAAATGTGTTCTTGGTAAAAGATGATAAGAATGCATGGAAATGTAAATTTTGGCTTAGTTTACAGGGTTAAAGGATTGTTTTAAATTAGATAAGAACAATTAGTTTGAACAAGTTATGGAAGATTTATAAAAATTAATCTTGTAAAAAAAAGTCTGTGTGTGAACATATTGACTAAATTTAAAGAGGTATTTTCTGTTTTTTCCATGAATTGAATGTCAAAATAAAAGCAAAAGCAGGGTTGTCTTAAAGCCCTGGTCTACTTTTTAACAAAAATGTGTAAAGAGTTATAAAAGGTTTATGAGAATCTACCCTTATGGTCAAACTGATTAAGATTGAAAAGATCTGTCTATAAGGTTTTATTAAAAGTTGTGGTTGAAATTAATGATACACTAATGCAAGGGTGAAATTGGACTTTCTCTCTTGAACAAGATTTTCATGTAATATTAAAAGATAATAAAGATTTTTGTTAATGAAAAAAATAAGGGAAAGACAAGAGACAGATTGTTTAGAAAGTCTTCCCTCTATCAATGAGTAAAGGTTTTTGGCTTTTTAAAAATTTTTCAGTCATTTTGGCTAAATGAATGACTTGTGATAACCCGGAATTCTACTTTATAACATCCAGCATTTTAAACCTTTATCAGATTTGATAGGCTTTCCAAAATCAAATGTCATCTACAAAAATATCTTTTTTGATATCTAACTGAGATGCTACAGAGGGCTCCTGAAGAATCCAATATAGAGGTAAACAGAATTATTTAACATATTTAATTACATGGGAAGCATTATCCAAAAAAATTTAAGTTTAATCTTCTTCAGGTTATATTTTAGTGAATTATATTAATACATGTTCTAAAATTTTATGGGATTTCTACAATTTTAATGTCTTGAGCAAATGTTATCAATCATAATTATGATTATTATGTTAAGCTATCATAGACCACAGAAATAAACAGTTTTCCTTGTCAATTGTGTTTTTAACTCTAACAATTTATGCAGTTTCTGAAAACTTCACAAGCATGCAAAGTCCCAGAATATGGTATCTTTTAGGAGGTTTATGAAAGGATGGAAAGGACCCTAAAAAGCACTCTTGAATACAGGTTTCTAATAAGTTTAGAGTCATATGATTTGAACTGTGTAAGAATTTCTGAAACTTTAATGAAAAGACTGATTGGATTATAAAACTGATAACCCAAGTAAAACAAAAATTAATTAAATGCCAAGAAAATACTTTGCCAGATTTTCATGCTAAGTTAACTGATTCTGAATTTGTTTAGATATATGATTTGAATAAACTCCATGGTCTAAGTCAAATTACCTATGATAACGCATCAGTTGTCAGTACTATGTACCTAATTTGGAGAAAAAACTGCTATTCAAGAGGCTATAAACCTGTTAATTAAGCATGGAGCCATGGAGATTACTCCATGGCCACCTTGTCCTTCTGAAGTCCTTAAAGCTTTTATTGTTAAAAATTCTGCATTCCATGACTCATCATAGAAAATATAAAATAATCCAAATTGAACATATTTGTGTGGTGACTTGTAAATTGCAAATAGTTTATAACCAATGTTTGGTCCCATATTCCAGGGAAAAAAAAATCAAAGCTCCAGGTACATTTGATCACCTGATGGGCCATTTAAACATTTTATAAAGGGATTTTATTTAATTGTTATTTATAAGGCATGTTTTCTGGTTGTGTAAAAGCTCTCCAATGCAAGAGGGCTGATGTTATAACACTAAGTGTTTAAGCGACAGTATATTTTCACCAGGTAAAGAAAGTTTTTTATGGTGCACTGAGGATAATAAACCCCTCCACAATATAGAACCTGAAGATTGTATATTCTGAGAACATCAGAGAAAGACTGTCTTTGCTATCCATATTGCAGCAAAACTTTGGAACCTTGAACTTTGGGTTCATAATCTCACAACTAAGAAGGGTCCCTCCATGCTCTTGAAACTGTACGTTCATTGGAACCTTTGCGGTAAAGCCAGCCAGGGATGTCTATCCCAAGAAAAAGAGGGCATCCTTCATGAGAACAGCTTTTCCCAAGACAATAGATTGAGACTTCTACCATCATTAAACTATCATCTTTGAATGTTTTTTCTTGTTTGTGCCTCTATGAGCAATAGAGAAAGAAAGGGGATCTGTTGTGTGTACTTACGGGGTATATTTTTATTTGTGAAGAATTTTATATCTAATCTTATACATGGATAACTTTATACTTTGATAGGTAAAAGATGAAGGCCCAAGGTAGGTGAGAAACTTTAATGATACATACATTGCCTCATAATCAGTCCAAAACAACATTGATTCAGTAATCTTTTTTTTTTTTTTTTTTTTTTTTTTTTTTTTTTTTTTTTTTTTTTTTGAGATGGAGCCTTGCTCTGTCACTAGGCTGGATTGCAGTGGCACAATTTTGGCTCACAGAAACCTCTGCCTCACAGGTTCAAGTGATTTTCCTGCCTCAGTGTCCCAAGTAGCTGGAACTACAGGCACATGCCACCACACCCAGCTAAATTTTTTTGTATTTTTAGTAGAGACATTGTTTCACCATGTTGGCCAGGATGGTCTTGATCTCCTGACCTTGTGATCTGCCGCCTTGGCTTCCCAAATGCTGGAGTTACAGGCATGTGCCAACACTCCTAGCTGATTCATTGCTCTTAACCCACATCATGAGTTAAAGAGAACATTGACAGGATGCCTTCACTCTTCTATAAGAGAAGGGCATCATTTGTTAGGTCCTTTCTCCTAATAAAAGAGGCCATGAATAGAAATGTACCCCTCACAATGGGCTAGATGGCAGATTCTACTGTAAAGGCTATGGTTACATATGAGACTTTAAATTCTCTTGTGAAAGTTATGCTAAATAATATAATTGGATAAACAGAAAATTATCTGTGCTCACACTTTTGGCCTATGGAGAAAACATCAGGTATTATGGAGACCCAGTTGTAGGGGATTAATGAAGAGGCTGCTTAGTTAAGCGAGTGGACTCTTCAGCTTATCATTTGATCTATTTGATTTGAGATTGTTTAGTTTATGGGGGCCCTGGGTGTGGAGCATACTCCAAACTATTTTTATTATCCTCCCGATAGTCATGATAATAGTCTCCCTGGTGCACTGTATTTTAAATGTTTGCATGCAGCCATATCTAGAATGTCTAATAGTCTCTTTTCAACTGGAATGTCAAGAGCTAAAAGAATTGTGTGACCATGAAGGCACCATATCCTATGAATGACACGCTGAGATTGGAAATCGAAATTATTATTTCGATTGGAAATCGAAAATAATAGTAACTGAGAGTGGCACTAAAATCCTACATTTTGGTCACACTCTCATCTAAGTAAGAATCTGGCCAAAAAGGGAGAGATTTTTAAAACAAAATCATGGGAGGCCATTGTTTTGGACTGAGCTCATGCACTAGGCCTTAACAGACCAAGCCAAACAAAAATGGAGCCACTTATACTAAATGTGACATAATCAAACTAAGATTTATGTGTTAAATAAATCTATGTGTTAAATAAACACATAGATCTTAGACCATAATAGACCAGGTTTTGTGTTTCTGCTGTAAACAGAATATTCCAGCATAAGGAGGTACCCTTTATGTAGTCCTTGTTCATACGTTTGCAAAATTCACTATTCTACTGATCCCCAATTGGTTTCAGGATCAAATAAGTACATTTATGATAATGATAGTGATATCAGTAACTAAAATGTTTGTCAATCTTTCAAAATTGAGAAAATAACCAAAAGACGAGAATTGTTAAAGCAAACTAAATATGGCCTGAGAAGGACTCTGTACTTCTATATTTGAGTCCTTGTGGATGAATTGCAACCTAACTTAATAGGCAGACAAGATTGAAAACCTAATTTAGGAGTATGTACCTGTAACAATCACTGAGTCTTGGTCAATCCCAGCAATCATACTCAACCAGTCATTCACTGCTGAGTGTTCAACTGTATTCAGATAAGGCAAATGCCAAGCTGTAACTGATCCAGCTGTTTCTGTACCTCTCTTCCAATTTCTGTATGTCACTTTACTTTTTTTGTCTATAAATTTGTTCTGAACATGAGCCATCCCTATAATCTCTCTGAAACTGCTGTGATACTGGGAGCTGCCCCATTTGTGAATTGCTCATTGCTCAATTAATTTCCTTTAAATTTAATTTGGCTGAAATTTTTCCTTTAGCAAAATGAACAATTAGAGTTATATAAGACAAAACTGGGAGACAATATGCATATAGGAGAATTTGAGAAGGAGTGGATTAAAAAAAGAAAATCCATCTGTACTCTTTTAAATTAAATTGAGTTGGTCTTTTAATGCCACTGTTTTTGTACCACATGACACATCTATTTCTTAATTTATTATTTTATTTGGTTAATGATAATTTGCCTTGGCTTATCAAAGAGGTTAATAAAGTTACAGCCAAGATGTTCTGTTTGAAAGCATGTCATATAATGCAATCTGGAGAGGATCACATTAGTAATTAAGAATCTCAAATCTATTTCTTGACTCTGGTGAAGACATCACTTTACTTCTCTCATCTTCAATTTTCTTGTGAATGAAATAAAGGAGTTGAAGTAGGTAGTTTCTATTAACCCTGCAAAGGAAACTGAAACATTTCACCCCAAAATAGGACTCCCTGGTATAAAGATCAACAGATGCAGAAAGAGACTTTACCCCTATCTACATAAATGCTTGAAGTAGCCACCAAAAATAATTGTTTTTCCTTCTGCTTACTGGTATCTCATTATCTGTTGCAGAAAAGAAGAAAAAAATGTAACCATACCTGAAGAGACTCTTTCATAAGATAATGTCTGTCTCTCAGGCTCATTCTATTTCCAAAGAGAACCATTTACAAATTAATCTCTGTTTCCTGATCCATTCATTCTCCCTAGTATTAGGCTGGTGCAAGAGTAATTGCAGTTTTAACATAATAATTATTTATTGCCCCTCAAGATAATTATTTATATTTCCCATTTCTCCTCCCCCTTCAGAAAAAAATGGCTATGTTAGTATCGGGGGCCCATTGGGATATTTGGGGTAATCACTCTCTTCTCCTTCATGCACATTAATTAATTTGTGTGCCATTTTTCATATTTGTTTATCTTTCATTAGTTGAGTTTTTTAATACAACTTCAGAGAGCAAAGGACATGTTCTCTCTTGGCTTCCACAATTTCCAGCATTGTAAATTGTTATATTTCCATGATACGTTCTGGCTCTCTTTTGAACATTTTCTCACTGTCCTCAATAGGTATAGATGGAATCCAAGTAATGTTAATACTGTGGTAAATATAGCATCTTTTCAAAGGTAAATATAATGAACAAAACTGTGTGTTGTACATGTGTGTTCAGTGACAGTTGAATATCCTGTTTGAATTAGCATCGGTAATAATTTCATTTCTTGCAAAAGCAAATATGGTGATATAAATTGTTGCTAATTGATAAGAAAAATGAATCATAATGGAAATGAGCAGTGCAAGTTAACCAAGAAAGAAAAAAATGGTATCAGATAAAATTAAAGATAAATACAATAAGGAAAAGCAATGTGCTTTTCTTCTCATTTCTTTTGTATGTTTATATTGTTGACTAAAAAAACCAAACTGTGTAAAATATTTAAGGAAGTTTATTCTGAGCCCATATGAGATAATGGTCCGTGGCATAGTCTCAAGAGGGCCTGAGAACATGTACCCAAAGCGGTTGTGTTACAGCTTGGTTTTCTATGTTTTAAGGAAACATAAGACATCAGTCAGTACACGTGAGCCGTACATTGATTCAGTCCAGAAAGGCAGGACAACTTGAAGCTGGGAGCTTACAGTCCTAGGTAGATTCAAAGATTTTCAGGTTATCAACTTGTTAAAAGAGTCATTATCTAAAGATCTAGAATGAATAGAAAGGAGTGTCTGGATTAAAATAGGGGTTGTGGAAGCCAAGGTTCTTATTATGCTTGAAATAATATATAGAAAATAACTATTGAATTATTCAATACCAAGAGTGGTTATAATCCCTTGAGATACCATAGAGAACAAGATGGAGAATGGAAAAGTTTATGCTTTCATGGAGCTTACATAATGATAGAGAACATAGACAACAAACAAATGCATAATACACTTGTTACAAGTTATAAATCTAATAATGAATAATAAAGCCTGGCATGTAGATAAGTGACTAACAAAAATAGATATTCAAAATGTAGTCTGAGAAGCCCTCTCTGAGGAGTTGATATTTATGCCAAGAACTTAAATGAAGATGCATACAGGCTTGAAATGCTTTAAGCCAAGAATCCTGTCTAAATTATTTCTGAGTTAGTTATTAAGTGCATTAATTTAATCTCATGTATACTGTATTCTTAAAAGTGAACTCATATTTTACAATTGTTGATTTCTGGACTAAAAATATCAAGTGAAAGTCCTCCTGAAGTTACTCTATTATAATAATGTCAAAGTTTTGAAAGACGAACATATTTGAATTTTAAAGTAACATACTGTATTAGTGTTTTCTAGATGAACAGAACTAATAGGCTATATACGTATAAAGGGGAGTTTTTTAAGGAGTACTAACTCTCATGATCACAAGGTCCCACAATAGGCCATCTGTAAGCTGAGGAACAAGGAAGCCAGACCGGGTCCCAAAGCTGAAACACTTTGTCCGATGTTCAAGGGGCAGGATGCATCCACCATGGGAGAAAGATGTAGGCTGGGAAACTAAGTCAGTCTAGCTTTTCCACATTTTTTTCTGCCTGCTTTATATTCTGGCCATACTCGCAGCTGATTTGATGGTGCCTACCCAGATTAAGGGTGGGTCTGTCTTTCCCAGCCTACTGATTCAAATGTTAATCTCCTTTGGCAGCACCCTCACAGATACACCCAGGATCAATCCTTTGCATCCTTCAATCCAATCAAATTGACACTTAGTATTAACCATCATACGCATTTATACGTTTTTATACATTCGTATTTAACTTGGTAACAAGGCTTATCTACATCTCTAATACTTTATATTATTTGAGGATTAGGCTAATATAATATATGAATAATGGTATATTTCTAAATACGACCTTTCCTTTTTAAGAAGAGAAACTAAATGGTACCAAGTATCTATTTTTGTTAGTGTTTGAGTATGTGTGTGTATGTACTAGACTATTGTCAACTATCAGGACTATTATTAGAATTAACAAAGTATGCTATAAGGGTAGAACATTTGTCATAAAGTTTTTCTTTGTGTCCTTAATTATAGCATTTTAATAATTTAAAATAATTTATTATTTATAATTATTAATTATAACATTTTAAGATGTACAGAAACTTTAGCCATCAAACTGTAGTAATTATCACTGAATGTATGAGAAAGGCAAAATGTACTTAAAAAAATAGATGTTTTTATAAGAGATAATATACAAATTGCATGCTGTCATGGTAACCCAGAATATCAGCGACATTGGAGTAGCTTATAGAATAGCAGACACAGCTTAATACATAAGTATCAGTATTTTTGCTTCATGTATTGATATTTTATGCATTCAAATAAACCTCATTTGTGTTTTATTATCTAATAAGTAATATCAGTGACTGATAATAACCAAATATGTTTTTGTAGAAAATACAATTTTAAAATATATGAAATCAAAGTGAATATTATACCAGGATGGTGACTGCAGACTTCTGTCATCATAAATTAAATAAGAATTCTAAAAATGCTGTCAGTACAACAATTTTAAAACAGAACAACTTATGTTCAGCTCTTCAAATCATCTTTAGATGGGAATGCTATATTATTGTGCAATTTCCAGTTAAGTGGCCATTTCCTCCTTTCCTTGTATTTGTCAATCAAAAATACATTTGAAATACAGAGCCTAAACCATGTATTGCAAGAGTTCTTCAAATGAACAGCCAATTTAAACTAAAACAAACAAACACAACTATCTTATTTAAAATAAAATCAATACAAAATATATGAAGTTACTCGATTTTAAAGATATCTATAAATGTAATTTTTGGGCTTTTAGAGTTAGATAATGGTTCTGTTTTTAATTGCCTCTTTGTCCTTGATTACACTATTTAAACTGTATGCATCTTAATTAAAATGACAGTTATAATGGATAATAAACATTCCTCTCTCTAACAATCATGAGTTTGTGCTTCCATTTTTTGAAAAGCAGTATACGGTTAATATTTTCTAATAAAACAAAATGAACACCAAGTAAATGCAAGATATTCTTTTTATTATTATTTTTTCTGTCTCATAAGGACTATGTTCCTTATGATAGCTATGTTCTTTTTAAAACTGCTATATAATGCTAGTATTATGGAAAAGACTACATTTGATTCTAGATACATGCAATCTTAGATCAATCTAACTGATACATGTCTTTGGGGCAGGAAAATAGGCATTTTTCTCCTTCAAACTTCTTGATGGCCATTGTAATTGCCAAGATACCAAAAAACAGAACTCATTATCCTATATGAGCATATCAGGAATTTGCTATAGTACAATCTGTTTGGAGCTACTCATTTGGAATATCATGAATGAATGTATTGCATTTCTATATGAATTGAATTTAACTCTTATCTGTCATCCCCCTCATTCACAATTATGACAGAGTAAATATTGAATCAGCAATTATGAATGAATGTAGCTCATAATATTTCAATGCTGAATTCTACAAATCATATGATTCTGATTTTCACTGCTATTCTTTTTCTTTTCTTTTCTTTTCTTTTTGACAGTCTCACTCTGTAGCCCAGGCTGGAGTGCAATGACATAATCTTGGCTGACTGCAACGTCCACCTTCCAGGTTCAAGCAATTATCTTGCCTCAGCTTCCCGAGTAGTTGGGATTACAGGTGCTCACCACTATGCCCAACTAATTTTTTGTATTTTTAGTAGAGACAGGGTTTCACCACGTTGCCCAGGCTGGTCTCAAACTCCTGATGTCTGGTGATCCACCAGCCTTGGGCTCCTAAGTGTTGGGATTACAGGCATAAGCCACCATGCCTGGCCACTACTAACTCTTGATAAATGCTTGATCCCCCTGGTCACATTCTAGGAAAAAAAAATATATATATATATGTGTGTGTGTGTGTGTGTGTGTTTATGTTTGCGTGTGTGTGTGTGTGTGTGTGTGTGTGTATATATATATATCTCCAAATGGTTGTGATGGAATTCATTGGGATTTACTAAAACTAGCTTTACAGTTTGGAGCCTACACAGCAATATTTGTATTTTGATGCTAGTTCATTAGCTGTAAGTTCTTAGGTAAAGTCCTAGAAGTTAAATTTCCTAATGTCTGAAATGACTCACTCTTTCAGCTTCAATTATAAGCATGTGTTGATGGCTCTCTCATTTTAGAGAAACTCCATATTAGAGAATCCTTGTTTTTTTCTCTGTGCCAGCTGAGTTAACTCCAATCTAGAGAACCTGTTGTTGTCAACCCTTTAAAATAATAGCAACATTTTAGTCTTTATGCTTGAGAGTCTGAACTGAGCATAACATAAGAAATAAATAAAATAATGTGGTAGTAGAAGATAGAAGTGAAGAAAATGATCACTGGTAAGTCCTAACTTTGATAATTATGTTGAGACAATAATAATATATAAATACAATATAAAGTGCCAGAGGCGATCCTAACATTTTCATGAATTTTAGCATGTTAAGCCTTCATGATAATTCTATGAGATTGGTACTATTTTTTACCCAGTTTTATAATCAAAGAAACAGGCATAGAATTGTTAAGTTTCCAGTCCAAGATCATGTTACTTATGGGTGACAAACACAGTATTAGAACCAAGACAGCCTGGCTTTTATATTGTGTTGATACTTCCTTTCTGTGGATCTCAGTCTTCTCTTGGCCCCCAAACACACCTCTCTACTGATCCTTCTTAGTCTACTTTATACTGGCTTTTATCTTCCCACCTCTTGAGTAACCACAAACCACAGTGTTCAGTTCTAAGATTTTTTATATTTTCACCTTCTGTCTAGTTTACTTGCTAAATCTTAGATATAGTAACGTTTCCCCCTTCTTCAAAGGGGACCTACATTTTGTAAAATAAAACATTTCTAATACATATTATTCTATGACTGCTGCAGAAATTTCTTGCCTAAGGGATCACATCTTAAATCAGATTTAGGCTTGAAGTCACTATGTAATGTAATAATTGAGTGGAGTCAAAATAAATGTTACAATATTTTACATGAGCCATAAAATACAGTGTCCATATCTTTATGCATTCAATTCTACACAGCAATATATAGATAGATATATGTGGATAAATACAAAGTATATAATGATGAGTGCATATGTAAATTTTTATATTCTTCTATTAAACTGTAATACTAAAGTGAGAAAAAGAGACATCACAGGGAGGCTGTGTATAGTTAAATTTGAACAGGCCAAAATATAGAAAAGATTTGAGGTCTCCGTCCCTAACTGACTTTGCCAATGACTACCTGAAATCCTCCCATTAGTCTCTCCTTTTTACTTCTGTCATTGAAAACTCTTCATAAAGCATTTTTTTTCAGACTTTAACTATGCCATCATGCCATGGAAGACATCACAATTGGTAAGCAGGTATTGAAAGGCAAAAAAAAATGAAGGGTGAAGTTTGATGTAGGAAGGGAAGAACGGTCAAATCAAACATAGTAAGGGAGTCTCCTGGGCAACTAAATGGCTGTAAATGGACAATGAATCCCTGATATATGAAAAATGGAAGCACCATAGGGTGAAGAGACTAGAGAATAATGGCGCTGGAGGCCGACTTGCCCTAAGTTTCCATGTTGCTGTCCAAAGCCTATCTGGAACCATGCAATAGCTCTTCTCTGTTTGCTGTGGAGTATCGTCTGATATAAATCAAACCCTTTCTGAGCGAGCTTCATCCAAGAAAGTATACAAAGACCTGGTATATAAAGTTCTTCCTTTTAATGTAGCATGCCTGCAAGTGCCCTGAGAATGTGCCTGAAGGGAAGCTGCTTTCCAAGGCACAGCAAACTCATTCCATGGGGAATATTCATTTTTCAGAAAGCATAAAACAATAAAAAGTCACCTTATAGCATATCATCTTTAACAAACAAGACTATAGGAAGCTTAGGGAGCCCTTTCTATATGCTTTCCACTGGTGAATATGGTCAAATTGTGATATCACATCTCTCTCTAGAACCAAAAGGATAAGAATTTTACTCTTTGATTTATCAGTACCTGCTATTCATCTCTTCCCACCAACATACACTCTACTTTCTCCTTCACAGGAGAATTGAGGAAAATGGTCTGTATCTAGAGATAATAGATCATGGAGTTATGGCCGTATTTCAGAAAAAGATGCTCCCAAATACGTGTATATGTAATGTAGTTTTTCTCAGATGCATAATGGATTTTAAAAATGGGACCCACTAAAATAGTGTCCATAAGAAAAAGAAAAGTTTCGCACATAAGTTTTTAAAGATATATATATGTATATATATTATATATATAATGGATTTTTCATATTTTGTGTGGATGTGAAAATAAGAAAATATATTTTTATGTACACATACTGATATATATATACACACACACACATATATAAATATACACACACACACAAACACACATATATGTATATACACACACACACACATATATACACTTTGAAGTATTCCAGAAGGTAAACTATTACCTACATTATTGAGACATATTATAGTTGCAAGGTACACCAAGTGTCATATCATGGCACTTCAGAGAAGAATTCAGAAGGGGCTTGAAAATTTTGGAAAATTTGTTTATGTGAGTTGGGAATCAGAGATATATTTTAAAAAGAGAGAGAAAGATTGATTTCTAAATACATCCAGCATCTACTTTTATTATGTGATTTAAAGAGCTTTTCAATATTGCTTTTTCTATGATTAGATGAAGTTCCAAACAATGACAATGATACCAATAATCATCTGTTATTTCACTTAAGAATTTTATTATAACTCACATATTAGCTTGTATATGGTGAGTTTTCAGAGGAGAGAGAGAGAGAGAAAGAGAAACTCTGTTTGTTTGGGAGGAAGTAGAGGAAGAGGAAAAGAAACTGCCTAGTAATCCAGAGAATATGCCAGAATTTTATCCAAGACAATCAAAGTGATCCCCCACAAGTCTGTAAGAACCACAGCATAACTGGGCTTGGGGAACTCCCTAAGGCAGATACAGCTTAGATCACAACACCTAAGTCCTTTCAAATATGTGAAAAGCCTTCCCAAGAAGGAAAGATACAAACAAGCCCAGACAGTAAAGACTACGATAAGTACTTAACTCTTCAATGCTGAGACACTGAAGAACATCCACTAGTATCAATACCATCCAGGAAACATGACCTTACCAAGTGAACTAAACAAGGCAGTAGGGACAAATGCTAGAGAAACAGAGACACGTAACCTTTCAAACAGCAAATTCAAAATAGCCTCAACGGGGCAAATGTAAGAGTTATTGCCGTTAAAGAGAAAGTAGAGAAAGACATAGGGGTAGAACGTTTATTCAAACAGATAGTAACGGAGAACTTCCCAAAGCTGGAGAAAGACATCAATATTCAAGTGCAAGAAAGTTCTAGAACATCAAGTAGATTTAACCCAAAAAGACTACCTTGAGACATTTAATAATCACATTCTAAAATTTGAAAGCTATTGCATGGTTCCAGATAGGCTTTGGACAACAACATGGAAACTTAGGGCAAGTCGGCCTCCAGCGCCATTATTCTCTAGTCCCTTCACCCTATAGTGCTTCCATTTTTCATATATCAGGGATTCATTGTCCATTTACAGCCATTTAGTTGCCCAGAAGACTCCCTTACTATGTTTGATTTGACCGTTCTTCTCTTCCTACATCAAACTTCACCCTTAATTTTTTTTTGCCTTTCAATACCTGCTTACCAATTGTGATGAACTTTTCAAATTCTAAAAGTTCAAGGATAAAGAAAAGATCCTAAAGCAGCAAGAGAAAAGAAAAAAATAACATACAATGGAGCTCTAACACACCTGGCAACAGACTTTTTAGTGGAAACCTTATAGTTCAATAGAGAATAGCATGATATATTTAAAGTGCTAAAGGAAAAAAAATTACCCTAGTATAGTATATCTGGCAAAATGTCCTTGAAACAAGAAGGAAAAATAAAGATTTTCCCAGGCAAACAAATACGCTGAGGGATTTCTTTAACCCCAGACCTTATTTTAATAAGCTTTCTTTAACAGAAGCTTTAGGGGCACTGATTCTTAGTTTATTATTTGTGTGAGTTTCTATTCTTATTTCATGTTTTCCTTATGACAAGACATCAATTAGCACTCACTCTTGTTCATCTCTGCCCTCTCAATTATTTCAAACTTAAGGAGTGTAAATTATCTTATTGATAACTTGAGATCAAGACCTGGACATGCATAGCTGAACACATTTCCTTCCTTTCTCTCGGTTGTAGCTGCCTGTAGAGAGCACAGAGTTCTTGGCCATAGAGTAGTAAAAAAGTAACTGAGTATGGTTGCCTGTGACCAGGCACATATTGTCTCACTGCTGTACCATGAAGCCCATTGTTACCACATATTTACAAAACAACCATTGATCCTATGATTTTTCACAAATAAAATTGCCATTTGCATTTTCCCTGAATTCTGAATGTATCTCAATTGATTGCAAATTTGATGGAAAGTAAGGGTGATATGTATTGGGCTGCCTCAAGTCCTAATTACAGATGACATTAAAAAAGACTTTCAGACTTGAAGTTGGACCTAAAAGAATCTTAGTTGACCTGTCTCTGAAATGGGAGCATGGCCTAATTGCTAGTTTGGTTGGACTTGCATTAGAGAAGGCAGGGGAAGAATGCTAAGACTTGAAGATATACTTGTTTGAGATGGCTTGGGTCAATTGGATTAAGATGCAAAGATATTAGTGAAACAGGTGATCTGCACATTAGCTCTGCCAATTTTAATAAATACAAATCTTGGCTCTCCTGCAGCACACCACCAATAATCTTTCTTGTTCTAAACCAGGACGTGAGCTGAGATAACAACATTAATTGGTTTATCAGACTTGTGCAGAAATCTTGATTCTTATTAGCATACAATATCTAAAAATCTTTCCCTGTCATTTTGGAGCTTTTCTGCCTGGGAAGTGCCTAAGGCCAAATCTTTTAAGATAAGATTTTGAACAGATGGGAACAGAGTAACCGGCTCCCCCGTGACAGCTTTGGGTACTGTGTTGGCATACCACAGCAAAACTGCTCAGCATAGCTTTTCACTTTTTTTTTTCTTAGCTGTATTTGTGCTTCTTTATGTACCACCTATATAGACGATGGTATAAGTAATTATCCACATTAAAAAAAAAAGATTTACAATGATTTAGATGTTTACAGTTTACAAAATTTTTTTACTCTTACATTTAAACCTCAAAACAGTGTTGTAAGTTAGGGAGGAAATGGGATTTATTTTTCCAACTTTGCAGTTGAGAAAAATGAGTCTGGGATCTTGACTCAGCCATATTTGGTTTTAAATTCTGGCTTCATAACTCACTAGCAATGTGAGCCTGGATGGGTTACTGAGAGTCCTCACTTGAAAAAGGGTTTAAATGATTAAATTAAATATGAGAGTTAAAGCTGTTAGCACAGAGTCGACTAATTAATAATTACTTAAGAAACTGTAGTTATTTACTTTTAATTTAAATATTACATTTCCTCACTCTACCAAGTTGAACACTAAATCCCAATCATTCAAAAATTTTAGAAATTCTGTATATTGGACAGTGTATACATAAATATTCATGTAATTTACCTTTAAACCCTGAGCCATATGTTTTGGCACAGACTCTATTCCCGATGTAATGACAAAGATATGCTGGCCCCATTTATCAAATGTAGTTAGGGAAGGCAGAAAGGGGAAATGGCATCAATAAATAATTCTATGTAATTTCTGTGAACCACAGATGCTTAAGTCGAGCTGTATTAACAACTTCATAATTCATAATGAATTAATTTATTATAGGTTACCACCTCCAGCTGTTTTATACATCAAAATGTTAAAACTGTATTTAATAAATTGTTTTCATTTGGTAAGAATATGTAAAAAATTAACTGTCATATAAACCTATATTTCAGGTATACAAAGGAAGTTTTCATGAAATCTGACTATGTAAATATTCTGATGAATTTTATATCGACAACCAGACAGCCTTTCAAATATTAGTATAGTGCTGTAAAATCAAATATTTAAAATAAATTTTGTCTTTGTCACTTTATCAATTCAATCAAGTTTGTCCAGGTATTGACCAAAGAAGGAACTGAATTCATAATCTTATTATAACCTCCTATTCAAGCCAAAATTTTAGTTTATTTGTTGTAGAGATCTCTGTTGGAGGTGCATGTTTCTTTTCAACAGTCATTTCTCTTCTTTCCATATAATCTCTACTCTCACATTTAATGAATATAGTTTTCTTCTTATCTTTCCTAAAAAAGATCATGAGCAGATTATTGAGAATGAACTTGTAATCAAATTAATTATTTAGATTTGGCTCTGACTGGAAACAAATATAAAAACTAGAAAGGTTATGATTCCCTGTTTTGTTATAAATGACTTGTTTAAATTATGATTGATAATTTTGATGAAAGTTTCAATTTGATATACTTTTTGATAATGCGCAGTTAATTCAGAAGTTCCTAGTTCCTCTGAAATTTTCAAAATTTTGTTGTCAAAATCCACATTTTGGTAATCAACAAAAATGCTCTTATTGAATGGTGTTAATAGTATTCTTCTTGTCTAATATTTGATAACTGAATGAAGATATAAATGAAAAATTATAATTTTGTTGGATGATTATATATAAGAATTACAAAAGAGGAAGCTCTGGAGAAAACGAATGAGTTGATATTATCATGTAGAAAGTTTACAAATTTGTAATTCTATTATTACAGTCCACACAATTTTTAAATTTACCTTTCAAGAGCAATCATTTCAAGTATAATTAATGCAAACAGCATTATATTCAAGATTAGTTTCCTTAAATTATTGCTCAGAATGTTTTTGTCTGTTACACATATTTTAAAATCTTTTTAAACTACTTTCTAAAAAGTTTATATTTTTCTTCTTAAAATTTTTCTTCATAATTTTTTTTTTGTTTGAGATGGAGTCTCACTCTGTTGCCCAGGCTGGAGTGCAGTGGCATGATCTCAGCTCACTGCAAGCTCTGCCTCCCAGGTTCACACCATTCTTCTGCCTCCACCTCCCAATTAACTGGGACTATAGGCACCCACCACCACGCCTGGCTAATTTTTTGTATTTTTTAGTAGAGACAGAGTTTTACTGTGTTAGCCAGGATGGTCTTGATCTCCTGACCTTGTGATCTGCCTGCCTTGGCCTCCCAAAATGTCTTCATAATTTTTTATAATTTTCTTCTTAATTTTCATATATATATATACACACACACATATATCATTAATTTCTTCTTAAATTTATGATATATTATATATAAATATATCTATGTATACATACATATGGAGAAAGAGAGAGAAAGAGAAAGTTCTGTTTCTCTGGACTACTCATCCCTTAATGCTTCTTCTCTACTTTCCTCTGTATAAATGTTCGCTTGGCCACAAGCCCTTTCTCTCTTACCCATCTTTGTCAGCACTATATTACTAGATTAGGTACTCCATCATATCATTACATCTTACTTGTTCTTGTATCTTACACTGGTTTGGATCGTTGTCCCTCCTACCGGGTTAGAAACTTCTTGAATTTAAGAGATGGTTCTCACCAAGGCAACATCCTTTAAGCCCATCACAGTGACTAGTAAATGGTAGGACACAAAAGACACTTGATAAAGTACATTTTTAAAGACAGATTGTAGTACATGGAATACTAGCAATCATAAAGATGTCAAACACTTTTATATGTTTAATTCAGTTAACTTGAATTGAAATTCCAAAGTACTTTTTTATGTAATAAAATAATGGGATATTTTTCCCTTCAAAAAAGTAAAATATCCATCAACAGATGTGTTAAATATATAATGATGTATCACCTCAAAGGGTTTTTATGCATTCTCTACAAATAATGATTATGAACTCTATTTAACATCATGGAAAGACTATAATAAAATGTATACTGAAAAAGATAGAACATGGATTTCTTCATGTACTGTAATTACAACTGTTTGATGCTTCAGTGTATGAGACAATTTAGAGAATACCAGTTTAATATGGTATTCATATAGTATTTTCTCCATTGTCCAATTTCCTGTAAGCTATTTTTTTGGTAATTAAAATATTAAAAATACTAAATTTATTTAATAACTCAAGAAAGCAAATGAATATTACAGAAATAAGTATGGGAAGTGTCCAGAATTGGAGAAGTCCATAGACATAAATATTGGAAGAGTCCATTGAAAGAACAAAATAGTAGAGCAGCTAAACATGTGGGCATGGGCAAACGGTCTACTTTTACATCTGATTTTTAACACTTACTAGATTGGTCATCTTGAAACGGTGACCTATATGCTCTGAGGATTAGTTTCCTTGACCTTAAAATGGGAAATAATATTAATAATAACGTTCATTTCACAGGTAAAGCATTACAAAAAAATTCTGAAATGTAATGATTGTTCTTAAAAGCTGGCAAATGATGCCCTAGAAAATTAGCACTATGAGGCTAGAGATTTGCTTAATTTACCACAGTATAGTGTGTACCTGGTATTTTAGTGGTATTTCATAATAAACATTTGTCAGAGAAAGAATGAACAAAAGGCAGAATATAATGAAATAGATAGAAAATAATTATCAAAAAACCTCGAGATTGTCAAGAAAGGAAGTGCAGGTTTTTAAGAACAAATTTCATTATTTGGAAAATGTCTGAAAAGGTAATTAAAATCACACAAGTTTCCTGGAGAAAATTAGTCCAATTCTCCTACTGTATAAGTTTTTTCCTGAAAAAAAAATACATACCTGTTTTCAGAAACTACATTGATACCTTCCTTGTAGTAATTTATTGTGTCTTTGTTCATAATCATTCCCTTGCAACAAGTTAGCTCAAGCTCTCATAGAATCAACTGTGGTAAATAAGTAAAATAAAAATACTATAGGCTGGGCGTGGTGGCTCACGCCTGTAATCCCAGCACTTTGGGAGGCCAAGGCGGGCAGATTGCCTGAGGTCAGGAGTTCAAGACCAGTCTGGTCAACATGGTGAAACCCTGTCTCTACTAAAAATACAAAAAAAGTAGCCGGGCATGGTGGCATGCACCTGTAATCCCAGCTACTTGGGAGTCTGAGGCAGGGGAAGTGCTTGAACCAGAGAGGTCAAGGTTGCAGTGAGCCGAGATCATGCCACTCTGTACTCCAGCCTGGGTGACAGAGCAAGACTCCGTCTCAAAAACAAACAAACAAACAAAAAAACATACCATTAAGATCCTTCAATAGTTTGGGGAGAGGAAAGACAGAAATGACCTAAAGCTTAGAATGCTCCTACTGAAAAATCTTCATTCCCACTCTTTAAAATTCATCTCTCTGCCTTTACTCAGTGATGTCATTGAAATATATTGATCCCCACAACCCACACACATACTGTTTTTTTCCAACCTCAGGTCATATCACATTTGCAGCTTGCTGTCTTAAAAACATACCTGGAATACATCCCAGTGTATTGATTAGCTTTCAGATTTAAAATGAAAAATATAACTGACTTGGAAGGCAATAAACCAAGTGGCGGGCAGTTTCCTCCATCACTTTTTCTATGAGTAGCACAGCAGCTTTCTAAACATTTTCAGGATAAAAGGAGATCTGAGTGAGCCCTTTAGCACTGTGATAATAAACTTTCTTTCAACACAAGTAGGGAATGTAATACTGACTTACAGGTGTTCTGCGAGATGAAATACCCATTGTTTGTTTAAGAAGGAAGTGTGAATGAAAGGAGTCAGGGAGTGTGACTATTGCACAACCAAAAAAACACTCACTTATTTATTTATTTATTATGAGATGGAGTCACCCTCTGTTGTCTAGGCTGGAGTGCAATGGCACGGTTTCACTCACTGCAACCTCCACCACTCGAGTTCAAGCGACTCTCCTGCCTCATCCTCCCAAGTAGCTGAGATTACAGGGATGTGCCACCATGCCCAGCTAATTTTTTGTGTGTGCTATTAGTAAAAATGGGTTTCCACCATGTTGGTCAGGCTGATCTCAAACTCCTGACCTCAAATTATCTGCCTGCCTTGGCCTCCTGCAGTGCTGGGATCACAAGCGTGTGCCACGGTGCCCAGCCACATACTTATTTTTTTGAGTCAAAAGGTGAGTCATTCAAAATAAACATACACATACATGCACCCGCAAGCACATACTCCCTGAACATTTACTTCATAACAAAACACTGGGGACTTGGCCTTCTCAAAATTTACACTCTAACTGGTGCAAACAGACTCTATTTTTTTTCTTTTTTATTTTAAATGAGCAAGGTAATTTTAAAACCTAAAAAAAAAAAAATGTTACTAAAAAGGAAATGTGGGGCAGTGGCATAGAGAGAGGCTTAAACAAGTTTTGATGGCTATTTTAGAACAATGCTCTGAATGTCTTCTCTTAAGATGACATATTTTAAGATGTGATGTGAATAATGGACAATCAGCCATGAACACATGCGAGCATTGTGGACTTTGAGAAAATATTTGTATAAATTTCCAAAGAGGGCAGTGGTTTGAAATTTTCAAACAATTGGGGGAAAAGAGATGGAAAAAACATTGTTAGGACTGAAGAAAACAGCAAAGGATTTTATAGGGAGCTAGGGAAAAACAATATGGGCTCAAGTGAGCCATGAAATGTGGTATGAATCTCTTTCTACTAGAGTCAATAGATTGTTTTTATCAAGACATTGATAGTATGTGATAAATGAAAACAATTTTTGCATACACACAGACACACAAACATTCGTATTGTGTAGGTATATTTTTCACAGAACAAGCATCTTTCCTATATCTCTTCTCTGTTGGCATTGTGATAGCAGAGGCACACACTATTCCAATATCTTACATCTTGTGGAAAAGGTTAATTTAGTGTTCAGGGACAGATATAGGGCACCAGGTCTCCGACGAGGTCAGAAAACATGTCCAAAGGAATCAATGTGAGCACTGAATTTTGAAAGCTTTAGTGAGATAAAGAAAAGGAGGTAATTGTTGTCCAAACAAGCAAGAGGGAAAAAGTCATTGAAGTATGGGATTCTTGTCACAGAGATACCAATTTTAATGACTTATAATCATTAAATGATTTTTAGATTTATAATTATTAAAATTCAATAATGATTCTTGCACTAGAGCAGATATTTCCTGAAGTCAGTGATTAATCTTTTTATCTATTTAGCTTAATACTTGGCCTATCTTAACCACTGTCTCAGTAACTGAGAGAGTATACAATTATATTTATTTACTTTCTCTAAGTATTTAACATGTTTGGCAAAACAGAAAAGCTGAAAAATTAGAGTTAGTAGTTGACTTTTAAAGCACGGTATTAAAACTGTACCAAACTGAAGCTATAATTTAATGTTTTCTAAGTTTATATACTATCTTATTGAAATTAGAGATCTGTGTCAATATACATGAAATATGCTTAGTTGTTCAGTATGTTGCAATACTTCCTTCACCATGTTATGAGTGAAGTTACTGAATAATTACTAAGTCATAAAAGTATAGTTTACATTGTTTGCATTACCATCAATAATACTGATTAGCCTTTTTAAAAAAAATGTTTTTTAGTTGAATCAACTTTTACATATAAATTTTTAATTTCTTGATTTTCTCACAACCATATAAGAAATATGTACTCTAAAATATGTACTCTAAATTCATTCTTATCCTTAAGTTTTTTTTTTTTTTTTTTTTTTTTTTTTTTTTTTTTTTTTTTGGTTTGTTTGTTTTTTGAAAAGGGGTGTCGCTTTGTCGCCCAGGCTGGAGTGCAGTAGCGAGATCTCGGCTCACTGCAAGCTCCGCCTCCTGGGTTCACGCCCTTCTCCTGCCTCAGCCTCCAGAGTAGCTGGGACTACAGGCGCCCACCACCTTGCCCGGCTTTTTTTTTTTTTTTTTTTTTTTTTTTTCGTATTTTTAGTAGAGACGGGGTTTCACCGTGTTAGCCAGGATGGTCTTGGTCTCCTGACCTGCTGATCTGCCAGCTTCGGGCTCCCAAAGTGCTGGGATTACAGGCGTGAGCCACCGTGTTCGGCCCCTAAGGTTTTAAATAGTGCAGCTACATTTGCTCAATGAAAATACTTGCTAAGATGACTTTTGCATGTTTAATGGACAAATATTTTATTTATGACAAATACAAAAATTCTTCACGTATACTGGAGACAGAATAGAGGATGGTTCTCCAACTCCCCCCAAAAAATTATTGTATATGAATGAAACATTGATCATTCATTGAACAATTGTACTCTTCAGTAAACATTATAATTGTTCAATATAATCAGATTTTACATTGAGACTGATAGGTAGCTATTATCATGTTCAATTTGCTATTGAAGAAAATGGGGATCATTGTGCTTTACCCAATTCATCTCGGTTTGTAAGTGTGGGAGAGGGCTGGATCTGAACTCAAATCAATTCACTCATGTGTGTCTTCTTAATTTAATCCTTGGGTACTTTCAAAGCATGCTTGAGGATTCAGGAATTCTCAATAACATGAATTTATTTTATTGTGCAGCTTATGCTGGAAAGAGCAGAAGCAAATAAAACTGTTAAAGAAGAGGAAAGATAATTCATATATTACCTTTTCAGTTATTTTTATACTTCCTTCCATCACTCCCTTCCACCTCACCTTTTCTTCTGTCTTATGTATCTCCAAGGCATAAGTCTTTCTCCTTTGGTCCATGGCCTTCTATAACTATAAACATATCTTACCTGTGTAACATATCTTAGCTCTTAAAGAGAAATTATATAAGATATGCACATAGAATTGCAAACTTAATATAACTCTTAACCCTATAATTCTCTACAAATGATTTGGTCATTTTTCAGCTTATAAGTGAAATCTTTGTGTGAATAATATATTTGCAAGTATGCAAGTACCACACATAATATAATTCAGATGTTTGTCTCTTAAAAGTTATGGAAATAAGCCAAAAGCAAAGTACTTATAATTGTCCACATTACAGAGGGAAAGTTATGTAGTTTACATAGCCTTAGAGCATCTGTTATCTGAATATGAACCAAAAATACTTTTTTAAAAGATCCTGGGCATATTAATTGAATTGTGATTTTTTTTCCTAAAAGGAAATGAATCTATACAAAACTATTGCAAGGAACTGTGTAAGAGTAGATGGTAAAATATTTATTCAATTTTGATAAAAAATAAAACTATGATTTCTTCTCTATAATCAGAAGAGATTTAAGAATCAAGTGTTTGGATAAGAGGAATAAACGAGGCAAAAAATAGCAAGTAGAGAAAAACTTGGTAGTCAATTTTCCAAGAAGGAATGCCCTTTTCCAAGGTCTGCCTATTTGCAAATTATAATCCCCTGTGCCTGGTTTTTGAAGAGAATAATTTATAAACATTGCACAATTCTGTGTCCTAAATTGCAGAGTTCCAGTGTTATAAGGTTTGATGAAATTAAGCATGGCTTCCTTTTTGAAAGATACCAATTTTAATTATTTTTCATTACAAAATGAATCAAATTCAGAACAACTGTGATAAATTACAAACATGACTGAAATACTTTACAGCATCTTCCATCAAGAGATAGAATCTGTTCCTCAATGGCCTGAATCTGAGCTTCTCTTGTGACTTGGTTTGACCAAGGAATCTGATAGAAGTAATGTTTTGGATGTTCCCAGCTTTGGATTCAAGTCCTCTTGAAGCTTCTGTTCTTGCAGGTAAACAAGCATAAGCTAGCTTGTTGGATAATAAGAAATGTGTAGCCCAGTTGCCCCTGTCACTCCAATTTACAACAAGTCCACCCTCAGAAGCAGAGCTAGGTGATTTGCAAATAAGCAGATATGTGAATGAGTGAGTGAGTCTAGTTGAAACCAGCAGAGAAACCATACAGCTGAACGAAGCCACATAGCCCAAGCAGTCATCCCCCAGAACACTGAGCTAAATAAAAGATTGTGTTTTCAGTCTTTTAAGTTTCTGGGTGATTCTGTTATACAGCACAAAATGCTGATCCAAAACCAATAAATTGGGAGGGGACAAAATTATTTCAGTTAATTTTTGACTAAAAAATTAAATTAAAAGCTGTATTCAGATATCAATGACACTACTCACACCTTCCATCTAAATATGAATTTTTTTCACTTGCCTGGAAATTCGATAATCCTGGAACTCTGGTTGCTTGTTTAGCATTGAGGTTGGATGAGAGTGAATTAGCCCACTTGCTGACTCTGGGCCTCTATTAGCCATGTCTGATGACTCAGGCAATAGTGGAAATCCTTACTGGTTTTACTTATTATTTTCTCCAGAAAAGAAAATTTGGACCTGTGGTGACATCCAATCACAATTCTCAGAATAATTTAAATCACTGAAAGACACACCAATATTATTTCCTAAATAAATGTAAAATGCAAACAAGCATGTTTTATAAATAATTTATTTGATAGAAAATTAGTTTTATATTTTAACTTCAAAGTTGAAATAAGAGCAGATTTATTTCTCTAGTAATAGTTGACAGAAAACAAAGATTGAATAAATGAAATGTGGTTGCTACTTCCAGCCTCCACAGGATCCAGCGATTAGAAAAGGGAATGTATCCACCTCCAGGGGTAGGAATGTGGATAAAAATAAAATTCTTATAACATGGGTCCCATCATGTCCATAGAGAAGAGGGGATTGGTCACTGCAAGATAGTGAGTTCCTGAAGGAACCAGGTGAGCTTTGTCACTTAAGACAAGCCAGCAATTTTACTATGGGCCTTCAGGATGGGGAGCATCCCTGATACTACTGAAAGAGGATGCCCCTTTTCCACAGTCTTTCCAAGAAGAGAGCTCAAGAACACACACTTTTAAGTGGCTAGTTGGGTAACTTGGGAATTTTTTTTAAAAAGTGGTTCTCAATCTGTGGCTATTTCTCCACTGAGACATTTGGTAGTATCTGTAAATATTTTTTGTTGTCAGACTATGCTGCCATGCTATCAGCATCTAGCCAGAGATGCTGCCAAACATCTTCAAATGCACAGGTAGATAGATCTTCCTCACTACACACACACAGACACACACATACGCCAATTCAAAGTATCAATAGTGTCAAGATTGTGAAACCCTGCTCTGGAGGAACCAAACCTTCACAGCCTGGAATCCTCAGGTGCTTTTTACTCTCTAAGCCTTTCAAGTTGTATCATTAAAGCCCAATGAGGGGAGTTGGTGTAGACATCAGCAAGATGGCAGAGTAGGATTTTCTGGTGCTCATGTCTCTACGTGAACATCAATTTAAACTACTATCCATGCATGAATACACTTTCACAAGAGCTAAAGAAACCTGGTGAGAGATTACAGGACCCGGATACAGCACAGAAATAAGAAAGAATGCATTGAAAAAGATAGAAAGGACAGTTTTACACGACCCATGTCACCCTCCACCCCACCCAGGCAGTACAGTATGGAGTGAGACACCATCCATTTGGAAAAAGGAAAGAAAAGTGAGCACGGGACTTTGCCTCAGACCCCAATATCAAGACCCACCAGTAAAACCCAGGGCCAAGCTGGCTCTCACAGCCCCAGATTCCAGGTTGATATCTGTGGACTAAACATCCAGGGCCATCCTGGTATCAAGCCAAATACCAGCACCCCAGGTATGAGGTCTAGCTGAAGGATATTGTCTTTGGACCCACGCAACCACCAGTGATTTCACAACTGCGTTGGCCACAGTGGGCCAGGAATTTGGATCTACTCCAGGACCAAACCAAATACCAAAAACTCTGACCCCAGGTCAGTCACTGTGGATAGAGCCTCCAAGTCTGGTTCTTAGGTTCCAGACCAGCCTAGGGTCAGCCTATAGAGCCTTAGGCTTCAGGCCTATCCCAGTGCTATGTCAGTAACCCTGGCCTTAGACATCAAGCTGGCACCCAATGCAGACCAAGCTCCATGCCTGCCCAGTGCCTAGCTGATCTTTGTGGCCCCACCATACTGGCCAGCCTCTGTAGCCCCACACTCTAGCAGACTCAGGGACCAGGCCTGCTTTAGCAGATCTAGGGTCTCAACCTATCCAATAGACCCCAGTGATGGACTGGGCCCCACAGACTTAGGTTTCAGGACTTTTCCTCTAAACTGAAGTCCCAGGCTAGCCCACGTAGCTCCAGGATTTAGGCCAGCCCACATGGACCTAGCCTTTGATCCCACACCTGCACATCCAGCCTCTAGACAACCCTACATGGTCCCAGTCTCCAGACCAGGTTCTGTGGCTACAGGCACTAGGTTGGCACCCATAATTCCAAGCTCCAGGCCAGCCTCTGAGGACACAGGCTTTATTCCTGCACTAGCACCAGGCCAGTCCCAGGTTCTAGGCTGCCCCGTATGGCCATATGCTCCAGTGGACCAAGAGCTCAGGTCTACTCCAGCAGACCAAAATCAGGCACATACCAGTAAAGGCAGTGACAGTCCAGCCACTATGGATTTAGGCTCCAGACCCCATCCCAACATGTGATCAGTCCTTACAGACACAGGCTCAAGGCCTCCCTCATTGCCAGATCAGCCCCTGTGGGCCTAAGCTTCAAGAAGGCCACTGTGAATACAGGTTCAGACCTACTTCTGAAGGCCTGATAAACAGACTCATCCCAGTAAGTCCAGCTTCCAGGCTCACCCCTCTGCTAATCCAGGGATGTACCATACTGAAGACTCCAGCAACAAGTCTGTTTGTGGACCATTCAAGATGACATACCTCAAATCTCTAGATGAACAGACTGGCTTGCCCAAACAAAACCAGTATGCAAAGACTGAAATAAGTTCCTACATTGTCAAAATGCAGTCACCAACAAGTGGTCACAAGAGTCAATAATAATCTGGAAGATGTGTTTCCACTAAATAAACAAAATAAAATACCAGTAACAGACTCAAAAAAGATAGAGATTTGTAAACCGCCTGATGAAGAATTCATAATTGTTTTTAAAAAGCTCAGTGAATTTCAAAAAAAATACAGAGAAATAGTATAGTGATATTAGGTAAACAATAAACAATGGGCAAAATGAGAAATTTAACAGAAAGCCAAAGATAAATAAAAAATGCAGAAATTCTGAAGCTGAAAAAATAAAAGAAGGAAATTAAAAATGCAATAGAGACTATCAGCAGCAGAATGAGTAAGAAGCAGAAAAAAATATACGAAGCAAAGCCAGTTTATTTGAAAATATACAGTCAGAGAGAGAAATAAAAAAGTTTATAAAATTTGTGGAACATCATCACAAGTGCAAATACTCAAAGGACAGAATCTAAAGGAGAAAGAGAGAGACAAAAAAGCAGAATACTTATTTTTAAAAATAGCTAAAAACTTCCCAAATCTGGGAAAAGTTAAATGTGTTCAATCATATTTAATCCATATAAGACAACACCAAGGGATGTTATAATAAAACAGGGAAATATAAAAAACAGAGAGTATCCTAAAACATCAACATAAAGAACATATATTATATATAAGGTAGTTTTAGTAAGGCCACCAGCAGACATTTTAGCAGTAACCTTAGATTCCAACAGAGAATGGGATGAGGTACAGTAGTTTCCACATTATTCATGAGGAATATATTTCAAGATTCCCAGTGGATGCCTGAATCTGCAAATAATACCAAATTCTATATACACTACACTTTTCCTATGCAGTAATATGTGGGTAGAGTGTCCAACATGGCTATATGGGACAAAGGGAAGATTCACATCTTGCATAGGATGGAGAGGATGACAAGAGTCTTCATCATGTTACTCAGAATGACGTGCAACTTCAAACGTATGAATTGTTTAGTTCTAGAATATTTTATTTAATATGTCTGGAACACTGTGGACAACAGGTAACTGAAACCATGGAGAGCAAGATGGTGGATGAGGAAGTACTACTGTATTCAAAAATCCTGAAAAAAAAAATCTATCAATCAAGAATTCTTTATCGAGCTAAGCTGTCCTTCGGAAATGAAAATGGGATAAAGGCTTTTCCAGACAAGCAAAAGCTGATATAGGTCACCCATTAGACCTTTCTTCTTTCTGCAAAAGACAGCTTTTCAAAGTGAAAGCGAAGGATACTAATTCATAATTTGAAATTATACAAAAGCATAAAACTCACTGGTAAAGTAAGTATATAGTTAATTTCAGTATATTCTAATACTCTAATGGTGGTATATAAATCACTTATATCTCACTTTGAAGGTTAAAATACAAAATCATTTTTAAAAAGCTACAATAACTTTTCAAGTGATATATAATGTAAAAATGTAAATTGTAACTTCAAAAATTCAAAATGCAGGCAGATATGAAGTAAAATGTAGTCATTTTATGTAATAAAAGGTCAGATGTTGTCAGCTTAAAATAGCATGATAGAACTATAATTTTTCTCGCAAGCTTCATGGCAACCACAAAATGAAAACTCTATAATGAGTACAAAAAGAGAAAAAGTTATGAATCAGAGCATAGTACTACAGAAACTTACTTAATCCCAAAGGAAAACAGCAGGAGGAAAAAAGGAATAAATAATCTACAAAACAGCCAGAACACAATGAATGAAATGACAGTAGTAAGTCCTCCCTATTGGTGATTACCTTGAATGTAAAGGAATTATATTATCCAATTAAAAGACATAGACTGGCTAAATGAATTTTTTTTAAAAAGAAGGCCAAGTATATGTTGCTTACAAGAGGCTCACTTCAGCTTTAAGGGTACACATAGACTAAAACTGATGGGATGAAAAAAAGTATACCATGTAAATGGAAATCAAAAGAGAGAAGAAGTAGCTATATTTACATGAGATAAAACAGACTTTACGCTTAATACTTTAAAAACAAGGAATATATATTTATTATATATTAATAATATAATAAAAAGGGTCAACTTGTAAAAAGGATATAACAATTGTTAATATTTATCAAAAGGATATAGCAATTTTGAATATCTATTAGTATTTGCTGTATATAATTCTTCCTTCAATGTGGGTGTGAATATATATATATGTGTGTGATATTTCCTAATTGTCCTAATTATATATATTATTGGGTATAAATTTTATATATATGATATAAATTATATTACACACATAAAATACAAATTTATGTATATAAATTATATAATATATAATATAATGTTATATATAAATAAAATATATAATTGACACCCACATTGAAGAAAAAATATATATAGGAAATATTAATATACCTGAATAGACAAACAGATAAACATTCTCTGGGATAGCCCATATATTAGGCCAAAAAGCAAGTCTTAACAAATTTAAAAATATTGAAATCCTATCAAGTATCATTTCTAAATATAAAGGTGTGAAACTATAAATCAATAATAGGAGGAATTTTAGAAACACACAAACATATAGAAATTAAACAGCAGGGTATCCAACAATCTATGAATCAAATAATAAATTTTTTAAAAAATTAAAAATATCATGAGACTAAGAAAAAATGGAGACACAGCCTATCAAAACTTACGAGTTCAGCAAAAGCAGTTTTACAATAAATGTTCACAGCAATACACTCCTATATCAAAAAAAGAGAAAAATCTCAAAAACAATCCAGCATTACTCATCAAGGAACTAGGAAAAGAAGAACAAAGCCCAGAGTTAGCAGAAAATAATAAAGATCAGAGTAGAAATGAAATAAAGAGCAGAAAAATGATAGAAAATATCAATGAGAGTAGGAGTTGGTTTTCTAATAAGAAAAGCAAAGTTGACAAATTTTAGCTATATTAGTGAAGAGAAAAAAAGAGAAGATATAAATAAAATCAAAAGTGAAAGAGAAGACATTACACCTAATATCACAGAAATATAAAGCCTCAAAAGATATTATGAACAATTATATACCAAAAATAGATAATTTAGAAGAAATGGATTAATTTCTAGACACATGCAATTTGTCAAGATTAAATTATGAAGAAATAGAAAATCTGACGGGCAAAAAAATATAAGGAGATTTATTCAGTAAAAACAAATTTCTCATTAAAAGAGCAGCTCAGGACCTGACAGCTTTACTGGTGAATTCTACTAAACATATAAAGAAGAAGAATATCAATCCTTCTCAAACTCTCCCAAAAAATTGAAGAAGAGGGAATACTTCTGAACTTATCACACATCATCATCATTACTCTGATATCAAAGTCAGACAAGTACACTAAAAGAAAATAAATCTTCAAACCAGTATTCCTGACAAACGTACATGCAAAAATACTAGAACACCAAATTTAATATTATAGTAAAATGATTATTCACCATAATCAGTTGGGATTTATCTCTGGGATTCAGGAATTGCTCAACATATGCAAATCTATAAGGGGGATATGCAATGATAAGAGAGTAAAGACCAATAGATCATCTCAATAGAGGCCAAAACACATTTGGCAAAATTCAAATCCTTTCATGATAAAGCTCTCAAGAAATTTTATGTAGAAGGAATGTACCACATCACAGTAAAAGTCGTATATGAAAAACCCACAGCTTATACATTATACTCAATGGTGAGAAGTTGAAAACTTTTCCTCTAAGATCAGAAATAGGAAAAGAATGTCTACTCTTGCCATGTCTATTTATCCTAGTATTGGATATTTTAGCTCAAGTAATTAAGCAAAAGAAAGAGTAGAAGGCATCCAAATCAGAAAGAAAGAGATTAAATTGTTCCTTCTTGCTGATGACATGGTTTTCTATATATGTCTATTATATACAAAATATAATATATATAATATATATAATCTTAAAAACTTTGGCAAAAATATTCTTAGAACTAATAAATGAATTGCAGTGTACAAAACAGACAAACAAAAATCAGTAGTGTTCCTATACACTAACAACCAACTATTTGAAAAAATAATCAATAAAACAATTTCATTTAGAGTAGCTCCAAAAGAATTATTTGGGAATAAATTTAATGAAGCAGATAAAAGATCTGTACACTGAAAAGTATAAACCACTGATGAAATAATTTGAAGACACAAATAGAGAGATATTTGGTGTTCATGAATTGCAAGAATTAAAATTGTTATAATGATGTCTATACTACCCAAAGTGATCTGCAGATTTAATGAAATCACTGTCAAATTGTCAATGACATTTTTCACAGAAACAGAAAAAATCCTTACATTTATATGCACTCACAAACAACTCCAAATAGACAAATAAATCTTGAGCAAAAGGATAAAAAACTGAGGGCACTATACTACCAGATGTCAAATATGATATAAAGCTATAGTTATTAAAGTAGCATGATACTGGCATAAAAATAGACACATGGAACAAAATTGAGGGTCTAGGAAGAAACCTGTATATTTATGGCCCACTCATTTTTGACAGGGTACTCAAAAATTAACTCAAAATGAAATGCCTGACACCTGTAATCCCAGTACTTTGGTAGGCCAAGGTGGGCAGTTCACCCGAGGTCGGGAGTTTGAGACCAGTCTGACCAACATGGAGAAACCCCATCTCTACTAAAAACACAAAATTATTCAGGCATGGTGGTGCATGTCTGTAATCCCAGCTACTCTGGTGGTGGAGGCAGGAGAATTGCTTGAACTCAGAGGTGGAAATTGTGATGAGCTGAGATCATGCCATTGAACTCCAGCCTGGACAACAAGAGTGAACCTCCACCTTAAAAAAACCAAAAAAACAAAAAAAAAAAACATAAAACCTGAAATCGTAAAACTACTAGCAGGAAACTTAGAAGAAAAGGCTCCATTACATTAGTCTGGGCAATGATTTTTTGGATATGACCCCAAAAGCATGGGTAACAAAAGGAGAAATAGACAAATGAGATTACATCAAACTAAAACACTTTTGCACAGGAAAAGAAACAATCAACAGAGTGAAGGCACAACCCACAGAAAGGGAGAAAATATTTGTAAACCATATTGCTAATGAGGGATTAACATCCAAAATATATAAGGAGCTTAGATAACACAAAGGGAAGAAAACAATATCCCAGTTTAAAAATAGACAAAGGATCTGATAGACACTTCTCAAAAGAAGACATACTAGTAATTGGTCAAAAGGTATATGAAAAAATGCTCAACATCAGTAATCATCAGGGAAATGTGAATTAAAATCACAACGAAATATCACCTCATACCTGTTAGAATGGCTATTGTCAGAAAGACAAAAGATAAACATTAGTGAGAATGTGGGGAAAAAGAACGTTTGAATGCTGTTAGCGGAAATGTAAACTAGTAAACATAACCATTATGGAAAACACTATGGTGGTTCCTTGAAAAATTAAAAACAGAACTACCATATAATCTGGCAATTCCACCACTGGTTATATACCCTACGAAAAGTAAAAAAATATATAATGAAGAGATGCATGCATTTCCACATGTATTCCACCAATATTCACATTAGCCCTCATAAATAATCAACCTATGTGTCCATCAGTGGATAAGGAAAATGTGGTATATATACACAATGATATACTACTCAGCCTTAAAAAAGAGGAAATTCTGTCATTGACAACGTGGATGGACCTGGAGAATATTATAATAAGTGAAATAAACCAGGCACAGAAAGACACTAATATTTGGAATCTGAAAAATTGACCTTATGTAAATACAGAGAAGAATCATAGTTACGAGGGAGTTGGTGTGGAGGTGGGGATTGGAAGAGTTGAGGAGATATTGGTCAAAGAATACACAATGTCAGGAGAAATAAGTATGGGGGCTGGGCATGATGGCTCATGCCTGCAATCCCAACACTTTGGGTGGTCAAGGTAGGCAGATCACTTGAGGTCAGGATTTCAAGACCAGCCTGGCCAAGCAACATGGTGAAACCCTTGTCTCTACTAAAAAAATACAAAAATTAGTGAGGCGTGGTGGTGTGCAGTTGTAATCTCAGCTGCTCAGGAGGCTGAGGCAGGAGAATCACTTGAACCTGGGAAGTGGAGGTTGCAGTGAGTGGAGATTGTGCCACGGCACTTCAGCCTGGGTGACAGAGCGAGACTCTATCTAAAAGAAGAAAGAGAGAAAGAGAGGAAGAGAGGAAGAAAGAAAGGAAGGAAGGAAGAATGAAAGAAAGGAAAGAAAAGGAAAGGAAAGGAAAGGAAAGGAAAGGAAAGGAAAGGAAAGGAAAGGAAAGGAAAGGAAAGGAAAGGAAAGGAGTTTTGACAGATCTATTGTACAATATTGTAACTATAGTTAATAGCAAAGTAATTTATTTTTCAATATCATTGAGTATAGATTTTATGTGTTCTCAACACAAAAAATTATAAGTATGTGAGAAAATGCATATTTTAATTAGTATAACTTGGCTATTTCACAATGTATACATATTTCAAAACATGTTGCACATGATAACTATATAGTATTATTTTTATTTGTCAGTTAAAAGAATACATAAATAAGTTAGCAACAATAAAAAAGCTCAATGACAGTCTTAAAATGGAAACAAAACTGTTGCTTTTAAATTTAAATTACTTCATTATGACAAAATCATGTTATTCTATTTATAATTGACAAACTACAATTTTCAAATGATTTAGGCAGAAGCTGGTGTTCAAAATGTAAAACAGTAAGCCCTGGTCCCCAAAGGAAGATTCCATAAAATAATTTACTATAATAAATTTAACAAATACCTTAATAAAATATCCCTTATTATATGATTTGGGCTTTCAGAGAAATGTTGTGCACCTTGTTAACAATAGACTAAAATCACTGTTTATGAATCTCATCTGTTACACAAATTAAAAATAGTTTATTTCAGGGGATCATTTCAGGGGTCTTGGGGCCTAGAAAGGGAATTTTTCTAAGTGTCTCTCACAGCATTCCATGCAACAAATGTGAACATATGAAAAATCATATGAAAATGTGAACATATGAAAAACATATAAAAAAATCAAATGTGAACATATGAAAAATAACATAATGTCTTCCCTTTTTGAGAGGCGTTGGAGGACATTTCTTATTTTATGAAATCCTAAGTGAACGTAGCTTAAACATGATTAAACTTAATCTCCTTTTTTATGTTCACTTTTAAAAATTTTCATTAGAAAATTTTTTGTAGAGATAGGGTCTCACTGTGTTTCCCAGACTGGTCTCGAACTCCTGGACTTAAGCAATACTTCCACCTCAGCCTCTCAAAGTGTTGAGACTAGTTGTGGGCCACCAGGCCAGTCCTCTCCTTTTTTGAAAAGTTGTGGCATAAATCATAATTACATATTTATTATTTCAAAGGTGATTTATGTTTATTAAACTTATAGAATTGGAGGGATATTTAATTATATAAAAGGTATTTATTTCCTTCTTTCTAAAATTATATCAGATTGACAACTGCTTATCATTCGGAAGTTAAACCAAAACAAAGATTATTTTGCTCCTCATATTGTTTATTCTTTTTGTTTTTTCCATCGTGAATTCTCCAAAGCTCATTTGTTATCTTAGAAGTCTTTTTTTATCATCTCATGGAACGAGTGGAAAGAAACAAGTAGGGCAAAGGAATCTAGCCTAATGTATTGACTTTTAGAAAAAATAAATGTCAAAACTGTTGTAAAGTTTTAGTTTGAATAACTGTCTTACAAAATGATAGAAAATCAATCTTTATAGAAGTTTAATATCACCATAGTTTAGATTTTTTTAATTTTTTGCTTTTTCTTCTCATTACTTGCAGATCGAAATCTAAAATGTGTTTTCCTTTTTTTTTCTCATCCGTGAAAATCATTCTGATAGTAAATTTATTACTGTATTCCTTGATTTTAAAGTTATTTCAGTCTTCTTCATTACCTTGATTACATTATCTTATACAGTGACCCACAAAAAAACCTGTTTTTACCTCTTTTATTCTTTGACTTATAAGGCAGTGAAAATACTTAGCAGAATTTTTGCAGAAAATAAAATATCTTTATCCATAATACATATGGAACAGAGAAAGGATTTAATTTTTATTTAAATCCTTGGAAGCAGATCTGAAGATTTATACTGTCATTCAAAATTAAACATTTGCCTTTCAAACTCATTCATTTATCCAGGAGCACATTTTTATTGAATACCTACAACATGCCAAAATGCCCCTAAACAAGAAGATACAGTAATTAAAGCAAAATGAAACTGTTTTCATGGGGCATGTTTTGTAGCATGTTTTTCTAGCTTATCCTACCTATCTTTTGATGATGGTATTTTACTTATTTTCAAATATATGCAGTCACCTTTTTAACAAATATTTACGGGGCTCCCACTGAATCACCTTTGTGTTAGGTTTTTGTTTAATAGTGTTGAAATGAATACTGTCTTTGTAGCTCTTAAATTATAATGGGGAAGTAAATGTTAAATAATAAAATATAAATGCAAAGTAATAAGATTTTAAGTGTGAATAAGGAAGCAAATAAAGAAAAAAACTGGCTAAGAGTGAATTCCTGTACAGATTGAGTGGCTCAGTATTTTCCAAAGGGAAGCAAAATTAAACTGAAAGCTGAATGAAGGGAAGGAACTAGCCATGCCCAGGAATTTAAATTTGAGTTCTCCTGGTAGAACAGCATTACGCATAAGTACTGAGTTGGGTGAGTTTCAAAGCTTTAAGATGATGAAAAGAAGGTCGGTGAGTGGAAAAAAAAAAAAAAAAAATTAGAAGATGTTAGTTGGTGGCAATGATGATGAGGATCAAGGAGAAGATGGATTTTGGAAGTGTAATTATACAGAATTGGTGATAAATGTTATGTGAAGAATAAGAAAGAGAGGAGAATCAAGGATGCTTCAAATATGCTGGACTAAGCAGCAATGTAAACAGTTTATGGGGAAAATGATTACAGTTAACAAACTATGGAGATAGAGACACCCATATGGCACTCAAGTAGAGATGTCAATTATATAGTTGACTGTAAGTCAAATCTCAGTGCAAGTGCTGAAATTGGAGTTGGAGGTATAACCTGAGGAGTCTTGGACTGCAATTAAAATAATAGAATCTAGTTAACTCCTGCGAAGAAAGGGTGGGGAGAATATAATTCCCAATATATACATTGGAATTTCCGTAGAAGAGTAAAATCTGGGAGTATGTATTAGGTAACCAGAATCCAGAATAAATGGCGCAAAGCTTTGCCTTCTAGGGACTCAAGATCAAGTTGGAAAGATAAGTAAGTATCTAAATACTTATGGGATAAAAGTTTGTACTTGGTGCTAATGGAGCACCAAGCAGGAAACATTTAATTCTGCATGCGGGTATTTCAGAGGAGACTTAATGAAATACGCCATTGAGCTACTCTGCAAATCTTTACAATACTTTAAATAACAGACTAACAGGACACGGAGAAGGTCATTCTGGGCAAAAGATTTGAGATAAGAAAAAAGCATTTGAGATCTCTAAGTAATTCAGCTTAATTATGTGATTATAGCCTGTTTCACAATGTAAGATTTAAGTTAACCTTCACTGATGTACTTTTTCACTTTTATTTTACATTCTTGTAGTAATTAACACATCATATTGCTTTTGTCCTTTAATTGTCTGCATTATATGTTCTCTCCTGATTTGCCCCTAATCTACACAGGCAAAAAAAACCTGTCTTTTCTTCTTTGTCAACCTAGACATTCCACAGTTTTGTGCACAGAGCAGGAGGTCAACAAATGTATCATTTCCTGAAAGACTGGGCTCTGGTCCCTCTGTCCTTGGTGATCACAGAAGAAAACCTTTTAACTAGTGTGAAAAGCAAAGGAATCATACCTAAAACATTACAATGTATTATCATTTCATCCTGTCTCTGATGCCCTGATATAAGTAAAACGATTCAGTGACCTGAAATTAGCCTCTAATTAAAGCTTCAAGTATTATTCTGTACAATTTAGGTTTCATTAAATTCAAACAGACTCAATATTAAATCAATTTGTTAAACTTAACTTATTTCACAATTCCTAACAGACACAGTAATACTACCATGTAGCAATTTCTGACATAAACAATTGTGTGGTTCCATTTACTGAAGTGAGAGTACTATTCAGCTAGAATAAGATGCAGTCTAAATGCAAATTAAAACCAAAATAAGACACTCCAAGTTGAGAACTACTTGCTTTTGGCTAGAATGGCTTTAGTATTGTTGATCGCTATGCAGGAGTATAAGGACAAACACTTGTAAAATAAAAATATAGAGTTCAGTCTAACAAATCTATCTGTCTCGACCCTCTCTCTTTCCAGTATACATTTAAAATGAAGAAAGGATTTTGATTAGGAATTCAAAATACTTCAGTAAAATCTGAAGTCTAAAACAAAAACAAAAATATCTTGTTGGCAAAAAGTCTGTTTTTGAAAAAGAAAAATCTCCTAAAAGTGATGCCCCCTCCTCTCCAAATTTTTATAACAGATTTTCTCCCCTAGACTTAGAGCAGTTCAGAATCATGAATTGTGAAAATGGATTATGCATAAGGGTGCCAGTCTCCAACAACCATTTCCAAATGATAATTTCAAGACAATATTTAAATGTAACCATTGTGTAAGTAGAAGGGCGTTGTCAATATAGACATTTCAGTAGAGGATAGGTAGCAATATTGGATTTCAGGCAGTCATTCATTCTGTTATGTGATGAGAGGTGGTAACGAGCAAGCAGCCCTCGCTCACTCTCCGCACCTCTGCCTCCGCCTCTGCTCTGACCCTTCAGCTCGCCTCTGGGTTATGGGGGCCCTCTCTGGTGCTGGCCAAGATCAGAGCCAGCTCCCTCTGCTCGAGGAGAGATGTGGAGGGAAAGGTGTGGGCAGGAGCCGAGTCTGCAGTGCAGCACTCCGGGGCCTGCGCCGGTCCCCGCGCCGGTCCCCGTGGGCAAGGGCTCCGCAGGCCCCACACTTGGCGCCACTGGCTGGCGCCTGCTGGGCTTGATCGGAGACTGGGTCCCCAGCGTGGACCACGGTTCCCTCTTTGCAGGGTTGTTGGCCACGATGGTGGGTCTCTGTCTCTTTCTCACTTCCCCTCTGTTCCTCTTCATTGCCTGGTAAGAGCTCCCTCTGGGCTGCCCAAGTGCCCAGGCTAGGTGTCACAAAGTCCCCCAGCCAGTGCCAATGAGAGGTGAAGCCAGCTGGGCTTCTGGGAGGGGTGGGGACTTTGAGAACTTTGCTGTCTAGTGAAAGGATTGTAAATGCACCAATCAGCACTCTGTGTCTAGCTAAAGGTTTGTAAACACACCAGTCAGAGCTCTGTGTCTAGCTGAAGGTTTGTAAATGCACCAATCAGTGCTCTGTATCTAGCTAATCAGATGGGGACCTGGAGAACTTTTGTGTCTAGCTAAAGGACTGTAATTGCACCAATCAGCACTCTGTGTCTAGCTAAAGGTTTGTAAACGTACCAGTCAGCACTCTGTCAAAAGGGACCAATCAGCTCTCTGTTAAATGGACCAATCAGCTCTTTGTAAAATGGACCAATCAGCAGCATGTGGGTGGGGCCAGATAAGGGAATAAAAGGAAGCCACCCCTCGGCCAACAGCGCCGTCAAGTCAGGTCCACTTCGGGTTTATGGAAGGTTAGTTCTGGTATTCCTTCAATAAATCATTCCTGTGTTTGCTCTTTGGGTGCTTGCTGCCTTTCAGAGCTGTAAGATTAACTGCGAAGGTCTTCAGTCTTCAGTTTCACTCCTAAAGCCACCGAGACTACGAACCCACCAGCAGAAACAAACACCTCTGGATGGGAGGAATGAACAACTCCAGACCCGCCATGTTTATGAATTGTAACTCCGCGAAGGTCTTCAGCTTTTTTTCTGAAGCCAGCGAGATCATGAACCGACCAGCATGAAGAAAGGGTGGAAGAAACTCCAAACATGTCCGAATATCAGAAGGAACAAACTCTGGACACAGCATCTTTAAGAATTATAACACTTGTGGTGATGATCTGTGGCTTCATTCTTGAAGTTGAGGAGACCAAGAACCCACCAATTCCACACACAATGATACCGATTTTGAAATATTTATTAACACCAATATAACATTTTGTTGGTAATACTTAAGTATTAGAATCAATACTCAGTGGTTTTTAAGAAACGCTGGGTTACCTGAATTAAATAGCGAAATAATATCAAGGCCTACAATAACATTTTATATAAAACAATCTGTTAAATTTGTGCTTATTTTACTATAATGTAGAATGAGATGGCCATAATTTTGGGTGTTAGGTCATTATGAGGTGATAAAATGGTCCTGCTAGCTAGCAAATTAAATTCAGGAAGAGAGGGAGGAAGGAAAAAGGGAGGGAGAGAAAGCAAAGAGGGGAGGGCAGGGGAGGGCAGGGGGGGCGGGGCGGGGCGAGGCGTGGCGTATGGGAGGGAGGTGGGAGCTTTGCTGGAAAACTATTAAGTATCAGGCACCAAACGAATTGTTTCCCGTGATTCTCAAACACGGTTCTAGTTCCCAGTATTTAGTTTTTAAATAAATACCAAACCAAGTTTCAAGAAAGATTAAATTTTTATGAACGCATAGATAATAAAGGACAGAAGCTTAGTTTTAAGACGCTGACTTTTGATTACTCCAAAGTGACGTGCTATACTTAAATATAAACTGATTTAACAAGTATTTACCTAGCTCGATCATTTACCTACTTTCTTGATAAATATTAAAATCATCAGCAGTTTCATGATACAATGTTTGTTTATACCTCATTTGTAGCAGGAAAAATAAAAACAGATAGGTTTATGAAAAATATTCTATTTTAGAATATTTTCTACTCAGCATTGTGAATAAAAATTCAATGAATGAAAGCTAAAATTAATAAGAAAGAAATTAGGATAAAGGACATAATTGTTGACTAAAATGTTTCAGTACCTATTCTATATGTCATTTATAAAATCATTACTTGCTGGAACATCTCTTAATTAATAATAGTTACTTTGTCATATTTCTTTTATAAAGGCTGTGATTATAAAATGTAAGTGGGATTATGCTGTTTTACTAAATTGCACACATGTAAATTCAAATTCTATAACACAAACATGAGGTCAGCTTTGTTTCTTAATACAAAATTGAACTATGCTAAATTACAGTATACTAAAGGGAAGTGCTTGGCTAAGGAGGTTTTGCCATCTCAATAAATGACTATCATTTATGCAGTCTGCTCATTTCCCTGCAATGCTTTTGCATGTTCAATAAAAATTGATATGAGTGAAAGGATATGAAATCCCTACCAATAAGGTAGAAAGAAAAAATAACACTAATTTAAAATATACTTCAGCTACCTGTCATGAGCAAATTAAAAAAATCTTTAATGGAAAGAAGTGCAGTAGTCGGCAATACCATTACTTAGTCCTGCAGATGATTCAGCTTGTAAGTCTTAAAAAGGATTCAGATAGAAGATATCTGAATCCAATGTGGTTATTATGTGAAATAAGCTTAGCTGTTTCAATTTAATAAGTCTAGAAGTAAAAGGTAAAGTGTTCCCATATTAGGTTGAATCTTTTGATATTTAAAATAGCATCTCTTATGATATCCTGATTTCGTATTTTGCTTTTATTTTGTATTAATCTTAGTCATCATTTGCAAATTTTCCATATTAACTAAAGTGGAATAAACACGGGCATTGTACTTGACATATGTTGGGCTAAAAAATGTGGGGGAAAAGTTAAAAAATCCTTCCATTCTCTCAGGGATTGCTCAGCAAGGTGACTGCAGGAGACTTTCAACGGCTTGTTCCTGCAGGATTATATCAGTAAACTGACAAGTTCAACCTCCTGTATTTACAGGTTCCTATTGTTAAACATCGTTAAACTCATGGATTGCATCCATGCAATTAAAGAAAAAACAACAACAACAACAAAAACAGAGCTGCCACACAGCCAAGGCCCTAACTACAACAGCAAGGAGTGTCTTTGAGAAACTGAAATTAAAGACTGAAAACTTGCAGTTTTAAAAGGTAGATTCACTTACATTCTTTATGTTTATCTTGGCAGGCACTGTAGTTGGCAGTCACATAACTGCTATGCCTTTACAGTTGGTGTTATTTGCTTTAAAAAAATATATCAAATAGAAGACTGGCAAAAATAATAAAAAGGATAAAAATTGGATTGAATTGTTTTGAGAAACCTCTCTACCTCACCACTTTAATTCACGCAACTCTCTAATCATCCATACATCAGTTGACTAAGAAAATATTTTGAGAACCCACTATGGACAAATAATGTATCACTAATAAGGCAAAAAGTAAATATTCTCCCATAATACAAATTCATTTTTATTGAGATGTATTTCACGTACTGAAAAATTTGCTTTTAAGTCTACAATTCAGTCATTTTTAGTATTTTTGCAAAGTTATGCAATTATTTAATTCCACTACCATTGTCTAATTCCAGAACATTTTCATTACCTCAATAGAAACCATGTATCCATTTGTAGTCATTCACCATGATTTCCTCTTTCTAGACACTGGCAACCACAAATTTACTTTCTGTCTCTATTGACTTGCCTATTTAGACTTTTTGTATAACTGGATTAATGTACCATATGGCTATGTCTGTATGGTTACTTTCATTGAGTATATTGTTTTTAAGGTTTATCCATGTTGTGGTATGAATCAATGCTTTATTCTTTTTTAAGGTGGAATGATAGTTCTCCGTATAAATACACAGGTTTTCTTTATGTATTAATGAGATGATGCGTCTTGGCTTGTTTCCACTTTGGGGCTGTTAGAAATAATGCTGCTATGGACATTACTGTACAGGTTTTTGGACATTTAAAAAGATTTTATTGGGCATATACCTAGGAGTGGAATTGATGGGTGCTATAGTAACCCTACATTTAACTTTTTAAGGAACTGCCTAACTGTTTTACCAGGTGGCTGTAATATGTTACATTCCCACCAGAAATGTATCAGGGTTCCATTTCTCTGCATCCTTGCCAGTATTTTTTTACTTGTCTTTAGGATTAAAGTTCTCATCATATATGCAAAGTAGTATTTCAATGTGAGTTAATTTTCTTAGCATTTTCAATGTAGGTGATATTTTGGTAAATATCAAAATAGAAGCATAGAGACAGAGTAAAGCAAATAAATGATAGAAAGTGAGGTTGCGTGTGTGTGTGTGTGTGTGTGTGTGTGTGTGTGTGTGTGTGTGTAGTTTCCAAATGAAATTATGCAAACAAAATGCTGCAATATTTTTCTAAAAAATAACATAGTCACAGGGTCAGATCCTCTTTTATAGGAGGAGATATTCATTGATTGTCTTTTGAAGTGTGGACATTGTTGACACAAAGTGAGGTGAGAGAAAACATTTCAAAGAGATTATTTAATGTAAAATGTATGGAAGTCAAATTGCTCAAGGTATTATTGTGAAGCATTGAGTGGATCAATTTTGCTTGAGTAGACAGTTTTAAAAAGAACAGAAGGGCCAGGCTCCATGGCTCATGCCTGTAATCCCAACACTTTGGGAGGCCAAGGTGGGCCCATCACCCTAGGTCAAGAGTTCAAGACCAGCCTGGCCAACATGGCGAAACCCATCTCTACTAAAAAATAGAAAAATTAGTTGGGCGTGGTTGCAGGTGCTTGTAATCCTAGCTACTCGGGAGGCTGAGGCAGGGAGAATTGCTTGAATCTGGGAAGTGGAGGTTGCAGTGAGCCGAGATCAGCCACTGCACTCTAGCTTGGGCAACAGAGCGAGACTCCATCTGAAAAAAAAAAAAAAAAAAAAAGAGAGAAAAGAAAAGAAAAAGAAGAATAGAAGATTGAGAAAGCATATAACCATTGCATCTGACACAGAGAAACATAAAAATTTGTAGTTACTACACAGGTTCAATATTTTGAAACAATGAAAGATAATAACAGGCTTACACATCATAATGAGTGCTACATAATAATAAATGTGCTATATCTTGAAAGCTTTATTAAAAAATTTGGAAAGAGATGAAATTTGAGTGTACAAGAACACTTATATCATGTTGGTCAAATGTTAGAAGGAATGATTCAGAATTAGTCAAGGATTGGACAAACTTCTATAATCTTTTGGCTTCCACCATGGGCCTTTTTTGGTATTATGGTATTTCATTGGATCCTCACTCTCTTAAGTACATACAAATGTGATTGTTTCTGGATGCTGATGTTTTATTTTTGAAGCTTGCTAGGCTACCAGCTTCATTATGTTTGTAAAAAATGTATCACACTAAGTTACTAGCTATCTCATAATTGAAGGTACATGTTATTGATTGACTGAAACTGAAAAATTACAAGGTAATAACACTGAATTCTTGTGTTCATGAAGATGACAACTGATCTTACTGTAGGGATAGAACCTCTTCCTGACCATGCCTTTTGGAATAGTTAAGTGGCCTGCTGATCGTGACATTTCAAGGAAGTTCTGGCAAAGATAATATTCTGTGAATGCAAGAGACAAAGGTGGAAATCAAGAGAATAGTTGAGGTATTTAAAAAATGGCAAATACCAGGTAAAATAATGAGAAAAGTATGAATGTGCATTCATAGCAGGATATGTGAAACAAAAGAGGCAGAATTAGCGTAATGTGCACCTGTTCACCTAGAATAGTGTTAAATTAAGTTTACTTAAAGTTGACTACCTGTAAGTTTGGCCTAAATGTTTCTCCATACACAGTGAACTGTAACCAACTGGATGTGTATACAGACTGTAAACTACTTATACCAATCACTGTTTCTACCAATTATAGACAGCCAGCTATTCAAATAAGGCAAAGGCCAAGCTATAACTTATCAGTTGTTTCTGTTCCTCACTTCCAATTTCTGTATGCCACTTTCCCTTTGTCTGTCCATAAATCTTCTCTCATCCTGTGGTAGTGCTGGATTCCCTCTGAACCTATTCTGGTTAGTAGGCTGCACAATTCATGATCATTTTTTACTCATTTAAACTCTTAAATTTGTCTAAAGTTTTCTTTTAACAGATGATTACAGAAGTGTGATCTGAATTAGAGCTTCCAGCAACCCCCAGGAGCACCAAGTGATCAACCAAGATACCCACTGGGTTACTCTGCCCATTACTCTCTTGCAGCAACTGGGGATCATGGATCAGTTTTCTCTCAGATCCCAAGGCTCCAGGGATCTGTGTTTTGAGCTATATGATTGTGTTTGAGCAATTTGTAAATCTGAACTGGGTTCAAAAATTATGACAGAAACTACAGTGGGTTCAGAATTAGATTGGATCTGATAATTAGCTAGCTTGGATTCAGGTTTGGGCCTCAGACATCTGATTAGAGCAGGCATAAATGGGCAGTAAATAGCAATACTGCAAAAGGTATGAACTCTGACTTTCATGAATTTGCAGGGATTTTTGTGTTCTGCCCCCTTTGCTTCTTTTTCTTGCATGCTTAGGTAGGAAAAAAAATCATTGACTAAGCTGATCAAGGGAATCTGAGAGCCAAAGCCAAGATTCAATGTAAAAATGGCATCCTTAACTTCTGAAAAACTGAGTATTCCTCTGGCAATACTTACCTTTTCATAGGTAGGCATTAGGCCCCAGAAGCAGCAAATTCATACAGGAACGATGCAATCTTACCTAAAGGTAGTTTAATATTACAGTAAAATATTCAAATGAATAGTACTGTACTTTAAGAAGTGCATTTTTAAAGTGAAATGTAATGAATTAGGCTCATCCAGGGATATCTATAGATTTGCAAAAACTTCTAAAGAGACTTCAATATTTTTATTGTCTCTTTCTTAAAAATATTCTTTATAAAAGGCAAATAAAAACGTAAGTGACTAATTGATAAGAGAAATTAAATCTGCTAACTTCTTAGTCATGGTCACACCCCAAAAGCACTTCATCTAATTCTTAACCATCTCAGCTAGGTATTACTCCTGATAAAATGTAGTGCATAACTCAAAGATCATAGAGATTAATTTACTTTCAAGGTCACAAAGCTAGTAGAATATGAAAAAAACAATAGGTTTTTGAATCCAGGCCTCGACCCTATGTGCAATGTCGCTTTCCTAATTCTAATTACTGCTTTGATTAGCAAGAGATAATAATAAAGCTAATTTGCCTCTTGCTGAGATCACAATTGATATTTTAAAAGGTAACAATAACTATACATTTTGCACAACTTACACTATTGCAATATTCCACCAATGGAATACTGAGTGATAAGAAATATCACCACGAAACTGTGGGTCAGGAAAATAATAGTGAAAATAATGACTTCTATAATTCTGATATCTTTAAGAAGCCGTGTCTCAATAATAGAGCAGAAATAAACCAAGTGAGAATGCTACCGCAATACAAATAAACAAAGTAGGCGAATGATTGGTGTTCAGTTTTGTCAATTTTATTGAACCAATACAATTCTTACTAATAACAATGAAATAAATTTCTGCAAGTATAAATGTGACACAGTTTAACAAAACCCATTGTTCTGTACCTATAGATTTTCAAAATGTCATAAAAAGTGCAGTTCTGAATTGTTAACATGTTAATACACAGTTCCTTTATTTTTAAAAAAAAAAATAGAAAGCTATCTTGGATAAAGTGTTTACAAAAGCTAGGCCCTCTGGTAAAGTAGGCTTGCTGCTTTGTTGGAGCTATCCACACTGAATCTAGGCATAGAGAATTCTTTCTTTGAAAAATTCCTTATGGGCTCCACAGTGTACTCAGTAATTTTAGTTAAAAAATAGCAGCTAAGTTAAAAGACTACCTGTTGAAATAAATCAGCCACAAAATACATTTTTTTCTTTCTTTTTTTTTTTTTTTTTGCCTGTTAGCTTGCTATTTTGAATTCTTTTTATAAACAAACTTACATCTATAAAAGTAATTCCATTTGTAAGGGTGTCTGAGAGGGAAGACCAGGTCAACAGAAGCTCTTACCATTGCTATTTCAATAGTGAGTCTTTGTTTAAGATCCTTTTCCTCCTCATTTCGTCTTAAATGGGCCTTCATGTACCACCATTTTTCTTGCTTTGAGTGAATGATGGTACAATATTTAGGCCTAAAGCCTCAACCCTGTACTTTTGGATATAATTTTTCTACCATGTTTCATCTAAGAGTCATGACTTTAGAAGGCAAATTATTGCCTAACTAAAAATGACTTAGGGCAATACAACAGAAAATTAGAAGACCGATAGACTAAATGGGAAAATACAAACTATTTGAAAGCCAATAAATGATAATTATTTATGAAATCTATAAGATCTGCTTGTTTATCTGTATGTCTATATGTGCTATGTGTATGTAACAAAATATGATATATAAAGCTAGTTTTAAAATTGCTGGTAAAATAAGAATGGGTTCTGAACTGTCAGTTAAATCTAATTCCGACTTTTTTTGGCCTAAGTTTTCAGACAGGTTTATGATGTCTCTAGTATGTTTTAAGGTAATAAAACTGCTACCTCTTTAATATTTTCAATACTTGCTTGATTTGACTGTAAGCTTAGGTTTTGGGATTTGGTTTTCCCATTGGCATGAGATGGTAATCCTTGTAATCACCTGTAATCCCAGGACTTTGGGAGGCGAAGGTGGGTAGATCACCTGAGGTCAAGAGGGACATGTCCTCGGTTGCTAGAGCACCAGCTATAGGGCAGGGTTATGCTCATGCTCATATGGCTCCATTTCTCCTGGCTCAGCCTTGCCTCTGGGCCATTCTGGGAAGAGTTGGATCCTCCAGGGATTGTCTTCACAGCTGTTTTCTGACCTGAGCTCTCCACCTGCTATGTAAATTTAGAATCCAAGCGGGCTCTGCCATACATAGTCATTCTGATTGCTACGTGGCTATCAGAGATTCAGAAGAACTGGGAAAGATATTAGGGAGGGTACCTGTGTCATAGTTTCAAAATTATTTTCAGTAATATAAAAGTTTTAAATTATGTTATGTTAAATTAATAGGTAAACATAAAATGTATGAATCATTTATAAATAAGTTAAAATATTGAAATATTAATAATTAAATGTAAATTCATATTTATATAATTTGGCATGTTATTTTTATTTAGTATAGAAAATGTAAATATATTTAGATATGTTAATAAGCATAAATTTGGAAAAGCATATATTTATATAATAATTTGAATTCATTATATCTGCAAATACTGATATAAAACAATTCAAACTTATTTCATAGATTTTCACTAGAATTAGGCTTATTAAGAGTTACATATAATAAAAACTGCACAACATATGAAAAACAGCTTTGTATATAGAATGTATTTAAAAAAGCAAGATATGTTTTGGGGGAGAAAAATTGTACAGGCATAAAAATGTGTTTTCTGGAAAAAATTAATTTTGTTTAGTTTAAAGGTTACTTAAATTTTGTTTCAAATTAAAAAAAAGTAAAAGATTTAGACAAAGCTAAATGAATTTAGAAAGTTCAGAAGAGAAAAATATTTGTACGCAGTTATAAAAAGTTGGTGGAAATCTTATGTGGTCAAAAGTTAAGAAAGGATAGATTTGTTTATAAGATTGTATTAAAATTATCTTTAGTACTGGTAGTACACTAATTCAAAAGTAAAATTTGGTTTTCTCTTTTGAACAAGATTTTTGTGTTGTATTAAGAAGAGATAGTAAAAACTGTTGTTCACCTTTTGAGTAAACTACAAAAAAAGAAGAAAGAAGTGCAAAGAGAGGAGAACACATTGTTTCTCATGATGCCTTTATTAGGTCTTTTGTTTAGACAAATGAATCTCTTCTCTATTGATGAATAAAGATTTTTGCTTTTTATAATATTTTCATTATTTACATTAAATATTTATATGTAACACTTAATTTAACATTGGCTAAATAAATGACTATTATTTAATAGTGACCTGTGATCCTATTTTAGTCAAGTGTTTTAAACCTTTAACATATTTGACTGGCTTCCCTAAATCAAATTTCAAATTCAAAATTAAATATTTTTTCACCTAAAACTAACCTTGGGATTCTACAAAGGACCACTGCAGCATCAAAAAAGTGATTATCGGGCTTTTTAATATACTATCTTACATGGAAATCATTGTCATATAAGAAGTTATGTAAAATTTTCTCTGAGTTACATTTTAATGGATATATTATTAATATATATTCCCAAATTACATGAGATTCCTTAAATTCTGATATGTTGTGGTATATGTTATCAGTCATAATTACGGTTCTTATGTTAAATTATTACAGGCTACAAAAATGACCAGACCTTCTTGTAAATTTCATCTTTAACCATGACCATATTAAGTCTTGTCCACAGTTAATGGCTTAATTATCATACATTTTTCCTGGAAGCTGTTTACAAGGAAATGGACTTATAAGTGTGGTGTCTTCAAGGAAGTTTATAAAAAGGAATAAAATAACCCTGAAAATCACTCTTGCATAAAAGTTTCTGATGATTTTAGGACCATATCATTTGGAAAGGGTAAAAGTTTCCAGAACTCTATTGAAGACACTAACAGTTTACAAAGTGCTAACTCAAGCAGAACAAGAAATAATTGAATGCCAATAAAACACTCTCAGATTTTCATGCTGATAAATCAGCCAGTTTGGAAATTATTTAGATTATGTAATTTGAATGAACTTCATTGTCCAAGTCAAATTACCTATGATAAACCATCTAATAAACAGTGGTATGCACTAAAATTGAAGAAACAAAATTGATATTCAGGAGGATATACCAAGCATAGACTCATGAAGAGCCTGGACAGCTGCCTAGTCCTTCCTGAGTCCTTAAAACAGTCATTATTGAAAGCTATATACCACATGAAACCTCATGAAAAAGATAAAATGATTCAAATAGAAAAAAAGATATATATCTATATACACACACACACACACATACATACACACACACACACACACACACGTACTGGGGTGGTGACTGTTCTAAATTGGTAAAATGGTCTATCACCAATGTTTGGTTTGTCAAACCTGTAATCATGGAAAGACAATCACAACTTCAAGTACATTTCTGCTTCCTCATGGATGATTTGAACTTTCATAGGGAGATTTCATGCAATTGTAATTTTCAATGCATGTTTTCTGGTTATACAAAAGCTTTCCCATGAAAGAAGGCTGATGCTATAACAATAGCTAAAAGGTTATTACAAAATGTTTCCTTCTTAAGAAATTCCTAGAGAAATCACCAGTGATAAAGATATTTGTTTCACTGGAAAAGTTGTAAAACAATTAAAGAACATCAGATACAATAGCCTTAGGCAAAGTTCAATACATTGAGGAATGCCTTGGTCAAAGATATTGTGGATTAACGACACTCAGATCCACTTCCAGTGGAAGATGTAAGGTGACTCGTTAAGACATAGTCACTGGATGGTCTATCCTCCTTATAATAGAACTGTAAGTATCTTCCACTCCTAAACTATAATATGACTAAATGATACAAGGTTTTAATAAATTATGCCAGTGTGTCTTCACTAGGTAAACAGAGCTTTTTATTATCCAGCAAATGAAGACAATCAAATCCTTCACTATCTAAAATGTAGAGATTTGGCCTTCTTGAAATGAAATCAGAGAAAGACTCCTTTGCCACCCACACTACAGTAAAACTTCAGAGGCTCAAACCTTGGGTTTGTAATCTCTTGACTTAGAAGAGCCTCTCCAGACTATTAAAACTGTACACCCATTGGAGACCTTAAGGCAAACCTAATGAGAAAAATATATCACTGAAAGCATCCTCATCCAAGACCACAGAAAAATATCCTCATCCAAGATCACAGATAAAGATTTCTCTGCTATCATGCAACTCTTACCTCCTAATTTTATCCTTGCTTACGCCTCTATGAATAATAGAACTGGAAAATGGGTCTTGAATGCACTCATAGTGTATACTTTTATTTGTGGAGGCTTTCACAGCCAAACTTATACATGAACAAGCTTATGCTTTCATAGATGAAAGATAAGGGCCAACATGGGTGATACATTTTAATGATGTTTTTGTTGCTTCATAATCATTCAGAAACAGAACAATAGTCTACTCCTCTTAACCTGTGTTGTAAATTAAGAAAAGCACTGCCAGAAAGCCTTTATTCTTTTGGCTGCATTCTTTCTTTTGTTTTCTTCCTTCCTTCTTTCCTTCCTTCCTTCCCTCCCTCCCTCCCTCCCTGCCTCCCTGCCTCCCTCCTTCCCTTCCTCCCTCCCTCCCTCCTTCCTTCCTTCCCTTCCCTCCCTCCTTCCTTCCTTCCCTTCCCTCCCTCCCTCCCTTTCTTCTCTGTTTTTCTTTCTTTCTTTCTTTCTTTCTTTCTTTCTTTCTTTCTTTCTTTCTTTCTTTCTTTCTTTCTTTCTTTCTTTCTTTCTTTCTTTCTTTCTTTCTCTCTCTCTCTCTCTCTCTCTCTCTTTCTTTCTTTCTTTCTTTCTTTCTTTCTTTCTTTCTTTCCTTTCTTTCTTTCTTTCTCTCTTTCTCTCTTTCTCTTTCTCTCTTTTTTTTGACGGAGTCTCACTCTGGCATGATCTTGGTTCACTGCAACCTCCACTTCCCGGGTTCAAGTGATTCTCCTGCCTCAGCCTCCCTAGTAGCTTGGACTACAGGCACATGACACCACACCCAGTTAATTTTTTTGTATTTTTAGTAGAGACAGGGTTTCACCATGTTGGCCAGGATGGTCTCCATCTCTTGACCTCGTGATCCACCCACCCCAGCCTCCCAAAGTGCTGGGATTACAGGCATGAGCCACCAGCCCAGCTGGCAGGACATTATTTCTTAAGTCTCCTTTTTCATGGTTTAAAGTAAATAAGACGATGATTAAAAATGCATTCCTCATAATAGACTCTATAACAGATTCTACTGCAAAGGTTATAGCTGCACCACATACATCTATGATTCTCTTGCTAAAGTGGTACTAGATAATCTAATTTCTCTAGATTACTTATTGACTCTACAGAAAAATATCTGTACAGTTGACAACACTTCTTGTTGTACAGGAATTAATACATCAGGTATTATAGATTCAGTTGTAAGGGATTAACAAACGGGCTACTTGGTTGAAATAAAGAAGACTCTTTCTGTAGATCATTCTTTGATCTCTTTGATTTTTTTTTAATTGGGTTTGGTTCATGGGAACCCTGGCTAAGGAGGATATGCCAAACTCTTGATATTATCGTCCTGATATTTCTGACATTAGTCACCCTGGTATATTGCATATTCTCAGAGGTTTAAATGTTTGTATGCAGCCATATGTAGCGTATCAAATGGTCCCTCTTTGACTAGAATGACAAAAACTTAATGAAATGCATCATTATGAGGAAACCATATGAATGATGTACTGAAACCAGAAAGCCAAAATTACGGTAACTGAGAGTAGCGCTAACACCTGAAGCCTTGGTCACACTCTCAACGAATTGACCAAAAGCAGGGGGATGTCAAACAAAATTATTGGCGACTAATTACTTTTGACTGGGCTCATGCACTAGGTCCCTGCAGAACAGACCACAACAAACCAAAATGAAGTCACTCAAACTAAATGACAGCATAATCAAACTGCAACTTAAAAAATCAGATCGACCTCAAAACAGGCCATTGTTTTTTTTCCTTTCCTAAATATAGAAAACTGCAGCTTAATAAGGAAGTGCCTTCTAATCTAATCTTTCCAAAAAGAACCTACATTAACCTAAACTTATTCCTTTACAAAACCCACTGTTCGACAAGATCAGGGTAATACTTACATTTATATTTTATTGACCAGACTTTGCTCACCTAGCCTAGATACAAAACATGTTGGAAAATCTTCCCAGGTAGATATTTTTCCTGCTGAAAAGTAGGACAATGGGAATAGGTGAAAGATAATGGAGAGTCTCTTTCACATCCCCTCTGAAAACAATCACTGCAAATCTTCTTATAACCAAGCAATTTTAAGACTCTCAACTCCTGTCTCGCAGATAAGAAAACTGAGTTTTCAAACAGGGAGTAGTATATTTGTTCTTACCTACCCTGTACCACATCTTTCGATCTCAAGAAGTTAGCCACTCATGCCAAAATCTTCCTCAGATGCCTAAAGCAAGGCTGGTGTATTGTGAAATAGAATTGTTATGGAAACTTTCAGCTTAAAGGCACTCAGAATATTTTGTTGTCATCATGAATACTTTCTGGTACCTTTAGGAGCACCATGCTTAATTTTAAATACATTTGGATGGTATGTTCATTGAATAAATATTGAAATTAATGCATTCCAAGAATTGAGTTAGGTCTGATAATTCCTTTAAAAGAGAATAATACATCTTTTTAATTTTCCAAGAGGTAAATTCTTAGTAAACGCATTCAAAGGGAATAGAGAGAAAGAACTGCCTCCACCTGTTTTGAGAGAGACAAGATTTAAATACATTCAATCACTAAAATAAAGGTGTTGAGGGTTATTTTCTCTTTGAAGAATTCTTCAACAAATACACTTACCTGCAGAAGCATGCTTGACCATTTTCATGACTCAAGTATAAACATAAAAATGATGTTAACTGGAGATGAGTGTTTTTCATTGGAAAAAACACAGCGTACCCAACTAGAGAGTTTGCCACAGTTAGAATGGTAAGTTTTAATTAGTGCTTAGCCATAAGCCTTAAGGATATTTAATTTTCCCTTTTGTATGTGAAACACTGAAATGATGTGTTACCTGCAACATGCTTTACAAGGAAAGCCAGGCAGTGTGTTGATTTTTCTAGTGAATTGCTCAAGGTGAAGTTGGACATGGAATCCTTTGGGACATGACTTGGTAGGTTATTTGTTACTCTTCTTCTTATAACATGTATCAGAAAAAGATAACATAAGCTACTTATTATACAACACAATATACGTGGTTTTAGATACACAGCTTAATTAAATAAAACTATTGGGCCTGACACGGTGGCTCTTGCCTGTAATCCCAGCAATTTGGGAGGCCAAGGTGGGCAGATCACGAGGTCAGGTAAAACTCCATCTCTACTAAAATATAAAAAATTAGCCACACATGGTTGTGGGTGCTTGTAGTTATACTCGGTGGGCTGCGGCAGGGGAATCACTTGAACCTGAAAGGCCGAGATTGCAGTGAGCCAAGACTGCACCACTGCACTCCAGCCTGGCAACAGAGATACACTGTTCTTTAAAAATAAAAAATAAATAAAAACTAACTACTGGATGAATTATGCAGTGCTATATTCTGTTATCCAGGGCATGGGTTGTAGGTGAACTGAATATAAATTTTGTAGATTTAAATCCACTGCATTTGGACAAATATGCATTTTAGAATGAAAAATTGTACAATTTCAAACATTTACTATTAAACTTTAAATGTTTTATCTGCTTTCAGATTTGGGAACTAAATGCCAAAGTCTTTTGTGATTGAAACACAATGATAGTTTGCCATTTATTGTATTTCATCACTTCCATTATTAACACATATCTAATTTAATCAATTACTCTAATTATAATTTTCTGATTAAAAAGGAACATAAAATTGCATTTTATTGAATTAAAAATGTGAATATAATATCTATTAATAGAATCTGGTATCCATAAGTTAGAATGAATTTGTACTATTTTACTCAATTCAAAATTATTTCCATTTTTGCTGCCCCCTTTGTTTGGCATATTGTCTGTCTTCTGCATTGGCCCTAAAGATTTCTTGAGATTTATTGGTATCATTGCCACTGAAAAACAACTTTTTTACAGCAATACTCTCTTTTAATATTTTGAGATTAAAAGATGTAGTATTTCAGATAGATTATTATGTTTCTAAGAATCCTTACTATACTGTAGCAACCTGAGGATATCTAATTTTGCTTTTGCTAAATATCCATAAGTGATTTATAGCTACCACAAATCATTTTGATACAGGGAGAACATAAGACTTTTATTACTATAGAGCAGGTAATATTTAAAAAAAGGTGTCTATCATACAATATTTTTTCTAAAGCACTTTTTGTAAACATAGTCATATTTAATTTGTATATCATTCTGATGCAACTATATTATGATTTAGATATTACAGATGAGAGAAATGAGATCCAGAAAAGCCAACAAACTTCCTCAATATTACATAACTTAGGGACTTCAAGTCTAAGACCATACAAGAGATCTTGTGAGTCTAAATCTAGTGTTCATTTTACCATACTACATCACATCCAGAAACTGATTTCTTCTGGGCAGGTCAGGCATACCTCCATGAGGCTCTTTCTCAGAAAAAAACCTTCATGATTGGAAAAATTAAACTCAAACACAAAATACATTGTCAGAGTCTGTTTGGACAGCTATAACAAAATACCATAAAATAGGTGGCATATAAACAACAGAAATTTATTGCTCATAATTCTGGAAGAGGGGGATCCCAAGATCAAGGCTCTGGAAGATTCAGTGTCTGGTGAGTACCTACTTCGGGTTAGAGAACTCTCAGGCCTCTTTTATAGGGATACTAATTCCACTCATGGGGGCTCTGCCCCTACTAGTCATGGCCCTACTTGCTAATACCATCACCTTGATGGTAAGGATTTGGACAGAGGAATTTTGGTGGGGTGGGGGATGCACACAAACATTCAGACCATAGTATACCTTTTTACTTTATTTTATTTATTTGTTTGTTTTGTTTGTTTGTTTGTTTATTTTGAGATGGAGTCTCACTCTGTTGCCCAGACTGGTGTACAGTGGCGTGATCGCGGCTCACTGCAAGCTCCGCCTCCCAGGGTCACGCCATTCTCCTGCCTCAGTGTCCCCGGTAGCTGGGACTACAGCACCCGCCACCACGCCCGGCTAATTTTTTTGTGTTTTTAGTAGAGACGGGGTTTCACCGTGTTAGCCAGGATGGTCTCGATCACCTGATCTCGTGATCCGCCAGCCTCGGCCTCCAAAAGTGCTGGGATTACAGGCGTGAGCCACCGCGCCCGGCCCTCTTTTAACTTTATTTAGAGACCAAACACTTCCTTATAACTGTTGCTTTATGTTTATCTTCCCCTTACAAATTCCATGCCTTTTAAAAAAGAGCTTAAATTCATTCTCTGTATTTTATCATTTTTCACTACATCTTAAACCCTTTTCAGACTTCTGCCACTGCCACCAACTAAAAGTGGTCAGTAAAAATGACTTTCTAGTGGCCATTTTTAACAGACTTTTAAAATCTGCCCTCAAGATCTGTTAGGTTTTTTTTTTTTTTTTTAACTTGACAAGTGCCTTTTCTAAAACCCTCTGTAATGGATTAAATTATATCCCCTCAAAACATATATCTTGAAGTCCTAACCCCATGCGACCTCAGAAGGCAACCTTATTTGGAAATAGAATTACTGCTGTGTAAATAGTTAAGATGAGGTTATACTGGAGGAGTGTGGGACCCTAATCTAATATGACCAGCATTCTCACAAAAAAGGAAAATTTGAGCACAGACATACCTGCATATAGGGAGGAGGCCATGTGAAGATGAAGGTATAACTTTTGGTGATTGATGTGGTTTGGGTCTGTGTTCCTGCCCAAATCTCATGTCAAATTTTCATCCCCTGTGTTAGAAGTGGGCCCTGGTGGGAGGTGATTGGATCATGGGGGCAGATTTTCCCTTTGGTGCTACTCTCATGATAGTGAGTGAGTTATCGTGAGATCTGGTTGTTTAAAAGTGTGTGGTGCCTCGCCACTCCCACTTCCTCCTGCTTCGGCCATGTAAGATGTGCTTGCTTTCCCCTTCACCTTCCGCCAGGAGTGTAAGTTTCCTGAGGTCTCCCCAGCCATGCTCTTGTTATAACCTACGGAACTATGAGCCACTTAAAGCTATTTTCTTTATAAATTACCCAATCTCAGGTATTTCTGTGTAGCCGTGTGAGAATGGACTAACACAGTGATGTTTCTATTCATCAAAGAATGCCAATAACTGCCAGGAAACCCTTGGAAGCTGGGAAGACACATAGAACAGATTCTCCTCATAGCCCTCAGAAGGAGACAGCCCTTACTGACAAGTGGATCTCAAGCTTGTAGTCTCCAGAACAGTGAAACAATAAGTATCTCTGAACTAAGACCCTCACTTTGTAGTATTTTGCTACAGTAGGACTGATGAACTAATACATCACCCCAACTTTATTTTCCTTCTATAAATTCACTGTTTTCTCTAGGCTCTTTTAGCATTTATATGATTTTCTAGATGTCATAATAATTGAGATTTGCCATCTAAATCTAAATTACTGTTTGTCAATACCACAAACACTGATCCTCTACCATAATCTGTTCTTGAGTATCGAGATATTTGGTAAATAATATTAAAATCTCTTAGTTTCAACTACCACCCATTTATATATACAAACCACCCACATCTTCTAAAATCCAGGTACAAATTGTCCAACATATCTAATATGTTTATTATATTTCCCTACCTTCTTACCTCTCCTCTATTTCCTCTTTTCGTGTAAGTAACCCATTAGACAAAGTTACGTAACCAAGCAAGAAATCTGAAGGTCAATTTAGATTCCTCACTTGACTTCATGACCTACATTTAAATGGTAAATAAGCCTTGGAAATTCTATCTCCTTAATATCTCTTGAGTAAATTCATCTATTTCAACTACCTTAATTCCTCTCCTGATAAACTGCATTAGTTAAATAACTTCCTGCTTTTTGCCTTTTACTCTTCCAATTAATGGATTGAAGTCTGACAATGCTAAGACACAAATAAATCCTGGCCTGAATTGTTGGTCTATGACTCCATTATTCTGGAAACCTTTCTGTAATGGTAGTATACTACATTCCCACCCCTCCCTTCCCATTCTGTTTTGTGAGATATAATATAGTGTATGGTGACTCTCAATACACATTACTGAAAATAACAGTTTTAAAATTCTTATTTCTTTATGCAACACATCTAAAGCTTTTTAGCATCTAAATAACAGTCTCTTTAACTTTAAATAAGAAGTAATGCATTTCAATTTCCGTTCTTTTGTGATGCTGAAATGTTGCAGATTTAAATCAATTTACATTAGCATTTTCATCATCTTAATAGGTTTAAAACACCCAATACAAAGACTCTTTGTCCCCTGTTTACTTTATATATTTTACTTCCTGTCCTTTCTAAAATACACACACACACACACAGACACACACACACGCGCGCACGTGCGCATGTACAGTCCTCTGTCTCTCTCAATAGTTTCAACATGCCATAGATATATGAGACATATTTTTTAGCATGTTTTTTAATGTCTTTCTGTGGAAGTCTGGATGAGGCCTACTGAACATGTTTGTATTTATCTATAGGTAACTCATTAAAAGAAAAAAATTCAATTTTATAGAAAATGTGCTAGAATATTTTTAAAGGTCTTTTGTAATAGCATTTCTGAACTTCAAATGGAATTTTGATATTTTGGCATTTAGCATTCTATGTCATCCATTTATTAAGCAAGCTAACTTGCTTTTGTAGCTTGAACTTTTGTGTTCTATTTATATAAATGGCACAAATTTATTCCACAAAGAAATTTCATGATAGCAGGGACATTAATTATATTCTTAGATCTATAATTTTTTGACCCTTATTCTAATAGAATCATTTTTTGCTGATTTTCGGGGAAGTGAGGAACAAGAAAATCACTTGTATCCTTATAAGTCAGATGCTACCTTTCTTTCAATGATATATTTAATATTGTAAATAAAATTACCTATTAACATTTTCACAGTTTTGTTTTTTCTAACTTATCTTCAAACATTAAACCCTCTAATTTTTAACACAATAAGCACGATTTCCTTCTGGGACTGGTTCTTAGAAACTAAAAAATACATTTTCTTAGACTACCAGAGGTCTCCTTCATCAAAAAGTGTCTGCCATACTCATACAGTCATGAAGACCAATGCAACCTTGGAAGATTTTAACTAATTACAAACTGTCAATTAAGGAATGAATTAAAATTAAAGGAGATAACACGGAACAGGCTTGGCAGTATGGAAAGCTTATTTGGGTAGTTTTACTTTTATTCTTTAGCCCATACTGTATAGAAAGCTGCAATTTTCCTAAGAAAGGAAACTGGAAGAGATTTAAGCTTGCGTAAGTCACTTAACCTTATGGGGTATCTGTTCTCTTATAGAGCAAAGGGTAAGAATGGATTATATAATACCAAAATCCATTCCAGCTCTAACATTCTATGTTCTTATACATATTAGTAAGAGCTGTCAAAAATCTATCAATCCTGGTGGTACGTGATGTCAATGACTAGCAATATAGAGAATAATACTGACGATGAGGATGTTAAAAAGTAATATTATTGAGTGTCATTTGCCTGTATAATTAACACATTTGACTCCCTAATTTTTCTATGAGGTGAATATTATTGCCTTCCTTTTTATAAATGAGAAAATTGAGGCTCAGATAATTTAACTAAGGTGCTAGCATCATAAAGCCCAATGCCGAAGATAATTATTTCAAATACTAGGTTATATAAAAAAAGTATTACTAGTACTCACCAGTACTTTATTTTCTTTCCTACTATGTACAAACATGGCTGCATTTTTAACAGCCTGAAGTTTATTATGGTCATGTGACTATGTCTGGCCAATGACCATGATTTATGATACAATGACAGAATTTATGTGTATATTTTTTTCCCCCAAAGCATAGAGAACCCAGTAGTGACATTACAGTCCCTCTTTCTTTGAGGTGCCCACCAAGGAGACAGAATATTCCAGATGGTAATGATCCAAGATGGTGGTGCTTTCCAATTCTGAATCACTGAGTTGCTGCTCACAGAAAAATGTTCCGTATCTGATTATGGACTTTGCTTGAATAAATTGTAAATCTTTGTTTTCCAATCCACTGAAAATTTTGTATTTTATGTTACCAAAACAGAAGCTATCCTATTGTGACATAATCACGATGTTGTTCTTGTTAATGCATGCTAGGGGCATGAAGTTTTGTTTGTTTTCCATATTATTGGTTTATCAGTGGTTTGACATAACCTGCCACTTGGTAGACAGCACTGCCTACCAAGGAAAAATGCTTAACTGTAAATCATTCTCTTCTGCTAGATGTTCTCTCATTTTCTCACTTCCATCTCTTAAACCTTTTAATCCTTCCCTACAACATGTCTTTAGTAGGAAATACATGTGCAAGCCCACTCAGAAATCTTACTCTTTTTTCAACATTGGCTAATAATTAAAAATATATTTGATTTATCATACTGATATTTAATAGCCTTGTGACTCATCAAAGTCAACTCTCAGACTCAGGTAACTAAAACAAGTATGACTATTATGGAATTAGGGTTTATTATAGGGTTAACATTCTCTGAAATTGTGTATATTGCTGGAGACATGAAGTTCTAAGAGGGAAAATTGGAGGACCTAAGAAAACTCAGTAACAAGCACTTTTGAAACCCGGCAGTTTGCTCTGCCCAAGTGGTCCTACCAAGGAGACCTAGTGAAGAAGACCATTGAACAATCTACCTCTGCGCCTGTGATGGGCCGTGGGTTGCTTTTGGTCAGCAAGGTTTGTGTTCAGGAAGAAGAGCTGGACGTAGAGCCAAGGAGAGTAAGAACAAGCTAGAATCTCCCCATGCCTTTTTCTTCATTTCTCATGGCCTTTAATACAAAACTTTCAAAGAGTAAAGACTTCTGGTTCACTTTCACCTTCCAAAACTCAAAGGAATTTCCCTTTGAGTCAATTAAATAAGTACCCTATAGGGTAGGAGATTCCAGGCAGTTCTAATGTAGTCAAGGAGGCAATGCAGAAAAGTGTTACAACTCAATTTTTTCTCCTGTGCTTTAATTTTTTCATTTTTAAATGTTTGATTTTGCTCTGTAAACCTTATTTATAATTGTGGGAGTAACATGTGAATGTACACTGAAAACCATCATAATAAAAATTATTATTGTTTTCAAAATGATTGTGATAACATTTTAAATTATTTATCTAAACAAATAATTTTGTGTAAATAAATATTTCATACTATTTATAAATAGAGGTTGCAGAAAACAGTGTGTGCTTAGCTTGTCATTTCTGTATCTCCTCATCCTATGGTGGGAAGTTAAATATTTTAAGCTTACACAACATGCTACATACATTGTCAATGAAAAAACAGTCCAACAGCCACCTGTAAATGAAATCTTTACTAGTGACTTCTAAGACAATGTATCATTTATTCTATATTGGTAATGTATATGTATACAGATGAAGAGATGAATAGCTTATAAGTTCTATTACACAAAACAACAAAATGTATGGGTCACCAAGAAAATGTAAGTGTGGCTTTGACTCTTACATAGCTTTTGCTCTGATAAAATTAGTTGGAAGAAAACTTAGTGGTTTTGGTTTTTAATAGCCATGATTTTTAAATATATACATACTTAAAGTTTAGCTAATTAACACTGAAACTAACATACATTTAAACTAATAATTTTCACTTCTGAACAAAAACATATAGAAAGTGATCATAAAACATACAAATGATATTCTGCATAAACTGTTGAACTTGCACTATATTTCTCTTGGAAATGAATTGAATGTTCAACATTATCTTTTCTAATCTTATCATTTGACTAATTAAAAAAGGAAGTTACCCAGATGAAATAAGGTAAATTATATTGATCATGGATAAATCATCTGGAGATCTTATTGAACTTTTCCTGTACTGGTTTGTTATCGTTATTTTTTGTAGCAAAGCCGAATTACCACAAACCAGTGTAAAACATATTTTACCTATTATTTCTACGATTTAAAATTACACAAATGTTGATTATAGTATATTCAAAATCCACTTGAGAAAATATTTGCAAAACCTAGTCATAACAAAGCAAACTGAGAAACTGAAATTTCATTTCAAACAAAAATCAAAGGAGACTTTTGAAGACGCTATTCAAATTAAATCATGGCTGTATTTCCATAATAAGGTTTCAAACAAATCTGAACTAGGCCTTGTGATTGACACTGTAGACAGACCAAGACTCAAACTATAGCTTCCAACTTGAGTATACAGTCTTCTAGAGATAGTGAAAAACATAATCAATAATCATATAGCAGCATAAGTATTTGATAAGGACTGTTCTAAAAATGAGGCAATGAAGAAGCCATTTCTGTGGTTTCATTTGAGACAGAGAGATCAGAACAATTGCTTTGGCCCTGAACTTAAGAGATTTTATGTAGTTACAATACATAGTTGCAAACATGGATGTGTGGATACAGTGTGTTTTGTGTTCGTATGTGCAATGTGTGTACTCATGCATGAATGTATGTGTTGTGGAAAAAGATATGTGTTAGAAGGAAAATTAGCTAATTTAGTTGATACTAAAAAATGGAACACACATACCAATTCACTGTGAATATTTTACTAAGAATTATTGAGAAAAACACTGATAAAATGAATAAAAATTACAGCATTTTTCAAACTTTTTAAACCCAAAGTCCTTATTTATTTTTCCAGATTCATTTCATTCTTGAAGTTGGTAACAGATCCTGCCTTTTAATATGATGATGGAATGAAGAGAAATACTTGTGAAATTGATTAAAATATGAAATTTGCTTTCCTAAGTTCCTCAAAACTGAATTATCTTACCCTGATCAAAAGTGGTCCTCTGTGCACTGACTCATATGGGGTAACTTAATAGGATTTTACATTCTGTAATTTAGACTATATATCCATCTAATGATACCAGATTCATTAAAAAAAAAAAAAGAAAACTCTCAAATCTCAATCCTCTGCCATGATTATTCATACCTTTCAGTTGACTAGTGATCCCAAAATGACAACACAAATCAATGTGAATTTTCATGTTATGCTTATAGCATTTATGAAAATCTAACTAATTATATCTAACAATTAATGTGACTCCTTCCAAGAGAGTTAATTAATACATTGGAGAAAGTCCACAGAAGATGAGTCACTGGAAATCATCTTTGTTGCTGTTTTCCAATGAGTCTGAACAGTATTTATATTTCTTTTTGAACTCAATGATTTTAAAAATATATTAGTAAAAGAATATAACTATTTCTTTTTGTTGGCTATTACTATATCGATGACATCTATATGTGTCTTACACCATGTCACCCAGCCAGCCAGCAAACATTTATAGAGTGTCTAATATATGGCAGGCACTGTGCTAAAAGTCAGTGACACAGACAGCAGTAACACAAATGTCAGCCTTGAGTCAAAGGCTAATTTATCTTATTTCTGACCATTATAGTTCACTTAAGTCTCTAACTTTTAGTGGGACTTTTTAAGTAGAATCCAGAAAAGTTTATTATTTTGTGTTATGATATATGATATTGTTTGGCTCTGTGTCCTCACCCAAATCTCATCTCGAATTGTGGTCCCCACATGTTAAGGGAGAGATCTGTAATATCCACATGTCAAAGGAGGGAGGTGATTGGATCATGGGAGCAATGTCCCCATGCTGTTCTTGTGATACTGAGTGAGTTATCACAAGAACTGACAGTTTTATAAATGTTTGAAAGGTCCTCTATTCTTTTCTCTCCTGCCACCTTGTGAAGAAGGTGCCTGTTTCCCCTTCCATCATGCTTGTAATTTTCCTGAGTTCTCCCCAGCAATGTGGAACTGTAAATCAATTAAACCTCTCTCCTTTATAAAGTATCCAGTCTCAGGCGTTCCTTTATAGCAGTGTGAAAATTGACTAATACAGTATATGTTAGAATGTTCTTTGCCATTCTACCCATTTCCATGAAAGGAGTATATTTCTCCTCTCCTCAACTTTGGGCTTGAACTTGTAGCTTTAGACTGTGGGATATTAGCAGATGTGCTGTAAGCAGAGTTTGAAATGTGCTTTTGCACTGGACTTTCTCACCTGCCTTCTGCCTCTACTACCAGGACATGTTGAATGGTTTGATGGTCCCGTGGGGTAGTGGAGGAGCACAGAGCAGACATCCACCTTTACCCATGGTCTGGAACTAAAACTAGCCAAGGACAGTAGAGGTCTGCAGAGCCGGCATGACAGTTTGATACCTCAAATAATCTATAAGCAAGTAAGTAAGCAAAAATGCTTATTCTCATAAGCATTTTTAGACCTATCTCTTAGATTTGGGGTGCTTTGTTGCAGATCAATAGCAGACAGGCATACAAAAAAATATGACACCAGATTTTTTTGTGGTTCTTATATTTAAAAATATTTATGAGGTTGTAAATATTTGTTTGTTCTTTTTAAAAAAATACAAAAAGAATATTAAGGTTATGAGTTTTCTTGTGATTTGACTTTGATTTTAGAACCAGGTAACAAAGGTAGAAACCAGTAAAGATATCACAAAATGACTAATTTTATTCAGCAAAATTCATCTATGATAATTTCTTGAGTGATCATCCATGTGACAAACAAATTATTCCCCAGAAAGCTCTGTAACTACCCTGTATTTAGCCAGATTATATACACATGAGATAGTGATGAAGTGGTTTCTTGATTTCAAAAAAAAAAAAAAATATGTCTTCATGTTTGAGAATTTTTCTTTAAAGTTTATTTATTTTTTACTGTTGATTTGACTCCAAATGTGATAAATAGGTAATATTCACATAAAGATTCAAGGTCCCTCAGAGACAGAAATTTATTCTAGAGTTAAAATTGTTAACAAGCAATTATTAACCACTCAATATAAGGAACACTTACTATTTTTTACATGCCTCTAGTACTTAGGGCAATGGCTAATACAATGTTGATAAATCAAATATGTACACTACATAGGAATATGTGATTAAAACAATGATGACATTTATAAATATATAGTTAATGAAAAGTTAAGTGTTCAGGAGCCTCCCTCATCTGCTCTGAAGAACAGTGATGGCACTAATAGCTGACATATGAGACTTGGCCAAATCAATGACTTTCTCAATAACAAATGTGTCCTTGATTTCTACATGTTGATGTCATGAACCCAATTGCAAGTGTAAGATGACCTGGATAAACATTCAGACAGTAAGTCAGTCTAAGTAAAGAGAAATAGCTTGATTATATCTCAGTAAATGTAAAGAAAACAATTGTGAGCTCACGTGTTGGGTAAACTGTTACATGACACTGTCACTTATCTATTTGTCCCAGACAAACAATGTAGCATGGAAATCTGAATGGGTGCGAAAAATCAAATGACAAGGTGGAAAGTAAGAAGTGTTGAGGATATTCCTGGATACAGAGTCATTTTCTATAAATTCTTATTTCTGAGTATTATCCAAAAGTCTGAGCAAAATTTTTTAGAAACCATGTTCACAGGGAAAATCCAGTACCTTAGATTCATTAGACTTCCTTTATATTCACAGTACAAAGCTGAATAAATGTTTGTTTCATTCTATGAAAAAAAATTGTAATATATAGATGCCGCTTGTTATCTTTATGTCCCAACTTCTATCCCCTGATGTGAGAGCCAGATGATTTTGTATCAAGTTTACTTAGTGAAACTGTGGCAAAGAACAATCCTATTAATGTCTCAACTGTGGTAAATGATCTATAAATAATTCAAAATTTTATAGATTTCACAATATTCACACTAACCAGAGAGCCCATAAAATTAATTAATGTATAATATACTTAAGCCAGAATTTGCATCTTTGTAGGTAACCATGATTTCCTAAAGGGAGCTTGAACTGGCAGAAAAATTTTCTCAGCACTTTGCATCTCTCCCTGGAACCTAGGCCTGCAGAGAGAGCATGAAAAGGAATCAAGAGAAAGGTGACAGAGCATGATACAAACAGTTTTCTGGGTAGAGGTTATGTATGACATGATGTTGAGCTGCTGAGGTTCTTACAGACTGTATTCCCATCTCTCTCTTTATTCGTGGGGGTGGACACACACACACACACACACACACACACAACTCCTCAAAGGTATCCCTCCACCACAATTTTATATTTTATCTGTGAATTTACCTGAATCCTCATCTATTCTTTCCTCTTCCTTCTGATTTTAATCAAAGAAGAAATATTCCTGATTTTGACCAAGGTTCCATTTTTAGCCTTGCTCAGTCTTATTTTGCCCAGTCCCTTATCTACTTTTCATGAAAAATACAGCTGCTGCTTCCCATATTGTCAGCCTCTCCTTTACTGCATCCTTTTTATCAATATTTATACATGCACATGTCTCTTTCCCGGAAATAAAAAAGCTAAAGATAAAAGTAGGGAGACAGAGAGAGAAAAGAGAGAGAGAGGTTGGAGAGAGATGAGAAGAGGAGACATACACATAATGGCCAAAGATATATACATATCTTTATATATATATATAATATATCTTTATATATTTATATATCTTTATATATATTATGTATTTATATTTTTATAGATATATAGATATAGATATGGGTATATAATTTTAGTGAGAACAGAAGAGTCAGAGAAGCAGACAAGTAGATGCAAGGTAGACTTGAATACGTACAGAAATAGAAGTATAGTATTTAGGGCTGCTATTAAGAATTGAAGTGTTCAAGAAGAAAATGATAAATGAATCTTCAAAAACAAACTGTTATGTAATTAATGCTTGAAGTTTAGAAAAAAAGCCTTATCAATCTGGAAGAATGCGTTTTCCCTCATATAAAGCTACCTCTTATATTATACATTTCAGCCTTTACAGTAATCAGGATACCTCCTGGGATCAATCCAAATGAGAAAAATGGCAAAGAAGATATAAAAATCTCCTGGGAGATTTTGGGGTAAAATTTATGGAATACATTTGAGGTCTTCCAAGAAATGGAATAATTATCTATGATACACCTGCTATATAATGAAAATCATAGGAGGACCCTAGATAGTAGAGGAAAAAAAAAAGGATCAGCACTAATATATGTTGTCAAAGTAAATGGTAGATTAGAATTCAATAATCATAAAGAGCTAAGAGGGAACACATGTTCCTACCCTCAAAACCCTTGTTTCATTATCTTATTCATTTATTAAGTCATTTCACATATTTTTACTGAGGTTCATGGTATAAAAACCACAATGCAATGTGTTGAAAATGCAGATGTAAATACAACTTAGCCCTGAACTGATACAACTTACATCACAGTAAGGAAATCATACAAGAAAGGGGCAACAACAAGGTTCCTGCTGTTCCTGAGTACACGAATAGCAGTGTATACAACATATCAAGAGGATGTGAGGGAAGGGAGCAGAAGCCAGCCTGAAAGGTCAAGGAATTCATCTCAATGGAGGTGAGATTTAAGGCAAAGTTTAAACGCTGAGTAAGAATTCACCACGAAGATGGGGTAAAGAAGAGCACAAGGCCGGGCACAGTGACTCATGCCTGTAATCCCAACACTTTGGGAGGCCAAGGTGGGCGGATCACCTGAGGTTGGAAGTTTGAGACCAGCCTGACCAACATAGGGAAATCCCGTCTCTACTAAAAAATTTTAAAAATACAAAAATTAGTCAGGCGTGGCAGTACATGCCTGTAATGCCAGCTACTCGGGAGGCTGAGGCAGGAGAATTGCTTGAACTCCGCAGGCAGAGGTTTCAGTGAGCCAAGCTCATGCCATTGCACTCCAGCCTGGGCAACAAGAGCAAAACTCCATCTCAAAAACAAACAAAAAAAAAAAAAAAAAAAAAAAAAAAAAAAAGAGCACAAGTCTGTAGTTACAACATGAATTTAACCTAGAATGATTAAAGAACTTAATCTCACATACAACACAGACATTTTATCTTCTGGTTCAATGCTATGCCCTCTACATCACAATTACCTAATGAATTTAAATAGTGTGGGTAATTAGTGCAGATATTGAATTGAATACATTCTGAATGAAACTGGTAATACGTTAATATATATTTTGATCTCTTCTTTTGTACATAGAAGACACGTGACAAAATCAATTTCTTTTGTATAAATAGTCAACTCTGTTGTCTTCATAGGTGATATAATTTGGGTACGTGTCCCACTCAAATATCATGTTGAATTGCAATCCCCAGTGTTGGAGGTGGGGCCTGGTGAGAGGTAATTGGATCATGGGGATGGACCCCTCATAGCTTGATGCTGTCTTACTGGCAGTAAGTGAGCACTCACGAGATCCAGTTTAAAAGTGTGTGGCACCTCCCTGCATCTCTCTTACTCCCACTCTGGCCATGTGCCGTGCCTGCTTCCCCTTCGCCTTCTGCCATGATTGTAAGCCTCCTGAAGATCTCACTAGAAGCAGAAACCAGCACTATGCTTCGTGTACAGCCTGCAGAACTGACAGCCAATTAAACCTCTTTTCTTATAAATTACTCACCTCAGGTATGCCTTCACTGGAAGGCAAGCACAGCAAAATACAGTAGGAATGATTCCCTACAAACTCTCTTTTTCCTCTCCCTTCACCCACCCATCTTCATACACTGAACCAATTGTTCTTTTACACTTTTCGTGCCAGACCAGAGAGGAAACAGTCTCCAAGGAGATAATGTAATGGAGTGAAGAGTAAGTATTTTTCCATACAGGGGAGCATTAGATGACATTGTGCTACAGGTGTGCACTGTTATCTTGACCTTAGAATCTGCAAAATGTCAAGGATGTCTCCGTGTCCTTGTTTGTACCCATCAAACATGTCTGGACATTGGAGCATATTTTGCATTATTATATTCCTAAAACATGGAACTGTTAGCAGCTATATTTTGACAAGGACATATGTGCTAGACACTTGAAGACCCAGGACCAGCTCCTTCTCTGCTACTAACTTACTAACTCAGCAGTTAAGTCATGTCATTTCACAAATGTGGACATCATTTTCTCTTCTGGGAAATGAACTTGGATTGGGTGATCTCTAATTTTCTTCTACTTTTTAACATTGTGTGTGTCTATGGTCTTATAATAGCAATATGAAATTCTTCCAGGTTTCATAATAAATATAAATATAGCAAAAATCATATTAATTTGTCATCAACATATAAGCAATGAAACAGCAACTTATTTTCAATTTTTTTTGGTGGAGGGGGGATGGAGTTTCGCTCTTGTTGTCTAGGCTGGAGTGCAATGGCACGATCCTGGCTCACTGCAACCTCTACCTCCTGGGTTCAGGTGATGCTCCTGCCTCAGTCTCCTGAGTAAGTGGGATTACAGGCATGTGCCACCAGGCCCAGCCAATTTTTTTTTTTGTATTTTTAGTAAAGACGAGGTTTCTCCATGTTGGTCAGGCTGGTCTTGAACTCCTGACCTCAGGTGATCTGCCCACGTTGGCATCCCAAAGTGCTGGGATTACAGGCATGAGCCACCGCGCCCAGCCTATTCTCAATATTTTTAAACCTTCTATATCAAGGATTAGTAAGTCAAGGTCCACGAATCTTGCTTCAGTGAGACCTTATAACTATATTGAATATGATTGTATGTATCTGTTAGTATATGTCTGTGTTTAAGTGTGTATATAGATCTCTCCCATAATATACAGCATGAATTTCAGGAGAGATCAACAGTTACCCTCAGACTCCAAAACAGGTCTGCGATCTTATTTCCCTGTTCATTCTACCCCACCCTCAACACCTGCCTACTGCTGCCCCTTTCCTACACACACAAATCATGAACCACTGTTATAATCTATGTCTACCATGGGTGTGTTTTATTTTTAAAAATTGCATCAGCCACAGTCCAACCAAGAAAATAGAAACCAATCTATTATTTGAAACGGAGGGAAGAATTTAATGGAGTGAATTGTCCACATAGTTCATAATAAAGCTGACAAACCAATAGGGTACAATGAGAAAATCTGCTGATGACCTACCTATCGCAGAAAGCTGCTGGAACCACAAGGCTGGAGGGACTAAGGGAATAAGCAGTGCTACCAGAGCATGGAGGACCGGATCCAAAGCTGTAACCCCACAGGAGCTGAAGCAACAGAGGTGGTACACCTGGAGATTGTTCTGAAGACCTGAAGATACTGCCCTCACTGGCTGAATAAGCGTCTGCTCCCCTGTGAAACCACACAAAGAGTAAACAGAAGGTAAGAAGTGGTTCTGATCATAAACAAATCAGGGAAAGCAGAAAGTTTAGAACGAGTATCTCCACTCCTGCCCTTCTTACACTTCTCTCTACTTCTCATAGTGATACCACAAACATTTCTAGCAGTAATGCAGGCTCCAAAACTTTGAGTCCTCCTTGGCTTTTCCCACCACCTTTGCCCCCCAAATTATATTCATACTAATTATATAATATCTCAGTTTATTCTCCTTTCACTCACTAACAATCTCTTACATAGTTTTTCTCCTTAACATCCAAATTGGTCATTATCCTTCTAGCTACATTTCTCTTCTAACATATCATTTCACGGTCTCCATATTAACCTTCCTAATCCAAATTCTGATCACATCACTCCGAATTTTATAAAAGACTAGATGTAGTTACAAGGCATGATTACTTCAGAAGCTGATTCCGACCTTTTGTAGACTTTTAAAACGTATCAGTGTGAACTTTCTTATGGCACAAAGGACTTGTATGAACACTGTTTCAAGAGGCCAGACCAAACTTTAGCCCAGCTTCCACCTGCACTAAGCTGTGTCCTTAAAGGTGACCCTGGCCTCCAATACTGAGGTTTTCCTAAAAAAATGCAATGATACCAAGCTGCAAAATGTACATTGACCTATCTGAATCCACATTGCCAAGCCATTTTCAGTAATTCTCCATTTACTCCCTTCTATAATTTTCCTTTTCCCTATATCCTCCTAGTCCCTATTCTTTCCCCTGTTTCACTTCCCCATAGCTCTTTCTTTGTTTCCTTTCTGTTCTCCCTGTGAAAATTTCAGTTGCCTTTGACTTAGTTGGAGCTGAGGCAATTTTACAACAGGTTCACCCTCCCATACTGCAGTGATTTCAATGGGAATGTCTGGATGCCTTTAGCGAGTATCAGGCACGTTTTGTCTCTGACATCAGGCATGTATCTGGTTGACTGACATTTCTGGCACTTCTCTGTACACTTCTCCACAGTATACTCACCCTTGTATTTTTATTTCTGATGTGCCTTTGGTCTGGAGAAATGTTTTCTATAAAATCAACATGCCCAAATATATGCTCATCTTTGAAGGTCTGATCAAATGCAACTCTTCGTAGTTAACTTACTGTCTATTCAGCCTTAGTTCTGAATCCTACTCTCCTCTTGGGTACATTCAAGCTGTCCTTTCTGCTTCTAACCTTCTTATGAGTGAAAGAGTCCATTTCACTATTTGTACACAATTTCCGCAAAAGAGACCCATGTCTCTTCCTCATTGGATTATTTAATGCCAGTTCGATCATTTCCACGGCTCTTTTGTGTTTTTTCTGCCATGACAAACCACACTCCTAAGAGTGGCCGTTCTATCACTGGGGTCTGGAGTTGGAATAAGAAAAGTAGAGGCTCTAGCTGGTCGTCAGGGAGAATAAAGGCTTTCACAGTTCTACACGAGTGAGATTTTAAATGTTTTGTTGCCACACTAAAATGTAGCCTAATATGACTATTTATTTGACTGTACTTTTGGGTAATTTTAGACTTTCTTAAACGGAGTATAACTATTTATGTATTTATAATGTTTCTCCTAGTAGACTGGAAGGCTTTAGTGATAGTATTTGCTTTTGAAAATACTTTACACAGAGTAGACATTTGATAAGTATCTTTTATCTTTTCTTATGACTACAAAAATAAACAACTGAATTGTTAGATGATTATATGACTGTTCTCTTTTATTTGTATTTTCAGTCTAGAACTGTATTTTTAATGCATACTTTGTATTGCATGATCCTATATGCCCTCACTGAGGCAGCTGTACATTTTGCTTCCTAAGAGGTTCTTTGTACTGTAAAGGAGACGGGCAAATCATTATTGATATACCCATAAGTTTTTTTGTACAACATTTCCGAGATGTGTTGGCTGGTTCAGGATTGGCCTTGATTATACTTGGAATGAAAGCACCAATACAGATTTAGAAAGTGCTGACACAGTATCACTGACTTATATATCTATAACCAGTCTGTTTCCAATTTTATAAGAAGATCTAGTTGGCAGTGTTAGCATTTTTCAAAAGTTGAAAGCAATAGGAAATAACCTTATGTTTAATAGGCTTGTTTTGCTAACAATGAGATTTTTTTCTATGAAAATTATTGATTCACTTCAACATTCTGCCATAGATAGCGCTGTCAAAACTGTTTATTATTTGAAAATAGAATCGATGCTCAATAACTAACATTAAAGTAGGGGAATACTGCTATAGATAATTCAAAAATATGGGCAGTTGCCAGATCAACTGCTTCTTTTTGTGAATACATATATATACATATGTGAATATATTTTTATATATGTATTTATATATTAATATATACATATATAAACACATATGTATATACACACATATTTATATTATTTAATTAATTGCTTTGAGACCAGGGTCTCTTTCTGTCAACCAGGCTGAATTGCAGTGGCACAACTTTGATTCACTGCAGCCTCAACTTCCTGGGCTCAAGCAGTCCCCCCACCTCAGACTCCTAAGTAGCTGGACTATAGGTGCGGTACACCATGACCGACTAATTTTTTTTTTTTTTAATTTTTTGTAGAGACGAGGTCTCACTCTATTGCCCATTCTGGTCTTGAACTCATGGACTGAAGCGATCCTCCCGTCTTAATCTCCCAATGTGTTGGGATTACAGGTATGAGCCACCGCAGTGCCCTTCTCTGTTCTTTTAAACCAATCACTTTTCAACAACATGATCTGATTACCATAAGAAGTGTCCTGGCTCAAGATAAAGCTACCACCTTTTATTTTTTATTTATTTGCTCTAGCTTTAAAGCATTTGGTTGCTGGAAATTGAAGTTCATTTGAGTAAACACACATAAATTGGGGTTTGTTGGAGGTCTTCCATGGGGACTGAATGGTAACAGAACGTAACTGTTCCTTATGGAAAGAAGAGTTTGACAGTAGAAAATAAGTAAATGAGGCTCCTGTTTTTTAATCTATCTTTTTGGCACTGAATGTGCTTCTGTCTTTTGTTATTATTTGTGTGATCCATTCTTCTGCTCTCTTAGCAAATGACTTAATCTCCATTGTTGAAAATTACCGCTGCAAAGCTTGTCAAGGTAGCCTCTGGTTAATGAAGTCACAATTTCTGGTTTAAATTTTTTGGGTTTTGTTTGTTTGTTTGTTTTGGCATCTGTAAATTCTTTTTCCCATTATTTTGAAAAATTCACCATGGTCTTTGGGTGTTCATTCAATAACTAAATAGTCTAACTAGAGTATAGAGATATGGGAGAATAGATAACTTCATATATCAAACTCTGATGAGTGGAGCAAATCAAACTATTAAAGAATATTGACTTTAATAATTTAACTTATGTGTGTATGTATATTTTAATTTGATTGATAGTTAACATAGTAGAAGGATTAATAGGTGATTTCATTATCCAAGAAAAAATATGTAAACGATGCCAATTTCATAAGAGTAAGGTACCATATTGATTATTCTACCTATATCATTATAAACAATATTTGACTCAAAATACTAAATTAATTTACTTTAGCAATGTATGATACTATTATTTGGCACTAACTTAAAGATTATTCAAAACCTCTCTGAAAAGTATGGGTTTTCCATGTTTATTTTTATATATTTCACACTTTTATACCATAATAATTATATTTATTTACAAATAAATGCCAATGTTATTTCTTAAAAAGAATAATTGATAGATGTTTCTAAAGACCTCTAGCAAAGTTTTACAGTTTCTAAGTAGGCTAAAATTGGAAATTATCCATTGATATATCCATGGATCCAATGGATATATCAATGGATAATTTTATTTATAAAAAGTACATTTTATCTTTAAAAGAAACTTCTATTTTTTTCTGAAATATTCAGCATTGTAACATAAGTAAATTTTTAATGAATAGAATATCATAAAAAGTAATCATCCATAAATATTTTCTTAGAAATAGATTAGTCTCATATTTAACCACAAAATTAGGATACTGAATACTCATTGGGTATCACTTATGGGTAGTCATTTTGAAGGCTCAAAAATTTCTGACTAACACAGGAAATACGGTAATAACATTAATGCCTCTAATGTCACAAAAGGCATGAAATAACATCTAAGCGATGTATCACATTTAGCCAGAGCCAAAGTTAGTAGCTCTCTGACACAAGTACAGAGGGTCTGAAACAAAGCAAATATATTTGACACTTCAAAGAAAGAAACTTTACACTATGCAAAGTAGCTAGAGGTGATGTCCTGAACTGTATAATTAGTCAATGAATGTTTATTTTGATAGAATAATGACTATATCAATTTGCTAGAAAATTTGAAAGCAGTGCTCAGTGAGAAAGCTGTCGAATTCTACTGCACAGTGTACTCTGTTCTCCTTGATAATGATATCTGAATTAAAACCTCATGAGAAAGTCAGTGATTTTTTTAAGTCTAAGATTCCCCTGAATTGCAAATTATTACTTTTCCCAACATAACTATGATGGTTGCTTTCAATTTCTGCTGTGAAACAGCAGTTTCCAATGCCAAATTGACATTTAATAGCATTGTGGGAACCTACCACAGGTCTTTCAGAAAATAGTATAGATTTGTTTGGTAGGGATTTATAGCAGAATTACAAAGATCCCCTTAGAACATTCAAAATTCCTGGAAAATCTCCCTGGTATCGATGAGTATTGACCCATTATTCTCCTGAATGGCAGAAATGCTGCTCCAGTCATCTTTTAAAATTTTCCATTTTGTAAACTGAAGGCATATACACATATTCACTGACTCTGTATAACTTGTCTTTCCATTGAAAAAGTGCCTGCACAGCTACTATAGCTATCTAATGCTACCATTAAATGCAATATTGTTACGTGTAAAATTCTCCTGAAGCAATTTCAATTACTTTCAGTATTTCAGTATACAGAGATTTTAACTGGGGCATCTTATTTGACTACTTTCTATAGCACATTACAGTCAAAGTTAAATATCCTAATGTATTAAATGAGAAAACCACATGTGCAATTCCCCCTTCCCACACAGACCCCCAAGTTTTCCAACGGAGTGACTTATCTTGTTGAACCAGAGCCAGTTAGTGTTAAATATGTAATACATTATTCTGATCCTTTGTGACTTAAAACAACTAACATTCTAGGGATTGGCAAATTAATGATGTTGGGGCGTGAGTAGCAGCCATATGTTTTCATCTTTGTGGGGTTGGGTGAACTGGCTGCTGACTGATCTAGCTTGACTTATGCTGGGATGGAATCCTTCTACATCAAGAGGGCTCTGACCCTCCAGCATGCTTGTCCAAGTTTGTTTTCATGAGAGCTTCTCAGGGGTTCAAGATACTAAGCAGGTTTCTAAGATATTGAGCAGAGACACAGAAGCCTTTGTGAGTCCTCGGAAACGGTATGACATTCCCTTCTCCAAATTAAATTAGTCAAAGCAAGTCACAAGTCCGGTTGGGATTGAAGTGCATGAAATATAGACTCTGCTTTTTAATGGGGGGAGCCTTAAATTCTTAAATTCACTTTCCAAAGCATATAGATATAGGAAAGAATAAAGATTTGGGGGGCATTTTTATAGTTTACACAAGTCTCCTATCTCCAAAACATATTTAAAATACAGAAAGTAGCAAAACACTAAAAAAAAAAAGAGATTCCTAGACAGTAGCCTCAGAATATAACTGAAAGCCCACATGAAGTCATTGAAAATGGGCAGTTTAGCCAACTCATTATCCTCCTAAGATTTTGTCTTCTTCTTAAACTAGTAGAAAGCTATTGGTATTTAGTCCAATCTGTGTTAGAGTAATTTTTATGCATGAGAAAATGAACACATTAATAAGAACCATCATAAAGTTCAGAAATGAATGACAAAGATTTTTTAGTTTACATGATGTAAACAGAAAGATAAACCTAGAAAATAAATTATTGGTGATAATTTTTTTTCTGCTATGGAGAAGTTCACCAAATGCACCTGGCAATATGGTGTTGAAGGTTGTTTTTTTGTTTGTTTGTTTGTTTGAGACAGAGTCTCACTCTGTTATCCAGGCTGGAGTGCAGTCACAGCTCACTGCAACCTCAGCCTCCTGGGTTCAAGAGATTCTCCTGCCTCAGTCTCCCAAGTAGCTGGGACTACAGGTGCACTCCACCATGCCCGGCTAATTTTTGTATTTTTAGTAGAGGAGCTTCACCATATTGACCTCTCATACTCCTGACCTCGTGATCTGCCCATCTCGGCCTCCCAAAGTGCTGGGATTACGGGCGTGAGCCACCACGCCCGGCCGAAGGTTACTTTTACAAGTGAGGAGGAAGTTCAGAGACTTTCTGTTGAGTCAGCCCTGTCATATCACAGTGCCTGCTGTTTGACCTCATAAGATAGTAACTGAAAGTCTGTGAATTTCGAGTTTACTACCAATAATAATTGTGACAAAGTGAAAGTATTTGGTTAGAGATTTAGCATGCAGTCCATGGAAAATATATTGAGAAACTCAGATTTGATTTTTGCAGGTGAGTAATCTTTTACCAATCATGATATTTTCTGGGGGAAAAAAAAAAAAAGTAAATTTTAAAGAAAGTGCTGCATGCCAGAAATAAAAACCTGAAAGAAGTTCTGAAACTGGTGAAATTAATGAGATATATATATATATATATATATATATATATAATTTAAATGTAATATATATTATTATATGTAATAATAAATGTAATACATGTGTGTATATATATATAACATTTAAATTATTCCTAGAATGGAAGAGGAAGAACTGAAGAATACTTAGATGTTTATAAGCAAACAGATTTTATTCAATGAGAAGAAAATAAAGATGCAGAAAAGTAGCCAATTTAGTCAAGTATTCATAGTTAACCTGTTGACAAAGCTGAGACAAGAATTTGGGATTTCTGATCTCCAAAACAGAACGGTGCCTGCTATTCTATTCCTCATGATATTTTTAACCTATGTAAATATGCATAAGTTTGCCTTCATTTTCGTGTGTTTATATACTTCCTGTGAGTGCCTGCCCATGTGTGTCTGTGTGTTTGTACGGTGTCTCAAAGAAACATAAATAAGATTGCCGGGCATGGTGGCTCACGCCTGTGATCCAAACACTTTGGGAGGCCGAGATGAGCGGATCACAGGGTCAGGAGATAGAGATCATCCTGGCTAACATGGTGAAACCCTGTCTCTACTAAAAATACAAAAACAAAATTAGCCGGGCGTGTTGGCAGGCGCCTGTGTCCCAGCTACTCGGGAGGCTGAGGTGAGAGAATAGAACGAACCCGGAAGACGGAGCTTGCAATGAGCTGCACTCCAACCTGAGCAACAGAGCGAGACTCGTCCCCCCGCCCCCCCCCAAAAAAAAACAGAAAAAAGAAAAAAGAAACATAGATAGAAAGAAAAAAAATGTTTGACTAAATATTACTCCAACATCGTAAGTTCCCCACCTCAAGAAAATAAGATGGTACGGCAGGGTGCAGTGGCTCATGCCTGTAATCCTAGCACTTTGGGAGGCCGAGGCAGGCGGATCACCTGAGGTCAGGAGTTCAAGACCAGCCTGGTCAACTTGGTGAAGCCCTGTCTCTTCTAAAAATATAAAAATTAGACAGACACAATGGCGGGTGCCTGTAATCCCAGCTACTTGGGAGGCTGAGATGTGAGAACGGCTTGAACCCAGGAGGGGGAGGTTGTGGTGAGCTGAGATTGTGCCACTGCACTCCAGCCTGGGCAGCTGAGCAAGACTCTGTCTCAAAAAAATAAAATAAAATAAAATAAAATAAAATAAAATAAAATAAAATAAAATAAAATCAGGAGAAGGAGAAGGAGAAGAAGAAGAAGAAGAAGAAGAAGAAGAAGAAGAAGAAGAAGAAGAAGAGGAGGAAGAGGAAGAGGAAGAGGAAGAGGAAGAGGAAGGAAGAAGAAAGAAGAAGAAGAAGAAGAAGAAGAAGAAGAAGAAGAAGAAGAAGAAGAAGAAGAAGAAGAAGAAGAAGAAGAAGAAGAAGAAGAGGAAGAAGAAAAGATGGTACAAAGGTAAGAAGTGTCAGGAACATGTTAGCAAATTGAAAAACTCCAATGAAGAAGTAAACTTGTAACATAATTTGAACAACTTTTAAGAAAGCAGAGTGTATCAGAATGTTTGTGTTGTACAATGCAGAATAAAACCAAGACAGGTCTTTATTTATTTTAAATTCTTACTACTTCAACGCAAGTGGGAGAAGTGAATATTGGATAACCTTTTCCTGGATTCATCTCTAGTATATAAGAATCATTTCTATGATAAAAATATTATAATGGTGCCATCTTCCAAGTTATTTTGCTTTTTTATACAGATTAATATTTCACATACTACGAATTTCACTAGCTATACACATTTCCCATTATTTCTAATACACTGACGAAAATAAACACCCTGTGCTTCCAGCATCACAGGCTTTTTACCAAACAAGAATTTCCTCTGAGAAAAGTTATGGTTATTACCTTAAAAGAGATGTGTTATTTTTCCGACACTGGAAGGCTTCTACAAGTCCAAAGTGAGGAGCAATTATATACTATAGAGCAGAATAATAGAACACTGCACTAGGATAAATTTTGTGCCCACTTAATTGAAATACTTGCCAAGGAGCTAGGTGAGAGCAGTGTATTTCAATCACTCTAAACAATGGGTAAATGAGACACATTCCTTCTAAATGACACATTTTAGCTGTCTGGAAGCCTATTCTGAGTTGTGCGTGGTAGCATAAGTTTGTCACTCTGTTCCCTACAATTTGTCCATTTCAAGCTGTGATTTGAAGCTATTTATGCCAAAGAGCCTTCTTAATATTAAAAAAAAAAAAAAAAAAAAAAAAATGTTTTTCGATATAGCACACACACCAATACTTTTCAACTCTCTCTAGGATACATGTAGGTGTAGTTGTATTTCTGTGTCTCTCTGCCTGTGTCTTTCTCATGACATACATATAAAATGTAAAATATGAATACATTTTATTAATTGTTATATTAAATCAAGTTGGCAGAAATTAGATATTTTTACACTGCAGTCCTGGGCTGTGCTTTTATTTATTTTTCTAAAACTGGAATATAATGATTAGACTGTGCCAGTAATTCAAAGAGCAAAGAAAATAACTAAATTTGTTTCAATATCAAATTCTTGAAGAAGTATCTTTTTATACTTCTGAAAAAAAAACTAACAATAGAGAAATAAAGAAAAGATAATTCATTCCTGAAGAAAGCAAAATAAAAATAAGAGAAAACAGAAGCAGGCAACACGTGGCTTTATCAATTACAGGCAGTGTGGCCATGATAAGTCATCCAAATCGTACATTTTTGAGAATGAAAGAGGGTATTATTAATAACTAAGCCAAGACCACAGACATAGCCTGGAAATCTAATAGGCAAACAAGGCCATATGGTTCCTCTGGCCCCCCTACTGTAGGTTTTCAAATCTTGGACATATTTTTAAAAATCATATTATATTTAGTTTTCATATTAAAATTATTTAATCTCCCATATTTTTATTTACAGTTTGAAAATTCTTTAAAGATGAAGGGTTGAGTTGCAGAAATGCTCTAAAGAATGGCAAAATTTACTTCTAAGGCAATATAAAACATATTTTCTCTCTGTATCACAAGTTGAAATTCCCTCAAGAAGTTTTGAATCTTAAATGTCCTACAGATTAATGTGAACTAGGTTTAAACCTCTAAGTTATCACTATATCTGAAAAAAATTGACATTACATCAGTAATTAACAATCTCTCTCAGGTATTTTTAATTTTCTTTCTTGGGTTTCAGTTAAAAAAATCTATCTCTTTATTTGTAAATTTGATGGACGTAAATAAAGAGTTCATTTGAACATCAAGTGAGAAACCATCCCATAAAGTGTGGGAAACTGTCGGGAACAGGCCCTCCAAAGTCTGGCCATAAACTGGCCCCAGAACTAGCCATAAACAAAATCTCTGCAGCACTATGACATGTTCATGATGCCCATAATGCCCACACTGGAAGGTTGTGGGTTTACCGGAATGAGGGCAAGGAACACCTGGCCTGCCCAGGGTGGAAACCGCTTAAAGGCATTCTTAAACCACAAATAGTAGCATGAGCGATCTGTGCCTTAAGGGCATGTTCCTGCTGCAGATAACTAGCCAGACCCACCCCTTTATTTGGGCCCATCACTTCGTTTCCCATAAGGGATACTTTAAATCTAATATCTATAGAAACAATGCTAATGACTGGCTTGCTGTTAATAAATATGTGGGTAAATCTCTGTTTGGGGATCTCAGCTCGGAAGGCTGTGAGACCCCTGATTTCTCACTTTACACCTCTATATTTCTGTGTGTGTGTCTTTAATTCCTCTAGCGTTGCTGGGTTAGTGTCGCTCTGACCGAGCTGGTCTCAGCAGGAAACACTAGGGCTTGATGCCTTCAGAAAACTCTTCTGGCTTTACCTCTAAACTTGCTCTTGTTCCTACTATGTTTGAGAAGGAGCCTCTTCAGTGACTTCATACGCTTGATAGGAACACGTTAGGTATTTTGTTTGTTTGTTTTAAGAACATCACATAATTCATATGAGAAATTTGATTACCCCTTTTAAAAGTAGTGCTTATAATAAATTTACTTAATTGTTACTGTGTTCTTGTGATATTTTTCCATGGCCACATCTTGAACGTGGGAGTAGTGGAAGGAGAGCACATCCTCAAAGCTGAGTACAGGGCAAGAGAAAATCAGATATAAAGAAGTGAACCAATTAAATATTAACATATTGATGGGGTGCTATTGCTATGAATGAATGTCCCTCAAACTTTATATGGTGAAGATTAATCCCCATTGTGGGGATATTATGAGGTAGGATCTGTGGGGAAGTGATTAAATCATAAGGGCTCCCCCATCTTGAATAGATTCTGCTTGATACGAAAGTGTTGGAGGGAGGCTACTCTCCTTGTGCTTTGCTGCCCTTCTACCAAGTGAGGACACAGCATTCATCCTTATTTTTGCCCTTTGACCATGTGAGGGCACCTTTGGTGTCATCTATGAGGCACAGGCCCTCATCAGACATTGAACCTACTGGTGAATTGATCTGGGACTTCGCAGCTTCTGGACTGTGAGAAGTAAATCTCTGTTACTTATAAGTACCCAGTCTCGAATGTTTTGTTATAGCAGCACAGAGACAGTCATTTAATTCCATATAGATATATTTAACATCAGTTAATTAAGCTGAGGGTTGGATTATGATTGGAATATGGTCTCAGAGACTCAGTTCACAATAGAGAGTATAAAGATATCTAGAATGGGTTTCTGAATAATTGCGGAAAGTCTTTTTGGTGAAGTTCATTAGATTGAAGAATCTAGCCCTAAATTTCAATTTATGATCAAGGGCCTTTAGATTGTGAAGTTTTATAAATATTTCTAAGAGAGGTGTTAAAAAGGGATTCAAGGGGAAAGCTTTCTTGACTTTTCATTTAATTGGGTCATCACAGTTCTCTTCAGTGTTGGGAGACTGAGCAGAAGCAAATTGCTGGCTCTCCTGGTAGATTGCTGTCAATCATGTCAGCATCTGTCCCAAAAACTCATAGTGCAGAAGAGGATCAGGAGGATCAGGAAGCTAGTTTCTCACATTTACTGCCTTTTATCCTCAAAACCTTGCTTTCTTTGCTTCACTTACTGACTGAAAGACAAAAAAGAGAATGTCTTCTTATTTTATATGTTGGGTTTGGTAATGGTGGTAAGTGGGGGAGAGTCAAAGTTTGACGCAAACTATGTATTTTTTAGTTCCTCTCAGTGAGATGTTAGATCATTACTTTGAGAAACTTCTAGCTTTTTGAGGTAGATGTTTACTGCTATAAAGTTTCCTCTTAACACTGTTTTTGCTGCATCCCAGAGATTTTGGTTTGTTGTGTCTCTGTTTTCATTCCTTTCAAAGAATTTTTGAGTTTTTGCCTTAAGTTTGTTGTTTACCCAAATTTTATTCAGGAGCAACTTGTTTAATTTTTATGTAATCATGTGATTTTGAGAGATCTTCTTGGTATTAGTTTCTGTTTGTATCCCACTGTGGTCCAAGAGTATTATTGCTATGATTGTGATTTTTAGAATGTATTGAGACTTGCTTTATGACTGAGCATATAGTCAATTTTGGAATATGTTCTATGTGAAGATTAAAAGAGTGTACATTCTGTGGTTAATGGTGAAGCATTCTGTGGATGTCTATTAGGTCCCAATAGTCATGCATCAAGTTTAAGTCCAGAATATCTGTTCTTTTTCTGCCTTGATGATCTGCCTAAAAACATCAGTGGGGTGTTGAAGACTCTCACAATTATTGTATAGCTGTCTAAGCCTTTTTATAGGTTTACAAGTACCTGTTTCATAAATCTGGTTGCTCCAATGTTGGATGCATATATATTTAAGATAGTTAATTCTTGTTAAATTGATTCCTTTATCATTATTTAATGCTCTCCTTTGCTCCTTTTTACTATTGTTGGTTTGAAGTCTAGTATATTTAATAAAAGAACAGTGACGTCTGCTCTTTTTTGTTTCCTGTTTGTGTGGTAGTTCTTTTTCCAACCCTTTATTTGAGACTGTCAGTGTTTTTATATACGAAATGAATCTCTTGAAGATAGCAAAAGGATGGGCCTAATTTTTTTTATCTCACTTACCTTTCTTCGACCCCACTCTTGGTTCTGCTCAGATATCGAAGCAGGGTTGGGGCTCAGCCCAGGCGCTGTCACAGCCCAGCTGGGTGTGCACACACACTAGGGGCAGTGTTGACATGCCAGCCTTCTGCTGCCTCAGCCTTTCAGTACTTTAGGTGTCAAAGAGCATAGGAAAGGAACCTAAAAGGGGTTGCTGAGGGCAGCCGGGTGCTGGCCTGCAGATGCCCCTTGATACAAGCAGCCTGGGTGCCATGGATGGCCGTGGGAGGCAGACAGGCTCCTGGGTGGAAGAGGGCGTGTCCCTGCTCGCTTTTCGCGGCTTCTGCTCTGGCTATGCTCTAGGAGCCCTTCAGCCTGCTGCCGCGCTGTGGTGGCCTCTCTCTGGGGCTGGCGGAGGCGGGAGTCGGCTCCCTCTGCTGGCGTGGAGGTGTGGAGGAAGAGGCGCTGGCAGGAGCCGGAGCTGCCGCCGGGCGGGTGCCTGCCGAGCTTGATACGGGGACAAGCTCCCTCTGGGCTGCCAGAATGCCCGGGCTAGGTGCTGCAAAGTCACACGGCGAGTGCCAGTGAGAGGTGAAGCCTGCTGAGTTTCTGGGAGGAATGGTGACTTGGCGAACTTTTCTGTCCAGCTGAAGGATTGTAAACACACCAATCAGCACTCTGTGTCTAGTTAAAGGTTGGTAAACGCACCAATCAGTGCTCTGTGTCTGGCTAATCAGGTCGGGACTTGGAGAACTTTTCTGTCTAGCTAAAGGATTGTAATACAGTATTATTAACTGTATTCCTCAAACTCTATATTAGGTCTCCAGGCTTATTCACCTGATGGAATTGCAACTTTGTACATTTTGCTGCAAAATGTTCCTTGATAACTACCTTTCTACTCTTTTTTTTTTTTTTTTTTTTTTTTTTGAGAGGGAGTCTTGCTCTGTCACCCAGGCTGGAGTGCAGTGGCGCGATCTCGGCTCACTGCAAGCTCCACCTCCCGGGTTCACGCCATTCTCCTGCCTCAGCCTCCCGAGTAGCTGGGACTACAGGCGCCCGCTGCCACGCCTGGCTAATTTTTTTGTGTTTTTAGTAGAGAGGGGGTTTCACTGTGTTAGCCAGGATGGTCTCCATCTCCTGACCTCGTGATCCACCCGCCTCGGCCCGCCTCGCCCGCCAAAGTGCTGGGATTACAGGCGTAAGCCACTGCGCCCGTCCTACATTTCTATTCTCTCTATACATTCTTCTTCTTCTTCTTCTTCTTCTTTTTTTAATTTCACATACAAGTGAGATCAATTAGTCTTTTTCTGTCAGACTTATTTCTCTTAGCATAGTGTCTTCTAGTTTTACCCATGTTGTTACAAATGGCAGGATCTCCTCTTTTAAGGCTGCATAATTATCTATGTATCTATCAATATCATCAAATTTGATGGACATGTAGGTTGTTTCCATATCTTTGCTATTGTGAATAATGCTACAATGACCATGAGAGTCTTTACAAGGTCGTAATATCGTTTCCTTTGGGTATATATGCAGAAGAATTGCTGGGTCATATGATAGCTCTATTTGTATTTTCTTCAGAAACGTCCATATTGTTTTCCACATTGACTGCACCAACCATTATTTCCACCTGCAATGCACAAGGGAGCTGCCTTTTTTTCCACACCCTCAACATTTCTTATCTCTTGCCTTTTAATAACAGCCATTCTAAAAGGTGTGAGGTAATATCCCATCGTGTTTTTTGTTTGCTTGTAGAGATGGGATTTCACTGTTACATGTAATATTGCCGGTCTTGTACTCCTGGGCTTAAGCAATACTCCTGCCTCGGCCTCTCAGAGTGTGTAATAGTATTATGTCGTTGTTGTTGTTTTCATTGTTTTGTGGAGATGGGGTTTCCTTAAGTTGCCCAGGCTAGTCTTGAACTCCTGTGCTCAAGCGATACTCTTGTCTCGGCCTCTCAAAGGGCAGAGATTACAAGCATGAGCCACTGTGCCTGGCCTCTGGTAGTTTTGATTTGCATTTCCCTGATGGCTAGTAAGGTTGAGAATCTTCTCATACGCCTGATGACCATTTTTATGTCTTCTCTGGAGAAATGTCTATGCAGGTCATCTGCCCATTTATAAAAGGTTATTTGTCTTTTTGCTATTGAGTTGTAGAGTTATAATTCTTTTTTTTCTTTTCTTTTGTTTTTGTTTGTTTGTTTGTTTGTTTGTTTTTTGAGATGGAGTTTCACTCTTGTTGCCCAGGATGGAGTGCATTGGTGTGATCTCGGCTCACCACAACCTCTACCTCCCAGGTTCAAGTGATTCCACTGCCTCAGCCTCCCGAGTAACTGGGATTACAGGCATGCACCACCACGCCAGGCTAACTTTGTATTTTTAGTAGAGACGGGGTTTCTCCCTGTTGGTCAGGCTGCTCTGGAACTCCTGACCTCAGGTGATCTGTCCGCCTTGGCCTCCCAAAACGTTGGATTTACAGGCATAAGTCACCATGCCCAGCCTAGTTATAATTCTTTAAGATAGAGTTCCTCCATTCCCTACTCTACACAGGACTCCTGTTAGTGAAAGCAAAAAATGCATGCAAATCCTTGCAGAAAAACACTATCAATAACCAATGCCAAATGATAACATTCATTAAGAAATTAGAACTTGACCTTGAAGGATAGTACAAGAGTCTGAATGTATGTCATTCCTGTAGTTGTATTTTGCAACCTAAATTATCAATATGATGGTGTTACAAGGTGAAGCCTTTGGTAGATGATTAGGTTGTGAGGGTGGAACCTTCATGGTGGGATTACTGCATTTATAAAAGAAGCCCCAAGGAACTGCTTTGTTCCTTCTCTTATGTGAAAATAGAGTGAAGGAGTCATCCTTGAACTCGAATATGGGTCCTCATGAGACATAGAATCCGCTGGTGCTTTGATCTTGGGTTTACATATAAAATTACTTCTATTGAGAAAACAACCCTACAGTTGAAAAATAAGAATACAATAATTTTTAAAACATGAGTAAAATAATTGAACACAGAGTTTATTAGAGGAGGTGTATCAATGTCAAACAAGAAGATGAATGATGGTTAACATGTTTATTTATCAGGATCTGCAAATTAAAACTATAATGGGATACCATTTAACACCCATTAGAATGACAGCAATTATAAATCCTAAAGAAAATTTAATGTAATACAAATGAGATTATCATATAATAATGGAAGGAATGTAAACTAATACAACACTCTGGAAAACTCTCTTTTTTTTTATTACTTACTAATCTATGTGCTAAACTTCTGCTAAGCTATTGGCTTTTCTTTACCAAAGATGAATACTTACATTTTTCTTTCAATTTATATACTAGTTGTGAGCATGCTATTTTACTGAAAATTCAAGTAATTATAAATTTATAACAAAATGAAAAAATCTTTACCTAATTGCAATCAACTTGTTCCATCCAATCATAGATCTCAGTTGCATCATAAAGTAAGATAATTTTTTTAAAAATAGTATTAATTTTATGTGACAAAAGTATTAAGATATTAAAAAAAATTTCAGACTTCAAAATGATTTTTCTACTATGTATAAAGATTTCAGTGAAAATAACCATTTTGTATTACATATAATGCCTTCTGAGCATGTGAATATCCATGTCTACCTAATCATATTTAGCTTATTTTTTTACTGTTTCTGCAATATCATAACCTCTCCTAATTTTTAAAAGTAAAGTAATATTGTATGTAGTTATAAAATGACAAGAAATCCTTAGCTGTTTTTTTTTTTCAGTGTTGTTTAGAACTAATTATATTTTTCTTTTAGATTTTCAATGACCAGAACAACACTGTACATGTTTTCAGGATTTTGGACAAACTTAAATATCTGATCTTGAATTAGTTATTCTCACATGAGTCCAGTTCCATAACAGGAAAATAAAAAAAATTATTTAGATTATCATTCATTTTAGAAGGTGAGCGTGCATAATACCTTAATCCTTACATTTCAACTCTTTGCATGGATATTTGTGTTTATATAAATATAAATAGCTATGTCTACATGTATATACATATATTTATATGAATATGTAAATGCATATATCACAAATAACATACTTATGTCTATATTTACACAGTTAATAGGTGTGCAACTTTCGCTTACAAGGTTGATCTTGGTTACAGATACAAAATATGGAAAGATTGCTTATATTATACTGCCACTTATTACTTCCAGAGAAAGGAACATCCCATCACCTTGGAAGAAATTTTCTATTTTTATGACAGACATCAGTCGGATGACATTTCTTAGCCTATGAAAACGTAAGCTTACTAAGCACCTACTTTCAGGCATCACCTTTTGTGTTTGGAGAAAGGCTGATCTTTCTGGAGAAACCTATATTTACAGAAGACAAAAAAGAAGATTGATAAAATATTCTTACGTTTAAAAGTCCAGTATTCCTCAGCGAACATGTAGCACGAAAGAAAGTGATAGCACTAAGAGTCTGCTCAGCCTCTTTTCTTCTCTCTCTTCTTTTTTTTTTTTTTTTTTTTTTTTTTTTTTTTTGAGACAGAGGCTCGCTCTGTCATCCATCCAGGCTGGAGCGCTGGAGTGCAGTGGGACGATCTCACTGCAAGCTCCGCCTCCCGGGTTCACGCCATTCTCCTGCTTCAGCCTCCCGAAAAGCTGGGACTACAGGCGCCCACCACAACACCCGGTTAATTTTTTGTATTTTTAGTAGAGTCGGGGTTTCACCATGTCAACCAGGATGGTCTCGATACCCTGACCTCGTGATCCACCCGTCTCGACCCCCCAAAGTGCTAGGATTACAGGCGCGAGCCACCATGCCCGGCCCTCTTCTATTTTTTGTTTGGAAACTGCAATGGACTCCTGTGAACTCCATTGCCTGAACTCTGAACTCGTATATCAAACTTCCTACAGGATGTCTAAGAAGCATGTAACTCAATATATCCAAAACTGATTTCCCAATCTTCTTCCATACATGCTTTACTCACTACTTTCCCCACCTCTGTTGTTCCTGATAGCATTTTTTAACTTGCTTAGGCCAGATTCCTGGGGGTCAATTTTTACTCTTTTATTAAGCCTAATATTCTAATCTGTCATGGAATCCTATTGGCTGTTCCAACAATATATTTAGTATCAGGACACTTGGAGCTACTGCACTGTCTCACTCTGGCCGAAAGCACCAATATTTCTTGCCTGGGTTATCTCTGAGCAGAACTACAATCTAAGCTTTAAAAATAGCCACTGCTCATTCAAAATTTAAGTTAAATTAAATAATGCATCTGCTAATAAATTTTCTGTGCCTTCCTTTTTAATTTAGAGTAATAGCCAAAATTCTTTCAAAGGTGTGTGTGTTTTCCCCTGGCTTGAACCCTTTACTTCCAAGGCCTTAAACACTCAGCACCTCAACACCCTTTTCCTCATCATTCTCTGAGACACTGGACTTCTTTGTGTTCATTGCAAAGATCAGGTATGTTTCTGTCTTAGGGCATTGTTCAAGCTCTTTTCAGTACGTGAACTGGTCTACACCAGCTATTTCTTTCCTAACTGTATTGCCTTCCTTAAGTTTGGGATGAGGTGGCATCTTCTCTTTAAGATTACTCAAATCGCCTACTTAATACTGCAGTTTGCTGCTTTCTCCAGAATCCTCCCACATGCACACATTCATATCCTGTTTGTTCTACTGTACATTTATTTCTTTTCTTTTTTTACATGTCTCTTGTTATTTTCTCAAGTATAATTTCATTTACTTCTTAATTATGTTAATTAATATTAACATAATACTCCCACTTACAAATGTAAATAATGCTCCCCCTTACAAAAATATGAGATCCCTGAGGGCAGGGAGTTTGACTGCTGTATTCACTAACGAATCCTGAATGCCTTGCCCATGCCTGATACATCATAGGCACTCTGCAAATATTTGCTGAATACATGAACAAATTACTAAGCTGCAGAGGATCTCAGACAATTTGGTAGAAATATTGGCTGGGCACAGTGGCTCATGCCTGTAATCCCAACACTTTGGGAGGCCAACGTGGGTGGATCACCTGAGGTCAGGAGTTCAAGACCAGCCTGGCCAACATGGTACAACCCCATCTCTACAAAAATACAGAAATCAGCCGGGCACTGATGGAGGGTGCCTGTAATGACAGGTATGCTGGAGGCTGAAGCGGGAGAATCACTTGAACTCAGGAGGCAGAGGTTGCAGTGAGCCAAGATCAGGCCATTGCACTCCAGCCTGGGCGACAGAGCGAGACTCCATCTCAAAGAAAAAAGAAAGAAAATATTAAGAGACATGTACCAGATTTTCTGACAATAAAGTATGAGAATATTACGTTTGAAAAACTGAATTTAAATGAAGCAGTTATGATTATATCTTAAATTAGTGAAGAGGACCATGTTTTACTTTTACATTCAAAGAAAAACAGTTATGGTCCATGTGAATATTTGTAGCTTAAAGACTAAGAGTTCCTTTTATATTGTGGATTTAGATTAATTTCTACAGGCACTATTTGAACATGTAGCCCTACCTTTGGCTCTCCTGCTATGTATCCTTCATTCCAATTCTAAATTTTGTATTAGAACCCAAGCAACCAAATGCACAAACCACAGAACCCAAGCAACTAAAATGCACCTTCAGAGAAATTATTAATGCATCAATAGCCTACAGATAGACAAATATCATTGCTTCTAAAACAGTAAGAAAGCATATTATAAATATTTCAAATCCCAGAGTTTTATATTTTTATTTGAAATTGTTCTTCGATATTTTTTAGGAATGTAAAGAGGCAATATATAAACATTTAACATTAATATTTTTATCTATCTATCTGTCCATCTATTGTCATTTATAAGTGAAATACATGTTAACTAATTCACAAATAATTAGTGAACATTGACTACGTGGAAGACACTGAGCCACATGTTGGTTCTAAAGGTAAAAAAGAATCACGAATCCTTTCCTCAAGCATTTAAGGTAGAGGACATATTCATAAGTAGTTAATTGTATTATAATATTATAGGTGCAATTATATCAGCTTTTGTGGTTTATTGTATACACGTGCAAACATGAAAAAAAAAAAAACCTTAAATAAGAAAGGCTTGCTGTATAACTAAAATGTCAGCATAGAGTTCTCGATGATGAGCAGATGTTAGATGACAAGATGCCGTAGGTCTAGGTAAAAATGGTGGTGGAGATGGACAGGTTACTACACAGAGTGAGAAAAAATCTTTTCAAGAATTTGATGGCAAGAAAAAGCATGAAAAAAAAGTGGGAACATCAAGCTCTGTGGAAATGAGAATAGAAACTATTTAAGGCAGAAAATTATAAGAAAATCTGGTGGCAATTTGGGGATTAAAGGGTTGGTTTGAAATGATGGAATGCTCTAAATGGTGAAAACTTTTCCATCTCCATATGTAATTAAACTGTCAAAAAAATGTTAAACCATAAAGTTAACATAAAAAGTCCAGTAAGGAGTAGATCATTCCTATAATAACACATTTGGAGGGTTTTTTTTTTTTTGAAAAATAAAACTACTTATTATTGAGAATAGTATTTCTTTTGAAATTCTTGCATTCTGGTGCCTTTAACATATGAGAAGCTTGGTGTAATTCAAAACTGAAACTATACCATCAGGGAAATTGCATGTCATGTTGACAGGTGGATGTAGCTCTGTGGTTGATGGCAAATTTCTTTTTTTTTTGAGACGGAGTTTCTCTCTTGTCACCCAGACTGGCATTTAATAGCACGATCTCTGCTCACTGCAACCTCTGCCTCCCGGGTTCAAGTGATTCTCCTGCCTCAGCCTACCGAGTAGCTGGGATTATAGGCAGCCACCAACAAGCGCAGCTAATTTTTGTATTTTTAGTAGAGATGGGGTTTCACCATATTGACCAGGCTGGTGTCAAACTCCTGACCTCAGGTAATTCATTTGTCTTGCCCTCCCAAAGTGCTGGGATTATAGGTGTGAGCCACCGTGCCCTGCCAACCACTGACAGATTTTAAAATACTGAATAGCATAATCCTACTTATATTTTACAAAGATGACTCTGATATCTGTGCAGAAGATTGAGATTCCTGGAAACAGATAGGCTGGTTAATTTTCTGTTGTGGCCGCCAAAGTAAAATGGGGAAGATGTTTGAAAAATAATTTGCTAGTTAACATATCTAGGTCTTCATGCCTAATTACATTTAAGGTGAAGAAGAGGAAGGAGTCTATTTTCTGTTTTGAATGACTTAATGATTATTGGGGTCCGTAGCTAATATTGCGTTGGAATGGGAGTGGTGAAGATGATAACATCCATATTATGAGTACTACAATTAACGTGCTTGTAGGTATATGTTATTGCTATTAATTTGGGATTTATAAGCATATAAGTTATTATGGAAAACTGGCAGTAAATGAAAGCACCCCAAAAGACTACAGACCCTCAAAATCTGTAAGAACAGTAGAAAAATAAAGAAACTTCTCTAATAACAATTTTGGGTAGGTGGATTGATGAGTTTATGATGCTTTGAAAATCTATCTTTATTTAATATTTATAACCACAATATTAATTATATAAAACTTTCTTCTTATTTAGAAGCCTAGTGAAATTACTTGCTAAAATTGAAAGATAGATGTCTAGGTTTTATTTCTAGTCATTTTTTTAATAAATATAGTATCTACTGCCTCCTGTAACTTATGAAAGGCAGTCTCTCATAATTCCAACTTGCCTTTGTAATTCTTACCAATTTCTTTTTAATTTAGTGTTATAATGGCACATTATAAGAATACTAGCTACACAAAATTTTATTTTCTGCAAGATATTTAACGAATATATTTAATTAAGTTACTCTAAGAATCTAGAGAAATACAGCCTGAATAATAATAATATAGATTTATAAGTGGGTAAATATGTGATCAAGAGTGTCCATTCAACTATAAGGATGTGACTACAACATCTTGTACTAGTTGATATGTCTATCGACTTTTTGAATGAAAACAAATCACCCTTACCAAAATTTGGCACAAAAAGTTGAAAAGGATAGAAAGTAATTTGTATTTTAAATCAATATTTTGTAACATTATATCAATATGTTGAAATTATAGACCAAACAGAGTAAGAGAAAAACATAAATAAAAGCTCCTGAACTCAGATACATAAAACCATTCATAAAATTAAAAATAGGCAAATTACGGATTGAAAGCAATTGTGGCAGGGGGCCAGGGCTGAAGGATTCTTTGACTCTAGAAATTTAAGATGAGTCTGGACAACATAGAGTGATAACATCTCTACAAAAAATAAAAGTAAAATAGCTGGGTGTGGTGGTGCACACCTGTGGTCCCAGCGACTTGAGAGGCTGAGGTGAGAGGATCTCTTGAGCCTAGGAGGTTGCAGTGAACCATGATTGTGCCACTGCACTCCAGCCTGGGTAACAAAGTGAGACCTCATCTCAACTTTGCTCCCACCTACACACACACAACAAATGAAAGGAAGGAAAGAAGAAAGAAAGAGAAAATAGAAAGAAAATCCGTAAGACCAAATGGTTTTAAACTGTCTCTAAAATCAAGTTGAATCAATAGAAGAATAGTTTCTAAGACAAAGAAAAAGATAATGTGCTCCTCTTTTCCATTCAACCCACTGAACCAATGATCTAATAATGTTTAGAAATCATATTTTTCACCTGTTAAGAGGTCCAGCTTGGAATCAGGTAGATACAGTTTGTATTTTGACTCCACAACTTTTGCTGTTTGACAATCACTTATTCTTTCAGTGTCTTAGTTTCTTCACTAGAGAAGTTCTATAAATATCAACGCATAAACTGAAAAAAAAACAATATGAGTAACACAATGCATTTCATGTGGCAAAAGTGAAATAAATGTTATGAGTTGTTAAGTGTTATATTCACATTCAGTGTTGCACTCAAATATGTGTACTGAAAAAAAATTTAGTTCAGGGGTCGATTATAAGGGTGGTAATTGGTTACATTTATATAACAAATACATTGAAAAAGAGTATTTAGATGACAACTGGAAACATACTTTTGTTAAATATTGGAAGGGTTTTCATGTGCAAAATATGGTAGCACTATTTTGGGTAACTCCTAAGAAGAAGCCAGAGCAACAAAATTACAGGGAAGTTCATGACGACTTTCATCAAAGAAAATATGTCTGTATCTGTATTTACATATCTAGCAGTCAGATACATTCAAAAGTAAACTGAGATGTCTTAACTGATAGTGAGATCTCTGTTCCCAATGGATTTAAGAGCAAAACTCAAAGTATGAAATATATCGAGTCTTGCAAAATTAATTTCTTAGTAAATTGGAGTCACTTCTCTATTTAACCACCCATTTTTTTTTTTTTTTTTTTTTTTTTTTTTAATTCACAGGGTAAAAACATATCTCCGTTAACAGATGCAATAGTTTCCCAGTTCGGCCATAACAAAATACCACAGACTGGGTGGCTTAAACAAGAAAGTTTATATTCTTACAGTTCTGGAGACTGGAAATCCAAGATGAAGGTCTCAGCAGGTTAGTTTCTTCTGGGCCCTCATTCTTTGGCCTGCAAATGGTTGCCCTTCTTTCTGTGTCCCCACATGGCTTTTCCTCTGGTTATTTCCTGTCCTAATATCCTTTTCTTATAAGAACAGCAATTATATCAGATTAGGGTCCATTCATAATCCCTCTTTTTACCTAATTTACCTCTTTTAAAGTCCTGTTTCTAAATGGATTCACATGTTGAGGTGCTGAGGGTTAATACTTCAACATACAAATTTTAGAGAGACACAATTCACCCCATCGCACTCAAGTGTCATTATTTTATAACGTGGTTCCTATTCACCCTCATCGTTTAAACTTATTCCTTGTCATTCTTGTCTTACACACCATGGCCTGCTGTCCAGCCATTCTTTTCTCACATTCTGCGTCCCAATCATATCGGGCCAGGGAGTGGAAGCTCTCTTCCCCGCTATTCCTGGTGCTGAATTGAGCCTTCTTCCCCTGCTTCTCAACCTGGTTCCACTCGAGCCTGACTTGAAAGACTCCCTAGACTCAGGCGTGTAAGAGTAGCCTTGAAAATAAAGAAAACAGTACTCAGAAACACTTGAGAACTTGATCTAAAAGTCCCATTATATGCATAATGCCTTAGATCCTCCTATTAAAAACTATACTCTCTATTTGTATGAGTTATTGTGAAGACGAGGGTATTGTAAAGTTCGTGTTTTCCTGGATCTTCATCATAATTCATTTTGTAGGGATAGTTATGAGGTACAGAAATTTCTCTAGAGCTCTTCTAAAGTTGGTATTATGCCACAGTTATTATCATAATTTTGTGAAACCATACATGCAGAAAAAATAGTATCTCAAAATTAGAATTATAGGTATTTTGTTTAAACTGTTAAAATATTGATTTGTTGTTTTCTCTTCTTTTCTTAGTTTTCCAAACATTTTGGAACAGAGTTTTCTTAATTTTCTTTCTTATATAGGAATTATGAGGAAGCTTAGCAAGAGGGAATTAAGACTGAGTATATCTTAGCTACAATCTGAATAAATTTTTGATCGTATGCACATGTGGATTCTTGATAGCACATAAATACAGGGGAAAGATTTTTTAAAAGGTATATTCTCTCTATATGTTATGTAAAATTTATGTAACTTAAAAATGTTGATGTTTGTCAGGAGCATATCAAGGACCTATTTAGAGACATGAACTCTTTGGACTACTGCAAATGTGATGTGGAAGGCAATCACAGACCATCAGTATAAAATGAAATATTAGAAACTTTTTAAGCCTTCTACTTTATTGACTGAATATAAGTGATATTATAATGGTGGAAACAAATTATGAAGACACTTCAGAAAGTATTGTGTTTGTGTACTTATGGAGTCTTTGTGAAATCTGCCTCACTGATGAAGGTTTAGATGCGACAGTGCCTGATCCCTAGGAAGCAGTGGAAAATGTGTCAGTAAACTCTTATTTTTTGAGATAAACATGGATCCATCTTCCTGAATGATGCCCTGGGATGCTAAATGTTCTCAGGTTCTGAAATGGTGGGTGCTGACACTAGTAACAATATCCATTAGGATGTGTAAGGATTATGATGTCTATTATTTCAATAGCAAAGCATTTGAAATTTCCAGGGTCTTATCAATTGTGAAGAGTAAAAATTTATAGGATAGAATACTTAATCGAACCTTAAATTGACTGCATAATTTGCTAAAGAAACTATATATTTTTTATTGTGAATATAACAGTTTTCACGCAGGGATATTTGAAAAATACCCAAAATAACAACAACGACAACGACAACAAAAATGGCTGGGTATGGTGGCTCACGCCTGTAATCCCAGCACTTTGGGAGTCTGAGGTGGGCAGATCACCTGAGATCAGGAGTTCGAGACCAGCCTGACCAACATGGTGAAACCTCATCTCTACTAAAAACACAAAATTAACTGAGTGTGGTGGCATGTGCTTGTAATCCCAGCTACGTGGTAGGCTGAGGAAGGAAAATTGCTTGACCCCAGGAAGTGGAGGTCGCAGTGAGCCATGGTGATACCATTGCACTCTAGCCTGGGCAACAAGAGCGAAACTCCATCTCAAAAAAAAAAAAAAGTTCCAGCTTATCAGTTTGATAATTCATTATCCACATACAAATGCATATATGCATATGCATCCATGTACATGAATGTATTATATTTTAAATTATACTATCACTATCACATATTTATGCCATTATTATTATTATTATTTTTGCATGTGTTGCTCAAAGGGGTCATGGGTGCATATCAGCAGCATGATGCAAATTTGGGTAAAGATAAGCAGCAAAGTTACAGAGTGAGCACAATAGTAGATTCTCACAGCATACCACAGCTTGGGCTGAGTAAAGAAAATCTTCAAGTGAACACCATGGTCAAAATGCCACTTGAGTCTCTGTATGAATAGTAGACAAGGAAGGACGATCTATATGACTATGTAACAATGGATGCACTCTGAGTAAGGAATTGTCCTTTTAAGAAAGGGAAGGCCTCTGAAAACCAGTGCCTAAAATTAGTCTGCCCTGCTTGGGGGCTTAGACCTAATGAGTTCTCTAAGTAGAAAACTGTCTCTGCTAAGCTACTGAAAGAAGGAATAATTATATTTCAGAACCATACAAATTTCTTTCACTATCACGTAAGTAACAATCATGTCATATAAATATACACTCAGATTTGCTTGGATTTAATACACATTGTTTTTCATTACCCTGTGTCCAATAAACTCATGTTTCAGACGGAGGCCCTGACAGTGGTCAGTTACCGCTTTCTCTTCAATGCCATTGTAACAGTTTTCTGGGCCACTCTACGGCTTAAGAACCCACCAGGACTTTCAGTGGATTTAGTCTGGCATCAGTGATGGTAGAATATCTCCCACATGAAGATGCATAATATGTTAGTTCAGGAGTCTAAAACAAAATACGATAGACTGCATGGTTTAAAAAATAGACATTTGTTTTTCACAGTTCTGGAGACTGGGAAGTACAAGATCAGGGTGCCATAAGATTCGTTTCTTGGTGAAGGCCCTCTTTCTGGCCTGTAGATGCTGCCTTCTCATTGTATCTTCACATGGCAGAGGAAGAAAGCTCAGAGATCTCTTCCTCTTTTTATAAGGGCACTAATTTTATAATGAGTGTTCCACCCTAATAAACTCATCTCAACCAGTTACCTCCCATTGTCCCACTTCCAAATACCATCACATTGAAGTAATGTTGAATTCAACATATAAACTTTGAAAGAACACAAATGTTCAGTCATTAACATCTGGGTACATTTGTTTAATATCTACAGGTGTTATGGAATATTGTAAAAGATTCTGATATATCCAATGTAAGAGGGATATTACTAATGCTTATATTTCCAAATAATTTCTCTTGAATTTATGATGCAAACTTTACTTAAGGTATCTTATATAAAGTCTCCTTACATAGCAGGGTATATTATATATTGATAAGTATGCTAAGTAAAAAGTTTAATATTAGTTTTGAAGTAAATATGTGAGTATATAATAAGGAAAACTAAGTAAAAAGCTGATGTCTACTGTTTTGAGAGCTCAGACTTACTTGAGAGAACTTTAAACTGAGATCTAAAAATATGTCAGATCATACATAAAAAATAACATTTAAGAAGTTTGAAAAATAATAACAGACTAGAAGTAAGTAGAGGGGAAAAGATAATAAAATTTTTTAAAAATGTGAAACAGCAAAAAAATGTAATGGAAAGATGTATCACAGAAAATAATTTGTTTTGAAAATATTAATACCTGTGGTCAATTGTGTCAAGAAAATAGAAAAATCACACTAATAAACTACTGTATAAATAAACCTGGGTACAATGATAGAGGTTTATTGGATTGTTAAAAATACCAAAGTTATATATATATAACCACTTAACGCCAACATTTGAAAACTTAGTTGAAAGGGACAAATAACTAGAGAAATACAAATATTACTCTCTAAATATAGGAATCACATATTTAAATCTCTTCAAGGAATTAAACCAATGTTGAAAAATATTCACAAAGTACAAATGCAAGATCCAAATAGTGTTCTCCTCTTCAAATAACAGATTATTTAAATAATATAAAAATTCTTCTAGAGTGGTAAAAAGGGGATACACATCTCAACTCATTCTGTGAGACCAGATGAATCCTGGTATCAACATCAGACATCACTAGGGAAATGACAGGGCAATACTATTCATAAATATAGAATAAAATTTTGGAGAATATTTGAGCAAATCAAACCCATCTGTGTATTTAAAATAAAGAGAATGTGTTGTGACCAAATAAGGTTTATACTAGAAGTGCAAAATGGTTACATATTTTAAAATCTATAAAAGTGATTCTATACTAAGAGATTCATCTGATATTTTACTTCAATGAACAGAGTTAAAGCTTTAGGTGAAAATCTGCAGCCAATTAGAAATTTAAAATAAAACCTTAAGTAATAGGAGTAAGAGAATAACCTGATAAAGGATATCTATCCAAAACACAGTCAACATTATTTCTGCTGGTAATCATTAAGCATTATATCTATGAACAGGAACAGGATAAGGAACTCAATATAGGCTATTCTATTTAACATTATCATGGATATCCCAGTCACCACAATAACACACACACACAAAAGACATCATGTAAGGACAAAAAAGATGTACTGAAATTATTACTATTTAGAGAAGCTACAACCTCTACAACTAAAAATGCAAAAACCTTATTTTATTATTAGAATTAATAAGATAATTTGCATTTCTCTACTCCAAAAATAGGTAAAAATATATTTTTAAAAGTTATACCAACACAGTAAATAAATTTAAGGTATCTAGAAATGAATCTAGGAATAAATCTTATAAGATATATAAGACACAAAGAAAATTTCAAAAAATTACTGTAAGATGCTATCAAAATCATTATTATAAATGCATTATTTCTCTAAAAATTAACTCAGAGATTTAATAGAATTTTAATCAAAATCCCAGCAGGATTTTTGAGAAAATTGACAATATAATTTTAAATTTCATATGTAGGTAAAGGGACTAAGAATGGCAGAGTGACCCCTGAAAGAAGAAATTTCCTCCTAGTTATTAAGACATTTATGAAACCATAATAATAAAGTCAATGTGACATTAACCCAGAGATAAACTACATTGACCAATGGGACACAAAGATAGCTGACAAAAAGGCCACATATGGAAACTCGCTATATGGCCAAAGTCGCATCAGTTTCACTGGGGAAGAAGTGGTCTATGCAATAAATGCTGTGGGATAACTTCCCATCTGGGAGGCCATTTTGAAATTGCATCTTCACTAATGAATATACAAAATGTCAGTTCCAGAAGGATGAAGGATTAAAATGTTAAAGTATACTTAAAGCCAATGTAGAATACTCTGATGCATTTGTTTTCCCAGGAGACACAAAATATACTATCCCCCCTTGAAAAGACTGATCACCTGAATAAATCAAAATTAAAAAAAACAGTTTGTTGAATAAATTGTCTAGAAAATAAAAAGACAAGTCTCTAACTGGAACAAAGTATTTGAAAAAGGAATTACTTTTCAGAATATACTCACAAGACTCAATAGGCAAAACATAAAAACTTAGTATATACATGGACAAAAGACATATATAGGTATTTTAAAGAAGCAAAACCTTTTTATTTAATTTATATTTCTGCATAAAGTAAATATTTTTTATAAATCAAAACCCAAACACCCTTGTTAATATAGTGGAAATGCATATTTGCACTGTAATATGATACAAATATGTAGACAAAAAATAAGATATCTGACTATATCAAATTGTGGCAAAAATATGCATCCACAGGGATTCATACATTTTAGTGAGATGGAAAATTGCTAAAAACAATCCTGTGAAACAATATAGCTTTATTTTTTTAAATATGAACTCTAAAACTTAGACATTCCACTTCTAAGCATACACATATTTGTCGGGAAACTTCTGCTTACATTTGTTCATAGCAACAATCATTCTTAATACAAAAGCTAGACAAACAAAAGTGTCTATAAACCCAATGACACATAACTAAATTTGGCTATATTCATGTTGTGCAGAAATTGGTATACTATGGCCCATGAGCTAAAGTTGGCCAGCCTCCTTTTTAGGAAAAAAAGTTCTCCTGGAACACAACCATATCCTTTATTTTCTGTATCACGTATGGATGATTTTCCTGTATGACAGCAGAGTTAGTTAATTGTGACAGATTATATGCACCACAGAGTCATACATGTTAACTATCTCTCCATGAACAGAAAAAGTTGCTGATCTCTGGCCTAATGGAATATTATGTAGAAACAAAAATAAAATAATCATGAAATAGCATGAATGAATCTCAGTGATGTAATCACAGCTAGAGAATGATACTGCGTTTTAATAAAGCTCTAACTTATGTGGCAACCATAAGCTATATATATATATTTTAGGAATACCTAAGTATATCATACATTTTATTTTAAAGTGCAAGAAAAGAAATAATTAATGGACAAAAGTTTTGGTGACTGGTTATTTTTATTATGGTAAGAGACAGCTGGACAGATTAGAGAACTTTCAATATTATAATTCCTGTTGCATAGCAAGTTCAAAAGTGTGTATGTTTTACATTTATATCTTACATAGTCATTATATCGATTATTTTGTGTGTCTCAGTTATCATATTTTTTCATATCCATATAAAAGTAGCCCTAGTAAATGTGAGAAGGATAGGTGCATATCTGTGGGTCTATGAGAAGATTCTCATGGAAAAATATCAAGTGAAAACAGAAAGCTACAAATATCTAAGAAAAGAAAAGAGAAAGATGTATTCAAAAGACTAAGTTTAGCTGAGCGTGGTGGCTCACTCCTGTAATCCCAGTATTTTGGGAGGCCGAGGTGGGCGGATCACCTGAGGTCAGGAATTCAAGACCAGCCTGACCAGCATAGAGAAACCCCGACTCTGCTAAAAGTACAGAATTAGCCGGGCATGATGGAGCATGCCTGTAATCCCAGCTACTTGGGAGGCTCATGCAGGAGAATCACTTGAACCCAGGAGGCGGAGGTTTTGGTGAGCTGAGATCCTGCCATTGCACTCCGGCCTGGGCAACAAGAGTGAAACTCCGTATCAAAAAAAAAAAAAAAAAAAAAAAAAAAGTAAGCTCTGTGTGTGCATGTGTTTACATGTGCTGTTATTGTCATTATTATTCGCAACTCAAATATATTTTAACAGCAATATGTAGTAGTGGTTTGAATAGGGTCAGAATATATTCACAGGACTCACAGAATAAATGGATTTGAATTATAGATGACAAATTCCTAGCTCTTTCATCTTGGGCAAATTAGTCTATTTGTAAAATGAAGCTAATAAAGTAGTTAATAGATTTATTGAGAGAATCAGTGGAGGTAAGGCTTTCTAAAAACATGGAACAGCCTTAATAAGAGCTTATTTTTTTCATTTTTAATATATATTATCTGGAAATGTTATGTTTGTATTTAAGACAACCTGAAATTATTATAATTTAAATAAATATATGTAAGTTTGGAAGCACTCTCTAAAGTGCATAAACTCCAAAGTGGCCTACTGGTTTAAACATTTTTGAGAAAAGTGTGAAAATGGTAAAATGGACTTGGCCATTTGTATGACTCTAGTTGAATTTTTCTTAGTTATACATGAATTTACTTATTTTTTTAAAGACTGAACATTTTGGAATTAGGAAGAACATGACAATATTCTGAATTCTTTTGTATTTCAGTTATTACAAAATGATTTATACACATCAGTGACAGTGATCTTACTACATTCAAAATCTGCATTGTCCCTTTCATATTTAACACGTCTAGCTTCTCACAATTTAGTTCGATCACCTGGAATGCTATTCCATCACACACTTTCAACGCTGGTTCTGTTTGGTCATACAAATGTTAATCAAAGGTCACCAAGTCAAATAATTGCAGGCCAGACTACCCAAAGTAAATACTTAATCAAAGATATATTACATAAATGAGGAAAGAAACTACGTTTCTATACTTTAAAATTAAATATTTTTAAGATGTTAATTTTTCTCCTTACCTTAACATATATTCTACTTAATGTCCTAAATAAGTTTTATAAAATTTCAAAAAATTATTTCAAATTTTGTTTTACTTTTTAATCTAGAAATTCTAAAGTATTAAAATGCTATAATTGTATTGTTTCATGATATTTTAATAGCATACAATTACAAATTGTTTTATGTTTTTCTTTTTTTTTCTAATTTGCTAATGAAATATGTCTCTTCTTGGTGGTTTTTTTTTTTTTTTTTCAAATGAGTTATTCCTGAGCCTCTTTTTATGTCTATATCTATTGGCTATTTAAATTTGTTCATATGTATATGTTCCTTATGTTTCAATTAAGGGTGTTTTTATTTTTTAAGATATTTCTTGCATTTATTAATGAGTAAGTAGAAAAGCCTTTATGAATTGCATTATCTGGTCATGAGTTGGCAATAAATATGAATTATAGCCATATTTTTATAGCTTACCATTTGTTTCTGGTGTGTGAAAGTTATATGTAATCAAATTTATTACTTTTTCTATTTATGGTTTCTTCCTGTTTCATCAAAACTCAGAAATGCCTTCTCAATCTAAAACTGAAGAAATATCACCATCACCATGTATTTTGTTCGTAGTCATTCATGGCTGAATTTTTTCTACCTAGATATTTAATTGATCCGTTGTAACATTAAGAACTCTTTGTAAACTCTAAGAATTTGTGTTAATCTGCTTTTACTGGTGATTCTTGGTATAAAGAAAATATTATATATATAATATTATACATGCAATATATAATATATATGTGTGTGTGTAATAGTCTTGTAATTGACCATGATGCTGAAACTATGACAATATTTCTAAATATATTTTTATTTTCTTGCTTTTTTCTATTTTTCCCTGTTTGATATTTGGAAATAAAAAACATTTAAAAATAGTGGTATTTGTAACCTCTCAATTATAGAAAAACCTATATTTATGCTTCATATGTATTATATTGGTTAAATTGCTTACAACAATATTAAAACAATTCTGGCCTTATTCCTAACTTCAAGCAAAACAGCTCTAGTGCTTCCCTACTAGTTGCGGTATAAGCTGATGGCTTAAATACACACACACACACACGTATATATGTTAATAATTATATATGATTTACTATAATACATATAATGATATTAATATGTATAATTATGTATTATACATATTATAAATTTGGGGGTTTTTTTTCTATTATACTGTTTTGTCATTGGTTACTTCTGGAATGTTTAAGTTAACTGAATATAAATTTTTATTTCACTAATTGTAATTTCAGAAGCTTCTACATTGAGATGATATAATTTCAGACAAAGAAAACCTATTTTCACACTTAAGTTAAGCTTGTTGTAACCTTTTAAGAACCCTATAGCTTCTAATGACCTTGCTCAGAAGACAACTCCCGTAAACATTTCTCATTTTATAGATAAAGAAACCAAGTCCTAGTAAAGTTAAGCAATTTGTCTAGAGTTGACACAGCAGAATTGAAAAGATATGCATCTGATTTAATTCTCTCATCCTTTCCATGTGTGATATAGATATGACTGTAATTATTTTACCCTCATTTTGTGCTTTATTAAGAGGAAATTTAGAGTAGTTAGCTGATGTGTCAAGGTGCTGGAATTGAGACATGGCTGAAACCCATGTTTCTAGAATGATACTCTGATGATGTTTCCAGTTTCTATAGCACAGAACAGGCAGATTGACTGAGGGAGTGTTCTTTCTTATTTCAGTGTTTAAAACTAAGGATATGACACTTTCTTCTAATCAAGTGTCTAAGGAGAATGAAACACCTGTAAGCATCATTTCTTTGAACTGACTACCACCTTTGCATTGTGCAATATGAGCTCCCTTTGCCCTGTAGGGAAGTGTCAAGAATTCATAGCCGTTTTCAGGTTCCTGTCATCTCTGTTATCCAGTAACTGAGGCATTGTCATCTCATCAGCAATGTCGATCCCTCTTTTTCTAACAACATTATAATTGTCACTTTCCTGACAGACATCTTAGGAGATTCACATACTTGCCAAATTTTAGACAGAACTACTTTAAAACCTGAGTGTCGGAAAGAAGACTCATTCTAAAATAGAGAATTGGACAAAATGCCCTTCATATGTCTTAATAACAGCTGTTTGGTATTGTGTGTCTTGAGAAAACCATGGAGCCTGGTAGAGGGAGGAGCCAAAAATGCTAAAAGCAGACTTGTTTCTTTGGATCAGGAAGGCTCTCCTGTTACGGCTTCAACAGCCAGGCAGGCATTTTAAATCGAAACTGAGGCATATGACCTAGATTACTTCAACTAATATTTACTTGACACAATTTGAACATGTCTTACTCATGTTCTCACATAGCAGTAAATCCATTCAACAACCACATATTTCTAGTATTTTATTTATTGTCCGTATGAGTCTGGGTCCAACAGACATGGACATGCTCAAAGAAGAAAATTAGTAACTATTTAATCAAAAGATAAATTATGCAAGTAGGGCTAGATTTAAGAAAACCCACATGAGATAGCAAAGGAATCCAGCTCATTTAACCCAATAGGCCTGAAAATTACTAGCACCCCACAAGACCTAGACCTGCAGGAGATGCATCCTAGAGAAAACAGCAGCAGCAGCAGTCCTCAGCCTGGCACAGAGAAAAACAATTACTTTCCTGCTGGTGCCTCCTATTCACTGAACTCAACTGAAAATCAGAAGTTATTGATTGATTGATTTCATAAATATCGGTCTCCAGAGGCACAGATTACGGTGGAGGAATATGGAGAGTAGAATGAATAGGTAAGTGAAGAACCCCAGCACAACCTCATCTCACAAAGGAGGTGTATTAGTCCATTCTCACACTGTTATAAAGAAATACCCGAGACTGGGTAATTTATAAAGAAAAGAGGATTATTTGGCTCACGTTTCCACAGGCTGTACAGGACGCATGGCTTCTGGGGAGGCCTCAGGAAGCTTACAATTATGGCTGAAGGTGAAGGAGAAGCAGGCACATCTTACATGGCGAGAGCAGGAGGGAGAAAGAGAGGGTGGAGATGCTATGCGCTTTTAAACAACCAGATCTCATAACTGACTCACTCACTATCAGGAGAACAGCACCAAGGGGATTGTGCTAACCCATTCATGAGAACTCCGTTCCACGATCCAATTACCTCTCACCAGACCTCACCTCCAACATTAGAGATTACAATTTGACAGGAGATTTGGTGGGGACACAGATCAAAACCATATTAGGAGACGAATGAATTCTCAGAGTGTAAATAAGTTGCCTAGCATGAAAGGATATGTAATTGCAGAGCTAGGATTGAATCCATGATCATCCAACATCAAGCTCTGTGTTCTTGCTCTTATCCCACTTCCTGTTGAAAAGAAATTTATTCACTACACCTTTCCTTCTTGGTAACACAGAATTTTATTTCAGCTAAACTCAAAAGAGTTCAAAAGCCAATCTCAGAGTGATAACTGCTTGTTTTAGCTCTACAACATAAGGTTGCTCTCTTTCTCCTTCAACCCATCAATTGTTTTTCAGAGAACTTCAAATACACATACACATCCATACACTCATACTAAAGTACCCATGAAAAAATATTTCTCATGCCTAATCCTTAATGTATTCTTGACGTGCATAGTTAAATTATTTAAAAATTAAATAGAATAAGTGTTGTAATAAAGTAATCAACTACATGGGAAAATGGGTCAAAATCCTCTTATAAAGTATTTTGCAATAAAATATTCTCCATTTAAGTATTCTCCCAGAGGACTGTTGTAAATTTTTTAAACTAGCATTCAACCATTCTTTTCTATTTGCAAACAAATAATTATAGAAATTTATATCATGAGTCATATTACTTAATACTGCAAAATAAAAATTTAAGACATTTTTCTTATTGGAGATTGGATCTTGATGTTTGATATAATTCTAAATACTGAATTGTACCTTACTTTTTATAGGATAATTTTGCAGCAATATATTCCATGGAAAGAGCCAATAGAAACTTTTCAAAAACACAGAGAGTTTTTATACCTGGGTAGCCTTCCAAAAATAAAAATATAGAAGTGCTGCTTTGCAAAGTGCCATCCGTAGCTTTTGTTTGTACAATGAGAGTTTGAAGATAAGCAAATGCTTGAATTTGATGCTGGAGCCTTAGGTCAATCCTCAAGATGAGGATAAAATGCAGAGCAGCAGTCTCCTGGCACATAGGTTGCCAAGAGTTCAGTAGCCTTCAGCCCTGGGATAACAGTAAGGTTAATAGTCACTGGCAAATCAACCACTTTAGCAGCACTAGAGAACTTATTAGGATGAGTTTTTATTGTTTCAGGTTGGACTTGAGTTGTCAAGTGGGATATTTTGGTACTATCAAAACTGTGCTGATATGGCACTGTTGTTCTACTAATCTCCATCTAGAAGCAGTTGAACCCTTTGATTCATGGCAGGAGAAATGTCACAATGACAATAAACTTTGGGCATTATCATTGAGTATCTAATCAATAAATGCATTTCTAAATTATTGACTATCTTTGATGTTTCTGACTCAATATAGCCTTCCAATAACATTTTCTGTGTCTTAGAAACCCATAGACCGTTTAACTATATACCCCAAATACTATATGAAGTATCTATGTGTCTTGAATATAAAACACACAAGACAAAGAGTGTCCTTGCACATAAGAATTATTTAGCTTTCCTGCCCCTTTCTAACCAAACATGGCCATAAGAAGGCAGCAGAGATAGGTAATATGAAGTTGTTTAACTTACAAATTTCTCTCATGAATATTAATCACGAGTTCTTGGAATTAGAATTTCTTGATTCTCAGTGTTAATAGTGAAGCTTCTAGAAGAGTCTCCATTCTAAAGAAGTGAAAAAAGAAAGCTAGATAGCAATCAGCTTCATTGTTTTAAAGGAGTTCATGAATAATATTGCATAAGGTCTCCTGGTAGGAAACCTTAAGTCTTAAGTGGTAGATGCCATTTCCCACCTTATGAATGGAGGAAACTCGTATGTCCAGTTATCCTCATTGTATTGACCTAATTAGCCCACCTGTTGGAATTCTCAGGCATCTAGAGAAATGAAAAAGTTTCATTACTTGAAGGAAATAATTCAGATTTCAAGATGCAATAAGTAGCAAGCCCATGTAAATACTTGTTCTCATAGTTCCAGGTTGTGAATATAAATTTTTCTCTTAAACTGAGTTTGGCCCATCAATGCATTGAGACCACTCTAGCAATGTTATATGCACTTACAGCACTAAGCTCCTGAATGAAAGAATTAATAGCTGTGCCTCAAATCACAAGAAGTTTGTGGAAAAAAGTCATAATTATGGGCACTAGTTTGCCTGGAACAGTCCCACATTAAACTTCTTTTTTCAGAGTAATGATTAATAATGCCCTCTTTCATTCTTAAGAGTTCAGTTTGGATGATAAATTACAAGGCCACCGTAATTATAAGCTGACTTGGAGATGTCTTTTTCGTTTTGTATTATATTTTTAAAAAGGAACTGAATTTTAGAAAGTTGGATTTGTTGCAGTTTTAGATTTCATTATGTGCAATAGTATTCCATATGCCCATCCATTATATGTGTATACTATGCATAAACTTTAAAAAATTAGTATAAGAATTTTAGATGTGCTCTCATTATTTTCATAATGATATGATACATTTGACATTTCTTAAGCTTTTTGTTTGAAATCAGTCATGCCCAGAATCTAAACAATAGCAATAAAATGAAAAGAAAACATAAAATACAATAAACTATCTGCATTTTTCCTACTGTTTACAGGACACGTATTCTTGATGTTGGCAGGTTTTTAAAGTATGTTCTCTTAGCCAAAAACATAATGTAGTTTCTCAAGTAATGTATCATTTATTTTAACATTAATTTTAGAATTACAAACCTGCTCTTTACTGCTACTGGCTAAAAATTTAATTGCCTGAAAGGATTTAATTTAAAACATGAGCTAGATTTTTTTTTTTTCTTTAAGAATGTCATGTAAACACATTTTTAGTCCTCTAGAGCTAATAAGTACGTGTGTGTGTATATCTGTATGTGTGTAATATGACATTTAAAAAGTGACTTCTGATTATTGTAAAAGCCAAGAAATACATTTTCAAATACAGTAATTTTATCATAAATGCTAGCTGAATCTTCTTTTACTGGATTTAGAGCAAAGTCGTTTTAATAAACATGGCTTTTTAAAAATTCAAATGATAAGATCAAGACTTTTATGAATGTTGTTTTAAAAACCGAGCTGATTTTGTTCAAAATTATTTTAAAGAATTTGAATTTTCCACTTTTAATCATAACCTTAAATCTCTTTTTTTTTTAAACAAATAGCATAAAGTGACTTTGGAATGTTACTTTCATAGAATAAAATAAGTTAATGAAATCAAAGACCATCAAAGAAATTAGTAAGTAGCCAGCAGGAGAATGTTTTAGAAATACAAAAGAAAAATATGTATTGAACATGTGAAGTAAAATCAGAGCTGGAGAATTTGAAAAAGCAATTAGTAAGCCTTGATTATTCATAATATGCACATAACTTATTATTTAAAGACAAGATAACTTGTGTTCTCTCCTTTAGAGCCTTGCTAAAATTATGTAAAAGAAAAGTACCTGACATCTTGCTGCATCTTGTTTATTTAATTGATAGGGGTTATACACACACACATAGATACACACATACAGACATGAATATATACTCACATATATACAAACTTTCCCAATTACAATAGAGTTCTATGCAGAAAGACTGCAGTAAATTATAATTTCCAACAACTTAAATTAATTATGTGTTATTTCAAGTAAATGATCTTTGTGTTACAAACTTATTAAAGCTAAAATGGGCTTATCTAATTTATTAATTATAGAAAATAATGGATTAACTTTTGTTACCCATATCTTTAACTTGTAAGAGACTGTACCCGGCATTATGTCATGCTAATTTTTGCACTCCAGTAGACTCTTCTTGCTGACTCAGATTTTACCAGAAATATATTGAATACATTTGCAGTTCATCAGTTACAGTGCACTTTGGCTCACTGGTCAAATGGAGTGTTTGGCAAAACACAAGGAAGCTGAAGAATGCATGCAACTCATAGTGCATGATAAGCATAAAAATCATTGCTCAATGTAAATATAAAATAATTCAGTAAACATGCCAAGTAAGGTCTACATTTATAGATTCTGGTGGAGCTTGGATGATACAGAAAAATAATCCTTAAAATTTTTTGATGTTTGATTTTTCATTTAAATGGAGACTGTAAATCTAGAATGTAAATTGAACCCATGATAACATAAACTTCTATAAGCAATTGAATTTACCATCAATAACAATATATTAAATACATTTCCACAAAGCCTCTACATATCTTTTTGACTCCCCTGAGTCATGTAGGGATGGCTTTGTGAATTATTTTTAAAGGACTTGATAAAGTGTCCACATAAATACAACACCTGCTGGATATCAGATAATACTAAGATAATGTAAAGTTTTTAGACTTAATAATTAAAATTAAATTATATATAAGAGTCATGTTAAAACATACATACTTAAATAAAAATGAATAAAACATAAAGTTTCTTCTCCCTTGGCTTTGTCTCAAACTAATCCAGGAGGAGGGAGAAGTAGTAGATGGGAATGAAGATAAAATGAGATTAGCCCTGAGTTAAACCAGTTAAAGTTGTATAATGGATTTATTAAGTTTTGTTGGCCTATTCTCTAATGTGTTTGTGAATTTTTTTATAATGAAGAGGTTTCCACAATAAAGACATATATTATCTCATCTATATCCATGAAAAAACAAGTCATATCAAAGGCAGGAGGGAAAGGTTGTACGATGCACACTTATCACACATGGTGTTTTTTGGTTTTCAGGATATAACAAACACTTTCAATATAGATTAGGTGTGTGAGTAACTTTAAGTTGTTGTCACCAGCAGTCTTCAATAACCTGCAAAACATGCTCCATATTCCTTTAAAACCTTCAACCTTCTTTTTATGTCTTCTCTTACCTTTTCATTCATATGTCTTCATAAAGGCTTTTGAGTGCCACAGCGTTAACTAAAAACACATGACTCCCCTTATCATACATGAGGTTCTTTCCATTTTTCTCTCTTCCAGTTTCTTCCTCTGTTTCTCCTTCCATTTCCTGAATCTAATTTTTTTCTTATAAATTAAAATTGATTAAAGTACAATCAGATACATTCAGTTTATCCCAGGTGATAGGAGTTTAATATAAAAAACAAACAAGAAAAATATCCATAAGATTCTTATCATTTCTGTAATTAAGCATGGTGAAAAAATAAAATGTAATTTATTGCTACTCAGAATGCAATTGTAGCTTCATTTGTTTGCTTCATTTTATTTATATTAATTCCCCCAAAGCAGGTGAACAGCAAACCAAGAAAAGTGGTAAAATGCTTGTTAGAAGATTTTTTTTTTTAATGAACAAGACTTGAAAATTGTATGTGGTGATAGACATAGCAAACCTTCAAATAGTCTTATAAACACTTCTAAACAGAAAAAGACACTCAAACACATGCCCCATTGTTTCATATATTTTAAACACATCCTTTCATTCTTGTATTGAACAGAAAAATTCATGAAATAAGTGCAAATGGTCAAACATTCCTGGGTCAGAGAAAAATTGGGAAGGCAACTTCTCAAAGGACTAATATTATAAAGACTTTTCCACAATCTGAAATCACCACCTAAGGAAACACCTTCCTCAACAGACTGGAATTCTGAAAATGGTAGCATGAATAAGTAAAGCAATATCCCTCTGAATAAAACAATTATAAAATTGCATATAACTGCCAAAAAGCAGCCAGGTTAGCGTCCTTGAATTGGATCAAAGTCAGATAAATCGAGAAGCATTTACTTTTTTTTTTTTTTTCAAAAAAAGGCTACAGCTTTGGGGAAAATATTGAGAGTTCGCCTTTCTCCCATGTACCTCCTTGGCATGGTCAGCCAAAATTACAGCTCTCCTAGACTGGAGTCAGTGGTAGGGAGATGGGAGTGTGGCCAACTAAAAGTGGTGATCTTGGCTCAGAATCAACAGAGAAAATCAGAAGTTTTGTTAGCTCAAGATTGTATTCCAGTTCATGAGGCAAAACACAGCAACCAAAAATTTAACAGGTAGACTGCAAAGTTAGAAAGATGTAAAGGTCTGAAATAAATTCTCCTCATATGCTTAGATTACTATTGAAATTCGCATGCATGAAAAAAATATGAGAATGTATTGTGAAAAAAATGTTAAAAAGATAAAACTGAATACTGGCTACAATGACAAATTTTTTTTTTCAGTGGGTCCACAACTTGATCAATACTGGTTGAAAACCTCATGGGTTTGAAGTATATGAATAAGACCACTGCCAAAATCTTCAGGTGATTATAAGGTTATTCAATTTACATAAAATTCATAGAAAATACAAAACTAGCACTTTGGGAGGCTGAGGTGGACGGATCACGAGGTCAGGAGATCGAGACCATCCTGGCTAACACAGTGAAGTCCCATCTCTACTAAAAATACAAAATTAGCTGGGCGTGGTGGCACGTAATAAGCCAAGATCGTGCCACTGCTGCACTCAAGCTGGCGATAGAGCAAGACTCAAAAAAAAAAAAAGAAAAAAAAGAAAGAAAATTAAGAAAACCTATAGAGACCAGATAATTCTTTCAAGATGCCAGGGTTGAGAAGGAGATTGACTGCAAAGGAGCACGAGGACACTTTCTAGAAGAAAGTTGGAAGAGCAACATGAATAAATTTCCCATTTCCTACTGGGTATTTCCTGGTATCTTGTATCTAAAGCATATTTGTTTCAAGAGAATGCGCTAGACATTTTTCCTTTGCCCCTTCCAAACCACTGTCACTCTTTTCCACCTTGCTTTAATCCTAGTCCGCTATGCATTGTGACAGTGGGCCTCATTTCAATTTAGCTTCTGTTTTGCTTAGCAGATGGGAATTACCTGCAGGGATCATAGGGTGGGAGGACAGTGTCAGGTTGCTAAGGATTGACTGTGCCCCTTGGAGGCCATAGCTTATTCCTCATATAACTGCCCTATTTAGGTTTGGGTCCCCACAAATCGTACTTTGCTCTGTCCCTTCATATCTAAACATAGTAATCACCACTCCCTGCACTGTGACTGGCTGCTAGGGGTAGCACTATTAGTTATTGGTTTCTTTGGATCATTTCCAAAAATGTGTCTATAGTCCTCTTATTACTCTTCTTAAGTTGTGTTAAATATGTCGTAGACTTGCTGCAGAAATCTTGAATATTATTGATAGTTATATCTTTTTTTTTTTGAGACGAAGTTTCACTCTTGTCTCCCAGGCTGGAGTACAGTGGCACAATCTCGGCTGAATGCAACCTCTGCCTCCTGAGTTCAAGTGATTCTCCTGCCTCAGCCTCCGAAGTAGTTGGGATTACAGGGACGCACCACCACGCCTGGATAATTTGTGTATTTTTAGTAGAGACGAGGTTTCACCATATTGGTCAGGTTGGTCTGGAACTCCTGACCTCATGTGATCTGCCGGCCTCCACATCCCAAAGTGCTGGGATTACAGGTGTGAGCCACCGCCCCCGGCCAATAGTTACATTATATCTAAACAGCTATTATAAATTCCTACTTAGTCCCCTTGCAACCAACCTCTCAACTCTCTCAATAATTATGCATATTGTCGCCAGACTAATGACTGTGCCACTTTCCTGTTATTTTTGTTTGTTTTTAAACTTATATATTGAAACTTTCAAAACAATTACTGAGTTTTTTTTTTTTTTTTTGTCTCTATGATAATATACCAAAATACTTTCCAATTCCCCTTTTCATTCCTATTCAATATCAGTCCTCAACTGCTAGCCATACTGGCATAACAATTGCTCCAAAATTTTCAATTCAATTATTTAACTCTGTTTGACTTAAGTCATCCCACATTTCCTGAGCACTACTAAGTTCCAAAAGTACCTCTTGTGCTCTACGTGAAGACGAGATAGGGGTTTAAGAGGTTAAACATATACAATATGGTAGAAGACTAAGTTTAAAAGGGTACCACAGGTCATTAAATAAACTTCTGGAGAATACATAAATACATATTTTAAAGGTTGACTTTATTCAATAAAGATAATCCAAGAGCAAGGGGAATAGACTCTGAAAAGCTTCTTGGGGAACCTAACAAAAAACATGTAAAAAGGTGTAAATGTATTTCTTACCAGTGTATTGGTCTCATGCCCCCAGTATACTTTGTAGTCAAATTTGTGTTTTCTTCAAATTGCCCTCTGGCAATAATAATTTAAAAAATGAATAGCCACACTAGTTCACTAGTATCATTCATCCATCCATCCATCCATCCATCCATCCATCCATCCATCCATCCAGGACAAGACTCTATCCCCAACACTAACACTAAGGTTATTAAACATTTTCAGGTTGAAAAAGTCAAAAATATGCTTGGATGAACTTAAGTCAGGAACCTTACAATGATACCTGTAAAGAGCTACACCCCCCTCTTGCTGTTGCAGGACTTTTCCTTAGTTCAGCTAAAGATAGGTTTCTTGTCCCATGGCCATGAAAACGCAGGCTTGCAGACAATTTGAATGGTAAGACAAGGTTTTGTTGGGTGAAAAGGAAGAAAAGGGAGAAACAGGGACTCTCTGCAAGGCCAGAATCCCTGCTAGAATTCCAGCCTCACAACTTGAATCCCAGGTTCCGTAGGGATAGAAGAGAGCCCAGGCTCCTCCCTGCTGTGAACAATGCAAACTTCTGTGGCTCCACCCCAGTGCTTATTCCCAGTGCGCAGGCCAGGTGGAGTTTTGCCAGGTACCCCCTCCCACCTGGCCGTCTCACTGCCATCAAGAATCTCTATACTTACCATGGGGAATGATCTCTACACTTTCATAATTTTTTCAGTTCAAGCTTAAAAACAAGCAACAAAAATTAGCATCAGTATTTTCTGGGTTGTCTGGCTTACTACTATGTTAATAGACAATTAGTGTGTAACAGACAATAATGCCATAATAACTCAGTGGCATTCAAAACTAAGCATATAATTCTTATATGTCTGTGGATAGGCTAAAGCAAATTTTTTCCACCTGTGTTAACTCTGGGTTCCAAGGTGAAGGAGCAGCTACTGATCAATACAATGCAAAAACATAAGAGAGAAAGTACAATCTTAAAAGCAGCTTTTAAAATCCTGCTTATGCCATCTCTGCTAACATCCCTTTGTCCAAAACTAGTTACATGGTCAAGTTGAAAATCAAGGGTCATGGATGTGCCTTAAACCTCAGTGAAAGTGACTGAACATTTACAAACATGGCATGGTGAGGGAATAATTATTACTGCCAATTAGTCTATCATAGCACAATGATGGTGATGGAAACATGTTATTTATTTTTTATTTTTTTTGTCAAATGAATGTGTTCCAACAAATTGACAATTCAATGATAACAAGGTTTCAGTATGAAAGGTTTTGTAGATGGAGTGGATAAGAGTGGTATGACTCATGAGTCATGAGGTGGTACACTCTACTGAAAGTTGTCAGACACAAAAGGATCTGTTCCAAAGAAAGGAGTTCATTATTATCAGTCTAACATGATTCTATCCCTGTAATTACATACTCAAAACAATTAGTACTACACAACTGATCAGGAATAAATGCATAATGAGAAATAATAGTGTTCTTTCAGAATCTAACAATAAATACAATGGACAGCTATTTAATACAGATATGAACAACACTGGAATGGTAAATTGTTGTCAAATACAACGTGAGAACATTATAGGGTTATTCAATGAAGCCTCATTAAAATTGCCGTTTAAGCATTCTACACTCTCATTTTACTAAAGTTGGGGGTCAGATTTTTCTACTAAAGTACTGTTAAAATTATTAATGTATCCTATACATATTTGTTTAAAGTATTGTTCTTTGCATTTGTGTTGTTGGACTCAAATTCATAAACAGATAAATATGGAGCCAGACGTCAGTCTAAATCTTTCTCTTAAACCTAACATTGGTGACTTAGGTTCAATATCAGATCATCACAAGTAATATTCATTAGGTAAACTTTGTATCTTCCCAGTTACTGACAGTATAAGTTATCAATCCATGTCACACTTTGCCATTTTTCCATCCTCTCCAATTTCTTTATCATTTTTTCAGCCTCTGCTCACATGTAGTCCAGTACCTGAATTCACATACTTTATGTTTTATTTATATGACTGCACACCAAGTATAGGCATCAATTTCTGAATTAATTACACAGTGCCATGGACATACTACATAATTACCCATCCCGAAATATGGAGGCATAAAACAATACACAATGATTTAGCTTCTGATTCTACAAGTCTATGTTTTAGCTAAGGGTAACTTTGGATTTGATTTTAGCTTTCATTTAGGAGTTGGCTACTGGATGCTGGGAACTCAAACACTTGCAAATCAACTGTCTTTTGGCCAAAGCAATTTAGTTCAGTTTCATGTTTCTCTATTGCTACCCACAAGGTTAGAATAGATGGGTTCTTTTCATAGGGCGGAGGTGCAAAAGGGAATATATGAGTCCTCTTGAGGCCTACATTCAGGACTATCATTGTGCCACTTTTGCCTTATTCCACTGCCAGAAAAAGTCACACAGACAGGTATCTTTAATTAAGAGGAGCAAAAACGTCACACAGCAAAGAGTGTGAATGGAGGTTGGCTTAGAAACTCAGAACAGTTAACATCATCAGTCTTTCCTAGTTTTTATTTAATCAATTTTGTTTTAAAAATAACATTATATAAGCATAAGAAATTGTAAAGTGTTTTTTTCAATAATCACATAATTTTGAAACAAATAATATAAATTATTCAATGAAGTATCTGTTAATCTTGGGAGATTTCTCGGTCATTTCACTTATTTTTAACCTATACTGGTTAATATGAACTAATAGTTCACATACTATTTATGTTTGAGAATCTCTGTCTTTTGATTAGAGGTTGTTTTCAATACACATTGGGAATTAGGGCAAATGTAAACTCAGGCTATTCAGTTTAGATCACAGGTAAAAAATGCCACAGTAGAATTAATAGATGAATAGGAAATCAAGTTAAGATGAAGGAAAACAGAGTGGTTGAGAGCATGGCTGCCAGATTTAGTAAGCCTGACTCCACTATCTTCTACCTCTGTGACCTTTAACAAAATATTAGACTTCTGTTTTCTAATCAATGGAGAGTACAGAGATAAAAACAGTACTTACCTTATCTGGTTGTGGTGAGAATTCAATGAAAACACACACACACACACACACACACACACACACGAGTTTAGAAAAATGCCTAGCACATACTAGGCACTATGTAAGTGTAAGTTCCACCTATTATCATGGTAAATAGTCAGCTCATGTGATTTTTTTTTTTTTTTTTTTTTTTTTTGTCTTGCTTCTGCTTGGTTATTAGTAGCGTATCTCTCTGGGCATCTTACTTTCCAGAAGTACTCTGAAGAGAGGAATTGGGAGTAATGATTTTTGATAGCGGTGGGACATTTTGTAAAGCATGGAGATACGTATGAAATGCTTAGGTCTGTTTATTTTATAACCTAGGAAATTGTACTTCTTTTATTTGACATTGTATTTTTTCCAAATTAGTCTTATTATTAATAAAAATAGACGCACGCAATGAGTGTACATGTTTTCTTGTACGTACATATACTTTTTGACCCTAAATATGTGAAATGAAATTATATTGGGTTAATAGGCTTCGAGTGTATACAAATATAACACTTTATATAAATTATTCAGCAAAAAAGTAAATAAATGTTACCAATCTGATGGATAAAATGTAACATAATATACCTGACTACTACCAAGATTCATCATGTAATAAAATATTTATTGTACATTTATATTTCCATTTTTTATATAAAAAAAACTTTTCCATTTTTTTATTTGTTGTCATCTCTCTCTTTCTCTCTCTCTCTCTCTCTCACTCCTTTGCTCTCTTTAAATGGGGTGTGGTCAGTTGCTAAGCTACATTTTCAGAAGAAGAAAACTTGCTTATTGCAGGAAGATTTTTAATTTCTCTTTATCTTGAAACCTCCAAAGCCTATAACAGTAAAATAAGATAAGCAAGAATATATGTTGTACAAGTTACAACTACAGCATTTAGTATTATGCCAGTTTGCATAATGTTTTAATAAGGTTTTGCTCTAGTCACTTATGCATAATGACATCTTAATTCTAATGTACATGATTAAAGCAGTGTCCTAAAGGCCCTTTAGTGTATTACAAAACTTTTGTGATGCTGTTGTGAGCTGTTTTATAAACTTTATTACTCCAGTATTTTTTTTTTAGATTATTACTCATCATTTTTTTTCTTTTACATTTTCTTTCTTTAAAATGTTCATATTTGGCTGGGCATGGTGGCTCATTCCTATAATCCTAGCACTTTGGGAGGCTGAGGCAGGAGGATTGTTTGAGCTCTTGGAGTTCAAGACCAGCCTGGGTAACATAACAAGACCCTAGTACTATGGGAGGAGGAGGAGGAGGAGGAGGAGGAGGAGGAGAAGGAAAAGGAGAAGGAGAAGGAGAAGGAGAAGGAGAAGGAGAAGGAGAAGGAGAAGAAGAAGAAAGAAGAAGAAGAAGAAGAAGAAGAAGAAGAAGAAGAAGAAGAAGAAGAAGAAGAAGAAGAAGAAGAAGAAGAAGACGACGAAGACCTTCATATCAACAGTTTTTGGGTTTTTTTTTTTTAATTTTTGAGACAGAGTCTCACTCTGTCACCAGGCTGGAGTGCAGTGGTGTGATCTCGGCTCACTGCAACCTCTGCCTCCCAGGTTCAAGTGATTCTCCTGCCTCAGCCTCCCAAGTAGGTGGGACTACAGGCACCTGCCACCACACCCAGTTAATTTTTGTATTTTTAGTAGAGATGGGGTTTCACCTTGTTGACCAGGATCGTTGGGATCTCTTGACCTTGTGATCTGCTTGCCTTGGGCTCCCAAAGTGCTGGGATTAGAGGCGTTACAGGTGTGCGCCACTGTGCCTGACCAGAGATTTTGGCTTCTCTCTTTATTATCACAATACTATGATCTTAACATAAGAAGAAAATGCATGGGAATTATTTTTGTAGCATGCGTAGGTTGTATTTTCTAATTTATAAATACCAACAAAGTCATTGATACATGCTTTGGGTGGTCTATATCATTTTATATTCTTACTAAAAAGGTAAATTGTGACCACAATAATATACCAGTACGTATGTACCAGAATGGCTAAAATTAAAAGGACTACCAGTGTCAAGTGTTGGCAAGTTTGGGAAATAACCGAATGTCTGTTTCATTGCTTGTGGTACTGTCAATTGATACAACCTCTTCAGAAAAATATGGGACTATAACTATTAAATGTAAATATTCCCTGTGATCTGGAAATTCCATTCAAGGATATTTAACCAACAAAATACCTGCATATGTCCACTAAAAATCATAAATAAAAACATTTATTGCAATTTATTCACAGTATCACCAAGCTGAATACAAGCTGTGTTTTGTATTGATGTGTAACAAATTACCACAGGTTTGTGGCTTAAAACAACACTTGTTTGTTATCTCGCAATTTCTGTCTGTCAAAAGAGTGGCACTACTTAACTAGGTCCTCTGCTTATGTTATGGAAAAGCAGCAGTTAGGGTGTTGGCTTGGCTAAGTTTTCACCTAAGCGTCAGGATTCTCTTCAGCACTCACTTGGTTCTTGATAACATTCAGTTTCTTGAAATTATTAACATGAGAGCTTATTTTTTCCTGCTCAGCTCACGCGGCCACTCAAAGTTTCTAGTGACTGCGTGCAGTTCTTTGTCATGTGGTCTTCCCAATACAGTGGTGTTGCAGGGCTATTTACTCTCAGAAACAGTCTGTAGTCTGCTTTCTTTCAAAATTTATCTGTTGAAACCATAATGATCAATGTGATGGTGTTTGGAAATGGGCCCTTCAGAGGTATTTGCGTCATAAAAGTGCATCCCTTAAGATGAGGTTATTTCCTCATTAAAAAAAGAGACAGGTAGAAGCTTGTTCCGCTCCCTCTGCTCTCCTCTATATGAGAATACAATGAGAAGATGCCCATTTGCAAACCAGGAAGAGAGTCTTCACCAGACACTGTAGCTACTGGCATTTTGATCTTGAATTTCCCAGCCTCCAGAACTCAGAGAAATAAATGTTTCCTGTTTAAGCCACCCAGTCTATGGTAATTTGTTATAGTAGCCTGGTATGATTTGACTCTGTGTCCCTACCCAAATCTCATCTTAAATTATAATCCCCATAATTTCCACATGTTGAGGGAGGGAACCAGTGGGAGGTGGTTGGATCATGGGGGCAGTTTTCCCAATGCTGTTCTCATGATAGTAAGTGAGTTCTCATGAGATCTGATGATTTTATAAGTGTTAGACTGTTCCTTCTTCACACACATTGTCTCTCTCCTGCAGTCATGTAAGACGTACCTGCTTCCCCTTCTGCCATGATTGTAAGTTTCCTGGGGATTCCCCAGCCATGTAGGATTGTGAGTTCATTAAGCCTCTTTTCTTTATAAATAACCCAGTCTTGGATATGTTTGATAGCAGTGTCAAAATGCACTACTACAGAACCTGAACTGGCTATGATGAGTGACTTAGTTTATAAAGCCAGAAAACAGAATTTGCCAGCAAAATGGAGTAATATAGCATAATCAAGAAAACCATATCTGATTATCTTTACCATATTCTCTTGGTTAAAAGTAAATATGGGATAATTGATCTCATTATCATTATGTAATGCCTTTCTTTATTCTTGGTAATTTTCATTAGTCTGAATCCTTCTTTGTCTAGAATTAACATAACTACTCCAGGTTTCTTGTAATTAGTGTTAGCATGTTACATCTTTTTTCACCCCTTCATTTAAAAAAAATGTGTAGGTACATAATAGGTGTATATATTTATGTGGATATATGAGATATTTTGATACAGGCATACAATAAATGGTAATCATACATATCGGGAAATGAGTATCTTATCACTTCAAACATTTACTTTTCATTGTGTTACCAACAATCCAATTATACTCTAATTATTTTTAAATGTACAATAAATTATTGTTGACTGTAGTCACCCTGTTGTGTTTTCAAATCCTAAATCTTATTTATTCTATCTAGCTTTATTGTCTGTACCCATTAACTATTCCCACCCCATCCCCCAATTACCCTTGCCATCTTCTGGCATCCATCATTCTACTTTCTATCTTGATGAGATTAAATTGTTTTAATTTTTAGTTCCCCAAAATAATTGTGAACATGTGAAGTTTTTCTTTCTGTGCCTGGCTTATTTCACTTAACATAGTGTTCTCAATTTTCAATGATGGTGTTGCAAAATGACATGATCTCATTATTTTTTATGGCTGAATAGTACTCCATTGTGTATGTGTACCACATTTTCTTTATCTATTTGTTGACAAACACAGGTTGCTTCCAAATCTTGGCTATTGTGAATAGTGCTGCAATACACATGAGAGGGCAGATAGATCATTGATACACTGACACCTAGCAGTGGCATTGCTGGAGCATGTGATATGTCTACTTTTAGTACTTCAAGGAACGTTCCAACTGTTCCCCATAGTGGTCACACTAATTTACACTCTCTCTAACAGTGTATGAGGGTTCCCATTTTTCCACATTCTGGCAGTATTTGTTTTTTCCTGTCTTTTGGATAAAAGCCATTTAAACTGGGTGAAATAATGTCATTGACATTTTGATTTTCATTTCTCTAATGACCAATGATGTTGAGAAATTTTCATACACCTGTTTGCCATTTGATTGTCTTCTTGAAATATATTTACTCAGATATTTTTCCCATTTTAATTAGATTATTAGATTTTATTCCTATAGAGTTGAGCTCCTTATATATTCCAATTATTAATCCCTTTTCAGATAGGTAATTTGCAAAGATCTTCTCCCATTCCGTGGGTTGTTTCTTCCCTTTTTGATTGTTTCTTTTGTTGTGCAAAATCCTTTTAACTTGATGTAATCTGATTTGTCCATTTTTTTCTTTGGCTGCCTGTGTTTATAAGGTATACTCAAGAAATCATTTCCCAGACCAATGCCCTCAAGAGTTTTCCCAATATTTTCTTTTAATAGTTTCATAGTTTCAGTTCTTAGATTTGTCTTTAATCCATTTTGATTTGATTTTTGTATATGATGAGACATAGCTTTCTAGTTTCATTCTTCTGCATATGGATATACAGTTTTCCCAGCACCATTTATTGAAGCAATTGTCCTTTCCCCAATATCTATTCTTGGCAAGTTGGTCAAAAATGAGTTCACTGTAGATGTGTAGATTTCTTTCTGGGATTTCTATTCTGTTTCATTGGTCTATGTGTCTGTTTTTACACTAGCACCCTACTGTTTTGGTTACTACATTTCTGTAGTATAATTGCAAGTGAGGTAATGTGATTCTTCCAGTTTTGTTCTTTTGCTTCCCTCTTCACTTTTAATCCATTTGTGTCTTTATATTTAAAGTAGGATTCTTATCAACAACATATAGTTCTGTCTTGTTCTCACCTACTCTGACAGTCTGTTTTTTAATATTATATTTAGATATACACATTTAAAGTAACTATTGATGTAGCTGGATTAATATCTACCATGTATGTAATTATTTTCTTTGTATTATTTTTGTCCTTTCTTTATATTTCAGTTTTCATTATTTTTTAATCTTTCTTTGGTTTTAACTGGACATTGCATATAATATTATCTTCTCTTCTCTCTTATCAATTATTTTTAATTAATTTATCTGAGTGTTTGCCATAAAGTTTGGAATAATAATTTAGATATTAATCCAAGTTCTCTTTAAAATAATACAATACATTTTCACAGGTGAGACAAGAACAATACATTTCTTCCCCAATGTTCTTTTCTTTATGTAGTTTCAAGTTTCTGACCCATATTATTTTCATTCTCTTTGAATATCTTATTTTAATATTTCTTATAAGGAAGGTATTCTTCACTTTTGTTTATCTAGGCACTTTTTATTTCTCCTTCATTTTTGAAGACTAATTTCACTGGATAGAAAATTATATGTTGGTACTTTTTTTCCTTTTACTCTTTAAATATTCCACTTCATTCTGTCCTAGCTTACATAGTTTCTGAAAAGAAGTATAATATAATTCTTACATTTGTACATCTTGAGGTACATGTCTAATATAGATGTGGATGTACCTATCAACAGGACATCAAAATGTGTGCAACAAAATTGATAGAACTATAAGGATAAATAGAAATCAATTATATATCATCAAACGATAGCAGAGTGCACATTCTTCTCAGGCTCACATGGAACATTCACCAAGATAGAGACCACATTCTGGGCCATAAAAACACCTTAGTAAATTTAAAAGAATGAACATTATATAAAGTATACTAGTCAGAAAACAATGGACTTATGTTAGAATTCAAACAAAGAAATACAGCTGGAAATTCACAAATTATTTGGAGATTAGCCAAGTTACTTCTAAGTAACACATGAATCAAAGAAGTCTTAAAAGAAATTAAAAATATTTTAAATAAATAAAAATAAAATACAACATATGAAATTTTGTGAGATGAATTGAAAGCGGTAATTACTTGGAATTTTATAATATTGCATGCACATATTAATAAAGTGAAAAGATCAAAAATCTATAATGAAGATTCTGTTCTATGGAACTATAAAAAGATTAACAAAATCGAAGAATGAAGGTAGAAAGAAATAATAAAATACAGAGCAGAAATTGATGCAATTTAAAACCGGAAAGAAACTGAGAAAATTAGCAAAACCAAAAAAAAGAAAAAAAACCCAAAAAACCTGTTTTTGAAAAAAATAGTAAAATTGTTAAAACCTTACACAGCTATCCAAGAAAAAAGAAAGGGTATTATTAGTGACCCTAGGACATTAAAAAGAATAAGAAAAGAAAATTATGAACAATTCTATGCCCACAAATTTGATAACTTTGATAAAATAAAACAATTACTTGAAAGACACAGTCTATCAAAACTCACATGGATAATGTGAATAGGCCTGTATTTGTTAAAGAAATTGAAAAAATACTAATATCTTTTTAAAACAGAAATCACCATGCCCACATAGTCTCACTGGTTAATTCTACCAAACATTTAAGGATAAATGATACCAAGTATCTACCATCCATCCATTCCAGAAGTAGAAGTGGAAGGAACACTCCCTAACTTAGTTTTTTCAGGACAGCAGTACTCTAATACAAAAACCATGTTCATGGATAGGAAAATCTGATGTTTATAGGATGTCAGTTCTTCCCAAATTGATGTATGGATTAAATAAAATTCTAATAAAAGCTCCAGCAAGTTAGTTTGTTTATATTGACAAATTGATTCTAAATTTAATATGGAAAGGCAAAAACTCAGAAAAATCAACACAATGTTGAAGAAGAGGAATAAAGACAAAAGATAAACACTACCCAACTTCAAGTCTTGCTGTAAACTTAAACAGTAATTAAGACAATGTAGTATTGATGAAAGAATGGACACGTAAATTGATGGAACAAAATAGAGTCCCAAAATATTTCCACACAAATATAGTCAACTGTAAAGAGAAATAAACCCATAGAATTGTACAACACAGTGAACCCTAATGGAAAGTATGGACTTTATTTAATAATAACATATTGATATTGGTTCCTCAATTGCAACAAATTTATCACACAAATGAAAGACATTAATAATACACGAAACAGAGGGTGAGAGAAGAGGGATCTTTTTAGGAATTCTACATACTTTCTGCTTAATAGTTTTGTAAATATTGAATTGCTTTAAAAATAAAGTATGTTAAAATTAAAATTGAAAAAGCAAGTTAAAGGCTCTTCTTATACTCAAGTGGAGGAAGTACACAAAATAAAAAGGAAAAGAGTACTGATATACAATACAACACGGGTGAATTTCCGACAGAGTGTTGAGCAAACAGTCAAACAGAAAAAAAAGAGTGCCTACCACGTAATATTATGTATATGAACTTCAAATAGGCAAACTAATTTGTGTATGATTGAAATTAGAGTGGTTATATTTGTACCAGTTTACTGAGTAAATTCTGGCATTATGTAAAATGTTCTATTATTGTGTCTTGATGATAGTTCCATGGATATATATGCAGAATTTTATGGAGCTACATAGTAAAATGTGTAGATATATTGCATGTAAATTATGCCTCAATACAAATAAATAATATATAGAAAAAACTCAGTTACTTCCTTCAAACTGCACACAGTGTCATGAGATTTATTTATATGAGACTATACAAATAAGCAGCAACTTGATTATTGGCTAAGAGCACATCATCAGGCACCAAAAGTCTGAATTCAAATCCTGAATTTGAAACTTCCTAAACTTGGATAAGTACTTTAATGTGTGACTCACTGTCTTCTGTAAAATGGTGAAAATCATAGTACCTGCTTACCTAGTATTGATGTGAGGATGTAAATGAATACAAGTAAGGTATTTTGGGCATTGAGGGACGTATAATAAGCTCTCAATGTATGTTCATCAATTAGGAAACAGTAGGTATTCAATAAATATTTTGTACTTGTGACACCCATTCCTAAAAATTTAAAACTTAGTTTTCTTTAGGATATTTGGAGTTCACAACCTGGGCCACCAACACAGTCTTCTATGCAGTGTGATTTGAGAGGCCCATTGCATAAAATAGTTCCCTTCCCATGTTCCAGACTCTACTTCTCACTGATTAATCATTACTGATTTTTGGCAATACAAATGGATTTTTTCTATAGAAAAACACATTTAAGGCCGGGCACGGTGGCTCACGCCTGTAATCCCAGCACTTTGGGAGGCCAAGGAGGGTGAATCACAAGGTCAGGAGATCGAGACCATCCTGGCTGACACAGTGAAACCCCGTCTCTACCAAAAATACAAAAAATTAGCCAGGAGTGGTGGCAGGTGCCTGTGGTCCCAGCTACTTGGGAGGCTGAGGCAGAAGAATGGTGTGAACCTGGGAGGTAGAGGTTGCAGTGAGCTGAGATTGTGCCACTGCACTCCTGCCTGGGTGACAGAGTGAGACTCTATCGCAAAAAAAAAAAAAAAAAAAAAGAAGAAAGAAAGAAAAACTGCACTCTTGCCTGAGTGACAGAGTGGGACTCTATCTCAAAAAAAAAAAAAAAAAAAAAAAAAAAAAAGAAAAGAAAAGAAAGAAAAAAAAAAACCACATTATTTAAATTTATTTAAACTGGTACTATTAGTAAATTTCCTTATTTTTTGAAATAATGATTATGTATTGAATGTCTACAATATACAAATGAACATTCTAGATATGTTAGATTATGGGGGTAGGGAGAAAGGGAGAAGGTTTTGGAAAATAATTTTATTAAAATGAGAAATGAATTTTCTGTATCTGTATTGTCTGACACTAGCATTTTAATAATTGTAAAAATTATTGATGATTGCATTGATGACCAAGGTTCAACATATTGATTTTTTTATCACGGGAAGTGGAATAAAAAATGATATAATCTCTTCTAGAAGAAAATAATAAAAATTTGAGGTTTACTATTGTCCTCTTAACTGCCTATTTGCATGTCTGACCCCTGCTGAATATTGTACTATAATCTCACTGTAACTGTCTCTTTCAGAATTTTGAATGACGTTAACATATTTATCTAGACAATTTCCTATTGTCAACTACAATATTTATTGGAACACTCTTATGACAAATGAAGACTCTAAAATGAAAAATCAAGCTGCCAGGCGCGGTGGCTCACGCCTGTAATCCCAGCACTTTGGGAGGCCGAGACGGGCAGATCACGAGGTCAGGAGATCGAGACCATCTTGGCTAACACGGTGAAACCCCATCTCTACTAAAATACAAAAAAAAATTAGCCGGGCGTGGTGGCGGGCGCCTGTAGTCCCAGCTACTCCGGAGGCTGAGGTAGGAGAATCACGTGAACCCGGGAGGCAGAGTTTGCAGTGAGCCGAGATCGCACCACTGCACTCCAGCCTGGGCAACAGAGCCAGACTCTGTCTCAAAATAAATAAATAAATAAATAAATAAATAAATAAATAAATAATAATAATAATAAAAGAAAAGAAAAATCAAGCTATATAGGGTTTATCTAATATTTGAAAGGCCTGATGACTTTAAAAGACTGATTCTCCTTAGACAACAGGAATGTGTGATTCAAAAATATTTCCTAATCATCAAAGAAACATATATGCATATTTATTAGGAATTGATATGGTTTGGCTTTGTGTTCCCACCCAAATCTCTCCTTGAATTGTAATAATCACCATGTGTCACCGACGGGATGAGGTGGAGATAATTAAATCATATGGGTGTTTTCCCTCATGCTGTTCTTATAATAGTGAGTGAGCTCTCATGAGATTTGAAGTTTTTATGAGAGGCTTACCCCTTTAATTGGCACTTACTCTTTCTCCTGCCACCCTGTGAAGAAGTGCCTCCCACTATGATTGTAAGTTTTCTGAGGCCTTCCCCATCATGCAGAAGTTTGAGTCAATTAAATTTTGAGTCAATTTCCTCTTTTCTTTACAAATCACCCAGTTTTGCTTATTTCTTTATAGCAGCGTGAGAACAAACACAGTAAATTGGTACTGAGGTAGTGGGGTGCTGCTATAAAGATTCCTGAAAATGTGGAATCAACTTTAGAACTGGGTAACAGTCAGAGATTGAAACAGTTTGGAGGGCTCAGAAGAAAACAGAAATAGTTCGGAGTTTGGAACTTCCTAGAAACTTGTTGAATGGTTTTGAACAAAATGCTGATAGTGATATAGACAATGAAGTACAGTCTGAGGTGGTCTCAGAGGGAGATGAAGAACTTCTTGGGAACTGGAGCAAAGGTGATTCTTACTATACTTTAGCAAAGAGACTGGTGGCATTTTGCCCCTTCCCTAGAGATCTGTGAAACTTTGAACTTGAGAGATGATTTTAGGTATCTGGTGGAAGAAATTTGTAAGTAGCAAAGCATTCAAGAGAATGCAGAGTGTAACAGTTTGGAAAATTTTCAGCCTGACCATGTAATAAAAAAAGGAAAACTCATTTTATGGGCAGAAATTTAAGCCTGCTGCAGAAATTTGCATAAGTAATGAAGAGCCAAATGTTAATCACCAAGACAATCGAGAAAAATCTACTCTATGTAGCCTCAAGACATGGTGCCCTGCATCCCAGCAGGTTCAGCTCTAATTCTCGCTAAAAGGAGCCAACATACAACTCAGGCCATTGCTTCAGAGGGTGCAAGTCCCAAGCCTCGGTGGCTTACACGTGGTGTTGGGCCTGTGGGTTCACAGAAGACAAGAAGTGAGGTTTGGGAACCTCCACCTAGATTTCAAAAAGCGTATGGAAATGTCTGAAAGTCCAGGCAGAAGTCTGCTGCAGAGGTGGGACCCTCCTGGAGAACTTCTGCAAGGGCAGTGCAGAAGGGAAATGTGGGATTGAAGCCCCCACAAAGAATCCCCACAGAGGCACTGCCTACTGGAGCTGTGAGAAGAGGGCTGTTATCCTCCAGACCCTAGAATGGTAGATCCACTGACAGCTTGCACTCTGCACCCAGGAAAGCCACAGACACTCAATGTCAGCCCATGAAAGCATCTGGGAGGGGGGCTGTACCCTGCAAAGCCATAGGGACAGAACTGCCAAAAGCTGTGAGATGCCCACTCTTGCATCAGCATGACTTGGATGTGAGACATGGAGTCAAAGTAGATGATTTTGGAACTTTAAGATTTAATGACTACCCTATTGGATTTGCATGGGACCTGTAACCCCTTTGTTCTGGCTAATTTCTCCCATTTGGAATGGGTATATTTATCTAATACCTGTACCTGCATTGTATCTAGGAAGTAACTAACTTGTTGTTTTACAAGCTCATGGGTGGAAAAGACATACCTTTTCTCAGATGTGACTTTGGACTTGGATTTTGAGGTTAATGCTAAAATGAGTTAAGACTTCGAGGGACTGTTCAAAAGGCATGATTGTGTCTTAGAAATATCAGTTTCACTCAGTCTTACCTAATGGCAGAGTTCATACACACCAATGAATATTTCCCTATATTTAGCTCCTGTTAGCAATGTTAATATGTTTTATTCAGTATTTTTATGTCAAAGTCTTCCTAGTTATGCTTATTCTCCAGAGATATATGTAAACTTAGAAGCAAGAACTAACAAAAATTTCTATAGTATTTATAATGGTTTATTAACAAATAAACAATTTCTGCTCAACAATATCAAGTTGCCATGTGGCTTAACTTGTTCAAGTTACTTCAAATCCCTTTACTTTTCCAAATGTCAGCAGTAATCTAAGCAGTTCCACATCACAGGCTGCTGACAGTTGGTATGTAAGATAATAAACAGAATTATATTCACTTGGGCACTAAAATTCATAGATTTTTCTTTCTATGGACCCAGTTATCAAATAATTTAGAAATTAGTTTGTCACTCTGATTTTCAATTCATAGAGTTAATGTAACTGAACTGAGCTCACGGGTGTCAAGAGAAATGTTAAGTATATACAAACTGGTATGTAGTCCAGTGACTTTTATTATTTCATAGCTGAATATATGGATAATTTTTTAAAAATATGATTTACCTGACAAGAAAGCTTTCAAATGCCATTCCCATAATGTGATTATTTTATATAGATGGTTAAGAAAGTGATGTTTGCTTTTTCAGGAGGATTTTGGCATCATGAGACACAGGCTATCAATTCTTGCAATGCTAGCTTTATGAATTCAGATACCAAAAAAGAAGAAAACCTAAAATGTTTTACTATCATTTGCAGAAAACATTGGCATGCAAATAGAGAGGAAGCATGCAAGTAAAGACTGAATTAGTCACTGATTTTGAATCATATCCTGTAGCCATTTGTTCAGGAAACAGATGCCAGAAAAGTGCAATTGTTCTGACCTCTCCAGCAATCTCTTCAAAGGTATCTTTTCTCCCTCTATTAATATCATCACGGGGCCTGTTGCTTTCAGAGAATTTCAGTCGGATAAACTAAATCATACTAGGATGTTCTTAACTTCCTGAATTTCCTCTAGTAATTTCTTTTACATATGCTAAAGAACCCCAAGGTAAGAGCAGTGAAAACTCAAAAGACATGAATCTTAGTTTTATTCTTTGATTTTCTTCTTATTATTTACTCTTCAATATCTAGATCAGCTGTCAACTCATTCTTTACTGAAGTCTTCATTTTTCTCATTTCAACAGTACAAATCCTATGCTGTCTGAGATACCACAGTACCACTATTATAATGCCATTGCCGTATTTATCACACCATGTTAAAGTTCCTTCAGGAATATTCTCAGAAGCTAAACTTTTCTGACTTCAATCTCAGTTTCTGGGAAAAGACAACTGAGCATCTTTTGTAGTAACTGTCACATTAAACTCTTTCCCTGTGAATATTCGTATGTTTTGTTGCCTGTTTCTCTGACTGTTGATAACTTTTTAGATTTTAATCTAGAATTTTAGGGGAATAAACTCCATCCCTTTTACCCTTTTACTATCCATACGTTTTAATTTTACTCTATAGTTTTTACTTAATGTAGCACAGCGGGGATTCAAGTGTTCTTTTATATCCGTGCCTAATTTTACAGTTGACAAAACTAAACCACTCAAAGGCTAAACATCTGCACTGAGTCCCAGTTTCCTCATCTACAGGAATGGGGATAATTCTTACCTAAAGAGATTAATCTAAGACTATTTCTATGTTTGGTACAGTGCAGGAGATGTAAATAAATACAGACTAGATGGTTAAATTATTTTTGTGACAATTTCTTAATAGCTTCAGAAAACCTCAAATTTACTTATTCTTTATTGAAGAAATTCAGAATATTTTCCAAACGAAATTTTGCCTTTCTCATTACCATTAATATTTATTTGTCAATTCAAAAATATCTTACTGACCTGCTTTTTATGGAAACAAACCTCCCCAGGCTGTGGACACTGCTGTGTATTGCAGAATCCTCCAGGATAATCATGCCACATCTATATCTACCTTGCCGCAGGTGCAATGTCTATGCAGTCTTAGGTTTGAATCCACTATAAAACTCATGGATAGAATGGCAGAAATCATATAGTAACATGTACCTTTCATACCTTATTTTTACATTTTAATTATCTTAAAATTTTTCCCCACAGGTTTTTCTTATATTGTCAACTGAATTGCTATTATTTTAAAATAAAAGATTGAGACCTGATAATACAGATTAATATAGTTAGAATGCCTGGTATATGCTTTGATTTTATACTTTTGTATTATAATGTACTATTAAAGTGAAAAATATATATATATATGTAACTATTTTCTGAAAATCTGTTTATCCCATTAGATTGTAATTTGTGGAAGAGCAGATACCAGGTATATTCAGTTTATAATTTGATCTCTAACCCATGGCCTGTGCCTGGATCTATAAAACCCACAACTATTTTATGAACGATTTTTTTTTCCTCCCACATCATTTGCACTTCTTACATCAGCCTGCCATATCTAAATGATTAATGAAATCATGAGTGTTTCTTTTATGTCAAACAAGTTCATCACTGTATTCAGACTGTTAAAGCAAAGTAAGCAGAAGGCCATTATTCTGGGTTGTTTCTGTACCTGGAAGCCTCATGGAAGCAAATCAAAACATAATTGAGAAGCATTTTTGTTACTGATTAATTTGGAATTAAGTTTCAACAAATCACAGATGGCCTACCAACCCTTTGGCTACATTATTAGTGACTTCCCATCAGATCATACCCAAATAAGGCAAATGCCTAGGCATAGCCAAACAAGTAATTTATTTACTTTACTTCCTCACATATTCTATAAAAGCTCACTTCATAGGATACTGGAGCAGAGCTCTCTGAACCTCTTTCAGTTTTGAGTGCTGCCTGATTCATGAATTATTCCTGGTTCAAATAAATTCTGTTAATTTTTTTAAAGTTTTCCTTTTAGGTCATTAATCCTTATCTTTCTTGTAGTCTTACTTACTGATCATTCTCTTTATTTTACATTATGTTGGTTCAAATATGTGTAAAACTAGTATCTACATGCAATCTAAAAATGGATCTGTAATTTACACAAAGAAAAATGATCATATTGATTCCTTTTATCATGGTTAGAGAAAGTTTTAAAACAATTTATTACCTATTTATATGTGTATAAGTATACACACTTGCCCCTTTTTACCACCTTTTTATTCAGTACACAACAGAATTCCTAATTTATAATGCTATTCTCTCTGAAATATTCATCTAAATATGCACCTGAATGGCTGACAAACTAACATACGTTCTCAGCCAACGAGAGCCAGCAAACATGGTCTAATGGACACAGCTGAACAATGTCAGTGAATGTATCATATCGTGAGTTCTCCCATTCAGTGAGTGGTACTCTCTTCTTTTTTGAGACAAGTGTTGTTTTTCACTGGTGCCCTCACTTTCTTCTGACCTGGGAAGAATATTGCCTGATACTGGGAGACAAAATGATTGTGAGGGGTAGTACTATAGAGAAAGACTGGATGAAAGAATGGATGAGTGTCAATGTTACAACACAAAATTTAGAATGTTTTAGTCTTCTTCAAAAATCTGTGTAAAAACAGAGACGAGCAATTTGACAACAAAGACTTCATAAACAGTGTAGCTCTAGGAGACCAGTAATTACATGAAGTCTTTGTTATGTTGTGGCTAAACTATAGCATATCATAACTCACAGGAATTTGGACATGTAAAATAATGGGTTACAAGGAGGCTACAATCCACTCTCTCCCTTTTATACCCAAGAAAGAAAAGACTCATTCAAACCCCCTTATAATCATTTAATGAGCTCTCATAGCAAACACATACATTTTATTTCCTGGCAGAAGGAGTCTTTCTCTATAGAATTCCTTCAATGATATTTACCTTGTCTGACTACATTGCTTATTGAAAATAAATCTTCAATGTATGGATTTATATTGGCATTTCTAATTGAACATCTGAACCGCTGTGGAACTAAATAAGTGTAATATGGAGATATTTCATAAAGAAAATGATGAACTTTGAGCTAGTAATTTCACTTAGAAATGTAAAACGTAAACAAGAAATACAATCCATTGTTAAGGTAAAGCACTCAGAACTGCACCAACAATCTCGAATTTCTCTATTTTTAACGTGTTTTGATATTGTGTCTATCTTTTGAATTAACAATATAATCAGAGGAACTATAATTTCTGTAGATGTGATTTGGCAATTCCACTCTTTGTGTTTCTGATGTAAGATACCTGGAAGACATCTAGTTGGACTTGTGCTACAGGAAACTCAGATAGAATTGTTTATGGACTGTTTATGCACCCTCCCCCATATTCATATGTTGAAGTCTCAACCCTTCAGTGACTCAACATGTAACTGTATTTTGAGGTAATGTCTTTAAAGAGGCAATTAAATTAAAGTGAGGCTTTTAGGGTAGGGAATTAATCCAATATACTTGGTGTCCTTATAAGAAGAATCAGAGACAACGGGGATGGTCCATGCAAATAATTGGGAGGTCATTAGACTGAGACAGTTTCAGGGTTTTAGGTTCCTACATAAGCAGAATGGAGCCCAATGTAACAGTAAAGCAAAACTACAGACTTTACCAATCAAAAGCTCCACCTAACCTCTATCTAGGGTCTTTCCACACTAAAATGATTAAATACATTTTATTTGTCTTCCTTTGATGTAAAAGCTTGCTGCTTATGCTGCAACAGTGGAGCACTCTGAATCTCTTCTGATTCTGAGTGCTTCCTGATACATGAATTCTTCTTCGCTTAAGTAAATTCTGTTAAATTTGTTTTGTCTATTTTTTTTTCTTTTAGCAGAAGACACGGCAAGAATGAGCCTCTTCAAGCTAGTGAGAGGCTTTAGTAAAAACAAAACCTGCCTACACCTTGATATTGGACTTCTAGCCTTCAGATCTATGATAAAACACATTTTTGTTTGTTTGTTTAAGCCACCCAGTCTGTGTTATTTTGTTAGGGTGATCTTAGTAGACAAATTAGTAATACAAACTGGTTTGGTTTGCATTGCCAGTCTCAGAAATACATATTTTTTCTTAGAAACATATGCATTTAATATGGCACATCATCAATGATTCAGCTCAAGGTTACAGTTTCATGGAGGTTTGGAAATTTAGAGATAGTCCACTGTTTTACAGATAAGAAACAAAAGCCACAAAAGCAAAGTGACCTTTATAAGTCATGTGTTGCTAAATATCAGGGATTTGAGATAGACCAATAATTAAAACATGTCTTTCAAACTCATGTTTTAAATATTGAAAAAATAAGGTTAAAAAAAGTAAGGGCACATGGATCCCAAAATATCATCTCTATTATAATTAAAAGCTAACTAGAGAATGTAGTTCAGTGGAAAGAAATGGGCTTGCTAAATGCATCCCAAAATTCATGATGATACCTATATTCTCAGAACAGTGCCTGCCCAGGGCAGACACCTCCCAATCACTCCGATTAATAGAGTCAGACTTTTCTCTTGAAGGAGAATAGAATGCTTGCACCTTATGTGAATATTGTACTGCAGAGATGGAAAAGAAAAACATATGGAGTTGAGCCAGCTTGACGATTTATTACAGCATAATAAATTATTTCAACATGTGCTGGATTAAAACAACACTCACTTATTTGCTCAGAAATCTTCTTTTGGGATGGAGTTCATTGGAGAAACATTATCTTGAATCCCAATGGCATCAGCTAGGACTAAACCATTCAAGATGACTTCTTCCATAAAATGGATGAAATCTAGCAGTAATGATGACTGAACAGGCATTTGACTCTCTCTATCTACACAGCCTCTTCATTGTGTCTAGTTCTGGTTTCTTGCCAGTGTGTAAGTCTCAGTTTATTCGGTCTTATTAGCTGGTGGATCACTTCCTCCGGAGCACAAAAGTAGAAGCTACTAGACTTGCTTGGTACCTGGACCTTGAAGTTTCAGAATGGTATTTCTACTGTTTTTGTTTGTTTGTTATAATTACAAGAGGCATAGAGCCAAACTAAACGCAATAGGAAGGAAAATAGACCCTGCCTCTTGTTGGGGGTGTGGTATGAACAAACTGCAAGCTAGTTTGTGGTATGAGAGATAAGACTGTGGCAGGTTTTAGAAGTATGATCTGCCAGGTGATCCCCACATACCAATTTTATTTGTGACAAACTTCAATCAGGTAAATCACACTACCTTACCCTATACGGAATAAATAGTATCAGAGAAAAGCCACATATGCTTAAGTAAATGGGCTTAACTGAATATGACAATAATCTAAACGTAGAAGGTAAATGCAAGAGTGGAAGAAAAGAGTTTTATCTTAAAAATATTTAATCCTATAAAATTTTTATTTTGTACATTGTTTAATTGTTCATTGTTTTGTTTTTTTAATATTATTATCATGTTTTTTTGTTTGAGAAGGAGTTTCGCTCTTGTTGCCCAGGTTGGAGCACAATGACCAATCTTGACTCACTGCAACCTCAGCCTCCTGGGTTCAAGCAATTCTCCTGCCTCAGCCTCTTGAGTAACTGGGATTATAGGCATGTGCCACCATACCTGGGTAATTTTTTATTTTTAGTAGAGACAGGTTTCTCCATGTTTATCAGGCTAGTCTTGAACTCCCGACCTCAGGTGATCCACCCACCTTGGCCTCCCAAAGTGCTGGAATTATAGACGTGGGCCACCATGCCCGGCCAATTGTTCATTGTTTGACAATGAATATTAAAGGAAATAAAATATTTTATTTAAATCACTGCTGCATAGGCCTCATGTTTGTTGAACATCTTCTATATACTACACTTTTCCTGTCCTCTGAAGATATTCTGTATGAACTCCATGATCTCAAAGCTTACAATTTAGTGTGGGGGATGGGGTGAGGGAAGGGTGCTTATGAAAAATAAGTGAAAAAAATGGTCAAAAGGACATTAAGGAAAAGGATTATATTTTATATTCTGAATTTAATTAAATTTAGCAAGAGCCTGTCTCAATCAGTCTGTGAAACTTCATAATTCATCAATCCCTATTTTTCTGTGGGAAATAATTATACATATATGTTTCTCCATAATAGCACTGAGCCCTAATATGCACAATTTATCTATTTAAACCCTGATTTAAATGTTATTTTTTAAAACTGGAAAACTAAACCTTTATGTATAATAGCACATGTATGTTTGGCAAAGACAAAGATTGTATGATGCTTATCAGGAAATACAAACCTACTGCCTCAGAAGGTGTGTTTACCTACATAGGGAATTACCTCTCTGGGTCATAGTGACTTACCAATTAATGCCTATTACTGTTGACTTCAGTTTTCAACAAGTCACCATGAATTATGTTAATTTTTTTCTCCCCCCCCCCTTTTTTTTTTTTTTACTCCATTCTATCTTGTGATAATTTGTATCCAGCAGGTCTTAATAGCTATTATTTTTAGCATGCTTGGTATGCCAAAGGCACTACCTAATATGCTCTAACCCTCTTATATTTTTTATTTTATCTAATACTGACAATTTCTATAAAAGCAATACAAAAACTGAGACTTAGAATTCAGGGCTATGACCATATGGACAGAACTCTATGTGGCTAGCCAATATTGGAAACCAGGTCTGGCCCATCCCATAATTTTGGTAGTTAATCAGTGTCCTCTAATACTTAACGACATGTGCTAAATTAGATATCTGATGTCATTTTAAAAGTCCAGACTGGTTGCTGTCTATTACAAAATTCTCCTCGTTCCAATTCCACTAAAAAAGGTCATTGAAATATTTTTCTCACAAAATATTGCTTGAGCTCCCTCCAACTTGGCAAAAATAAAACAAAACAAACACAGATAAATAAAATTATCCTTTGGCATTTGAATATTTATGGAAGGCAGTACTTAATCTTCGTTGAGTTGTAATCTCCACAGAGCATAAGAAATAAACAAAGCTATAGACAATCTTGAAATATATTGCATTTAGCTCCAGAAGGGCCACAGATATTCTGAAGCCTGTTTATAGCATTCATTCAAGTTATGTTTTCTGAAGTACTATTTACACATTCCAGATTAAACAATATGTTAACTCATGCACTGTTATCTAAAGATATTTTAAATTTTATATCCATTGATTCTGATTAGATAACAAGAGAGCCAGTTTGGTGTTACTATGTCTTTATCATCTTAAAAATTCAGTTTTAACTAAGTGAAACTAGACCTCAGGCTCGAAGTCTTCAGCAGGAAAGATTATCTATCTATAATTTAATAAAATTTCTTGTTTCATAATACTGTTTTTGGCAATGTTATTTGCAATTTTGGTTATTAAGCACCAAATTTATAAATATATATATATATATATATATATATATATATATATTTTTTTTTTTTTTTTCAGACACAGTTCCACTCTTGTCACCCAGGCTGGACTGCAGTGGCGCAACCTTGGCTCACTGCAACATCCGCCTCCTGGGTTCAAGCGATTCTCCTGCCTCAGCCTCCCGAGTAGCTGGGATTACAAGTGCCCACCCCGAAGCCTGACTAATTTTTGTATTTTTAGTAGAGATGGGGTTTCACCATTTTGTCCAGGATGGTCTTGAACTCCTAACCTCAGGTGATCCACCCGCCTCACCCTCCCAAAGTGCTCAGATTACAGGCGTGAGCCACCACATCCAGCCAAGCAACAGAAGATTTTTTAGGAATGGTTTTAAGAATTTTACATAAATTATTTCACTTATCATCAGTGACCTATGTCAGTCATACAAAGTTTCCTTTTAAATATTTAAATATGAAAAAATAGTTAGTTAAAGCTAGAAGTTAACATAAATGTTTGTCAAAAGATTATCGATGTGGTATGTGAATTACTAAAACTTGGGAAATATTTTATTAATAAGTGTTCAATTATTTTGTATAAAATATATGACCAACCTTAGATGATTTTTTCTTTTTTATTATTAGTTTTCACCATTCTGGAAGAATTGTGTCTAAATGATGGAAGATGATAATTAGCTACATGTGAAGGACACAGTGAGTGTGCTCTATGTTACTACTATAGATTGTGTCAATGATTGTCTAGTCCTATTTGTGTTGTCCTCATGAAATAACCTGAAGTAGAAGTAAAGTTGACTGGAAGTGATGATGGAATATTTGTGACTGATCCTCGGATAGAAACTGAGGGAAAATAAATCATATTCTATCTTACCATTCTTGACACACATCCAACTGTTTGCTAATACATAGTCATCTTTATTTTCACTTTCTTGACAGTATTACGTATAAATAGGTATTTAGATAGAATATAAATAGGTATTTAGATAGAAATAGGGAAACCACTGGTTGTCAATAGATTCCCATAAATCTGAAATAAAGTCGTTTGCTTATAAGGAATTTTTTTTTTTCTGAAGAAATGCAATTCATACAAATGCACTACCAAGGCTACCACCATAACACGAAGCCCAAGATAAATATCTGGAATTAGAGCGTAATAATACGGAATAGGAATTGCTATTACCTTCTTTGGAAAACATGTAGAATATCAGGAAAATAAAAACAGAAAAGAAACATATTCTAGAGAGAAAGAAGAATATAAAAAAGAATGAATGTTATGATAATGATCACCTAATATTTGAAAATCATAGCAAGTTATAGTTGTCCTTCTAGTTCATCTGATGTAGTAGAGGGATATAAGAAAGAAGAATATAAAAAAGAATGAATGTTATGATAATGATCACCTAATATTTGAAAATCATAGCAAGTTATAGTTGTCCTTCTAGTTCATCTGATGTAGTAGAGGGATATATTAGAAATAAATACATTAAAATATCTTCTCAATCAAAATTTTCTTGATGTTAGTAAATGTTCTCTTTCCTTCTTCCCTTTTGTCCTTTTTAACTCCATGATGATATGCTTCTCCCCTCCCTATCTTCCTTCCTTCCTTCTTTCCTTCCTTCTTTCCTTTTTTCCTTCCTTCCTTCCTTCTTCCTTACTTTATTCATCCCTTCTTTCCTCCCTCCCTTCCTTCCTACCTCCCTTCCTCCATCCCTTCCTTCACTCCCTGCCTTCTTCCTTCCTTCCTTCCTTCCTTCCTTCCTTCCTTCCTTCCTTCCTTCCTTCCTTCCTCCCTTTCTTCCTTTCTCCCTTTCTTCCTTCCTCCCTTCCTTCCTCCCTTCCTTCTTTCTCCCTCCCTTCCTTCCTCTCTTCCTCCCTCCCTCCCTTCCTCCATTCCTTCCTTTCTCCTTCCCTTCTCTCCTCCCTTCCTCCGTCCCTTTCTCCCTCCTTCCCTCCTTCTCTTTCTCCCTCCCTTCCTCCTTCCCTTCATTCCTCCCTCCCTCCCTGCCTTCCTCCCTTCCTCCCTTCCTCCCTTCCTCCCTTCTTCCCTCCCTCTCTGCCTGCCTCCCTTCCTTCCTTCCTTCCCTCCTTCCTTCCTTCCTTCCTTCCTTCCTTCCTTCCTTCCTTCCTTCCTTCCTTCCTTCCTTCCTTCCTTCATCTGGGCTTGCCATCCTCCCTTCCATTTTTATTTTTTTCTTTCACTTTCTCTCCCTGACATTATCTTTCATTAATTTCTTTTCTCTTTCACAAATACGTTTTAGGCATTGTTATTTTTCAGAAAAAATTCTATAATATGGTAAATAAAAATAAACCCTCAAGAAGCTTGAAATGTACAAATAGAACTTAAAATAAAAACATATTTAGTAATTGAAAAAAATAAGCAAAAAAATTCTATTTTGAGATTGTAATAAAGTTCTAAAAGAGTTCCTGTCATGTGGAGATTGATTATAACTGAGAGCACATTTCATGAGAGAGTTTGCATTAGGTCAGAGCATGAGACCTCAGACAAAAGTTCTACAAAGGAAAAGTATGTTGGAGGAAATGGTATCTTAGACAAGAAAGCAACTTTATAACAGACAGTGATAGAGGAAAAGTAAGCACTACTCTTTGAGTTGAGCATAAAGCTTTGTAACAGTAGGTGTATAAAATCCCACGTCTATTCTAGTTTTCAGTAGAACGAATCGTGCGAACTGATAATTTTAGAAGTATATTCTTTACTCATTACCTTTAATCAAATGCTAAAAGGGGGTAAATTTCTAATTCCTTTCAAACAGGTAGATAGAGAGTATATAAAGACCTTACATATTCCTGAATCTTTATTATTTTTTTAAAGATCTTATATAAATAAAAAGAATTCTAAAATAGAATTTTTGAAGAATTTTACTTAGGTGAAACCATTTGACTATCTCAGTTAAAATCATGTTTCTCCATAATATATTATTATTTTTATTTTAATTAATATGCAAAGACATTTAAAATGCATCTAAAAGACTAAATAGATGATCATTTGTTTTAGGGAATGAAAAACTATAGATATGCTAATTAATTTTTTATATAGAGGAAGCATTTTATAATAGATAAATGTACAGACATCCTAGGATGACAATTCTACTTCTTATCTCACTGCCATATAACACAAAAGTATTTGGGTTCCTTTTGACAGCGGGAGGGTACATAACACATCAGGTGTTAGTTCTTTGTGCCTTTGCCTGAGAATGACACATGACACTTCTGATTACATTGCATTGGCTAAGATATGTCATATGATCATTGCTAACTCTATGGGGGTATACACCTGGAGAGAGAAAACATACAAAGTCTTAGGGTGCTCTGCTCCTGTCTATTATAGAAGGTTAGGTATTTTTTAGTGAGAATTTGTTCTACTGCTATGCATTTTTATCTCTAGATATAGAAATTTTAATGAATGTCACACTGACCTTTTCCCTAGGTAAAAAGCTCCCCTGCTTTTACTAGAAGAAAGGCACATAGTTCAGAGGAGAGGACTCAATTAAAAAAGTAAGATACAATGAAGCTGTTCCTAGAAAGTATGTATTAATTGAAGTAGCAAATCACTTGAAAGAAATCTCCTATACTCTGCCATCTTTCCCTTTGCAAGCTCTTTATGGAAAAGTAACAAATGCAAATAAGCCTCATTTCAAGAAGAGTAATAACCTTAATTCATTATATATAGAATTCAAACATAAACACTCTTTAAAAAAAGAAGAAAAAATACATAGCACATACCACACATACACACACACACACACACATAACTGTTTAATCAGTTATCTTATGCAACATTATATTTGTAATATTTATCCATCCCATTTCATATTCATGTATTTTGCTTATTTTTTTTAGCAAGGATACATTTAGTAATCTGTCATGAAATGATTTTAAAATTTGAAGTTGGAGGGTTTTTTTAAACTTTTATATTAGGTTCAGGAGTACAGGTGAAGGTTTGTTATACAGACAAATTGCTTGTCAGGGGTTGTTTGGTGTACAGATTATTTTATCACTCGGATAGTAAGCATAATAGTCAATACGTAGTTTTTCAATTCCTCTCCCTCCTGCCGTCCTCCACTCTCAAATTGGTCCCAGTGTCTGTTGTTCTCTTCTTTGTGTCCATGTGTATTCAATGTTTAGCTCCCACTTAAAAGTAAGAACATATGATATTTGGTTTTCCATTCCTCTGTTAGTTCACTTAGGATTATGGCCTCCAGCTCCATCCATCTTGTTGCAAAGGACATAATCTTGTTCTTTTTTAATGGCTTCATAGAATTCCATGGTGTATTTGTACCACATTTTCATTATCCAGTCTACTGTTGGTGGGCATTTAGGTTGACTCCATGACTTTGCTATTGTGAATGGTGCTGTGATGAACATGCGTATGTGTTTTCATGGCAGAATAATTTATATTCCTTTGGGTATGTACCCAATAGTGAGATTTCTGGGTTGAATGGGACTTCTATTTTAAGTTATTTGAGAAATTGACACACTGATTTTCACAATTGCTGAAGTCATTTACATTCCCACCATCACCATCAGCATATAAATGTACCTTTTCTCTGCAACCTCACCAGCAACAGTTTCTTTTCTTTTCTTTCTTTCTTTCTTTTTTTTTTTTTTTTTTTTGACTTTTTTAGTAACCATTCGGACTGGCCTGAGATGATACTTCAATATAGTTCTGATTTGCATTTCTCTAATAATTAGTGATGTTGAGCACTTTTTCATATGATTGTTGGCCGTGTGTGTCTTCTTTTGAAAAGTGTCTGTTCATGTCCTTTTTCCACTTTTCAATAGGATTGTTTGTCTTAGCTAGTTAATTTGTTTTAGTTCCTTATAGGTTCTGAATATTAGACCTTTGTTGGATGCATAGATTACAAATAGTTTTTCTCCTTCCCTAGGTTGTCTGTTTATTCTGTTGATAGTTTCTTTTGGTGTGCCACTCTGAGGAACGTAATAAAATGATATGGGAGATAAAAGAGAAAATGGCTATTTCATAAAACAACCAAACTGAACTGATAGAGCTGAAAAACTTAGGTCAAGAATTTGATAATACAATTGCAAATATTAACAGCAGAATTAACCAAGCTGAAGAAACAATCTCACGGCTCAAAGACCAGTTCTCTGAAATAATTCAGTAAGACAAACAATAAAAGAGAATGAACAAAACCTATGAGAGATATGGGATTAGCTAAATACAACAAATCTAAAACTTATTGGTGTCCCTGAAAGAGAGAAAGCAAGCAAATTGGAAAACATATTTGAGGATATAATTCATGAAAATTGTCCCAACCTTGCTGGAGAAGCCAACAATCAAATCCAGAAAAGGCAGAGAACCTCTGCAAGATAGAATGCAAGATGAGCATCCTCAAGACATCAGATTATCCAAGGTTGAAATAAAAGGAAAAATGTTAAAGACAGCTAGAGAGAAAGGGCAGGTTGCCTACAATGAGAACCCCATCAAGCTAACAGCAGACCTTTCAGCAGAAACCCTACAAGCCAGGAGATAATGGGGTCCTATATTTAGCATTTTTGAAGCAAAGAAATCTAATCAAGAATTTCATATCCAGCCAAACTAAGCTTCATAAGTGAAAGAGAAATAAGGTCATTTTCAAAAAAGCAAATGCAAAAGGAATTTGTTATCACTAGACCTGCTTTATAATAGGTCCTTATGGGAGTGCTAAATATGAGAAGGAAAAACCATTACTGGCCACCATAAAAACACATTTAGGTATGCAAACAATTGATACCATAGCACATATTCAGCCACTAAAAAATAAACAAAATACATTGCACAAAAATAATTCCAGAAAAATAAAATTGTATAGATTAATTTCTTCTGTTCGTAAATATTGAAGAGCATAGTTGTTGTGAGTAATTAAAAACACACTTCAAACATTAGAATACAAATAACGATAAAAGAATAGGACATACACTTTTAACATGGCCAAGATTAAGGGAGCTTAAGAAAGAAAGTAAACAAAAATCACATGGAAATAAAAGTCCATGAGACTCAAAAACAAATAAGCAAGAGAGTACTATAAAAAAACGTTCATATGGGGCTGGGAGCAGGGGCTCACGCCTGTAATCTCAGCACTTTGGGAGGCCGAGGCAGGAGGATCGCCTGAGGTCAGGAGGTTGAGACCAGCCTGACCAACATGGTGAGACCCCATCTCTACTAAAAATACAAAAATTAGCCGAGTGTGGTGGCAGGTGCTGTAATCCCAGCTACTCGGGAAGCTGAGGCAGGAGAATCGCTTGAACCTGGGAGGCGGAGGTTTCAGTGAGCCGAGATCACACCACCACACTCCTGCCTGGGTAACACAGTGAAACTCGAAATCAAAAAGAAAGAAAGAAAATTTCATATGTGAAAAATAAGGAGGAAAAAGTATAAGTAAAATGGAAAAAGGGCAGAAATAAAAGAATGAAAGAGAAGATGAAAAATGTAGAGGCCAAATGTGATCTAATAGATGCACAGTTGACTTTTCTGAGAAGGGAAGACTAACATGAAAAAGACAAAGACATAAACTACAAATAAGCTCCCCATAAACAATTAGAAAATCAGAATGTAAACACTAAGAAATACCGTATTTTCCCAAGAAAATACCACACTGTGAGCAAGTAAACCATTTGCCTTAAAAATCAGTTAAATAATGTTGAACATTTATTTCATATGTGGATAAAAATTTAACTTTCTTTGATAATGTAAGAAATGAAAATAACACAGGCATACCTTGTTTTACTGTGCTTTGCTTTATTGCACTTCACAGATAATGCATTTTTTTTTACAAATTGAAGCTTCATGGCGAGCCTGCATCAAGCAAGTTTATAAGCACCACTTTTCCAGCAATGTGTGCTCACTTCCTGTCTCTGTGTCACGTTCTGGCAATTCTTGCAATATTTCAAACTTTTTTATGACTATCATATCTGGTGTGGTTGATCTGTGATCAGTGCTCATAGATGTTACTAATGTAATTGTTTTGGGGTGCCACAAACCAAGCCCATATGAGACAAGGAACTTAATACATATTGTGCATGTCCTAACTCCTGCACTGATCTGCTGTTCCCTAATCCATCTCTCTCTCTCTTTGGGCCTTCCTATTCCATGAGACAAAAAAATATTGCAATCTAATCAGTTAATATTTCTACAGAGACCTCCCGGTGTTCAAGTGAAAGGAAGAATTTTACATATATCACTGGAAATCAAAAGCTAGTAATAATTAAGTTTAATGAGGCAGGAAAGTAAAAAGTTGAGATAGCACCAAAACTAGGCCTCTTGTTGCAAACAGTAAGCCAAGTAGTGAATGCTAAGGAAACATTTTTGAAGAAAATTAAAAGTGCTACTCAAGTGAATATGTGAATGGTAAGAAAGTGAAACAGCCTTATTGGTGTTATGGAGAAAGTCTAACCCAGAGCGAAGTCCTCACTCTCTCCAAGTCTCTGAAGACTGAGAGAGGTGAGAAAGATTCAAGGAAGAAAAGTGGGGATGTAGCAGAAGTTGTTTCATAAGGTTTAAGAAAAGAAGCCATGTCCATAACATAAAAGTGCAAGGTGAAGCAGCAAGTGCTGAGACAGAAGCTGAAGTTACTTAGGAGACCTAGCTACAATAATGATGAAGGTGGATACACTAAACAATAGATTTTTCGAGGTAGCTGGAATGGCTGTATTTGAGGGACGATTCTGATTTAGGACTTTCTCAGCTAGAGAGGATAGTTCAATGCCTGATTTCAAAGCTTCAAAGGACAGGCTGACTCTGTTTTTTTAAATGACATAATTGGAGATCATAAATTGAAGCCCATGCTCATTTGCCATTCTGAAAATTCTAGGGAACTTAAGATGCTAAATCTACTATGTATACTATGTATATTATGTATAGATGCTAAATCTATACATGGAACCACAAACCTGGGATGGCAGCACACCTGTTTGCAGCATGGTTTAATGAGTATTTTTAGCCCACCTTTGAGACTTGCTACTCAGAAAAAAGTTCCTTTCAAAATATCACTACTGATTGACAATGCACCTCTTTTTTTTTTTTTTTTTTTTTTTGAGATGAAGTCTCACTTTGTCGCCCGGGCTGGAGTGCAGTGGCGTGATCTCGGCTCACTGCAAGCTCCGCCTCCCGCGTTCACGCCATTCTCCTGCCTCAGCTTCCCAAGTAGCTGGGAGTACAGTCGCCTGCTACCACGCCCGGCTAATTTTTTTTTTTTTTTGTATTTTTAGTAGAGACAGGGTTTCACCGTGTTGGCAGGATGGTCTCCATGTCCTGACCTCATGATCCGCCCGCCTCGGCCTCCCAAAGTGCTGGGATTACAGGCGTGAGCCACCGCGCCCGGCCGACAATGCACCTTTTTGCTCAAGAGGTCTGATGGAGATGTACAAGCAGATTAATGTTATTTTCATGCCTGCTAACGCAACATCCATTCCACAACTGGACCAAGTAGTCATTTTGAATTTCAAGTCTTATTACTTAAGAAATATTAATACATTTCATAAGACTATTGCTGCCATATTTAGTGATGCCTCTGATAGATCTGAGCAAAGTAAACTGAAAATGTTTTGGAAAGGATTCACTATTCTAGAAGTCATTAAAAACACTAGTGATGTCATATGAGGAAGTCAAACAAAATATCAACATTAACAGGAATTTGGAAAAAGTTTATTCCAACTCTCATAGATGACTTTAAGGGGTTCAATATTTCAGTGAAGGAAGTAACTGCAGATGTAGTAGAAATAGCAAGAGAACTAGAATTAGAAGCGGAGCGTGAAGATGTGACTGAAGCTGTAATCTCATGATCAAACTTGAACGGATGACGAGTTGCTTCTTATGGATGTGCAAAAAAAAGTGGCTTCTTAAGATGAAATTTACTCTTGGTGAAGATGCTGTGAACATTGTTGAAGTGACAGCAAAGAATTTACAGTATTACCTAAACATAGTTGATAAAGCAGCTGCAGGATTTGAGAGGATCGACTCTAATTTTGCAAGTTCTAGTGTGGGTAAACGAATAGCATCACATGTTGCAGAGAAATATTTTAGGAAAGAAGAGTCAATCGATGAGGCAAATTTTGTTATTCTCTTACTTTAAGAAATTGCTACAGTTCACCCAGCCTTCAGCTATCACCACCCTGAGTAGTTAGCAGCCGTCAGCATCCAGGCAACACCCTCCACCAGCAAAAGAAATATGACGCACTGAAGGCTCAGATGATTGTTAGCATTTTTTAGCAATAAGATATTTTAAAATTGAGGTTATACATTTTTTTAAGACAAAATGTGATTACACACTTAAGACTGCAGGATAGTATAAAAATAACTTTTATACTCACTAAGAAACCAAAAAGTTTGTGTGACTTACTTTATTGGGATATTGACTTTATTATGGTGGTCTGGAAAAAAATCCACAATAGCTCCAAGGCATGCCCATAATTCAAGTGAGTTTCTTCTTATTATACAAATAAAATATGATCATTACAAAATTTGGAGATGCGCTAATGTGGAATTTATAATTCTAGGACAACACATTGTTAGTCTTGTATTATAATATGTTGCCGTTATATAATAGGAATGAAATTGCACTCTACTGGATGTTTTGAAGATTGGTTTATCATTTAAGTCTATGTCATAAATACTCTATTAGGGTTCAGCAGAGAAACAGAACCAGTAAGATAAGGATAGATAGATAGATAATTGATAGATAGATAGATAGATTTATTATGAGTAATTGACTCAGGCCATTATAAGAAATCCAAGGAGACAGGGAGCAGTGGCTCATGCCTGTAGTTCCAGCACTTTGGGAGGCCGAGGTGGGCGGGTCACCTGAGGTTAGGAGTTCGAGGCCAGCCTGGTCAGCATGGTGAAACCTCGTCTCTACTAAAACTACAAAAAAATAGCCGGGTGTGGTGGCATGTGCTTGTAATCCCAGCTGCGCAGGAGGCTGAGGTAGGAGAATCACTTGAACCTAGCAGGTGGAGGTTGCAGTGAGCCAAGATAGCAACATTGCACTCCAGCCCGGGCAACAAGAGCAAAAACTCCTCTAACAAAAAAGAAAAAGAAAAAGAAATCCAAGAAACTTCCATCTATAAGCTGACGGAAAAACCTGTGGGTAGTTCAGGTATAAATTCCATTCTGAAGGCCAGAGAAGATGAGATGAGCTGTCTCTGCTAAAGCAGGCAGGCACAAAACAAAAAGGGACAAATTCCTTCTTCCTGGGTATTTTGTTGTATTCAGACCCTCAAAGGATTGGATAAGGCTGACCCACATAGGAGTGGTCAGTAAATGTACTTTCCACTCATGCAAATGCTAATTTCATCCCAAAACACCCTCACAGACACACTGAGAGATGATGTTTAATCTGGGAACCCCATGGCCACCCAAGTTGACATAAAAGGAACCATCACAAACAAATCCTTTCCCTAATTGCATATTATCTGATGACCTGATTTTAATGACTTATAATTTAAACTTGAATACAATTATACACACACACACACACATATTTACTTAATTCCACATGAGCATTCTTAGATCTTTAAGCTATTTTTAACATTGATTAAATCTACTTTTTCTGATAAATATTTTCAATCTATGAATTTTATCCAGTTTACAGTCTTTGGACCCTGCTTATATTCATAACTCAATCCCAGCATATTTTTCGTAAACTTTCGGGATCTGTTGACCCATGTGTTTTCTTTGAAAAGTATTTCCTCCCTACTCCCTTCATTTTGCCTCTTGGTTCAACAATCCTGTCTCCAATTATTCTGTTTCCTTTGTTTTGGACCCATGTTGAAATGATGTAGTGCTCAAAATGTTTAGTCCTCCATGTTTTCCTATTCTAATATTACACTGGCTTTCTAGAAAATTTCTGGCATTAACTATGAAATCTCTGGATCACACTTGTTGCCAAAATTATATGCCCATGAGTCTCACATTCTTACTATCTGGGTCTGATCTACCCCAGGCACTTCACTGAACAAACTCCAGAGCATACTGTCAGGCCTCTGAGTCCAAGCCAAGCCATCGCATCCCCTATGACTTGCATGTATACGCCCAGATGGCCTGAAGTAATTGAAGAATCACAAAAGAAGTGCAAATTCCCTGCCTTGCCTTAACCTATGACATTCCACCACAAAAGAAGTGAAAATGGCCGGTCCTTGCCTTAAGTGATGATATTATCTTGTGAAATTCCTTTTCCTGGCTCATCCTGGCTCAAAAACCTCCCCCACTGAGCACCTTGTAACCCCCACTCCTGCCTGCCAGAGAACAACCCCCCTTTGTAATTTTCCTTTACCTACCCAAATCCTACAAAAGGGCCCCACCCTTATCTCCCCTGGCTGACTCTCTTTTCGGACTCCGCCCGCCTGCACCCAGGTGAAATAAACAGCCATGTTGCTCACACAAAGCCTGTTTGGTGGTCTCTTCACACGGATGCGCATGACACATACTTGTTTTCTTTCCCTAGGACTTCCATTTTAGCCTCCTCTACTTGATAACGTGAACCAATTGGTGATATAATCTAGAAATGTGTTACACTTCCTGGATTTCTCATTCCCCCGCACTCATAATCCCCACACCTAATCAATTATTTAGGAAATTTTGCAAACTGAAAATACACATTCTCTCCATTTTCTTGTCAGTGACCTAGTTTAGGAACTCATCACCTCTTTAGTAAAGCTAAAATAGTATCCTTCCAGATTGTCTTCCTTTTTTTTTATCTGCCTCAAATTGATCAATTAAGTACCTCCCAAGATGATCCTTCTAATTTGTAAGTCTGATAATCATATGTTTCTAAGAGGTTTTAAACTTTTTATGCAAAAGAAATACCTGGGAAACTTATTAAAATTACTGATGCTAGGCCGGGCGCGGTGGCTCAAGTCTGTAATCCCAGCACTTTGGGAGGCCGAGACGGGCGGATCACGAGGTCAGGAGATCGAGACCATCCTGGCTAACACGGTGAAACCCCGTCTCTGCTAAAAAATACAAAAAGAACTAGCCAGGCGAGGTGGCAGGCACCTGTAGTCCCAGCTACTCGGGAGGCTGAGGCAGGAGAATGGCGTAAACCCGGGAGGCGGAGCTTGCAGTGAGCTGAGATCCGGTCACTGCACTCCAGCCTGGGCGACAGAGGGAGACTCCGTCTCAAAAAAAAAAAAAAAAAAAAAAAAAATTACTGATGCTAGACATCACTTTCAAAGACTCTGCAAAGACTCTGATTGATTAAATTTATTATTAAATATTGCATTCAAATAAAAATAATAAATATAATAAAATTTTGTATGTCATATATTGTCTAATATATAGTATAGTATATACATAATGTATCATTCTAATATATAGACTAGTATAAAGTAATATGTATATTATATATATTTTAAGCATATTTTTGAAAAAGGATATTATACAACTAATAATAAGTATTTGAATATTTTGGGAGCTCCTTTAGTTTTATAGGAGAGAGACACATCGCTTCTCACCAGTCATATCTATATCTTCCTTTCTTCAATTTTTAATATATTTTGTATAACTGGACTTATACTCTGACTTGCTTTTTCAATCAAATCTCTTTTTAATATTGTATTACATTGATATTTGTCACTATAGTTATTCATTTTCAGACTAATTAGCATTTCTTTGTGCAATTATACTGCAGTGTTTTTTACCTTTCCTGTAGATGAAAACCTGGGTTGGGATTCTGCTTGTTATTTCAAAATTTTTGCTATAAATATTTATTGCCATTTTTTTTCTGATGTGCATATGAAAGAGTTTATCTAAAGGTACAATCCCACAGCAGAATTACTGTGTTATAAGGTGTGCAGTTTTCCCCTTCACAGCTTTACAATGTGTCGGAATGTTTTTCTAAGCAGTTATAATAGAAGACCTGGGTCAATCTACTAGTTATTTACAACTCATGTTATAGGATTTTAGCTCCCTTCCTATCTCAATCCTGAAAAGTACCATACTACTCTAGCATACATACTTGAAAAGTAATGAAGTGAGATATTTGAACTGCACTGAGATATTTGAAACATAAAATGTTTCAATTTTTACAGACTTCTTGCTTTGTATAGTATCTGACTTCTATGAATACTGTTTTAAATTATTATCAATAATATCAACAGTAAGCAAATTATATTAGCTTTTGTCATGAATGATATAGGGGGTACTCTACAAACAATTTAGATGAATGTTCTCTTAGTCCACTGAGAAATGTGGATTTAAAATAGATAAAATTACCACATGTAAATGTGTTTCAAAAAACAATACCAGCATGAGGGAATAATTAATTGCACCAGAAATAAGTACAATTGTAGTTGAATAAATTCAAAGACTTTTATAGTTAGACATATTATTGAACGTGAACTTCTACTCAAGTATAAAACTGCTTCTGCAATATACTTCAATTTGATGATCCACAGCAATTCCTAAACAGTTTTAATAATTAGACACCCATTATTTCAAATTCTCCCTCAACAGAATGTAAAATCCACATGGGAAGTGATTCCTATTTGGTTGATTCATTGTTTTGTTTGCTTTTTTGTGTGTTTGCTGTATCTTTAGTACCCAGAACAGGGTTTGGCATACAGCAGCTGCTCAATAAATATTTAGTGAATAAATGAATCATAAAATAATCAACTCTTCCTCTTTAATATTAACGTTGGCCTTAGTTCTATTCTTTAAAGCAAAACAGAACAGATTTCTAATTTGCCCCTTACTTGAGCTTTCATATATTTGAAACTGCCCAAAATGCAGTCTTCTGATTCTTTTTTTTTTCTCTTTAGTGCAAATAAAAATATTCCAAAATTATTTCCAGATTTCTTAAATGGCACGCATTTAAGATCTCTCACCACACTGGTGATCTTTTTATATACTGTCTGGCTTGCCAATGTATTTTAATGTATGACATGCATAATCGTCTGACACATGCCAAGTACAGCATATGAGAAAATGCTTCCCCTGACTTTCACTTATGTCCATAGATGCACCGTGGGATAGTTGTAGCTATTTAATTGTTGTAGCCACTTGGCACACTTTGATATTGGTACTAACGTAAACTACAAACTTCATTCACTTGGGTGTACTGCCACATATAGACCAAAACATTTAGATCATAAATATGCAAAGGTTTAATTGAGATTTGTAAAAGCTGAAGAACAACTTAGGCATTTCCTTGTAGACTGAGGATATACAAAAACATTGAATAGTTTTGAATGTATAATGATTTTGCCAAAGATACGGAAAGGTAGCAATTTCCTCAATGATAGATAAACAGACCAATGACAAAACATAGAGATGATTTCACTTCATCTTTTTTATTATCTTCGAAAAGATTTATTGTAAGCCCTTTTAAAACAGAAAATTCTTAATTCTATGCCAGCTTTAAAGTGTATTTTTCGGCCGGGCGCGGTGGCTCAAGCCTGTAATCCCAGCACTTTGGGAGGCCGAGACGGGCGGATCACGAGGTCAGGAGATCGAGACCATCCTGGCTAACACGGTGAAACCCCGTCTCTATTAAGAAATACAAAAAACTAGCCGGGCGAGGTGGCGGGCGCCTGTAGTCCCAGCTACTCCGGAGGCTGAGGCCGGAGAATGGCGTAAACCCGGGAGGCGGAGCTTGCAGTGAGCTGAGATCCGGCCACTGCACTCCAGCCTGGGTGATAGAGCGAGACTCCGTCTCAAAAAAAAAAAAAAAAAGTGTATTTTTCTCCTAACCTGTATGTATATAATATTACTTCATCCTTCCCTGTCCCTCTGAATTCTCCATTTTTAAATTGGCTTTCATCATACTTTATCACAGTTACTTTCCTTGGATGTGCCCTAACCCTTACCCCTCTCTCAGTTTCTTATACTTCATTGTAAAAACACCAACTCCTTGTCCAGTTCAACCCTCCTCCAGTTTTTCTCTTTCATCAGCTGAGCAGATGAACGTGGTTGGAGAAAGCACATGAACATCCCTCGGGAACTCACTTTAAATATAAGACCTCTCACTTTAAGTAAGGTCATAAACCTGCTGGCAATTAGAGTGGTTTTTTTGTTTGTTTGTTTGTTTATTTGTTTTTCATCTTTCCTTTCAGTATCTCTACCCTTACAGTCAAGCTCACTGGACAGTCTTTCATTTAGAAAACAAGGGAAATCAAAGGTGAATTCCAATCATATTTACAAACCTGCATGCTTTGGTTCCCATACCTTCGGCATTATTCCTGTTTTGTACAAACTATTCGTCTCTTCCACCCAGATCGCATCTCTGCCTGCCTGCTCTAGAATGTTGATTCATAAGTTTTATTTTCTTTCTCACACATCGTCATTTTCTTCTCATTAATGTATTTTTTCTATTGGATCACTCCCATTGTATTTCATATATAAACAATCTATTTTAATTATAGGTACATACATGTGTGTATATGTGTGTATACATATATATGTGTGTGTGTGTGTGTAGATCTATAATCTATGCATAATTCGCCCACGCTCACCTCCAGCTCTCATTTTTTGCTCCTCCTTTTGCAAGGGTGCTAGAGTGCTTTCTATACTCATCCTTTCCACTTCCACACCTATTCTCCTTAGAATACTATTCGTCCATGTTATCAAAACCATTTTATTGAAACATTTTATGATGGTCACAAATAACCTTTTTATTGCTAAATTTGATAACAAATCCTCAGTTCTGTCATTGTTTTGGCTATCAGCAACAATTGAGCAAGTTGACTGTTCTTTCCTTCTTCATTTAGCTTCAGAAAAACATTCTCCCCTGACTTTTTGATCTACATTATTGAATACTCTTCCTGTTTTCTTTGTGATTCCCTTTATATTATGATTTTATTTCCATTTCATTTGCAATTGATATACCTGAAATATTATTCCCTCAGATAAACACATGATGCGCTTACTCACTTCCTTCATTTTTTTGCCAAACATCACTTTTAAAATGAGAATCGATGGCCACTTTATTGACCTTTGTAATCTCCCTTTCAGGTAATGTGTTCTCTGGCTTATTGTTTTCAAAAGCACTATCTAAAACACTGTACATTGTACTAAGTTGTTTGTTTCTTGACTTTCTGCACCACACTAGAATTTGAACCTCAAGAAGGTCATCATTTTGTCTGTTTTGTGAATTGCTGTGTCTGTAATGTCTATACAAGGTTCAGGCAAAATGCAGAAGCTTAATAAATATTTGTAATATGAATGAATAATAACTTTTGAAAAGGACAGCTATAACTAAAAGGTAAGATTATATTTAATAGAAGAGCAGAGTATTATTGTTCGAAAGTAAGCTATCATTGAGGTGGAACAATGATATGATCATGAGGAAAACTGATAAAGTGGCATGAGAATCCAAGGTGTTTATTTTGCATAGAAAAATATCAACTATGCTCATTGTTTGTGATTAAATATGTTGCAGATTTTTATCTTAAAATGTCCTATTTATTTGTCTATAAGATTTTGCCATATCTGAGAAATCAAACATAATTTCATGTCACTACTTTAGGATTTTAAACAAGTGTATTTAACATAACTTTTTTTTTTTTTTTTTTTTTTTGGAGACGGAGTCTCGCTGTGTCGCCCAGGCTGGAGTGCAGTGGCGCGATCTCGGCTCACTGCAAGCCCCGCCTCCCGGGTTCATGCCATTCTCCTGCTCCGCCTCCCGAGTAGCTGGGACTACAGGCGCCCACCACCTCACCCGGCTAGTTTTTTTTGTATTTTTTTTAGTAGAGACAGGGTTTCACCGTGTTAGCCAGGATGGTCTCGATCTCCTGACCTCGTGATCCACCCGTCTCGGCCTCCCAAAGTGCTGGGATTACAGGCTTGAGCCACCGCGCCCAGCCTAACATAACTTTTAATGTCCTTGAGAAGACATACAGTTCCCTTTTCTCCTTGAATGGTACAGTTTCAACTCACCCAAACCCTGCTTCTCACAGTAACTGATAAGAGTTCTTAGCATTTTTTATAACAATTACCATTTAATGATTGGATATTTGATGGCAACAGTATACTTTAATGACATGATATGAGCACAACTTGAAATTATTTCTGAAGAATGGCCTCTCTATTTTTTAATTTTTCTCATTGTTCTCAGAATTGTACATGCATTTTCATTTATATATTTTTACCACCCTAATAACTTAAAGCTTCCCTTTTACATATGTGTTCTATATGTCATTATAGGTTTGTGATTTCTGCATCAAAGATTATTTTTATAGATTATAAAATTAAATTCATTTTCATAGCGTTATTGATGTAAATATTTGTGAAAGTAATGGAGCTGATCCACTCAGATCCTGTATCAAAGGAGAACCTGCTGTAAGGAATGTTTTAATAGTTACTTGACAGCCCCATAACTTTGGGAACTGCAAGTTCACACCAAGGCCAGGCTCTCTCCTTGGGTCACTCCTAACCAGTGACTGAAGACAGCAGGGACAGTTGAGCCAGTCTATATCCTACATAATATAGAATTTCCCTAACAGTCAATCTTTGCTGTCAAACCCCACAGGCCTGGCCAAGACTTTGTCAGAGTTGCTATGCCCCCTGAAGCTCTTCACATCAAATTCTCCTTCTTTCCACTGTTCTTTCCCCAGGTGTCAGATCTATATCTGGGGATGAAGGTTTTCCCTGATTATTTCTTCTCTCTTTTACTTTTCTCGTTCACATGTGTTTGTTTCCCCTAATAAATATCTTGCACTTCTAATTTTAGGTGGGCATCTGTTACTCAGAGAACCCAATTGATACTTTTTTTTTTTCAGTATTGAAGTATAGTGTGTGAAAAGAGCCATTAACATAACTCAGAGGGTGGTGTTGGGCATGATGGCCAATGAAATGCAGTCAGGTGGAACAGCTACCACAGGGTGACCAAGATGATGGTGTGTTCCTAACAGGTCTTTGGAGGGAAGGTCCTGAGAGTGGACAGAGTGAAGACAGAAGCTGGGCTGAAGAACCCCAGAAAGATGCTTCGCAAGAAGATCATTTTTAACATACATAATCTTCAGATTCTCCAAGGATGAAATGAAAGAAAAAATGGTAAAGGCACCTAGAGAGAAAGGTCAGATCACGTGCAAAGGGACACCCATCAGGCTAACAGTGGACCTCTCAGCAGAAACCCTGCAAGTCAGAAGAAATTGGAGTCAATATTCAACAATTTTAAAGAAAAGAAGTTTTAAACCAGAATGTCATATTCGACCAAACTAAGCTTAATAAGCAGAGACATAAGACCCTTTTCAGACAAGCAAATACTGAAGAAATTTTTTACCACCAAACCTGTCTTGCAAGAGCTCCTGAAGAAAGCACTAAATGTAGAAACAAAAAAATATTACTAACTACTATGAAAACACACTTAAGTACACAGACCATTATAAACCAACTGCATAAACAAGTCTGCCTCATAACCAGCTAACATCATGATGACAGTCTCAAATGTACATATACCAATGTGCATAAGTGGGCTCAATGCCTGAATTAAAAAGCACAGTGTTAAGCTCAATAAAAAACAGAGGCCCATTGGTATGCTGTCTTCAAGTGACCTATCTCATAAGCAATGACACCAATAGATGCAAAACAAATGGATGCAGAGAAATCTACCAAGCAATTGGAAAGCAGAAAAGAGTTGGAATTGCAATTCTAATTTCAGACAAAAGAGGCTTTAAACCAACAAAGACAAAAAAAGACAAAGAAAGGCCTTACATAATGGTAAAGGATTTCATTCAACAAGAAGACCTAACTATTCTAAATATATATATGCACCCAACATAGGAACACCTAGATTCATAAAGCACATTCTTAGAGACCTTCAAAGAGATTTAGACTCTCACACAATAAGAGTGGGAGACTTCAACATTCCACTGAATGTATTAGACAGATCATCATGGCAGAAATTAACAAGGATATTCAGGACCTGAACTCAGCCCTGGATCACATGGAACTGATAGACATTTACAGAACTTTCCACCCAAAAAGATTAGAGAAATGCAAATCAACACCACAATGAGATACCAATCTCACACCAGTCAGAATGGCTATTACTAAAAAGTCAAAAAACAAATGTTGACAATGTTGCAGAGAAAAAAAAGAATACTTATACATTGTCCGTGGGAGTGTAAATTACTTTAACCATTGTGAATTAATTTACAGTTCCACTGTAAATTGTGAAGTAATTTACAGTTCCATACTGTTCCACTGTGGAAAACAGTATGATGGTTCCTGCAATACCTAAAAACAGAAATGCCATTCAACCCTGCTATCCCATTACTGAGTATATGCCCAAAGGAATACAAATCATTCTGTCATAAAAACACATACATGTCTATGTTTATGGCAACACTATTCACAATATCAAATACATGGAATCAACCTAAAAGTCCATCAATGGTAGACTGGATAAAGACAATACAGTGCATATATACCATGGAATACTATGCAGTCATAAAAAAGAACAAAATCATGTCCTTTGCAGGAACATGGATGGAGCTGGAGGCCATTATTCTTAGCAAACTAATGCAGAAACAGAAAACAAAATATCACATGTCTTCATTTTTAAGTGGGAGCTAAATGATCAGAACGCATGGACACATAGAGGGGAACAAGAGACACTGGGGCCTATCAGAGAGTGGAGGGTGGGAGAAGGGAAAGGGTCAGGAAAAATAACTAATGGGTACTAGGCTTAATACCTGCATAACAAAATACTCTGTACAACAAAACCTCACGAAACAAGTTTACCTGTATAGCAAACCTGCACGTGTACCCCTGAACTTAAAATAGTTCAGAAATAAAAAAAATAAAAATTTAAAAAGTGGAAAAAAGAGAAAGCACACACACAAAAAATAGATTGATATGATTGGTGGCTACCTGGGTATACATATGCATGTAAAAATTTATTAAGTTGTATAGGCAAGATTTGTGCCTGTTAAGGCTATATTTTACAGTTCAATTAGAAATAAATCACCATTTGTATACAGAGTTATGATTTGTTATCATAACAGAAAACACTACACTTTCTACAGAATTTTTTTTCACCTATATACTATTATTTTTGAGCTTGAGTTCTGGCAACCAGTAAACTAACAAATCATTATCCAGTTTAAAAATGACTCCATGCTACTGTAGATATCATTGGCACATTGTGTCTAAGCCATTAGCCCTCAGTATTGGAGTAGTACGGGATTGACCAATACATTGGATTATAAAATTCCATAAATGGATTTGCAGTTGGAAGTCTTTATAAACAATTTAGAACTTTATATCAGAGTAGTCTATAAATTGTCTTGGAAAGCTTTCATTTCAATAAGTTGCAGACATCCTTAGAGGTACTCAAGACAATAATCGATTATAATTTCTGTTGCCCTCTAGTCCATCCTTTTAACTGTGTAAGAGTTCCTCTTTAAAAAAAAAGAAGAAGTTGTTGCAACATCAGCTCATTACTAAAGGCCATAATTGTGAAACATACATAGATTCTATAAAATGACGGTTTAACAATTTCAGTTAACTTTATATTTCAAGCATTTTATTTGTCCTCATTGCTCCTCCTCCATCTTCCAAAGAAAACTGTCAGAATGTGGCCAAATTTGCTAGGAAAACATAACTGAAAAGAAAAAAATAAAAAAATAGTGACAGGATTCTCTCTCTCTCTCTCTGTGTGTGTGTGTGTGTGTTTGTGTGTGTGTGTACATATGTGTCTGTATTTCTCTGTGTGTATGTATGCATGTATTTCTCTGGATGTACATGTATGTGTTTGTTTCTGTGTGTGTGTGTGTGTGTGTGTACATGTGTCTGTGTTACTCTGTATATGTGTTTCTCTGTGTGTACGTGTGTGTGTTCATTTCTCTCTCTGTGTGTGTGGTCTAATTAAGGCTACTGATGCCACACAGGACTTATTAAGCTAATTTTGGTTTGACCCAGTGAAACAATCAGTTGATTGGTGTTGTTAAGTTATAATCTCTGGTTTTTTATCTTTCTTTACACATAAGTTGAAAACTGTGTAATAGATTCCTCATACTTTTCTCCATCCTCCCTAGTAATACATAAGCGATTAGCTAATTCTGGATTTTTCCATCAGCAGAGTGGCTCTCACCACCTGCTATGGATGCTGCTGGATTTTATGTTGCTCCCCATGTTCAGAGGCCTTAAGATAAATGTTCAGACATTTTTTACTTCACCATGATTGACAATATCAGTAGAAAGAACGTGAACTCTACCACACACTCAGACTTCTTTTCTACCTGATCCGAGTTTAAGCTTATATTTTAAAATCAAGTAAACAGGAGAAAAAAAATAAACTTCTTAAAGAGACAAGTATCTCAAAAGTATGTGCCCTGAAGTAAAGATGCAGGAGAGCATACAATTAGTCTTGTTAGAATCTGTGACCACATTGCAATGAAATGATTTCATATTAAACCCCTACAAACAGAAACCAGGCATTGACCTACCTACCCTAAGCTATACATAAAGAAGTAAAGATCCTCAAATGCTCTCTTACTGTCACTAGATGAAGGTTTGCAGCTAAAATTTCTAACTTATCATCAGCATATTTAAGGATAATTATTTTGCTGATGAAAAGACAGTATTTGAGGAATAAAATAACATTAAATAGCTTTTGTCACCAAACATAGATGAAGCAGCAAAGTACCTACAAAAATTTCTTCCCAGATGGGAAACCAAAAATATTTGCATCGTTTCACTTTCAGAACTGCTATAAACCCCTGAATATGTATCTCCTGCCCCTTTTCGAAGTTCTGGTTCACATTGACTAATCAAAGTCTCCCATTATCTTCTAATGTAATTTTGCTGAATCCTTGCAATGCTTTGTTTGACTCTAGTACTTGTTTTTAACACAACTGTTCTTCCATTAATCCAGACCATTAACGGAGATATACCAAATAAAAATTATGATGTAAAATGAAAAGAAAGTTCAAATTAAAATTCTGGTGCAGGAGATGCAGTTACAAAATCTGATTTAGTGGTACTACTCTTAAAGGAATAAATCATTTTATTTTAAACTCAATAAAATGTTTAAACTTTGTACACTTGTATTTTGTACATCATAACTTTGGGTATCATAATTGTTCAGTAAGTATTTGGTTAAAACATTGTTATTGGATGACTTACTGAACATTATATTCATGGCAAATTTAATAGGAGGTTACCATTTAGGCCAGATCACACCTAAAAGAAAGCTTTTCTGTACTTCTTCATGTAACATCTGGTTCTTCCTATTTTATCCTACTAAACATTACCACAGCTTTCTTTGTGTGTCCTTATGTTATTTTAGTGTATTTATTTTGACCAAGTTCTTGTGATTTTACAAAGTGTTTTTATTGAATATCAGTTGTGAAAAAGGCTTATCACTGGAGCTTACCATAGAATGAACAGATTGCTCATCTACAATAATTTTTATTTATTTATTTATTTATTTTTACCTTACGCTTCTAATTATGCCATGATGTCTTGTTTTAGGAATGTTTTCTATGTTCGAGTGGTATATCCAGGGATATTGTCCTTAAATTATTTCTAATTAATTGCTTTGAAATCTTTAGAATCTCAAAAAAAAAAAAAAAAAATCTTATTGTCAAATGATCAGTTTCCAAGCTAAAAACAATTAAAATTTGAGGATAAAGTCTTTTTTGTTTTGGACTGTGTGGCAAAGTAAAATGGTTTTAAGTAAACATTGGCTGAATAATTTAAACCAAAATTCTTGACAGAAAAATTATGAATATAGCAGGAAGAAAAATATGTAATAATGCAATGATAAATACTTGACATTAGAATAGAGGACATCGCAGGAATTGAATTCTACAGTTTTATAGATTTTGTTTTTATATTGCTTTCTCCACCAGGCTGGAGCATGTTGAGATAGAATTTAGGATTCCGCCACCAGGATAAATGCCGTTGTACCTGTGGAAGATAAATGATCCCTAAAAACTGAAGACTATGGTGATACACATGTGAAATTGCATGTGTTTTTCCTGTTGAAGCACTAATGAGTTATCATATATTTAACCTACATAAGTCCATAGACCAGATTCTCATTTGTTGTTGTTGTTGATTGTGGTAATTTTTATCCAGCCTACTCAGACTGCCATTGAAAACTGAGCCTTTCCAGAACATACTTTCTTGATATCAACTCTTCATTTAAAACACGTAACTCCACTATGAACAAAATACAGTATTTGATTTTGTATTAAAAGTCCATTAAACCTGTACTCAAACTACTTTTAAAAAAATGTATAATTCATACTCCATATATTTGAAAACCTTGTATCATGTTCTTCCTAATCTATTTGATAGTCATCAAGCAAAACCTGTGCTTTCCAATTTCATGTATTTGCCTCTGTTTATTGTTCTTTTTACTGGAAATGTCCATCATTCTATTGCTTACATAGAACCAATTTTTACCTTTCTGTCAAGTTGAATTACCTGACATCTCCCTGAATTTGTCTATGTATAATAGTGATCAGCCTTCAGAAAAATGCAAGTTTTTTTTTCTCTGCTTCTTCCATAATACAGTAATGCCAATGTGTATAACAGGTGTCTGTGAATTTATATCATCATGAATAACAATAGAGCTATATTAAGTGTTTAGTAAGGACCAAGAAGTCTGCTAAATGCTTTGCATGCCTGAGCTAATTTAATCAGATAAATACTATTTTATATCTATTGTAAAAATAATAAAAAATAAGACTTAATTAACGTTAAGCACCTTGCTCAAGGTCAGAGCCAATTTGGTCTTGCTCCAAAGCCTGAAAATGGCGACCCTCACATCTGACAGTAAATGTCTGTAGGACATCCTCTCTTTTCTCTATTTGCATATTCTTTACAATTATCATAGTGGTTGTACCTCCTAAGCCATGGATTTCCAACCCTGCTTGTATATTAGAAAGAAGAAAATGTTAAAAAGTTTCTATGTCAGAATATACCCAGCCCAACCGTAGCAGAATCTTAGGGTAGTACTTGTAGACAGATGAGTAGTGAAGGCTCCCTAGGTAAGTCTGTTAAGTCACCTGAGTAGAGATCTCCTGGCCTGAGTTTTCATTTTATATCTATTGAGTTCAGTGAATGAATAAAGGTAAAATGCAAATTATGTTCAAAAGTGTATATGATCTGAATATGGTACAAATAAACACACACTTGCACACATCCATGTACAATGTTTAGATGTGGTTTGCAAATAGTGTAAATGTAGAGAAGAGTCATTTATCATATGCATCCAAAGAGGCTAATTTCTTTTTTCTTCTTGCCATTTTTTGGGAAAGAGATAAGCCAAGAATAAGTAGTAAAGATTTTAAGAAGAGCAACATGATTAAAAGGTCACTTTAGAAAGAGCGATGCAATAGGAAAATGAATACATTGAAATGAGGACAGTCTTGTGCCCCCAATAAAGATGTTTTAGTCACCCACCAACCACATATACAAAGGTGGTCCCATAAAATTATACTGTATTTTTACTGTATCTTTCTCTATGTTTAGATACACAAATACTCGCTGTTGTGTTACAATGACCTACAGTTTCCATTACAGTAATGTGCTGTACAGGTGTGAAGTCTAGGAGTAATAGGCTGTACCATATAGCCTAGGTGTGCAGTAGGCTATGCCATCTAGGTTTGTGTAAGCATACTCTATGATGTTCACACAACAATAAAATTGCCCAATGACACATTTCTTAGAATGCATTGCTTATTCTCAGTACATAGTCCATGGTTAAGGAAAACATGACTGTATTCCCAAAGCTAGAGTCCTTAATACTCACTGACAAGCTATTGCATTTCCCCGGTCATAAAGAGCAAAGAAATTATGTAAGTAGAAAGGAAATAAAAGGTAAAATATGATATGTATTGAAAAGAAAATATTGATATAAATTTCACGTATATTGTACCTAACAGAGTTTTTAAATGTGTGATGTAATTCTTTCACTTTTCACTAGGTGGTCAGACTGTGTGGTGAAGGTAAAAAGGCAGGTAAGTACCACTCAGGGAAGAGACTAGTTTCTGATTTGAGGTCTCTGAAGATGCACAACACATATGCCTGGCTTAAGTGGTAGAGATTTTACTTCCAGCAAGAGGGGAGATAAGGGCATACAAGAGCCAACCTCTGGCAATGTGCCAGACCCCTGTGGTCAGCGGATCCATTATTCAGGCAACATAGTCCCTTGCCTGTAAACACCCCACTTGCTGCTGCATGGAAGGATCCCTTCTCCTTCCCCCATACGTCTGAAACACAGAAAGCTGTTGGCATGCCTGGGGACCACTGATGCAGGTGCCAAAGCAGAACAAAGGAATGTACAATAGGTTCAGAGAAAGGAAAGATGTTTCCTTACTGGGTAAGAAGCCTAGCACAGGGCTATGAGAGCTCTTTATCTGGGTGAGTTAGGATGGAGAGTGGACTGCTTGGCTGCCTTTCCCAGTAGTAATAATTGAGAAATTACTGACAATCATGGGGAAAACAATAGGAAGAACTAATTGGAAGAATCAAACTGGAGAATGTATTTTTATATCTGCGGAATATGCTAACTTCCTATGTAGATCTTAGTATTTTCTGAAATGAGAGGTTATTCCCTTTTCTAGAATTATTCTAATTTAAATCCTAGTTAGAAAAATAATCTGGGAAGAATTGTACTGCACTAAGAGCTTATGTTGCTCCTCCTACATTCATGTTATTTTCATATATTTGAGTAATTGTGAGTCTCACAATATTTCCTATATGGACATAGATGCTTTTGTCTGCAAACATCGTTTATTAAAGCAAGATTTCCAGAATTTTTATACACTCTCTGCTACAGACATAGCTGGTCATGAAAACATCAAATCATAACCTCATGACCTTATTTAAGGAAGCTGTTAGTGCCACTTCTCTATTCTATAGTGTCAACATTAACAAGCATCCTGACATATTTTGTTAAGCTACATTTCTTATTGGAAAATCTTCTCTGAAAGCATCATATACTCCATAGATTCCAATAACATGAATTCATATTTATGAGAAATGCACATTCAGTTCTTCAAAGATATTATTTAGAAACCATAAGTAATAGTTGTAATTTATATGCAATTTCCCCTTAAAAAGAGAGAGAGAGAGAAAGTATTTAAAAAGGTCTTTCGCTCTATAAATGGAAACAGACAAAAGTTCTTCTAGCATTTACATCCATGTGTAATGTCTGGATGTCGATTTAAAGTGTGGAAGTTGCTCATGAGAGATCAAGATGGGATATATGAGTTGAGAATAATTTATATGAAAAAGGGAGTTCAAGCTACAGTAATTAATTAGAACAGAAAGGATATGGAGTGAGAAGAGAAGAGAGATGAGGGCAAATCCATTAAAAGGTTAATACAGGTGACAGAAAATGTAGAAAGATCAGAAAGGTAAAAGAGGAAACTGCAAATCAATATACTGGGATATTATTGAATCAAAAAGAGAGATTTTTTGACACTGTCAATCAACAGTGTTATAAAAAGCATTTTAAAAAATTTCTAAAAGATCTATTAGAGTTGGCTAATACATAAATTTTGAGAAACCAATAGCACACAAGCCACTGAAGTGGGGAACATTCGTATTATAAAGTTTTGTTAATAAATTGAGCCTCATAACGTTAGAAAATTATGATAGAACAAAATGTTATGCTAATTTTTCAAAAAATTATATATTTGCATTATATTTTAAAAGACCCAAAGATTTTTTTTTCAGGGGAGCCAGAAGCAACAGCAACATATTTTGCATACTGCATGATCAGATATTTGAGTCTAATATTCTTTTCTGAAAGAAAACAGTATTTTAGAAGGAAATTCATTGAATACTTTAGAGCAAGAAAAATTCAGGATGATGTTATTGCCAAAAGAAGTGTACACTTTAAGTATGTTAGGAATAATCTTCAAGAGAAAGCTAATATAGTCATCCTAATATCATATAATATAAACTTTAAAGCAAAAATAGTCATGGAATAGTGTATCCTAAAATGAAAAAATGTTCACGCCATCTGGATGATGATATATCAACTATAAATTTGTGTGTACCAAATAACTTAGACACAAATATTGAAAGCAAAAATGAAAGCTCTAAAAAGGATAATTGAAAATCTATCATCATAATGGGGAGGCATTAACATACATCTCCCAATACCTTAAAAATCAGTTAAGATATATGAGTAAACAACACAATCAACAAAATTAACCTAGTAGACACATAAAGAAAAATTTCACCTAAAACTGACAAAAATCTATGAAATATTTACCAAAGTTGTCAATACTATAAGTTCTTAGCATATTTCCAAGGATTAAAATCAAAGTATGTTCTTTGATCACAGTGAAGATACAACAAGCCAAACGTTTTAAATAAAAACACATATTTAAAAATGCTTGCAAATGAATCAATTTTTTTTTTTTTTGAGACGAAGTCTCGCTCAATCGCCCAGGCTAGAGTGCAGTGGTGCCATCTCGGCTCACTGAAAGCTCTGCCTCCCGGGTTCACGCCATTCTCCTGCCTCAGCCTCCCAAGTAGCTGGGACTACAGGAGCCCGCCACCACACCCAGCTAAGTTTTTGCATTTTTAGTAGAGACGGGGTTTCACCGTGTTAGCCAGGATGGTCTCGATCTCCTGACCTCGTGATCCACCCGCATTGGCCTCCCAAAGTGCTGGGATTACAGGCATAAGCCACCGCACCTGGCCAAATCAATATAATTTTTAAAAGTCATAGACTAAAGAAAAAATCAAAATAATGTTACATTAGTAAATTAAAATAAAAATATGACATGTTAACTGATATTAAGCAACAAATGCAAATAAAAGAGAAAAAATGGACTAAATCAAATACCTAAGTATTCTCCCCCCCGCGAAAAACACAAAATTTAAACAAAAAATTAAAGGTATGTGGTAAATAAATAAGAATAGCCGTCAATGTTATACTCTACGTAAAATCAATACAGAAAATTTTGAAAATTTAGGAAGAATAATACAATTGACGAGCACCTAGAAAGTTTAAAGAGAAAGTGATAAAACAAAAATTACGAGCATCAAGAATAAAATGACATCACCATAGATCCTCCATATATTAAAAAACACAGTAAAAATTACTTTTCTTATATTTGCTAATTTTGATTAAATGGACAAATATCTGTAAAATAGTATGCAATATATTTTGAGAGAAGTAGAATAAAAATACCTTAACGGTAAAATATCTGTTACACTTTTAATTTATGATTTATTTTTAAAAGAAAATTCCAAAATCAGATGGTATGATGAAAAGGAATGACAGGAAAAGTAAAACATTAATATTATTACGGGCAAAAGCAAGTAATTTTCAATGTGACTTCATTTACACATATTTGAAGAAGAGCATACATTGAACACGGATTTTTACTGGGCATAATAAATTGGAACATTTCCATGCTTATTTTATTAAAGCAGTATATCCCTGGTAACAACACTAATTGAGAACAACATTGCAGGATATTCATTTTCTGAACATGGATGCGAAATACAAAACAAAATAACAACAAGTCAAATTCAGCAATATGTAAAAAGGATAATAATAATATATGTCTTAAAAACTTGCAGTTTGTTTAACCTGTGAAAATCAAACAATGAAAATAACCATAATAATAATACAAAGAAGAGAAATATGATCACGTTAAAAGATGCAGTAGCCTGGGAGCAGTGGCTCATGCCTGTAATCCCAGCACTTTGGGAGGCCAAGGCAGGAAGATCACAAGGTCAGGAGATCGAGACCATCCTGGCTAACACGGTGAAACCCTGTCTGTATTAAAAATACAAAAAAATTAGCCAGGTATGGTGGCAGACGCCTGTAGTCCCAGCTACTCGGGAGGCTGAGGTAGAAGGAACGGTGCGAACTAGGGAGGTGGAACTTGCAGTGAGCCAAGATTGTGCCACTGCACTCCATCCTGGGCGACAGAGCAAGACTCCATCTCAAAAAAAAAAAAAAAAAAAAAAAAAGATGCAGTAAATCACTTGATAAAATTAAAAACCTATTTTACATACAAATGTTTAGTAAAATGGAGAAAGTGATTAAATCTGATAAAGCAAATCTACAAAAATATTAGCATGCTTTATATTTAGTGATAAAATATTACATGCTTTTCCACTGGTCAGGCTATAGCCCTGTATAACTACTTGTATATAGAATTCTCCTGTAAGTCTTAGTAAAGAGAGAGAAATCAATTTTAAAAGGAAGGATTAGAAAAGTAAAATATTAATACTATTATTATGGGCAAAACCAAGTGTGACTTATACCTAGTACTTTCAAAGGAATGCAAGTAATATTATTTGATTCAATACATCATATCACTAAACAAAAATATATATTTTATATATTAGCAAGGAATCATTAGATAATTAAATTTAATATAATAACATAACAATAGCAATAAAAACGTTAAATACCTAGGAATACATCTAATGAAAATGTAAAATATTTGCATAGACATTTATTAACTATTAAGAAAAACAAAAGGGAAGTTGTTCTTTTAAAGGTTATGATTTAGAGGAAACGAGCAAGCTAGGCAGTGAAGCAGAAAAGCCAAAGATGTGGCTGATGCTGAAAAATGAAGAAATTATCAATTTGACAAATTATTCAAATAAGTGATGGAGGAGGTCAAATTGAACATTTAACGTAGTTAAGAAGGAATGATATCTCCAATTATTGATAAAAAAGAAAGTGATAATTGCTGAGAAAACAAGAAAAAAATGTAGCAAAAAGAAGTATGATATCTACAGATGAAGGTAGGTCTGGAGTCCAAAAGTGAAGACTCAGGGAACACTTCTTTAGGAAGCAAATCATCTGTTGAGAGTGAGGGAGGGGGATTTGTGATTTCCAATTTTGGTAGTGAGATGGAGTAGAGATGGCCAGAACCTGTCACTCTCACATTCAGAGATGGAGTTTATTTTTCATCCCCTTGTGTTCAGGCTGGCCCTGTGACTATTTTAGCAATAGAATACATCAAAAGTGACATTATTTCAGTTCTACACCTATCCTGTAAAAGGACTGGTATCTCAGCTTTCTGCTTCTTGGAATACTCACTGTCATATTGCAAGGAAGCACAAGCCACCATGTGGAGAAATCTACATAGAGGGGAACTCAGTCCCCCAGTCAACAGCCTTCAGCTTTGCTTCCAACTGCTACCCAGGACCAAATTGCCAGACATGTGTGAGCCATTTTGGAAATGAAGGCCTGAGATGCCTGAGATCTATTTGAACTTCCCCAGCTGATAACAGAGAGCACAAGCAGGTTGTCCCCAGTAACACTTGCTCCAACTGCAAAACTGCAAGCAAAAAAGATTTCCTTTTTTTCTTCTTTCCTTTCCTTCCTTCTTTCTTTCTTTCTTTCTTTTTCTTTCTTTCTTTCTTTCTTTCTTTCTTTCTTTCTTTCTTTCTTTCTTTTTCTTTCTTTCTTTCTTTCTTTCTTTCTTTCCTTCCTTCCTTCCTTCCTTCCTTCCTTCCTTCCTTCCTTCCTTCCTTCCTTCCTTCCTTCCTTCCTTCCTTCTTCTTTCTTTCTTTCTTTCTTTCTTCTTTCTTTCTTTCTTTTTTCTTTCTTTCTTTCTTTCTTTCTTTCTTTCTTTCTTTCTTTCTTTCTTTCTTTCTCTCTCTTTTTCTCTTTTTCTTTCTTTCTTTCTTCTTACAATTTAAAAGAGCATCCACCTCATTTTAAAGTATATATTTTGGAATATTAAAATCTAGTTTTTGACAAAAATTAATGTGAAAGTTCTTTGAATTTCTAAATGTGATACTTTAAAAAATTTCAAGAATCTTATTTTTTTTTTTTTGAGACTGAATCTGGCTCTGTTGCCCAGGCTGGAGTGCAGTGGCCGGATCTCAGCTCACTGCAAGCTCCCCCTCTGGGTTCACGCCATTCTCCTGCCTCAGCCTCCCGAGTAGCTGGGACTACAGGCGCTCGCCACCTCGCCCGGCTAGTTTTTTGTATTTTTTAGTAGAGACGGGGTTTCACCGTGTTAGCCAGGATGGTCTTGATCTCCTGACCTCGTGATCCGCCCGTCTCGGCCTCCCAAAGTGCTGGGATTACAGGCTTGAGCCACCGTTCCCGGCTCAAGAATCTTACTAACAAATATTTTTTAAAGTTTACTGATTTGCAAATGTCAGGTTTTGGAATGCTTTTTAATGCAACAATAGATAACTGAAACACATGTCAAGAGAACATTTGAAACAGCCCCATCATAATACGTATAATCTCCCAGAAACTGAAAAATAGAGGACACTAAGAAGTAGAAGCAATGATGCATCATTTAGATATCACTATCAGTGAGGTTTATAGTGATCTATCTGGGTGAAAAAAGAATTTGAGATTGAAGGAGAGATCAATAAAAGCTAAAATAAGGAGATTCTGAGGAGATTGGAAATTTAGAGAAAAATAGCTAACTTCCACAAATTGCTTTGTTTACCTACACCTTCTGTTCACACATAAGGAGCACAAATTATGATTTATGAGAGACAGAAGGTTGCTTTACATATCTACAGAAGGTTTTTCTGGACTCAATCTGCCTTTATGATAAAATGATGTGGCAAATGCCCTGGAAAATTGTCACGTAAGTTTGGGACAGTCTCCTCCCATAACATATAGTTACAGTCTTCTTATTAATAAATGAATGTAATGCTGAGAGAAAATGTCTGTCTTTATTCACCAGCACACATAGAAATTGAAGGTGATGTATTTATGTTTTTCTTTTAATGAAAGTTTCTTTAAATGAAAGCCAAATACTGTAAGAATACCCACTTTAAAATCCTGCCTTATTTGAAGTAATAGCACTAAATGTATTCTAAATAAGTCATTTTAAATTTCAATTTGCAAGTCCTGAGCTTAATATTATGTTGTATATGTACATTGTACACACACATAAATATCCACTTAATTCTGTGAGCAGTATAATCAAAATAATACATACTACCTGACATTTGCGAATCAGTAAACTTAAAAAAAAATTTGTTAATAAGATCCTTGAAATTGTTTAAAGTATCACATTTAGAAATTCAAGGAATTTTCACGCTAATTTTCATCAAAAACTATATTTTAATATTCCAAAATATATACTTTAAAATGAGGTGAATCCTCTTTTAAATTACAGACAAAGATGTGTAGAGTGGGTAAAAGATATGTCGCAGTTTTTTTGCAAGTAAACATTTACATACATCTTAATTATATACTCTTCTGCTGCTTCTATCCTCATGAAGTGTTAGGCTACATAAAGAAAGCAGGTTGAGCATGTGGAGAAAAGAATGTGTAAATATCTGAAGATGAGTATCTAGACATGAGTGCAAATGTTTTAATAATCTTATTCTTCTACTTTTGAGAGTTCCCTCTCCATGTACTTGTCTGTTTCAAAATCCTTCACTGTTTCTTCCTTCACGTATTTATGCGTTCTATAATGAGCTACGCTCACAACTCTCAAGTCTTTATTTCCATAATCTGAGATTCTTAATGGCTTACTTTGTCATGCACAAAGGTGTTTGGTTAATGAATGAGAAAAGGTTGATTTTTTTTAGAATGTATCTCCTTTCAAACTCCTAGTTTCTTCTTGGGGGGTAAGCAATTTGATTCAATTCTGTTTATTATTTTAAACTAAGAAAAGGGATACATCATTTTCATCTAGTAACATCACAAACTACCACATTTATACAGTCTTAAAAGATTTTTATTCATGAATACATTGAATATCTAGTATATGCCATCTACTGAGCAGATATTAGAAGTTAAGAAAGGAGTACAACATGCTATCAACTTGAAGGAATTTATTTATTTATTTCCTTCAAAATATGTTCAAGGGTTAATGAGATCATGAAAACAAAGAATGTGCAATATGACACACTGCTTGATATTTATTTTATTAATACGTGGTATATAGGTAAAGAATAATTATCATACATATTCACATGTATTCAGAAACTGGTTTAAAAAAATCCATTACAACTTATATTGTCAATATCCCTTAGCAGAAGTCCACATTCTCCTACCAGTACACATTTCTTTTGCCACTCTAGTCTTATATAATAGTTAGGTTTTATTTGTCCCCTTTATATAACCTCACATAAATACCATCTGATATATAAAGGACCCAGTTTATTTCATAGGCATAACCTATTCTTCTTGAGTCAGACTTTTCCTAGAAACCTGAGAGAAGTTTTTTCCTGTGAAAACATGTTTGGGTCTACAGAAAAAGTGAGATTTGGGTAAGTTCTTAAACACAAATGGAAAGAAGCAGCAGACAAAGAAAAGGAAAGAAGAGGAAAACAGTCATTTTCAGAAGGAAGAGAGAAGGAAGAGTATGAACAGTAGTATAGAAATGGGCATGCCTATTAATTTGAAGAAAGCTGAGGATTATGGAGGTGAGTGGATGGATATAAAGTTGCTCAAACATGTTGAGAGCCAGGCTAGAAGAGGTTAAACTTATCTTGTATATGTTCTCAAACAAACATTACAAATAAAGCATTGAGTGTGTGTGTGTGTGTGTGTGTGTGTGTTTGTGTGTGTGTGTGTGTGTGTATTTTAAAGTTTTTGTTGTTGTTGTTTTGAGATGGAGTCTTGTCCGGGACTCACTGCAAGCTCCGCCTCCCGGGTTCGCGCCATTCTCCTGCCTCAGCCTCCCGAGTAGCTGGGACTACAGGCTCCCGCCACCTCGCCCAGCTAATTTTTTGTATTTTTAGTAGAGACGGGGTTTCACCGTGTTAGCCAGGATGGTCTCGATCTCCTGAACTAGTGATCCGCCCACCTCAGCCTCTCAAAGTGTTGGGATTACAGGCATGAGTCACCACGCCCAGTCAAAGGGTATTTTAAAAATATATGTTTAAGTCATTCAGTTAATACAAATTTACGATTGCTACACTGCAAGAGCTCTAGGGTTGTTTCTTGCCAAGCTGTCAGTGCCAGAGGTTGGTGGGATCACCTGCCTTGCTGTGTGTGTGTGTGTGTGGGGCGGTTTGTTTTGTTTTGTTTGTTTTTTTAAGTACATCATTCTCTTCTCTTTCCTAGAGTTTTGCATCCCCTTAGCCTCAAGGGAAAGGTCTGCCCTGTTTTTGTCCCTATTAAAAAAAAGAAAGTCAGTGAGGGTCTCGCCTGTCACCCAGACTGGAGTGCAATGGTGAGATCATAGCTCACTGCAGCCTCAGATTCCTGGGCCAAAGGGATCCTCCTGCCTCGGTCTCAGAAAAGTGCTATGTGTTTCTTTCCCTTTGAAAAGTCTTGCCAAATAGTTGCTTTATTTTCTGGACTCCTCAGTTTTCTGAATTTCCACTCCATTCAGATCTGCATCTTCTTTATTTTCTGACGTCTCAGAGTCTTTTTCTCTTTGGATCTTCCATTCCTAATTATCTCTTCAATGCTCAATTCTAATCTTTAATTTTGTCTCCCCTTAAGTTCAGGTGTGCAACATTGATTAGGGGACAATTGCCACAACTAGACTATTTCACTGGACATTCTATCAGGGTAAATTAAAATATCTTTTGCCTCCACAACACCTATCTAGGATGAAATAGACAATAAAATGGTCATATGTCATATTGTTTTGTTAAATACTGCAATTGACAGTTGTTTAAAAAGCTCAGTTGCTAAAAGCAAGGGAGTTGCTGACCCTAGTACTAACATCTCAATCCAAAGACCTAGTAACGCTACTGATACTCCTGCCAATTCTGAAACAAATTCACAACAGAACACTGATACACTACTGTGTTCTATCAAATTTGGGACTTGTTCTTCATGAATGTTCCTGAGCCAGATGTATTCTTTTGTTCACTTCGTAACAGAATGCTAAGAAGATGCAAATCAATAAAGCAATGATCTCAGGGGCTTTTATTATTTCCCACAGCAAATATATTTTCATAAGATTGTTGCAGAGACTAGCATTTGTAGATTTCATAGTTGATGAAATTGATGGCCTGATGTACCTCTAGTTGCCTCCCCTTGGTCCATCTGTCTTATTGACATAGGTAGCTAGGAAAAGGATTGCCTCCTGTCCCCAGGCTTTCTAAATGCTATAAACTCAGAAACCAGGACTTAATGTTGTGGAAGTGCCTCAGAGCTGGTAAGTGAGGGACAGAGCAACTCTACTTCAAGCATTTATTAAAATTAAATTTTAATTATAAAAGTAAAAAAAAAAAGAAAAAAGAAAATGGCTATGAAACTTTTTGGCCACCTCGCACCTTGCGCCTCTCTTTCACAGGTTTAGTGAGGAAGGTAATCAAACATGTGACAGCCAACGCTTGTTCTCCATTGCTCTCTGCCAGGCCTGCCTCATGGAGAGGAAATCCACTTGGAAACATTGTTAACAAGTCTGTAGAGCATGGACTCTGTTATCAGACAGCCATCTAAACTGCATATTAGGGTAATAATCTTTATATAGCACATAACATTATTTGTATCACAGATAATGGTCGTAGATTTGGTGGTGCTCAATTTTCCCACAAAATTAAGAGTCATGCTTCCCCTCCACCTATGTGGGTCATGATAGCATCAGGAAGATTGTATTGTAATAGAAAAAACTCTGCTCCAGGGGCTATGTTTATACACATGGTGGAATGCTGATTCTATCATTTCAATAAACAGTAATTATTATTCTTATGTGATTTTATATTTTTCAAAACCTCAAATATCTTCTAGGGTAAAGTAAATTTTTCAAAGGTCACTCTGAATGGGAGTGGGACATTTTACCAGAGAGCCATGTGTCATTGAGCTGTTAAGGAGACATCATTAAGGCTGGTTGAGTCTTTCAGCAAATGACAGCTCTGTCTTGGTCCTTATGATGGAATACATATAAAATCCTTATTGCCTAGATAGTCACACTATACATCACCTTAAATATCTGCATTAATTATTGACTCTGTAACTGAGCAGATGCCTGCTTTACCCTCAACTCACACTAGTGGTGATTTATTATTCAGGTTTTTATTTGTTTGTAGTTGTTGCTATCGTTTTTGTTGTAGATGAGTTAAATGAGCTCATAACTTGAATGCCAATGGCTTATTGTCTAAGACCCAAGCTCTTGCTTTGTTGATATTATCCAGCCTAACATGAAACCAGACTTTCACAATTACACAATGATTGAGTTGTAAATGGTGAACAACAGGCTCTCTAACCCCTTATCAGTACCTGGTGTTTGGTATTCTTACAGATTAAGAACTTAAGTCTGTCAGGTCTTTTGTATTAGTAAAATCAACCTCAGAAATTGTTAACAACACCTGATGAAGAGTCTACTTAAGCAATGTTTCTGAGTTTGTATCTTTATAAATTGTGTCTTTAGAATGGATATGTGCTCATTTTATTACAAAGTCCAAGACAGTGAATGATGACGTTTTCCATTTAAGTATACTACGTTATCATCAGTTGATTTTCCTGTAGAACTTTTCAGAGAATTTTTTTTTGTAAGAATATGTATTTCAAAACTTATGGCAGCTATGGACGTTGTCCTTAAAATATACTCACATGCACAGAAAATTTTGCTAAATATTTTACGAAATCATAGACTTTCCATAACCCATCTGAGTTCTTTTTAGGGGGTCTATCATCTCAGATTTTTTTTTTTTAATCAGAGATAGAATATCTTAACCTATTCCCACTGTGGTCTCACTTTCTCCCCTAGGTAAACTGTAAGAAATGTATGTTTGATAGAGTGCATACTAATAATCATATAAATGAATATATAAAGTATTTTCAAATATAATTATAGAAAAGTGTCCTCTGTGACTATAATATTTTAGCACTGCCTATACCCTGGACTAAATCACTTTGAGGTTATATGTGTGTGGTCTCTCCCCATTAAACATTGCAAAAACATTGGTATTCAGCCAATTTTGCAGATAGTCTTAAAATTTTATTTTCTCTATATTCAGATAACAATGTTTATACATTAATATTAGATTATAATGCATAGATATTAATATTAGCTCAATTTAAAAAATGATCTAATTATGGTTAGAAATAAAAACCAGGAACAGAGTTTGGATTGAAAGAAGGGCAAAGTAAATGTATACATTTCAGAGATTATAAGTGTTTTCGAAAACTCATTCTATCACTGGATCACACTTTCATTTTTAGTACTCTAAAACTGACATATGATTTTGCTTTTATTAATAGGGATTTAGGATAATTATTCAAAAGATGCCAAAGAAACCATGTTGGGTGCGGTAGATCTCAAAATACACAGAGTGAGAAGGCGAATGGACTGTAATTTCCACATCTTGTGTGAAGTAAAACAGCAGTGTGACATAGCAAATTGGTAAGTCAGATAATTACACATCAATACATAATTTTGATTGAGTTGCTCAAGAAAAAGATGTCTTCAGTTTTAACATGGTCTTTCTTTAAACTTGCAGCAACTATTTTGTTTTCATTCTTCTTGTATATAGCTTAGGTTTTGGAATGAATTTATGATATAGGTTTGTAAGATAAAGTAACTATGATGGTCACAGCATATTTGTTAAGTAATGTCCCCCATTGGGTATGTACATTGTTAAAAATTGTGGTCAGATATAACAGAGGATATTACTGCAGGGAGCAAAGCCAGTATAGATGCTAACTCTTAACCAAGAAGGCCTCCACAAGAAGATGACTTTAGATAAGGCTTTTATTCTTCAACAAATATTTGAGAATAATTTTATCAGTGGAAATGTCCAGAAAAATGACATTTGGGTCACATTATTTTTGAATGATTGTTATAATTATATATATATATATACACACACATATATATCATACTTATATATGGATATGATCTAGGACACAAGTGGAATAGCCCTCCCCAAAATAATTCTGTATTTTATTTTTGTCTATGTTTCACTTTTCAGAAGGAAATTCTTCCCAAATGTTTCATGTAATTTTTACTTACATTAATAGATATCTCAGACCAGTGACTTTAAAATCTGACTAGACATCAGAATTTTATAAGCAACCTAAAAAGTGCAGCTATCAAAGCTCTACTGTGATCCATGAAATCAACCTTTGAAGACTATAATTTTAATCAATTCAGAAACTTTATTTAATATGCATTTCTTCTCTGCTCAATTTTCACCTTCTGGAAGATTTACAAGGTTTATATTTTATTTACTTAATACATTGGTATTATGTTTTCTGATCATATTCGCATCTTACTTGTTTTGTTTCTGAGTTCCGGGACAATTGTGGGATCATCTTTTTATTTCAGTGACTTGATTTTCTTGAGTATCCAGTGTGCTGTTTACTACCTTATTTGAATGTTTTAAATTCATTAAATGAACTTTGCAGATGAACAAAAAATTTTCTGATTTCAGACTGGGCCCATATGCAAATTCATATTCTTCTGAATCTGAAACAAGAGAATATATGGGTTTTTCTTAACCTATTTCTTTGATTGAGACTTGCACAAAGTTGTTTTGTGAATAAATTTAGCCCTGTACTTCTAGAGCACTCCCTGCCCCACTATACTATTCATAAGTGAGAACAACTTCTATGTTGGTTTATGTCCTGGTTATCCTTTTGTTATGTCAAAGAACTTATCAATCATTGCTATACCACACTTGACTATTGACATGTATTACTTTACAAGCTAATATAAGTGTATCTTGGGTACTTGTCAAAGGCATTTGATGAAAATACCCAAAAGTTACAACAAAAATTCACTTAAAATTTAATATACTAAATAATCTAAGTTTTCACACTTTTTAAACCTAATTTTGAGAATGCTTCATTTTTGATGACATTTGTTGAACTTTATAGATTTGCAGGCATTGAATTGTCCCGAAGCATTCAGTCATTGATTTATATTGGGAACACGGTATGAGAAATAGTCTCATTATTGCATTTAGCATAATACCCTCCAGGTTCATTCATATTGTTACAATTGGCCAAATAGCCTTCTTTTTTAAGGTTGGATGGTATTTTACCGTGTAAATATCTCTATATTACACTGATATATATATATATATAATTTATTATGTAATGTAATATAATATTTCTGTATTGATTCATCTGTTAATAAACACAGGTTGTTTCCATATCTTGGCTCTTATAAATAATGCTGCAGTAAACATAAGCATGCAGATATCTCTTCAACACATTGATTTTCAATTCCTTTGGATATATACCAGAAGTAGAATCACTGGATATCATAGTAGTTATATTTTCAGCTATTTTGGGAACCTCTATGCCATTTTCCATAATGTCTAGATTAAATTACATTTTTAGCCATTTTAAAACTTATATTTATCCTACATGTAAAAAAATTGAAGTGATCATTCACTATGAATTAATATTTTTATTTTGATACTTACGCTTTGCCTGTGATATTGATTTTAATTTTTTAAAAACTGATTCTATTTCCCTCTTTGCTTTGGCTCCCATGGAGCCAAAGGCAAAATATACCTCACAGCAAATATTTTCACAGATGTTTTGATTACCAATCTTACCTAGGATTTTTGTTTGTATTTTCCTATCTGCATCTAAATTTTGTCTTGAGTCCCTTTCTTTCAGTGTTTTCTCTTCTTGCCCATCATGTAGCTTTGGCATTCACTCAAATTAATTTATATTGAAGCAAGATGCACATACAAATAGAGTATTTATTTCTCAATTCCTCACAGATGGATTGTTCATTTCTTAAAAGGTACCGTACTTTCCTCAGAGTGAAGGCCACCCTCCAATGTCACTACCAGCACAGAACAGATAGTTTTACTAATTAAATAATTGTTTCTAAAAGAGAGGAGTCATCAACAATTACTTTTCTTAAAGATGTACAATGCCTCTAGTTTCTTTAACTAAAAATAGCTTAAGTTTTTGTGACCTACATATTAATTTAATGGGCCAAAATGTGGGAGGAATATGTGACTTACTTGAATTACTGGGAAAAGTTAATGAGAAAGATAGGAAATACCTTCAAAATGAGTAAACAGCAGCTATCAGAATTTAGATTAAAGAAAAGCTGTCTAATATTTAATAGCTTTTTAAAAAGAGATAGTTTTAGGCAATATATGTTTAGCATTTTATCTTGACCTGATTCACTTATTAAATGATGGGGAGCATTTGATAAATATAATATCTGGGATAAATTAAATATATTCAAGTATTTAATTTGTTCCACCCCAATTTATCTCAGAATATTATGTTTATGTGTATATTATGATTATATACGTGAACAGAATATTCTGGGCCTACCTGATGGGGAAGGTCAGAGGAAGAGGAGAGTTTAAAAACTACACTTAAGGTACTAGCCTCACTACCTGGGTGATGAAATTATCTATACACTAAACACCAACAAGACACATTAATTTACTCATGTAACGAACCTGTACATGTACACCCTGAACCTAAAGGTTGAAAATAAATAAATAAATAAAAATGAAAAATAAATAAAATTTGAAGTTCCAAAATATATATCAATACATATAATAAGTTTTGCTACTACTATATTGCTATTTTTTTCTGTATTTTTACATTCACTGTTTGATGATGTAATTTAGCATATTTAAATTTTATCCTTTTTCTCCTCTAATAACTGAGAATCATAAATCTTTTATTTTCAATATATATTATATTTATATTTTAAATATAAATATCGTTATATTTTACAGGTATTTTTATATTAAGTATAATATGTTTATATTTATATTATGTTTATACTTATGAACATGATATTCTGGGTTAAATTGGTATGGGAAGCACAGAGATTGGTCTAAGTCTTCTAACAAATAATAGTAGAAGAATAAATCTCATTCAAATAATACTAACTACATGAATAATAACAATAACAATAATAATAATATTTAAAATATATCATGTCCCAGACACTATTTTAAGTACTTTCACTGTGTTGAGTAACTGAATTCTTATAGCAACTCAGTGAGGTAGGCATTACTACTATCGTCACTATAAAAAAAGAAAAAATATGGATCACGTAAAAATTAATACTTAATCAAGTAACATATATATATTTTTTTATTTTTGAGACAGAGTCACACTCTGTTGTCCAGGCTGGAGTGCAGTGGTGCAATCTTGGCTCACTAAAACCTCCACCTCCCAGGTTCAAGTGATTCTCCTGCCTCAGCCTCCCTATAAACTGGGATTACAGGTGTGTGCCACCATGCCTGGCTAATTTTTGTATTTTTAGTAGAGAGGGGGTTCATCATGTTGGCCAGGTTGGTCTTGAACACCTGACCTCAGGTGACTTACCCACCTCAGCCACCCAAGTGCTGGGATTACAGGCGTGAGCCACTGCCCCTGGCCTCAAGTAACATATTTTTAAGTCATAGAGCCTGAATATGAATTTGCATAAGTGGAAGCCTAATTCTAGAATCCCCATCTTTTTTGATTTGTAAAATACATAATAGTGAAATGTACTGGAAAAGTAGCACAAAGATTGGTAAGGGAAATGGATTTGCAAAGTCTTACACAGGAAGTGATATTTTAGTAGCTACAGTAAAACAAATAAAGCAAAGATCTATGACTCCTAAGTTATTATAGGAGAAAAAGAATGGAATTTAAATATGTCAAGCTAAATAAACAACAGATGTAAAAAACAGAAAATAATAGTAACATAGCAGTAGCAAATCTTGTCATATTTATTTACTTTTTGGAACTTCAAATTTTATTTTTAAATTTTTATTATTTATTTTCAACATTTAGGTTCAGGAAGTACATATGCAGGTTTGTTACATGAGTAAATTGTGTCTCGTTGGAGTTAGGTGTGTAGATTTTTCCATCACCCAGGTAGTGAGAATAGTATAACCTATGCATGGTTTTTCAACTCTCATTCCCCATTCATCCTTCCCCTTCAAGTAGGCCCAGTGTCTTTTGTTCTCCTCTTCGTGTCCACATTCACTTAATGTTTTTCTTCCACTTATATGTAAGAACATAAGAATTTTCTCTACTGCTCCTGTATTAGTTCACTTAGGATGATGGCCTGCAGCTATATCCATGTTGTTGCAAAGGACATGATTTCATCTTTTATGGCTGCATAGTATTCTACAGTGTATATGTACCACATTTCCTTTATCCAGTCTATTATTGATGCGCATCTAGCTTAATTCTGTGTCTTTGCTATTGCAAATGGTGTTGTGATGAGCATACTAATGCATGTGTCTTTTTTGTAGAACAATTTATATTCCTTTGGGTAGACACCCAATAATGGGATTGCTAGGTCAAGTGGTAGTTTTGTTTTAAGTTCTCTCAGAAATTTCCAAACTGCTTTCCACAGTGGCTGAACTAGTTTACATTCCCACCAGCAATGTTCTCTTTTCTCTACAACCTCACCGGCCATTGTTATTTTTTGACTTTTTAATAATGGCCATTCTGACCTGTGTGGGATGGTATATCATTTCAGCTTTGATTTGCATTTCTCTAACGGTTATTGGTGTGGAGCATATTTACATATGCTGTTGGCCACATGTATGTCTTCTTTTGATAAGTGTCTGTTCATGTCCTGTGATCATTTTTTAATGGCGTTGATTTTAGCTTGTTAATTTCTTTAAGTTCCATATAGATTCCGGGTATTAGACCTTTGTTAGATGCATAGTTGGTAAATATTTTCTCCTATTCTGTATGTTGTCTGTTTATTCTGTTGATAGTAACTTTTCCTGTGCAGAAACTTTTTAGTTTAATTAGGTCCCATATGTCAATTTTTGTTTTTATTGTGATTGTTTTGAGATACTTTGTTGTCAAATTTTTGCCTGTTCCTATGTCCAGGATGGTACTGTCTAGGTTTTCTTCTAGGGTTTTTGTAATTTTAGGACTTATATTAACTCTTTAACCCATGTAGAGGTGATTTTTGTATATGGTGAAAGGAAGGGGTCTAGTTTCAATCTTCTACATATGGTTAACCAGTTATCTCAGCACCATTTGTTGAATAGGGAGTCCTTTTCTCATTGCTTGTTATTGTCAACTTTGTTGAAGATTCGATAGTTGTAGGTTTTCGGCTCTATTTTTAAGTAGAACCCTTGCTCTTAATCAATATCTTTACTGTCTCTGAAAAAAAAAATGAATAACAAAAAATCCACTAAAAAATTACTAGTTAGAATTAAATTTAAAAAGCAGATTGGGCCAGGCGCAATGGCTCATGGTTGTAATCCCAGCACTTTGGAAGGCCTAGGCGGGTAGATTACTTGAGGTCAGGAGTTTGAGACCAGCCTGACCAACAAGGTGAAACTCTGTCTCTATTAAAAATTCAAAAATTAGCCAGGCGTGGGGGCAAGCCCCTGTAATCCCAGCTACTCAGGAGGCTGAGACAGGAGAATTGCTTGATCCTGGGAGGTGGAGGTTGCAGTGAGCTGAGATTGCGCCACTGCGCTTCAGCCTGGGCGATAGAGCGAGACTCCATCTCAAAAATAAATGAATAAATAAATAACTAATAACAATAAAAATAAAAAGCAGACTGGAGTTTTAGTTAAAAAATGTATATATATTGCTGATCATTGAAAATGTTTTATATGAATATCTAGTTATGTGCAACTTAAATATCTTTAATTAGATTTTCTTATTTCACATTATTAACATTGAATAATTTACCACAACATTTGATCTTTTGTAAAATAAAAGTTAAACCAATTTAAACTACTAACAACAACTCTTGCCTTAAACTTTTCAGATTAACTTTTGTCATTACATATCCACATTTATTTGCAATAACTGTAGGAGCATCTAGTTTGCAAAGCACAAAAACTCTGCCTGCCGGTGTGCTCATGAGCATTGAGATAAGAGAATGTCTCTTTCTGCTTTGGGAAAGAGGATCTCCTTTCTCCAAAGTCTCACCCAATGAGGAATTCACCAAAATAGTAAAAACTTTGAGATGGAAGATACTGTGAGGCCTGGCACAGTGTTCTCACGCCTGTAATCCCAGCACTTTTGGAGGCCGAGGTGGGCAGATCACTTGAGGTCAGGAGTTCGAGATCAGCCTGGCCAACATGGTGAAACCACATGTCTACTAAAAATATAAAAAGTAGCCGGGTGTGGTGGTGGGCCTGTAATCCCAGTTACTTGGGAAGCTGAGGTAGGGAGAATCACTTGAACCTGGGAAGCAGAAGTTGCAGTGAGCCGAGATCGCACCATTGCACTCCAGCCTGGGCGGCAGAGTGAGACTCCATCTTGAAAAGAAAAAAAAAAAAAAGAAGAAAGAAAGAAGAAAAAGATAACACAAACAGCAAGCATACAAATAATGGCTTTTCAGTGTCACAAACTTGCTCTTGCTTTTTCACTTCCTTCTCAAGCTCTTCTTCGGAGAAGGTAGGATAGAAAAAGTTACTCCTTCAACGTTGTAATTCAATCTTCAAAATTCATTTGTGACACTCACAATTTATTGGGAGGAAAGGAGAAGCAAAGTATATAATACTTTACGCTTGGTTACAAATTCTTCAAGAATGTTTTTCTATGGGTTTTTCAAAATGTTTTAATCATCTCAACTTCCTATAGTATATTCAAGTACCTAACTCGTAGTGGTCCCCTGGTAAGTATATTTGAAGGAATAAAATACAAAATAATAAAAACGATTCTTATAATCTGACTTAAGTACTTAAATAATCTGATATTCTTTAATACATATATGGCAAGAGTCAAATCTCTTTGATTTTCTATCCCTGAGACTACCTGGTAGACCTGTAAGTACTTACTGAGCACTGAGTGTGTATTTCATATTCAAGTGACTTAAATGCAAAAAGCAATGTATAAAACACACCTTCTGCCTAATAAAACACATGATTAGCATAATTGGCAGTGAAAACAATAAAGACAGTACAAAGCGATATCTAATTAAATACTAATTTTTGTGGGTGTTGAGGCTATGAACACCATAAGACTTCAGGAAATTGATGAGGGAAAGAATAGCTTTCTTAGTCAGGTTAACTATTACCGTAATAGAACTAAGTCATGTCATGTGAGCATTTTGCTCATGAGCAGTTGCAAATTCAAATGCATGTTAGCTCTCAAATGTATACAACTAAAATTATGATATTACCTGCAATAATATGTATATTACACATTATAGATTGGGTTTGAAAGAATGATAAGACACCTTTTATATCCCTATTTTGGTTGTTTAACTTCACATCAGAGATGTCTCTTTTCTATTTACTAGAGTTACTCAGCCAAACACTAGCTCTCTTGGTAAACCAGGACGGCTGAAATAGCTAAGATCATGAATGATAGTTAGCTGAGGAAACCTCCGTATGTATATTGTTAATGTAGAAACTCAATGAGTACAACATTAGTCTATGTGGAATACTGAAAAATCGTCATGGAGTCAGGATACCCTATATATGTATTTTCTGATTTTATAAATAACTGCTTATGTACCATAAATACAATTGCTAATTATTTAGTTTTTTTTTTAATTTTAAAAAGAGGGGGAGGGATGGATGATGTATAATTTTCATATATTTTAAGAATGTAGGAAATTAAATACAATATTGTGTAGATACTCAAATTTTAACCAGATATTAACTGGCATTTGGGCTCAAGAATTTTTGTTGTTGCTGTTGAAGGTGACAGAAACTACCCTGGCTTTTGTTAGCAGAAAAGAAAATTATTGAAAGCATATTATGTAGTCAGTAGAACAAATATGGTAACAAACATTCCCCACTACACATTGAGGGATTTCAAACTTTCACAGAATTATACTTACCCTTATCTGTTATTCTGCAGTTCATTTATAAAATATTTGGTGCTACTTGCTAAGCTGATTTTCAATTAGCCAATGTACCACATAGACTCTGCAAAACTGAAATTTTCTTTAATGGCCTCTTTATTTTGATAAAATAAAACAACATTTGTCATTAACTTTGTTTCTTAAATTTAATTTTGAAAAAACAATAAATTAGTAATTTACTAACATGTTAAGTAAAGATTACAAATGGACCTTCCCAGCTTCTATAGACATATTCTTCAAAATTTGAGGTAAAGTGGAAGAGAATTACAATCTGGCTATTTGTAGAAAAAGCATAATTTTTCTTTAGTAATAAAAAAACTTTCTTTGTAACATGGATAATAAGCACCATTATCTCATGTATTATCTGTTTTGAAAGCTCTTATTTTTCTAAGGTGAGACAGTCTGTTGTTTTCCCATTATATCAAGATAATGTAAGACGCTGACTAGTTTAAATAATCACAATTACAGTACATTTATCAAATCATATCTCTGCATGTAAAGCATAATATACTTCATGTAAAAAAGGATAACTCTACCATAAAAGGAATTATAATCAACGTTAGACATGCTAGGCAGGATAACAGTTGAAAAGTATTTTAAGAAATATATAAATTAACAAAATTATTCATATTAGTATGCAGTATAAGATACTACTATAGTTCATGTTTTAAAAAATATGTAGAATATGTGATCCAATTTTGTGGGTTAGATTAAGCAGATTCCATTTTTACTCATAAATTTTATTCTACCAAAGTGGAGTTAAAGAGTATATTTCATACAATACTTTAATCATGATAGATTTTATATATTTTGAAATTAAGGCCAAGACCCTAGAATATCCTATACAATGCAAAGTAAAGAATTAAGAGGACAGATTGAGGCTTTGAATTTGATCAGGAGTAAGACATAACCAAATAAGTCTGACAGTCTGCTGTGATATAAGAACCAAGGTAACCAGAAAGCATAAATGGAAATTTTTGATATACAGAGTAAGTGTGTTGGAACTCTTTTTAGAAGGAACAGGAAACTGCTAATACCTGAATGGGTGAAGGATGTTGTAGCTGAAGTGGCAAGAATAAATGGGAAGGACTAATCATGTGACGATATAGAAAGATAGGTTTGTAATAAAGTGGGAATTCTTGTTGAGTACGGGGCTAGAGTAGCACATACTTAGAAGTGAAACTATTATTCTAAAAATAAACAAATAAACCTTGAATATTTGTATTGAAATAATTTACTGACTCATTCACTATCAAAATTTACAAAATAAGTGTCTATTAGGGACTAGACACTCCAGACAGAAGAACAGGCATAAATAAATAAGTAAATAAAACAGGTTGAAGAGACTTGGAAAATGATGCTAAATACAATGTTATGGTCCTGTATCCTAGACTCAACTGGCTACTCTTTTGTTTTTGTTCTTCAGTTGTATTGTTAGGCATTAGAAGTCCTCACAGAAAGCAGTGGTTTCTAACTGGGAGGTTAGGAGAGCATTTCTGAGAAAGCTGAACGAAAAAATGACTGGAGATCTTTGGGGAGAAGGAACTAATTGACTTGGTCAAATAGGCGGCAACTCAAGTCAGAAGTCATTTCTACAGATTTAAGGGATCAAATAGTAGGAAAGAGAAATAGGCAAAGTGCCAGGGACAATAATATTCAAAAGTAAGAACGGTGATGGTCAAAATGAAGAAACAACCCTTATACCACCATGAAAGAAAAGAAGAGGAAAAGGGAAATGATATTGTTTTATTCAATCATTCCATAAATATTTGTTGAGTGTTCCAAGCATAGTGCTAGGGGCTGAAAATATATCAGTAAATAGAGGAAACTAAAATTGCTCATCATGGAGCTTTCCTTAGAGGAGTGAATAGACAATAAATAGCAAGAATAATCAAATTCACAGAAAGTAATGATAACTATGGAAAAAATAGAGTATGGAAAAGGGAGTGTCAAGATGTAGAGAAAGGTGTTGTCAATATAAACTTCAGTGAGATTGCAAAGATTTCAATAAGTGAGAGGATGAACCATGAAGATATCTGGGGAAAGAGTTCTTCTATCTCGTGTTATACTTCAGGAACCTCAATGAGTTCTTAATTCTGAGTGGAGAAACAGGGAGACTTCTGAAAATGAGGTCATAGGGGTAAGGGATGTGTGTACACTAGGAAAAACCATGTGAGATTTGGTAAGTTATTAGGGCACATGATTCCTCTAACCTCTGGGATGACAGGCCACTGGAAGGCTTTGGTTTCATAGAATCATTCTGACTTCTTTGTAGCCTATCAGTAGACAGGGTGAGAAGCAGAGAGAGACTGTAATATTCTAGGCAAGTGGTTATGGTGACTTGGACCAGGGAAGTAGCAGTGACATGTCATGCCAAGCAACATACTAGGAATCCTAACAGATGTTTTATTTAATTATTAACATAAATCCTGAAGGAAAGGGCTATTTTCCTTCTGTAGATGAGGAATATGAAATAAGAAAATTTACAAAGCATATTTAAATAGATCTAGTTAGTAGAGGGCAAGCCTGAGTATAAATGTAAGTCTGTTGGACTAGAAAAATCATACTCAATAATGAGATAATTAATTACCTAACCAAAAGGAAAGCCCATAATTTTCCTTTAACACTTGTGGTTGTGGCCAAATGAAGATTTTTCATTAAACTTGTTTCTGTATATCCATATCTTAAGATGACAGAACTTGATCATTTTTATAACTAGAATTCTGATATTTGCTTTGATTTTGCTATTTCAGTAATATATCAGTGGTCCCAAAGTCATAAAAAAGAAATAGGGTTGCTGGACATGGTTGCTCATGCCTGTAATCCCAGCACTTTGGAAGGCTGAAGCAGGTGGATCACCTGAGGTCAGGAGTTCGAGACCCACCTGACCAACATGGTGAAACTCCGTCTCTACTAAAAATACAAAAGTTAGCTGGGTGTGGTAGTAGGTGCCTGCAATTCCAGATACTCGGAAGGCTGAGGTAGGAGAATCACTTGAACCGGGAGTCAGAGGTTGCAGCAAGCTGAGATTGCAGCCATTGCACTCTAGCCTGGGCAACAAGAGCAAAAACTCCGTCTCAAAAATAAATAAATAAATAAATAAATAAATAAATAAATAAATAAATAAGAAGGTTGTAGCAGTATCACAGTGGGATGATATTCAGACACATGCACAGCTTTTCTATGTTTAGTTTGCACTGGATGAACACATGCTATGGGTAAAATTGTATGATACCATTACATTTCAGTGATAAACATATACATTTAGACTTCAATTTATGAAAAATAATAGATTGTATGAGGATGTAGATCATCCTCAATTTATGGAGTCTTCTGATCACTCAACTGTCAACATTAGTTGAATGCCTCCAGTGTCCCAGCAAGTGGAATCACAAAACATAGATAAAGACACACAGGTTTTAGTAGAGAAAGAGATTTATTTTTCATGATTCTTCATGAAATCTTAGCCCTCAAATAAAGGAGAAAAGAAGCATTGTGATAAAAAGTAATTTTTTTTTTTTTTTTTTTTTTGAGACGGAGTCTTGCTCTGTTGCCCAGGCTGGACTGCAGTGGCCGGATCTCAGCTCACTGCAAGCTCCGCCTCCCGGGTTTACGCCATTCTCCTGCCTCAGCCTCCCGAGCAGCTGGGACTACAGGCGCCCGCCACCTCGCCCGGCTAGATTTTTGTATTTTTTAGTAGAGACGGGGTTTCACCGTGTTAGCCAGGATGGTCTCGATCTCCTGACCTCGTGATCCGCCCGTCTCGGCCTCCCAAAGTGCTGGGATTACAGGCTTGAGCCACCGCGCCCGGCCCGATAAAAAGTAATTTTTAAAAAATTTTCCTACCATAGGTTTTTAATACTCACTGCATTTGGAAGCACTGCTGATATGGCTATATGAGCCAATTACCTCCATATGGTTTTAACAGGACAATTAGTATAATTTGATACTGTAAGGTTTTCTCAATACTAAAAATCTGTAAAGATTTACAACAAAGCATCACTCTAAGTGAAATATGTTAATTCATTCCTTATCTATTTGTGTAAGACTATCAGAAAAGTAAGAAGTCACACTTACAAATTTCATATTTATACTTGTTCTTTCATTCTAAGTACTACTAATACGAATAAATGTTATGTCTGAAACTTATTGTTTCCTATATAAATAAATATTTTTAACCTTATCTTTAAATATATGACACTGTGGCAAAACAAAATGATAAAATGAGGTAAACTTTAAAAAGTTGTCATTAGGGAGTAAATTTAGTTTTAACATATTATACTAATGCAATTTAATTGCATTAACTATTTTGTTAATTAAATGTTACGTAAGTTAAGGTAAAAAAAAAGGACTATAAAGGCAAAGATCTATATAGATATTTTATATTACTTGAAAAATATTTCAAATTTTTTGAATAACTGTTTAATGAATTGTCATAGTCAATACCATGTGTGAAATGATCATGGTTCCTTGCAGTCTGGCAAATATTTCACGTGGGGGTAAACTATGTTTTGGTAATACTATCCATATAAATGGTTACAATAAGAAGTCAGAAAAATCGGAGAAATGAGAGGCAATATAAACTCGTAATTATGAGAATAGACTCTGGAGCTTTTATACCTGAGTAGAGTTTCAGGTGAATGATTTTCAGTCATTTACATAAATTCTGTACTTTGTTCTTATTTTCTAGTATGTGAGATGGAGTCAACATTCATTCATGTGTCATGAACTTTTTGAATATAAAGTGAATTTATTATCTTACAACAGTTCTTATGATATGGTTTGACTGTGTCCCCACCCACAATTCATCATCAATTCCCACATGTTGTGGGAGGGATTCAGTGGGAGGTAATCAAATCCCATGCTATTCTTGTGATAGTGGATAAGTCTCATGAGATCTCACAGTTTTAAAAAGGGGAAGTTTCCCTGCACAAGTTCTATTTGCCTGGTGCCATCCACATAAGAGGTAATTTGCTTCTCTTTGCCTTCTGCCATGATTGTGAGGCCTCCCCAGCTATGTGGAACTGTAAGTCCAATAAACCTCTGTCTTTTGTAAATTGCCCAGTCTTAGGTATGTCTTTAACAGCATCGTGCAAATGGACTAACATGGTAAATTGGTACCAGGACTGGGGTGTTGATGAAAAGACACCCAAAAATGTGGAAGCGACTTTGGAACTGGGTAACAGGTAGAGGTTGGAACAGTTTGGAGGGAACACAAGAAGACAGAAAAATGTGGGAAAGGTTGGAACTTTCTAGGGACTTGTTGAATTGCTTTGACCAAAATGCTGCTGATATGAACAATGAAATCCAGTATGAGGTGGTCTCAGATGGAGATGAGGAACTTTTTGGGAACTGGAGCAAAGGTGACTCTTGTTATGTTTTAGCAAAGAGATTGTGCCTGCCCTAGAGATTTTTGGAATTTTAAACTTGAGAGAGATGATTTAGAAGATCTGGCAGAAGAATGTTCTAAGCGTCAAAGCATTCAGGAAGTGACTTGGGTGCTGTTGAAGGCATTCAGTTTTAAAAGAGAAACAGAACATGTCGTTTGGAAAATTTGCAGCCTGACGTGATAGAAAAGAAAATCCCATTTTCTGAGGAAAAATTCAAGCTGGCTGCAAAAATTTGCCTTGGTAATGAGGAGTCAAATGATGATCTCCAAGACTACAGGGAAAATGTCTCCAGGGCATGTCAGAGGTCTTCATGGCAGCACTTCCCATAACAGACCCGAAGACCTAGGTGGATAAAGTGGTTTCATGGGCCAGGCCCAGGTTCCTCATGCTGTATGCAGCCTAGGGACTTGGTGCCCAGTGTCCCAGACACTCCAGCCATAGCTGAAAGGGGCCAACACAGAGTTCAGGTCGTGGTTTCAGAGGGTAGAAGCCCCAAGCCTTGGCAGCTGCCACATGGTGTTGAGCCTGTGACTGCACGGAAGTCAAGAATTGAGGTTTAGGAACCTTGTCCTAGATTTCAGAAAATGCATGGAAATGCCTGGATGCCCAGACAAAAGTTTGCTGCAGGGATGGGGCTCTCATGGAGAACCTCTGCTAGGGAAGTGAGGAAAGGAAATGTGGGGTTGGGGCCCCCACACAGAGTTCCTATTGTGGCACCCCCTAGTGTAGCTGTGCGAGGAGGGTCACCGTCCTCCAGATCCCAGAATGGTAGATCCGCTGACGGTTTGCACCATTAACCTGGAAAAGCTGCAGACCCTCAACACCAGACCATGAAAGCCGTCAGGTGGGAGAGTATACACTGCAAAGCCACGGGGGTGGAGATGCCCAAGACCATGGAAACCCACCTCTTGCATCAGTATGACCTGGATGTGAGACATGGAGTCAAAGGAGATCGTTTGGACTGCCACACTGGATTTCAGACTTGCATGGGGCCTGTAGCCCCTTTGTTTTGATGAATTTTTCCCATTTGGAATGGCTGCATTTACCCAATGTCTGTACCCCATTGTATTTAGGAAGTAACTAACTTGCTTTTGATTTTATAGGTTCTTAGGCAGAAGGGACTTGCCTTGTCTTAGATGAGACTTTGGACTGTGGACTTCTGAGTTAATACTGAAAAGAGTTAAGACTTTGGGGGACTGTTAGGAATGCATGATTGATTTTGAAATGTGAAGACATGAGATTTGGCAGGGGCCAGAGGTGGAATGATATGGTTTGGCTGTGTCCCCACCCAAATCTCATCTTGAATTCCCCCAGGTTGTGGGAGTGACCTGGTGGGAGATAATTGAATCAGGGGGGCATGTCTTTCCCATGCTATTCTTGTGATAGTGAGTAAGTCTCATGAACTCTGATGGTGAAGAAAGGGGGAGTTTCTTGGCACAAGCTCTCTTTGCCTGCTGCCATCCACGTAAGATGTGACTTGCTTCTCCTTGCCTTCTGCCTTGATTGTGAGGCCTCCCTAGCCATGTGGAACTGTAAGTCCTATAAAGTTTTTTTCTTTTATGAATTGTACAGTCTTTATCAGCAGCATCAAAATGGGTTAATATAGCTGGACCCATAGTTCCACATAAATGTTTGCTTTATTGTTATACATGAATATCTGTTACAGAAAGATTGTAATTCATAAAATGAGTGGAGAAATCGATTTCAACAGGAAATACTGTAGCCAAGAGCATATGAAAGGTTCATTCCAGTAGGGGGATGTGGAGCCATCTTGGAGGCTAAAAACATGTTTGTTAAAGGAAAAAATAAAGTGAGATTTATTGAAAACTTACCATATAGTAGACACATTGCGTGCGTAATATCCTGTAATTCTCCCTATTGTACGTCAAACTTGAGATAATTTTTGTCATTTCATAAAGAACAATATTAAAGTAACATTAAATAAGTCACCAGTATTTTCCATGCCCGTAAAATGAACCCAGGATATAAAATGATAAACATATCTGGTTCTAAATAATGTATTGCTTTTATGTGTTTTTACCTAATGGTATAATTTGTGTCTCCTTGTAGAAATGCATGTAATGTCCTCTCCAAATCCTGTAATTTGGATGGTTTTAAGATTCCACATAGGTTATACCTGTCTGTGGGAGAAAACTGTTTATCATTCTGTTGTTGTTGTTGTTGAGATGGAGCATTGCTCAGTCGCCAGGCTGGAGTGCAATGGCACGATCTCGGTACTTACTGCAACCTCTGCCTCCCGGGTTCAAGTGATTCTCCTGTCTCAGCCTCCCAAGTAGCTGGGACTACAGGTATGTGCCACCACACCCAGCTAGTTTTTGTATTTTTAGTAGACATGCAGTTTCACCATGTTGGCCAGATGGTCTTGATCTCTTGACCTCATGATCCACCCACCTCGCCCTACCAAAGTGCTGGGATTACAGGCGTGAGCCACCATGCCCAGCCTGTTTATCATCTTTCTAAGGCACCCAATGCTGCTCTGTCTTATGGAAGGCAAGAATGATTGTATCCATTAATGCATAGATTAATTTAGAGGTAAAAATAAATATGAACAAGCAAATTATATAGGTGGCTCTGTGAAAAAGAAATTGAGTTTTTTCCTTTCCAACTCCTTCCTTATATGCCCCTTAATTTCAAACCCATTTCAGGTACAAGACTGCAAAGTTGTTCAGGGGCAAGCAACAGATAGAGAGTAATCAAAGGAGAACCACACTTAGATGAGAATGTCCTAATAGTAGAGGGAAAAACCTGATTCACAATTATGAGGTGATACAACTTTTTCTCAGACAAATCATATGAGTGGTTTCTGGGCAAGGTTTCTTTCCTCTTCCTTAAGGATCCATGAGTGACTAGAGTAGACGACCAGATAATGAAAAACTAAGATTTCTTTGCATTTTAATATCAAAACATAACCTGATGATTGCTCTTACTTTGTGTTAAATGAATCATTGAACATGTTTTGGGCTTTTCAGAATATTATAGTTTTATAACCAGACTGAATGCACCGTGTTGCTACTCTTGGTTAATAGCACTGAACAGTTTTACAACACACTTTCAAAGCTTTGTGCCAGAGTATTTTAGAATGAAGAAAAAATGATTCAGGCTTATACTAAATATTTCAGTGATTTCGTGTGGATTAAATGATGGAGGAAAAAGTGTTTCCAACTTCTCTCTTTTTTTTCTTTTCTTAAAGAGAGTGAACTTCATTCTTAGCACTCACATATGTCAAGAGCCTCATCCTATTCCAGCGTGACCAAGACACTAGTTCTGCTTGATTAAAGTAAATTCCATAATAATCTGTTCACTTGGGTCCTAATACTCTGGGATCCTACTCTTCATCTAGCTTTGATTTTGGAACAACTCTGATGATACACTCAATAAGAATGAATTGTTATTTGCATAATGTATGAGCTTCCAAAGTAGCTGCATGTTGATGGAATATTTACTCTTCACACAATGGAAAAAAAATGAAAATGATCTTGCAATATCGGCATGTTGGGGAAGAGCAAATATTTTGTATAACTTGCTCTTTCTATTCACTTTTTCAAGGCCCTTTTTAATATAACTGTCTCTCTTTTCTTAAACAAGTCCAAATCTTCCTGCTAGTCCAGGACAATCTGGTCTGTATCATATCATATTATTGAAAGTTCTGTTATCCTTTCACTGACATGAAGTGTAAACACTCTATGGTGTTTTAACTTTACCTCTTGCCTAGTGCTGCAATAGCTAATTACCTTATGTAAGGAGCCTTGCTGATTTTACGAACTTCAGAAATGTACATGTCCTTGTTCTAATGGTTTCTAAAAAAAAAAAAATACTCTAAAATAAAAGCAATACAAAATTCACTTCAATAAAAATATAATCGGAGATTCAGAAATTTTAATGGAATATTCAACCTGCTCTGATCAACAAATGTTGTCAAATGAAACATGTAATTTAGTAGCAATATGATAGCAAAAACCAACTACCAAATTATTTTTACAGGGAAAAATTCCTTGACATTTAGGAAAATGCAACCTTTGGAAATCACTTGTCAAATAGTCACATATTCGTTTTCAAGGTAATCACTAGTAAATTACATTGACCATGTATCCCAGATACTGTTTTTTTCTAAAATTGATCACTTCTTCTCTCATATATGGGGAGCAGGGCACTTTTGCATGCTGTCTCTGGAAGTATAACTGTAGAAGAGAATAGTCATTATATACAGATAGATTCCAATATAAAATGGCTTTAAAATATTTATTTATTAAGACTTGGCACATGAGTTCCAAAAGTATAAGGAAATAATACATTTTCCACCAGTTAGTTACAATAGTGGTGTCTGTTTTCTTGTCTGACAATAAGAGACATGATTGCTAAATGGAGTGGCACATGTCCTAATGCATTTGAAATACAGGAAGAATAATCTTTTGAAAAATAAAAATTAGATAACTAATTTTTTAAATTTTGTGTGTAACAGTTAGAAACAGTAAATAAGAGGAAAATAATAGGATTTATTTAAAAATAGTATTTGGAAGTAAGGATAAGCAAAGAAGATATGTTTGTGATTGTATATATATACACACAAAAATACAAAATCATGTAAACTCAGCTGAAAAATTTAAATCTCAATATAATTAATTTTACTAAAATTTATACCCAACATTTTTTGCCCCTAATTTAGGACGGCACAAGTTCCTACTAAACATAAAGATATATCAAGAAGTTTATTGTTCAGAAATATTCAGCCCTTGTTTTCTCTGCTGACACCACCAAAATGAATAATGATAAGACCTGTGATGAAGGTGTTTTTGTGATGCAAATTTCTCCATGGGGAGATGACTACAGTCATCATGAGTTTATTTCAAAATTCAGCTTATTTCTATAGCAAAGCACTATAATGAGATCAACTGTGTCCTTTCTGGTCTGGAAAGTGAAATTCCAATGGATCACAGCATGACCGATTTTAGTCCCTCAGCCATCATGGTAGTCATTGACTAAAATTACTTGGTCCATACAGAGATTTGCATCTCTTATTAGATGGTCAAAATGAGCAGGATGACTCCACTGTTGTTTAGTTCATTTTTTAGAACACAGAAAATCTGCCAGTTTGTGTTTGCTGAAGAAAATAGAGGTCACATTTTAATATCAACTATACCTACTTTATAATAATCTATTGTTTACACCAACATAATTATTTCACGTAGCAAGTGAATTATCCTTTGGACCACTGAGCCTGGCCCTCTATTCATTCCCTTTTTAAGCCTCCCCATTAGTAATGTCTATCACATTGTATTTATTGATGAACAATCCTTTCTTCAACCAGATTGTGATCTCTTTGAGGCCCAGGGCATCAAAGAGCTTCAAGACTGGCAAATCAACCACTTCCTCAGGACAGGGCTGGGATAAATCTATCCTTCACAAAAAGTAATAAAGTACCAAATGTATCATGATTGTTAAGTAAAATTTGAGAGGCTGTAGTTTTGAACTGAGATTCTACACTAGAACCAGCAGACCAAACCAGAATGAAGTCACTCATGTTAATAATATGAAACTCATATATTCTAATTGAACTTAAGAGTTGTCCAGTTTTTCAAAAAACAGGAGATTTACAACAACCAATCAAAAAATGGCTAAGTCTCCCAGCACTTTGGGAGGCCGAGGCGGGTGGATCAAGATGTCAGGAGATCAAGACTATCCTGGCTAACATGGTGAAACCCCGTCTCTACTAAAAATACAAAAAACTAGCCGGACGTGGTGGTGGGCGCCTGTAGTCCCAGCTACTTGGGAGGCTGAGGCGGGAGAATGGCGTGAACCCGGGAGGTGGAGCTTGCAGTGAGCCGAGATCACGCCACTGCACTCCAGCCTGGGAGACACAGCGAGACTCCGTCTCAAAAAAAAAAAAAAAAAAAAAAAAAAAAAATTGGCTAAGTCAGCCAGGCGCAGTGGCTCATAACTGTAATCTCAGCACTTTGGGAGGCCGAGGTGGGTGGATAACCTGAGGTCAGGAGTTCGAGACCAGCCTGACCAATATGGCGAAACCCCATCTGTACTAAAAAAATTCAAAAGTTATCCAGGTGTGGTGGAATGTACCAGTAGTCCCAGCTACTCGGGAAGCTGAGACAGGAGAATTGCTTGAACCAGGGAAGCGGAGATTGCAGTGAGCTGAGATCGCAGCACTGCACTCCAGCCTGGGTGACAGAGCAAGACTTCCTCTCAAGAAAATAATAATAATAATAATAATAGGTTAAGTCAACCTAAGCCAGCATGATAAGGAAGTCTCCTCTGCTTTAACGTATATAAGGAAAGTAACCTGAAGTACCTGTTGCTAGCCAATTCTCTTTTTGCATTAAACTGTTTCCTGCTGGTACTGATGAAAGTTTCCTGCTGCCTGATAAAAGCGGATCATTCTGCCATGATCTGCTCCTTCGATTTTGTAGATGAACTACTGCCCAATTCATGAATCCCTAATAAAAGCCAACTAGATCTTTAAAATTCAATCTGCTTAAATTTGTTCATTAATATGATGCAATTCTTACAAATGATTTTCTGTATTTTTTTATGACTAAGAAATATCAGAAGAATTTAATCTTATAATCTTTGCCAATGTCTATACCAATCAGGTGAAAGTGAAATTTAAAGTAAATAACTAGCCAGTTAACTTTTAAGTACAATCAACCACAGGACGTTTCTGTGACACATTTATAAGACAAGAATTCCAAAGCATATACTTCCAGAAATGATCATTTAAACACTTATCAGTAATACTCATTTGGATTATGTTACAAAAATAATGAATTATATGTCAGTATTCATTTAACAATATCAAACCACTCTAGGAAATATATGCTTAGATTTTCTCTATATGTTATGCACACACATACACACATACAGACATATTCACACAGAAAGAAAGAAATGAAAAAAAGTGATTGGCTTTGTTGAGAACATCATGCATGGTTTACACATGGCAATTTTGTGTAGAATTTTGGAACTTATCTGATTACTGTGATTATTGCTTAGAGAACTATAATATTTGCAAGTATAATATTTGCACAATTTATTTCATTTCCGAAATGTGTCTATTGGCTATTCCCTAACTTGTTTTGCTTTATTTTCTCCTACACCTTCCTTTTTAAATATCTCGTGTTAAAAAAACAAAAAGAAAATAAAAGGTTATTGCAAAATGTTCTCTTCCTTTTTTCTTAATGAAAGGACATTCTGATCTATTTGAAGGCTTTCTTCCCTTCTCCGTCTTTTCTTCTCTCTTTCTTCTTATGCCTTTTCAAAATTTGGTCCTTCAACAATATCTCCAGTAAACACTTTATTAGCAGAAACAAGACTACATAATCAGAGCTACTAGTGACAAACAGAAAGCGAATGAACATAACCTTAAACTAGATTAGATCTTCAAGGAAAAATCAATAACATGGCAAAGAACAAAGTTTCAGAGGAATGAGGTTTTATTTTCCAACTTATATAAAATAATTAAAAAACCCCAAAAACAAAATTACGAATTACAAGTCCGAATTGATGTCAACACATGAAAAGTAAAGGGCAAAATGAGGACAATTACCTGGATAATTGGAACAAAAGCAAACAGTTTTGCCTCAATGAAATCATTGCTTCACTTGAAAGTAATTTTGAACTTGAATTACCCTCAATAGTCTGATAAAAGTATTTATGAACCTGTCATAGGGGTAGGAGGTAGGAGGATTTACTTTATTTTCTCTAAGGACCTCCCCTGGGTATGAAAGGACAGATTTTTTTTTTTTCAAATATGAAAGGTAACTGATGGGAAATGTTACGTATTAATGACTATATAGTTGTCATTGTTACATTATCCTGGGCCTGACTATTTCTCACATCTCTGGCAATGTATGTCCTACCTCTTAACTGTTTATCCTCTCTCCATCCTATATTAACCAGTTGGAAAATACAGAGGTCTGGGTATTCTCAACAGAGGTATACAAGCTTAAGTTCATGGTTTATTGCTATTTCCCTTCTTTCTGTCCAACAAATCTAGCCATAAGTATAATAAGGAAAAACATTATGGATTTTCTGCTCTGGATTGAATACAATGAGCACAGCTCTAATCCATACAGAAACAATCAAGATGATAATTATTATTCTAATTTGGCAGACAATGAAATAATAACTCACATACCTTACTTAAGGTCACAGACTGCTACATAGACCTTAGGCAGAGACCAAGTCGGAATTCATTTCTAGGTTTGTCTGACTCTAAAACTTATGGTATTTCTACTAAACAATATTATTTCTTATATTAATTTTATGATGTCATTAAAAGATCTTTGCTTGTTTTGTTTCCTTAAGAGTAGGTGTAGAAAATTGTAACATTTCTGTTAAGGATCAATGGTCTTCAAACATTTCTTAATGTGTTTGCATTTTTTAAAAAGTTGGAGAGTACCTCTCCGATGCATTTTTATTTTTTTTCTAGGCAGGAGCCAGGTAAATCATTTAAAAGGTAAATAAATCAGATTGTGCCATTACCTCACCTGTTTGAAAGTCTCCAATGGACTATCACACTTTGACTAATATCCAAATTGCTGGGACAGAAAAGTTCTTGATGATCTGGCTTTTCTCCTTCCCATTTCCTCCTCATAATTCACTCTCCCATGCACTATTTGTATGTTTTGGCATTTTTCTTTCATGACACTTACGTCATAGAGCCTTCTTCCACAGTTCACTCTTTTACTTTCTTTTGATCTCTGTTAAAAGAGTACATTTGGTCCACCCTAAATAGAATAGTATTGGCCAGACTCGGTGACTCAAGCCTATAATCCCAGCACTTTGGAGGTCGAGGTGGGTTGATCATCTGAGGTCAAGAGTTCGAGACCAGCCTGGCCAACATGTGTAACCCAGTCTTTGCTAAAAATACAAAAAAAAAAAAAAAAAAAATTAGCTCGGTATGCTGGTGGGTGTCTGTAATACCAGTTACTTGGGAGGATGAAGCCGGAGAGTCTCTTGAACCCAGGAGGCGGATGTTGCAGTGAGGCAAGATCCTACCACTGCACTCCAGCCTGGGCAACAAAGTGTCAAAAAAAAAGAAAGAGAAAAAAAGATAGTATTATCTCAACGTGTCTAAATCATGTTCTACAGGCATCTAACTCTGCCTTAGAGTTTCTCATTATTCTTATCACTATCTTAAGTTACATATTCATTTGTTTGAGTGCTTGTTTTATAAACCATCGACATAAAGCAGATCTATTATATGTTGTGTCTTTGCCTCTTTCTATCATCACCGGCTCTCTAGAATCTGTATTGTGCCTGGCCTATGTAGTTGCTCATTAAATATTTCCTGTATACAAAAATGTAAAATTGTCCTTGCATAGATTAATTACTAATACAATAATGTTTATCATACTTTAGATAAAATAATATAAATTTTAATATTATTTTTATACTCCACATTGAATTATCTTGCACTCCTATGGGAAGGGAATACTTTATTTCAAGGAATATTAAATTAAAATAATGAAACATTATAAGGTTGTAATTATGCTAATATGATCTCTGTATAATCTTCTTCCTCATTCAAGTTAGAAACAATTGATAGTTAACTTGAGTCAGCAGATGATAATTCAATGATTGCCTTTTTGCCCCAGCAAAGCTGTACAGACACACCTGACTAGGATGATGCATAATATGATTTGCTAATATTGCATCCCAGAAACAGGCGTATCCAGCCTGTCACAGGCTGACCTGGACAATAGAGGTTATCTTATCCAGTTATGTAAAAACAAACAAACAAACAAACAAACAAAACTGAGAATATCTGTAAGACAGAAGAATAGATGCTTACTCTATGCAGGAAAGCTATTATAATATCAAAGGTGAAAGAAAAAGGAAAGGCTCAAGCCAGGTACATCTAGAAATTACTCTAAAACTTTGCTGATAGCTCACCCGCTTTTCCCCAAAGTCAGTAGGGAGGCAAAAACCGTCTAATTGTATAATTATGATGAAATCCCTTCCATGTGGAATCCTGAGGCAAAGGAAAGGAAGTTCCTGTCCCGTAATATTACACTGGGTTATGTTCTCTTAATCAACTGGACTCAAGTACCAGGCCTCATCTTAACAAAAGTTGTGGATGCTACTTTTAGGGAAGGCACTAAGCTTTCTTTTAGGCCAGTTCTTTCCCTGAGGCAGCACGCCTGCTACCAAAAGTTGTCCCTTTTTCCCTGTGTTGATTCTTCTAAACATACTGTTAGGCAGTATACATTCGTGCTCCCCACAGGCCCCTAAAATGTGGTCAGAGAAACTTTAAAAATATGATACACAAATTAAATTACTTTACAAGTAGGAATGCCAAGACTTTTAATTAAATTATAGTCGAAAGGTAAAAACAACAACAACAAAATCTTCCCAACTTTATAAATTCTATCAGTGCAGAAGAGATTATGAAGTACTGGATGAAATAAAAAATCTTTCAGGGATTACCAGCTGAGTTGTATCTCACTGGAAATTGTGACTTTCTTCAGGATTTCAGGAGATGTATTGGTTCAGTGCCAGGATCTGAAAAATGAAAAACTAATAGAAAAAAATAATGTTGCCCCAAACCTGGCCCTAAATTCACCAAATTTTGAAACGAAGTCAAATATCACCCTGTAAAGAAGTGACCTAACGCAAAATGTTGTACTAGTACATAGATTGCAGTGTTGCCAAAGAGGTAAATGGAAACTGAGAAGTTACATAGGTAGAAAAATTGTTAATTTTATCTTCTTTAAGGTGTCATGAAAAAAATTAATAAAAAAATTTTCAGTCTGCAGTTTTTGAATTTCAACTCAAGTAGGAGAAACATACCAAAGGACATTAAAATTATTCCTTTACTCCGTGGATAAAAAGTGGCTTTATCGGTGGCTGAGGCAGGCAGAAAACAAGTTGTGCCATTCTTCTCTCTATATCATATGGAATTTGCTTTAAAGGTTTTGAGACACAGGTAAAGCACATGTGGCAAACTACTTCTTCATTGCTGCTTTACTTTTGGTTGCAACATATTAAGAAGTACGTGTGAGCTTGTTCCACCATCAGTAACACCAGGCTTGATCACTGAGTTCGGGTAATGAGGTCTAGTATCTGTCTTTAATAGTAAGTTATCCTTTAAAATCGGGAATCAAATATTCGTTCCAGAATTGTATTTCATTCTCGCCCCAACAATCTTATTATAACGCTCTTTTTAAAAATTTACCTCCTTTTGCTATCCCTCCCCCTTCCCCACAATAGGCCCCAGTGTGTGACGATCTCCTTCCTGTGTCCAAGTGATCTCATTGTTCAATTCCCACCTATGAGTGAGAACATGCAGTATTTGGTTTTCTGTTCTTGCGATAGTTTGCTGAGAATGATGGTTTCCAGCTGTATCCATGTCCCTACAAAGGACATGAACTCATCCTTTTTTATGGCTGCATAGTATTCCATGGTGTATATGTGCCACATTTTCTTAATCCAGTCTGTCATTGATGGACATTTGGGTTGATTCCAAGTCTTTGCCATTGTGAATAGTGCTGCAATAAACATATGTGTGCATGTGTCTTTATAGCAGCATGATTTATAATCCTTTGGGTATGTCCCCAGTAATGGGATGGCTGGGTCAAATGGTATTTCTAGTTCTACCTAATGTAAATGACGAGTTAATGGGTGCAGCACACCAACATGGCACATGTATATATATGTAACAAACATGCACATTGTGCACATGTACCCTAGAACTTAAGTATAATAATAAAAAAAGACCTCCTTTAATTATAACTCCCTTGATATTTCATACTCTATGTTTTTAAAATTTATTTTCACTCTTTAAAAAGTTTTGATGACCTCAATAGTGTATTAATTATATATTGTATGTTAACTATAAGACAAAACTTGGTGGCTTAAAACAGCAAACATTTATTACTTTAAAATTTTTCTGATCAGAAATCACTTAAGCATGGGAGCTTCTGACGGAAAGGTGTCCCATGAGGTTACAATGAGGGTACTGTAAAGGTTTATGATCTTATCAAAAGGCTTGACTATAGAAGATAGAATTCTAAGCTCATCATATGGCTGTTGGCAGGATCCAGTTTTTCCCTGGATAGTGGCTGGAGATTTCCCTGTTTGTTGTCATGTGGACTTCTCCATAGGACAGCTTACAACATGACAGCTGGCTTCCTTCAGAGCAAGAGATCCAAGACAGCATGAGAAAATGTTTCCAAAATGCAAGCCACCATAATGCTCAAACTTAACTCCCAAAGTGACATCTTTTCACCTCTGCTACAGTCATTAGAAGTGAGTCACTAAATCTAGCCCACACTGAAGAGACAGGAATTTATAAATGGGTATGAGTGTCAGGAGCCGAAGACCATGGGGGTACATCTTAGAAGATGCTTACTGGAAGTGGTTTGCCAATTTTTTTCTTCAAGCATTGCTTATTTATTTATCAGTTTTTACATAATTCTGTTTTGTAATGCATACATTTATTATATCTTATTATTTATTGCTTTTTCTTTTGTATGTTCTTGCTTTATTTTTCCAACTTTTTCATTTAGATATTTAATTCACTTTCCTTCATCTTTTATTTTTATTGATATAAATAAATATTTATTTATTATAAATAAATTTTGTATTTATTATTATATATTTATAATATATAATAATTTATAATACTATTATATATTATTATATTTTTATTTATTATTATAAATTTATTTATTCTTCTTTTTTTTTTTTTTTTTTTCGAGACAGAGTCTCGCTCTGTCACCCAGGCTGGAATGCGGTGGCTGGATCTCAGCTCACTGCAAGCTCCGCCTCCCGGGTTCACGCCATTCTCCTGCCTCAGCCTCCCGAGTAGCTGGGACTATAGGCGCCCGCCACCTCGCCCTGCTAGTTTTTTGTATTTTTTAGTAGAGACGGGGTTTCACCGTGTTAGCCAGGATGGTCTCGATCTCCTGACCTCGTGATCCGCCCGTCTCGGCCTCCCAAAGTGCTGGGATTACAGCTTCTTATTATTTTTTGAGATGGAGTCTCGCTCTGTCGCCAGGCTGGAGTGCAGGGGTGCGATCTTAGTTCACTGCAACCACCACCTCCCAGGTTGGAGCGATGCTCTATCCTCAGCCTCCCAAGTAGCTGGGATTATAGGTGCCCACCACCACGCCCGGCCAATCTTTGTATTTTTAGTGGAGATGGGGTTTCACCATGTTGGCCGGGATGATCTTGATCTCTTGACCCCGTGTACAGCCTGCCTCGGCCTCCCAAAGTGCTGGGATTACAGGCGTGAGCCACCGTGCCCAGCCTAAATCTTTATTTAGATGACAATTTTCCTCTGCTTGCTACTTTACTTTATCCCCCACACACTGAATTTTTACTCTTGGTATTATCGTCATTTGATTAAAAATCTGCCTCCAATAAACCTGCCTTCTGTATGGCCTCCACCTTCTGCTTTATTGTAGGCTCAGAAAGTCTGATTTCTAGTTTCTGGCCTAGCATATTTATTCCTTAGGTACATATAAACTGAAAATCGTAGAATTATTATCTTCTTTTTAAGAGATAGTCGTGAGTATGGTAGAGTGATCACATACCCCAGTTTGCGCTAGACAGTCATGGTTCAGGATTGCTGTCCCAGCATAATTATTACTATCACTCCCTTGACTCTAGTAAATTATTTGCTTTGTGTTCTAAAGCATACAATTACACAAATAATGGGAATTAATTGCTGCCTTTCGGTGTGTGCTTGTGTGTGAGTGTGTAGAGATTCTAACTTAACCAAATACCATTTTGTTAGAGGAATATGGAGCTCTGAAAATCTTTGGACTGTTTTAAAATGAGAAAACTTGCAAGAAATCAATTTCTGGGTAACATCTGATACTATTTATAAACGTGTTAGATAAAATTAATTGAGACCTGCCCCTTGATTAAATGTTCTTTATCACTAATAAGTTTTAACATGAGCGACTCAGCATAAGAGATGATTAAGGTACTCAGTTGAGATTCTGAAAATGCTTGGATTTGAAAAGAACTGTTTGTGCCATTATCCCTATCACCGGGACAAGTTACTTCAACTCTCTGAGGTTTAGTTTCCTATGGCATAAAAGGATAATAATATTGTAGGATTTCAGTGAAAGTTAAGTGCCTGATAAATAATGGATGACTAGTAATTTATTGTTATCATTAGTTTTAACTGCTAATATCATGGAGTTCAAACTCTCTTTCAGACTCTTTCTGATTTGGGAATTTTTAAATTTTGTTGAAAGTAAACAGTTTCAAATTGTTTTTGTTCTGTTTATCATGGCAGTGTTTCCTCTATTTGTTCTGAAGCAATAAGAAACAAGTCCTTAGTCATTTTCTGACATTTCCTTATTTTATTCCCATAATCTACTATAAGAGAAAAGAAGATGCAATTTTCTAGTGTATTTCTGAAACACTCAATAGTACAGCTTTTAAAACATTTATGCATTTTCACAACCAAAAGTTAATTTTCAGTTGCATCCTTTCTTCATATCTACATGAAAATTACTGCAAGAAGACCAAAGCTCTCACTAGCAATGATTCAGACACACTCTCTGTTGCCATCATCACAACAAGTGTTATTCTCATGGTTGAGCTCATAAAGGAATAATTTAATGGCTCTTAGTAATAAAATTAAAAAATATAGAAACCACTGACGAGTACTCATTTAACTCACTGTAATAATAGTAGTATGAACATTTGCTTGCAAAAATAATGTATTTACAGAAAAATCACTAAAGAGGATAAATTTATGGTAAAATGGTTGAGAAAAAGTGAAGCAAAAATATTTCTTCAGACCGTATAACAAAATATGATTTTGATGAAGTTGAATTTAAAATCTAAAGAAAAGTAATAAAACAGAAACCAATACTTATCTGAAAGGCTTTCCAAGAAAAACACGAACAATCTAAAGAGAGAGACAGACTACAAAAATGTAAATGTTTATACATAAGAAGCCACAATAAAATTGACTGCTGACAGAGAAGGGATCAGTTAATGCATATGTTAAAGACAGTGAGTTAATATATTAATATAGTCAAATCTAAACATTTAATTGAGTAGTGATCCGATAGTGAAAAAGCGAGGGAGGGTTTTGTTTTCACAGAACCAAAAGTTATGCAAGAAAATTATTATATGAAATCACAAATAAATAAATATAAACATTCAAATCATAATTAAGAACGGTAAATAGAAAAAATTACTATTTTGAACCTGGTATCCCCAAGATTTACAGGTAAATCATAATAATATGTACTGTTTTTAGGATATAGAAAAAAACGAACTTATATAATAGCGAAGGTAAAAATAATTATAACTAGTTTGAGAAATAGAAATCTGTCAAAAGCTTAAATTTTTACTAATCTTGACTTCATAATTTAGTTCTAGGATTTTAATATAATGATAACCAGAAACTGCAACTATGATATATGTGTAAACGTTGATGTTTATTACAAAGTTAATTAAAAATAAAATCTTAAAAACCCAAATGACCAAAACCAAGAAAAATTTAAAGTACTGTTTTAGGAGAGCAATGCAGTAGAATATAACTATGTAGCCATTAAAAATTTACTATTGTGGTAAAAGAGCTTACAATATGTTTGTAAGTAAAATAGCATTATGCATCACTCTGTGTATAATATAGGCTAAATTTTTAGCAAAGTATATGCCAACATTCATATGCTTTTACACCTATAGCCAAAATAATTATAATTATAATAAAAACTAAGGGAAATACAATGGTAATAAATGTTATTCTCATTTGGACTTCTGACAGTGGTTTTTCCTTTATGGTTTTCTATGTTTCCTATTTTTCTAAGTTAACACAAGTTACTTCCATAAGTAGCAAAAATTAACTAATAAATGTATGATGTTGGAAAATATAAACTATTCCATATGGAATTTTCCTTTTTAATTATGCATTTGAATCATTTTGAATTGTAGCATTGGTTAGGTGTGAGCCTACGACTCTCCAGGTACGTGCTTTCAAAACTAATTTCAAGATAACAAATAACAGTGTTAAACAAGGACTGATTCCAAACCAGTACCTCTTGTGAATTTCTATTTCCCTTTTGTTTTTGTCCTCACTTGAGTTTCTTAGATGCGATCTCACTCTGTTACCCCGGCTGAAGTGCGGTGGTGCGGTCTTGGCTCACTGCGGCCTCTGCCTCCCGGGTTCAAGCAATTCTCCCACCTCAGCCTCCCCAGTAGCAGGGATTACAGGGGCGCATCACCACGTCCAGCTAATTTGCATTTTTAGTAGAGACAGGGTTTTACCATGTTGGCAAGCAAGGCTGTTCCCGAACTCCTAACCTCAAATGATCCACCTGCCTCAGCCTCCCTAAGTGCTGGGATTATAAGCCTGAACCACTGCGCCTGGCTGAGAGTGGTTCTAATTTACTGTGCTTTTTTGTTGGTTTGTTTATGCAAATGTACTTCTTAATCCTAGTTTTGGATCATAATGTGGTTTCAATGGCCTGATAGTCCCTGTCCCTCAATTCTCTTCTCGGAACTGAAAGTATTCAATGTTAATGGCCATATCCCTACATCCAAAGCACATTTTGATCTTTTTCTCTGTTGCATTTGGCTCTGTTGTTCATTCTCTTTTTAAACCTCTCTCAAATATTTTCCCATGACTTTACAATCGTATTTCTCCTCAGGTGATTTCTTTAGTTGCTTTTTTTGTGGATATTTTCTCTTTTTCCTTCCTCTTTTGGCTCCTCTTTCACTTATAGATTTGAGCTCCTTGTTGGCAGCGTAATCTAAGGAAACATATCCAGGCTGTAAAATGATAAATGGTTGCAACCAAAGCTAATGCATAAAAGCTTTTAGTAAGTAACTTTATCACCCCCAGTTTTTAGTTTTTCTTCCATGGAACAATGGAATTGGGAGATGTAGGTGAGGAAATTCAGGTTTATGAATATTTACTTTCTTAACAGTGACTATGAACAAGCCAGAGATTATATATAATGAATCAGTAGAACCTGAGGATTTGCAAGCTTGTAGGCTCTTTGCATTACCACCTCAGTCCAAATCCTCATGATCTCATTTAATGATTACTGCAGACTGAGCACCAGAAGATTCCATAAGGTGCTGCTTTCTCAGGAATTAATGTTTTATTCATTTGCATGTAGCATGTTCTCATTACAACATCTACAAAGTAAAGTGGAAATCTTCCAAATGAGGCAGTTGGGAGTTTTGGTTGTCAGTTCATTCTTAATTCTACTAAAAATGTATTATTGATTTCCTTCATTCTTGTTATGAAACAAATATAAAAACTCTGCTATGTCTTTCTCATACTATTTTTGTTCCTCTCCTGAATTAACTGTCTTAATACATTTAATTAATTCTAGCAAAAATAGAGAAGATTTAATACTCACCTAATGTTTACTTCTTTTTAAAACTAATTTTCTTTCTGACCAAAATTATCCCAAGCTTTCTCCCACTTCTTATTTTTGTCTTTCTAATTACCTTTTAAAATATTCTACAATGAAAAATATAGCCTTTGTTTTCCTACAGATTCCTTTCTCAATCAGTGGTTTCCATCAGTTCCTTAAATATTGGTTGTTTTCCATACATTACTTCTCATCTTTATTTTCTTGTCATTGTATAATCTATTTTAGATAATATTGTGCACTCAGCATTTTAAGTAACACCAACACACTAATGGCTGCAGTGCTAATATTATTATTATTATTATTATTATTAGGAGATGGAGTCTTGTTCTGTTGCCCAGGCTGGAGTGCAGTGGCGTGATCTTGTCTCACTGCCACCTCCACCTCCCGGGTTCCAGTGATTCTCCTGCCTCAGCATCCTGAGTAACTGGTACTACAGGCGTGTGCCACCATGTCTGGCTAATTTTTGTATTTTCAGTAGAGACGGGGTTTCACTGTGTTAGCCAGACTGGTCTGGAACTCCTGACCTCAGTCAATCTAGCCGCCTCGGGCTTCCAAAGCGCTGGGATTACAAGTGCAAGCCACCGTGCCTGGACTCCAGTGCTATTATTTTTACGTTCTTCTGTCTTGTGTACATATCTAACTGAACATGTTACAACATTGGATGTAAATCAATCATGTGTTCATTCTGTGGGACTGTCTGAGAATTATAGTTCCTGATTTTAGGAATTAAAATAATGGGATGAAGTTATTGGCAGGATAATATCCAAGAGTTCTACTTGACCTCCACATCAACCCCTCATACTAAATTAAGCTAGAAGATGTGTTTATCATGGAAATTCCATACTCAGAGAGTTCAGTTACATGTAAAATCTAACTTCCATGGACTCTTCCACTACCTGTTGAGTATTATAGGTGTTCTTCTGCCACTTTTCCTTTGATTATGTATATTCACATTTTATGTCATTTTAGATACATAGAGATACATAGTTTAGAACTCACCAAATAAGCACTCATAGATTTCCTCATTATTTTTTAAATGTAATATCTATGCCATATTTAGGAGGAGAAAGGTGTAGTGAAATTACACTCTCCCAAGGGAAGAAAGACCAGCTGGCTTGAGTTCCAAACACAGCTTCCCCTCTAACGCCTATATGTGCTTAACCACTTTGGCTACAACTTCTTTATTAATATTCGATGATCCCTGTGACAGTTAATTTTACATGTCAACTTGGCTGGGCCACAATACACAGATATTTGGCCCAACATTATTCTGGATAATTCCGTTAAGGTGTTTTGGGGATGAGGCTGATATTTATATTGGTGGACTTTTAGAAAAGCAGTGTTGGTACTCTCTTCTGTGAGGAAGCCTCATCTAATCAGTTGAAGTTTCTAATAGTACAAAGACTGACCTTCCCTGAACAAGAAGGAATTCTCTCAACAGACTTCGTTTGGCTGAAAACTGGAACTTTTCTCTGAGTTTTCTCCATCTCCAAGTCTCCTTACTTGATCTGCAGATTTTGAACTCACCAAGTCACCACAATCATGTAAGCCAACTCCACTCTTATCTTTCTTCACCTCTCTTTTACTCTTTCCCTGTCTTTCTACCTCTCTTAACCCTAATTAATACACTAATACATATTTTGGTACTGATAATGGACTTTTCACCTATTTCACCTTCAGGAAAACCATGATAAATTAACAAGACTAAATTTGTGCTAAATTTCTAAAGAAGATTGGTAATCCATTACTTATTGTTTAAATCTTCTTTATATTTTTAAAATACTTTATTGCATGAATATATAAATGATCGCAAAAGGAAGGCATAGTAAAATGTTCAAGAAGAAAACTATTATCTGGAAATATACATAGAGCACTTTGGGGTGGGGATTGGGTTATAAATGTGTAATATATTGTTTTACAAACAAACCTGGTTTCTAAAGGAATTAATTACTACCTAAATCTCTTTGCTCCATTTAATCATTTTGCAACATAATTATGGTGTTCTCAATTTTCCTAAGAAAGGAGTTTTATTTAAAATTGAACTATATTTTCTAAATGAAAATGCCATACCTGGCTTTAATTTCTTTTGTGTATTGTCAATAGATTTCAAAGACTTAACATTGTTAAACAATGCATTAATTATTTAAGTAATTATGTTTTATTAAAAAACATACACATCTTTTATTCCATTTCATAAATGCAAAATAGTTAATATAATTATGAATATGGAGAAATTAATGAAATGATTGAGTTATATTCTACAAACTAATTAGCAAAGCTGTTTTAAGAGGATAACTATCATCGTTTTGTTAAATTGTCTTATTTCTCATTTTATCAGTTGTCTAAAATTTCTTGTTGATTGCTAAAAAAGGACATACATTTTTCCGTTTCTTAAACATTGGTTTTAGTATTGTAAAAATCTCAACATTGCTTTTTGAAAAAGTAAGCACAGTCTTCAACTATGTGGGAAAAAAAATAGAAATGTGTTTTAATTCTAATACATGACATAATAAAATAACAGCAAGAATGCATGTTTATTACACCTTGTTATGTGCCAGAAACTTTTCTGCACTTGAGGTACCAAGCAATTAAACAAACAAGCCATTTTCTCTCAATAGGAAATACAGGACATAAACAAATACATATAAAACAAATTATATATCATGTAAGCGGTATATATTTTTTAAAAGTTAGAAATGTAGAATTGAGTTCATGATGCTGTTAATATTACAAGATCAAGAACAATATTTCTTATAAGATGGAAATTGATCATATACTAGAATAAAGTGAGGGAGTAACCCATGTGGATATTTTGGGAAAGAAGAAGTTAAAAAAAACAAGTACAAACACAACATCAGAAAAAAATAATAAAGTTACTAATATTCAGCTTCTGACATCAAAAATAAGATCAGGCAACAAGATTATAGATTGGAAAAACAGCCATCTTAAGAGAGGAAAATATATTTCCTAAATTCTTTTTTTTTTTTTTTTTTTTTTTTTTTTTTTTTTTTTTTTTTTGCTGTTGACCCAGATTTATTGAAAATAATATAGCACTGCAGAAAAAATTCAAAGAAGTCCCCGAGCGTTTTGAAATTCATCCTAACTGTAGGCTGAGTGACCTGCAGGTTGGACAGACTGCCGAAGTCCAAAAGCGTTAGCATTTCCTTAGTGTCAGGATCTACTTCGATTATCTCTTGATCCAGGGCTGAGACCTCAGGAACTTAATTGTCTCTCCTTTCTCTCTCCTCCTCCTGCAGCTTGATGGAGATACCTCTTACAGGGCCTCTCTGAATCCGCTTCATCAGATGCGTGACATAGCCTGATATCTTGTTGCGGAGCTTCTTGCTGGGGATAATGGCAATCTCCTCGCACACGCGCTTGTTCGTGTGGAAGTCGCTGCCCAGGCGCTTGTAGTACTTCTCTATGATGACCCGGGCCTCCTTCTTCACGGTTTTGGTGCGAATGCGGCCCATGTTGGCGGATCCTTGGTAAAAGAGCTATTTCCTAAATTCTTTTAACTTTTGTTTTGACATATTAAAGGTCATGATGATTGACTGTTAGAGTACAATTCTATAATAACTCTCAGTTACCATTGTCTCTTGAGTGTGGCTAAGAACTATACGTAATGGCATAGTCAGTCCTTTGATTACGTTATTTTAACACGGTTGACTTAAAGAATGAAGGTTCTCTTGAGTGGATCTGACCTAATCAGGTGTGTCCTTAAAATTGACTGAGTTCTGCTTAGCAAAGAGATTTGAAGCATGAAAGAAGATCAACATGAAGGGTATTTTCCTAGGCTGGTTCTGAACATGAAAAAGGTCATGTGATAAGGAACATATGCGACTTCAGGAAGATCAGAACATCCTCTGACTGACAGTTAAAAACAGTCTTACACCTGCAGAAACTTCAATCTTACAATTGCAAAGAACTGAAACTTACCAAATTCTGTGAACTTGGAAGTAGACCCCGAGCTGCAGATGAGAACATAGGCCCTCTGCCACTTTGATTCTAGGCTTTTGAAACTGATGAAAGAAATGAGCCATGCCATGCCTGGACCTACAGCACTGTGAGATAATAGATGGGTATTATGTTACGGTTCTAAGTTGCAGTAATTTGTTACAGAACATTAGAAAATGAGTACAACTGTAATAATAGAATTTTCTCCCTAGTGTAGACTATGACTACTGTTGCTTTATGTCACGAGGCATTGCATTATAGGGACAGTTCTAAAAGTTTCACACATTACATTATCTGTAAAGTTTAATGTACATTCTATTATACATTTAATGATTCGAAATAGAGAGGGGTATTATGAAAGTTTAAAATAGTACAATTATCAAATTCTAAATTTAATTATTAAAATTATTAAATTATCAAATCAGAGTAAATGGATAATATATGGCAATAAAAATTCTTGCAAAAAATAATATTTTAGATTATGTATTATTATTATTACTATTTTTTTGAGATGGAATCTTGCTGTATTGCCCAGGCTGGAGTGCAGTGGCAAGATCTCAGCTCACTACAAGCTCCACCTCCCAGGTTCAAGCAATTCTCTGCCTCAGCCTCCTGAGTAGCAGGGACTACAGGCACCCGCCACCAAGCCCAGCTAATTTTTTTGTATTTTTAGTAGAGATGGGGTTTCACTGTGTTAGCCAGGATGGTCTCAATCTCCTGACCTCGTGATCCGTCTGCCTTGGCCTCCCAACGTGCTGGGATTACAGGTGTGAGCCACTGTGCCCATCCAGTATTTTAATTATTAAAAATGGAGGTATTATGAAAGCTAAAAGGATATCAGAAGTGAATTGATAGACAGGAGTAGAGTAAATCAGACACTCAGGTTTATCAAGATTTGAGGACTAAAATAATTTAAAATATCATATAATTGAGGAGTCTTAAATATAATTCTTTTTTTTAAATTTTTTAATTTTTTTTCAGACTCTCCCTCTGTCGCCAGGCTGGAGTGCAGTGGTGCAGTCTCAGCTCACTGCAACTTTCACCTCCCAGGTTCAAGTGATTCTCCTGCCTTAACCTCCTAAATAGCTGGGACTACAGGCATGTGCTTCCACACCCAGCTAATTTTTATATTTTTAGTAGAGACGAGATTTCACCATGTTAGCCAGGATGGTCTCGATCTCTTGACCTTGAGATCCGCCCACCTTGGCCTCCCAAAAGTGCTGGAATTACAGGCATGAGCCACTGTGCTCGCTCAATAGAATTTATCTTGATAAAAATGTGCAGCTGTGGGATGAACGTTTCTCTGGATGGACCAGTATAAGGTCATTCCAAATAAGCTAGAACGTTCAGCATGGTCACAGAGATAATTAGTTTTCCTGGGCTACCTTCGGCACCAATGTGAGTCACTAGCAGATATAATAGAGTCCCTGAAGCCAACTACCTCATAAATGAGAGTGGGTGAATTAGAAACCATGGGCTCTGACAAACCTAAACAAGACATGATCGTATCACCTCCTAACTAAATCCCCAAGTGCTAGAAAAACATATAGTGAGCTACTGAATAAGGAATGTTACCTTTAAGATTAGTGGAACAAGAAAACGTCACAGAGGATCTAAGGACTCTTCTCAAACACCACCAAGTTACAGAACCTCACCCAAACCCTAGATGTGAAGGAACTATCTTAGAGAGGTGCAGGACATGAGGAGAACTATTGAAGATCAAGCATGTTTACTTAGAGAGGCTGAACATTACTTAAAGTGACTATTTATGTTATCATAGCCAGGCTAATGTTAGTTGATGAGATTGTGAGATTATTCTTTCTATATATGGAAGGTAAGGACGTCTATAATAGTTATAGACAAAATAAAAAAGCTACATTGTTGCTGGGTATCCAAGTCATAGTGTGAATAAATGTGTGATATCAATACATAAACACATTTATATACATGCAGACAGACATATATAGACATACACGTTTACCTCAAAATCAATAATTATTGCACTCAGCTGTTTGGGCTGCTGTAACAAACAAATACAATATGCTATGTTTGACTTCACAAAGATTTATTTCCTACATCATTGGCAGCTGGGAAGTTCAAGATCAAAGTGCTGGCAGATTCAATGTCAGGTGAGGGCTCTGTTCTTTCTTCACAGATACTCATTGTATCTTCACAGGATGGAGAGAAGAAATCATAAACAAGACTCCCTTACTTGCTTTAATAGTTTTCTTATAAGGGCACTAATCCCATTGTAAAGGCTCCACCCTCATGACCTAGTTACCTCCCAAAAGGTCTCTGTCCTAATTCCCTTCCACTGAGGGTTAGGATTTCAACATATGAATTGTGGAAGGACACATACATGCAATCTGTAACAATTCTCTCTAGTCACATGTAAATAATCTATATTCAATTTATGTTTTCACATACTTTTTTTTCACATAGAAAATGTAGTGAACGAGCAGTGTGCTAGTTCTTCAAATTCTTACAGTTTATTATCTTTAAGTTTAGAAATCTTTCATATGTTGTTTACTTTGATAATTTATATGGCAATGAAAATTCATGCAAAAATGTAAATAATATAATCAATTCAGAAAATGCTAACCTGAGCAAGCCCTATCTCAAAATCATTATTGCATTACCTAGTTATGTGTAAATGATCCTTTCTCTGTTTATGAAAGAGAAGGTTGAAAGTAAAGCATATTTAGTTGTAGTCAGTCTTCAGATTTTTTTTTTTTTTTTTTAAACAGAGGTATAAGCAATGTCTAGTTTCTAATTCTGGTGGCATCTGAAGTCAGCATGGAGTTCTGCAGCTCATTAGAGCACTATACCAGTATGAGAGTTTATTTTTATCCATTTATTTATTTTTACTTTTTCCTTGTTTCTAAGTCCAAGTGTTCTTATTTTCTACCTTGTCAGTACTGGACATAATAAGTGCTCCCAAATTTGGGGTTTTGGAAGGCAACCAGGGTAGCATTCCATTTCTTTAGCAATAAAACACTCACATATTATTACTGAATAAGATGTCATTCCATCCATTTGTTAACCTGAGAGAAAAACTTAACATTTTTTAAACATATGCATGAAAAGATCAAGAATTTCAAGTTGGGAGGCAAAGCTCATATTTGTTCCCTACCTAATCATTCTTTATGAGGAATAAGATTTAAATATGTATTTAGGGTAGAATATAAAATCAGACACTAATTTTCTAAGATTAATTACATTTGAAAACAACTTTTGTTACAAATACAAATCAACATTTGTCGATTCATAACAAATAACCATTCACCATTGTATTTTCACATCTTAGTCTCACCTGGAATTTATTTCATCCCTGGAGAATAGAATTTGGGAAAGTGTTATTCCACTTTCAGTAGGTTTTTTTTTTTTTTTTTTTTTTTTTTTTTTTTTTTTTTGAGACAGAGTCTCACTCTGTCACCCAGGCTGGAGTGCAGTGGCGCGATCTCAACTCACTGTAAGCTCCGCCTTCCGGGTTCACTTCATTCTCCTGCCTCAGCCTCCTGAGTTGCTGGGACTACAGGCACTGCCACCACGCCCAGCTAATTTTTTTTTTTTTGTATTTTCAGTAGAGATGGGGTTTCACCGTGTTAGCCAGGATAGTCTTGATCTCCTGACCTCGTGATCCACCCGCCTCGGCCTCCCAAAGTGCTGGGATTACAGGCGTGAGGCACCGCGCCCGGCCAGGAAGATTTTTATACTGAGAAAAATGTTTTATACATCTATTAAAAATTATTTTTCATCTATGTGTTTCTATTTCTGCTTCCTTAGTATCCCTATAGTGGTATCCTAAAATGCAATAATTTAAGTAGATAGAAGACATCTTTTAAATTTTAATTTATATTTGTACAACAAGATAAGGTCCTCCTTATTTCAATATCAATAGGTCTCAATATTTGATTCCAAATAACAGTTTCATACCCAAATCAATAAGTGGCTATTTTGTATATTCGGAATTCACCCCAACAATATAAATTTATTCTCAAATGTATATATTGAAAATGATAGAGAACAGTAGGAGATTTTTCTATCACATGAAATGTCCTAGTTCATTAATATGATCAATATGTTGTCTCAGTGGATATTTTCTTCCTATTACAATGTACACTGAAAATAGCCTATAACATTAATTTATCAAAATATATTCAAAGGTTGATTAGATATAATTGTGGCCTAGAGGTGCATGTTGGAGGGCAGACTTACATGTAAAATATATAAATGGTGGAATGCATTTATACATTCATGTCAAATAAACCTAGAGAATAAACAGAATACTGGGCAATAGGAAACAGAGAGAGTTAAAGAAAGGGACAAGAAATATTAACCATGTAAAGTATAACAAATTGGTTGTTCTAGGTTGTTTTCCTACTCTCACAACCTATATCAGATTAAACAATCAATTTTTATTGATTTCTCTTCCTAAACATTTTCAAATCAGTCTCTACCTTTCCCATATACCATTTGCCAAATATAAGTTTTCCTGAACTTGCCACCTCTTATTATGATAAAGTGTCAGGGACCAAGTTCACTCTTCTACCTTAACGAATTAAAAAAAAAAATAGATAAAATACCTGAAGTCAATGTTCTTAGATTTTGGATCACATGCAAGGCATGGCACTGAGAACTGAGAGAAAAATTACACACAAGTGGAACCATATGATCGCTCCATCTTACTGACCAAAGGCAGTTTCTAGGAAAAAAGCACAAGAAACTCAAATAGAGGCTGGCTGTATTTCTTGGTTGAGGAACTTCAGAGTTCAGGGAAATCAAGAGGGCTAGAATTCACGGGCCAGAGACCAGACAGAGGGAGGAAGAGAGAGAACTGTGGAGACATGCAGTGTTTCCCTGAAGTCTACAGCTGAGTACTGAGTTCAGGAAAACACTACCAGACATAGAAAAATCCCTGGAATTTATATAATATCAAGTAGAATAATCTCTGTAAATTATACAGGGTCAAAGATCATTCACATTCCCACCAGCCAAAATGAAAAGAGCTCTTAATACACAAGGTTGAGTCTACAAAATATTAAAGACTCTCTCATGGGGCCATGTGAGTCCTAGATGAAAAGCTATCCTGAACTCCCGTAAACAAGGTTAAAAATGTGTCTTGACTGGTACAAGATGGTATCGTATTGTGGTTTTGATTTGCATGTCTCCAATGATGAGTGATAATGAGCATTTTTTTTCTCACATATTTGTTGGCTGCTTGTATGTCTTCTTTTGAGAAGTGTCTGTTCATGTCCTTTGCAAATTCACGTCCTTCATAGCAACATGGATGCAGCTGGAGGCCATAATTTTAAATGGAATAAGGTAGAAACGGAAAACCAAATACTCTATGTTCTCACTTATAAGTGAGAACTAAACATTGAGTACACATGAACATAAATATGGGAGCAGTAGATGCTACGGACTACTAGAGCGGGGAGGAAAGGAGGAGGACATGAGCTGAAAAACTGTCTATTAGGCACTATGCCCACCACCTATGTGACTAGAATCATGCCCCAAACCTCAGCATCACACAATATACCCATGTAACAAATCTGCACATGGACCCACTGAACCTACAATAAAAGTTGAAATTATTTAAAAAATAAGCCTTGAAAGGTTCAAATTGCTTTTAAGTAACTCAACTCCATTCCAGAACAAAGCCCAGAAATATTTGAAGGAATACAAATAATTTAAATACAAGACTCAGATAAGTTACAAGTAAAAGATTAGGCAAAATATTCCATGCAGATATTAATAATAAGAAAGCCGGAGTTAACAGATGAGTATCAAGTTTATTTCTTTTTTCTGAATCTTTGGAAGAATATTGTAATTAAGCTCAAATCCTCCTGTTTTGTACAGCTAAAATTCTTCTTGCAGAAACATGTTTTTCTAAAGTAAATTTATTATTAGATTCCCTGGATATATGGGTAACATATATATTATACCTGCAGAAATTCTGAGTAAATTGATATTTTTAATACTTTCCTGGCAATGCCAATCAACAACTACCAGCAGTGTGAGCATGTCATTATTTTGGTTAAAAACGTTTAATAGCTTTCCACCTCTTACAGAACAAAATATAACCAATTTTATGCTACATATAATTCTTTATGGCACAATCCATGCTTATCTCTGTGGTACTTTCTTCTTACAATATTTCTCTTAATACCATCAATATCGAAATATATATAATTCCTGATTCATAGGACTAACTGACAGAGTAGATTAGTTGTTTTTTAAATTGTTTATTAAATTATTGAAAAGCAAATAAAATAAGTTGATGTTATGATTAGACATAAGGCAGAAAGTTGAGAATGTGCTCAATTAATAGTTATAACATGTCCACTATTTACAATTACTCTGGGGACTGAGTGTACAGTGGTGATAAAACAATCCAATTCCCTTCACTTATAAAACTTACATGTTAGAGGACCAGATTAAAAATGGCAAACTGGAAAGCTCCAAGCCCTTTCCCCTCAACAGGGAAATCAAACAGCAAGCAAAAGCTGGCTAATAGATGAGCCAGCTGGCTTGTGGGAGCTCCCTTATGGGAGTTCTGGAAGACAGTACAAGATCCATAGCAAAGCCACCTAGTGGGAGCTCTGGAAAACAGTCAGAGATACACAGCAACCAAGGGAATGGCCAATCAAGAGAAAGCCACATTGAAAATAGGAGGAAAATGTATGGTATTTTCACTCATTTTTGCCCTACCCCTTCCTCTATACAGCGTGGTCTTTGTCTGAAAGACACAGAAGCCCAGTTGCCAGTTCCCATCCTTGAACTGGAGGCAGCACAGGGGACATTATTGGCAAAGTTCTCATTTGTCTTGGTGATGCTTAAAGGACTGGTGTATGTTTTGCCTCTCTCAGAGGTCAGGTAACAGAAAGTGGTTGAATGCAATGGGATTTGTTCGTAAAAACTTCAGGGAAAAGAAGATCCACAGATATGCGAGAAAAGATATAGTTGGTGGAGATATACATTAGACTATCTAAAGTCACAAGGAGTGAGTGGCACCAATGGGGCTCTTTGGGAGTTCCGAGATAATTAAAAGCAACCATATGTACAAGGTATTAGAAAAGCCACATGTATGTCCAGACAAGACAAATGTTCAGAAAAGACCTGAGAAGACCTTAAGCTTTTCTTATTAGCTGCTCCAAAGTTTCAGAAAATGTCCTATTACTTATTAAAGAAGTTCCCTAGCATGGAACATGTCTGCAAAGACCGAGACAGGTGGCATGTTTTTTTTTTTTTCTTTTTTTAAAAAAGTCAACCTTTCCGTGCTTCTAGGTTTTTATATCTGGCTTGAAATATTTGAATATTTGGTTTATTCTTTAACTCTGATGATCCTTTTTACCTTTAACACATATGTATATTATCATTTATTTTGATAAGTGATAAATGTTGACCATCTTATTTCTATTCTAAGTAGTTTTGTGATTGTTTTGCTTTATTTCATGATGATGATGATGATTTGGTATTTTCCCCTTTACTCTAGTGTCCTCTTTTGTGTTATTTAGATTTTTCCTCTTTTTGTTTGATTTACTATTATTAACTATGTTTTCTAGATGAGAGAGCCTCAAGGTGACTGACTAACTGTATCTGGTACTCGCTTCTTCTGCAAAGAACCAAAATAATGAGTAGATAATTGTACTTTGAATAGATCATTTATCATAGAACGTTAGAATTTAACATAAAAGTGACAGGAAACACCAAAAGCAAAGAAGGAGAGGGAAGCAAGGCACCCTGCAAGGCCGGCATTGGCTGAGAACCTGGAGAATTTAGCTTCTCCAGGTTCAGAGGTTCTCTGCATTAGAGAATGCAGAAAAATGGTAAGGGAGAGGCCCCCGTGGTCCAAATTCTCACTGTGGACTCCTGCAATTCTAGCCATGAGAGAGGTCCTGTACCCTCAAGAGACCTGAGATTAACACAGGGAGTTGCCTGGAGACCATAAATGACGTTGCCCCAGAGAGAGCTCACAACAGGTCCAACAACCCCTAAGCCTTAAGAAGCTACAGCATGAGCTGGGCATGGTGGCTCATGACTATAATCCTAGAACTTTGGGAAGTTGAGGCAGGCAGATCACAAGGTCAGGAGCTCAAGACCAGCCTGTTCAGCATGGTGAAACCCCGTCTCTACCAAAAACAATACAAAGTTAGCTGAGCACGGCAGTGCGCACCTGTAATCCCAGCTACTCAGGAGGCTGAGGCAGGAGAATTGTTTGAACCCGGAAGGTAGCGGTTGCAGTGATTCAAGATGGTGCCACTGTACTCCAGTCTGGGTGACAGAGCAAGACTCTGTCTCAAAAAAAAAGAAAAAAAAGAAAAAGAAAAAAAAAGAAACTACAGCATGATGCCATCTTGAGAGCTCAGTCACCATCAGACTGCATCCTACCCTGGGGCCCAAGAGTCTCTGAACTTCACATTTCTGGAGCCTCACTGACATTTCCTGCCCACAGCTGCAACTGCAAGGGGTGAGGTGGGAACCACTGGCAGCAACCCTGCCTCTCCCAACAGAGAGGCAGCCAAAGATTTTCATATGCCCTAGGACAAATTCTACTGCCTACAGCTTCTGCCACCCCTGTGGTCTACTGAGAGCTCAAGTATAAGCAAAGAATATGCCCTTCCCCCACACCAAACCAATGCCTATAGGTGCTTCTGCTTAAAGCAACCCTGCATTTCCCAGTGGCAGAGTTTCAGTGTTGCTACTGCTGCCCACATCTGAGCATTCTGCCAAAGGGCCTGGAGATTTCTCTGCCCTGCCTACTACAGCCAGCTCCTGCATACACCATTAGGAAGTAGGGAGGAATGGGTAAGGAGAGATCCACTCAGTCTAGCTGTCTAGCTCCTCCCTCACAATACCTGAGCAAGACATCTGGGGGCCTAGAGACAACCAGCCTAGTCCACTCTTGGCACCTGAATACTCCTTCCAGTGACTAGAGTTGGGTTTACCCAAATAGTTGCTATCACCACATCTGGTACTCACCTGCATGGACCACCAGTAGGTGTAAGGACTGGCCCTCCCAGCCTGTCACAGCCATCACCAACACCAGCATGGACAATTTGGGTCCCAGAGGGTTGTCCCAATACTGCTATTGCCATTGCCCACACCACACCTGCTTCCCAGGGACCCAAGAACCCTTTCAGGTGCTTGGCCCACCACTGTTATTTCTGGCAATTGAGCAAGCCACCTTGGTGCCCTAGAATTGACCTCTCTGGACCTGCTAACACAAGTGCCAGCATACACCACCCTGACACCCAATGACAGGCACGCACATGGCTGCCACCACTGGGGTCCCAAAACTGGCCCACCTGGCATCCTAGTTCCCAACAACTTCACCATAGCCTCTACTAACAAACAAACAACCCTAAACCACCAAGTAACTCACAAAGACATCATATGATGCTGTTTACAGCCAAATAAATCATATAGAGACTGCACTACAAAGTACACCCATAATCAAAGCCAACATGTTCTACTCAACCAACACCATAGACTCATCTTCAGGAAAATGTCCTCCCATACAAAAGCCAATTCAGAAAAAAATATTGGAACAAAAGACTGATAAACCGAATGCACAGATATCAATGTGAATACACATGAATGACAAAAAAACAAGGAAGTATGTCAATTTCTAGAGGAATACAATAATTCTCCACCAATATATCCCGATCCAAAAGAAATGTGTAAAATCCTGGAAAAAGAATCAGACATATTGGTGTTAAAGAAGCAGAGTGAGATACAAAAGAATGCTGAAAAACAATACAAATAAACTAAAAAAAAATTAGGATATGAATAAGATATTTACCAAAGAGATAGATATCTTTTAAAAATATGGAACTGGAGAATTCATTAAACAAAATACAAAAATGCATTCAAAAGCATCAACAATAGACTAAGCAGAATAAATAATCATAGAGAATGTGAAAACAGTTCTTTCGAAACAACCCACTCAGGTGAAAGTAAAGACAGAAGAATAAAAAAGAATGAGCAAAGAGTATTTACATGTAGGACACCATAAAGCAGCAAAATATTCAAATATTCAGTGTCCCAGAAGGTGAAGAATAAACAAAAGGGTTAGAAAACCAATTTAATGAAATAATAGATAAAAACTTCCCAAGTCTAGCAAGATAATTAGACATTCAGATATAGCAGGCTAAATGATAGCCAAATAGATAAAATTCGTAAAGGTCTTCTCCATTGCACATTATAGTCAAACTGTCAAACATGAAAGACAAAGAGAGAATTCTACAAACAGCAAGAGGAAAGCATCTAGTCACTTATGAAGAAACCCCCATCAGACTAATAGCAGATTTCTCAGCAGAAATTTTACAGGCTAGGAGAGAATGACATGATATAAGTTATGTAAGAAACAAAAAAAAAACCTGTCAGCCAAGGATATTATACCTAGCAAAGTTATCCTTCATAAATGAAGGAGAAATAACATCATTCCTGTAAAAGCAAAAGTGCAGGGAATTCATCACCACTACATCAGCACTACAAGTACTTAATGGAGTCCTATACCTGGAAGCGAAACATTGACACCTATCATCATGAAAACACACACAAATGTAAAATCAACTGGTAGAGAAAACACAAATAAGAGAAAAGACTCAAATATTGCCACTACAGAAAACCAGTAAACCACAATGCTAAACAATAAGGGAGAAAGAGAAGAAAAAATATATACAAAACAATCAGAAATTAATTAATACAATGTCAGAAATACACTACCCTGGCACCCAATGCCAATCACATATTAACAACAATCTTGAATATAAATGAATGAAACTTCTGATTAACAGATATAGACTGACTGAATGGATAAAAAATGACTGTATTTGTCCATTTTCACACTGCTGTATAGAACTTCCCTGAGACTGGTTAATTTATAAAGGAAAGAATCCTGCATGGCTGGAAAAGCCTCAGGAAACTTGGAATCATAGAGGAAGGGGAAGCAGGGACCTTCTTCACAAAGTAGTGGGGGAGAGAGGGCATGTGAAGGAGGAACTGCCCAACACATAAAACCATCAGATCTTGTGAGAACTCACTCACTATCATGAGAACAGCATGCGGAAAACTGCCTCCATCATTTAATCACCTACCACCAGGTTCCTCCCTTGACATGTGGGGATTAAAATTCAAGATGAAATTTGGGTGGGGACACAGAGTCACACCATATCAATGACAGGATTATATGCTGCCTATAAGGAACTCATCACTTTTAAAGATACACAAACTAAAAATAAAGGGATATTTAAAAAATTCCATATTAATGGAAACGCAAAGTGAGCCAGAGTAGATACACTTACATCAAATAAAACAAACTTGACATCAAAAACAGTAAAATGAGACAAAAAAGATGATATTATGTGATGATAAAAGGATCAATTCAGCAAGAGGCTATGACTATTCTGAAAATCTATGCACCCAGCAAAGGAGCACCCAGATAAATAAAGGAAACATTATTAGATCTAAAGGGAGTCATTGACTCCAATACAGTAATAGTTGGGGACTTCAACACCCCATTTTCAGCATTAGACAGATAATCTAGAGAGAAAATTAACAAAGAAATTTTAGAATTACACTACACACTAAACCAAATGGACCTAGAAGACATTTACAGAACATTTTATTCAATAGCTACAGAATACACATTCTTATCATCAGCACACGGAGCACTCTCCAAGATAGATCATATGTTAGGACACAAAATAGTTCTTCATTTTTAATTCTTATTTTTAAAAATTGAAATCATATCAAGTGTCCTCTCAAACTACAATGGAATAAAACTACAAATCAATAAAAATAACTTGGGAAATTGTACAAATGCATGGAAATTGAACAACGTGCTCCTGAATGGCAATTTGATCAAGGAAGAAAGTAAGAAAAATATGAAAAAAAAAGTCTTGAAACAAATGAAAATCAAAACACAAAATACAAAACCTATAAAATACAGCAAAAACAGGGCTAAGAAGGAAGTTTATAGCAATACATGCCTACACCAAAAAATAGAAACATTTGAAATAAACCATCTAACAATGTACCTGAAGAAACTAGAGAAGCAAGAACAAATCAAAGCCACACTTAGTACAAAAAATATAACAAAAATCAGAGTGAAACTAAACAAAATAGTGACTAAAATACAAAGAATTTGTAAAATGAAAAATTCTTTCTTTTGAAAATATAAAGAAAATTGATAAACCAGTTGCTAGATTAACCAAGAAAAAAGAAGAGAGAAGGCCAAAATAAACAAAAGCAAAATGTAAAAGAAGACATTACAACTGATGACACAGAAATATAAAAGTGAATCAAAGACTATTGTGAACAAGTCTACATAAACAAACTTTCAAAAAAGAAGTAACACCAATTACCCTCAAACTATTCCAGGAAATTGAATGAGTGAATTCTTTCTAACTCATCCTGTGAAGCAAACATTGCCCCAATACTAAAGCCAGACAAGGACACAATAAAAATAAAGAAAAAAAAACCCTACAGGCAAGAAAATATCCTGAAAAACTTAGATGCAAAAATGTTCAACAAAATACTAGGAAACAGAATCCAATAGTACATGAAAACAATAATATACCATCATAATGTGGGATTTATCCCAGGGAGGCAAAGATGATTGAACTTACCTCAATCAATAAATGCGATATGTCACATTAACAGAATGAAGAACAAAAGACATATAAAAATCTCAATAGATGCAGAGAAAGCACTTGATAAAGTCCACCCTCCTTTTATGATAAAAATCCTCAACAAACTAGGTATTAAAGGTACATACCTCAATCCAATAAAGACTGTGTATGACAAAACCACAGCTGACATCAAACTGAATGGGTGAAAGCTGAAAGCCTTTTCTCAAAGAGATGAAATAAGACAAGAATGCCTGCTTTCATCACTCCTATTCAACATAAGAGTGGAAGTCCTAGCCAGAGCACCCAGGCGGGAGGAAAATAGACACACACACACACACACACACACGGCATCCAAATTGGAAAAGACGAAGTCAAATTGTCCCTCTTTGCTGATGATATGATCCTCCATCTAGAAAAAAATAAAAATTCCACCAAAAAACTATTAGATCTGGTTAATAAATGCATTAAAATTACAGGATACAAAATCAATGTAAAAAATTAGTAGCATTTCTATGAACCCATAATAAACTAGCTGAGAAATAAGTTAAAAATGCAAGAGTAGAGAATGGACGATCAGATGGGGCATATGGAGAAGGAGGACACGCCCTGCCCCTGGACTTCTGCACTGACTGAGGAAGTTAACAGGCTTGTGCCAGGAGAAGGATTATAGCCCATGCCCCACATTCCTCTACCTGACCTAACAGAGACCCCCACACCCACTAAAAAGCAAACGCTGTTGGGTTCAAAGGAAGACCTAGCACCTTTTGGTGTGCTGGAAAAACTGATCCCACAGTACCTTCTGTCAGAGGAGAATGTAGCTGAGGTACATTCATCTTGATGAATCTATGAACTCAGAAAAGTTGATCCAGGATCCATCTTCAGACTTAAGGCAGCTCTTGACCTCCCTCTGCTGCCTGCTGATGCTGGCCAGTGCAGGAAGCAGACCCTATTTCTACCCCTTGTCTGAACAGCTAGTCAACTATATCAACAAACCAAACACCACACAGCAGGCCAGGCACAACTTCCGCAAAATGGAATGAGCTACCTGAGGAGGCCGTGTGGTACCTTCCTGGGCAGATCCAAGCTGCCCCAGAGAGTTAAGTTTTCTAGGACATAAATCTGCCTGAAAGCTTTGATCCACAGGAACAGTGGCCAGACTGACTTCGGAGAGATCAGAGACCAGGGCTCCTATGGCTTTTGCTGGGCTTTGGGGGCTTTGGAAGTCATCTCTGACTGGATCTGCATCCACCCCAACAGGGGGCAGGGGAGGGAGTCATATGGAGGTGTCCACGGAGGACAAGCTCACCTGTTTGTGTGGGGACGGCTGCAACGGTGGTTATACCAATGAAGCTTGGAACTTCTGGACAAGAAAAGGCCTGGTTTCTGGTGGCGTCTATGACTCTCATGTAGGTTGAAGACTTTTCCCATCTCTCCGTCCCTGTGAGCACCACATCCATGGCTCCATATGTGGGGAAAGGAGACTCCCCCAAGTGCAGCAAGACCTGCAAACCTGGCCAGATCTACAAAGAGGGCAGGCACTATGGATGCAGTTCTTACCGTATCTCTAACAGCACAAAGGACATCATGACCAAGATCTGCAAAAATTACCCAGTGGAGGAAGCCTTCTCTGTGTATTCGGATTTCCTGCTGTACAAGTTCAAAGAACACCAAGATGATGGAGGCCATGCCATCTGCATCCTGGGCTGCAAGGTGGAGGACAGCATGTCCTACTGACTGGTTGCAAATCCTGGAACAGGGACTGGGTAATAATGGCTTCCTTATTTTTTAAGTTTTATTTTAAGTTCAGGGGTACATGTGCAGGTTTGTTACGTAGGTACACTTGTGTCATGGGGTTTTGTTGTGCCGATTATTTCAACACTCAGATATTAAGCCTAGTACCCATTAGTTATTTTTCCTGATCTCCTCCCTTCTCCCACTCTCCTCCCCGCAACAGTCCCCCATGGGTGTTTTCCCCTCTATGTGTCCATGTGTTCTCATCATTTAACTTCCACTTATATGTCTATCAACGATAGACTGGATAAAGAAAATGTGGTACATATACACCATGGAATACCATATGGCCATAAAAGTGAACAAGATAATGTTCTTTACAGGGACATGGATGGGGCTGAAGGCCATTATCTGTGAAAATAACTTCTTTAAAATCCTCAGAGGACAAGATCACTATGGAATTGAATCTGAAGTGGTGACTGAAATTCCACACACTGAGCAGTACTGGGGAAAGATCTAATCTGCTGTAGGCCTGGCTGGCCATTCCTGGGGCAGTCTTTCCCTGAATATAATCAGGGATGGGGGTGAGATGGAGATAGAAGTGTGTTTTATTTTTTGAGTTCACATAAGATACAAGTCTGAGACAGGGCCTGAACTGGATTGGCTCTAACCTATCCATGACCCATCAGAGCTATCTTCCAATAACACACACCAAATCCCAGATACCTCCCAGCCCATTCAGTGGACTGACAGCCATAGTGCAGACAGTTAGACCACATAAGCCACTGATGCAAGCACCATGTGTTTTTTTCCCAAAGACCAGTGCTGTAGGTAGTGCCTGTTGCCCTGGCTCTGGCTGCATTCCCCCACTCCCCCACCATCTCCCCTACTTATGCATCTTCAGAGAGCAAGACAGACACCCAGTAATGAAAAGTGGAGATTTTAATGAGATGACAAATTCTCCGCTGTGAGCAGTACCTCTAAGCAAGCAGCTTTCCACATTTGTGACAAGTTCAGAGGAGATATGATGGTATGGTAACCTTTTGGAGAAAGTCACGTTCTCCTAGGGTTCCGGTACCTATCGAGCTTTGCAATGTCAGAAACTATCTCTGGTCTTGTCCCTGGCATGATTCTTTTTTAGTAGGAGTTTTATTTTTGTGCACCTCAGCCAATCATGTGAATGAACAAGTTTAATAGTTGAAGAAACTATACTAGTTTTACAGATTGCTTCCTAATGTGGCTTAAAGCGAAACTGAGTGGTTACAATCTGCTTCTGACCTGCTGACCCCAATGAAACTAGTTTTAGAGAAACCAGCTTTTACTTTTTTTTTTAAATTACTGCTTAATTCTGTCAAGTTAATAAGACATGTCTGTGCCAATAAAATCTTTCTCCTTCAGCAAAAAATTAAAGAATGCAATCTCGTTTTCAGTAGCTAAAAAAAAAAAAAAAAAAAAAAAAAAAAAATCACTCAGGAATAAATTTTACCAAGGAGGTGAAGATCTCTATAAGAAAAACTATACAAACCTACTGAAAGATGTTGAAGATGACACAGACAAATGGAGATACACCCCATGTTCATGGATCAGAATAATTAATATTATTAAAGTGACCATACTGCTCAATGCAATCTGCAGATTCGGTGCAATCCCTATCAAACTACCAACGCTATTTTTCACAGAAATATTTTTAAAAATCCCAAAATTTGTTTGAAACCATAAAGGAGCCCGGATAGACAAAGCTATTCTGAGAAAAAAAGAAGAAAGTTGGAGGCTTCACACTGTCTGACTTCAAAATGAATGACAAAGCTATAGTAACCAAAACAGCATGATATTAGTATAAAAAAAGACATATACACTAGTGGAACAGAATTGAGAACCTCAAAAGTAAAGCCACATATTTACACCCAGCTAATTTTTGACAAATGTATCAAAGACACACACTGGGGAAAAATGCTCTTTTCAATAAATGGTGCTGGGAAAATTGAATATCCATATCCAGAAGAATGAAACTGGACCCCTATATCTCACCATATGCAGCATTCAACCCAAGTTTGATTAAAGACTTAAATGTAAGACCTGAAACTATAAAACTACTAGAAGGAAACCTAGGAGAAATGTTTCAGGGCATTGGCCTAGGCAAATGCTTTATGACTAAGACCTCAGAAGTACAGATAATAGAAACAAAAATAGATAAATGAGATTATATTAAATTTAAAGCTTTCTGCACAGCAAAAAAAAAAAAAAAAAAAAAGGGCAGAGTGAAGAGATAAACTGTTCAATGGGAGAAAATATTTGCAAAATAGATATTCAACAAGGGAATAATATCCAGAATACGTAAGAAACTCAAACAACTCAATAGTAAAATACCAAATAATTCCATTACAAAATGGACAGAGGACATGAATAAACATTTCTCAAAAGAAGACATACAAATGCTTAATAGGTATGTCAAAAAATACTCTACTTCACTAATTATCAGGGAAATGCAAGTCAGAACTACAATTAGATATCATCTTATGCCAGCTCTAATATATATTATTAAAAAGATGAAAAAAACAGATGCTGGCAAAGATGCAGAGAAAGGGGACTTTTATACACTGTTGGAGAAATTGTAAATTTGTGCAACCAGTATGGAAAACAGTACAGACATTTTTCACAAAGAAAAAGAAAAACCTAAAAATATAACTACCATGTGATCCAGCAATTCCAAGGCTGGGTAATTATCAAAAGAAAAAGAAATCAGTATATCAAAGAGACACCTTGCACTTGCATGCTTATTGCAGCACTATTCCCAATAGCCAAGATATGGAACCAATGTAAGTGTCCATTAATAGATGAATGACTAAAAATATGTTATATATACCTAATAAAAAACTATTCATGCATAAAAATGAATGAAATCATGTTATTTGCAGCAACATGGATGGAACTAGAGGTCACTATGCTAAGTAAAATAAGTTAGTCACACAAATACAAATATCACATGTTCTCACTCTTATGTGAGAGCTAAAACCATGGATTTCATGGAAGTAGAGAGTAGAATTATAGATACCAGAGGCTAGTCAGTGCAAGTGAGAGGGAGAGGTAGATGAAGAGAGGTGAGTTAATGGGTGTAAATATACAGTTGGATAGAAGGTATGAGTTCTAATATTTGCTGGCATAGTAGGGTGACTAAAATTAGCAGTAATACATTGTATATTTCAAAGTAGCAAGAAGAAATGATTTGAACTGTTTCCAACACATACAAACGAGAAATACTCAAGGTAATGAATATCCCAAATACTCTGACTTGATGATTACATATTCTATGCATGTAACAAAATATAACATGTACCCAACGAATAAGTAAAATGCTATGTGTCAATTAAATAACCATGTTTCAAAAATCATATCCATAAATAGTTTAAATCGGTTAAACCAATCCAAACTTGGCTATGTACAGTATTTCTTAGGTAACAGATTCTTTTTTTTTTTAAAAATGACTCTCAAGAAGGGCTCAATCCAATGAGCAAGCATATAGAAATTTAAACAATGATATTAGGCAATATAAAGCTACTGTGAATTTATAGTAGTAATCAATGGTAGAGCTGGGGTAAATTAAAAGAAAACTTGGGGAAATAATAATAAAACTTTTGTTAAAATGATAATTTGGTATGTTATTGATGCCACACAGATATTTGTCTGGAGGTGGATGCGTAGAAGGAGTTTAAAATATAGAACCTATGAAAAAAACTGCAGGGAACCTTGAGTAACCTGTTTTGGTTGAAGAGTGTGTGTGTGTGTGTGTGTGTGTGTGTGTGTGTGTATGTGTGTTTGCAGTAGTCCTAATCAGAATAGTAAATAGTGGTAACAGTAATAGTAGTAGCACTGTTTAATACTTCTATTACTAGTAGATTTTAAAGTTGATGGGAAAAGAAAAAGGATTTTTTTTTTGGCATATTGATAAACATTTACTTTTATATTCAATGGGTAACCAATAAAATATTTGAACCCGGGAGTACAAATTACAGTAGAGTAATTCATGACTCTATTATGTGGGAAAAATTAGAAGAGCTAAAATTAAATGGGAGAAAAATAATTTAAGAGATCTTTGAGACAGTCCAGGACAGAAAGAGTCTCTATCAGTTTGGAACACAGATATGGGGACTCAAAAACTAGGACAAAAAGTTTTCAAGACATATGATGAAGGTAGAAATCTATGGAAATTGTCATCTGTTTTGATACTGAGAGAGTTTTGTCTTGAGGATAGAAGAAATGAAAACTGACTAGCCTGAGATATGGAACTCATGATAGATTAACTATATCACCAACTTACCAGACTTTAGAGAAACAGAAAACACACACAGACACTTGCATACCCAGGCTCTGTCCTTGTGCATTTCATTGGTAGAATGTCAAATAGGCATCCAAACAAATATATAAATTGCATTTTAACTCTATAGTTTCTTAAAGGGAATTCTCTTATTGAACATTACCAATTCTCAAACTCTTTTTTAGGAGAAGAGCTTGTTATATTATAAAAAAAAAAAAAGTGTTGAATTGGGATAGTGATACAGAATTAAATATTATATAAGTAAATCAGCACATTTGTTTATTTTAGGTATAAGGCAAGGTGATGAGGTAGTCTTGAGCGGCTTGAGTTTGAAATGCCTATAAGCGTGGTATTTCTACAATCAAATTTTTCTTTTGGTAGATCATGATTTGTCAAGAAATGTCAAGAAAGAGACAGAAATATAAATTTTTAGTTTTCTGTGTTGAGGGGTAGCTGATGCTAGAGGATGGGAGGGAGTTTGAAATGTTAACACAGGCAGTGTCTATTCCATTTAATATTGATCAAATTGCCTTCTCTGACTAAAGACTGAGTTATGTTTTCCCCTATTCCTGTGAAACCAAAGTCATAATCAAGAATTACATGAGTCAGAGCTTCCTCTTTCTCTGCTAACTTACACTGCTGTTAAACAAGCCTATGGCTAAAGATAGAGGGATTCAAATTTGGAAACACAAACTTTATCAGAAGAGGTGAATCACCACTTTTAATTTCTCCTACTTTGTGCTTTGGGTTTGCACATTTTTTTTAGTAAAAAATAAATAATTCACAGCTTTGGCCAATCAGTACAGTTTCTTAAAATTCAATTATATTAAAAAAAAAAACCTATAGGACAACTGGAGGGTTGTGAAATATCTTCTGTTTTACATTTAGATTTTAATATATGGATATTTTATAGAATTTTTAACTTTTAGCACTCCTTTGTAACTATTATTACATTTGGTAATAAATATCTGTGTACTATATGAATTAAAAAGTCAAAATTTAAGTTAAAACTCAGGTTTTATCCCAAAATCGTTGCAACCACAATGTAGAAAATGTTCAGATTGTTGTTTCCTTAAGAAAATAACAAAAATATCTTAAACTAATAGCTGATTTAGGCTTAAAATTCAATATAAAATGAACCTTAGTCTTTTAATGCTTTATTAAAATTTTATGTACATAAGCTGTTTGTTCATGAATTTCACATCTGTCTCTCCTGGATACTCTTTTAATTTTATGGTACAGAAATAATCTTTATTCCCAGTTGGAAAGTGTGTTTCTTTACTACTAATAAAGAAATTATCAATTAAATTTGAGAAATTAATTCAATTAAATAAATTATTAATAACGAAGAAATGCACATACACATTAATGCACATTAATAATAATAAAGATTATTAATAAAGAATTTTATTCCCAATTGTTATGTGCAATTCTATTTTGAGATACATTGTGATCTTTTTCCAATTTATACATGTTCTTAACAAGATCATATGATTTCTGACACAAGTTGGTTAAGAAGGCTGAAGCTTAGGAATGATTGAACATATTCATTGTATCTCAGAAAACAGAAATGCATAAATTACTTTCTTGTCTCTTTAAATTAAATTATATGCAGCAAAGAATTCTCTGTTGAGATTTGGGCAGTCCACAGGATCTCATTTCTCTAATTAGTTACCTTGGTCCTGCTACTGCAGCCATGGCATCCATCCATAAGCAATCATCGCAATCCAAAAATGAGTTTATTTTTGAATGGCAGGCATATTAGCCAAGACGTTTCACTAACAGTATAGAAGAAATATTGAAAAAATAAAAGAAATGTAAAATTTATATAAACAAAAGTATCTGATATAGATTTATTTTAGGCAATTTACTCTTCTTAAATATCTTCTAACGCATTTTAAGGTGACCTCAATAATTTATATTTAAATTAAGAACATGTCTACATATGAAAAACAGAGAGAGAGAAAATATTTGCCTTTATTTAAATTTTGGTATCATTGCCAAATTAAATTTTTTCCCCTTACTGCTTATGTCTATCTACATTTACATATCCATTTCTATATATCTTTATCATGCCTACAAAATTATCTATTTACTTCTATATTTACATATAGTTTTGTGGGGGTAGGCATTTACAAACTGTTACAAGTTTTAATTAAGATTTTAATTTGCATGTTGCATTCAGCTAAAAATCTTCTCTGTTGCAAGAGTCACTGTATGATTTCCCTCAATATTTATATTCTTAATAATATAATCACTGGTGTTTAGCTAAATACTTTACTTGCAGAAAATAGTAATAGGTTTTTTAGCCCTTCGTCCAGGTTTGTCAAGAGCTATGAAGTTTGAGAAGTAGGAGCAGACTTCTTGCCAATTATATTAAAAGAGAAATGGTAGAAAAACTGTTTTTAAAAATCTATGTGTGCTGGTTTCTTCTTATGACCTTTAGCTGAGTTCCACAGAAAGATATTCTTGGCCTTGGACCAGCCTATATTTAAGCAAATATGGAAAAGTATGGATTTTGGCTAAGTTAGAAGCAGTCTGCCCATGACCTGTAGTCAGAGTTGACAGTGCATCACCATACGAAGCACTTTAATATATCCACTAATTTCGTACCCCAAATTGAAGCAATTAGAAGTATTGTTGTGACGCTGCAGATTTAGCAGGATGTTACTGGTGTTCCACTTAATAAAGGCTGTGAGCCTCCTATTCAAAATAGGATTAAGGAACTTGCTATCTTAGCTAAACTCTGTAAGATGGCCCAAAGGTAGCTGCTATTAAATTGCGATGCAGTGTTCAAGGCCAAGAGTGAAGCAGGGGCCAATAACTTAAAATAAGTAAATAAATAAATAGAAATACACATAAAAATCTACAGGATTAAAGAGAGTATCTAGGTAAGTTTACCTGTGATAACACACATGTGAGATACTGTGTCTTTGTTTTCTAAAGTGTCTGCGTTTAGAGTCATTTGTTATACTTCCATAGATAACTAATGTACCATGTGAGTTTAATAAGATACCAACTGGTACCCTGATTTGTTTAATTCCAGCACAAAAGTATAGTCCATTATTGTCTATATTCACATTGCAAAGAAAGACCAGAAAATCTTTTTGTCTCATAATATGGGCAGTTTAAATTACAGGCTATATAATGAGAAAGAGCAAAGTTCTGCTACTCATGAACTAGTTCATTTCTTCAAGGCTGTTTACAAATCTTTTTTTTAATCCAAAGATACTATCGAGCAATATTTTTGCAATCTGTTTTCCATTGGTTTAGGTTTGATTTTTTACGTGAAGGGTTTTGCACACTAAGAGCTTATCATTAAAGGAATTTATCTATCAATTTTCTAGTGTACTGATGATAAACTGGATTTCTATGATTCTAAATCTCCTTCAAATTTTAAAAATCCTAATGAATCATACAGTTTAGGTGGATGTCAGATGTAACTTAATATTTTCGAAATGTTAGTATTGAGGAAAAGTAGTAAGTGATTTACTTCAGTCTAGAAATCAGATTATTTAGTTACTTTTTCCTATTACTCTACCCTAAGTAAAAATTCATGCATAAAGAAAGGAAAAATTGATTGTGAGACTAAAATTGCAGAAGGATTAGAAGCATACTTAAGAAGTATAAGTAAAATAAACCACAAACCAGAAGTGTGCTTTGCATGTGGAAGGAAAAAATACATTTATTTTTAATTTTAATAATGATGGTAACTGATAACGACTAACTAAGTTAGAATATCAGGTTGAAAATGTAGCAGATATAAAATTAACAGTAAAATAATATTTAAAAGTAATTAAGAATTATAGAAGTACTTTAATGTGAAAACATTTAATTAAGCAGTTTAAAATAACATTGGGGCAAATATTTGTAAATAGGTTGTTTAAGAAAGACCATAAAACCACAAGATGGGGCATGAAAGTTGGGTAATTAATCACCTGTGCCCAAAGTCATGTTACTTAATATGTTTTAATCTCTGATTTTCTTGTATAAAGTCATAGTATTGGTCTCTTGAATTTAAATGTGAAAGAAGGATGGAAGATTATTTCTCTCTACAATTGTTTGCAAATAAAATATCAGTACGGTGAGACTGAAAGCAAAACAAATATATTGTTAACAGATCATGGATGAATCTTAAACTAACTTGTAAATCAAAATAACATTATAAAATAAAAGAAGACAAATAAGATATATATCAGCTAATTCCATTAAATTTTATTGTTAGGTGTAGTGTGTAAGATACCTAGAATAAAAACCTCATTTTGTTCTTAAGTTAATAGTCCAGTCAGAGATATAGATAGTAAACAAACATTTACAAAAGTGTGATGACAAATACTAGCCATCTCCTAAGTTCTCTTAGGAGAAGAGTTTTGGCTTGAAAAGTGAATAGGAACTATATTTGGAAAGGGTGGAAGATGAGATTGGTCATGGGAAAGAAGAGGTGGAGAAAAGTATTCTTGGTATAGTTAAGAATGAAAACCAACATTGGAAGATAATGGAGAAATACTAATTTGCAAGAAAATTCAGTGATGCTGCAGGGCAGAAACATGTAGTCCTTGATGGGAACTGGTGAGACATGAGGCAAGAGAGAAAAGCAGTGGCAGATTATAAACAATCAATGTAATATTTAGAGGAAATTTAAAACAGGTAAGTGAATAACAAAACTTAAGTTCACACAGGAAGCATTTTAGATAGAGTAGAATGTACAGGCATGGAATTGAATTATTATTGATAATAATTATCAAGATAATGGATTTGTGTTAAATTTTGTAGATTTCATCTTAACAAAACCCCATTATTAATTCAAATATCTTACTTATACAGTGTTTACTTCCAGAGACAAAAATTTATTCCAGATATTTAGGCTTATAGCATCTATCATTATGTCTTAGGTTCAGTACAGGAAAACCAAGTGAGCAAGTATTGTTGGAGTTCACAAAAGACCAGAGACTAGAAAGCCATCTGAAACCTAGGCAGATTCTCTTTCTCTGTTTCTGTCTGTCTCTCTCTGTCTCACCAGCAAACCATTCTTGACCCCAGCACACATACAGATACATAGACACACACACACGGTTTCTATTCAGCTTTGTTCTGGATATCTTCTCCCTTCTACTACCAGTCTCTAGCAATATACTTCTACAATACATAGACCAAGATAGCAGATTTAGCCCCAGAGTCAGAATTTCAATATTAGAAAGGCAGTGTCACAATCAGAATGGGAAATCTGCTATTGAGTCTGCATAACATTTTATGAAAGTTTGAGAGAATGTGCATGGGAGGATCTGCTGACTAGAACTCAGGGTAAATTGCTAATCACCACCACCAATTACTCCCAAACAGTTAATCACTCCCTACCAATTAATCACATCACGATGAATCCATATATGTGTGCAGTGTTCTCCTTCACTGAATCAGGCAGGGCTTATGGCTTATTAAAATGGATAAAATGTAGTGGAACTGATATTTTGCACATTCCATACTTGGACCTTAAGGGGTTTTGCATTTTCTGTGTTTACTCTTTGAACCCTGAGTCACCAAGTAAAGATGTGCTAACTATCCTGTTACTGTAGATAGATGGAGAGAAAGACTCTGGAGGTATAAACATTACAAGCCTGGAGAATGAAAGACCATGAAAAGAAAGGCCCTAATTTTCCAGCCATTGCAACTAGGGAAAGGGGGCTAATTGCATATGGGTGATGCCATCTTGGATTTTCAAATTGAATCTTAGCCCAATGAGCAAATTCAGTCTATATCAGATGCATCAGAAATCAGCTCAATCCAGCTGAGCTCTGCACAGCCGAACTACAAAGTTTTGAGCAAATACAATGATTGTTTTTATAAGCTAATATGTTTCAGAGTTTTTTTACATGGCACTATAATTTATACAGCATTCTATGGCTAACCTCAAAGAGTTACCTAATTCTCTCTGCAAGCCAATCTCACATTTCTGGTGGAGACTTTAGTTGGGTCAGCCTACACTGGACCCTTAGTCTAAAGATCTGTGCTCACAGAGTTGGCTAGACACCCAACGGATACAGATAAAAGCACCAGTGTTGGGCTAATATATTTTAAGTATGCTAGATAAGTAAAGTTTATTTATGGAATCTAGGAGTATAGTCTCTGGAGGTAGGACTACAAAAATAAATGCAACTTGATCCTTGCTCCTCAAGAGCTCAATCTTTCAGCAGAGGTGAAGAAATAAATGCAGGGAACCAAAAAGTACTATCATGAACATTCAGTTTGCGAATATCGGCAATGTGACCTGAGTGTGTTAAACTACTGTGTACATTAATACATGTGTAAATACTGGAACTGACTATGGTGAAAAAAAGATAAAAATAATGAAGAAGGTGATGTGAATGTATGTTGAGAAAATAAAATACAATAAATGTGAGATATGTTTCTACCTCTTGCTTATGAAGCTGGCTTATCGTTTACATAAGGTGAGAGACTTAGAATGAAAATTCCAGGAAAAATCAGGTGACTGTCAGTAACTATTTCATTATTCCGAGAAACACAAATGAAAAAATGCAATTAGAGCACCCAACCAATCTTCATAAAATTTGAAGGAGATCTTCTGCACCATTGAGAAAATCTCTAGGTGAGGTCTCCTTGTACTCTCCCCATACTTTCTGGCATTACAAATCAATAAATGACAGCCAGTGGATTAGGAATTTGTTTCAGAGGATATCATTTTCAGGTTTATATGTTAACCAGCTAAATAAATTGGTAATATATGACCACATCGGTAATTTTTGTTGTTTTTAGACAGGGTCTGGCTTCATTTCCCAGGCTGGAATGCAGTGACGTGATCTTGGCTCACCAAAACCTCTACCTCCTGAGCTCAAATGTTCCCCCCACCTCATCCTCCTGAGTAGATGGGACTACAGGTGAATGCCACCATGCCTGGATAACTTGTATTTTTGTTAGAGATGGAGTTTCACCCTGATGCCCAGGCTGGTCTCGAACTCCTAAGCTCAAGTGATCCTCCCACCTCATCCTCCCAAAGTGGCAGGATTACAGGCATGTGCCACCACACCTGGTCTGCATGGTAATAATTCAATGATAATATAAATCTATGACCCTAATACTAGCATAATGTCATATTTTTATATTAACAAGAAAATTTGGTGTATGACATGAAAACATTTTGCAAAAAATTATAAGATACATATAAATTAATAACATTATTAATAACTGATGTTGACTGAAGAAGCATTATGCTAGGCAATGTGAAAAGCATATTATTATTATATTCTTACAACAATATTCTGTAGATGAGAAAATTAAGAGAGATTTGTTAAACTGTCCAAGTAACTCAGCTGCTAGATAACAAAGCTAGGATTACATCCTTGGTCGGTTTGGTTCCAGAGCCCATATTCTTAAACATTATGAAATATTATATCATTATTTAAGTGTGCATTGACATGGATATTGTAATGTTATTTCAAAATGGCATAAAATCATTATATTTTTATGGATAAAGTCCTAGGAAAAAATATGGAACAATGAAATTGTTGGGAATGCGGCTTAAGAAAGGTTTCAAAAAGGCATTTTTTATAGTTGCAACTGATGAAAGTTCCAACTTTATTTGATAACAAAGGAGGGGAAGTTAGTTGAGAACTATAATTCAATCATGAATTCATTTTGGCTGGGGCATTATAATTGTGGGTGTAAAGGGAGAAGTCAAGCTATATTTAGATTGAAAAAAGTCACCTGAGGCTAATTGTTTACTACCAGTGTTTATTTCTAACCTCTCAGCTTTTCTCACTCAAATATCCTACCCACTCAACAAGATAAATGGGTTTATCTGATTATCAATACAGCCTTCAGCTGTCCCAGAGCTGAACACACTTTCTCTTCTGGCCTAAAGCATCTGTCTGAACAAATCAAAGCCTTAGAATGAATACTATGTCAGGTTCTTTCAGAGAAATATCCATATAAAATAATCCACATTCTTGAACCTATATAACGAGGCAGTTGATTATTTCTAATGTAATCATATGAAACAAGATTAGTTGAATAATAAATTTTATTTTGAGATAGCGGGATATTGTTTAATAACTTGAGTATGTTTAAAAATATATGACAGCTTGCCTACTCATAGCAATTAGCAAGTATCTAGATCACAATTATTCATTTAGGCAGTGTAAGCCACATTTTTCAAGGAACTTGAATTTCTACTGCTACATGACCAAATAAACTCAACTGTTAGTAAGATGTTATGAATTTACTATTGGAATATAAGGAGGACTTAGATATGATACTGAATACCTGAAACAAATAACAGTTTGTTCAGCTATAGCAAACTAAAAAGACTTGCTAACTAAGCTGACTAGAGACTAGGATTGATATTATGTTATAAAGGTAGTCAGTTCCCCAAGGAGCAAAACTTGGACTACTTTAATAATCATCAACTTAGTGTAACACAGCACACTCATTAGAAACTATGACTTTCTAAAGTGTCAACTTCACTAGGATAAATTACCTTTCCAGAATTCCCTTGTTAGGGTGGGCTACAAGAGACATTTTTGCATGTGATTTGTGAAGCAATGGCGTAATTGTTTTTTTGTGCTCTAAAGGTTGAGGCAAGGTCCACAGAAGATTTGGAGTTCACATATGTTATTTGTGTGCTGAATCACCTTGTTTATATGGGCAGAAGCTGGGTCCACAACTTTGCCACCTTCCCTTCCTTTAGCTTTTTCAACTTCCAGGCCGAATGTGGAATTAGCTCCCTAAAATGGGCAACTGCTTTTCACGAAAGGCACTACATCAGCAAGGTTGGCGGTAGTAAGAACTGGCACATTGTGGGTGGGTAGAATATTGCCCCCCACTAAGGTATCCACGTCCTAATCCCCAAACCTGTGCAAATATTACCTTAAATATTGAAGAAACTTTGCAGATATGATTAAGTTAAAGATCTTAAAATGGAAAATTCATCTTGGGTTATCAGAATAGGCTCAATGTAATCACTTAAGAACTTAGAAGAGAGAGAGACAGGAAGGTCAGAATCCAACAAAGTAATGTGGCAATAAAAGCAGTAAAAGCAAATATCATGATGAAGATACTATGCTGCTGGCTTTTAAAGTGGAGGAAGGAACCATAAGCCCAGGAATGTAGGCAGCCTCTAGATGCTGGGAAAAGCAAGGAAACAGATTCTCCTCCAGAGCTTCCAAAAGGAACAAATCCCTGTAAACAACTCAATATTATTTCATCAAGCCCTATTTCAGATTACTGACTCCAGAACTGTATGATAATACATTTGGGTTTTTCAAGCCAATGCATTTGTGGTAGTGTCTTAGAGCAGCAATAGAAGATTAATATTCATAGGTTCCAGTTCATTTTTGTGTGTATGAGCCCACGATTATGGACTCCACTTTGTTTTTGATCTTTCTCACTTTACATATATCTTCCTTTCCCAACTGTCTACCTTGAGGACTTAAATCTGCAGTAATAGGCATGAAGAAATTTGCCTTAGAGAGAGTTTTCAGCCAGCTCTCACAATTACATAAGCTAGAATCTCTATAACAAATTGTATATAACATTTATAGTGCGCTTGCATCTCTGCACCCTGATTACACCAAAGGTTCTGTCCTTATCTGGACATTGTTCTTCAAAGTGCTTAGAACTTTGTGGTTAAAGCATAGCATCTTAAAAGATGTTTCCCCATTTTTGTCATGATAATTTCTTGTTCAGAAATGTATCAGCCACTGTTAGGAATAGTTTGGGGTCACTAAAACACTCTTCTACCAACTTTTTCTTCTTAACTGACCATGGGAAACATTACCCCAGAGTTAGCTTGACGCAGAGAATCTCAACTAAACAATGATAAAATTATTTAGGGATGAAACAAAAATATTAGCTGCATATGCACAAAATGAATTTCGATCATTCAAGAGATGGTACTTTTGTACAAATTTTGCATTCAAATTATATCTAGTATATGACATTTTAGGTATATAGTGTTTAGAGGATGATGGATTTTTTGATATTCCAGATAAACATGACTTTTGAAATGCTGTTTTAAAAATTTGGAATCCTTAGGGAAATCTCTATATGGAACTTCATAAAGTTCCATTTCATGTCTTTTTCTTTTCATGGGGTTTGCAAAGTATACTATTTTCTATTTATTTTAATCTAGTTCATCCAAGGTGTATGGCTTTCTTATAAGAAAGTAAGTTGTCTATTTATAATGAAAAAGGAGACATGTAACACTTTCAAAATACCTGCAAGGCATCTGTCTTTGTATAGAAGTAGTATTTCTTTGCTTCCTAGTTTATAAAGAGAAATTTGTCTATTAGATTCTGAAGTAAGGTAAAGTGGAATTGTGCTTATATATGTCTCTTCCTGTAATTTCCTCCTACATAAATGATATAGCTTCATTTTATCTCCTGGAGGCGGTGAGCCTTTTTTCTTGAAACAGTTTTGCAATAAGCTCTGAAAAATCCTTTCAGCTGCCTCAAACCCAAGACAAAGGAAGTTCATACTACACAATTTCTGGGGCATTGAAAATGTTCAGGCTGTTGGTAAATATCATCTCATCCATGCATTTCTCTCATATATATTCCTATATATATGTAGACATAAAATTATATATATGTATAATTATCTATCTATCTATCTATCTATCTATCTATCTATCTATCTATCTATCTATTTATCTTTATTTTTAGGCAGAGTCTCACTCTGTCACCCAGGCTGGAGTGCAGTGACACGATCTTGGCTCACTGCAACCACCACCTCCCAGGTTCGAGTGATTCTTCTGCCTCAGTCTCCCAAGTAGTTACGCACCACCACCAAGCCTGGATAATTTTTTTATATTTTTAGTAGAAAAGGGTTTTCACCGTGTTGGCCAGACTGATCTCGAATGCCTGACCTCAAGTGATCTGCCTACTTCAACCTTCCAAAGTGCTGGGAATATAGGCATGAGCCACCGTTCTGGGCCTGTTCCAGAATATTTGACTAGCATTCTCATGAAGTGATTGAGGCAGCTATGGAGGACTCCAATTATAGCAAGAAATATCAATTTTTAAAAACTTTAGTTTATAAATGGTGCTTGAAGGTGAAGGTGTAACCTTTAGACACCTCTCTTCTTTTCCTGAACAGAAAAGAAAATCAAGAATAAAATCTAACATTTAAATGGTGTATACAAAAGTGCTGCAAAAGAATGAAAAACATTTTCAAAATGGAAAGACAAAAAGTAGAAATCACAGAAAGTGGTGTCCTTTAGGCCAAAGGAAAAGAAAGACCTAATATAAGAATCAAATGGTTTTGGAGGTTTCATTCACCACTTTAGAGCAGGGTCAACCTCAAATGATCAGACTCCTTTTTCTCTTTTTATATTAATTGTTTTAGTTATATGAATGATATACTCTCTTTCTGAAGAAGAAGTAGAGATAACCATCATTCATATTTCTTGGAATTATGATCATGTCATAAACAAACACACAGAAACACACATATCTAAAACACACACACACATCCATTCCTCTATCCACTTAACTACTTATGTATTTACATGTTTGTTTTATATCAAAGCATTACATTATACTACATAGGTATGCTATGATTTAGCTACTTCTCTATTAAACATTTGTAGTTTTTCCCCCAAATTACTCTCTATTCTTCTGTCAGATAGCGATATAATTTAGAAAGTTAATATGAGATTTTTAAATTGATATTTATTTTAGACTTAATACATGAAATATCTGTGCAATTCAGACGGAAACATTTAAAATGCTAAGAAATGTTTGAAATATTTTCAAAATTTTAAGTTTTTATAATTTGAAGGACATCAAAATCAGTGTTAACATATGGGTAAAACTGGGAGAAATACTTGGAAAAACTAACACAAGAATAGAAGGAAGAATACATAAGAATGAATATAAATCAAGGATTAAAATCCAATCACGTGGGATAATGGTAAAACTTTTATAGTTGGTAATTCAAGGCAAAGAACTACAGGTGGTATTGAATACGAACATCATTAGTCTCACTATTGAGGAAAAGTCAAACCGACCCATTGATTGAAGTGTCTACATGATATCATCTTGGGCCCGGAATCATTATACTCCTCCAAAGTGCTCTGGCCACTTGGGTTAATAGCAGATTCCATAATTCCAGAGACTTCACCACACCGAAGAATGGCAATTCTGTTGTGGTCACTTGTCCCAAGAGTCACGGGCAGAGGCACAATGTTTAACCTCACTGGTTGCTTTAAGTGCTGTTTTCCCAAGTAAACAACTTTTTGTTTGATCTAGAACCCACTTATGCTTTTATTATCCACCACCTGTGGGCATGGGGTTCCCACACTGATCACATTTTGAAGCTCATTTAGCCTACAGTTTTCTCACTTTGGATTGTTTAGATATTATATTCATCTTCTACTTTATCAAGAATTCCTGTTATAAATATTTGGTTAGTAATACATTTTACCCTATATCTTTTTTATAATTTCCATGATTAAGGGAGAAGATGGCAGTGCATATATCCAGTGGGCTATCTTGAATTGAAAATTTTCAATTATTTATCAAATATTTACCCTTAGTAAGTCTTTTAAAGATAATACCATGCTAGAAAGTAGTGTCCAGTTTTCCTCTATGAGATACTCTCCCAATTTTCCATTCCCTGAAATTTTCCCTCACTCTCACTTTCACATCCCTATTCTTATCTGTCTTAAATATCCTATTTCTCCCACAGAACACTAAATTTCTTGTCAATTGTCTTATATTTTCCTAAATTTGAAGCAATGCTGGTGAATTTATCTGCTTCCATTTTCTTCTTTGTGACAATCTCTGAAATGAAAGAGCTGGGGTCCATTCTAATTATGAAGGGAAAGAAAAATATGGAAAATTTTAATGAGTATGTGTTCCTGTTAGAAAAAATAAGAAAATCTGTTGGCTATAAAGGGAAGTGGAAAACCAAGATAATATTACAATGGTTTTACTGGCCACTTAACAATCTTTATGCATCAAGAGAAATTTGAATTTTATTTAAGGTTAGAGAAATCCAAGGGAATAAAGAAGATATGTAGAATTTTGAGACTAATGCACTGTATCTTTATATAAATCAATGAAATATTTTCAAATGGTGATTGAGTCTAGTTAGCATTATTTAATTCATAAGTAAGAAAATAATTAAATTTAGGTTATATGAAGATAATTGCATAATTATCATCAAACTAAAAATATAGTACAATGTATAGCAAATCATTTAAATGTAATTGCAAAGCAGTATAAAAAGTTTCCCCAGAAATCTGTGTAGACGTTACACAAAAAGAATCTAAAATTTGAACAAATTATGATTTAAGGAAACAGAGAAAAGCAATGTAAGATATGTAATTTTTATATAAAGATGATAGCTACTTTAACAAAATTTTTAATGCAATAAAATTCATATTAAAAGAATTTCAATAAAGAACTGACTGTCCTTAAAAAGTTAAGATTAGATTACCTTAGGCCAAAATAATCAGTACCCATTTTATAAATCTATTCATGAATAGTTGGCTTGCTAGAAAGTCTGGAAATCCTCCTTATAAATTCAGGTTGTTAACTTTTGGTATGTTCATTTCTTCCTACGTTTTGCATTAAATATCTAGTGCCTACTTAGTCCCACTGCAGAGATGCCAAAGCTCTTAGTCTAATCCACCGTTAGGTATCACCTATGCCTCAGAAGGTGCTGCTTTTTCTCTGAACTTTATCAGGACTACACAATATAGAGCTATAATTGTGATGTCCTCATTTTGAATAGAGATTAAATAAAACAGTGACTTAGTGTTATCTCTCTTGCTGATCTGAAGGGGTCAAATTTTGACAAGTGTGCGTAATGTTTAAATACAAAAATCAGGTAAACAATCCAATACCTGTGCAACCCTTGTTTTTATCTCCTCACTCCTAAAGACAAAGGACACCCTGCAGGAAGGAATTCATTGGCTCATAAGATTTGTGATGCAAATACAAAGTCTTGCATAAAATACAATTTGCATTTGATCTCTAAGTGATAGAGATCTTAGTTTCCATGTTACTGCTTGACTTGACTACCTTTTACCAAGATAGCCAGTAAAATGCAAAGTCAAATCGAAGTTGAAGCGAGACCAGGTCAGAGAATATTAAGCTCAGCAGTTCTATGGACTCTACTAGAGATATGTTTTTCATATACTTGGGCTTAAAAATTCTTCTTTTCCTCTTCCTCTTTTTTCTTTGTCTCATGTTTATTCATTCCCATTATTATTTTTTGAAATTGCAAAAAAAGCAATTTCAAAAAAAAGCGCCAAAATTGACAAATAGGATCTAATTAAACTAAAGAGCTTCTGCACAGCATAAGAAACTAGCTTCAGAGTGAACCAGCAACCTACAGAATGGGAGAAAATTTTTGCAATCTATCCATCTAACAAAGACCTAGTAGCCAGACTCTACAAGGAACTTAAACAAATTTACAAGAAAAAAACAAACAACCCCATCAAAAAGTGGGCAAAGGATATGGACAGACACTTCTCAAAAGAAGACATTTATGTGGCCAAAAAAGATATGAAAAAAAGCTCATCATCACTGGTCATTAGAGAAATGCAAATCAAAACCACAATAAGAGACAATGGCAATCATTAAAAAGTCAGGAAACAACAGATGCCAGAGAGGATGTGGAGAAACAGGAACGCGTTTACACTGATGGTGGGAGTGTAAATTAGTTCAGTCATTGTGGAAGACAGGGTGACCATTCCTCAAGCATCTGGAACCAGAAATATCATTTGACCCAGCAATCTCATTACTGAGTATATACCCAAAGGATTATACATCATTCTACTATAAAGAAACATGCACACGTATTTTTATTGCAGCACTATTCACAATAGCAAAGACTTGGAACCAACTCAAATGCCCATCAGTGATAGACTGGATAAAGAAAATGTGGCACATATACACCATGGAATTCTATGCAGCCATTAAAAAGAATGAATTCATGTCCTTTGCAGGGACGGGGATGAAGCTGGAAACCATTACTCTCAGCAAACTAACACAGGAACAGAAAACCAAACACTACATGTTCTCACTCATAAGTGGGAGTTGAACAATGAAAATATATGGGCACAGGGAGGGGAACAGCACACACTGGGACCTGTCAGGGTGCAGGGGCAAAGGGATGGATACTATTAGGAGAAATACCTGATGTAGATGATGGATTGATAGGTGCAGCAAATCATCAAGGCACATGTATATCTATGTAACAAACCTGCATGTTCTGCACAGGTATCCCAGGACTTAAAGTATAATAAAAATAAAATAATAATAATATTTGCTTTATATATGTGGGTACTCCAGTGTTGGGTTTATATATGTTTAAAATGGTTATATCTTTTTGCTGAATCCTTGTCTAATGAATGTCATTCTTTGCCTCCTTTTATACTTTTTGTCTTGAAATCTGTTTTGTCTGATAGAAGTATTACTATTCTGGTATTTTCCAGTTTCCTTTGGCATGGGGTATCTTTTTTCATCCTTTTATTTTCAGCCTATATTTAAATTTATCTTTATAGGTGACATATGTTCATTGTATGAGACATATCATTAGGTCTTTTTTTTTTTTCATTCGTTCAGCCACTCTCTGTCTTTTGATTTAAAAGTTTAGTCCATTTACATTCAATGTTATTATTGATAAATAGGGAACTGCTCCTGCCATATTGTTATTTTTTTGGAGGGCCGTTTTGCAGTCTTCTTGCCTTTCTTTCCTTTTTTTCTATCTTCCTTTTAGTCAAAGTGATTTTCTCTGGTGGTATGCTTTGATTTCTTGCTTTTAGCTTTTGTGTATTCATTGTATGTTTTTTGCTTTGTGGTTACCATGAGGCCTGTAAATACAATCTCATAATCCATAATTTCAAATTGATGGCAATTTAGCCTTGATTGCATAAACAGACTAATATAACAAAAGAAAACTGAAAAACCTCTACACTTAACTTTATCCCTCCACTTTTTAATTTTTCGCTATTGCTCTTTATATCATATTGTAATGTTTATGTCTCAAAAATTGTTGTAGTTTTTTATTGTTTTATCATTTAGTCTTTCTACTTAAAAGAAGTTTATACACCATGATTGAAGTGTTATAATATTCTGTGGTTTTCTGTGTGCTTATTATTGCCAGTCAGTTTTGTACCTGTAAATAATTTTTGCTTGCTCACTGACATCCTTTTCTGTCAGGTTGAAGAATTTCTTTGAGCATTTCTTATAGGACAGGTCTGGTGTTCATGAAATCTCTCAGCTTTTGTTTGCGGGATGTTCTTTATTTGCCCTTCATGCTTAAAGGAGGTTTTTGTGAATGTACTATTCTAGGGTAAAAGTTTCTTTTGTTTTTTGTTTTCCCTTCAGCATCTATGCTATGACACTCTCTTGTGGCGCCTGAAAAGTTTCCACTGAAAAGTCTTCTGTAAGAAGTATTGGAATTCTATTATATGTTAGGTGTTTCTTTTCTGAAGCTGCTTTTAGGATCCTTTCTTTATCATTGACCTTTGGGAGTTTGATCATTAAATGCCTTGCAGTAGTCTTTTTTGGGTTAAATCTGGTGTTTTAAAACATTCTTGTACTTAAATGTTGATATCTTTTTCTAGGTTTGGGAAGTTCTCTGTTGTTATCCCTTCAAATAAACTCTCTATCCCCATCTTTTCCTCTACACCATCTTTAGGGCTAATAACTCTTAGATCTGCCTGTTAAAACTATTTTCTAGATCTTGTAGGTGTGTTGCATTGTCTTATATTGATTTTTTCTTTTGTCTCCTCTGACTGTGTATTTTCAAAGAGCCTGCCTTCAACCTCGTTAATCTTTCTTTTGCTTGATCACTTCTGCTAGTAAGTGACCCTAATCCATTCTTCAGTTTGTCAATTGCATTTTTCAACTCCATAATTCTGCTTGATTCTTTTTTATTATTTCCTTTAATTTGTTAAATTTATCTGATAAAATTCTGAATTCATTTTCTGTATTATCTTGAATTTCTTTGAGTTTCCTCAAAACAACTATTTTGAATTCTCTGTCTGAAAGGTCGTATACCTCTGTGTCTCCAGGATTCATACCTAGTGCCTTATTGAGTTCATTTGTTAAGGTCATCTTTTTCTGGATGATGTTGATGCTTGTAGGTCTTCATTGGTATCTGAGCATTGAAGAGTTGGGTATTTATTGTATTCTTCACAGTTGGTCTGTTTGTGCCTGTCTTTTTTGGGAAGGTTTCCCAGGTATTCGAAGGGACTTGGGTCCCAAGCCCAATAACGCTGTGTGTTTTGTAGACTTGGAGAGACATACCACTTTGTGGTCTTGGATAAGATCCAGAAGAATTCTCTGTATTACCTGGCAGAGACTTTTTTTTTTTCCTTACTTTCTCCCAGAGTTTCTCTCTCTGTGCTGAGCCACTTGGAACTAGGGATTGGTGATGCAAGTACCCCTGTAGTCACCACCACTAGGACTGTGCTGGTTCAGATCTGAGGACAGCACAATGCCTTGCCTACGGACCTTCCCTTTAGGGCGACAAGTTCTCCCGGGCCCAGTGCATGTCCAGAAATATGTGGGAGCTGGGGGTTAGAGTGAAAAACATTAGCAATTTACCTTATGTTCTATATTCTACTACAGGTAAGCTGGAACTCAAGCCATAATACAAAGTCCTTCCCATTCTTTCCTCCCCTCGTTGCTCTACCCCACTGTGGCTTAGCTGGTATTTTGGGTGCAAAACAAGTCCCCTTTACTTTTTTCTCTATTTTTCTCACACAGAAGGAATCTCTCACCACAGCCACCACAGTTGGGATTATGCTGGGTCACTCCTGAAACCAGCAGGTCTCAGAGTTCTAGGCCCAAGGTATACTCCCTAGGCATTGTTGATGGTTACTCAGGGCCAAAGGCACTTCAGACACCAGGTGATGAGTCCTGTCAGGACTGTGTTCTTTGCTTTAAGGCAGGGAGCTCTCTTTCAGCCCAAGGTGTATCTAGAAATGTCTGGGAGCTGGGGCCTGCAATGGGGCCTCACAGCTCTGCCTGGTGATGCCCTATCCTACTGTGGTGGAACTGCTATCCAAGCTGCAACGCAAACCCCTCTTTACCCTTCCCTCTCCTCTCCTTAAGCAGAAGAAAGGAGTAACTTCGATTTTTATGAGCTACACTGCCTAATGCTGGGGGAGGGATGGCACAAGCAATCCCTTAGCTGCACCAGGTGGTGTCTGTCTAGATCATGTGCCACCCTAGTTCACTGGCTCTATGCCCAGGCTAGCACTAGGAATTGCCTAGGAATTGTATTCTTTTTTTTTTTCATGATATAGTGTCATTACTATTATTATTATTATTATACTTCTCATAGGTGGGAATTGAACAATGAGAACACTTGGACACGGGGCGGGAACATCACACAATGGGAATTGTATTCTTTATTTCCTAATCTGCCTATCAAGTTTACCCAGAACCTCAGAACACTTAAGTTCATGGTAAGGAGGCATGCTGAGAAACTCAAGTCCTAATTGCAGGACTGAGTGATTCCCCTCTGGCTAGGGCTGGTCCAAATTCTCCGTTCATGAGTACATGAGCACTGGCCGAGCTTAGCATGGCTTTATTCTCCATTGTGACAAAGCAGCAATGAGTTCAATGTAAAGTTCTTCAGTCACTTCACTCCAAAGATTTCCTGTCCATGCCTCACAGCCACTGCCAAGGGTGGTGGTGGCGATTTACGACTGTCTCTCCTGCCCTCCTCAATTCCTCTTACCATGATGTAAAGTTAAAACCAGGTACTGTGACTGCTCGCCTGATTTTTGGTTCTTGTGACAGTGCTTTTCTGTGTGTGGACAGGGGTTAAAATTTGGTGTTTCAGTGGAAGGGGAAGCAATGGCATAGGTTTCTATTCTGACATCTTGCTCTGTTGCTGGAAGACTTTTTGTCTGGCACATTTTGCCTTTAGTGAGTCCAAAACTGAAGTTGGGCCGGGCGCGGTGGCTCAAGCCTGTAATCCCAGCACTTCGGGAGGCCGAGACGGGCGAATCACGACGTCAGGAGATCGAGACCATCCTGGCTAACACGGTGAGAACCCGTTTCTACTAAAAAAATACAAAAAACTAGCCGGGCGAGGTGGCGGGCGCCTGTAGTCCCAGCTACTCGGGAGGCTGAGGCAGGAGAATGGCGTGAACCCGGGAGGCGGAGCTTGCAGTGAGCTGAGATCCGGCCACTGCACTCCAGCCTGGGCGACAGAGTGAGACTCCGTCTCAAAAAAAAAAAAAAAAAAAAACCCCGAAGTTGTCTCTTTTTAATGTATAAATTAATAAACATATGTTATTCTATGTCCAAAGTCCTAAAATTCAAATATTTTATGTTAAATAGTAAGAAAATATGCTTGGTTATATGACTAACTTAAAATAAAAAATATTTAATTTGACCCATAGCTAGATTTTTAATATAATGTATTTTATATAAAGAGAGAGAAAAAGAGAGAGAGTTAGTTTTAAGGCCTGTGATAGAAGGTTTTTACATACATTAAATACTATTGAAATGTATTACCTAAATACCAGCAAACCTGGGTTGTCTTGAAAATTAGTTTTCTCATATCAATGTGAAATAGACCGTAATAAGAAACTGGCAGAATCATCCAGACATCACTAAAGTAAGCCAATATTAAATAAAGCTTTCCTCTATAAGCAAGCTTGCTCCTATCAATATTATTTCAAAAGAGAAAGCAACAAAGGTAATAAATAAATAGAACTATTTAGGAAAAAAGTTTCTTAAATAATTTTTTCCATTTACAGTAAACTCGGTTTACACATTGATGAAACCAACAAATATAGTGTTGTAAATAACAAACACATTTGCTTGAGGACACCACAGACTAACAGTTCACCATTTCTAACACTGAAGATTTTCACGTTTCAAATCGGCCTTCTTCTCATTTTCCTGCTCTGTCATTCATTCTCCTTGCATTTCCCTCCAACCACCTAATTCTTATCCCATCATATTTCGTTTCTGGTTGTTCCTTCACATAGTTCTTCAAAACATTAATATCCCCAAACTTTATTGCCCACGATGTTCTCATTTATCCACATTGTTGTTTGTATTGAAAATCATCAATTAAGTGGACTGAGAATGGCTTAGTGTGAAATAGCATCTTAAACAATGTTTCTAAAAAGAATGCTGGGCACTACTTTTTGAAAAAGTGCCTCTTTTTAAAATCAGTTCTGCTTAGGACAGTCCATTGGTTCTTTGACTTGCTTTGTCAGGATTTTAGCTGCTGCATCACTTAGCTCTGGGTATAGTTGGAAGCAGGTCAACCTGTGACTTATGCCTTAATAAAATGTTCTTATTATTAGCTTACCTTGGCCTTATGTGTTCACTGCTGACTCAATGGTAGTTCTAATTAAAATTCTTAATTCTTGGCTATTTCAGTACCTGAATATTGTATTGCAGCTGCTGTTGTAATCGAATGAATCAATAGAAAACAAGTTATAAAAAATTAGTTCACTTATTGTCATGCTTATATTCTGCAGTGTTGGGTAGATTTCTTTTTTTTCTCTTCTTTATCTGGTCACCAAATTTGGTTAGATTGTCATGTTCCCTTAGATAACAAATCCTGAAAATTGCTTTCAAAGCATGGCTCTATATTATTTCTAAGTGAGAACATCTTCTTCTCATGGTGTAATAGGCAATTCAGACATCCCTGGGCGTTCTAAGTGAGATATAAGACAGGTCATCCTCTGAGTTTGAAGGAGACGAATGTGGTAAAACACCATCCTGATGATGCTTTAGATTGCTGACCTTGGTGTGGGAATGAAAAGTGATTTTAAATTCAAAGCAAAGTTAGTAGAGCTTCACTGCAACCTATTAAGCTGATATCCTATGCTTGCATTTTTTCCACTTTTTGTGCCTGACCCTATCAGCCTCTGGAATTCATCACTACAGTCTAAATGCCCTCTTCCTTTGTCAGTATCTAAACACGTCCCCAAGCTTTTTGCAAGCTAGCACAGCAGATTCTCAAATAACCTGTACAACCAGTCTACTTCCCTTAGAATGGTATCTCGTGCATATCCACTCTTGTTTTAGGAACAGTGCATGCTTTTTTTTTTTTTTATGAAGCATTTTCTGAAAGTTTTAGACATCTGCCCAATACTCCTCCTCAAAGTGCTTTTAATACAATAGCGCGTTTCACACTATCTTGTATTCCTTGCTAACATGCATACTTTCCTTGTCAAACTGCAACATTGATAAAGAAAACTCTGTGCCCTATTAAAATTTGTACTTTTTGCATCTGGTATAATGTCTCAAATATACTACGTCTTCAATAAATGTTTATGGAATGAATGAATGAATTAATGACTGTTCTATGTCATCAACTGGACCGTCAAAGCATGGTGGGTAAGTGTGGCAGCTCTTACCCCCCTAAAATTGAGTTCATGTCTTGACTCTGCCTCTGACTAGCACTGCAAGTTTGTTCACATCACTTCTTTCACTCTCAATGTGTGCTTATTTATAAAACGTGATGATAGCAGACCGAGCTTCATAAATTTATTATAAGAAGTAATGAGTACAAGGTTTATCAAAATGCCTTGCCTAATGACTGTGGGTGTGTTCATGCCTTTTTAGGTAATGTATTTTTAATTATTCATAAATATTGAATAATATACAAGGTATCCCATATAAGTTGGTTCTACATAACGTAATAAAGAGAAATATAAAGACATACACCTGTATATTCGTCTATATTGTTGGTATTGGGGAATATGGAAGTTATTCCCCTTCACTCAAATAGATGAATTTTTATTTTTGTCATTTAGTTTTGTTTTCTCTCAGAAATACAGTAATAAACAAATGAGCTCCTCTGATGTCTTCTCTTTTTCCAGGAAAAATCACCTGTTTTATGATTATGTGGAAACAACATCTCCTTCAATGAATTACGATAATGCAAATTATTTTTCCCTCTTTCAACACTATTGTATTTTTCTTAAAAATAGTTAAGAATTCTGAGTCTCATATCTCTCAGTTGTAAAATGTATGTGTTGAAATAGATGATTTCTAATTACTACTCATATCAAGGAATCAGCTAATTTTTTCTGAGCGAGTGTTTACATCCAGGGCACCATGGCAAATGTCCAACAAAAGTATAATAATAATTTCATCCAGAAAATAAATGAAAACTTGAAGAGGAGTTTAGGGTATAGAATGAGCAAAATGAGAATTGATCATTAATTAATTCACATGTGCTTTATTCAATAAATATGTTGTTGACCTTTTACTATGGACCAAAGGACTACTCTGTGCTGAGTGTTTAAGATTTTCTAAATATTCTTTACATAAATAATATTATTGAAATATTTTCAATTTTCTGATGAATTTTATTGTTTCCTTTGTTCTACAGATAAGGGAATTGAGATACAAAGCTATTAAAGAACTTGCTTAATAGCTCTGTATCTCAGTTCATTTATCTGTAGAACAAAGGAACAGCAACAGAGAACAAAGATGTTAAGATCACATAGTAGGTACTTGGGAGATATGAGAATCAAACTCATTTCTTTCTCAGTTTAAATCTCTTCACTAGCCTTGGTTGAGAGGATAGCATTTTCTCTGACTGGAGAGATTGATGTGTACTCTAAAGAGAGAGAAATGATGCTCCAGGCTCTAAGAAGGAAGCCCATGTTATATAATGATGAATTCCAAGGTGTCATGAGGTTCAAGGGCATCTAAGTCCAAAGTTCTCATTCTTTCATTATTATCACCATTACATCTAAAGAGAAATTTATCTTGCAGCCCTTAATATAAAGGATGCTTAGTGCAAAAACCAGAGCATCCATTCATTCCAGTATTTATTTATTTAGTCTTGAAGATATTGATTGAGTTCCTACTTGTGTAAACACAGCGCGGAACACTACAGACATAATCATGAATGAAGCTTTGGCTCTGCTCTCAATAACTAAAGAATGTATTGATTATTTATTTGCCTGTTTCCCTACTCCTGAAGGGTCTTCCTTAATCCTCTCCTATTCTTCAAAGTCCTCCTCATTGTATTGCAAGGTCTTTCTTGATCTGACACAATTTTTAAAAAAAGTTTTCCTCCTGACGTTTATTTCATTAAAATCTACTTGTCTATCTTTTCCATTGCTGGTGTTTCTTTCTCGGCTTCTTTACCTCCTCTGCACTCATTTACTCTGATTCACTTGTTCTTTTTAGCACTTTTCATTGCCTCCTAAGAATGACATGTAAGTTCTGGAATGTGCTGTGCTAAAGCTGGCTTGTCCTATTTGATACCTAATGGGGTATCAATAGTTAATTGTGCTCATCTCTTCTTAATTCTGTTTAGTAACTTTATGGTGAAATCTTGAAATCAGCTTTGTGGCAGTTCGTACACCAAGAAAGTTGGAAAATATTACTAATCAGGGCTTTAAAAATTATCCAGCATGCTACTTTTGATAAGTATATCTCCTCAACTAGCCTAAGAGGACATTTTTGTCTAGTGCTCTAAGTCAGAGGGCCCGAAAAGTATCTGAAACAGTGGGCAATGCTAAATTATTATTACATGAATAATATTGAATAATCCTTTATAAAAAGTTAAATAAATTGTGACTTGATAATTTCCTAAGCAAACATTTTAAATAGTGTGTTATACCTTTAAGTAGTGTGTTTTACGTTTAAGTAGTGTGTTATACCTTGGAAATAATTAAACACGTATTTTCTTAGAAATATAATAAGTGAAGTGAGTAAATGAAGCTCCCTTATGCATTTACTGAAGATAACTTGAATACAATGATTTCTGTAATTATGCCAAATTATTCTTCGAGGAAAAAAGTACTGAAAACATACCTTGGGGAGCACAGTCCCAACTCTGCCAGGCAATTAGTTTCTTAGAATATAACTGAGCAGCCCTTTTACCTGCTGGGAAATCATTGCAAAGCAAACATTGTACAAAAGTGAGTACAAGATGAAAACAGACTCAACTTTTGGTCACTTGTAAAATTAAACTATATGGAGTTTAAATGTTACTCACAACTCCATTTGTATCTATGTAGTTTCTCTTTCTTCCCGAAAGAAAGCAAAGAAACGCTTGTTTCTAGAAGAGCAATATTGAAAACTAAAACTTGTATTTTTCCACGTTCTTTTGCAAGCCTTAAGTTGGAATAGTGAGCAGGATAGAACAGTTAAAAAGCACTGATTCTAGATTCTAATGTCTAATGGCTTGCATTTTTATCCAGCTTCCACTAATTAGTAGCTATCTCATTAGAAGAAAATAATTAACTTCTCTGTACCTGTGTTTCCTCAGAAGCAAAAATGTTCATAATAATAACATTACTTTTACTCAGAGTATGATTGTAAAGAATAAATATGGTAAAATCTGCATAACACTTAGAACAATGTCCGGAATATTTAGTAAGTCACAGCTATTTAAATACCATATTTGCTGTACGGTCAATGCTTTATTCATATATGCAAATTCCACAGTATTTATTTTCAGTTTAGGAAGCTAATTTATTTGAAACTAGCAATTGTGTTGTGTGCTATGAGTTTTGGAAGACTAGGAAAACACATTCATTCAGAAATTCAGCATTTTCTCAGTACTCACAATGTTCTAGCACTATAGCAGCGAGCGAAATGGGTTAAAATAATCCTTACTTTTGTGGTGCTTAGACTCTATTGTTCCTTTCTTTTGAAATTTCATGATAAGTAGAGACAGTATATAAGCCACATATTATATAACAAATACCTTAATAAAGTTAATAAACCCTAGATAGTAGGTTAATTCTCAACTGGAGAAATAATGGCAAAAACTGTTGAACAGCATCTTTTTCCAAAGGAAGTTCATCTGGCTGTACACGGAGCACAGCATCAGGATCTACCGCTGGTGGGGACCTCAGGAAATTTCCAATCATGGTGGAAGGCAAAGGGGAGCCGCTGCATCTCATGGGGAAAGAGGGAACAAGAGAAAGGGAAGGGTGTCTGGTGTCTGGCTCATTTAAACATCTTGCTCCTGTGTGAATTAATAGAGTGAGAACTCACTCATTACACAGAGGAGAGCACCAAGCCATTCACAAGGGATCCACCCCTATGACCTCTCACCAGGCCTCACCTCCCACACTGGGAGTCAAATTCAATACAAGCTTTGAAGGGGACAAATTTCCAAAACATGTCAAACTGCAACTTTAAAGATGAATGATAGTGTATGCTCCCCTCCCCCCAAAGAAAGAAAGAAAAAAAAAAAAGAAACAGAGAAAGAGAAATAATTCACATTCAGTATGCTTTACTCAGCATACTTTACTAGATATAATCTAGTGTTAGTTTATAATTGAGTGGTTATTTTACAACAGAAAGAGACTATTTTTCTAACTTGTTGACATCCATCAAGGGTTTCTTGTTGTGTATTATTTCCATATATTAGAGGTTGAAATTGTGTAATGCTGACATGCATATGCTGATTCCCCACTCCCAACTACCCCAGAATATGACTGTATTTGGAGATGGAGTATTTAAAGAGGTCATGAATATTAAATATTATGAGTATTTAAAGAGGTCATAAATATTTAAAGAGGTCATGAATATTTAAAGAGGTCATGAATAAGGTCATCGAGTTATGCCCTAATCTGGTATGACTGGTGTCCTTATAAAAAGAAGAGATTAGGACACAGACAAAAGAGACAGATGAAAGATCACACGAGAACATGGCAAAAAGGTGGTTACCTGTGAGTCAAAGAGAAAGGCCGTTTGAGAAAAACAAACCTTCTGACACCTTGGTCTTGAACTTCTACCTTCTAGAACTATGAGGAAATGAATTTCTCTTGATGAAAACATCCAGTCTGTGGTGTTTCTATGGAGGACCTAGAACATGAATACACTATACTCTTAATTTTCTTAGCAGAAATTCTCTGGAAGAAAGCAGTGGTCTAATATTGATGAGATGCAGACATGAATAAGTCACAATTTAATTTCAATATTGTATTGGAAATGGCAATAGTCAAAATCCAAATATCTATTTTTTAGATTGGATGTTAATTTTTCTGATAAGAGAAATCCAAAAGCATTGGAGCAGGGTTCTGTAAAGACAGAGATGGATTATCAATCAGTTTTACAAATATTGATTCGTTAATGCTTCCTGCTGTAGGTGGAATTAAACTAGATCTTGAAAGATATGAGGATGTTAACAGATCTGGAGTCCAAGGAAAAGGAACTGCACGGACAAAACAATGAGGCAGTACTTTTTGTTTATTTTCTCCAGAAAACCAATTTTCCCTTTTGTGTTGTAGATTCAGGTATGTTTAGGAAGGCCTACTGATGACTATATTTTCAGACTCTGGAGATAGTAGTTTCAGCACCAAAGCATGTATCTATCTTGGGAAAACACTTAATTTCTGAGGCTTGATTTCTTCAGCTGACAAGTGTAATAATAATAGCAACTACTTTTTAAGACTATTGAGAATGTCAAAAAATAAAGTGTATAAAATAACATAACAATAGTGACTTGCAGAGTGTAATCACTCAAAAATGTTAGCTGTTTTTGTTATTTGGAAAAAGTTGCACCTGTAGCATTTATTTAAACGGCTATTTGTTGATAAACTGGAAAACATATGTCAATGTCAAAATATGGATGATAATGAAATAATTTTCTTTAATGAAGGGCACATATAAAACTGGAACCTGTTAAATAGAAGACTAACATGATGAGGAGTTGGAATTTATTGTGTTGATGCTATGATTACTTAGTAAGGCATCATCTCCTTAAGTGTTTCTGTGATAAATGTTTACAGATTTCAGAGGACAAAATGATAAAACAAAAAAATTATCTGAAAGGACAAGTTGCTCCAAGATTACTTTGTGACATAGTACTTATTTTTGGTTCTCAATTTTCAAATTTCTTGTATGTTCTTTTGCTTTCTTCATCTTTTCCAACTGATGACCTCCTTTTAAACCTTTCTCTGAGGTTTAGAAGATGTGAACTACTCACTGACAATGAGTTACGAGACAGGTGTGTCTCATTCTTGTCTGGGTGGTACATCTAATTTTCAACTTTATAGGGCATGAGACATTAAAACAAAGGGTAATTTTTGTGATGGAACCTTAAATAATTTGTTGGTAGAGCAAATTTTGGGGGATTAAAGAAAATTTTCATTGTTATCATTAGAGGAAATTTACATCAAAAGCTTTTTTATTAAAATTATAGTTTGTCTCTCTCCACTGAAGTTTCACAGTACACAATTGGTACTTACCTTATTTTTTTTGCATATTTTCTTGGTAAATGTAAAAAAAGGTTGTGATACTAACCATTATTTTCCAACATATAATAATTCTAAGTAATTATAGTTGCTATTTATTTTTAAAAACCACTTTTTATTAATTATATCATGCAGTTATGAGCTTAATAAAATTTATCTCAGGAAGTTATTATTCTTATTAATATTTTATTCCTAATCTTTTTTATGTAGAAAAAAATAGTTAATTGGAGAAATTTGTGGACTGATTACTATTTGTACATCACAATTACAGATGACTCAATTGTTGAAATCTTAATTCTTTTTAGTAATGATTAAATTATAATGACATGCTTTCTCTCCCATTCTAAATTCATGTAAAAACAAGTTAGCCATGTGTTATTTCATGATTATGTAAATAATCATATAAAATTCTTAAAACTATGGTATGTTAAGCGAAAAATATTATATGGAAAAAGATCACAATGTATTATCACCAAAATAATGTGAGTAAACTTACTAAATGATAAAGCTGATATTTGAAAATCCTGGCTCTGTCTAAGATATACTAAATCTTAATATATACTAAACTTATGCAAATTCTCCAAAAAGCTATGTTTACTAAGTGCTATGTTTACTATAATTAAAGTAAAAAAAAAAAAAAAAAAAACTTTAATTAAGTGTATGGCAGATTCACAAGAGATCAATAAAAGCCTGGCATGTTTAGTGTATATATTTAATCCTTTTTATTCCCAGAAACCCAGAACAATACGAAACAAAATATTTCCCTTCTCTCACATCCCTATACTGTCATTAAACATGACATGGAATGGAAATTTTTGTCCTACTAAGTCAACCTTTATAATCTTAAATAGGCACATTTATAGAATGTAAAGAGTATAAAATTTATATATAGCAACAGAAATGTTTTTGCAAATATCTAGAACTTGTTTTTAGATAGTGTTTTGTGTTTTTGTTAACGTGATATAATCAACACATAAATAGATGAAATATTACGTAAATTTTTAAATATATTCATTTTATTCTCACCCTTTCCTATAGTCAAAACAGCAAGTTCATGACTTCAAATAATAATGATTTATATATCTGCTTGTTATTACATAAAAATAGTTGTACATAACATTTTTTCCTGAAATATTTTTAAAGAATTTTATTGCAGAGCCTGCGAAAGTTGGCAGTAAGTCTAATTTTTTTTTTTTTAAATTTCAGCACTGATAAACCTTTAGTGTGAAGCCTTTCATGGATAATCAAATTCCCATTTTCATAATACTGCAATTTATCAAATTATTTGCCTTTGCACTCTACAGCCAAATCCGTTGTAATTAACAATACTTTCTTGGCCAAAGAGGATGCCATTGGAAACCTCAGATTACACTTTTTGGAGATGAAGACACAGTGTAAGAAAGGGGAGAAAAAGTAACAAAAACATTAAAAGACCACCACAATTACTCATACACATACAATGATACATTTGTTAAAACATTTTTTCTAATCTTACTATCTTCAGGTGTATGTCAAAATGCTCTCCTCTATTCCAATATTTAAATTGTAATGAAATATAGTAAGACATATATACACCTTATAAAAACTATTATACAATTGGAATGTGACATATAAAGATTTAAAATGTCTGTTTACTGACCTGAAATTCAATATGAGCCACATCATGTCACAGGCAACATTAAGAACAGTAGTCATTATGGAATCATTAAATGAGTAATCTTAATTTAAAAAATGCAAGCAGGGACTTTTTTATTCTTTCAAATTAAACTCTCCTCCTAACAGAGACCTAGCAGAGGCAGTAAAAAAAAAAATTAATTGAGGTATTTCTCTTAAGAAAATACATTTATTAGCAATGATTTATGTGAACTGATTTTCTTAGTATATGTTATGTCTAATATGTATTTTACATGTATTCATTATATTAATTAATCATACATACTCACAGAGGAGTCTTATACTTGGAATTATAAAAATAGGTAGAGTAGTGTGATTTTGATTATATAACAAGTTATGTAATAGGTTAATGTTTTTGTTTTAAAGTCATGATATTTGCTTCTCTTTTGTATATTCTAGAGATACATGCAAAAACAAAGAAAAGTAAAGTAAGCAAATCTGGTGTTCATGAAAGCCATCTTCCTTGATCTCAAACTTTTTGACAGATGAAGTATACATTTTGGCCACAGGAAAAAATAATATATTTGGTAATTTGTCTAGAAGTGCCAAGAGAAGAAAAACTGCCAAAATGGAATCTATTTTTTTTTTTTCTGAATGAATAGTTAATTATACAACAGGAAATAAATGAAGACAGATCTTTACCACACTGAAACATTCATATACCAATGAAGATGGAAATTTTAATGATAGAGTTAGTATATGAGTTCTTCAGGTAAAAATAAATGTTAAAACATTTATAAATTGAGGATAGCCATATTTATACCTATTTTCTCTGTATGTTTTTGTCAGCCCTGTGGTACTAGATTATAAATTGCTGAAACTATTTTTATTCGGTTAGGTCGACTGTTCTAATAATGTTCTTGGAAAGGCAGACTATAAAATGATGTCTGAAAATATACTTTTCTACTTGCTGCTAATTCTTTTCAATGTTTTGTGTTTTGTTTTCCCTTTACAGACTAGTGTATTAGCTCCTCATGGACAGGGTTTAAAGTCCTCTATGATGTGATCCCAGCTCATTTTTACTGTTGGTCATCATACATAAGTGCTCCAGCCAAACAGAAATATTAGCAACTTACCCGTTTCCTATTTTCACACATTATTTAGTATATGCTAAACCTGCACTTGGGTCGGAATGACGTATTTCCCCATGATTCAATATTTTTAAAAGTTTGTTACTACAATTTAAGACCTCTGTCCTGGAAATTCCCAGAGCACTTTGTCTGTATGACACGTAGTAGAACTTAAATAAATATTTTAGTCGCCTCAACTGTGAGTATCCCTGACAATGGCACTGAGTGCTATTCATCTTTGAACTTTTTTCATGCTATCCAGGATATAACATATACCTTAAAAATTAAATATTGTTTCTTGAAGAAAATACAGATGGCCCTCCTTTAAATAATACCATGGAGGAGAAAACATAAATATATTTTAGTAGGTGCTGTTGCAAAATCAGTGTTGTGTGTTGCTAGAAGGTTAGAATTTTATAAAATCATTTTCAATATGCAATCATGAGACTTACTGGTTATGAGTTGTTTTACTACTTATTAAAAAATTAATTGAGGTATTTCTCTTAAGAAAATACATTTATTAGCAATGATTTATGTGAACTGATTTTCTTAGTATATGTTATGTCTAATATGTATTTTACATGTATTCATTATATTAATTAATCATACACACACACAGAGGAGAGGGAGAGAGAGAAAGAGAGAGAGAGAGAGAGAGAGAATTTCTACTGAACCCTGCTTTTTTCTAGGGAAAAGTATTATTCATTTGTGAAAACTAAAACAATAAAATACTTAAATACTTAAAGCTACCACTGAATTAGAATTAAAATTTATATGCATTTTTTTTGGTTACAAAAACAAATGATAGTGTAAAAGAGTCTTTCATATATAAAACTTTAATAAATTGTATTTAAGTCTATTGTCGAACACATTTTCTACTTACCTTTTTGTTTTGGCTTTTAGTACTCCGCACTAAACTTCAGCTCCAAATTATAACTTTTTTTTAGTCTATAATTTTGTTACAATGTATTTTTTAATTTTAATTTTTATTTATAAATACATTATAAATATTTATTTTATTTGTATTTTTTTAAAATAACAAAAACAACAAAACGTAAAGACAAGAAGCCACATTAGGGTTTATAATAAAATCCAGCAGTCCTTTAATTAAGGTCCTAAATTAGTTAATTTTACTCGTGAGGTGAGCTGTTTGGTTTTTTTGTTGCTTTTATTTTATTTATTTATGTATTTATTTAGTGGCAAGGTCTCACTGTGTCGCCCAGGCTGGAGTGCAGTGGTATAATCATAGGTCACTGCAGTGTCCAAATCAAGTGCTCAAGTGATCCTCCTGCCTCAGCTTCCCGAGTAACTGGGACCACCGGCACACAACACTATGCCTGGCTAATTTGTTTATTGCTTTGGTAGAGACAAGGTCTCACTATGTTGTCCAGGGTGGTCTCCAACTCCTGGACTCAAGGGATTCCCTCACCTTGGCCTCCCAAAGTGCTGAGATTACAGGCTTGATCCACCTCACCTGGCCCAAAGTGAGTTCCTTATAAAGAGAGTTTGGAGGTCAGAGAAAGAGAGGCTTTTCTGTTAGCCTTGAAGAAATAAGTTTCCATGCTGTGAGAGAGGCTACAAGAATGTCACATGGCAAGAAACTGCAGTGGCCTCTAGAGGACAAAAGCAGACCAGGGTTGACAACCAGCAAGGAAACAGGAAACAGATGTTTGATCATACCTCAGTTAGGAAATTAATTCTGCCAACAACCTGATTAAACTTAGAAAAGCAGAATCTTCCCCAGAGTCTCCAAATGACGCACCCTAAATTTGTCCTTGTGAGATCCTGAGCAGAGGACCCCCCTGGACCTATGACCTTCAGAAACGTGAGATAATAAATGGGTGTTGTTTTCAGCTGCTCAATTTTCAGTCATTTGTTATGCAGTAATACCAAACTAATACACGGTGAATAGGAGTAAATGTTGAAACCTTGGATTAAGACATGAAAATATTTTAGTCTCACACACTTAAAATGATTAATATTCTTGTCTGCTAGTTTCTTTATGTTATTTCTGATGTGTTTCTATTGATTATTATAGGTTGAAAATAAAATCCTTCACAATTTACAAAACATTATTTGAATATCTCCTAGATTTCAACGCTGTTCTTGAAGAGTCAGCTTCTAGTCTATGTATTTGTCTTGACTCTATTGTTTTGTGGTTACTATGTGGTTTAGAGTATACATCTTATTTTATCTCAATTCACAAAGATAATTATAATATACCACACATAGTCTATTTTACTTCCATATTCTTCCATTTCTCCTTTTCCACACATTGTGCTATTGGTGTCATACATTCTAGGTCTAAATATATTACAAAACCCACAATATACTATTACTGGTTTTGAATTATATAATCATATTTTAAAGAGTTCAAAAAGTGATTTTAAAGTCTCATACTCACTTGCTTATTTTGCATTTCAGGATTCTTAATTCCTTTACACAGATCCAGATTGCTATCTGGTATTATTTTCCTCTGCTTGAAATTTGTATTTAAAATTTATTGTGCTGCAGGTATGTTGACAATAAATTATCTCAGCTTTTGTTTGTATGGAAAATACCCTATTTTGCTCTCCTTTCCAGAATACATTAACCTAGGTAAAAAATTTAAGGTTGAGAGTTTTTCCTTCAATATTTTAAGGATGCCATTCCATTATCTTTTAGGTTGCATTGCTTCTCGTAAGAAGCTGGCTATCATCCTTAACATTGTTTCCTTCTGCATACTGTGCTCTTTATAAATATTTTGATAATTTGTTGATTGCTTGTTTAAAAATATTGATTATGATAGGTCTTATGTTGGTTCTGCTGGGGATTTCTTGATAGTGGAACTGTGGGTTCCATGCTTTCATTCAATTAGGATATGTTTTGGAAATCTTTCCTTCAACTATTCTTTTTCCACTTTCCATTATCTTTTGTAAGTATTTGGAACTACAATTACGCATATGACACATTACCGAATTATATCAAATAACGTCTTGATACTATAATTTCTTTCAATCCTTTATTCTCTGTGTATGTTTTTAGTTAGGGTTTTTGCTCTGTCTTTAACTTCACTTTTATTTTGTTATGCAGTGTCTAATCAGTGGTTAATTCCAATCAATGTACTTTATTTCAAAGACTGCATTTTTCTAGAAGTTTTATATAAGAATTCTTTTCTCTCTTCCAGTACATTTCTTATTATTTCCTCTACCTTCATTAGCATGTGAAACATATTTTTGATACCTATTTTAATATTCTTGTCATCTAGTTTCTTTACGTTATTTCTTATCTATTTTCTCCTGGTTATGAGTTATACTTTGGCTACTTGGGTCGTATTTAACTGAGTGATATATTTAATTAAATATCGTTTGCTGGATGTAGTTTTATTTTTAATGTACTAATGAATTTTACTCTACTATAAGTTTAAGAGAGTAGAATCAGTTGCATTTCTTCAAGTCATAATTTTAGGTTTGATGTAGAGTACTGATCAGTGATCAGAAGAATTTTTGGCAGCGTTTATTCACGGGATTATTTATTGCCATTAGTAAGGCAGTACATTTTCTACCCAATAGTCTACCTGATAAAAATAAATTATTTCAACCTTTGTGAACTTTGTGAATTGTGCAGAATACTGGTTAGAGATGATATTGTTCTCATCATTAGATAGTTGCTATTCACACACGGACAACTCAGTACTCAACTAATGACTTACAATGACTGTTCTTCTAATCATTAGAGCTCCCGTCCAGTACATCTCCACCTCCCTTCACAAATTCTGGCCATGTTGGCCTCCTCAAACTACAACTCAATCTCTTTAATTTAGGAAGCTTGTTATACTTTCTATTGGTTCTCTCACTTGTGTTGTGAAAGTGCCTCCAGGCAATATATTGATGCAATCCTAGTTCACCTTGTTTATCATTCTTTTTTTTTTTTTTATTTTTTTAAATTTATTTATTATTATTATACTTTAAGTTGTAGGGTACATGTGCATAACGTGCAGATTTGTTACATATGTATACTTGTGCCATGTTGGTGTGCTGCACCCATCAACTCATCATTTACATCAGGTATAACTCCCAGTGCAATCCCTCCCCCCTCCCCCCCCTCCCCATGATAGGCCCCGGTGTGTGATGTTCCCCTTCCTGAGTCCAAGTGATCTCATTGTTCAGTTCCCACCTATGAGTGAGAACATGCGGTGTTTGGTTTTCTGTTCTTGTGATAGTTTATCATTCTTCTTTCAGGGATGACAATTATTCACTTCCTGCTGTCCAGTGAATGTAAATCATTACTGTTTTCTAAGTTATTTAAGAAAAAAGGTTTAATCCTACCCATTATTCCATTTTTGTAAGTATTAAGATTCCCTTAAATTAAAACAGTGTAGTAGAAAAAATAAGTTCCACTATTATGAAAAATGCGTTTTAAAGGGGTAATGACATCTCATGTCAGTAATAAATCTATTTTACAAGTTTTAGATAAAAATTAATTTTAATCTTCAATGTATGCCCACTAATTCATTAATTACATTTTAAAACATTTATAACAGTATCAATAGAAAAGACTTCTAAATAATTGTAATAGGCCACTTCACACCATACTAATTTTTTCTCTTTGTGTACATACAAAAAGTTAATTATGTATATGTTTTGTCAAATAATATTTTTATTTCTAGATATTTGGGAAAATAGTTAAATGACATTTTTTCTCAGAACATTTTAATACTTAATAATATTCACTTTAAATCTTTCAGATATGATTCCAAATTTTCAGCCACTTTTCCTTAATTTCTAGTTATTCCATCATTCCTTTAGAGACTTTTTTTTTCACATGTTATATTTCAGTCATATTACATTAAGGCTGCTTGGGCTTGATTTAAAATAAACTCATTCTGCAAAATGACAGTAAAAATCAACAAAATAAAATGTCATTGCAAACTGCCAAACTGTCTTATGTTTTGTGGCCAAAGATGATAAACATTGACTATATGATCTTTAACGATCAGGTTGACAGATCATTGGCCAAATTTCTGTCAATTCCTAGTTTCAAATTACTGGAGCAATAAATATAAGACAATAAGATAAAATGAATCAATAAATTCTGTTAGGTATTTTAAAATGGAAAAAATATATAATAAAAACAGAAAATGTATAACAGTTATTAAATAAATGAATATACTATGTCTTGTATTATTTTTGAAAGACAAATATGTAAACATTTGTACTTCTCTTTATACCAAAAGTAAGTGGGTAAGCAAAGACAGGAACTCTTACCTAACTCAAAATTAATCTATGTGAGGCTTAAACTTGATTGCACTTCAGTCTAGTATCCATTTTCATGTGTTGCACTTATGTTAGGGAAGTTAATAGAATAAATATAGTGTTAGATACAAAACAGGTGCTTAATAAACCCATGTTAAATTGAATTTAGAACCTTTATTCCAAAATATCTTACCTGGAGTCAGAGATCTATCAACAATAGATTGAGTAAGCAGCATCCACCAAGCTAAAAGACTTGTATTCACATAACAACACCTTAATAAAGATTACTATAGTGGTATAGATGTATAGATATTTTGGGAAAGAACATAGACACAGTTAAATGCTGAAGTAACATAATATGCAAACGGAGTAGTGTACTGTTTGACTCTTCTAGTGTGAAGTTTGCTTCTGTGGAAAATTAGACCCAGTGGGCTCTGTTTATAAATGCAGAAAGGTTTATAGGGTCTGGGTTAAGGAGTAACCAGTGCAGTTTTAAAATGACTTTCCCAAAATAACATACAGAAAGCCCTTAATTAGTGATTGCCATTCCATTTGAAAGATGAGCTGGTTAATGATGCAAATAGCTTCATTTTCTATTTTGAAAATTTAGGTTCTGTCTCAGTCAAATAAACTAGTGCCCCCAAGGTTAGTGCTATCAAGTTAACATACATTTGGCTTTTTCTGTTGATCCTAAATTTCACACATTTTGCACCCCAAGCAAATATTATGTTAATATTAAATTAACATGTTCCAGATAGCTACATGTGATGCTGAAAGCCTTAACTAGCTTGGCTTTAGAATTTGTGACAGACTGAAATCGTTATCCCCCTCTACCTCAAAGATATTCATTGAAATGAGGAGATAATTCCAGATTATCCAGAGAGGCTTGATGTAATTACAAGGGTCCTTGTGTCAGGGAAGCAGGAGATTCAGAATAAAGAGAATGCAATGTGAGAATGGAAGACGATTGGAAGGATTCAGCTAGGAGCTAAGGAATGCCTGTAACCTTCTTGAAGTTGGAAGAAACAAGAAATGTAGGCTCTCCTGAATCTTCTAGAAGAAACCAGCCTTGTGAACATCCAAATTTTAGCATAAGAATCATGTCACTCTTCTGAGCTCCAGACTTGAAAGAGAAATTTATATTTCTTACAACACTTAGTTTGAAGTAATCTGTACAGTAATGATAGGAATCTAATAAAGAGAAGGAGACAATGTTTAAAAAATTGGCATTTTCCTTGGTTGTCTACACACGGTCATCTTCTTTACCCTTATTGTGATTTATGAAATTTGTCATTCTTTGGCTTTAATTTCCAAGTTTCCTCATTTATTTTTATATCTTATCTCACTGTCAGTAGAATATAATGTCCACAAGAGCCTGTACGTTGTTTTGTTCTCTGCTGTATGCTAACAAGACCTGGCATATGATGGGCACTCAGTGAATTTCTATCAAACAATGAGTAAAAACATGAATGGACACTATTACCATATTCGGGTTTAGAACTCTGTAATAAGAATAATGTTTACTCAGCAATGGAGTAAAAAGTCCTTTAGAAAATTAGTAAAGATTTAAAATAATAATACATTACATTGAATATTGCTTTATGATTGATATACATTATCATGTATGTTTTTGAATTATAATGTAAAGTTTGAGAAACTAAAGGTCATTTTTCTTTTATCTTTCTAGTGACAATGTGTAATACAGTTTAATTATAAACAAATAACATTAACTATGACATACTTATGATCTGTCATATACACTGCTAAGAATTTCTCTTTCATCATTTTTTCATGCTAGGGATAAGGGGAAAAATTGAATTTCAGTTGTTTATCCAACATTTCATAGATGTTAAGTGGCAATTAACTGTGATTCAGCACCATTTAATGTTGACCTTATGGCCCAGGATCTCAATATGAAAAAAGCAAGAAGCCAAGTTGTCAGGTATTAAGGGGACTATATTTGAACAAAATTTAAGTCTTGATGAGTGTGTGCATATAGGTAAGAAGGAGAGATATCAGTAAAGATGAATTCAAATGCATCCATAGAAAAAGTAATATACATTGAACAGTAACCATAGGTATGGCATTAAACACAGAGTTTCTTTCCTTAAGATCATAATAATCTATTTTTGTAGACAATCATTAGAAAAATACTACGAATGATGATGTGTGGCTGTGATAGCAACATGTGCATGGACTTCTCTTACCTCCCTTCCACAGACTTCTACATCCCTCTAAATTAAGGCAGACTGGTCTTTTCAAATGCAACCACTTGCTGAAAACATTCTATAACCTTTCATGTTACTCTTGGAAAAATTATTATTCAGCAATATTAATAACCTAATCCTTGTTGCCATCTCAAGCTTTTTTCCATGACCATTTGCTAGGAGTCCCACTTTCTTTTTAATATATATGTTTGCCCATAGGAATAACTACTGCAGAAGACCATAACTCTTTCTAGAATGTTCTATGCAAACAATATGAATTTCATCACTTGGCAAATATTATATTTTAGTAAAGACTTCCTTAATGCCCCATACATAGTCACCATTTTACAATTGACAGCCCCATGTTTAACAACTGATGAGATAAACTCTCAGAAAAATATTGTCATGGAAGAAATAAAAATTATAACCAAATTTTTACTATAATTTTTAAAACTGAATAGCAAGTGATTTTACTTTCTAAAGGAAAACCACAAAGTAGAAATGCAATGATTAAAATTCAAATAGGATAAAACAGATAAAATAAACCTATTGCCAAGGAAATATTAAAAAATAACTGGATGAAAAAGATTGTGAAAACCAAAATGGGAAAGAGGACAAGCAAGAATAGGTACACCAGAATCTAAAAGTAAAAAAATAATAAATAGTCAACAAAAAATGGCCACTGAAAGTTTTGTAAAAAATTAGAAAAAGAATGATAGATACAGAAAATAGACAATGAAGACCATTACCGACCTACTATTAAACTCCAAATAAAAAACAAAATTATAGAAGACAATATTATTTGAAGATGTAGTTGAGAAGACTTTTCTAAATACAAGAAGAGTTTACATCTACAAGTACAATGTAGTGATTAAAAGTGCATAGATTTATACCAGGCTTTCTATGTTCAAATCATGACTTCAATGATTATCTGGTTATTTAGCCTTTTGTTGCCCTACTTTAGCCTTCTAAAAAATGGTGACTTTTGCTCTTACTCCATAGAGTAAGAAGCTAATTGAATTAAATAATTTAGTCTATGTGAAGTGTTTAAACAATATCTACACAATGTACATGCTCAGTATGTGTTAGTCTTAAAGTTAAATATTTTGAGGGCACACCAGGTTCAGGGGGAATTGAGCCAAAATGGAAAGTCTCAAATATTTTGTAGTAAATGAATGTCATAGAAATGAAAAATCCACTGGGCAATTATAAAAACACATCATGTAACATATAATGATAAGAACAACTCAGACAAACTTACATTTTTCCAGTGCAACACTGAACTACAAATAGAAAAATGCCTAAAAGATCTTGCAAACATATTGTAATGTAAAATTGTATATCTATCAAAGTTACAACTTTCACTTAAAGTCTATAGAAAAACAATTTTAAAAGTCAAGATTTTCAGAAATAATTTTAACATGAATCTTACAAAAAATAAATACTTTCCTTATGGCTCTCAGAACAGCAAGCACTATGGCAATTGGCAAGAACAAGTGCCTTACAAAAGGCAGCAAAAAGGAAGCCACAAATAAAATGGTTGATTCATTTTCTAAGAAATATTGGTATGATATGAAGGCACCAGCCATATTCAATATTAGATATATTAGAAAAACACTCATTACAATAACTAAAGAGCCAAAATTATACTTGGTAGCTTCAAGAACTGTGTTTTTTGAAGTAAGCTTTGTATAACGATAAAATTGCTTTTAGAAATTTCAGGTTAATTATTAAGGAAGTTCATGGCAAAAGCTGTCTCAGTAGGATATGTACCTTACCCCGACCAAACGGGATCATGCTCAAAAAATGGCAGACTATGATTGAAACTCACGTTGGTGTCACCACTATTGACATTTGGGTGGTTCACATGTTTTGTGATATTTTTACTATAAAAGGAAACAGATGTGGAAGACTTCTGATGGTCAATACCAATAGGTCCTTCATATCCAGAAGAAAATGTTGGAAATCATAACCCAAAAGGTGCAAAAAAATGCCTTGGAAGAAGTGGCCAACAAATTGACTGCAGACAACATTGGGAAATATATTAAAAGCTTGAAAATCTAGTCATCTTCTCCGTGGTATTCCCTTAGAAGATTAAACATGCTATGAAGCGCATATTTGAATTGGAAAGCTCATGGAACTTTGTCATGAAGGTAGGAGTTCTGGCAAAGACTGTGGGGAAGGCCCCAGCGCGGTGGCTCACACCTGTAATCCCAGCACTTGGGAGGTGGATCACAAGGTGAGGAGTTTGAGACCAGCCTGACCAAAGAGACCAGCCTGGACAACATGGTGAAACCCTGTCTCTACTGAAAATATAAAAATTAGCCAGGTGTGGTGGCAGATGCCTGTAATCCCAGCTACTTGGGAGGCTGAGGCAGGAGAATTACTTGAACCTTGGAGGGGGAGGTTGCAGTGAGCCGAGATTGCACCATTGCACTCCAGCCTGGGCAACAGAGTGAGACTCCATCTCAAAAAAAAAAAAAAAGAAAAAAAAAAAAAAAAAGAGTGTGGGGATGATACAGGTATGACAATTGAAAGAGCTTATAGATGTAATCCACTAGTTCAATAATCTGTTTACAATACAAACTTTTGTTTTTTTTTTTTTGATACGGAGTCTCGCTCTGTCGCCCAGGCTGGAGTGCAGTGGCGCTATCTCGGCTCACTGCAAGCTCCGCCGCCGGGTTCTCACCATTCTCCTGCCTCAGCCTCCCGAGTAGCTGGGACTACATTGAATATTCACCACAAACAATAACAGACTGCAGCTATAGAGTAAGAAAATGCAATTAATATAGCCAAACCCATAATTCTGTATGTAAAAACAAAATGAAGCAAAAGCAACCGATTAGAAGAGATAATTGGAGTGAAGACCTTATTTATAGTAACAACCAAAAAAGCTGAAATGCTTTAAACTACTGAAATATGTTGCATCCATGTATAAAATACATAGACTCTGGAAAAAACAAGGAAATAGATGTACACAATGAAACAAAGATTATGTTTCTGTATAGTACCATTGAACATCATCAATGTACCTTGAATTAATATGCATATCTATAATCTCGTTAATATAATACCTTTAAAATATTTCCATTTTAACTGGACAAGTCATAATACAGTTTTTACTATGGATTAAATGATAGTTATATAAGCTATTATTTATTTGAGTGATATTTGCTAGATATTATTTAAACCCCTTAAATGTATACATAATAATCCTCTCATGTAAGTAATATTAATATTTCCAAAGATGGAACTGATTAAGGACCTTGCTGAAGATCTCAAGACTATAGAAACAGGACTTTGAATTCATATGGTGTGTGTACAGAGTCAGCACCTTAAAAAATATGCTACATAAACAATCAGGAAATGCTGAACAACAAGAACAATGAATGGTGACTTGCTCTGCCAAGTGCAAAACATATTTTAAATCTTTAATAATTAAAATAATTAAATATTCATATATGCCAGGTAAATGGACAAGTGACATCCAGATATAGAAAGAACTATAAACAAATATTAAGTAATATATATGCTAATAATCCCATCTTAATTTAGTGAGAGAAACATGACCCTTCAATATTTTGGGTTTTTAACAGTTGGATACTATTCTGATATTAAATGTTAATTGAATTAATAATCAGACATCTTATTAATGAATTTTTTTTCCAATTATATAGATTGAGGAGGTCCCAGTGCAGGTTTGTTTTAAGGGTCTAATGTATGGGGTATGGTTGAACCTTTCACTGAGGTAGTGAGTACAGTACCCAATAACTAGTTTTCAACCCTTGTCCTCATTTCTCCCCCCTACTTCTTGTAGTTGCCAGTGTCTATTATTCCCATCTTCATGTCCAGATGTACTCAATATTTAGCTTCTACTTATAAGTTAGAATATGTAGTATTTGATTTTTCTGTTTCCATGATAGTTCTCTTAGGATAATGTCTCACAGCTGCATCCATATTGTTGCAAAGAACGTGATTTCTTTGGGGTTTTTTTATGGCTGTATAGTATTCAATGTTATTAATGTATATTTACCATATTTTCTTTATTTACTCCATCTTTATTTAATCCACCATTGATGGACACCTAGGTTGACTCCATGTCTTTACTATTGTGAATAGTGCTGCAATGAACACATGAGTGCATTTGGCTTTTTGGTAGAATGATTTATATTCCTTTGGGTAAATATCCAGTAATGGGATTGCTGGACAGAATGGTAATTCTACATTTAGTTCTTGGAGAAATCTCCAAAATGCTTTTCACAGTGGCTGAACTACTTTGCATTGCCACCAACAGTGTATAAGCATTATTTTTTTCTCCACAGCCATGCCAACATCTATTATTTTCTGACTTTTAAATAATGGCTATTCTGACTGCTGTAAGATTTGGTACAAACTCAAATTCTAAAATAATAGCTACAAAAATTTCCTAAAATAATACAAATTGTTATTATTTTAAAATTTTACAACGTTGAAGTTTTTTCTAACTTTGTTTCAAAATCCCTAAAATGATTGGGAAGCTCAGTATATTCAACTACTCACAATGTAAGGAAAATGGGTGTGGCATAAAAAAACTACAAGCAAAATGTAAAGGTAAAATGACAAACTGAGAAACATTTTACAATTCATATCATAGACAAAAAGGTAACTCTTCAGGTATATAAACAGTTTCTACAAATTAGGTTAAAGCACAATTCAGTTGAAAAATTATCAAAAGCTATGAATGTTCACAGAAACTCTCAAATATATAAATAATGCTTACCATCTCTTGTAAATAAAGGAAATTAAAACGACATTATTTTTAAATTACTGAATTGTTAAAAGATAAACATTGGATTAAATTATGTTTTAACAGATATATTCATTCATTATTGATGAGGTTGCACATTGTTAAACACTATATGGAGATCAACTTGGCCATATCTATTGAAATAAAATTACATACACCCATGTGTGTCTAGCATTTCAAATGCTGAACAATTTATAATACATATAAACATGTTAAAAATAATGTATATGTCATTTTTGAATGCATTACTGTCTGTAATATCTGAAAATGCTTGGAAGCAAGACAGTTTTCCATCAATTAAAATATGAATATTATAAAATGTAAGATGTTCCTCTGTGCCAATATGGAAAGTTTGACAAGATGAATTGCTAAATGCAAAATCAGGGTTTAGAACAATGTGTATAGCATCCTATTGCTGTTAAAAGCAAGGAGTTGGAAGAGAAACATATGTTTGTATTTGATTGTGTACACTTTAAAACATCTTTTGAAGGATCACTAAAATTTAATAAAAATTGTAAGCCATTATTTTTTAAAGTGTTTATTATTTTCTGCTGCAAGGCAAAAGGTGAATTGGTTGGATGGGATCAGCTATGGGAGACAAGTAATTTTTGCAAATAAACTGGTTATATAGGATAGAGTGAAAATGTTCTATCTTCATACCAGTTTATGTAACTGAAAGTAAATGTGGGTATAATTATGATCTTTAACCTTTCGTGAAAGAAGAGTACAACGTCTGATGAAAAGTAGAATTATAAATTATTGAACAGGAGAAAATAACATATTTTCTAGGACTACTTGGCTGAACAATCTTTTTAAAATCTTACCTATGATAAATAAAGCAGATCTTAATTCCTTTTGGCTAGCTTTCATCAGCATATAGTTTCTTCCTCTTAATGAGATAAAGCAACGATGATAATACTGTAGCATATTTACCCTGTAAACTGGTGTTTTGTTAAGGACAAATTTTTCATTGTATAGTTTAGGAAAACAGAAAAGGGGGTGAAAAGAAATCAACTTAGACGTCATATCAAAATAAGATGAGTAAAAAGCAAAACGAGAAGGTAGAACTTAAAATCACAATAAATGTAGATATCTTTTTCCTTTTCATCTGGCAAGAAGACTAAAATAGATACTAAAATAAAGAAGACACATTGTAAACTGTATACTGAGAGCTAGTGTTGGACTAACTAAATTAGGCACAGTGAAATTCAGATGAATTCTCTTTTCTGAAATGTAAAATAATGAGGTAGTTAAATAAGTATCAAGATTTGTTGACTCTTCAAGAAAGTATTTAATTTTCTGTTTTCAAGTGACAGTGCATGTCAAAATAAGAGGCATAAGGAAAGTATACTTTAAAGGTTTTGAAAAGGAGTATGTTTATTTACAAGCAGTATACATTATATTACAAGTTGTGTGGACTAAATAGGCAAATGTTTCTACATGATTTATATGGCAAATTTACAATCTGTTCTCTTATCACAGTCTCAGTTTTAAACATTCTCTTGCAATGTCCCCAGAAATCACCAAATGTTCCAAAAATATTGGCTTTCAAGATTCTTTTTTTTGGTCAGAATAATTGTCTCAAATTTCATTTGGTTTTAGGATGTTTTAAAAAAGTAGTTGTGTCTATGTGTTATGTTCAACTGAAAAATAAAGTGGCTTCAATTATTTTATTAATGATTTATAAATGCATAAGAATTGTCAATTAATGGTATTACATAAAACCTTAAGTGTGTATGTGTATGTATATGCATATGTATATATACATATATACATGTAAACATATAAATATATAATTCTCATATATATGTATACAGATATATATATATATAAATAATATGTATATGTATATAGAGACATAGAATTTTTAGAGAAATGAAGTCTTGTTATATTGTTCCTGGGCTCAAGTGATCCTCACTTTAACCTCAGGCATCTGTTAAAAGGGAGCTAAAGTTTAAATGAGAAGATTGTGGGGCAAACAGTCAATGATTTTTTTTTTTCTCTCTCATCCAAGGGGTCACAGGACTTTGGCAAGTGTCAACCTGTTCCCCACGGTTAGGTATCAAGAGAGGCTGGAAACTAGTTCCATTTCAGGAACTAGGAATCAGTAGTAGGAGTATCACATGCAGGACTAAGAGCCAAGTGGTTTTAATGGTGACTTTATTCCTACAACAGCATTGCAGGAAGCAGCGTACATACATTACAATAAATTTTTCGCAAAGAGCCTACATGAAGAAGCTGTGAGCAATAGTCACCATGTTCAACAGTAGGTGTGAAATTGCCAGAAAACAAAACCGAAGCCAAGGAAAACAGAGCTGAAGGAGGGAGGAAGATGGGCCCCTGATGACATGTTTAAGCACCTGAATCCTGCTGTACCTGAAGCCATGCCATCTCAGAACATCCTGCTAACAAGCTTCCTTTTGTCTTTTTCTTTTTTCTTTTCTTTTCTTTTCTTTTCTTTCTTTTTTTTTTTTGGTAGGCTTTCACTCTGTTGCCCAGGCTGGAGTGTAGTGGCCGAGTCACTACTCACTGCAGTCCCAACCTCATGGGCACAGGTGATTCTCCCACTTCAGTTTCCTCAGTAGCTGGGACTACAGGTGCATGCCACAATGCCTGGCTAAATTTTTGTACAGATGAGGTTTCTCCATGTTGCCCTGGCTAGTCTTGAACTCTTAGAGTCAATGCTGTATAGGTACATAACCAAGCACAAAAAGAAATATATGATATATAATAATGTAATTTTATTGTTAGAATTAAATATCTGTACATTAAATAGTGAGATTTTGAAAAAATGTATATGAAATTGAAATACTCTCAGGTTTAAGAAGGAGTCTGGCAAATGCCAGGTTGGAAAAGTCAGATATGGAATCAGGGTGACAATAGATTGGAGGTCAGATTTGAAAAAAAGAATTACCCCAAACTTTCTTATCTGAAGCCTTCAGCCTAGCATTTCTAAAAGAAAGGTGCCCAGTATTACTTATATGTATTTATTTGCTAATACAAGCACACCTCATTTTACTGTTTCACTTTGTTGCTCTTCACAGAGGCTGTTTTTTCACAAATTGGAAATTTGTGACAACCCTGCCTGAAAGAAGTCTGTAGCACCATTTTCCCAACATGTGCTCGCTTCCTGTCTCTGTCAGAATTTTTAGCAATAAATTATTTTTAATTTAGATATGTACCTTGTTCTTTAAGGCATAATTATATTGCACACTTATTTATAACTGTTGTATGCAGTGGGAAACCAAAAAATTTGTTTTGCTCACTTCATCATGATAATTTTATTGCACAGGCCTGGAACTGAACCTGCACTATTTCCTAGGGATGCCTGTATCCCCAAAACTTATATTTGATTAAGGCAATTTTTAGTAAATTAAATATGGTTCACTTTCAGAAAAGCCGTTTTTAATTTTCAACTATTATTTTATTTGCTAATTCATTAGATATTTTTTAGAATACCAAAAAGTTAAAAGCACAGTGTTTTGCATTAGAACATGCAAGAAAGAATAAGAAATCGTACATGCTTTTAAGTAGCCCATCCACAATTTTTTTAGTGAGTTCTAGAATTCAAACAACTTTCCCACCTGTTGTTAGGTTGTAGTATTTGAACTGATTTACTGATTTAATAGGCCAGGTAAAATTCTCACGTACTGTCTGAATTCTATGTTACAGCATTTCAAGATAAAATAGGAGTGCATCTTTAATCAATTTTCAGAACTGGAATGTGCATTATGGCAAACATTCCTCTAATACTCTTAGGGAAGTAGGACATTTTAACTCATATAGTGGCTCTAGCCTAACGCCCGGGATAAATAAGAAGTAATAAAATGAACAAATAATTAATATTCATTTTATTTTGATTAATTTTATTGTTTTTAAAATTATAATAGTATTTATACTACATGCTATAACTAATTTGTAAAAATAAATGTAATGCCAATTGTATGCAGTATGTTATTCTGACACTCTACAGATACAATTTTTTAAAGTAAAATATAGGTAGTGACTTTAGGAACTTTGCTATGTTAGATGAGATGAAACAGGGCCACATGTGAGTTCTCAAACAAGGTTCCTTAGCTGGACTTGAGTAGTACCCATTTTCTTTAGATAACTTTCCAGTTTGACACTGTGACCATCACTACCCAAAGCTGGCTTTACTATTTATATCAGTTTTTTCTTCTCTGTGGGCATTGAGATTGTAATACCTGAAAGAAAATATGTTTGTAACCATAGAAAATGCAAGGGAGAATGATGTTCACTAAGAGAAGTCTATGCAAAAGACGGTGAGAGTTTTCAAAAGAAGATTACTTCTGGTTGAAATATCAGGATAGGTTTCATTGAGAAAGTGCTACATGAGCAGAGTGAATTGCCTTGCAATTGCATTAAAAATACAGCCTTCACATCTTCACACTTTCTAAGAGGCCTTTCTCAAATTATCAAATAAGTACTGCCCAATTTTTGAGCAATAGCTCTGTCAGTCACTGTAAGAACTAAGAAGTAAGAGCAAACAAATATTTTCCTGCCCTCATGGAGTTTACATGTTTGTCTTAGAAGCTATGTATTAAATGAATAATTCAGTGTGGGGGAGATATAACAGAGGAGAAACACAGGGTGCTATAATATTGTCATGCTACCTTTGAAAATGGTATTTCCTCAATATTTCATTTACATTTTATAGTAACTGGAAATAGGGAATTCAAGAATATGCTCAAAAGGGTTGAAAACATGATCTCAAATGCATCATGGCACAGCTAGAATAAGCATCTTGAGAAAATATCCTTCTCAATTGTTCAAAAACTTAGAGTCTCATTAAAGTATTATAATGAGATAATTGAGCATATAGTAATGATTTTTCCTAGACCTTTTCTCAGAAAATGAGACACTTCAAGGTCATTATTTCTATGTTCCTTTTTGGTTATGGTGTTTATCTCTCTAGGATCTCTCACTTCTAATCTGTTACTGCTTAGCTTTCCTCTTCTAAGCAGATACTCCTCAAGTTAGCTACAAGTTTACTGCTGTTCAGACACTGTGCCCCTCTTGCAGCAATCTTCCAAGACATGAAATTTCTAGCAAGAAAGCCTCAGTAACCACGAATGTTTCACAGGCTGATGTATGAGGTTCTAGAAAACAGTTGAAAATATGATTAAACTGATGAGGAGTATGTATGAAGAGAAATATAGTTTACTATATCATCATTCTGAAAATAACAAATTCTTTATTCCCAGTATTTTAACAATGATAGATTTTATTAATTTTCATTTATCATCTCCTCTTTAGATTTGGGCTCTAAGGATAACATAAAGAGGCCAGGATAAATTTGTTTAGCATCAGGCAATATGTACAAATGATTGTAAATTAGATAAGCATTAATAACAGTCATGATTTCTTGTCGACATATTTGTGTCTCAAAAATATATATCTGCTTCTAATGAGTATATATGAAACATAAGCCATAATTCTGCCCCTTCCTGAGGTCACAGGCATTGTATGGTTCTTCCATGGCTTTGATTACAGTAGTACAGTGAAATATGTTGTTCGTCCCTCTCCTCTCTCTCTCACACACACATGCATCTGCAAACAAACACATATACTCATATCCGTAACAACAACTATCACAAAATATATTAATCTGAATACTGTTCAAATATCCATCTGAAAACTCCATGCATTTCAAAAATATTAAGTAAGAGGTGCATTCAGCCCATACTTGAAGGAGGCTGCTAGGTAACATCCAGTGACCTCCCAAACTCATCTCACATTCTCATCCTGATGGTCAAACTTCAAATCAGGCATTCCCATTTATCAGGGTCTCATATTTAGCAGCATTCAGGTAAGCTAGGTTTCTATCATAAAACATAAAAGAGGCCAGGTGCCGTGGCTCATGCCTGCAATCCCAGCACTTTGGGAGGCCGAGATGGGTGGATTACCTGAGGTCAGAAGGTCGAGACCAGCCTAGCCAACATGGTGAAACCCTGTCTCCACTAAAAATACAAAAATTAGCTAGGTGTGGTGGCACACGCCTGTAATCCCAGCTACTTGGAAGGCTGAGGCAGGAGAATCGCTTGAACCCGGCAGGTGGAGGTTGCGGTGAGTTGAGATTGCTCCATTGCACTCCGGCCTAGCTGACAGAGCAAGACTCTGTCTCAAAAAAAAAAAAAAAAAAAAAAAAAAAAAGACAGACAAAAAGATTAAGCAAGAGTTAAAACTCATTAAATATCAGAAACATCACCTCTGTTCAATAAACTAAATATTACTGCTACCACATTCTCATCCATGATGTTCAGATGAGCATTACTAATATTTGCATTGACATTTCTTTGCTCTTTATTTATTTATTTATTTCATTTTCAGCCCAAACTCTTCCTACTGACCTCATCTTTCTTTAGCATTTTCATTACTTATAAAGGTTACAAGCAGTTCCACTGTTCTGGTAATCATTTGGTCTTTTTGAGGTGACTTTGCACATTTGGTCTCACATCCATGATTAGTTATTTCATGTAACACTTATATGACAATCTTACTTATCCCATTTTATAAATCCACATAATGGGCTGACTTTTCCTAGTAAATAACCTACAGTCATTATATTGTTTGAAGTTGAGTCTTTCTTTTTGCCAATAGGGATTACTTGCCTTTATCTTAAAACATGCTTTAGCCATATGTTGAGATAAAATTTCAACAAGGTTTTAAATAAACTGATTAATAAATAATCATCAAAACAGCCATATCCAGTAGTTTATATTGTGGGTATTAACACTTTTAAAAGCCACATTAATAAAAGTAAATTATATTTCAACAATATATATTTGATAAAATATTTCATTGAACCAATATTTCTAAAAGCATACCATTTCAACATCTAGTCAATACAACATTATTAATGACATATTTTAACTTTTTCATGCGAGTATTGGAAATCTAGTGTGTATTTTATACTTAAAGCACATATCAATTTAAACCAGCCACATTTCAAGTGTTCAGTATCCACAGATGGCTAGTGGCTACATTAGTGAGGATAGCCTCAGAAATACAAAAATGACCCCAATTTGCAAACTTGAAGATTTTCATAAATGATTACCTTAGTTCTTTTGTAATGATTTGTATATTCTTTTTTATATTTGAAGATTAAGTGGCTTTGACATATGATAATTGATGTTGTGACAGTCTCTCCATAAAATATCATCTTCAAATATATGGGAAATAATTTGGTTTTATTTATCACTATTATCTCTCTATTAAAGTATTTTTATATTATAGTAGCTGCTCTAATGTATCAAAAATATACATTTATTTGATTGAATACACGCAGGCAATGTCTATTTTTCACATCTTATTTAATGTAGTGTTTAAACATTTGTAATAGCATTACCTGGTCCAAATTTTTCACTTGTAGATTTTAAAGTATTTCAAAAGGATTCCAAATGAAAAATTTTGAGTGTTCATTTCAGTATCCAATCTTTTTAAAAATTAAGTGGTTATATGAACAAAAGACTTTTTTTTGTATCATGAAATAACAGCTTAATGTCATTTTGAAATTAGAATTGTAGGAAGCCTGTATTGCTTGAATTTATATTCAAGACACTGTATAATTTTTGTGAAGACCTTTAAGCTATCCTCAGATAACAAGAATAGATATTTAAATTACTTTCTTTTATTTTAGGTAGTAATCAACATCATAAAATTCTGAAAGACTGGTATGTGGCATGCAGGCAAAGATTTTCAATTCAAATACCTGGTGTGTTTTGGTGGAATTACACTTAATTGGAACAGTAGCTTTTTGAAAGATATTCAATATCTCATATCAGAAGACAAATTTTATTCACTATGAACAAATTCCAAAGATAACAAAAAACTCTTTTGCTAAACCTTGATGTAATATTATTTGTCTGATATTTTATAATGATTAGCACTCTTTGAACATTTTTAGTTTAAGGACCCATGATTTATGTATCTTTAAATTACTTGTAAATATACTTAATAAAGTGTTTTTACATAACACACTGTCTTTAAATATGGATAAATGAAACATGATATATGAGGTAACTAAATTATTAACTTTTAAAACAATCACTTCATAAGAGAATGACCCACATGAACAACATCCTTGACCAGTAACTCAACGCTCAACTTCCTCTTCTGTAAATTGACCTATAAGGAAACAGTATTTTCTATGATAACTTTTTACCAGGACATCTTCTGTTCTTAAAATATTTCTGTTTGTATGTTTTAATAAAATGCTCTTCAAATGATTAATAAAATATTCATTTTAATTATAACCATTATTATATCATCAGACTACCTTTCTTCTCATTATATTTAACTTTACTTGAAAAATAATGTACTTACTGAAAATGTACATTATACTTTTAGAAACATTAATACAAAACAATGAAATGTATATAAAGAATAGTTTTTAAAGTAATTTTTATTTCTAATTATTATAGGTATACAGTAAGTGTATATAATTATGAGTTACACGAGATATTTTGATACAGGTATCCAATGTGTAATAATCACATCAGAATAAATGTGGTATCCATCACCTCAAACACTTATCCTTTGTGTTACAAACACTCCAATTAAACTCTTTTCATTATTTTAAAATGTACAATTAGTTTGTTTTTCACTGTAGTCATGCTGTTGTGTTAGTAAATAGTAGGTCTCATTTATTCTTTTTTTTTTGTACTAAAAATACTTGTAATTACAGAATGATTTTAGAAATCATGTGGATAGAATGAATAAAATGTTGCCTTTCATTGGCTTGACTGTAATCCTTACACATGTAACTACCACATTTGACAGTACTTAATTCCCAAGAAAGCAAACATTCGTATTAAATTAAATTAACGTTTTATAGTGCAAAATTTATTTTGTTTCAATAATATTGTGTGCATACAGTGTAGTTTCTATAAAGTTATTTATTTTTATTTATTTATTTGTTTAATAAACAGAGACCAGGTCTCATTTGGTTGCCCAGGCTCGTCTCAAACTTCTGGGCTCAAGACATGCTCCTGGCTTGTCCTCCTAAAGTGCTAAGATTGCAGGTGTGAGTCACCACACCCAGGCTATAAAGTTTAAATACCTTTATATACTAAATAAATATCAGACACAAAAAAAGAAAACATGAATCACTATGGCTTTTTTAGAGTGGAGAGCAAATAAGGTGTTTATTGAATGAATGTATGATTAACGTAAGTAAATGTCTTTATGATATTAATCAGTTGATTTTAAATACCCAAACGAATAACAAGGTTGTTATTTATCTCTAAGTGAATGTGGGGCTTTGTAGACTTGATGGTACATTTGTTATCATGGGCCTAGTGGAAAGGTGAAGAACAAAATCTTGTTAAAGTCTATCTACATAACCTCATTTTGGGTGTTTTTTTTAACAATCCATCTTCAGAAGAAGAGATGGCATTTGTTTGTAGATGTCTAGGAGACTGTGACAAGCTAGGGTGAGGATTTGTAAAGCAGGGAAGAAAGAGTAACTGCAGACTTAGAAAGGTAGAGTTTACAGAGTTGAGTGTGAACATGTGAGAAAAGCCACAGTAATGGGGCAAAACAGCTATTATCTTATATCAGTTGCTTTCTCAAGAGGAAAGTAAGAGAACAAAATTCACCCACTGAACGGTCAATTCTCAACCAGTAAATACGGCACTATACAATTTGCAAAATATCTACGTTTTTGTGTTATTAGTCTGCTCTCACACTGCTATAAAGACACTAATTTATAAAGAGAAGAGGTTTAATTGGTTCACAGTTATGCATGGCTGCAGAGGCTTTAGGAAACTTATAATCATGGTGGAAGGTGAAAGGGAAGCAAGGCACATCTTACAAGGCTACGGGCAAGAGAGAGAAAACATACGGGAAACTGCCACTTTTAAACCATCAGAACTCCCTCACTATCAGGAGAACACCATGGAAGAAACTGTCACCATGATCCAATTACCTCCCACTAGGTTCGACCCTCCACACATGAGGATTACAATTTCGGATGAGATTTGGGTGGGGACATGGAGCCAAACCATATCAGCTTTCAATCACATTTTGTAACCTTTGGTCATTTGCTATTTTAATGATATTTTAGCTGATCTGTGATTGCTAAAGGAATTATATGATTACTGAAAAGAGAAGATAAATAAGACATATTTGCCATATAGATTTAAATAATTACTTTTCAGCTACTTTTAAACTGGCTATGTATTTTTGTATTTTAGTGCCATGTATGACATTTAGAATTCATGATTTCTAAATCAATCCAGGTAAATCTTAATTATATCCTATGATAATTGACAGCCACTATAAAACAGTCATCAGCAGTAAATAATACAATTCTAGTGCTCAATTAACACAATTAATATGATTACATAAAATGTACTGACAAAATTAATGAACACTGTTAGCTGTTACATAAACTGTGACATATTTATGTCTTTTTATTCTAATTATGACATGAGCAATGTGAATGTATTAGAATTATGAAATGGTAGACCTAGGATATAAAAACTATTTTTAAAAACCTTGAAAAGTATGAGGGATAGGTATATAATGTCTGTTTTTACTTTTTTCTTTTCATTTTAATTTTTAATATATGTCTATTAATATATGGAATTAACTGAGAAAACAAGCACACTCATATACACACACAAAGTCAAATGTTAAACATGTCTAGTTCTATACTATGGCATATGAAGACATTATTGTTGTAAATATCTTTCTGTTAAATGCTGTGACTGTGATGCAGTTTAAGGGATAGGGTTTTACTATTGAAAGTGTTTTAATACTTTAAATATTTTTGAAATATTTTGAAATATGCTTTAAAAAATTTCTATATTTATATAGAAATATATATATAGAATTATACATATATATAGAGAGAGAGAGAGAAAGAGAGAGAGAGAGAGAGAGATAAGACCTCTGTCTGTTGCTCAGGGTGGAGTAAAGTGCAGTAAACATCACAGCTCATTGCAGCCTCCTCAAACTCCTGGGCTCAAGCTGTCCTCGCACCTCAGCTTCCCAAGTAGTGAGTAGCTAGAAATAAAGGCATGCACCACCATGCCTGGCAAATTTTAAATTTTCTTTTGTAGACACAGGATCTTGCTATGTTGCTCAGGCTGGTCTCAACTCCCAGTCTCAAATCATCCTCTGGTCTCAGCCTCCCAAAGTCCTGGGATTACAGGTGTGAGTGACCAGGCCTGGCTAATATTGTTATTTTTTTCACATGTGCCAAAGATAATTGGCTGTATAAGCATTTTATTGATTGAATGTGTCATTAACTAGTAAATTATTATGTTGATTATTTTAAAATATTGAGAGTTCATGGAAAAATAAATTGGAAATAATATGGTTAAAGCAAAAGAAAAAGGACAAATTATTATCTGCTTGTACAGATGAAATCACAGAGATTTACTAAATGGTGTATTTTCTTTAAAATTATTTTCTTTTAATTTTAATTCTGTGCATATTAATGTAATGTAACTAAAATGAAGATAAAAAATAAACAGTGTTCTCATTCACTGCATGAAAATCCTTAAGGGTTAAAATAACTTTTATTTCGCTCCCTGGCCTGTTTTCAGAAATTAGGTCTTTGTGTACTTTCATGTGTGTGTGTTTAAAAATTATGCTCAATTACTTTTAACAATTTGACAATTGATATCCCAGGGCATCAGTTTATACTTGTATAATTAAAATACAGTTTCTATCGTAACATCTAATATTATAAACTTGACAGAAAATTAACTACTCCAAGTTTTGTTCAAGCAAAAATATAACGAAGAAAAAAAAGAAAAAGAAAAAGTAATACGTTAATGTTAAAGCATGTTATTATTCAAATGAAAATTTCATAGAATATTAAAAGGGTTTTTAAAAAATTTTCTAGTACAAATTACTTGTATTGCTATATGTTATATAACCTTTAACTATTGCTGTCTGACAAACCTCCTTCAATTCTGGTAACTTAAGGAAAATAATTACTATATCTCAGCAATCACAGGGCTGTGACTTTGCATGTCTCACCTGGGATCACTCAGGTTTCTGTGCATGGTCTGGCTTATGCATCTAGAGGTAGGCTGAAGGCCTCATTCAAGGTTGGCTTTGCTAAATGAAGACGCTTAACTGGGGCAGCCTTGCTTCATGTAGCTTTTATCCTTTTTCAGCTCTGGAGACCAGCCTAGGCATATTTCTAATGAAGATGATGAAGGCATAAAAGGGAAGCAAAACACACTGGATATCCTGAGATTTAGACATAGAACTGTCAGTATTACTGCTACTCGCACTCAGTTAGCCAATGTGTGGTCTAACTCATTGTTTGGACCTGCTTTTCACCCACAATGGAAGTAAACTGCAAATGGCATAGATTCAGAGTGACCATTTATGCAAAGTTACTATAAAATAATCAATTTTCAATAAGATGTATGTACATAATAAAAATACTCTTGTGGATATTTAGTCTCATAAGTAAATAGAGAAGAGAAAATTAATAAGATACCATTTCTTCAATCAGATTTCAAAAAATGATATTAACTTTATGGAGGCATACCCTTTCAAAAAGTAATGCAAATAAATAAAGCCAATCTAGAAAATTGTCAATATTTGCTAATATTGAAAACTTTGAGAAGCTGTAACTGAGAAATTTGCTTTCTAGATACTTAAACATTTTGCATTCACACGTTTGTGAGAATTTGATAATGCATGGGTACTCATTTCTCAGACAAGTTCACATGAAGCATACACATGAAGACTTATATATTTTCAGGTGTTTCATTTGCAGTCTACAGCCTATACAATATTTCCTAAGGGCTTATGAACCCCATTCAGAGGTACATGGGAATTATAGAGAAACGTGTTCACAGCAACACTGTCTGCAATTGCAAAATTTGGAATTATGCTACAGGTCTAGACATGAAGGTCTAGAAAGTAAAAATGTGGTACTATATCATGAAGCCATCCAAACAGATGTCAATATCGATGAGTCTCAATTGCATGATAATTACTTAAAAAACACATAAAATTCAAAATTAAACTTTGAGTGCTAACCACTTCTCAGCTAAGAAACTCAGAAAATGCCAGTATATTATTCTAAGTTCACTTGAATGTGAATTAGAAGACTCGCGTTAAGTATCTTAGCAAGTATTGACTATGAAAGTAGAATTCAGATTTTAATTGAAATAAGGCTAGAAGTGGCGAAAGGGAGATATATGTCTGAATAGAGGATTATAATATAACTTTAACTAATGTTATTATATAAATAATAATTATATTAAGAAGTACAGTTTATGAAATAGGTCAAAATGTATGCCCCTGAGGTCACACATAAATTTTATTTTTCTAAAAGAAAATCAATAACTACATATATATACAATTGCACAAGTTTTCTTTACTCTCCTAGACTCAGATTCCTCACATAGTAAGAACATGCCCAATACCAGTCACTATCAGATAAGTCTGTAATGAAGATTAGTTGAGATAATGTATGCAAAGTAATAATAAGTGACTGGCTTATTGAAGAGTTGTTTAACATTTATTTGTTGAATACTGTGATGGCTAATTTGAGGTGTTAACTTGATTGGGTTATGGGATTTCCAGATACTTTGGCAAACATTATTCTTGTTATTTTCTCTATGGATGTTTCTTTTATGAAATTCAACATTTAAATTGGTGGCTTAAATAAAGTAAATTGTCCTCATAATAAGAGTGGGCCTCATTTAATCATTTGAAGACTGAAATAGAACAAAGAGTCTGACCCTACCCCTAATTAAGATAATTCTTCCGGCTTGGTAACCTTTGAATTAGGACATCAGCTTTTGTTCTGTTTCCAGACTCAAACTGGAACACAGGTCCTTCCGGCTTAGGAGCTTGCTGGCCTTTAGACTGGAATTCTACCACGTGCTCTTCTGGTTCTGAGGTCTACAGATCAGACTGGCGCTACCCCATTCGCTTTCTTAGGCCCACGGATTACTGACTCACCCTGTAGATCTTGGGATTTGGCATAATAATATGAGACATTTCCTTCACCCATATATATATACACACACACACACACATATATACACACACACACATATACGTATATATATGTATAATTTGGAAAATTCATTTTCTTTCTCTGAACCCAGACTAATACAAACACCAGATACAAACATAAGCCAAGGTAATAACAACAATGAAGAAATCAATGGAGTTTCTTTATTCATTGAGCTTGAATTTTAGATGGGTGATGATAATAAAATGAATGAATCAATGAATGGAAATATACAGATGTGTCAATCAATGTATGCATCGATGACTTGATGGATCCACAAAGAAAAAATCAAAGAGTAATAACTTAAATATAATAATTAATATTTAGTGATATCAAGGTATGTGTTTGAGAAGCCAACTTTAGATTTGATGACCAAGGAGACACTTTTTAAGAGGGCTACATTTAAATTACGATATAAATAATAAGAAAAAAAACAACCTTTTACTTTCAGAACTAAAGTGGGGGAGATAATTTTAGAAAGTGGGGGAGATAATTGCAGGAAGAAGGAAGTCAGGCAGGTAGAACAAAGTGTTCAACTAGTTATTTTTAATTCAAGGAATTAAAAAGGCCTGGGTGGTAGGAATATTATAGGGCTGGCCGGAGAAGAATGGTAAGCCTAGTCACAGAAAGTTACAGGAACCATATTTTTTTTTGCTTTTTTCCCTGTTTGTTTATTTATTTGTTCATTTATTTTTATTATACTTTAATTCTAGGGTACAGGTGCACAACATGCAGGTTTGTTACATAGGTATACATGTGCCATGTTGGTTTGCTGCACCCTTCACTTGTGATTTACATTACATATTTCTCCTAATGCTAAAAACCAAGTGAAGAGTCATCATTTGATTCCAAATGCCATATGAAAACATACATAGTCTTAAGAAAATGGGTTATATGATATGATTTATGTTTTAAAATGATTGTTTTGACTATCATGAGGATAAGGGATGAGGATAAGGGATTATTGGGGAATAAAAATTTGAGACGAGATTTTAGGCAACTCTTTAAGTATTCCAGATATAGATAATAGTGCCTTAATTAGGGCAAGAATAATGAGAATGAAAAAACAGCAGACATGTTCAAGAGAAGCTTTTCACATAGATTCTACAGGACTCCTTGAAAAATTAGATGTAATGACTGAAAGAAAGAAAAAAGCCAGGACATTTTCTAGCAATTCATTATTGCAAGATAATTCATAGGAATTTTCATACTGGGTATTGTCTTTCCTTTGATGACCTTAATTAAGATCTAAACAAAATGGTATATGGAAAGACCTTAAGATCCAAACAAAATAGTATATGCAAATAAATATCTATACTGTATATAGGTATATGTATAGGTTTATTTACAAACTACCTATCCTCTTAAAAATATTAGCAGGGGCATATTAAGAAAACATTTTATGTATTCTAATACTTAAAAATTTCTCATAAAGGCAGCAAAATAATTAGCTACAATGTAAAGGTAATTCTTAAACAGTAAGGCAAGAAAAAAGACTTGGCTTTAGATAGTTCTGGTATTTAAATCCAAAATTTATTTCTAAGACTTCATAAGTCAAAGTCAAATAAGAAATTCAATGGATTAACAAAGTATTAGTTTTCTGCTAGCAGGATTCATCTGAGAACATCAATGGACATCTCAGACTTTTAATGACTCTGAATTGAGAGAAATTGTGATATGATAATTTAAACAATATAAAGAACAGTATATTCTCTGAATTCTTTATATTTTTGGCTTAGTCATGGTGAAAGGATAACTTAATATCACTTTACAGATGACACTGCTCCTGCATTCTTTTGGCCATGTCTTACACTCTGAGGAATCCAACCAAATATCTCTTTTATTATTGACACCATATTTCAGGAGATGATTTATATCTCATGGATAGGAACATTGTCATGTTCAATCCTTCTGGATTCCATGTAGCCAAATCCCGCCTGCCTACCACCCCAGCCCAAGAACAGTGAGAAAAAAAAAATTCTCTTATTTTGCTATTCCACCCAATAACCTCTCAGGTCTCTTTCTTGGGAGTCAGGTCCCCTTAAAAAAAAAGAAAAAAGAAAAAAATCAAAAAACAGTATTTTGCATTATACCACATATAATCTGGAGCAGTAGAGCTCTTTACTTCAGAATAATATTTGAGCTTTACATCTGCATAGGCAAGTGGCCTGTTGAAGCAGAGCCAAATTCAATCTCTTGCTGCGCAGAAAGAAAATGTTGGCAGCGTTTAAAGAGCAATTTGTCCCCAGTGAATAGACAATATCGTTTATGAAATAGCCTCGAGTTTCTTAAGAGCCCAGCATGCAATTAATTACATTATTCATTTATTTAACAAATATTTGCTATTTATTATTTGTATTAGTATGATTTCACCACAACCGTTATTTATAATAACTGAAAAGAATGTAAATAAAGATCAAGTAGGTTCTTTGTGCATCGTGGAAAGGCATGCATACGGGCAGCAAAATATAACCTAAGCGTTAAGTGATAATTGAACTGAGCCATTTGTGGATAAAGACCTGGGAGCGGGATATATATGAGAGAGATTTGCTTGTTGGTATGTTTGCTTTCCTAAATGGAGCACCTGTTTGGAAAGACCTTAGAAAAGGTGTTCTATTTAAATAGAACTTCAGAAACATAACGTTTTCAGACAAAAGAAAATGGTGGAAAAGCACATCACTGGGAAAAAGTAAACATACATTGCAAAAAAAAAAAAAAAAAGGGGGGGGATATAAAGAGAAAAAGAAATGATGAATAGTTGACCTTGGCTTGAGGCTTTGTGTTTTAAAGATGAGTGCTAGAGATAAAGTTCAAAACATAGGTTAAAAATGAACTGCAGGAGCTTTGTTCTTTCCTTCCAAGAAAATAGAAATATATTCATCATAAAACATATATTAAAATGTGCTCAGGAAAATTAATATGGCAACAAAGAGGAGAAGTAAGATGAAATCCTCCTGGATCTAATCTGGTTCCTTTCAGTCATCATCTGATACTGACACTTTTAACAATTGCCTTGCCTTAGTCCAGTGCACAACTTAAAACTTTGCAAATAAATAGTACGAAAGACTAAAGGTAATAGAAATCTCTAGCATTTCAGAGGCAGCGTTGTTAATAAAGGAAAGATGGATGGCTAAATTCTCACATTTATTCATGAAAGGGGGATGGGTAGAGAAAAACATTTTAAAGAGAAGAAATGAGTGTGCCTCTCCATGATAAAAACGAGGAAACTTTCACTAGTCATGTACTTCTGTATACATTTATACTTTTAAGGAATAAGAAGTACTGCTGCATTATTTTCCATGAAAAATTCCAGTGAAAAATAGAACATAAAGTAACACTACTAATAAAAACCGCAGTATCACCAGAAATTAATAAACACAACAGCAGCAGGAATAAAATAGAAACATTTTTCATCTTGAGATTTGTTTTAAAGAATGGGAATTGTATCCTGTGACAAATTTTTAAGGATTTCATATAACTACATATCAATTTGTATATTCCTAAAAGAATGTTATTTTAAACTATTTTAAATATATCTTCTGCAAGTTGAAAAATAAAATATAGTTTGTATGATAAAGTATGTATAATAAATTACAAACATAATGGAATAAATGTAATATAGTACTACATATGAATGCATAAACTTCTGTAGTTTGTAATATTATATTGTTGTAATATACAATAGTTTTGCACTTCTAGAATTTCCATATAAAATATGCATTTTTAATTTTCAATTTAATCATGATCTATTGTTCAATTTGATCATGATTTTCTGTATAAAATGTTGTCTTTAAGTACATACTATGGGCCCGGTGCAGTGGCTCACACCTGTAATCCCAGCACTTTGGGAGGCCGAGGCAGGCAGATCACGAGGTCGGGAGATCGATACCATCCTGGCTAACACGGTGAAACCCCGTCTCTACTAAAAATATAAAAAAACTTAGCCGGGCGTGGTGGCGAGTGCCTGTAGTCCCAGCTACTTGGGAGGCTGAGGCAGGAGAATGGCGTGAACCTGGGAGGTGGAGCTTGCAGTGAGCCGAGATCGCTCCACTGCATTCCAGCCTGGGCGACAGTGTGAGACTCCATCTCAAATAAATACATACATACATATATACATACATACATACATACATACATACTATGAACAAAATATTTTTTATCATTATTAGATGTTAATATTTATATATTAATACATTATTTTTGCTATGTTACTTACATATTTCTTGTTTTCCTAGCGTATATTTTATGATTATTTTAATTCTTAAAGTCAATTATTTCATTCATATTTACTTTTTGATTTATGACAAATTATTTTTAAGAAATAATTTTTTTCTCTGATGACAGTTGTGTCTCTCTCCTAAATGTTGTTTCTTCTGTTTTTTTTTTTTTTTTTTTTTTTTTTTTTTTTTTTTTTTTTTTACCAAATATCATCTAAATGCATTGCCAGTTTTTATTAGGTTTTCAAAATACAAAATTTATGAAGGTAATTTTATTACTATTTGCTAATATTCTTGAATTATGGTGAAATAATTTAAATATTTTTATTCACTCTTGACATTTCTTTGAACCTACTATAAACTAAATTTTGTGAATATCATCAGGGCTTTGGAAAAGTTTTATTTTCCATATTTTGGTACTAATTTTACATTTTTCCATTATGTTAGACCTGTTAAACTATTAAAACCTTCTATGCATTTGTTTTATTAACTTCTTTTATATTTTTTCAAAGACTGAGATATTTGTATTAGTGTCAATAATCGTTAAACAAGCATCATTTTGTTGCTATTTCTCCCTTGTAATTAACTTTTCACTGACCCAACTGTATTCAAATAAAACAACATAGGTAGATTCCTGTTTAGCCTGTATTCTGCTATCCTATGTAACTAGCAAATCCTCATCCTAAGAAAGAAAAAAGTAATGGTCCCTTTGACTATAAATTCACAATCATTTTCTTCTTTACTTTTCCAGATTGATACTCTCTCTGACACCCTCTTATGCAACCAAAACCCTCACATCTCCAACATTCCTAGGAAATACTGTCAAGATGTACAGGGAGAGTTTAGATTAAGGAATAAACTAATATTCCATTTCTTAAAATATAATATCCTTGAGATACAGGAGCATATTTTAGCTTGATATAGGCTTAGAATACCTTAAATAAGAGTAGATAAAGTGGCTCTCAGAATGTTCATTTTTCTCTCTATTTCAGTATTTAAAACTTGGTATGCAATGAGACAAATCTGAGATAGGTTTCCTTCATTCTCACTCCACTTGCCTCGAGGTTAGGGGGAATTTCTTCCGAAATTTGGTCTTACGTCACCAATGATATTGCAAAGTTTTCTGTCTGCATGTGAGTCCTTCTGAATACTTTGGTGAGGTGGCTCATGCCTGTAAAGACAGGTGAATCACTTGAGGCCAGGCATTTGGGACCAGCCTAGTCAATATGGTGAAACCTCATGTCTACTAATAATACAAAATTAGCTAGGTATAGTGGTGCACACGTGTAGTCCCAGCTACTTGGGAGGTTGAGGCATAAGAATCACTTGAACCGGGAGGCAGAGGTTGCAGTGAGCCGAGATTGCACCACTGCACTCCAGCCTGGGTGACAGAGTAATACTGTGTCTCTTATAAATAAATAAATAAATAAATAAATAAATAAATAAATAAAATGAAAAGTTTGGTGATAATGCATTGGAGTCAAACAGCACATTCAACTTAAAGTCATGTGACTCTCATATTTAACAAAGAGACAAAAAAGCAGTTAGCCATTTTTCTAATCCTAACTCCCTGTCCCCCCAAAGTCAGAAATCTTTTACTTGTACTTCTAGATCCACTCTTACCTTTATGTAGTCTACTCTGTGCCAGGATATAGGGTCATCAACAGATACTCTTACTCTCTAGCTTCTGATTGGGTTACAGGATAAAAAGTATGCTAGGTTAGTGAAAGATGCGGGAGAAGGAGGTGAAGTAATTGATTTCCCTGTTTCTCTACTCCAGGGATATGCCCTGCTGGTTGACTCTATCATAGGTGTGGCCAGCTGAGCTTTCCACTCAATAGGTCTATCTTCAGGTTCCAAAAACAATGTTTTTTTCTGATCTTTTCAGGCTTAGGTGTAATTCAGAATGCTCCTTCACTATGACCCTAACTTTGCAAATCTCCCTTTTATTAAAATAGCTTCATAGTACCCAACAATGTACTATCTCATTTATCTTTGGACACTGACTGATACACCATCATTGATTATATTATATCCTTTGCTACATTCGATTACTTACGTGTATCACCCTGCAGTCATCTCTCTAATCCCCGTATTGACAATATTGACAAATCCTGATCAATGACCAAAACTGAAGCCTATAACTGTTACATTAAAGACACATGAATCGCAGGCTGCAGTCAGAGAGCAACTTAATTTTATCTACCACTGACATTTCATATGTACTCTGAATGACTAGATCTTCCACTGCTGCAGAGTAAAATTGAGAAAAATTCAATTAAAATTAGCTTTGACTTTGACACACACATATATGCACACTCACACCAACTGAATTTAAATAATTAATATGCAAGGCTTATGTAATGGTTGAGATTGCTTTCATTTGAAATGAAACCTGTTCTCTATCATTGTCCCTAGAGGGGGCCATTCAGTTATAATCACTTAAGAACAGTGGAAAAACTTGGGCCCATCTGAATGTACATTACTTTCATTTTGCCATTCTCCAACACTGCACAGTTCCCATTTTCTCCATTCCTTTTGGTTAATTCAGTGACATCGAGAGACTTAAGTAGAAACAATGATAACCGACAATGTTGATCTTTACCTCAGTCCTGTGCTCCTGGAAAACAGAAACAGTTAAGAAATCATTTCACCGTTTTGTGTCTGGAAACAGCTTTTTGCAAAGAGATATTTTTCCCCATACGACTTAGATAAGACTCTGAGATGATCCCCTGGGTAGCCTGTGATAGGGACAGACACAACACCCCCCCAGCAATGTCATTATTTTTCTCATCAACGATTAGCTAAACAGTTTGTCCCACTGAGCCATCTGGACAAAATGCTCTCTAACTTGTCTTGACCAAAATTTAGTCAGATGTCCTCTTTTCCCATAGGCCCCTAACCTTGACCCACCTTGGGCAGGCATTGGAATGTGGCATCATCTCTCCTTAATGGCCCCTCCTGAGAATCATCTGAGCTCAGGGAAAAACATTCCCTCAATTGTCTGATCTCACCATCTGCTCAGCCAGCACCCCCACACCTGGTTCTGTCTAGTCTTATTTCCTACTCCCCGTAAAAGAAAAGTCCCTATGCCTGACTTGAAGGTGTTTGCAGATCTTATGGTCAGATTTTGTCCTTACTGCAACTGTTCCTCTTCTCTTACTGTAATAGTACTTTCAAATGAAGTGTTTCTGTCTAGATTTGTTTTCTACCTGATATAACTATATCCTCAGTTCTAAGGTAATGTACAGGTTACTCAATAAAAAGTAACTTTTTAATTCAAATTTAAATTATTTATTATTTATTAAACAGTAGATCTTCAAAACATAGCCAATTTTACAAATTTCCGACCCTGCCTTATTGTCCGTTCATAGTCTCAACACATGTTCTCTTCCCCTTTACTGAAAATGATGCCTGCATGTGAAATACTATGTACCTCCATTAAATCTATGATTTTTTTTGTTTTATTTGCTGAAAGTAACCCTTCATGTGTGCTCTATATCCTAAGTTTTTCCAAATCCTAGAGATCTTGCTCAATTATTCCTTTAAATGTGCTCCATCTATAATCTATCTCCTTCTCCATCTATATTAGTAATTCCTATAGACTAAGAATATATACCGATATATTCTCTGGTCTTTAAAACAATGGCAACAACACACACACACAACGTTGTTTTAATATCCTACAGACTTGTTTAAATCTTTCTTTTCTTGCCTTTTTGTGTTAGATGTCCTGAAATAGTAATCTTTGTGACCTCTCCCTGAACCTGCTCTTGTTACTCGGCCACCTTAATGATCTTCACATATCATCTGACTGAAACTAATCTTTCTTTTTTTTTTTTTTGACTCAGATTCTCGCTCTGTCACCCAGGCTGGAGTGCAGTGATGCAATCTTGGCTCACTGCAAGCTCTGCCTCCCAGGTTCACGCCATTCTCCTGCCTCAGCCTCCTGAGAAGCTGGGACTACAGGTACCCACCACCACGCCCATCTAATTTTTTGTATTTTTAGTAGAGACGGGATTTCACTGTGTTAGCCAGGATGGTCTCGATCTCCTGACCTCGTGATCCACCCGTCTCGGCCTCCCAAAGTGCTGGGATTACAGGCTTGAGCCACTGTGCCCGGCCGAACTAATCTTTTAAAAACTAAATCCATTGCCGCTTTTAAAGGTTACTCTATCTTTATCATATGCTTTTAACAGTACAGAGAACCTCTCTCCAACTTAAAAACATTCAAGTAACTCCATACTAAGTAGTCTAGAGGTTCTAGATGTTGTTCCCATGTGGCAATGATGGTTTCTGTCTTTCAGTTTTTCCTATCTGTCCTACTTGGACTGAATTGAAGTGGTAAGTGTTAGATTAAAGTTCAGTTCTGCGTTGGGGCACCTTTCCTTTTCCTATCTGTTTTTTGTTTGTTTGTTTTGTTATTTTTTTTAATCCCTGGACCAATTTATGCTCTCATGATTTCATGTGTCATTTCAAAAGGAATAACCAATTTCATGTATTCAACTCTAATATCTTACCCATGTTGTGTGCTTCCTTGAAGCACCATAAACCTGATATATCCCAAATCAAATAATTACTTTTCCCTTATTAGCTAGTTTTTTCTCCTAAATTCTATAATTTGTTTTTTCATAATTTTCTCAATTATGTTGTTTTTCATTTGGTTTCCAACATTTTTTCATCTTCTGTCTTATTTCTATTTTTATTATTATACTTTAAGTTCTCGGATACATGTGTAGAACGTGCAGGTTTGTTACATAGGTATACATGTGCCATGGTGGTTTCCCACATCCATCAGCCCATCATCTACATTGGTTATTTCTCCTAATGCTATCGCTTCACTAGTCCCCCATCCCCCAACATGCCCAGTGTGTGATGCTCCTCTTCCTGTGTCCATGTGTTCTCATTGTTCAACTCTCACTTATGAATGAGAAAATGCAGTGTTTGGTTTTCTGTTCCTGTGTTAGTTTCCTGGGAATTATGGTTTCCAGCTTCATCCATGTCCCTACAAAGGATATGAACTCATCCTTTTTTTATGGCTGCATCGTATTCTGTGGTGTATATGTGCCACACTTTCTTTATCCAATCTATCATTGATGGGCATTTGGGTTGCTTCCAAGTCTTTGCTCTTGTGAATAGTGCTGCAATAAACATGCGTGTGCATGTTTCTTTATGGTAGAATGATTTATAATCCTTGGGATATATACCCAGTAATGAGATTGCTGAATCAAATGGTATTTTGGGTTCTAGATCCTTGAGGAATGGCCATAGTGTCTTCCACAATAGTTGAACTAATTTACACTCCCACCAACAGTGTAAACGTGTTCCTATTTCTCCACATCCTCTCCAGCATCTGTTGGTTCCTGACTTTTTAATGATCTCCATTCTAACTGGTGTGAGATGATATCTCACTGTGATTTTGATTTGCATTTCTCTAATAACCAGTGAGGATGAGCTTTTTAAAAATGTGTTTGTTGGTCACATAAATGTCTTCTTTTGAGAAGTGTCTGTTCATACCCTTCACCCACTTTTTAATGGGGTTGTTTTTTTTCTTGTAAATTTGTTTAAGTTCCTTGTAGGTTCTGGATCTTAGCCCTTTGTCAGATAGATGGCAAAATTTTTCTCCCATTCTGTAGATTGCCTGCTCAATCTGATGCTAGTTTCTTTTGCTGTGCAGAAACTCTTTAGTTTAATTAGATCCCATTTGTCAATTTTGGTTTTTGTTGTTATTGCTTTTGGTATTTTAATCATGAAGTATTTGCCAGTGCTTATGTCCTGAATGGTATTGCCTAGGATTTCTTATAGGGTTTTTATGGTTTTATGTCTTATGTTTAATTCTTTAATGCATCTTGAGTTAATTTTTTATAAGGTGTAAGAAAGGGGTCCAGTTTCAGTTTTCTGCACAGGGCTAGCCAGTTCGCCCAACACCATTTATTAAATAGGGAATCCTGTCCCCATTTCTTGTTTTTGTCTGGTTTGTCAAAAATCAGATGGTTGTAGATGTGTGGCATTATTTCTTAGGCCTCTGTTCTGTTCCATTTGTCTATATATCTGTTTTTGTATCAGTATCATGATGTTTTGGTTACTGTAGCCTTGTAGTACAGTTTGAGGTCAGGTAGCATGATACCTCCAGCTTTGGTCTTTTTGCATAAGTTTGTCTTGGTTATACAGGCTCTTTTTTGTATCCATATGAAATTTAAAGTAGTTTTCTCTAATTCTGTGAAGAAAGTCAATGATAGTTTGATGAGGATAGCATTGAATCTATAAATCACTTTGGGAATTATGGCATTTTCACAATATTGATTCTTCCTATCCATGATCATGGAATGCTTTTCCATTTGTTTTTGTCCTCTTTAATTTCCCTGAGCAGAGGTTTGTAGTTCTCCTTGAAGAGGTCCTTCACATCCCTTATAAGTTGTATTCCTAGGTATTTTATTCTCTTTGTATTATTGTAAATGCGAGTTCACTCATGATTTGGCTCTCTGTTTGTCTGTTACTGGTGTATAGGAGTGCATGTTATTTTTGCACATTGAATTTGTATCCTGAGACTTTGCTGAAGTTGCTTATCAGCTTAAGGAGATTTGGGGGTGAGACAATGGGGTTTTCTAAATATACACTCATGTCATCTGCAAACAGAGACAATTTAACTTCCTCTCTTCCTATTTGAATAACCTTTATTTATTTCTCTAGCCTGATTGCCCTGACAAAACTTCCAATACCATACTGAATAGGAATAGTGAGAGAGGGCATGCTTGTCTTGTGCCGGTTTTCAAAGGTAATTCTTCCAGCTTTTACCGATTCATTGTGATATTTGTTCTGGGTTTGTCATAAATAGCTCTTATTATTTTCAGATACATCAATACCTAGTTTATTGAGAGTTTTTAGTATGAAGAGGTGTTGAATTTTATTGAAGGCCTTTTCTGCATCTGTTGAAATCATCTTGTGGTTTTTTGTCATTGGTTCTGTTTATGTGAAGGATTATGTGTATTGATTTGCGTATGTTGAACCAGGCTTGCATCCCAGGAATGAAGTCGACTTGATCTTGCTGGATAAGCTTTTTGATGTGCTGCTGGATTCAGTTTCCCAGTATTTTTATTGAGGATATTTGCATCAATGTTCATCAGGGGTATTGGCCTGAAATTTTCTTTTTTAGTTGTATCTCTATCAGAATGATACTGGCTTCATAGAATGAGTTAGGGAGGAGTCTCTCTTTTTCTGTGGTTTGGAATAGTTTCAAAAGGAAATGGTACCAGCTACTCTTTGTAACTCTGCTAGAATTTGGTTGTGAATCCATCTGGTTCTGGGCCTTTTTTGGTTGATAAGCAAATAATTACTGCCTCAATTTTAGAACTTGTTACTGGTCTATTCAGGGATTCAATTTCTTCCTGGTTTATTCTTTAGGAGGGTGTGTGTGTCCAAGAATTTATCCATTTCTTCTAGATTTTCTAGTTTATTTGTGTAGAGCTGTTTATAGTATTCTCTGTTGGTAGTTTGCATTTCTGTTGGATCAATGGTGATATCCCCTTTATCATTTTTTATTGTGCCTATTTGATTCTTCTCTCTTTTCTTATTAGTCTAGCTAATAGCCAATCTATTCTGTTAATCTTTTCAAAAAAACAGCTTCTGGTTTCACTGATTTTTTGAAGGTTTTTTTGTGTCTCTGTCTCCTTCAGTTATGCTCTGATCTTAGTTATTTCTTGTCTTCTGCTAGCTTTTGAATTTACTTCCTCTTGTTTCTCTAGTTCTTTTAATTGTGATGTTAGGGTGTCAATTTCAGATCTTTCCCGCTTTCTCCTGTAGACATTTAGAGCTCTTAATTTCCCTGCAAACACTGCTTTAGCTGTGTCCCAGAGAAATTTAGCTGGTACATTATGTCTTTGTTCTCATTGGTTTCAAAGAACTTATTTATTTCTGTCTTAATTTCATTCTTCACATAGTAGTCATTCAGGAGCAGGTTGTTCAGTTTCCGGGTAGTTGTGTGGTTTTGAGTGAGTTTCTTAATCCTGAATTCTAATTTGATTGCACTGTGGTCTGAGAGACTGTTTGTTATGATTTGATTTCCATTGTTTTGCATTTGCTGAGGAGTGTTTTACTTCCAATTATGTGGCCAATTTTATAATAAGTGTGAAGTAGTGCTGAGAAAAATGTATATTCTGATGATTTGAGGTGGAGAGTTCTGTAGATGTCCATTAGAACAACTTGGCCCAGAGCTGAGTTCAAGTCCTGAATATCCTTGTTAATTTTCTGTCTCTTTGATCTAATATTGACGGTGGGATATCAATGTCTCCCACTATTACTGTGTGGGAATCTAAGTCTCTTTGTAGGTATCTAAGAACTTGCTTTATGAATCTGGGTGCTCCTGTTTTAGGTGCATATATATTTAGGATAGTTAGCTCTTCTCATTGCATTGATCCCTTTACCATTATGTAATGCCCTTCTTTGTCTTTTGTGATCTTTGTTGGTTTAAAGTCTGCTGTATCAGAGACTAGGATTGCAACCCCTGCTTTTTCTTGCTTCCATTTGCTTGGTAAATATTCCTCCATCCCTTTATTTTGAGCCTATGCATGTCTTTGCACCTGAGATGCATCTCCTGAATACAACACATGGATGGGTCTTGACTCTTTATTCAATTTGCTAGTCTGTGTCTTTTAATTGGGGCATTTAGGCCATTTACATTTAAGGTTAATATTGTTATGTATGAATATGATCCTGTCATTATGATACTAGCTGGTTATTTTGCCTATTAGTTGATGCAGTTTCTTCATAGTGTTGATAGTCTTTACAACTTGGTATGTTTTTGCAGTGGATGGTACTGGTTTTTCCTTTCCATATTTAGTGCTTCCTTCAGGAGCTCTTGTAAGGCAGGCCTAGTGGTGACAAAATCTCTCAGCATTCGCTTGTCTGTAAAGGATTTCATTTCTCCTTTGCTTATGAAGTTTAGTTTGGTTGGATATGAAATTCTAGATTGAAAAATATTTTCTTTAAGAACGTTGAATATTGGCCCCCACTCTATTATGGCTTGTAGGGTTTCTGCAGAGAGATCTGCTATTAGTCTGAGAGGCTTCCCTTTGTGGGTAACCTGACCTTTCTTTCTGACTGCCCTTAACATTTTTTCCTTTATTTCAACCTTGGTGAATCTGAAAATTTTGTGTCTGGGGGTTGCTCTTCTCGATGAGTATCTTTGTGGCATTCTCTTTATTTACTGAATTTGAATATTGGCCTGTCTTACTAGGTTGGGGAAGTTCTCCTTGATAATATTCTGAAGAGTGTTTTTCAACTTGGTTCCATTCATCTGATCACTTTCACGTACACCAGTCAAACGTAGGTTTGGTCTTTTCATATAGTCCCGTATTTCTTGGAGGTCTTCTCGTAAGTCCTATAACGTCTTTTCAGGTCAAAATCAAATTCTGTATTTTCAGGACTTCTTTAATGTTTTCTGTCTGTGTATGTTATCTTATGTTACTATTTCAGACAAGACTATTCTCCTCAATTTGTTTCTAAAGAAAACTTGTAAACATCTGCTAATTTACACTCAATTTACACAATCTCTTTAAAGCATTCCTTTTCATTCTTTTTTCTCTATTCTTGTCTTCATTCTTTATTTCATTAAGTTGATCTTCAATCACTGATATCCTTTTTTCCACTTGATCAATTCAGCTATTGATACTTGTGTATGCTTCATGAAGTTCTCTTGCTGTGTTTTTCAGCTGTATTAGGTCATTTATGTTGTTCTCTAAACTGGTTATTCTAGTTAGTAATTCTTCTAACATTTTTTTCAAGGTTCTTAGCTTCCTCACATTGGTTTAGAGCATGCTCCTTTAGCTCAGTGGAGTTTGTTATTACCCAGCTTCTGAAGCCTACTTCTGTCAATTCGTCAAACTCATTCTCCATCCAGTTTGGTTCATTTGCTAGGGAGGAGTTGTGTCCTTTGGAGAAGAGGCATGTTGGTTTTTGGAATTTTCAGTCTTTTTGTACTGTTTTTTCCTCATCTTCATGGATTTATCTACCTTTGTTTTTGATGCTGGTGACCTTTGGTTGTGGTTTCTGTTTAGAAATTCTTTTTGTTGATGTTGATGTTGATGTTACTTCTTTCTAGTTTTCTTTTAACAGTCAGGCCCTTCTGCTGCAGGTCTGTTGGAGTTTCTTAGAGATCCACTCCAGACCCTGTTTGACTGGGTGTCACCAGCGGAAGCTGCAGATCATCAAAGATTGCTGCCTGTTCCTTCCTCAGGAAGCTTTGTCCCAGATAGGCACCTGCCAGATGCCAGCCAGATCTCCCCTGTATGAGGTGTCTGTTGACCCCTGTTTGGAAGTATCTCCCAGTCAGGAGACACAGGGGTCAAGGACCCACTTGAGGAGGCAATCTGCCCCTTAGGAGAGCTTGAGCACTATGCTGGGAGATACACTGCTTTCTTCAAAGCCAGCAGGCAGGAACATTTAAGTGTGTTAAAGCTGTGCCCACAGCTGCACCTTCCCCAAGGTGCTCTATCCCAGGGAAATTCAAGTTTTATCTATAAGCCCCTGATTGGGGCTGCTGCCTTTCTTTCGGAGATGGCCTGCCTAGAGAGGAGGAATCTAGACAGGCAGTCTGGCTACAGCGGCTTTGTTGAGCTGCCCTGGGCTCTCCCTGGGTCAAACTTCCCAGTGAATTTCCCGAACTTTGCTTATACTGTGAGAGAAAAACTGCCTACTCAAGCCTCAGTAATGGTGGATGCCCCTTCCCCCACCAAGCTCCAGTGTCCCAGGTCGACTTCAGACTGCTGTGCTGGCAGCGAGAATTTCAAGTCAGTAGATCTTAGCCTGCAGGGCTCCATGAGGGTGGGATCCGCTAAGTTAGACCACTTGATTCCCTGACTTCAGCCCCCTTTTCAGGGGAGTGAATGGTTCCGTCTTGCTGGTGTTCCAGGTGCCATTCAGGTATGGAAAAAAACAAAACAAAACAAAACAAACAAACAAACAAAACAACTCCTGCAGCTAGTTCGGTGTCTGCTCAAATTTCTGTCCAGTTTTGTGCTTGAAACCCAGGGCCCTTGTGGTGTAGGCACCTGAGGGAATCTCCTGGTCTGCAGGTTGCAAACACTCTGGGAAAAGTGTAGTATCTGGGTTGGATAACACTGTCCCTCACGGCACAGTCCCTCATAGTTTTTCTTGCTTAGGGGAGGGAGTTCCCCAAACCCCTTTGCTTCCTGGGTGAGGTGACACCCCACCCTGCTTTGGCTCACACTCTGTGGGCTGCATCCACTGTATAACCATTCCCAATGAGATGAGCTGGGTACCTCAGTTGGAAATGCAGAAATCACCTGCCTTCTGCTTGATCTTGCTGGGAGCTGCAGACCAGAGCTGTTCCTGTTTGGTCAACTTACCTGCCACTGTTTTATTCTTCTTCATGTAATAAATTCCCAAATTCTTATACAATACTAATGTGCAGTGTAAATATTATTCACATGTATGTATGTGTGTATGTGTATCAGAGAGCTGTTATTTTTCCAAGTAGATCTTTACTCTTATAATTTTGAAGAAGATTTTAACAAGAGTATGTAAAATATAAACCAGGAATTATATTTGAGAATCCCAGAAGATGGATGATAAAGAAGTTGATTCTAGTTGAAAGGGGATAACAGCCTGAAGGCTGATTGATTTGTCTTTATCTTACCCTTCTCAGTAGATGGTAGAGCAACCTCATGAAAGTAATTCAGAATTGCTAGTAGAAATTATTTCCCGAATATCTCTTGAATCTGTACTTTTTCTTCTATTCTCGCCAATCCATTTCTGCTTTTCTTTCCATTCTGCCTTTTGTCGATATTGTTAGAAATGATATCTGTTACATTAATTTATCTAGATTTCAACCCTCCTTACATCCTAGGGCCAAATTATCTCCGTAAGTAATGTGGTCATAAGGAAACTCCTGATCCCAATTGCTTTTAATGACTCCCTAGAGCCTTACAAATACATTTTGATTTATTTTTGTAAGACCTAGGGGCTTTCTGCAATTTAGAGTCAACTTACACTTTTAGCCATACTTCTCATAAGTCTTGTAACTTCTTCTCAGGTCAAAATCAAATTCTGTATTTTCAGGACATGTCTAATGTTTTCTGTCTGTGTATGTTATCTTATGTTACTATTTCAGACTAGACTATTGTCCTCAATTTGTTTCTAAAGAAAACTTGTAAACATCTGCTAATTCATACTCAATTTATACCATCTATTTAAAGGATTTTCCTCATAAGAAAATCATCTGACATAAACTCTTTCTTCTCAGAACTCATACACTGTGTGAAATTTTTTACATCATTCATCACCTGGACTTATGGTCCGATGGTATTCACTGGGATGACGGGGCTAATCTGTGTAATTTTATTCTATATTGGTTGGCAAATTATAACTGTATGGGCCTCCTGAGGTTCCTCTGTTCAGTTATCCTGTCCTAGTGTGTGAGGGGTTAAGAGATTGATACTTAACTGGTGGCACCCAGGTTGAGAAGGTTTGCAACCACAGGTACCTCTTTCAGGTAGGCTTGGAGACTTTGAGGTTGATTCCATGCCTAGTGGTAATGCTAATAATAACACTCAAAACACTCAAGAGGGCAAAAGACTCAGTGTCCCTCTGAACTCATAGAGCCTATGAGCACCATCTCCTGGCCTAAATTGGAGTTACCTACATGCCTGCAGAAACTGCAGCTTCTTCCATGAACCATAGAGATTATTAAATATTTTGAATATCACTATAAACTATAACATTCTCCTACATAGTTATTTGAGTTAATGCATATAAAGCACTTAGAACTGTCACATGTTAATTGCTCTGTAAGTGGGAGATCTATTATTTTTGTCATCATTGCTATCAATATTCACCTAAGTACCTTTCAGGTACAGATTTGCTTACTTGAACTGGCATATACTAGAGGATGTAGCCTACCTTCTTGTATATTATCTGTTTAATAATATTTTTCTTAAATATTAGTTGGAAAAATATATAAAATATTTCTCTGAATTTATTCTAAAGTATTTATGTGATGACTTCTGTGTTGGACTACAAAAAAACACAAAATACTATCTAAAAACTATCAAATTATGTCTAATTTCCAGGATTTATGACTTAAAATCAAATGTTCTACTTGAATTAAGTTAAAGTCACGCTGTAACAAACTTTCAATAGATTTCCAGTTTCTATTCTTTGGTAATGACAGATTTTCTAGGAAATGCGTACTATTGAATAAATAAACAGATGAAAAAATAAAACTATTTTGGTTAACAAAATGGAAATAAGAGAAGATTTGACAAGTGATACATAGAACTGTTATTGCAGTATAGAGAACTTTCACCTCCTTGGTTAAATTTGGTTCTAAGTGTCTTTTATTTTGTAGTTGTAACAAATGGGATTGTTTTCTCGATTTCTTTTTCAGACAGTTTGCTATTAGTGCATAGAAATGCTACCAATTTTTGTTTGTTGATTTTGTATCCTACACTTTTACTGAATTTGTTTATTAGATCTAACCACATTTGTTGGTGTCTTTAGGGGTTTTCTATATATATAAGATCATGCCACCTGCCAACAGGGACAATTTTATTTATTCCTTTCCAACTTGAATGCTTTTTACTTCCCCATCTTTCCTAATTGCTGTAGCTAGGACTTCCAGTACCATGTTGAACAGAAGTGATGAAAGAGGGTATCATTGTTTTGTTCCATATCTTAGAGGAAAGGCTTTAAACTTTTCCCTGTTAAAATATGTTGGTTGTGGGCTTGTTATATACAACCTTGATTGTGTTGAGGTACATTCCTTCTATTCCAAATATGTTGAAACCTTTATCATGAAGGGCTGTTGAATTGTATTAAATGCTTTTTCTACATCAATTATATTGTTGCTTAGGATGACTCATATATAATATCATCAGATTGATTTCTGGCAGTCAATCTGCTAAGACAAACAAGTGAAAAAAAAAAAAAAAAGATGGTGTCTAGAATTTATTCATCTTGCACGACCGAAACAAGACAGCTCAATATTGTATACTTAAAAATTTGTTAAAAGGGTACATCTCATTTTAAGTGTTATTACCACCAAAACAAAAAATAAACCAAGGAACCAAACAAACAGAAAAACCCTAAAAGGAAAGATAACGCTATTGAAGCTGACAAATCTGTTCATCACCCTGATTTTAGTGATAGTTTCACAGGTGTAGTCCCATTTCCAAAGTCATTAAATTGTACAAATTAGATATGTTCAGTTTTTTGCTGTATTAAGTTTAACTCAATAAAACGTTTAAAAAAGTTATGTATCCTGCTAAAATAATGCTGTTCATTATAATTTTACTGATTTGGTAATTTAAAAAATCCCTGTTTAAACTCTGAGATGTTCTTAGTTACAACATCATTCAGTGCAGAATTAGTTGTGGTTTTTCCTATTGAAAGTAAAAGCAAAACCCGCAATTAATTTTGCACCGACCTAATAATATTCTACATTTGTACGTTACTACAAATAAATTGTCATCTTTCATGGAGTTGAAAAAGTATGTTTCTTTTAAATTATGTATGTATTCTTCAGATATGAGGAAACATTTAATGGAAAGATAATTATTAGAAATACAAAAAAGTAGAAAGAAAACAGCTGTGATATTTTAAAAAAGGATATCTTCCAATTTTCTAAACTTTGAACATAAAGGCAAAAATCCATGCATGTAGCATGAAAGGACCTAGGCATAGCTGATTCTTTCATTCCACTCATCCAATAAATGAATTTAGAAATAATGCAAATTTTGATTATGTAAATGATGAACTATCGATCAGACATAGCACAGTCATATTAGAATGTAAGCACAGTTTAAAACTCACATTTCCAGGTGCGGTGGCTCATGCCTGTAATCCCAGCACTTTGGGAGGCTGAGGCAGGTGGATCACCTGAGGTCAGGAGTTCAAGACCAGGCTGGCCAACATGGCAAAACCCCATCTCTACTAAAAATGCAAAAAAATTAGCTGAGCGTGGTGGCAGGCACCTGTTAATCCCAGCAACTTGGGAGGCTGAGGCAGGAGAGTCATTAGAACCCTGGGGGAGCGGGTTGCAGTGAGCTGAGAAGGCGCTACTGCACTCCAGCCTGGGCGACAGAGTGAGACTCCGTCTGAAACAAACAAACAAAAAACTCACATATGAGCCATTCAAAATAAAGTATTGTAACATAATGAGACAGGCTTTACTCACCCCTGTAGCGCTGACACAATTTTGTCGGCCTATGACTCTTAACAATATTTCTCCCATTGTAAAAGTTATTTAAATCTAAGATTGAAAATTTTACATGACAGCAGAGTGTGACCACTAGTTTCTTGCCTACCACTCTCTATATGAAGTATTCATTTCATTGATGTTAGGAACTGACTTATGATTGACACAGCCTCATTTTAGGATGCCTTGAAAAACTTTTTTAATTTTTTTGATTACAGAATTATCTTAATAACTATCATTTAACATATTTTCACAACAAATGTATCTGAAATATTACAAGATGACCTCAAATTTCTTCTTTTTATGCATGTGATATGAAATCAAAATTAGAGTGTATGTACATCTTTAAGACAATTACAATTATTTTTTCTGCTTATTTTTTCAATGATTGATCAATCATGTCTTTGCACTCTTCTACTTAGTAATTGCATTCTGTGATACATAGCTCACTGAGGTTTCAAATGTGTTATTTTTATCTCTCTGAAGAGTTTATTGTTTTCCTCAAAACAATAATAAGGCATAGTAAATCCCTGGACACAGTAAGTATTCACTACAGAACTGGTTTACTGACAGTTTTCTGAAGCAGTTTTTATTTGGTTGAAAGAACTAGGACAAGTATTCTCAAAATTTAATTTCCATAATAGTTCTATTTTATTACTTTTTATTTTCAAAGAAAGTAGTGTAAAATCATTATGTCACATGATTGATAAATGCAAACACAAAAGGTAGGGATGATTAAAATTTAATAAAAATTACTAATAAATCCATAAGCTTCTGATCAAATCTCATAGAAAAACAAAAACAAGACACAGTGTCACTTAATAGCTGTTTGATTTATAAATTCTTTATTACTTTAATATCTAAGAAATATTTACTGAGTATCCATTTTCTGCAACCACTGTGCTAGGAGCTATGGAAAAATCTAGAGATGAATAAAATAAAATACCACAAACTAGTGTCTATAATCTATCAGGGTAATTAAGACAGCTGTATGAAATCTATTCAAATTATAATTTAAGAACCAAAAATATTTTAAATTAATTAATTAATTTATTTATTTATTATTTATTTTCAGGCCCAGTCTCAGTCTGTAGCCCAGGTTGGAGTGCAGTGGCAAGATCTCGGCTCACTGCAAGCTCCGCCTCCCGGGTTCACGTCATTCTCTTGCCTCAGCCTCTCGAGTAGCTGGAACTACAGGCGCCCACCACCACGCCCAGCTAATTTTTTTTTTTTTTGGAGTTTTAGTAGAGATGGGGTTTCACCGAGGACTAAAAATATTTTTAAATGTTGTGGTTCTATAATGGTAAGCAAAGAAAAGTTTTAAAAGAAATATACAAAATGATGAGTTAATATTTAAATAAAAAACCTTTATTATATAATATATGTAAAATAAATTATGTTGTATAGGTATAATAAAAGAGCTACATATGTTCGTGGAATAATGTACCTTGATCTCTAAAAATTATGATGTTGGACTGCACTGAATGAATTTGGGAGGCATTTATGTTTCCCTGCTAAATCAAGGAGCAATTTAGAAAGCAGTAGAGGAAAACTCTAATCTAACAGCAAACATATAGGATCTGTGTGTGTGTGTGTGTGTGTGTGTGTGTGTGTGTGACAACTGGAAGCTTCTCAGCTGCTCCTCAGGAAGCCTAAGCTTATAAGGGTCACACTGGCTTTTACGGTTTAGTTGAAATCGGTTGTCACTCCCACCCTATCCTCTCATGTGCTTTAAGAAGAAACAAGCATTCTTCCTAACAAGTCTGGAGAAATGTGTACGTGCTCGCATCTTACCTGGTCATCGCTGCTCTTGCTAATTCCCTTGCTTCTCTGTATTTCTATCTCTGCACGTGCAGCCACCTGTTGAACCAGTTTTCACCTCTCTCATTCCCAGATATTTCTCGTTTTTCTTCATCATCCCCAAAGAACCCATAAATAAATTTGCATGAGCTGAATTCTATGAAAAATATGACACAATGGGGAGATGCTGCTCCACAACAGAACACAGCAGAGAGCTTACAATTCAATATTATTCCCCTCCATCTTTCAAAGTCACTTGGGAAATGAGTGGGACACTGTCTGTATCTCCCTAGTATGCCTTCATTTGAAGCTCCATCTTCACGCCCTCTTCTGCCATCTCACAGGGCTTCTCTTGCCCCTTTTCTTTGACTAACAATCTGTAAAAAAAATCCTTCACTGTCTTCTATGCAGAAAAATTCAGCTTTTTCAGATCCTCCCCTATAAACTATAGTGCTTATATTTGTAAGTCTTTGAGTGTGGTAATGCTTCTCACATTCTCCAGGATTTGGCAGCCCAAAGAAATGTTGATATCCCATTTATGTGCCCATATATACCATGGGCAATTCAAATTTTAAGGTAGAACTTTTTCACCTTAAAGGAAATAAGACCACCTTCATTCCCTGTAGCATTGTTGGAAGAGAAGAATCGATTAAAATTATACACACACACACACACACACACATATATATGTGTGTGTATATATATATCTGTGTGTGTGCATTAATTTTACTTCCTACTATACATAATATGTATAGAAAAATAAAAACTTTGAAAATGCACAAAAAAGTCAGCCATAATGGTATGATTCAGTATAATTTTTCTCAACTGAACTTTTTTTTAAAATTTTCTAAAATATGCGTGATGATTATTGTAGCTGAAAATCAGTAATAAGAAAAAGAAGAAGGGTGAGACTACAGACATAAGAGCGAAAATCCTTCATTCAACTTTTAAAAACTAGCTTTCACAGCTTCTTCAATAAATTAAAATTAGAGCTCAATTTTTCATTACTCAAAAAAAATCTGGTTTTCACTGTTAGGTATTATCACATTTTTCTACATTCTGCCCATTAACAGAAACACAACAAAATGTGTTCTAAGGAATACAATACATAATGAAATACCAAATACATAACTAATATTATGTATTTAAAATGGAGAACCAGCAAGAAACACCAAGACGATATCTCTTACTTGTGTCATCAATGATAGTCAGTTGAAAACACAATTAGGCTTTGAAAACAAAATATTACTAATCTTAGTGCTTGAAACTTTTGACTTAGGTAAAATTTTCAAATCTTTCAAAACATAGAGTACTGTCTAAAATAATTATTAACATTTGTTTTTTCTCTTTCTTTCTTTCTTTTTTTCTTTCTTTCTTTCTTTCCTTCTTTCCTTCTTTCCTTCTTTCCTTCTTTCCTCCTTCCTTCCTTTCTTTCTTTCTTTCTTTCTTTCTTTTTTTTCTTTCTTTTTCTTTTTTTTTCTTTCTTTTTCTTTCTTTCTTTCTTTCTTTCTTTCTTTCTTTCTTTCTTTCTTTCTTTCTTTCTTTCTTTCTTTCTTTCTTTCTTTCTTTCTTTCTTTCTTTCTTTCTCTTTCTTTCTCTCTCTCTCTCTCTCTCTCTCTCTCTCTCTCTCTCTCTCTCTCTCTTTCTTTCTTTCTCTTTCTTTCTGTCTTTCTGACATAGGTTCACTCTATCGCCAGGCTGAAGTGCAGTGGTACGATTTCAGCTCACTGCAACCTCTGCCTTCAGCTTTCAAGTGATTCTTCTGCCTCAGCCTCCTGAGTAACTGGGACTACAGACATGTGCCACCAATGGGGCTAATTTTTGTATTTTTAGTAGAGACAGGGTTTCACCATATTGGCCAGGCTGGTCTCAAACTCCTGACCTCTTGATCCACCTGCCTCAGCCTCCCAAAGTGCTGGAATTACAGGTGTGAGCCACCACACCTGGCCTTATTAACATATTTTTAAGTTAAAAATACATTCAAGCTTGCTCTGAAATTTAAGGTAATTAGTTATTTCTTATTTTTGAACCACTAAGTTAGTTTTCACTGTTTTAAGATTTTTCTTACTATTTCAGTTTGTCTACTGGACAGTTTGTTACTTGAGGGCAGAAGCTATGCCTAGGTAATTTTTGTTTCTGTTTTCTATCACATTGTCTGAACCAGGATAAAGGCTGCATATACCCTCATTGAATAGACATGAGTGGAAGATGCCATACATTCTCTGTTACTGTAATGTCCTCTTTTCCTTAATGTTGATTGATAATGGTCTCATAGTTGTGGAATTTCCTCAATCTGCTTTCTTAATTTTCAAGTTTCTCATGTTGTGCTCTGAGAAATAAATAGTTCAGTGATTACCTTTTAAATTTGATGAATAATCTTGATTATTGAAAGCAAAAAAATGAACCTATGCCAGATTTTTCCTGAATTATTATATCAATTCTTGATTAACTTTATAAATATTCATTAACCTTACAGAAAAAAATGTACATTTTTGATATTTCAGTTCTGTTGAGCTTTGAATAATAACCATAGCTCACAAATATCTTTCCAGAAGCGCCTTCTATAGGAGCTAAATATAACTGAATGAAAAATAGAGACATTGGTTTGTAATTTCAACTTTGAGTTAGCAGTCGTTGTGCTAAAACCTAAATTCAAATACTCTCAAATATTATTTATCTATGTATCCCTTTCTCCATAAAATATGCAGGTGAAATTATGTTAAATAATAATTATACATAATGGTTCAAATGTTTAAATTAATGTTAGATGACATTACTTACTGAGTGTTTTGCAAAATTGCTACTGATCACAAGATGAAATCACGGCCTGAATAAGGTCAAGAGCGCAATCCTTGAAGAACTTCTCCTGTTCAGAGGTCTCCTAATGCAGTCCAAAATCCAGTCAGCACTAAAGCACAAACAAAAATCATTGACTACATGAGGCACTATGAGAGAATGTCTTTGAATCGATTACCAGTCCAAGAACAGTAAGTACATACAGTTTGCCTTATTGATATTATGCCATTTCCATGAATGAATGATAGATTTTATTTAAAAATCCACTAGGACAACCATTTCTTGCACTGTATTTTAAAGAGGAAAAGCATAGTGTAATTGTTGCCTTGGATTTTGTCAGTAAGCCTTCTAGGTACAGATAAGTACATGTTACATATATTACTACAATAGTTATGATCAATTATACCATTTTATTTGTACATAAGTATACATTTACATTTAATGTGTAGTAGCACATTAAAAATGTTTGTATAATATTCATTTATAGAATTCTGTATTAGTTGGGGGTTCTCCAGAGAAACAGAACCAGTAGTATATATATACATATATATATGTGTATGTGTGTATATATATGTGTATGTGTGTGTGTGTATATATATATGTATATATAACTCCTGAGATTTATTATGAAACTTCAGCTCATGCAATTATAGAAGCTGAGAGTTCCACAGTTTGCTGTCTACAAGCTGCAGACCCAGAAAAGCAGGTGATATAGTCTGAAGGCTGAAGAGTAAGGAAGTTGATGAAATAGATTTTACTTCAGATCTAAGGGCAGGAGATGATCGATGTCCTAGCTCAAGCAGTCAGGCCAAGAGAAGGGAAAACCAAACTTTCTCTACTTTTTGTTGTACCTAGGCTCTCAATGGGCGGGATGCTGCCCACCTACACTGCAAAGGGCCAGCTACTTCAATCAGTCCATCTGTTCCAATAATAATCTATTACAGAAACAGACTTACAGGCACACCAAGAATAATGTTTAATAAGAGGTTTAGGTATCCCATGGCTCAATTAGGTTGACACATAAAATTAACCATCACAAAGTCTTTATAGTTTACAAGAAAAAATGGCCATTGTTCAATATCTTTTCACATAAATATTATCATCACCATTTCCTAAATGAGAAAGTCAAAATATGGAAATTCAACAAATTTACTCCAGATTACCTTGTTGGTAGTAAAGAGAGATGGGCATTGTAACCAGTTCTGCTTTCAAACCAAGTCAAAGTGTGTTTGGGGTGTGTGTGTGTGTTTCATAAAACTGTGAATTGATGTATTTATTCAGCTAAATAAATACATACACAAACCAACAGTAAAGCTCTCTCCTAAGGGCTTCAAGATAATTCCTTATTTTAGTTGATTTTACTTTTTACCTCATAATTTTCTAGTTATCAACCCTATAATGCATACTATGATGGATGTGTTTGTGTATACATTGAAAGTTTGGCTATGTTTTGTAGTTGGTTTATTTTTTGTGAGACTACTCATCAACTTCTGAAGAGTCCTTGCCTTATGAGAATTGGACTAAGATGGGAGAAAAAAGGCAGAGGAAGTTTTTTTTTTTAAGAAATAAAAATAAAATTTGATATACTTTCATACTATTTAAATTATCTTATTACAGAACATTATTTTTTAATGTAGAAAAATGTACATGCAAAATAACACTTACATAAGTAAAAGGAGAGTTAGTGGTACTTAGAGAAGCCAAGAAATATGTCATCAAAGAAGAATAGAGTTTTAAACATGGCTTAGTGGAACTGAGTGTGGTAAATAATGAAGAACGCATTCTAAGATAGTTGAATAACATGTACTAGAAGAGCATCCTTTCAGCACAAGGACTAGGGATTATTAATTTTGTTTTATCAGCATTATGAATATTGTCTTTTATCTAATGTCATTTTTTATACAAATGAATACTTTGTTCAAGCTTTGTTGATTTTGAGAAATATATATATTTCTCAAATATATATATATATTTTTGATTTTGAGAAATATATATATATTTCTCAATTATATATATATATGTAGAGAGAGTTGTTTCCCAAATTAAAACCAGAGATAAGCATATAAAAATAAATTATTTGACATTAGAGAATAAATTATTTGACATTAGAGAATAATTGGCTAAATTGACATTTAGCCAATATGTGAGCAAGACGAGTTTATGAATGATTTGCAAACATTCAAGGCAAACATAGTTTACAGTGCACTTTCTAGTGGGGTGGAAAGTTCATAGACTAGAGAGCCACATAGTTGTGCATGTATCTCGGCTATTTCTCCATTAGCTATAAAAGTTGGGGCAATTTAACCTCTGTGCCTCAATTTCAACTTTCTCATAAGTAAACTTGATTTAATAAAAATAGTGCCAACTCATAGAGCTTTTGTTAGGCTTAAACATGTTTATACACATAAAGCATCAGCAACTACATCTTGTATATAGTAAGCCCCAAATAATTATTTGCTATTATTATTACCAAAAGCAATAAATTTATTACTGTTTTTGATGGAACTAGATTCAGAACTTCAACCCGTGTTATTTCAACTCTGGTTTAATATATAGTATTTGTATGTTTGTAGATGTTAACATATACCCATAATTGTTCCATTGTTAGTCTTTATAAAATAAAGCAGATGCCTCTAATACAGAGCCATCTGAGTTGGAAAAATAGTCTGTGGATCACTTTGTTTCTATTAAAAAAATATATTCAAAAATGATTTTCTGTTATCAGGAAAAAAATCAAAATTAACTATAGTTATTATTTCTGGTACCTTTTTTTTTTTTTTTTTTTTTGAGACGAACTCTCGCTCTCGCTCAGTCGCCCAGGCTGGAGTGCGGTGGCGCGATCTCTGCTAACTGCAAGCTCCGCCTCCTGGGTTTACGCCATTCTCCTGCCTCAGCCTCCCGAGTAGCTGGGACTACAGGCGCCCGCCCGCCACCACGCCCGGCTAGTTTTTTGTATTTTTAGTAGAGATGGGGTTTCACCGTGTTAACCAGGATGGTCTGGATACCCTGACTTCGTGATCCGCCCAACTTGGCCTCCCACAGTGCTGGGATTACAGGCGTGAGCCACCGTGCCCGGCTTTCTGGTACCTTTTTTAAAGACATTTAATGACTTATTTTTCTCAGTGTCTGTCTTTAAATTGCTTAAAACATCCCATGATATCTTTCTAAAATATTTCAAAGAACATAGTTTGTTTTTCTTGTGAGTCTGTAGCATAGGAAAGAAAAATAATTTTTTAAAGGGAAATTTTCTCTTTTGAAGTGGTCGCTATTAGAAACATGGTAAAAACGATGTTGCCATGTGGTGTTTTATAATGACATGGATAGTGTTTACGCTATTTCTCAAAAATTTTGATTTTTACTAGGTTGAGAAATATGCAACCCCCTAAATATAGTAGATATGCCATTTATGTGCACAAGTATTATAAAATTTTAATATTTATGACAGAATACCAAATAGCACAACATTCAAATTAGTGTTCATTATTTAAATATTCTATATGATAACTTGAATTGTATTTAGCTTCTTTAACTAAGCTATATTTTTACATAAATATTTTATTTGTTTGGTTCCTGCTGCATCACACAGAGAAGAGAATTGATAACTCCAGGAATTATGGCCTGTACTACTTTTACATTTACATTGCAGAATAATTATGGCACTTTTCTTCCTTCAGGTTTAAAATAAAAAAGAAGACTTACTTAAAAATAATTACCTACAATTTTGATTTGACAAAGATGTCAAAGCTTATTCCCTTACAGCATTTTTTTGTGGTGGTCTGCATTAAAAGTAAAATGTTTTGATATGATATGTACTGTCATTGCATTTCATGTCTTTGGATGATACAATTATGAAAAATAAAGCATAACATAGAGAAGCAACAACAACAACAAAAAAAACACCCTTAGTTTAAGATTCCCTCTTTTAGGAGAAAAATAGGAAAAGATAACAATGTATTTTTCCGTTCATTGGTTAAAATAAGCTGTTCTTTAATAATGCAGATTTCTCAGTCAGGTTCCCCAGAGTCATCAAACACTTTTTCAATGTAGTTATAAACATTATTCAAACTTCTGCTTTGATGTTGCATATGTTATGGTAAGTAATTATATATAATTTTTTAAAATATGTAAATAACTTCCTTGATATTTAGGATTGTGGAATAATAAGCAAATTAACTCATGGATTCTTGACAAATGTAATTGGCAAAAGTCAACATCTAGCCATTTTAGCCAATATGTGAGCAATATCGTACATCCTGTGTTTGCAATTAAAATGAAATATGTAGGATAACTTTCTAGAAACTTTTCAGATCCCGAAGTCCTAGAATACACACACCAAGGAACTTAAATTTTTAAATTTCTGTGTCCACTTCAAACTGAGCTTAATCTAGGTAATGTTACCAGAAGGAGGGCCTTGAGTGTAAGTTGTTCAGGTTCTTGGGTTTTGAACAAAAAATTGGACAAAACCCACAAACACAGTAACAAAGGAATGATACACAGGCCAGAAGTAGCAAAAGTAGGAATTTACTGAAGTGAGAAAGCACACCACAGGGTCGGAGTGGGCCCCAGCGGCAGCTCAAGGGCCCAGTCACAATGTTTTCTTGGTTTTAAGTACCTTTATTTTGAGGTTCCTATCGGTTACCCCTTATCTGGATGATGGATTTGGTATGTGGCTAACTAAAGGCTGAAGTTAATTGGCACTCTGTGCAGATGAAGGAATAGTCCCTACTTGGCCCCCGGCCAATCTAAGGCACTCTAGGGTTGTAGGAAAGTAGTCTATGGTCTTTTGTTACTTAGCATGGGGAGATGGGGTTTACCTTTAGGAAGTTTGCGTGAATTGGCCTCAGATTCTCTGTCCCCAGACCTTGGTGTTCGTCCTTGATTCAGCATGAATTGGCCTTAAGTTCCCTGCCTCCAGACCCTATTCTCCTGGCTCAGTAATATACATAAGGAATAAAGATACATGAAAGGATAACAGATTACATTTAAATAATTCTAAGACATTTTGAAGTTGTGTCTACTTTTATTATTTGTTATGCTTGAATCATTTTATCTAGCTATTACTCTAGAATTTACTTTTTGACTAAAATGAATATATAATTATCTTTTTTCTTCAGTTGTCCAATTTTCCAACCACTAGTGAGAAGTCAGTTTTTATGTTCTTAGTATGAAATGTCACATTTATTACATAATAGATTTTTATAGAATTTGGAGTCTATTTCTGAGTTTTATCAACAATATCAGTCTTTTGCTTAAGGTTCCAATAATGTCACCAAATAAATTTATATATTTTCATTTTCTTCGTATATAATTTGTTATCTCAAAGAGCAAGTCTTCTCTCAATCCTCTTATCAATGGTTTCATGCCCATAATTTTTCACTTATTAGTTTTATTATAAAATGAGTTTATCAAGTTTCTAATTAAACTGGGATTTTAATTTGAAGTAAAAATGTGTTAAAATTAATTTTGTGATTAAAACATGTTTATAAAATAAGTGATTGCATATCAGTATAATTTTGGTTCCATTTAATAAAATAGTATAGTTTTATCAATACGTTTCCTTTACGTTTCTTTTCAAAATAATATGGCTGTTTATCTTTTTAACTTTTCTATAAATAGTGTCTTCACAACAGTTTCTGTGGAGAGATCTACTATCTGTCTAACTCCTTGATTATTTGCCTTTTTCTAAGTATTGTTCTTCAATTCTCACATATCCCAGAATTATAACAAAGGTAAGAATTCATCATGTTGTAATGGTTAGTCAAATTGTTAAAGTTTAGAATAGACAGTTTAAAGAAAAAAAGGAATTTTAAGGTATTGTACATTTTGTTTAACACAAATTTGGGATGGTTGTTCTGGGACAGAACCGGAGGGAAGGAAAAACATTTAGATTAGTTTAAATTTAATAATAATATTAGGGTTGGCTTACCTGAGATTCTGGATTGAACCTGATAGTAGTTGGGTTTGGTTCTAATTTTGTACTAAGGTGTTGACGGAGAGCTATACTTACTGTAAGCCTATGCCTACTATAATTGAGGTGAATATTATTGAAAACAAAAAGTCTGTAGGACAGACATAGGAATTATGTGGTAGACACATTTTCCCAGGTAGATATAATTTCATTCCTTTGAGTAGATTCAGTTTTCCATATGGTATAATATTCTTTATGTTTCAAGAATTTCTTTTAACATTGTTTGTAGTTTAAGAGTTCTAGTAATAAATTATTTCAGATTTTGTCTATGTAATACTTTTAATTTTAGCATTGATTTTTTAAAAAATATTTTAATTTGTATACAATTCTAGATTTGAAGCTTTTTGTTTAGTTTTTCTTGCAATGCTTGAGAGATGTTGCTCCACCATTTCTGGTTTGAATTGTTTCTGAAAAATGTACTGTTATGTTTATTTCTCTGCAAATATCTTTTTTTCTAGGTGCTTTTAAGATTGTCTCTTTTTTTTGGGGGGGGGATTTGATTAATCTATGCCTTTGTTCAATTTTTGTAATATTTCTTGTGGGTTGAGTTTTTGAGGTTTTTGTATCAGTCGCTTTATAGTTTATATCAAATTAAAATAAACAATTTTAGTCATCAATGCTACACATATGTTGCCATCTCCCCTTTCTTGGGATATATATCTGCACAAAACTGTGCCACAGTTCCCCAATCTTGTATTCTTTTTATAAAAATTTTGTATATTTCTATGTTTGATGTATTTCAGAGAGTTTCGGTTGTTATGCCTTCAAGCCTACTAACTTTTTTCTGCATGTCTAACATGCTGTTAATCCCATTTGGTATATTTTTCATCACTGAACTTTTAGATTTTCTTTCTAGAATTTTGATTTTAGTGTCTTTAAACATGTCCTTAATGTCTTTCCTTGACATATTAAAACTTTTCTGTAGCTTCTCCAACATATGAAATACAGTTATAACACCCTTATATACCAATTTCATCATTTGTGTCATTTGTGAATCATTTAAAATGATTTTTTTATCTTATTGTTGTTGTAGTTTCATACCTCTGTATGCCTTATAATTTTTTATTGGATGCTAAACATGACAATTTCATCTTGTTAGGTGCAGGAAGTTTTTTATATACTTTAAATATTCTTAAGCTTTTTTTCTTCGACTTTTGTTTTAGGTTCAGGGTGTTACATGTGCAGGTTTGTTATATGGGTAAATTGCATGAAACAGGGGTTTGGTGCAAAGATTATTTTGTCACCCAGGTAATAAAGCAAAGTACCAAATAGAGAGTTTGTTTATCCTCGCCATCCTCCACCCTCAAGTATGCCCCAGTGTCTGTTGATCTTATCTTTGTGTCCATGTGTATTCAATATTTAGCTCCCACTTATAAGTGAGAACAAATTTTTGTTTTCGTTACAATTGCTTTTGGAGACCTCATCATTAAACCTTTGACAGGGCCTATGTCTAGAATATTCTTTTCTAGATTTTCTTCTAGGGTTTTTATAGTTTTAGGTTTTATGTTTAATTCTTTAAAAGATCTTGAGTTGATTTTTGTATATGGTGAAAGGAGAAGGTTCAGTTTCAGTCTTCTGCAAATGGCCAGCCAGTTATCCCAGGACTATTTATTGAATAGGGAGTTCTTCTTCATTTTTTCTTTTTGTTCACTTCATCAAAGATCAGATCATTGTAGATGTGCGGCTTTATTTCTGGGTTCCTTAACCTATTCCATTGGTCTATGTGTCTGTTTTTGGACCATTACTATGCTGTTTTGGTTACTGTAGACTTGTATTATCGTTTGAAGTAGGGTAGTGTGATTTCTCCAACTTTGTTCTTTTTGTTTAGGATTGCTTTGACAATATGGGCTCTTTTTTGGTTCCGTATGAATTTCAGAATAGTTTTTTTTTTTTTTAATTCTGTGAAAAATGTCATTGGTAGTTTGATAGGAATAAAATTGAATCTGTAAATTGTTTTGTATTTTTTTTTTTTTTTTTTTTAGTAGAGACGGGGTTTCACCATGTTAGCCAGGATGGTCTCGATCTCCTGACCTTGTGATCCGCCCGCCTCGGCCTCCCAAAGTGCTGAGATTACAGGCTTGAGCCACCGCACCCTGCCTGAATCTGTAAATTGTTTTGGGCAGTATGACCATTTTAAAACTATGAATTTTTCCTATCCATGAGCATCGAATGGTTTTGCATTTGTTTGTTCAGTCCCTGTTTCCCTCCAGCAGTGTTTTGTAATTATCTTTGTAGAGATTCCTAGTAAGCTGTATCTCTGTGTGTGTGTGTGTGTTTGTGTGTGTGTGTGTGTGTGTGTCTATTGCAAATGTTATTGTGTTCTTGATTTGGCTCTCAGCTTGTATATTGTTGGTGTATAGAAATGTCACTGATTTTTGTACATTGATTTTGTACCCTGAAACTTTGCTGAAGTTGTTTTCAGATCTGCAGTTTTAGGGCAGAGACTGTGGAATTGGCTAGGTATAAAATCATGTTGTCTGTAAAAACAAAAAGTTAAGTAACTTAGAAACAGTTTTATTCCCTTGGGATTTTTATTTTGAGCTTAGTGTTTCCCCACTATAGAGGCAAGACTTCTCTGAGTCTAATGGATTGTCCATGAATTGTAAGTTTTTCCCCTTTGGCTAATGAGAACTAATTCTTTCTCTGGACCTTTGTAAGCTAGGGGCATTACTCTCTCTACATCTTTTTTTCCTGGCCAGGGATAATGTGCTTATGCATGCGCTGATTTGTGTTCAACTGAATACTTGAGAGGAACACTGCGTAGGCCTCTAAAGTTTCCTTTCTATACAGATCTCTTTCCTCTTTGTTCTGCGAACTAGAGCTGTCTTGGCTTTTTCAGACACTCATATCTGTACCTTCAACTAAAAAAGACTACCAGTCTCTGCCTGAGTTCACCTCTTCCTGCATAATGGCCTGAAAGTTTTAGGCTAAAAAAGGAAAAATTGCAAGCTTATTTTGTTTTTGCTTTTTTGTTGTTATTGTTTTTCCTTTTTCAGATATAACTGTCCCTTGTCACCTGATGTCCAATGCCTTAAGATATGCTATTTATATATTTTCATTCAGCTTTTAACTTGTTTCAGTCAAGAGAGTAAATCTGGTCCCTGTTACTACATCTTGATTAAAAGCAGTAGTGATGTGAATGTATCATCTGTAACATTTCTACCCACTGTGATGTCCTAAGATAATCCCTGAGATATTCCTTTATCCATGTCTTAAGAAATCTTTAGTGGAACCCCAAGGTCTTTTCAACACTATAGGCCAGTCTTCATTTCCTGCTCTATGAAAGTCTGGTGATGGTATGTTGGAGCCAGTTGGTACTAGCTCACAAATGCTTACTTTTAGTTTCTCAAGAATGTTATAAATAAGTTGTTAAACATAGTCATCATTAAAAAATTATACCAATTTACAATTAGACATAATACTTAAATGTAATAAATACTCAATGCTCACTACTTGTTAATTATTTTGTTACTATAAAATTGTACTGTAGTCAATGGTCTTGAGGTTATTGGAGTCTGGTTTATCTGTATGGTAGAAACGCTAATAGTGTGCCACCAGGCATTTCCTCTCAATTTTGAGTTCAGTGATACCATATTGGTAGCTTAAAATCAGTTATGATGTGAGTACTTACACCACAGAAATCAGCACACACTACAAACAGGGTTCAATTTGTTGTTTAGTTTAAATTGCCTAGACTTCAGAAAGGGATAAAAAATGTCAATAATGAAGCTTCAACTTAAAAATGTGTCATATACAGCCAATAATAGGGAATAGTATGCAAAAACTTAAAGGCAATGATTGAAAAGTGTGAGGTTTGATTTTACTTATATTTATACTTACTCGTGTTAGAGCAGGGGCTTTTAATTTATAGTTTCAAGAATACGTTATACCGAAGTATATTTGAAATGTATAACTATTGTTTCTATGTATCAAATTTTTTGCAGCTTTTTCATTCTTTGTATAATTATATAGTTGTTTAATAGCTTGTTTTGATTTTGGAGATATTATAATATCCATCTGAGCATATATTTATACTCCCAACATTTTACTCTATAGTCACTTTTATTTGGTCTTCAAATTCCATTTTATGAAACATAAAACATGTTCTCAATTATTTGGCTTAAAACACATACGTACTATTTATCAAATTTATTTACTTGTATTAAGTATTTAATTTTCAGTTAATCTTTAATGTGATATTAAAACTCTCATTAAGTAAAAACTTCTGAAATTCATTTACTCTTGTTTAATAATCAGGTAAGCATCTGGATAATTCATTCAGCAATTTAATAGAATAGGGTTTATTTTCAACTTCAGAAAGGATTTAGAAAAGATGAATTGTTTATTTTGCATTTCTTTGAAAATCTAATAAATGAGTTGTTTTAGATATTGCAAGACAAAACATGATCATTTCAGACACTATCTTTTGGGATTTGATTTTTCTTGAGTTTTTCTCTAAACTAATATGTGATTAAATTTTTCATAAATTTTAAGATTAGAAATCCATACCTTGAATCTTTTCATAATTAAAAGTGTTCATTAATTCTCATGTTGATCAGGTATAATGTGCAAAGTCTTTCGTGTTGTGGAAGATATGAATGTGACAGATAGATCTTCTTTCAAAGTTCTTATATTCTTATAAAAGGAGATAATTCAATGCAATTGAACAAAGATTAAAATTATATTAGACCAGTGAAATTTGCAATAGGAACACAGAAAAGGGAACATCAATATTTACCTAAGAAAGTTACAAGAGAATCCACAATATATTTGACAGTTTCTTCCTTAATATTATCTAGTTAACATAGCTAGAGCAAAACTCAGAATCCTCATCTGTGAAGACTTGGGAAAAAATCAGAAAAGATGTGGAATTTTTCTTACATTACATAGTTGTAGTGACTTACTGCATCCCTCTCACCACAGCAGCTTAAAAAGATTCATTGCACAGAGATCTACTTCCTAGAGAGAGAATGCAGTTGGTAAAACAACACAGACAAAGAATGCTCTGCTGAATGAGAAAGACAGAATTTTCACCCAGTTCATTGTTGTAGGCAGTGGAGATGAATATAATAATGGCAGTCCCTAATATAAGTTAGAAAGCTACATTTAAGAACTCAATCTATAATAAAATAAAGTCCACGTTCTCTAAGATTCCTGGGAATCACAAAGACACTAGATGCAGTAAGAAGAGTGTATCAAGAAAAATGGGACCTTGTGCAGTGGCTCATGTCTTTAACCCCAGCATTTTGGGAGGCTGAAGTGGGAGGATTGTTTAGCTCAGGAGTTCAGGACGAACTAGGGCAACATGGCAAAACCCCCTCTTGACAAAAAATACAAAAAGTAGCTGGGTGTGGTGGTGCATGCCTGTGTCCCAGCTACTCCGAGGCTGAGGTGGGAGAATCACTTGAGCCCAGGAGATCAAGGTGCCACAGTGCTCCAGCATAGGTGCCAGAGCCATGACCCTGTCTCAAAATAAAAAAAAATAGAAAATTTTTAAACCCAGAAATTGCAAACAAAGTCAAAACTGCACTGAAAAGCTTGATTCCTACATTGGAAAAATCCAGAACCACCAGCAACGGAAAAGAAACTCTACGTGAAAAACAGAGCACATAGGTGGAAAGAGTTAAGAGCAAGGTGGAATCATTTGTTCTGCTCTCTGTTCTGTTTCCTAATGCAGAAAAGAAGGGCTAGGGTCCACTGTACTGGTAACTGGGGTGCTCTGTATATGCATTTCTTCTTTGTATACGAATGTATTTATATAAATTGTTTTCAAAAATGAAAAAAATTTTTAAAAAGTTTACTTCAGCCAAGTTTTTCTTTCTTAAAAATTTCATAATATATAGCAAACTAAAAGTAATAGATGATGTTTTGGACACAGATCTTGGAATCTAAAAGTGTTCAGATTTTATACATTGATTAGACATAATGCATAGTCCTTGACAATTTTGTAAAACCATGTAAAGGGTGCTTGATACGGTTTGGCTGTGTCCCCACCCAAATCTCATTTTGAATTGCAGTTCCCATAGTCCCCTTGTGTTCTGGGAGGGACCTTGTGGTAGGTAACTGAATCATGAGGACGGTTACCCCCATGCTGCTGCTCCCATGATAGTGAGTGAATTCTCATGAGATCTGATGATTTTATAAGGGGCTCTTTCTTCTTTTGCATGGCACCTCTCCTATTGCCAACATGTAAAGAAGGACGAGTTTGCTTCCCCTTCCTCCATGATTGTAAGTTTCCTGAGGCCTCACCAGCCTTGCTGAACTGTGAGTCAGTTAAACCTCTTTCCTTTATCAATTACCCAGTCATGGCAGTCCTTTATAGCAGCTTGAGAATAGACTTATCCAGTGCTTCTAACTAGTTCATCCAGTATGGGTCAATACGGAGAATAAAGATTCACACTGAATCTTGTAGCTCTCCTGAAAAACTTTGCTGAGTAAAGGACACAGTAAAACTGGTGTGATGAGAAGGCATAATTTTAGACTTGGACAGGACTTGATTGATTTCTCATTTCATCACTTCTAAATGTAAGACTTTATTCATGTGATCCTCACTTGAAAAATGGCTACAGCAGCTAATATTCACAAGTGTTTTGAGGATTAAATTATATAGGATTGTGAACAAAGTATTAGCACAATTAATGACTAGTACTAGAACATAATAAAAGCTAATTAAACGACACTTGTATTTTGTTATCTGCATTATCTATTGATCTTCATTTTAGTTAAGATTTTTTTTTATTTCTACCATATTTCACCTCAAAAAATAAGTGACTGAAAGTCTAGAAATAGTTGATAATTTGATACTACTTTAAAGGTGTTGCTAAATTAGGATCTACACTTTTATTATAACCCACATCCTTTTCTGATAACTCCACTGTTGCTCGTAACACTTACATGTCTCTAGCATTTTATTTGTAGAAAAGAGTAAGATATTCATTAATTATCATAAGCGTTAGCCCTATGCATAATAAGCAATCATTATTTAATAATATTGCATTGAAGTTCTACTCTGTGTCAGACACTGTGATGAGTGATTTGGGATTTACAATAATTAGGATAAAAATATTATATATCATCTCAAGTTACTGACATAGTAACCAGAGAGCTGTACACACATCATTGCTAGTGTGTTATAAGGGTTCTAACAGTTGTAAAGTATAGAAATGAAACAGAAAAAAAAAAAAAAAACTTAATCACTAAGAGTGTGGGAGGAAAGATAAAATCATAAAACCAAGAATAAAGATACTAAAATCTTATTTGTTGTGATTTGATGGAATTAAATACAAATCAGGGACAATGTTTTGGTATCCAAAGAAATAAAAGAAAGATACAGGTGGAGAGATAAAACCTTCTTCTAAGGTGTCACAAATAACATTTAAACATTTAGAAATGAGAGTTAAATATATTGTTTTCTTTTCAAAAATGTGCTACCTGTGTTCATAAGACCTCAAAAGGTTAAATTCAGTAAACTTTTGCTTATCTTAAGCAAATTATTTTATCAGTACTGTTTCAATGTATGCAGTACTGATTCTATCAGTACTAATTAGATTTATTTTTATTTTTTCCATTGATCCATTTATATACTGTTTATATATATGCTTTATTTCTTAATTTTTGCTTGGTTACTCCTTTCTTCTCTTTATGTAGCTTTTGTTTTATGATATTTATTTTCAATAAAATGTGTAGTTTTCTTCATTCTTGAGGAGCAGCACCTTGGCAGATCATTTAACTTTCCTTTTTATCAAATGGCACATTTGGAAATTGGACTGGTTTAAAAAAAAATGGGTTCTGGAGAAATGTCAAAGGACATAGTTACATTTTAAAATAACCTATAGTTCCTAGGGTAATTCATTTGAGTGGGGTATTTGCACTCACACTTCTATCATTTCTATAAATTCTTTTTTTAACTTAAAAATTATTACTTTCGTACTTGTGGATCTTTAATTTTTCAGTTGGAATATAATTTTATATATTTATGTATATATATATTTTTTAAAAGTTGTCTCCTAATGTATGACATACAAATCTTTTTTTTTTTTTTTTTTACTCAATAAATCTTAAGCCAGTGTGGGTCAAGTTTAATAATATCATAAACACTTAACAATTTTTTTTTTTCTATACGAGTAGGTCATAACAAATACTTTTAAAAAAATTTGGCAAAATTACAAAAAACCTAATTTTTTTGTTTTTCCATTAGAGTCGAAAGCTACTATAACTTTCTCTTAATTAAATAAAAATAAAACTTGTAAATCTGATTTTTCTTTCTTCTTTTATTTTGAATTGTTTTTATTAATTTCTTTAACAGACAGAAAAATGGCCCCCAAGATGTTCATATCATAATCCTGAAAAGCTAAAATTATATTTCTTAACAAGCCAAAAGGAACTTTGCTGATGTGTTTATGTTAAGGACCTTGAAATGGGACAAATATCCTGGATATCCAAGTAACTACAAAGGTCTTCATAAAAGGAGGCTAAAAGGTCAAAAGCAGATGAAATTGCACCTGTGGTTTGTGCACAATGAATTGTATAACTTCATTTTTGTATTGTTATAAAGAAATACCAAAGACTCGGTAATTTATAAAGAAAAGAGGTTTAATTGACTCCTAGTTCTACAGGTTGTACAGGAAGCATGGCACAAGCATCAACTCAGCCTCCAGTGAGGCCTCAGTGAGCTTACAGTCATGGCTAAAGGCAAAGTGGGAGCAGACATGTCACATGGTGAAAGGAAGTAAGAGAGAGGGGAGAGGTTCCATGCTCTTTTAAAAAAAACAGATTTCACATGAACCATGAGGGAGAACTCACTCTTTACTATGAAGAAAATACTAAGTCATTCATGGGAGATTGACCCTCCCATGACTCAATACCTCCTACTAGGCCCCGCTTCCAACATTGGTGAACACATTTCAACATAAGATTTGGAAGGGTCACACACCCACGTCATATCAATAATATATAACTAATACTTGTTGAAGATGAAGGAAGTATTCTCTTTTAAATGCTTTTCATGAATCCACTCATTTAGTCTTCACAAATACTGTAACAGGGAAGTAATAATATTATTTTTCTATTATTGCTGAGGAAATGAAGGGATTAAAAGGGTATTTTGGCCCTTCTCTATATTTATTCAGCTAGGAAATTATTATAGATCATATGAATACAGAACCTGAAATTTAAAAAAAATATATACCATATTGATTTCCAGGAGAGATTAAATTGCTTACCTAAGATCATATAGCAATTACGGGTTAAAGCTGTGATCTGAACCCGGGATTCCTATAATTATTTTCCATGTCACATTTTTAGTTTTCTTCATGAAGTAAATTATGTATACTAATGATTCAAAGATAAACAGGCAACAATTAATTTATTCATCATTTATTCATTACTCTAGTCATGTACTCAATTAATATTAAATGAGAAATCTCCTGTAAAATGTAATTAGCTCAACCCTGACAGACAAAAGATACTTTATAACTGTTTGGTTAACGGAAATACGAATTAATCAATAAACTGATATTTTAAAAATCCTGGTAGTTTTCCCAATCTTGGTTTGTATTATTTAATATTAATTATTTATTTTACTATATTAAATATTATAGATACTTTAAATCAGTATTTGAAAATGTAGGCTTTATGATAGCTAATAAATTATCAGAGTATTATTAAAATATACTTACCAAACACAGAGCTATTGACTTTAAAATGTTGTCTTTGTTTCCATCTGTCTTTGAGGTAAAAATAAAAAATACAAACAACATTGTTTTGAAGAGTGATTAGGAATTATTTAGTTAAGTAAGATAACTAAAATGATAAAATTATGATCCATACCCCTAAGAAAATATAAGCCATAGAGTATCTATGGTCTGTCTTGTGCGGATGTGAATGTCAGTGAAACTTGTTTTATTTTTTTCATGTGTTATTTAAATAACATTCTTAACCAAGAAAGCTACTTTTGTGACGTTAAAAAAAAGTGACAGAAAATATTCTTATCAATCTTAAACAGATCAAAATTATTTAAGTAAAATCTGAGCTTTTTGGTTATTTGTGTGTGTATGTCCTCAGGAACATGTATAAATCCTTAGTAATTTTCTATACACACATCCATGCAGAAAAGATTGGCATTTGTTGTTATTAAACTCTAGAATGGCTTAAATAAATGCTCTTTTCCTTGATGTTAATAACCATGGAAATAGCTCCAGTTCTCTCCAAAGTTATATATAGTTAGGCATAGCTTAATCAAAAGCTAAAGAAGATTTTTTTTTTAAATCCCTTCCTTTTGGTTTTCATAATTTGGTCTTGTTTCCTATTCCTGTTTATGATCCCAATCATTAATACATTAGTAATGACCAATTCCAAACTTCCTGATGATTGACATTAAGTCAAAATTTGTTTCTAATTTTATTAAATATTTGTACTAGCCAGTGAATGTGTGGTCTGATATTTTATACTAACCAATAATGTGTGGTCTGATATTTTATTTTATTTATTTTAAGAGACAAGGTCTAGCTGTGTTGCCTAGGGTTGGGTGCCATGGCTATTCACAGGTGCAATCGTGGTGCATTATAGCCTTGAACTAACAGGCTTAATTGATCCTCCTGCCTCAGCTTCCTCAGTAGCTGGTACTATAGGCACTCACCACCAGGCCCAGTGTGGGGGCTAACATTTTAAGTTTCGATACTTCAGTTTTGTAGTTACAGTCCTGTAGAATAAGGAAAGGTATAGCTTGGTCAGAGGACTACAGAGCCACGTGCCAGCCCACAATCAGACCACAATCCTCTGTGTTGATGTAGGAGTTACAGTTGGCCCCCTATTCATATTCCTTTTTCTAGGAGTGTACTCCATTTTCTACCTACCTTGAATTTTGGGTATCGACGTTCACAGCTGTACCTCTCTCTGCATCCTTCTCCACAAACAGGAAACATCTAGCCTATTACAGGGAGGTTGATTTATCAGGTGTGAACCTCTTATTTACCAGCCCACCCCTCCAGTTACCCACGGCTTCACAGATGTAGATCATCCTCTGGGCATTGGCCGTCTTCCCCTGGTTAGAGTTGTGTACTCGAGGAAAGAGTCAGGAATTGCCTGGTTCAAATTCCTCTTTCTTGATCAAGCAATGGTGCATTGGTCAGATGGATAGTGAGAGGGGTTTTTAGTAGTTGATGGGTGTCACATATATGTCAAGTGATGGACCATAGCCACGAGGCACCATTTACCCAGCACCTAGAGAATATCTGTTTTCAATAGTATGACATTAAATATTAAATGAAAAAAAAGTCACGTTGAGATACCATGGAACAATAGTATAACATTGGTTATGTTATGGTTTAACACTTTTCCTACTGCTTTGAACAAGGACTCTGTCTTCCTTATAGTTGACATCTCCTCTGTTTCTTTTCCATATCTTGATGCAAAGTATGGATATTATTAAATAACTGTTCTATGGATTACATTTTTCTATTCCTCTTAATTATGTTGTTTTGTTTTCCTTTCTTTTTAACTTCTGTTTCCTGCTGATATTTTACTTTCTTGTGGTTTAAAATATCACCTCTGCGTGAATGACTACTGTATTAATTTTCTGTGACTACTGTAACAAATTATCACAAACTTGGTTCTCCAAAACAATGCAAATTAACTGCTTTAAGGCCTGGTAACAGTAATCTGAAATGAAACCGACTAGATGAAAATCCAGATGCCAGCAGTGCTATGTTCCTTTTTACAGGTACTAGCAGAGAATCTGTTTGCCTGCCCTTTACAGCTTCTAGAAGTTGCCTGCATTCCTTTCTTTGCTTGTGGCCCCCTCCACCATCTGCAAAGCCAATAACAGCCAGTTCTACTCCTTCTAACATTATGTCACTTTGATAGAAATGAAGCAGCATAGAAGCTCATATATATTTTGGCACATTGCCCAGAAAATTGCACATCATGTCTATTTTACATTTATTTTTTACATAGTCATGCCTAGATTCAAGGGGACTGGAAACATATTCCTTGGCCTCACCGTTACTTCCCAGGGAAAAGCAATTGAACACCTGGGCCAAAGTCTGAATGTAAGGCCACAAATATTTCTGCATGCTCTTCCTCCCATGAAGACAAGGGCCCACATCTGAAGAAGATGCCACTTCATCAGATCTGAATATACACATTTCTTTATCACATCTGCATACCATGTCTTAAAAACATATGAACTGGCTGGGCGCCGTGGCTCACGCCTGCATTCCCAGCACTTTGGGAGGCCGAGGCAGGCGGATCATGAGGTCAGGAGATCGAGACCATCCTGGCTACCACGGTGAAACCTCATCTCTACTAAACATACAAAAAAAAAAATTAGTCAGGTGTGGTGGCGGGCGCCTGTAGTCCCAGCTACTCAAGAGGCTGAGACAGGAGAATGGCCTGAACCCAGGAGGCGGAGCTTGCAGTGAGCTGAGATCATGCCATTGCACTCCAGCTTGGGTGACAGAGTGAGACTCCCTCAAAGAAAAAACGAAACAACAACAACAAAAAACACATATGAACTAAAGCACATATGAACTAAAAATAATTTAGCTAAATCACTCAATATACAACAGTTGTATATGCCACAAAAACTCCCCTTTGGAAACGAAAAGAATGGGAGACACATCTAAATATCTGAAATGTCACACCGCTTGCAAACTAACAGTTTAGCCTGGGTAGTTTTGTGGTTGAGGGTAGGGTATATAAAATTTCTGGATCACAGATGAAGGCGAAAGACAGTTAATATTTACAGCACTAGTTGTCAGAATATTAGTATTTTGTGTATGTGTGCCTGTACTCTGGGTCAGTTCTCCCAGGGAAACATAAACACTCTTTGTATCGCCTTCACATGCAATGAGTTGTGTTACAGGAGAGGAAACATGAGCTGAGGGAATCTGGATCTTCTACAATGTGAAGTAAATGGACCTGCCATTAATTCTATCTCTCAAGGCTGTGTGTGATACAAATGTGTGATATATACAAAGTTTTCTATGCTAACACTTTTGACAGTTTGGAAGAAAGGAAAATGACTATCTCACTCATAAGATGTGCAGAAATATGAGAGACTTATGAAGAAGTGTCTCCCAAATTACCTTTTTTTCTGATGATGGCTAAATATATTGATTAGATGCTTATTCAGGTTTCTGGGATAAATTCTTTTATAAGTAATTGTGGTCTATTACTGCCTTCTGGGTGATTATTCTATAATTATTATCTTTTTAAGTAAACTTTTTATTTTAGAATAGTTTTAAATTTATAGAAAATGTTTGAAGATAGGAGAGAGAATTCCTGTATACCCCACATCAAGTTTCTCATATTATTAATATCTTAATTATTATGAGGTATACTTGCCAAAATAAGTGAGTCAATATTGATACAACGTTATTAAATTAGCTACATAATTTAGTCAGATTTCATTAATTTTTAGCTAATGTCCCTTTTTTGTTCCAAGATTCCATCCAAGATACCACATTACATGTAGTTGTCATATTTCATCATGTCACATCGTACTTCTTGGTTGTGATGGTTTATCAAGCTTTTCTTATTTTTGATGACCTTGAGAGTTTTGAGAAATAATAGTGAAGTATTTTGTATAATAACCTTCAATTGGCATTTGCTTGATTTCTTTTTTTTTTTTTTTTTTTTTGCATTATTAGACTGAGAACATGGGTTTCTAGGAAAATTACTAAAATAAAGTACCATTTCATGACTTCATATCAAGAGTATATATTATCATATTTACTTACCACTGTTGATGTTGATATTATTCTTAATCACCTGGCTAAGATAGTGTTTGTCAGTGTATTAGTGTGTTTTCACACTGCTAATAAAGACACACCCTAGTCTGGGTAATTTATAAAGGAAAGATATTTAATTGACTCAAAGTTCCACATGACTAGGGAGGCCTCACCATCATGGCAGAAGGCAAGAAGGTGCAAAGTCATGTCTTACATGATGAAGGCAAGACAGCATGTGCAGGGGAACTCTCCTTTATAAAACCATCAGATTTTGTGAAACTTATTCACTATCATGAGAATAGCATGGGAAATACCTGCCCCCGTGATTCAATTACCTCTCACTGGGTCCCTCCCACGACGTGTGGAAATTATGGAAACTACAATTCAAGATGAGATTTGGGTGGGGACACAGCCAAGCCATATCAGTTAGATTTCTTCACCATAAAGTTACTCTTTTTTCTGCCTCTTTTTTTCTCTTTTCTTTTTTTTTTTTTTTTTCTTTTTTTTTTTTTTTTTTTTTTTGAGACAGAGCCTCGCTCTGTCATCCAGGCTGGAGTGCAGTGGGGTGATCTCGGCTCACTGCAAGCTCCGCCTCCCGGGTTCACGCCATTCTCCTGCCTCAGCCTCCTGAGTAGTTGGGACTGCAGGCACCCGCCACCTCGCCCGGCTAGTTTTTTGTATTTTTTAGTAGAGACGGGGGGTTTCACCGTGTCAGCCAGGATGGTCTCGATCTCCTGGCCTCGTGATCCACCCGTCTCGGTCTCCCAAAGTGCTGGGATTACAGGCTTGAGCCACCGCGCCCGGCCCTGCCTTTCTATACTATACTTTTTGGAGGTAAGCCATTATCCACACACTTAAAAAGTGGACATTTATGCTCCAGGTTTTTGAGGGTGAAGCATCTACATACACCATTTGGAATTCTTCTGCATTTTTATCCATTTGCTTATTTATTTATATTAATATGGGTACACGGATATTTATTTTTTTTTTTACTTTTGGTTATAATCTAATACTTTTAAATGTATTTTGTTGCTCAGTGTATTCCAGATTGGACTTTTGGGAGTTCTTTCAGTTGGCTTCCGTGTTCCTTTGATATATTCCCTCCGTGTGTGTGTGAATGGCTATGCTGAGTACTTGCTTACTCTCTGACACTAGAAGATGCTCCAGATTCATCTTGTAGATATTCTGCCTCATACCTAGCATCAGCATTTTTCTAAGGAGCCCTGATTCATTTTACAAGATAATAGAAAATAATGCTTCTTGCCTATTGCTTAAACACAAAAATAATAAAATATATGTAGGGTGTTGCAGGTGGTATCAATGTTGGTAAACAGGGCAAGGTTAGTTGCAAAAACCCCAAACCTTAGAGAGAGAGAGACCTTGGTAACATAACACTTCATTCTTTTTGCAGGTTTTCAGGAGTTACACTTCATGTGGTAAGTTAGGAAACAGGGCTTCTCCCATCTTTAATTTCCAACATCCCTAGCACTCTGAGTTCCTATACTTACAGGAAAAGAAGTTGGAGACGGTAAATTTGCTTCTTTCTCACCTGTCCTAATAATTTCACTATCGTGTCCCCTTGCATGTTTTTAGCTATCCTTAAACTTTTAGCTATCCCTTACAGAAAAGAGATTTAAAACCTACAGTCCCTGCTAGACAATTTCTTCTTAGCTAAAATTTTAAGCTATGGAAAGTGAAACAAACATTTTTGTAAAGAGAAGATGTTCATATCTAAGCCCCATAATGTTTAAGTCCAAAGTATTTCTCTCTCCCAGGCCATTACATTAAACGACTCCTACCCCTCTTTTCTATTTCGTGGACCTTTCATTAGTACTTTTAATTATTTCCAGTAAATTTGTTCTCAAATTCCTTTTATACATATCTGCCAGATTAATAATCCTAAACCTAAGATATTTTATTAAATTTCCCTGCTCAGAAATTTTTGATAGCTCTGTATTATGGCCAATAATGTCTTATAATTAATGATCTGATTATTCAAATTTCTCCACAAGCTGTATATGAGTATATATATAGCTATATATATATATACACACATGTATATGTGTATATATACACATATATACACACATATATATACACATACACATATACGTGTGTGTGTGTGTATATATATATATGTGTCAGTCTTTTCTCACACTGTTTCTCAATATATGTTAAATGATGCGTCCAATCTGACCCACTCATCATTCCTAGAACATACCATGTGGTTTCCCCTCCTCACTGTTTTAATACCTCTCATTGTGCTCCATTTTTACTTACTTTTAAAACCTGACTTAAATGCCATCTTCCTCCAAGTTGATAGAAGTCTATTTTCTTTCTTTTGAAGCCATTTCCCTGTATTCTTATTTGTGTTATCTGGTTATTATGAACACTAGAGTATATGGGCCTGGATAACAGATATTAAAGTCTACTCATCTTTATATTACCTGTAGTAAATGATAAATTATCTTTCATAAATGTTTCATTTAGTAAATATTTATTAAGGAAACATGCACAAATAAAATTTAAATTAAAAAAACAACTTATAATGCATAAGTTGTGTAGACAAAATGTTCTTTTATGTTAAATTAAAACCGGTTACATATATAATTTAAATGTTTAAAATGCAAAATTAATATTTCTCTGATATGATTTTAAAATTTTTATACCATCATAGTACAAATTAGTAAAGACAAATTAAAAGAGCAGGCAGTTAAATATGTAAATTGCCAATTATAATAATGAAAACTCATTTATTAGAGTTTTGGAATTTAAACATGTTTTCTCACATTACGTAAAGATACAGTAATATGAATACCATACATGCATTAAGAAGTATTCATGTGTTCAAGAAGTATAAATTGAGAAATCATGCACATTTAAATATATATTTTTTTCACATGACTGCAATGTCCTTTTAAACAAGGATTCCACTTTTTTTGCAACTAGCATCTCAAATGTCCTGGGAGGAAAAGATAACCAAATAATATTTATTTATAAAATCTTTGAAAAGTTTAAGTTAGTACATTTTAATTTGATTAAGAGTCAGGAAAAAGAAGATATTTTAAAGGTCAACAATTAAATATCTAATCAACTAAGTATCTATAAATCAAAAAGTGTTTATAAAATGCATTCACTGAAAATATACTTAGAAAACCAACATGGTATAGAGAACTAAAGCTAGTCTTCCTAAGAAACTAGAAACTACTATCTTCCTTAAAGTGAGGTGAATTGAAAAAAATTCTGAAGCAGCACATTCACTTAAGATACTCCATATCAAACATTTAAATATGAATTATAAATTAATAATTGTGTTATGATCATTGTATTACATTAAAATGAATACATTTATCAATATTCAACAATAAATTATTCATTATAAATGTATGTTCTCAACAAATATGTGGTTAACAGGAAAGCTTTTAAGTGATTTTCATTTACTCGATTAAACCTTGTCATATAAACTACACTGATGCTCAGCATTTGAAGAAAATGGTTCTGTCCTCTGGCTTGAGGGTCCATGAACATTTGGCTTGGTCACTTCTTGCAACACATAACTGAAGACATTGTTACTTGTTTATCTAACAACTTGAAACTCTGATGAGGCCAGTTGTACCAGACGAAGCACTAGGACTTGCTTTGGACAGTTTATTAAGTAATTAGAGCAACAAGTTGATGCGTTTCTGGTGAGTCTGAAGAATGGTGTTGGTCATGCATTTCTGAAGAGCTTAGAATTTTCTGAATTAAGGTTTTCCTCAAATTTCCAGCCTTGTCCTTTGAGTCTATGCAAGTTCCAAGGGCAGAATTACTCAGACATAAAATACTATACTTAAAATGTTGTGCACATTACACGGTTTCTTGTTCCATATTTTTTTGCTTCGTGTTTTCAAAGCTAAGTAGTCTTTATTACTTATGAACTGAGGAAGCCTATTGTATTTGATGAGTTTGATTCTCATTCTCAGTCAAGACATTGATGCTAGTCAGAGCAAAGTAGGCATTGTCATACTGCACCCACTCTCCAAAATTTCCCAAGCATCATATATATGCGATATATTAAGTATATGAGAGAGAGGTTTTCTTCTCGTGTAGCTTTGTTTTTTTATATCATATTGTGTTTCACAAGGTTTTGGTCAATGTTGGTTACCTTTAATTGTATTTTTTAACTGTTAGCATTCAAAGAAGAGCCAAAAAGTTAAGACATATAAATTCAGAGATTTATTTATAAATGGTCAACCTGTTAAATTAGTCAAAAATTGAGTCACTAACTCAAATATTGAACTTAGATTGATGATAAAACCAGCAGGTATTCTACAATTTTTGGAAGTTGGTATATTAAAATTTGTGATATAGCCATTTGAGTTGAGAAGCTGAGAATAAAGATGATTCGTGGTTCAAAATCTACATGGAGACATTCATTCTATTTTATTTAACTCCTATAATTTTGTGATCAGGAAATCTAGACTTTTCAGAATATCTCTAATAGCTTTGAAGTAATAAAGGGTAAATGTTGAATCAAATATTGCAGTTATCGTATATACCCAACAGCCAGTGGACGTGGTCGAGGATTGAGATGCTTGGCTTTAGCAAGGAATTTCGTAAGTCACCGCTTAATGACAGCTTATCATCAAGGTTATCTACAGTAATTTTTCTCATAAATTGTGTTTTCTAAATGCGTATTATGTTTATACATTTTGGATAAACGTCTGCAAACCAAGTCACTTAAAATAATGATCCACACTTATAACCTAAAATTTTCATTTGAAATATCTCAATTTTTTTTTTTTTTTTTTTTTTGAGACAGAGTCTTGCTCTTTTGCCCAGGCTGGAGTGCAGTGGCCGGATCTCAGCTCAGTGCAAGCTCCGACTCCCGGGTTTACGCCATTCTCCTGCCTCAGCCTCCCGAGTAGCTGGGACTACAGGCGCCCGCTATCTCGCCCGGCTGGTTTTTTTGTATTTTTTAGTAGAGACGGGGTTTCACCGTGTTAGCCAGGATGGTCTCAATCTCCTGACCTCGTGATCCGCCCGTCTCGGCCTCCCAAAGTGCTGGGATTACAGGCTTGAGCCACCGTGCCCGGCCTCAATTGTTATTACTAAAAATTAACTCTAGTCGGGCACAGTAGCTCACGCCTGTAATCCCAGCACTTTGGGAGACTGAGGCTGGTTGATCACGAGGTCAAGAGATCGAGACCATCCTGGCCAACATGGTGAAGTCCTGTCTGTACTAAAAATACAAAAATTAGCTGGATGTGGTGGGGGGCGCCTGTAGTCCCAGCTTTACTCAGGAGGCTGAGGCAGGACAATCACTTGAACCTGGGAGGCGGAGGTTGCAGTGAGCCGAGATCGCGCCACTGCACTCCAGCATGGTGAATGAGCCAGACTTCGTCTGGAAAAAAAAAAAAAAAAAAACAATACTTTTCTATCTTCTATATTTTCTTTCTGGGGAAACATTTCAAAAGCAAAACCAAAGGTATCTGTGATAGATACCTATCCAACAATATATTCCCTAAGAGTCATTTTTTGATGACTATACCAATGCTCAAACTTGCAATCTTTTTATTTAACTACTAAATTCAAAATGAATTAGTTTTGTGTCTATGTGCCAGGCACTCTTTTTTGGGATGATTTTTAAAGTGGCCTTGGAACATTCATAAATTTTTATCGCACCTTCAGTCTAGTCCTGTGTCTTAATTATTATTATCACTATTATTTTAAATTATTTGAGACAGAGTGTTACTCTGTCTCCCTGGCTGCAGTGCTGTGGCAGGATCTCAGCTCACTGTAACTTCTGCCTCCCGGGTTCAAGACATTCTCCTGCTTCAGCCTCCAGAGTAACTGGAATAACAGGTGTGTGCCGCCACACCCTGCTAATTTCTGTATTTTTAGTAGAGACGGGATTTCACCATGTTGGCAAGGTTGGTCTCGAACTCCTGATCTCAAGAGATCCACCGCCTTGGCCTCCCAAAGTTCTAGGATTTACAGGCATGTGCCACTGTGCCTGGCCTGTGTCTTAATTCTACACAAGGCCTAACTGGGCCCAAAATAACTGCACAAATGTAGCATAACTTCTTTTCCGTTGATTATATTACTGCTGTAATAAAATGGTTCCTTTAATTATAACTCTGAGTTATGCGTACTTGTTTAAAGACACATTTTAGCTGAATAATTACTATACTGTAAAAGTCAAAAATATTGCATGTATTTTAATGGAAAAGCAAAGTTTCTTAACAGTAATTAGTGCCTGACTTGAGTTAATTTAATACAACATTTTAAAACAACTTTATGTCAGAAACTGTGCTAGGAATCGAAGATGTACAGATAATGCCATATAGCAGAAATAATAGAATGAATACCATGTAAACTTTTGGATGCTTAAATCCACACTGGCAATCTATTAGATATGTTCTAGCAACTGATTTGTTTCCAAATGTATTTTTCTGTGTTGTGTCAGATTGTGGGTTTTAAATTTTAACTGGTAACAATTGTCTTTTCAGGTTTTGCTATTAGTTTTCTCTCTAATGCTCAAAAAGAAAAAGTGTCTTCAAAAACTAAAAGCATATATTAACTATTGTTCAGTTTTCAAAAACATTTTTCAAATATATGTATTTTTAGCAGGGTAAAAAACGAACTATTTTGGTTGGTCCGACTGGATTGTCTGTAGCTTGTGTGGCAAAAGAACTAAAATATGACAGCAACATTTGGTCTGAAATATAGATATATAACAAAGCCATGGAAAAGAAATATATGGCAGGGATTTATTCTCCAATCAATGCACAGTGAAATAAAGTACATAAATCCCCAGATATCAATGGGAAAATAGGTGCAACGTTATCTGAGAGATACAGCTGAGGAAAAGGAATCCGCACAGGCAGCGTGTTGCTTCTTCATTCTTTACGTAGCATTTGGTGATGGTATGTATATTGTGTACAACAATTGGTATTGTGTGTATATTGAGGAAAAAAAAACACAAATTGGCCTAAAAATTTGATTTGAAAGCTCAAAAAAACAGATACCTATTTAAAAAATACATTCCCTAAGAATCACTTTTTGATGACCATATTACGGTTCAAACTTGTAACCATGTTATGTAAAAACTAAACTCAAAATAAATTAATTTTGTATCTAGCCACATTCGTGCTCCCAGAATTGGGAGAAACTAAAGTATTTGGAGGTTCTTTTAGACAAGTAAGAGAAGCATGATAAAGAATGCATGACCTGGTTGACAGTACTAACTTTTTAATAATATTTAAACAACTTCCAATTAAAACTGCACTTTTTCATATGAAATTGTTATTGATTGAAATAAATTCCTACTGTAAATTCCGAGGCTAATTTGATCTAATTATACATAAATGGATTTAAAATTGTGTATCCCATACGAATTCTGCCTTTTATCTACATTTTTACTTATGTCCCTAGATACGAATATGTGACTATAAGCTCCTTCAAGGGAAAACTGTATTTTGTGTTTCACTGAATCCCTAGGTCATTAAACCACTGCTCTAAGCAGATAATATATTTAAGGCATATTTTAATGCATTAATAAGTTTTGTAAAAATTTATAAAGCTCTCAATTGATAAAGAAACTTAAAAAAATGCCAGCAAATGTTTGTTTAGTACCAGGCACTGTTTTGAATTTTGTTCACATGTTAACTCACCTATAAGGTAGCTGTTATGAGATTAGAAGAATTAATTTTAATGGAAAGATTTAGAAAGGTTAAAAAGTTAGCTAGAAAATTGAGAAAATTGGGGAGGACATCTCATTTATTAGTATTCATCTTTCTACATTTTACTGATGGACTTGTGGGAAAATATTTTACTTCCATAGTATGGCTGAAGTACTAAAATGTAACTTCTCTGTGAAGATTAGGAGGAAGATAGCGATTTGGTTAGAAATTAGGAATGGAGTTCTCACAGAAGCCCTACAAAGACTTTGGCTAGTAAAATCATGCATGCACACGCGCGCGCGCACACACACACACACACAGAGGAAGAGAAAAATGTGATAAAGAAAAGTAAATATGAAATGGTATTGACAAAAGGCATAAAGTTTATCCAATGTGAGTGGTGAATTTTAAAATACTTTAGTTTAAACTAGAGACCATCTTAGACAAAAAGAGTTCTCTCTCTTATCTTGGAACTCTCAAATAAATGCCCCATCCAAAAGTCACAGGATATTGGTGCACACAAAAAGACAATTAAAGAGATAATTGAAAAAAAACTACAGAGATTAAATTAGAACATAAACACACACATTGCATACATACAGCCATAAATAGGTTCTTAAAAATCTATATAAATTGGCAGTACTGTATTATGTCTGATCAAATGGGAGAGAGAGAGAGAAACCAAACATATAAAAAATGAAAATGAAAAAGTGCATCCTACCATTATGGAGGGAGAAAATAATTTATTTTCCACACCCTCCTGAACTTTTGTTATTTTTAACATAATTGGGTTCATATTGAATATACATTTTTTGTATTCTGGATATTCACTCCCTTATTGTGACATAGGTACGTTTGCATATTATTACATAATCTTCATAAAGATAATTCTTACATCTTCACAATATTCTGACAAGTGTATGTGTTCCCAGAAGAATGAATATTTTATTAACTTGATACACATTAATTTGATAAATATAGACAATTTAACTTTCCAAGAATTGTACCAATTTACACCATTATACTGTGATACCATTATATTGTGTGAGGGTGCCTATTTCATCACATTTTCAGTAGCATTAATCTATTCCTGGACTGTTTGTTCGATTTCTTAGATCTCTTTCTCAATTCCTGCGTTTCAGTTTAAATAACAAAGCTTTGGAGCGTATTTTGATATTGGACAGGTGAATTTGCCTAAAGATATATCTTTTTCCATCAGTGTTCTAAAAACTTTATTCCACTTTCCTTCATATTAACATTGAAATGGCTTCTAAATGCAATCAATACAAATAATCTTGAGATTTTGTGCTGTTCCTAAAATCTTGTTTTCTAGGATTATTTAGGAGTGTTTATTTTTTTCTGGCTTTTCAAAGACTTTGATGTGGAATTCTGGTTCACTTTCTTGATTTGGTACCCCATAATACTTTGAGTCCCAGAGTGTACAGGTTAACTCTATATTAAATATATTTTATTATATTGAATATTTTTTGTAATTCTACATTAAATATCTCTATTAAATATATTTAAACTTTTTTTTTCTGGAAGTATCCATAGTTGTTCAAGAACTATATTATTTCAACCCTTTTTTCAGGGTTACTAACTTGCCTAATTTAAATATATCTTTTCTGTGATCAAAGTTCATTAAAACATATGCAATATTAGTTATTGTTACTTTTGTTACAGATATTTCACTGTATGCCTCTTGTTGCAATGATTTTTAAGTTATCAGTGCCCAAAACTTCCTAGCAACATATTAAGAAATCTTTAAGTTTCAAAAACATTTTATTACTGATTATTTTTCTTAAACTTTTCATATATTCTTGAATTTATTTTAATCTTGCTGCTGTCTATTTAATCTTATCCTTAAGAAAAGTTGTAGAGATGATAAATTCACTTAGATATTTTATATTCTTTATTTTAGAATTTTCTCTTCCTTTTATTTTGTTTGTTCTATTATAACTTCCAGTTACAGATGTTGAAATACCAAAGTATGTTCTATACAATTATCATTTTCTCTTTTAATATACATAGCTGTACTCCAGCCTGGGTGACAGGGCAATAGTCCATCTAAAAAAAAAAAAAAAAAAAAAAAAAAAAAAAAAAAAAAATCTGAAGTGGAGCCTGAAGATTAAAGTGAATTGCTGCAATCTCATGATCACCTTTGAAAGCACGAGGAGTTGCTTCTTATGGAAGAATAAAAGAAGTGTTTTCTTGAGATGGAAACTACTTCTGAAGATGCTGTGAACGTTGTTGAAATGACAACAAAGGATTGAGAATATTACATAAACTTAGTTGATGAAGCTGTGGCAGGGTTTGAGAGAATTGACTCCAGTGTTCAAAGTTCTGTTGTGAGGACAATGCTGTCAGAGAGTATCACATGCTGTAGAAAAATCTTTCATGAAAGGAAAAGCTGTTTGCTCTGGCAGAACATAATTGTCTTATTTCAAGATACTGCCAAAGCATCCTAACCTTACGTAACTACCTCCCTGACCAGTTAGAAGCCATCAACATTGAGGCCCGACTCTCCACCAATAAAAAGATGACTCACTGAAGGCTCAGGTGATTGTTAACATTTTTTACCTAAAGACTTTTTTTTAATTAAAAAATGTTAATTTTAAAGATATAATGCTATCACACACTAAATACACTATAGTATAGTGTAAACACAATTTTTTTTATGTACTAGAAAACAAAAATATTTGTGTGCCTCACTTTAATGTGATATTTGCTTGATTCCACTCCTCTTGAACTGCACCCTCAATATCTTTGAGGTATTCCTATATCACATATTGCTATCGTTTTAATTTCCCTTAGGTTTAGGTAATTTGTTTTTATTTTTTTATTCCACTTTTGTGTCCCTGTTTCATGATACTGTTTTCTTAACTGTTTGATTATTATTTTTTAATCTTTTGAATATTTATTTTTATTTTTAATTTTTTCCATAAGTTATTGGGGTACAAGTGGCATTTGGTTACATGAGTAAGTTCTTTAGTGGTGATTTGCGAGATTCTGGTGCATTCATCACCCAAGCAGTACACAAGCAGTATAGGCTGCACCGTATTTACAGTCTTTTATCCCTCACTCACCCCGTCCCGCTCTTCCCCCCAAGTCCCCAAAGTTCATTGTATTATTCTTACTCCTTTGCATCTCGTAGCTTAGCTCCCACATATCAGTGAGAACATACGATGTTTGGTTTTCCATTCCTGAGTTACTTCACTTAGAATAATAGTCTCCAGTCTCATCCAGGTCACTGCAAATGATGTTAATTCATTCCTTTTTATGGCTGAATAGTATGTCATCATATATATATACACACATTTGTATATATACATATTCCATTGTGTGTGTGTGTATATATATGTATATAAACATAGATATACCACCACCATCACAGTTTCTTTATCCACTTGTTGACTGATGGGCATGTGGGTTGCTTCCATGATTTTTCAATTGTGAATTGTGCTGCTATAAACATGTGTATGCAAGTATCTTTTTTTGTATAATGACTTATTTTCTTCTGGGTAGATACCCAGTAGTGGCATTGCTGGATCAAATGGCAGTTCTACTTAGTTCTTTATGGAATCTCCACACTGTTTTCCATAGTGGCTGTACTAGTTAACGTTCCCACCAGCAGTGTAGAAGTGTTCCCTGCTCACCACATCCATGCCAACATCTACTGTTTATTTTTTGATTATGGCCATTTTTTTCAGGCATAAGGTGGTATCACATTGTGGTTTTGATTTGCATTTCCCTAGTCATTAATTACGTTGAGCATTTTTTAAAAATATGTTTGTTGACCATTTGTATATCTTCTTTTGAGAATTGTCTATTCAAGTCTTTAGTCCACTTTTTGATAGGATTGTTTGTTCTTTTCTTACTGATTTGCTTGAGTTCATTGTAAGCTCTGGATGTTAGTCCTTTGTCAGTTGTACAGATTGTGGAACCATCCCTAATTCATTCTATGAAGCCAGAATCACACTAATACCAAAACCAGGAAAGGACACTATCAAAAAAGAAAGCTACAGACCAATATTCTTATGAACATAGATGCTAAAGTCGTTAATGAAATTCTAGCTAATTGAATCCAACAGCACATCAAAAAGATAATCCACCATGATCAAGTGGGTTTCATAATTTATTTCTGACCAGAGTTGGTACCTCTAGATGGAGTATTCATGTTTAGTGGGCCCCCAGCTAGGCATTCTACAGGAAAATATCAATTGCTTTAGTTGCTGTCTATCTTGCATATATGAGTTTGAGTTTTCTCAAGTCTTTTAGGTTTTCTGGCAAACTCTTCTATTGTGCCTTATACTTCTAGAAATAATTTTGTCTAATTCTAAAATTTATATTAGTTTTGAAATGCTGCATTTTTGTCCTTAAGTTTATTTATCTTAAACCTGTTTTCCTTTTCATTCCATCACCTTTACAGAGAAAGAAAATGTAATCAATTTGTTCAACCCATCATCAAAGATGTTTTATCTTAATCGTTTCAATGTGGATCAACGTCTTGTATTTTTCTAACTACAATATATTAATCTTTTATGTTGGGGGCAATGTGCTTCATTTACAAGCGTTATCTTATTCAATTCTCAGTGCAATTAAGACATGTTCTATTATTATATTTGTTTTAATGATAGAGAAACAGAAATGGTGAAAATTTGAGACACTTGTTTACTGTTACACTGTTTTTAAGATGGGGATCAAGAGTTCTTGCCTGCATAATTTTTCCATAACGGATATAATAGTCACTTTATCTCTCTCTAAACAAGACCGGTTCAAGAATATTTGTGGGAGTAGTAATTACTCTCTGTTCTGTATCTATTTTACTCCTTCTGCTTTTTAACTTATAACTCAAGAGAATTTTTCCGAATATCCCCTTCCCCTTCTCTAAGCTTATATCTTGCCTTCAAATATTCTGTAAGTTAACTACTGTAACAAGAAGACAGGTGTATCTCCCAAGGATGAGCATCAATATACACTTTACAAAGAATGTGCTTAGGATATGTAATCTGCAGTAATTTAATTGTGCCTACTAAAAACAAACCTATTTAAAATATTAGTTGAGATTTACCTATCTGGATATCTGATGTTTTAAAATGTGTTTTAGAAGTGGCTCTTTGATTTTCTTAGTTAATAGAATGCACATCCAAAGATTTTTCTAAGCAAAGAAACGTTTTGCACCATAGAAATAAAGCATCCTAAACTTCTTATAGAGATTTGCATCAAAAGGACTTTGAATAATAAAAGTAAGTTTACTGACATTTTATATGTATTTACTTGGTATATTTTCATCATGTAATTGTTTGTTTTATATTTTTATTTGTGATTACACTTTTATATAATACAATTGCAGTTCTTGTTTATACTTTAATGTAATATGGTTGGAGCTCCAAGAGAAAAATAACAGATTGTGTTCTTTTTTAAATCTATAATCCCAGTCCCTGGCAGAGACACTAGTAGACACTGACTAACCTAATATACATTATATATATATATCTCGAGTACAGTGGCACAATCTGTGCTCACTGCAACCTCCGCCTCCTAGTTCAAGCAATTTTCCTGCCTCAGCCTCCCTAATAGCTGGGATTATAAGTGCCTGCCACCATGCCCAGGATTTTTTTTTATTTTTGGGGGGTATTTTTTTCTTTTTAGTAGAGATGGGGTTTCACCACGTTGACCAGGCTGGTCTCAAACTTCTGACCTCAGGTGATCTGCCTGCCTTGGCCTCCCAAAGTGCTGGGATTACAGGCCTGAGCCACTGCACCCAGACCTAACCTACTATCTTTTAATCACAGATACTTAAACACATTTATCATTATCTTTTCCATTATCAAAATTTTAAAATATTCATTTCCTAATGATTCATGAACTCAAATTGAACTCAATAATTATTAACTGAGCACTTAAGTTGTGTCAAATGATTTTAAGTTTTGAGGATATAGAAATGAAAATATTAATTATATCTTAGAAGAACTTATATTTTGTTGGCAATACTGTGGGTAATCATTTATAATATTCTATGTTAGGTTCTACAAGATCAAACCAGTGCTGCAAGATTATGTTAGATGCATTTTCTAATTTTTCGGGAAAAAAATAGTAGAACAGACAAGACAGAGAAAGTGACATTTTAAATAGGTCTTAATGGACATGTAAACACTTTGCTGAAATAGCTGGATAAGTGGTCTTATCAAAAGGAAATTGCATCATTGTATTAATTTGTATTGCATCTGTGATAAATGATAACAGACTCAGTGATTTTAAACACTTTAAAAATTATTTTACAGTTCTATAGATCAAAATTTCTACACAAGTTTCACTAGGCTGAAATAAATGTGTTTGCACTATGTTCTTTCTAAAGGCTCTAGTGGAGAATCCATTGTCATGCTTTCTCCAACTTCTAGAGGTCACATCCAGTTCCCTTGGTTAGTGGCCCACTTCCTGCTGTTCTTAACTAGCTGCATTGCATCTTTTTGTATCTGTGGGGCATTGCCACATTTCCCTTTGTTTCTCCTCCTCTGCCTCTCCCACTTTATGGAACCCTTCTAATTACATTGGACCCACCTAGATAATCAGAGATGATTATTTTGTTTAAGGGGAGTTGATTAACATATTTAATTCCTTTTTGCCGTATAATCTGACATATTCACAGATTGCTTACCAGAATGATGTTTTAAGGAACCTGCAATGAATGTGACTAAAAAGTAGGGCATGGGGAATTACAAGAGAAAGGAGTAAAAAAGTAGCATATTGTTTAGGGATGTATGTGTAATTTAACAAGGTCTTTGACTTTATCTTATAATAAAAATATTCCATTTCCATTATTAACTAATTCATCCCCATACTGCATGAATCAGGTAAAATAATATTTATTGATTTACTGTTTCACCTATGTGCCTTAATGACTTACTCTATCCCAAGTTGGCATTTAAAAATATACAATTACCCAGCCATATTTTTATATAACTCCAATCATTTTATGACGAGCTGACAACAACTAGACTAATGCCTTCTTGCTTATAAATATTTTAAATTTTTATTTACTTTGATATACTTATATCAACCACATTTTAATGACTTATTCTTATATTATCTAGCATATAGTATTAGTTAAGTAATGGATAATGTTTAAAGCATACATTGTATAAATTGTATTAAAATGAAGGCTGCCTAGTTCTGCATTTATTTAAAAATTGGAATAAGAAATATAGCAGGTCAACAATTTCACATACCAAACTTAGGAAGAGGCTCATGTGACTGAGTGAGAAATAAAGGAAAAATTTGTTAAACAGTTAGACTCTAAGTATACATCTGTAGATATCCAGATTTCTTAGGTCTGAAAAGGAGCCTGTGAATCATAATTTTAAAGTGTCAGATGACTCTTCTAGGCCAGCCATGGTTCTTTTGTTTGTTTTCCCTGTCAATACTATATCTATCTCTACCCTGAAACACTTTTATGTTGATTTTTTGAAGAAGTATAAGAACAACAGGGCATTATATCGTTGGGTTTTAAAGAGTAGATAATATGTCAAGAAGTAATTGTTAAAACTAGTAAAATTATTATAGTAGAATGGGTAGCAGTCTGTAAATATTAGACACAGTTAAAACATAGTTTTAATCTGCATATTGCTTCATTTTCATTGCAATCGTGAGATTGTCTTTAATATGGAGTACAGAATTATGAAATTGTTAACATTTTAACTTTCACTTATCTGCAGCTTTATCAGTCACAATCACTTTCTTATTACTTCAGCAAAATAGCATTTTGGCTGAAATAATAAAATGAGAATAAAGAAATACTTTGATGATGTCTAGGAAGATGAAGTATGAGAAAAATATATTGTGCATTTCATTTACTGGCTAGTCCCCATTAGGTTGGATAATAAAATGTGTACAAGGAATGTCATCAAAATATTATAAGAAAAAATCTAGACACAAGTTCAGTTTTGATCTGGCAGTGTGCTAGTTTTATTAGCTTTAATGCATTTTTACTTCTGTTTGATTTTTTCACCTCTACAATGCTTAAATACTATTCTAACAACTCTTATTAATTGCTTTGAAAATTAAATAGTTCATAAAATGTACAAATGCTAAGAACAAATAATATTATAGGTGAAACATATACAATGAATAAAATTGATTGGTATTTATAGTGTAGCTAGCATAAGCATAAGTTCTAATGATAGATAAATCAGAAACAAAATTCTAATTAGCAAATAAAATAATTCTACAAATTTAGTAAAAAAAATTGTATAACATTTGGTTTCTAATTACTTTTAAGTAAGATTCTATTTTATGTATTTAAACACAATATTAATTATGAATATTTAATATACTCACATTTTACAATTACTTAGTACATATACTGATTGTGAGCTCAATTCAATCATATATGCTCTCCCTTACAAATTTACCTTTCATATAAAAGTTTTGAGAATGAGCTCCTTTAGTACTAAACTAAGTTATGAAAATATCATTATTATTTTTATTATTATTATACTTTAAGTTCTAGGATACATGTGCACAACGTACAGGTTTGTTATATATGTATACATGTGCCAGGTTGGTGTGCTGCACCCATTAACTTGTCATTTGCGTTAGGTATTTATCCTAATGCTATCCTTCCTCACTTCCCCCCACCCCATGACAGGCCCTGGTGTATGATGTTCCCCTTCCTGTGTCCAAGTGTTCTTGTTGTTCAGTTCCTACCCATGAGTGAGAAAATGCAGTGTTTGATTTTCTGTCCTTGTGATAGTTTGCTGAGAATTATGGTTTCCAGCTTCATCCATGTCCCTAAAAAGGACATGAACTCATCCTTTTTTATGGCTGCATAGTATTCTACGGTGTATATGTGCCACATTTTCTTAATCCAGTCTATCATTAATGGACATTTGGGTTGGTTCCAAGTCTTTGCTATTGTGAATAGTGCTGCAGTAAACATATGTGTGAATGTGTCTTTATAGCAGCATGATTTATAATCCTTTGGGTATATACCCTGTAATAGGATTGCTGGGTCAAATGATATTTCTAGTTCTAGATCTTTGAGGAGTCGCCACACTGTCTTCCACAATGGTTGAACTAGTTTACAGTCCCACCAGTAGTGTAAAAGTGTCACTATTTCTCCACATCCTCTCAAGCACCTGTTGTTTCCTGACTTTTTAATGATCACCATTCTAACTGGTGTGAGATGGTATCTCATTGTGATTTTGATTTGCATTTCTCTGATGGTCAGTGATGATGAGCATTTTTTCATGTGTCTGTTGGCTGCATAGATGTCTTCTTTTGAGAAGTGTTTGTTCATATCATTCATCCACTTTTTGATGGGGTTGTTTTGTTTTGTTTTGTTTTTGTAAATTTGTTTAAGTTCTTTGTAGATTCTGTATATTAGCCCTTTGTCAGATGAGTAGATTGCAAAACTTTTCTCCCATTCTATAGGTTGGCTGTTCACTCTGATGGCAGTTTCTTTTGCTGTGCAGAAACTCTTTAGTTTAATTAGATCCTATTTGTCTATTGTGGTTTTTGTTGCCATTGCTTTTGGTGTTTTAGTCATGAAGTCCTTGCCCATGCCTATGTCCTGAATGGTATTGCCTAGGTTTTCTTCTAGGGTTTTTATGGTTTTAGGTCTAACATTAAGTCATTAATCCATCTTGAATTAATTTTTATTTGAGGTGTAAGGGAGGGATCCAGTTTCAGCTTTCTACATATGGCTAGCCAGTTTTCCCAGAATCTTTTATTAAATGAGGAATCCTTTCCCATTTCTTGTTTTTGTCAGGTCAAAGATCAGATGGTTGTAGATGTGTGGTATTATTTCTGAGGGCTCTGTTCTGTTCCATTGGTCTATATCTCTGTTTTGGTACCAGTATCATGCTGTTTTGATTACTGTAGGCTTGCAGTATAGTTTGAAGTCAGGTAGCATGATGCCTCCAGGTTTGTTCTTTTTGCTTAGGATTGTCTTGGCAATGTGGGCTCTTTTTTGGTTCCGTATGAACTTTAAGTAGTTTTTTCCAATTCTGTGAAGAAAGTCATTGGTAGCTTGATGGGGATGGCATGGAATCTATAAATTACCTTGGGCAGTAAGGCCATTTTCAAGATATTGATTCTTGCTATCCATGAGCATGGAATGTTCTTCAATTTGTTTGTGTCCTCTTTTATTTTGTTGAGCAGTCGTTTGTAGTTCTCCTTGAAGAGGTCCTTCACATCCCATGTAAGTTGGATTTCTAGGTATTTTAATCTCTTTTGAAAGGGAGTTCACTCATGATTTGGCTCTCTGTTTGTCTGTTATTGGTGTATAGGAATGTTTGTGATGTTTGCACATTGATTTTGTATCCTGAGACTTTGCTAAAGTTGCTTATCAGCTTAAGGAGATTTTGGGCTGAGACCATGGGGTTTTCCCAATATACAATCATTTCATCTGCAAACAGGGACAATTTAACTTCCTCTTTTCCTAATTGAATATCCTTTCTTTCTTTCTCTTGCCTGATTGCCCTAGCCAGAACTTCCAACAATATGTTGAATAGGAGTGGCAAGAGAGGGCATCCCTGTCTTGTGACAGTTTTCAAAAGGAATGCTTCCAGTTTTTTCCCATTCAGTATGATATTGGCTGTGGGTTTGTCATAAATAGCTCTTATTATTTTGAGATACGTCCCATCAATACCTAATTTATTGAGAATTTTTAGCATGAATGACTGTTGAATTTTGTCGAAGGCCTTTCTGCATCTGTTAAGATAATCATGTGTTTTTTGTCTTTTTTTTTTTATGTTTATTGATTTGTGTGTGTTGAACGAGCCTTGCATCCCAGGGATGAAGCCAACTTGATCATGGTGGATAAGCTTTTTGATGTGCTGCTGGGTTCGGTTTGCCAGTATTTTATTGAGGATTTTTGCATCAATGTTCATCAGGGATGCTGGTCTAAAATTATCTTTTTTTGTTGTGTTTCTGCCAGGCTTTGATATCAGGATGATTCTGGCCTCATAAAATGAGTTAGGGAGGATTCCCTCCTTTTCTATTGATTGGAATAGTTTCAGAAGGAACAGTACCAGCTCCTCTTTGTACCTCTGGTAGAATTCAGCTGTGAATCCATCTGGTCCTGGGCTTTTTATGGTTGGTAGGCTATTAATTAATGCCTCAATCTCAGAACTTGTTACTGGTCTATTCAGGGATTCAACTTCTTCCTGGTTTAGTCTTGGGAGGGTGTATGTGTCCAGGAATTTCTCCATTTCTTCTAGATTTTCTAGTTAATTTGCATAGAAGTGTTTATAGTATTCTCTGAGGGTGTTTTGTATTTCTGTGGGATTGGTGGTGATATTCCCTTTATCATTTTTTATTAGATGTATTTGATTCTTCTCTCTTTTCTTCTGTATTAGTCTTGCTAGTGGTCTATCAATTTTGTAGATCTTTTCAAAAAACCAGCTCCTGGATTCATTGATTTTCTGAATGGTTTTTTGTGTCTCTATCTCTTTCAGTTCTGCTCTGATCTTAATTTCTTGCCTTCTGCTAGCTTTTGAATGGTTGCTCTTGCTTTTCTAGTTTTTTAAATTGTGATGTTAGGGTGTCAACTTTGAGCTTTCCTGCTTTCTCTTGTGGGCATTTAGTGCTATAAATTTCCCTCTATACACTGCTTTGAATGTGTCCCAGAGGTTCTGGTATGTTGTGTCTTTGTTTTCATTGGTTTCAAGGAACATCATTATTTCTGCCTTCATTTCATTGTTTACCCAGTAATCTTTCAGGAGCAGGTTGTTCAGTTTCCATGTAGTTGTGTGGTTTTGAGTTAGTTTCTTAATCCTGAGTCCTAGTTTGATTTCACTGTGGTCTAAGAGACAATTTGTTATAATTTGTGTTCTTTTACATTTGCTGAGGAATGTTTACTTCCAACTATGTGGTCAATTTTGGAATGAGTGCAACGTGGTGCTTAGAAGAATGTATATTCTGTTGATTTGGGCTGGACAGTTCTGTAGATGTCTATTAGGTCCACTTGGTGCAGAGCTAAGTTCAAGTCCTGGATATCCTTGTTCAATTTCTGTCTCGTTGATCTGTCTAATGTTGACAGTGGGGTGTTAAAGTCTCCCATTATTACTGTGTGGGAGTCTAAGTCTCTTTGTAGGTCTCTAAGGACTTGCTTTATGAATCTGGGTGCTCCTGTATTGGGTGCATATATATTTAGGATAGTTAGCTTTTCTTGAATTGATCCCTTTACCACTATGAAATGGCCTTCTTTCAGAGCTTGCAGTGAGCTGAGATCCGGCCACTGCACTCCAGCCTGGGCAACAGAGCGAGACTCCTTCTCAAAAAAAAAAAAAAAAAAAAAGAAATGGCCTTCTTTGTCTCTTTTGATCTTTAATGGTTTGAAGTCTGTTTTATCTGAGACTAGGATTGCAACCTCTGCTTTTTTGTTGTTGTTATTTTCCATTTGTTTGGTAGATCTTCCTCTATTCCTTTATTTTGAGCCTATGTGTGTCTCTGCACGTGATATGGGTCTCCTGAATACAGCATACTGATGGTTCTTGACTGTTTATCCAATTTGCCAGTCTGTGTCTTTTAACCTTACATTTAAGGTTAATATTCTTATGTGTGAATTTTATCCTCTCATTATGATGTTAGCTGGTAATTTTGCTTGTTAGTTGATGTAGTTTCTTCCTAGCATCGATGGTCTTTACAATTTGACATGTTTTTGCAGGGGCTGGTACCTGTTTTTCCTTTCCATATTTAGTGCTTCTTTCAGGAGCTCTTGTAAGGCAGGCCTGGTGGCGTCGAAATCTCTGTTTGTCCTTAAAGGATTTTATTTCTCCTTCACTTATGAAGTTTAATCTGGCTGGATATGAAATTCTGTGTTGAAAATTCTTTTATTTAAGAATGTTGAATATTGGCCTAACCCTCTTTTGGCTTGTAGAGTTTCTGCTGAGAAATCTGCTGTTAGTCTGATGGGTTTCCCTTTGTGGGTAACCTGACCTTTCTGTCTGGCTGCCCTTAACATTTTTTCCTTCATTTGAACCTTGGTGAATCTGACAATTATGTTTCTTGTGGTTGCTCTTCTTGAGTAGTATCTTTGTGGTGTTCTCTATATTTCTTGAATTTGAATGTTGGCCAGCCTTTCTAGGTTGGGGAAGTTCTCCTGGATAATATCTTGAAGATTGTTTTCCAACTTGGTTTCATTCACCCTGTCACTTTCAGGTACACCAATCAAACATAGATTTGGGCTTTTCAAATAGTCCCATATTTCTTTTTTTTTTTTTTTTTTTTTTTTTTGAGACAGAGTCTCGCTCTGTCGCCAAGGCTGAAGTGCAGTGGCCGGATCTCAGCTCACTGCAAGCTCCGCCTCCCAGGTTCATGCCATTCTCCTGCCTCAGTCTCCCAAGTAGCTGGGACTACAGGCGCCCGCCACCTCGCCCGGCTAGTTTTTTGTATTTTTTAGTAGAGGCGGGGTTTCACTGTGTTAGCCAGGCTGGTCTCGATCTCCTGACCTCGTGATCCACCCGTCTCGGCCTCCCAAAGTGCTGGGATTACAGGCTTGAGCCACCGCGCCTGGCCTAGTCCCATATTTCTTGGAGGCTTTGTTCATTTCTTTTTACTCCTTTTTTCTCTAAACTTCTCTTCTTGCTTCATTTCATTCATGTGATCTTCAATCACTGATACCCTTTCTTTCACTTGGTCAAATCATCCACTGAAGCTTGTGCATGTGTCACATAGTTCTCATGCCATGGTTTTCAGCTCCGTCAGGTCTTTTAAAGTCTTCACTATGCTGTTTATTCTTGTTAGCCATTTGTCTAATCTTTTTTCAAGGTTTTTAGCTTCTTTGCAATGGGTTTGAACATCCTCCTTTAGCTCGGAGAAGTTTGTCATTACCGATCTTCTGAAGCCTACTCTGTCAACTCATCAAAGTCATTCTCCATCCAGCTTTGTTACATTGCTGGCAAGGAGCTGTAATCCTTTGGAGGAGAAGAAGCACTCTGATGTTTAGAATTTTCAGCTTTTCTGCTCTGGTTTCTCCCCATCTTTGTGTTTTTAATCTACCTTTGGTCTTTGATGATGGTGAACTACAGATGGGGTTTTGGTGTATATGTCCTTTTTGTGGATGTTGATGCTATTCCTTTCTGTTTGTTAGTTTTCCTTCTAACAGTCAGGACCCTCAGCTGCAGGTATGGTGGAGTTTGCTGGAGGTCCACTCTGGATCCTGTTTGCCTGGGTATCACCAGCGGAGGCTGTGGAACAGCAAATATTGCAAAACAGCAAATGTTGCTGCCTGATCCTTCCTCTGGAAGCTTTGTCTCAGAGGGGCACCTGGCTGTATGAGGTGTCAGTTGGCCCCTACTGGGAGGTGTCTCCCAGTTTGGCTACTCAGGAGTCAGGGATCCACTTGAGGAGGCAGTCTGTCTGTTCTCAGATCTCAAACTCTATGCTGGGAGAACTGCTACTCTTCAAAGTTGTCAGACAGGGACGTTTAAGTCTGCAGAAATTTTTGCTGCCTTTTGTTCAGCTATGCCATGCCCCCAGAGATGGAGTCAACAGAGGCAGGCAGGCCTCCCTGAGCTGCAGTGGGCTCCACCCAGTTCAAGCTTCCCGGCCGCTTTGTTTACCTTGTCAAGCCTTAGCAATAGTGGACGCCCTTCTCTCAGCCTCACTGCCGCCTTACAGTTTGATCTCAGACTGCAAGGCTCTGTGGGCATGGGACCCTCCCAGCTAGGCATGGGATATAATCTCCTGGCATGCTGTTTGCTAAGACTGTTGGAAAAGCATAGTATTAGCGTGGGAGTGTCTCAACTTTCTGGGTACCATCTGTCATGGCTTCCCTTGGCTATAAAAGGGAATTCTCTGACCCCTTGTGCTTCCCAGGTGAGGTGATGCCCCTCCCTGCTTTGGCTCATACTCTGTGGGCTGCACCCACTGTCCAACAAGTTCCAGTGAGACAAACCCAGTATCTCAGTTGGAAATGCAGAAATCACCCATCTTCTGTGTCAGTCATGCTGGGGGCTGGAGACTGGAGCTGTTCCTATTCGGCCATCTTGGAACCGACGATATTACTATGTGTTTTACTGATAAAATTTAAAATCAGTTTTTCCTTAGAAAATGTATTAAAATTTTATAAGTTTTCTTAGCACATTATTTTCATATCAAACCACTATATATCTTTAAAGATACCATAATATATTACATTTTGGAAGCAATAAAACAAGGTAGTTATGTGTAATCCATTGCTGCTTATGAGGAGCCTCTAACCAGTGTCCACTGTCTTTCTAAAAGCTTGTTTCTTGTTGTTGGTGTTCTGTTGTTGTTTGTTTTGTTTGTTTGTTTGTTTGTTTGTTTCAGTTATAGGTAAATTCATCCTTGATTTTTTGGGGGGATTTTTTTTCTCGTATTGTTTCTCTTAAATCTGCTTCTGAAATTTTAATTAAATATAACTTTCACCTTCTCAATCAATCCTTCATGTTTCCAAACTCTCCACTTCTTTTTTTTTCTATCTCTTCATCTTTCTAATGTATTTTTACAACAAATGCTTCCTGAGCATATAGAAGTTGGAGTACATCAGGGAGGAAATATGGAAAGTATTTTTCTTTGTGGACTTTATATATTATCAGTGGATAACAAGGAATAAACATAAGAACAGTAATCAAGATAGGTAGAAATTGATAAGCAGTATAGAAATAAAGACAGCAGAGTGTTAGGAGGACAATACGGCAGTGTCAGTGATTGAAGTTATAAACAGTAGTGATCAAAAACTAATTGAGAAGACACCCATTAAGAAAATTCTTGAAGGATATAAGGAAGTTAACCATGTGGGCATCTAGAAGCAAAATCATTTTAGTCAAAGAAGAAAGCCAGTGCAAGACTTTAAGGTGGTAGAATGTCTGCTCAAGGAACAGAAATGAGGGCAATGTACCTGGAATAGTTCAAGAAATGGAGAGGTAGTAGATATAACATCAGAGAGATCAGATTCATCAGTGGCTATGTTGGCTATTGTAAGCCTTTGTCTCTTGCATGGAGTTAAGAAGTCATTGATTGGGGCATAATGGCCCATGCTTGTAAACCCAGCTACTCAGGAGGATAAAGAAGGTGTATTTCTTGAGCCCAGGAGTTCAAGGCAGCAGAAAGTTGTGATCATATCATGTCACAGCACTCCAACCTGGGTAACAGAGTAAGACTTCATATCCTGAAAAAAAGAAAAGAATTCATAGATTTTGTTGGGAGCACTGATGAGGCCCGACAAAAGTAGTTATAAGTGGTCAATGTTGAAAGCAAGGAGACAAGCTTGAAGGCTATTGTAGTGGTCTATGTAAAAGAGAATGATGGCTCTATCAGAGTAATCACATTGGAGGAAAGAGATGATGTGTTTCAAAACAGAGTTGTAACAGGTAAGTTAAAAAAAAAGTAATTGTATTTGGAGGGATCTATAACAAAACAATCAAACTTCCTGATGGAATGTCTAAGGTTTACGTAAGAAAGGAGACAACCAAATATGAAATCAAGGTTTTGACCAGTCCAACTCAAAGAACAGATTTGCCATTCACTAAAATGGAGAAACTATGTCTGCAGTAGGTTTGAGAAGGAAGATCAGATTACATGGTAAGTTTGAAACATGAGGTAGGCATTCAAATGAAGATTTTGGTTAGACATTTAGACACATAAGTCTGGAATTACATACAGTGGTCTGGGGTGGCAATACAAGTTTAGGAGTCATTGCATATATATGAGTATTATTAAAAGTCATCAAATTGTATTATATAAATAAGTGAGTGAACATAGTAAAGAAAACACTCACCTGAAATGAGCCCTGAGACTCTTCAATATTAAGAGACTTAGGAAAGTGGAGTAAAAAGCAAAGAAAATTGAGAAGTAACGACTTGTAAGAAAGGAGAATAAATATGGGACTGTTGTCTTGGAATCCAAATGAAGAAAGTATACCTAATACGAGGGAGAGACAAACTTACATCAAATAGATAAAATAAGAGGAGGAAAGATAATAAAGCACTGCTTCAGTTATACAGATAAAATTTGTAAATTGGACAAGACTGTTTCTGTGACTTGGTTAAAGATGAAAGCTTGAATAAAATGAGATTAAGAAATAAAGACAGAAAAAAATGTAAATTGAAACTATAGGCAATTATTTTGGGAAATTTGCTCCCCAAAGGAACAGAGCATTGCAGAGAAAGATTGTGGAAGAAGTGTGGATGGGAGATGTTTTTGCAATATGCCCATTTGAAAATGAATAATTGTGCAGGTAACTCTCTGAGAGGTCAGTGAGGAAATTAATCATCAGTTTTATAAAAACCATTTAGTTTGCTCTTTCATTTTTATGTGTTCACTGCCACTTCTCTGGCTTCTCTCGTTGAGGTTATTTCTAAGTGATCCACATATATTTTATCTGGTTCATTTTTAATATTTGATCAAATTCTAACACATCTGGATTTCTCTGTATTGTTTTGTAGCCCTATTGTTAATACATCTTTTATGCAAGAAAAGAAAATGTCTTCATGTAGCTGTGTGATTAGCTTCTTTGAGTTAGGGTTCTTTGAGGTGATTTTGTTTCCTAGTGCAATCAATGTTTCTCGAGATTTGATGTCTGTTGCTCCTTTGTAATCTAAATGTATTGCTCATTATACTGACTAAATTAGTGCCTGAGCTCAGAAATATGGATCCAATGGCATCTAGTTTAGAAAATATTCACCACTCCCCGATGAACAGCTTAGGATAGGGTGGAGGATGCTTTTTTGCCCAGATTTCTTAAGTCTCACTTTTTTGTATTTAAACATTTCTGTCTTTGTAATACATACAACAGTATATTTACTAAGCGCATATTGAATAATGCATTAATAAGTATTATTACTCTGTGCTGGTGGATATAACTTAGAAAGCCTCTATGATAAGGGGAGTTACAGTAAAGCACTTCAATTAAAATAATCTACTTATAATGTAGCATTGGTTATTTTAAGTAACTTTAGATAATTTGAACACTGCTAGCCAAGATATAGATTCCAGCCACAGATAAAATTTTCTTAGCTAATCACTTTTCAAAAATAAATTATTAAACAACATTTTAAAAAAAGATTTGTTGTGTGTGAAATCCAGGTATTGAACTTCTCTTGAACAATAAAATTTTTTATCAACCACAGATCCCCTTTCTCATATAACTACATCATCTGGAAGCTTCTCTCTGGAAGACCATGAGCCCTTTTCTTCAGTTTCCTACTTACCTAACTTACTATAACTTATCCTATCTATAAGAAGTTATGTTTCTTGCCTCTGGGCAGCCATTTCATATCGATATTAGATCATTGTAATACTTAACAAAAATTGTAAACATGTAATAAGGCATCTAGTTTAACAAGCAGAGTCAGAAGACAACCAATTTCCAATTAGCTTATTTTAAAAATCACAGATGTTTAAAATGATAACTACCAGACATACTGCATAGGGTTAGGGTTAGGTAACAGGTAAATACTTATACTTGTAACAGTGTACTAAAGATCACAGATAGTTGATTTTTGTTGTTGTTCATGTGAGTTAAGATTTATTTTAGGCAAATTTAGATTAGTGGTTAGTGAAAAACTCTTAGGAAATAGGATCTGCTATGACATCAACTAAAAATGTTATGAAGTGAGGCCAATAAGAGGAAGTAATCCAAGACTATGAAAAGCATCATCAGTTACATATGGAAAACTCATTATTATTTTAGGTTACAGATTGCTTATTGCAATATAGTGAGAGAGAATCCAGATGAGATGGTGCATTTTTATTACCATGGTCCAAGTACCCATCCAGAGCTCAAGCCAAAAATCCTTGAAAAAAAGGCTTACAATTTTTCAGTGAGGCAGAAAATAAAGTAGCACCCCAGTCTGAAAAATATATGGGAATCATGGGGAACTATGATCCAAAGAGACCCCTGGGAGTTAGATACTGAATTGCACCTTAGATCAATGACTTAGGATAACCAGAAAACAATGCAGAAACCAGAAACATTAGCTTGGAAAGAGCCTACTAGAATTACCTGGTTATATAACTTAATATATCAACATATAGCAAAACTCCTTTGCAACCAAAAATATCTAAATATTTGACATACATGATTACATCCAATCATAATCTAACGAAACATCATGATGAACAAAATGATACACATTCTGGCTTTGATTTCCTGTGTATTTAATAATATTAATATATACAGTTATCAGAATCACATAAAAATCTACAAGAATCTTACATAAAGATGTTCTGAGCTGTAAAAACAAACCAGTGTAAATATCACATCATACAATGCATAAAACAAGCTTACCTGTTAAGTTGCTAAATGCTACACCATGACTTATACTGCCTTTTCCCCATAGCTTTTACTGCTGTAAGGTGCTCTGATAAGAAACCAGGTCTAATCATTTTGATGAGCTTTTAGATGAAGCCAGTTTCGTTGTTTTGAAACTAGATCTGTATATAGGTTTTCCTAGGTATCACATTTGCTTTCATTCTAAGCATATAAAGTATCAGGTTAACATGGCCAAAGCAGTTTTTAGTCGACTGGAACGTATTGATTGAAAAGCATTTTAATTTGAAATGTTTCTGTCAGATTAATAAATTAGAGTAATAAAATTATATTGAAAATACCTGCTTATGGAAAAGAGGCCATACAAAAATCAATAGGGAGGAAAATATGTAGGAGACACACTGTAAATTTTCTGAATGAAAATTAGTTTGTCTGATATAAGCAGTGTTTGATTATTAAGATTCTTTTATGGCAAGATAAGATGATGCAATGTTGCTTATCTATACATTGATCTTGTTTACATGTTATTGCTAAGAGTACAATGCAAATGCTTTCATAGGGAGAAAAGTCTGCCCAACATAATTTGATCAGTTCTTAGAATACCAAAAAATAATACATTTCATATTAGGCATATTTCAAATTGAGATAATGTAAGGGTCAGTATCTGGTGTCATGGACACAGTAGAGTATTGAAATGGAAAAAAAAATAATTGATTCAGTTTTCTACTAATTTCAAATAGCAATGGGATTTTGAACTATGTAAAATGATAGAATAATTTCACATTCCTGGATAGACAGATGACATATAAAATTGATTGATCTATTAAAATTTATAATGAAATGAAATAAAATGAAATTTTAAAATCTTGAAAGACAGAGAACACCACTTTGTGATTTCGACTTAACTTAGTTTTAAACACAGTCTAACACAGACTTCACTGGGTCATAAACTTAGAACCTTATTACTTTGACAGTAATAAAATATAAATTGTCTCATATTGAAATTAGGTCTTTATACTTTGGGAGAGAAAGAGAGGCAGAGAAAGAGAGCAGTTCTAAAGACTGAGCTTTGGCTCTCTCTATACACATTTCTAAAGACGACTAATTTATTATTTTTAAGCTTCTATTCTTGTGAAAAAGACATTTTAAACAATATAATTCTTTTATATAATAACAGTAAACTAATATTGATAACATTTCTATAAATGGGTTTACTAGCTTCTGGATAAGGTTATTTTGTTTTTATATTTGTTTTATAGTCAGCTTCATTCCTCCATTTCTGCTCCTTTCTGTTATGACTTAATGGAGAAAAAACAAGATTAATGCAAAATTTAATTGTAGAAGAAAATATTCTAATTTACTTTATATAATCCTTCCATTATTGCTAGTATATTGCAAAAAATATGCTTTTTTAAATTGTTTTCATAATAGTTGATTTTTTTGTTGTTGTTTTTTTGAGACGGAGTCTGTCTCTGTCGCCCCAGGCTGGGGTGCAGTGGTGTGATCTCAGCTCACTGCAAGCTCTGCCTCACGGGTTTACGCCATCTCCTGCCTCAGCCTCCCAAGTAGCTGGGACTACAGGTGCCCGCCACCATGCTTGGCTAATTTTTTGTATTTTTAATAGAGATGGGATTTCACCGTGTTAGCCAGGATGGTCTCATCTCCTGACCTCGTGATCCACCCGCCTCAGCCTCCCAAAGTGCTGGGATTACAGGCATGAGCCATCGTGTTAGGTCATGATTGTTGATTTTTAAACCAAGTTTGTAAACATTTATTTGTAAAAACCCTAAACTCACTGTTTCCAAGGTCTTATATAGTACATCTATGCTAATGCACGTAGCTGTGCCAAATTTAACATAATATTGAGTAGGTCATTAGAGAACCAAGATCTCAGTCTATGTTCTTGATTGTATAAAAAACAAATAACAGTAATTTATGTGAGAAGTATTTTGGAAAAAAAATTAAATCATAAAATGACATGTAGTAAAACTTGTGACTCATACTTTAGAAAGGTCTAATTAGGAAAAGAAAACAAATATTTCTACCTAGTTCATAACGTAAAGCCCTAAACAATGTACAGCCTTTTCAAACTTTCTGTGTGTCAAGAACAATACTAGAAACTAAGGTAAAGTTTAAGAAATGTGACTTCCTCTCAGATCACAATGGAATAAAATTGGAAATCAACTCTAAAAGGTTGCCCTCAAACAGCAGTAATATATGAAAATTAAATAATCTGCTCCTGAATGATCTTTGCAAAAATAATAAAATCGAGATGGAAATATAAAAATTGTTTAAACTGAACAATAATAATGAAACAACCTATGAAAACCTCTGGTATACAGCACAAATGATGCTAAGAGGAAAGTTCACAGCATTAAATGCCTACATCCAATATTCTGAAAGAACACAAGTAGACAGTCTAAGCTCACACCCAATGGACTAGACAAACAAGAACAAACCAGACACAATCCCAGCAGAAGAAAAGAAATAAACGAAATTAAAACAAAAAAATACAAAAGATAAATGAAACAAAAAACTGGTTATTTGAAAACATAAACAAAATTGATAGACCATTAGAGAGATTAACCAAAGAAAGAAGAGAGGATCCAAATAAGCTCAATTAGAAATGAAGTAAGAAATATTACAACTGATACCACAGAAATACAAAAGATCATTCAAGGCTACTATGAACACCTTCACACAAACTAGAAAACCTAAAGGAGATAGGTACATTCCTGAAAATATACAACTTTCCTAGGTTAAATCAAGATGATATAGAAACTCTGAACAGACCAATAACAAACAGTGAGACTGAAATGATAGTTTTTAAAAATTGCCAACAAAAGAAGTCCAGGACCAGACGGATTCACAGCTGAATTCTATCAGACATTCAAAGAGTTTCACCAATCTTACTGAAATTATTCTAAATATAGACAAAGAGGAAATTCTCCCTAAATCATTCTATGAAGCTATTATCACCTTAATACCCAAACCAGGAAAAGATATATCAAAAGAATAAAACTGCAGACCAACAGCCCTGATGAACATAGACGCAAAAATCCTCATCAAAATACTAGCTAACCAAATCCAACATCATATCAAAAAGATAATTCACCATGATCAAGTGGGTTTCATACTAGGGATTCAGGGAGGGTTTAACATACTCAAATCAATAAATGTGATACATCACATTAGGAGAATTAAAAGCAAAAAAACATGATCATCTCAATAGATGCAGAAAAAGTATTTGACAAAATCCAGCATTCCTTTATGATTAAAACCCTTAACAAAATTGGCATAGAAAGGACATACATAAAGGTAATAAAAGCTGTCTATCACAAACTCACAGTCAACATTATACTGATCAGGGACAAACTGAAAGCATTCTCCTGGAGAACTGAACAAAACTAGGATGCCCCTTTTCACCACTTCTGTTCAATATAGTACTGGAAGACCTAGCCAGATCAATCAGACAAGTGAAATAAATAAAGGACATCCAAATAGGTAAAGAGTAAGTCAAACTCTCGCTATTCACTGATGACATAATTGTATAAGAATATACTTAGAAAACCCTAAAATCTCAGCCAAAAAGCTACTAGCTCTGATAAATGAATTCAGTAAGGTTTCAGGATAAAAAACCAAGGTACATAAATCAGTAGCATTGCTATACACGGACAGCGATCAAGTTGAAAATCATATCAAGTACTCAACCCCTTTTAAAACAGTTAAAATAAATTCTCAAGAATATACCTAACCAAAGAAGTGAAAGATCTCTACAACTACAAAACACTGCTGAAAGAAATCACTGGTAACACAAATATATGGAAACATACCCCAATGCTTATGGATGGGTAATATCAATATTGTCAAAATGACCATACTGCCAAAAGCAATTTATAAATTCAATGCAATTCTGATCAAAATGTAATCACCATTTTTCACAGAATTAGAAACAACAATCCTCTAATTCATATAGAATCAAAAAAGAGCCTGCGTAGCCAAAGCAAGTCTAAGCAAAAAGAACAAATCCAGAAGCATCACATTATCTGACTTCAAACTGTGTTACAGGACTATAGTTATCCAAAACAGTGTGGTACTGATATAAAAATAGGCACATAGACCAATGAGATAGAATAGAGAACCTAGAAATAAAGCCAAATTCTTACATCCAATTAATCTTCAACAAAGTAAACAAAAATATAAAATGCAGAAAGGACACCCTATTCAACAAACGGTGCTGGTATAATTGGCAAGCCACATACAGAAGAATGAAACTGGTCATCTCTCACCTTATACAAAAATCAACTCAAGATGGAACAAAGACTTAAATGTAAGACCTGATAACCATAAAAATTCTAGATGATAACATCAGAAAAACTCTTCTAGACAGTTGGTTTAGGCAAAGAGTTCGTGACTAAGAACCCAAAAGCAAATGCAACAAAAACAAAGATAGAGATAAATAGATGGGACATAATTAAACTAAAAAGCTTCTGCACAGCAAAATAAATAATCAGCAGAGTAAACAAACAACTCACAGAATGGGAGAAAATATTAACAAACTATGCATTTGACAGAGGACTAATATCCAGATTCTAAAAGGAACTCAAACAAATCAGCAAGGAAAAAAAGAAAAAAAAATCTGTTTAAAAAGTGGGCTAAGGACATGAATAGATGATTCTCAAAATAAATTACACAAATGGCCAACAAACATATGGAAAACTGCTTAACATCACTAATTAGCAGGGAAATGCAAATAAAAACCATAAAAAGATAACACCTTAATCCTTACTTCTGCAAGAATGGTCATAATAAAAAAAAAGAGAAAAGAAAAAATGTTGGTGTAGATGTGGTGAAAAGTGATCACTTTTATGCCGCTGGTGAGAATGTAAACTGGTACAACCACTATGAAAAACAGTATGGAAATTCCTAAAAGAACTAAAAGTAGAACTACCACTTGATCCAGCAATCCCACTGCTGTGTATCCACCTAGAGGAAAAGAAAACTATGAAAAAGACAGTTGCACTCACATGTTTATAGCAGAACAATTTGCAAATGCAAAAATATGGAACTGGCCTAAATGCCTATCAGCCAACAAGTGGATAAAGAATATGTGGTATCTCTATACCATGGCATACTACTCAGCCATAAAATGGAAGGAAACTGGTATTCACAGCAACCTAGATGTAGTTGGAGACCATTATTCTGAGTTAAGTAACTCAGTACAGAAAACCAAGCATTATATTTTCTCACTTGTAAGTGGAACCTAAGCTATGAGGATGCACAGGCATAAGAATGATCTAATGGACTTTGGGGACTCAGGAGGAAGGATGAGAGGGGGTGAGGGATGAAAGACTACACGTTGGGTACAGTGTATACAGTACAGGTGACAGGTACACCAAAATCTAAGAAATTACCACTGAAAAACTTATCTATGTAAACAAAAACCACCTGTTTCCCAAAAACTAATGAACTAAAAATAAATAACTGAAAAGAAATATGACTTAGTACCTAAGAACCAAGTTATTTTGCCTGATCTTGCCATTTGTGAAAATAATTTTGTCTTAGTGTCAGGAAAAATTTTGTGATGAAATGAACAGCCTCCAGAATCTGATTCCTAGGAGTTCAAGTTCTGGCTCCATTACTGACTCAGTTAAGACGGTACTTAACTATTGTCAATCTAAGTTTCTTTATCTAAGTGGTAATTATGTATTTGTACATCTCTATGTACAAAATATCACAGGGAATATTTACAATTTTGATACAAGCATACAATGTGTAATGATTAAGCTAAAGTAAACTTTCAAATTATGTTATTAGAATATTTGACCAATTGGAAAATTATGCTAATTATAATACTGTAAATGATAATATAGAAAGAAGCAAATTATACACACACACACACACACACACACACATATATTTGTATTTGTAATTCTGCCTCCTGGGTTGTAAGACTGTGATCAACTGTGAAAATGTCTAGATTTCCAATTAATTACTACATTTTTTTCACATTATACAATGAAAAGTTAGACATAGAAATAGACCTGAAAGACACAGCCACATTTGCAAGTTTCTGATATGAGATGACCATGCACCTAACAGTCAAAGGCAGCAAATATGTAATTAGCCAGATGAGTTGCAAATAACACCAAAATCTCTTTTTTTCCCCCTATATTCACTGTAGGCAATGAATTGGGATATCATGGATAGGCAAGGCCTCTTCTGTTGAAAAGACAAACTAAACAAAGAAAAAAATAAAATAGTAGCAGTAGAAAGCTAGAATGGTAAATTTTACGTGTCAAATTGACTTGGCAAAAAGATACCCAGATGGCTGATAAAATATATCTGGGTTTGCCTGAGAGGGTATTTCTAAAGGGAATAGCAATTTAATTAGTAGACTGAGTAAAGAAGGGCACCCTTATTAATGTGGGTAGGCATCATCCAATCTGTTGAGGGACTGAATGGAACAAAAAAGTAGAGGAAGGGTGAATTTGTTCTCTGCTTGAACTGGGACATTCATTGTCTTCTACCTTCCCATATCATTGGATTTTAGGTCTTTGAACCTCGATTGGAACTTATACCATTGGTTCCTGCTTTTCAGTCCTTTGGAGTCAGATTGAATTATGTCATTGACTTTCCAGTTTGCAGATGGCTGATCATGGGTCTTCTTGACCTTCATAACTCTGTGAGCCAATTCATATAATAAATCTACTTTCATGTTTATGTATTGAAGTTGACTCCTCCAATCTGAAAATCTGAAATCTGAAATCCTTCAATACCCAAATTTTTTTGAGCACCAATATATCTCAAAGGAAATGCTCATTAGATTATTTTAAATGTTGGATTTTCAGATTTAGGAGGATTAATGTGTGTAGTATATACATTTCAAAAATCTGAAACACTTCTTGTCTTAGGCATTTAAAATAAGGGACATTCAACATATACATAATATGTATGTATATATGTATATATGTGTGTGTGCACATATATGTGTATAAATATAATACCTATCATATTAGTTCTGGTTTTTTTGTTTCTGTAAGACCCTGTATATTACAAAGGCTGAAAAAGTACAGAAGTAATAGAAGAGATTAAAAAATAGAATTGATGGGTGCTAGATTCGTTTTAGGAAAGGTCTAATAAAGGACTCTTGAAATTTACACACACACACACATGCACACACACAAACAGAGGTAGAATGACAAGCTCAAGCTAAATGGAGATTAATAGCATGAGAAAAACTATACACACACTTTTTTTTTTCCCTGAAAATTAATGTTTTTGCTTATTTGGGTTTCTTTTATATGACGTGTTTTATTTTAGTAAGTAGGATGTCAAAAAAAAAAAAAAAAACACAAATTCTGATTCCAATATTGATAGGCATTGTGCTGGGTGGTATAAAAAACGTAAAATGAATCAGGTATAAATACCACGTTCGAAGAAGCTGTACACTACCATGACTCATGTTTGCAGTTGTGAATGGTCAGGAGGTGATTGAAGGAGAGGGCGGACACCACTCATCAGCCTTCCTGGAGGGGAAGGGTCTCCCCTTCCCGACCACCGGCTATAGAGAATGTAAGAGATAATTGGAAGCAGAGTTTGATTGGACAATATTAGAGATGGAGGAGCAAGAGTAAGAGACACTAATTTAGGGCTTATTAAATGAGCTATGCAGGCATGAGTTTTTGTTGTTGTTGTTGTTTGTTTGTTTGTTTCTTGATCTCTTTCTCTCTCTCTCTCTTTTTTTTTTTTTTTTTTTTTTCCTGAGACCAGGTCTCCTTTTGTATCCCAGGGTGGAGTGAAGTGGTGCAGTATCAACTGGTCTTTCCTATCTACTTTAATTTTTTTTTTAGAGACAGGGACCTACTATGGTGCTCAGACTGGTCTCGAACACCTTGGTTCAAGAGATCCTCCTGCCTCAGCCTCTCAAAGTTCTCGGATTACAGGCATGAGCCACTATGCCATGCCAAGATACTCTGAAAAATAAATGTACTATTAGACACTATTATGAAGGATTGATTAAATATGAAATAATAAAGTCCAAATTACTCTGCTCCAAGATGGCCAAATAGGGACAGCTCTGGTCTGCTGCTCCCAGCATGATCGATGCAGAAGATGTGTGATTTCTGCATTTCCAACTGAGCCTCCGCTGGTGATACCCAGGAAAACAGGGTCTGGAGTGGACCTCCAGCAAACTGCAACAGACCTGCAGCTGAGGGACCTGACAGAAGGAAAACTAACAGACAGAAAGGAATAGCATCAACATCAACAAAAAGGATATCCACACCAAAATCCCACCTGTAGGTCACCAACATCAAACACCAAAGGTAGATAAAACCACAAAGATGGGGAGAAACCAGAGAAGAAAAGCTGAAAATTCTAATAAAGTACAAATTAAAATAATTAAGAATCACTCACTAAATAGAAGAACTAAAATATATGCAAAGGCCAGAGAACACACATTTTACATTTTAGAAAATGTTGTGTTCTGCAAATATGTGGGAAAAGTATAAAGTAATGCAATGTGCTGAGTTAAATTTTGGTCATAATGAGCATAAAACAAGGCAACACTCCCTAGTAGAATTGACCAAGTAGGAGTGACTTCTGAAAATGACTATTCTATGGAGTAGAACAAGCTCTTGACTCATTACTGAGCCATGGAAGTAGTGTCATGTAGGTCTCAGTGAAAAAAATCCATTAGGAACAAATCAGAAGACAGTTGCACATAGTCATGCTGTATAGTTATGGTCATATTGTTAAAAATAATCCAAAAATCACTACATCTTGAAAGCCACCAAGGAATAAATAATGTTGAATGTTTTTCATGTTTAAAACTAATTCTTTGTACTCTCTAATAATGTTTATTGCTGACATCTGTGAAGATTTGCAAAAAAAAAAAATTGGATGTTTAATGTCTACTTGTCAAATGTAATGTTCTCTCTGTCCTTTAATAGTTTTCTGAGAAGATGCTTGCTTTCATTTATTTTTTGAAATGATTATTTTTTCGTGGCAGTTATTCTAAACACATGAAAAAAAGCCAACACAAATCATGAATTGTTTTGAAGTGTTCTCTGGCCCAGTAGAGGAAAAAAAAAAATCAAGTAACATTTTCAGAGCCAATATCTGTTAAAATATAATTAACTTACTGTATTTAAGACCTCTCCATGCTCACTCAGTAGCTAAGGGAGGACATGACCCTGCTGGCACTGTAGTGTCCTGCAGACTGTGACAGGTATGAGGCTGCCTTTTATTTATTTTTATTTAAACTTTTTTTACTTTGAAATATGTTTAGATTTATAGGAAAGCTGCAGTATAATACAGAGAGCTTCTTTAACCCTCTCACAAGTTTCCTCCATTGTTGGAATCTTACATTCCCTTGCTACATTTGTCGAAACAAAGAGGCTGACATTGGTACATTACAATCAATTAAACTCCAGACATTATTTGGACTTCACTACTTTTTTTTAACTGATTGTCTGTGTTAGTCCATTTGCATTGCTGTAAAGGAATACCTGAGGGTGGGTAATTTATAAAGAAAATAGATTTATTTAGTTCACGGTTCTGCAGGATGTACATGAAGGCTAGTGTTGGCATCTGCTTCTGGTGAGGATCTCAGAACCTCACAAACATGGCAGAATATAAAGGGGAGCCAATGGGTCACATGGTAAGAAAGAAAGCAAGAGAAGGAGGCAAAGGGTGCCAGGATCTTTCAAACAACCAGATCGTGTGTGAACTTATGGAGTGAGAACTCTCTCATTACCAAGAGGACAGCACTAAGCCATTCCTGAGGGATTCACCCCCGTGACTAAAACACCTCCCACTAGGCCCACCTCTGACATATGCAGGCTTGAGATCACATTTCAACATGAGATTTGGAGGGAACAAAACATCCAAACCATATCATAGTCTTTATAATGTCCCTTGATGTAATCCAGAATATCATATTTTATTAGTGATCATGTGTCCTCACACCCATCTGGTCTGTGACAGTTTCTCAGTCTTTCCTTATTTGTTATGCCCTTGGCACAGAAGTATTTTATACTTTTGAACAGTATCCTGTACAATAACCCCAAAACTGGGTTTGTCTTTTTTTTCTGTTTCCACTATTAGACTTGGGTTATGAGATTTTGAAAAGAATACCAAAGTTGATGTGCCCTTGTCACATTATATGTGGAAATACATGATATCCACCTAACATCACTAATGATGCTCATCTTTATCATTAGTTTAAGGTGGTATCTGGCAGATTTTCCACAGTAAGAAGACTAGATTTCCCTTTTCCTATTCTGTACTTTGAAAGCTAGGCACCAAGTTTAATGCACCCTCAGAGTGATGGGGATTTAGTAAAGGGATAAACTCCACTTCTTTGAGACAGCATCTACATATGTATATTTTTGCACTTCTTCTGTAAGAAAATTGATGTCTTCCATTTATTTGTTTATTCATTTATTTATATCATGATGAATTCTTGTTTTTATATTAGTAATGATTCAATAATATTTTTGTTGCTCAGATTTCTCAAATTTTAGTCATTGAGAGCTCTTTCAATTTTGCTCCTATGTCCCTTTGGCATGCACTCTTTTTTAAAGATATTTTTTAAAACTATTTTAAAAAATCTAGTATAAAGAAATAGCATTTGTCCTTGTAACAACTTTAAGTGTGCAATTTAGTAGCATTAATTATATTCATAATGTTGTGCAACCATCATGATGTAAAGGATTCACACCAATGACCAAAACACCTCCCACCAGGCCCACCTCCAACTCTCCATTTCCAAAATTTTTCATCACCTCAGATATTACTGCTTTTTAAAAATTTTCAAATATATAATGTCTTGTTATTAGCTATATTTACTATGATGCACAATTAGATCTCTTGAATTTATTCCCCTTATCAGACTGAAATGTTTTATCCTTCGACTAACATAGTCCCAATCCCTCCACCCTTCAGTTTCTGGTAAGTATCATTATACTCTCTGCTTTTATGAGTTCAGTTTTTTAAGATTCCAAATATAAATAAGATCAGGCATTATTTGTCTTTCTTTGCCTGGCTTATTGTCCTTAACAAAATGTCTTTCAGGTATATTCATGTTGCTGCAAATGAAAAGATTTCAGTCTTTTTAAATGCTGAATTATATTCTATTGTGTATATATAACACATTTTTAATATATTCATCTATTGATTGATACTTAGGTTAATTTCATATCTTGGCTATTGTGATGAACCATGCAATAAATATGGGAGTACAGATATCTCTATGACATACTAATTTCATACCATGTAGATATATACCCAGTAGCAGATTTGCTGGATCATATGATAGTTTTATTTTTCTATTTTGAGATAACTTCATAGTGTTTTCCATAGTGGTTACACCAATTACACTTCCACTAATAGTATACAAGTTGTGGACCCCAAATATCTAAGAAAGGTTTCAGTTAATTTAGAAAGGGTATTTTGCCATTGTTGAGGATGCGTACTCATGACAGAGCTTCAGGAGGTCCTGGCAACATAAGCCCAAGGTGGTCTTGACACATTTTGGTTTTATACATTTTAAGGAGACATGAGACATCAATCAATATATGTAAGATGGATATTAGTTTCGTCCAGAAAGTGAGAACAACTCGAAGAAGGGAGGGTGCTTCCAGGTCACAGATAAGTAAGAGACAAATGGTTGCATTCTTTTGATTCTGATTAGACTTTCCAATGGAGGTAGTCAGATATACATTTATGTCAGTGAACAGAGGGATGACTTTGAACAAAGTGGGAGACAGTTTTGCCCTAAGCAGTTCCCAGCTTGACTTTTCCCTTTAGCTTAGTGATTTAGGGACCCCAAGATTTATTTTTCTTTTCACATTTCCCCACTTTTCCTTTTAAAATATTTTGGAGAAAGCATTTTAGAAGAAAATGAGTTTTTGGTCTCAGGTTTCATCTGATCTCTCATGGCTAGGATGGTTTATTCTTAGATGGGTATGTCCCAAGTTACTAGGAAAGCTCATTTTTAGCAGGTTGTAAAATCTCATGTCCTGTGAAGGTAAAATAAGGGGAGGAGTCAAGAAAAACAATAACGAACCAAAGAACAATCCTGGAAAATCTATATAGGCCACATTACTCCAAAGTCCATACATCAGTAGGCAGGTATGAAAATGGCTTATGTACGTAAATAGGTTGTTCTTATTTTCTTCTGAAGTTTAAGTTGTGTAGCTTCAGTTTTCAGGGGTTTAAGAAAGCACAGCTTAGTTTTCAGTAATTTTAAATTAGAAAAAATGGGCAAAAAAGGCAAAGAAAGAAGAAAAAATTGAAAACATTATTTTGGAGACTTGTAGCCAGGAAAAGTTAGAATTCAGTCCAAACTGTAGAAAATAATAAAAATTGAAAAACATTAGTCAAGACTAGACTCTAACATTAAGTGTACTATAGTTTTTGAAACAATTCTCTCTTCAGTTTCCCATTTTTACTAAGACAAATCATGGTAGGACAGATTTGCTTTATTAAACTTGGCCTGATTATTTGTATAAAGTAAAGAAAGAATAATTATTTTTCACATAGGCTTTTAAAATTGGTTTTGATGGAACTTTTTTCCACAGAAAGAATCTCAGATAAGGCTTTTTAAAAGCCAAGCCCTGGGCCAGGCATGGTGGCTCATGCCTGTAATCCCAAGCACTTTGGGAGGCCGAGGCGGGCAGATCATCTGAGGTTAGGAGTTCAAGACCAGCCTGGCCAACATGGCGAGACCCTGTCTCTACTAAAAATACAAAAATTACCCAGGTGTGGTGGTGAGCGCCTGTAATCCCAGCTACTTGGGAGGCTGAGACAGGAGAATTGCTTGAAAGCAAGAGGCAGTGGTTGCAGTAAGCCAAGATCTCATCACTGCACTCCAACCTGGGCAGCAGAGTGAGATTCCATCTCAAAACATAAATAAATAAATAAAATAAAAGCCAAGCCCTGCCATGGGTTTGTATCCTCTGACAACTATGAGTTGGGTGAATTCCTCCCCTCTTGAGGTACAAAGACAATTTGGGATTCCTGGCTCTGTCAGAAAGTGAGACATTCTTTACTTACCACAGGTCAGAAACCTTGTACAAAAACTGTGTGGACAAGGTATGAATCCAGTTTTCCCAAGGGACTTTTACTGCCTCTATAAGTTGAGTTTGATTCCTTAAAGCAAAGCACACCATTCCAGTCAAAGCCTTAGTGAAATAACCAGCTTATCCAATTGTGTCCTGTTACATGTGAAAACAGGTTTTTATTACAATTATGCAAATAAATGTATTGCCATAAGTTAATAATACTCAAAAGTCCCCAAGTTTTGTAGAAATCAGGTAAAGAGAAACAAATATGCCCCAAATTTGGTTTGTAGGAGTTACTTAATTCTTAAAAAGCTGTCAATGCCTCAAAAGAAAAGTTTCCTTGACTCTGGAAAACAAAACAAAGGATCAGCAACATTTTATGGAAAAAGCCAAAAAGATTACTTCAGTCTTATTAGTTCAGTCCATACAGTTAACTCCTGTTCTGTTTGATATTCATGAACATTTTGGCTTTCCATGAGTCCTGAAAATTCTTCCTATATTTTGATGTCACAGTCTCCAAAATTTTCAGAAACCTGCACTCAAGTATACCTGTTAAAGTTTTATAGCTGATTATAAAACAACCTTTTAAAGACGACCAAAACAAGACAACAATTATCCAGCGATGAAAAAAAGTTTTAGGGAAGCCATAAAGACCCAATTGGCAAGGAAATTTGTTACTTCTGTGGCACATGACAATTAACATTACACTTGTAATTATTACTGATAATGTACGCTGTCATATCAGAATTATATATTTTCTTTTTTTAATTTATTTATTATTATTATACTTTAAGTTGTAGGGTACATGTGCATAACGTGCAGGTTTGTTACATATGTATACTTGTGCCATGTTGGTGTGCTTCACCCATCAACTCGTCATTTACATCAGGTATAACTCCCAATGCAATCCCTCCCCCCTCCCCCCTCCCCATGATAGGCCCCGGTGTGTGATGTTCCCCTTCCTGAGTCCAAGTGATCTCATTGTTCAGTTCCCACCTATGAGTGAGAACATGCGGTGTTTGGTTTTCTGTTCTTGTGATAGTTTGCTAAGAATGATGGTTTCCAGCTGCATCCATGTCCCTACAAAGGACACAAACTCATCCTTTTTGATGGCTGCATAGTATTCCATGGTGTATATGTGCCACATTTTCTTAATCCAATCTGTCACTGATGGACATTTGGGTTGATTCCAAGTCTTTGCTATTGTGAATAGTGCTGCAATAAACATACGTGTGCATGTGTCTTTATAGCAGCATAATTTATAATCCTTTGGGTATATACCCAGTAATGGGATGGCTGGGTCATATGGTACATCTAGTTCTAGATCCTTGAGGAATCGCCATACTGTTTTCCATAATGGTTGAACTAGTTTACAATCCCACCAACAGTTTAAAAGTGTTCCTATTTCTCCACATCCTCTCCAGCACCTGTTGTTTCCTGACTTTTTAATGATCGCCATTCTAACTGGTGTGAGATGGTATCTCATTGTGGTTTTGATTTGCATTTCTCTGATGGCCAGTGATGATGAGCATTTTTTCATGTGTCTGTTGGCTGTATGAATGTCTTCTTTTGAGAAATGTCTGTTCATATCCTTTGCCCACTTTTTGATGGGGTTGTTTGTTTTTTTCTTGTAAATTTGTTTGAGTTCTTTGTAGGTTCTGGATATTAGCCCTTTGTCAGATGAGTAGATTGCAAAAATTTTCTCCCATTCTGTAGGTTGCCTGTTCACTCTGATGGTAGTTTCTTTTGCTGTGCAGAAGCTCTTTAGTTTAATGAGATCCCATTTGTCAATTTTGGCTTTTGCTGCCGTTGCTTTTGGTGTTTTAGACATGAAGTCTTTGCCCATGCCTATGTCCTGAATGGTACTACCTAGGTTTTCCTCTAGGATTTTTATGGTATTAGGTCTAACATTTAAGTCTCCAATCCATCTTGAATTAATTTTTGTATAAGGAGTAAGGAAAGGATCCAGTTTCAGCTTTCTACTTATGGCTAGCCAATTTTCCCAGCACCATTTATTAAATAGGGAATCCTTTCCCCATTTCTTGTTTCTCTCAGGTTTGTCAAAGATCAGATGTCTGTAGATGTGTGGTATTATTTCTGAGGACTCTGTTCTGTTCCATTGGTCTATATCTCTGTTTTGGTACCAGTACCATGCTGTTTTGGTTACTGTAGCCTTGTAGTATAGTTTGAAGTCAGGTAGCGTGATGCCTCCAGCTTTGTTCTTTTGACTTAGGATTGTCTTGGAGATGTGGGCTCTTTTTTGGTTCCATATGAACTTTAAAGCAGTTTTTTTCCAATTCTGTGAAGAAACTCATTGGTAGCTTGATGGGGATGGCATTGAATCTATAAATTACCTTGGGCAGTATGGCCATTTTCACAATATTGATTCTTCCTATCCATGAGCATGGTATATTCTTCCATTTGTTTGTGTCCTCTTATTTCACTGAGCAGTGGTTTGTAGTTCTCCTTGAAGAGGTCCTTTACATCCCGTGTAAGTTGGATTCCTAGGTATTTTATTCTCTTTGAAGCAATTGTGAATGGAAGTTCATTCCTGATTTGGCTCTCTGTTTGTCTGTTACTGGTGTATAAGAATGCTTGTGATTTTTTTTGCACATTAATTTTGTATCCTGAGACTTTGCTGAAGTTGCTTATCAGCTTAAGGAGATTTTGGGCTGAGACAATGGGGTTTTCTAAATATACAATCATGTCATCTGCAAACAGGGACAATTTGACTTCTTCTTTTCCTAACTGAATACCCTTGATTTCTTTCTCTTGCCTAATAGCCCTAGCCAGAACTTCCAACACTATGTTGAATAGGAGTGGTGAGAGAGGGCATCCCTGTCTTGTGCCAGTTTTCAAAGGGAATTTTTCCAGTTTTTGCCCATTCAGTATGATATTGGCTGTCGGTTTGTCATAAATAGCTCTTATTATTTTGAAGTACGTTCAATCAATACCGAATTTATTGAGCGTTTTTAGCATGAAGGGCTGTTGAATTTTGTCAAAGGCCTTTTCTGCATCTATTGAGATAATCATGTGGTTCTTGTCTTTGGTTCTGTTTATATGCTGGATTATGTTTATTGATTTGCGAATGTTGAACCAGCCTTGCATCCCAGGGATGAAGCCCACTTGATCATGGTGGATAAGCTTTTTGATGTGTTGCTGAATCCGGTTTGCCAGTATTTTATTGAGGATTTTTGCATCGATGTTCATCAGGGATATTGGTCTAAAATTCTCTTTTTTTGTTGTGTCTCTGCCAGGCTTTGGTATCAGGATGATGTTGGCCTCATAAAATGAGTTAGGGAGGATTCCCTCTTTTTCTATTGATTGGAATAGTTTCAGAAGGAATGGTACCAACTCCTCCTTGTACCTCTGGTAGAATTCAGCTGTGAATCCATCTGGTCCTGGACTTTTTTTGGTTGGTAGGCTATTAATTATTGCCTCAATTTCAGAGCCTGCTATTGGTCTATTCAGGGATTCAACTTCTTCCTGGTTTAGTCTTGGGAGAGTGTAAGTGTCCAGGAAATTATCCATTTCTTCTAGATTTTCCAGTATTTGCGTAGAGGTGTTTATAGTATTCTCTGATGGTAGTTTGTATTTCTGTGGGGTCGGTGGTGATATCCCCTTTATCATTTTTAATTGCGTCGATTTGATTCTTCTCTCTTTTCTTCTTTATTAGTCTTGCTAGTGGTCTGTCAATTTTGTTGATCTTTTCAAAAAACCAACTCCTGGATTCATTGATTTTTTGGAGAGTTTTTTGTGTCTCTATCTCCTTCAGTTCTGCTCTAATCTTAGTTATTTCTTGCCTTCTGCTAGCTTTCGAATGTGTTTGCTCTTGCTTCTCTAGTTCTTTTAATTGCGATGTTAGAGTGTCAATTTTAGATCTTTCCTGCTTTCTCTTCTGGGCATTTAGTGCTATAAATTTCCCTCTACACACTGCTTTAAATGTGTCCCAGAGATTCTGGTATGTTGTATCTTTGTTCTCATTGGTTTCAAAGAACATCTTTATTTCTGCCTTCATTTCGTTATGTACCCAGTAGTCATTCAGGAGCAGGTTGTTCAGTTTCCATGTAGTTGAGCGGTTTTGATTGAGTTTCTTAGTCCTGAGTTCCTGTTTGATTGCACTGTGGTCTGAGAGACAGTGTGTTATAATTTCTGTTCTTGTACATTTGCTGAGGAGTGCTTTACTTCCAATTACGTGGTCGATTTTGGAGTAACTACGATGTGGTGCTGAGAAGAATGTATATTCTGTTGATTTGGGGTGGAGAGTTCTATAGATGTCTATTAGGTCTGCTTGCTGCAGAGATGAGTTCAATTCCTGGATATCCTTGTTAACTTTCTGTCTCGTTGATCTGTCTAATGTTGACAGTGGAGTGTTGAAATCTCCCATTATTATTGTATGGGAGTCTAAGTCTCTTTGTAAGTCTCTAAGGACTTGCTTTATGAATCTGGGTGCTCCTGTATTGGGTGCATATATATTTAGGATAGTTAGCTCTTCCTGTTGAATTGATCCCTTTACCATTATGTAATGGCCTTCTTTGTCTCTTTTGATCTTTGATGGTTTAAAGTGTGTTTTAACAGAGACTAGTATTGCAACCCCCGCTTTTTTTTGTTCTCCATTTGCTTGGTAAATCTTCCTCCATCCCTTTATTTTGAGCCTATGTATGTCTCTGCGTGTGAGATGGGTCTCCTGAATACAGCAGACTGATGGGTCTTGACTCTTTATCCAGTTTGCCAGTCTGTGTCTTTTAATTGGAGCATTTACTCCATTTACATTTAAGGTTAAGATTGTTATGTGTGAACTTGATCCTGCCATTATGATATTAACTGGTTATTTTGCTCGTTAGTTGATGCAGTTTCTTCCTAGCCTCGATGGTCTTTACATTTTGGCATGTTTTTGCAATGGCTGGTACCGGTTGTTCCTTTCCATGTTGAGTGCTTCCTTCAGGGTCTCTTGTAAGGCAGGCCTAGTGGTGACAAAATCTCTAAGCATTTGCTTATTTGTAAAGGATTTTATTTCTCCTTCACTTATGAAACTTAGTTTGGCTGGATATGAAATTCTGGGTTTAAAATTCTTTTCTTTAAGAATGTTGAATATTGGCCCCCACTCTCTTCTGGCTTGGAGAGTTTCTGCCGAGAGATCTGCTGTTAGTCTGATGGGCTTCCCTTTGTGGGTAACCCGACCTTTCTCTCTGGCTGCCCTTAAGATTTTTTCCTTCATTTCAACTTTGGTGAATCTGGCAATTATGTGTCTTGGAGTTGCTCTTCTCGAGGAGTATCTTTGTGGCGTTCTCTGTATTTCCTGGATTTGAATGTTGGCCTGCCCTACTAGGTTGGGGAAGTTCTCCTGGATGATATCCTGAAGAGTGTTTTCCAACTTGGTTCCATTTTCCCCCTCACTTTCAGGCACCCCTAATCAGACGTAGATTTGGTCTTTTGACATAATCCCATACTTCTTGCAGGCTTTGTTCATTTCTTTTTCTTCTTTTTTCTTTTGGTTTCTCTTCTCACTTCATTTCATTGATTTGATCCTCAATCGCAGATACTCTTTCTTCCAGTTGATCGAGTCGGTTACTGAAGCTTGTGCATTTGTCACGTATTTCTCGTGTCATGGTTTTCATCTCTTTCATTTCGTTTATGACCTTCTCTGCATTAATTACTCTAGCCATCAATTCTTCCACTTTTTTTTCAAGATTTTTAGTTTCTTTGCACTGGGTACGTAATTCCTTCTTTAGCTCTGAGAAATTTGATGGACTGAAGCCTTCTTCTCTCATCTCGTCAAAGTCATTCTCCGTCCAGCTTTGATCCGTTGCTGGCGATGAGCTGCGCTCCTTTGCCGGGGGAGATGCGCTCTTATTTTTTGAATTTCCAGCTTTTCTGCCCTGCTTTTCCCCCATCTTTGTGGTTTTATCTGCCTCTGGTCTTTGATGATGGTGATGTACTGATGGGGTTTTGGTGTAGGTGTCCTTCCTGTTTGATAGTTTTCCTTGTAACAGTCAGGACCCTCAGCTGTAGGTCTGTTGGAGATTGCTTGAGGTCCACTCCAGATCCTGTTTGCCTGGGTATCAGCAGCAGAGGCTGCAGAAGATAGAATATTTCTGAACAGCGAGTGTACCTGTCTGATTCTTGCTTTGGAAGCTTCCTCTCAGGGTTGTACTCCACCCTGTGAGGTATGGGGTGTCAGACTGCCCCTAGTGGGGGATGTCTCCCAGTTAGGCTACTCAGGGGTCAGGGACCCACTTGAGCAGGGAGTCTGTCCCTTCTCAGATCTCAACCTCCGTGTTGGGAGATCCACTGCTCTCTTCAAAGCTGTCAGACAGAGTCATTTGCGTCTGCAGAGGTTTCGGCTGGGTTTGTTATTGTTTACTGTGCCCTGTCCCCAGAGGTGGAGTCTACAGAGACAGGCAGGTTTCCTTGAGCTGCTGTGAGCTCCACCCAGTTTGAGCTTCCCAGCAGCTTTGTTTACCTACTTAAGCCTCAGCAATGGCGGGCGCCCCTCCCCCAGCCTCGCTGCTGCCTTGCCGGTAGATCACAGACTGCTGTGCTAGCAATGAGGGAGGCTCCGTGGGTGTGAGACCCTCCTGGCCAGGTGTGGGATATGATCTCCTGGTGTGCCTGTTTGCTTAAAGCGCAGTATTGGGGTGGGAGTTACCCAATTTTCCAGGTGTTGTGTGTCTCAGTTCCCCTGAGGAAAAGGGATTCCCTTCCCCCTTGTGCTTCCCAGGTGAGGCAATGCCTCGCCCTGCTTCAGCTCTCGCTGGTCGCACTGCAGCAGCTGACCAGCACCGATCTTCCGGCAGTCCCCAGTGAGATGAACCCAGTACCTCAGTTGAAAATGCAGAAATCACCGGTCTTCTGTGTTGCTCGCGCTGGGAGTTGGAGACTGGAGCTGTTCCTATTTGGCCATCTTGCTCCGCCCCGAATTATATATTTTCTATAATTTTGGAACACATGTTAATGACTAATTTATACAAATGTAGCCCAAAGAAAGCCAAATACCATTTCACATTTGACAATGCTTCCTGTATAATTTTTATACCAAATAAGTCAAATATGTCATTTTTGGACTTTAGGGAATATAATAGCATAAAGGATTAATTAGGTCAGAAGAAGACATAATTTATAATTTGATTTGGGACAGTTTCTCCAATACCATATGTTTAAAACACTTGATATCGCAAAATACTACCACAAGTTATTGTCAAATAATTCATTAATTTAACTAAAGTGAGAACTCAAGGATTTCAAAAAAGGCAAAAACCTTCATTCTTTGAAGGTTTCTTAATTTTCCAAACAATATGCTCTAAGAAAAACAGCATGAAGCCAGTTAAATTTGTTTCTCAAAATTGTATAAAGAATATATACAATTTTAGTCTTGACCATAAGATATAACTCTCATAAGCCTTTTATAATCTTTATAACCTTTAAGAAAGAGTCCGTTAATGCTTCAAGAAAACTTTGTTAATCTGACATAAGGGCCCATATGCTGATTTTGCATCAGTGTACCTTTAATATTCATGGTTAATTTATAAAGAAACTGAACTTATTTTATCTCTCAAAATCAGTCATTACACTCTAACATGCCCACCTCTTCTGCAGTAGTCCATGGGTCTTGAGGAGTTGAATGGCTTTAATTTCTGGCCCTGTTTCTCAGGAACACAGTTTATTTTGATTGGCATCTTCCACCAGGTCTGAAGATGAGGCTTTAATTGCTGTAGAGTTTAAGACTTAACAGGACTTGGTGTCCGTTTTAGATCCAGGAGTCAAAGCCCTGTAACTCAATGTCACAAAGACTTTAAAAGTACATACAGAAAAATACATAGATGGAATAATCTTAATTTAAAAAAATCCCTGTTTTTTCTAGGCAAACCAATGTTTAATAAAAATGGTATAGACATTATTTTGATAAACATAAAATCTATTAGGCCAGTTACCAAAAGGCAAAAGAAGAAACTTTCTGCAGTGCACAGAGTATTGTTAGAAGAAAACATTTTCTTTAGAATTTTAAGAAAACATTGTTATTATCAGGCCATAACAAACAGAATTCAAGAAGAAAAAACAAAATGAACAACAACAACAACAAATAAACTAATATGAGCTGAAAATGAGTTAAAGGAGAGCATTACTATTTTGCTTCTTTTAAAAGGGGAGATAAAACCAAAAACAGTGAGATGTAATAAAAGTTGAACTTTGGGTTAAAAAACTTAAAATATTTTAAAATTTATTAAGAGTAAATCAACCTCTTAAGAAAATTTCATTGTTGTTATAAATTATTTAGTGTATAAGTGTTGTTTGTTTGTTTTTACATCATACCCAATTTCTAGAAAGACCATTATAATTTCCCTTTACTCATAGGCAACTTGATCATATAAAAGTTTTTGGTTTTTAAATTTTTAAAAATAAATTCCTTATTGTGACTTACACAGACCATTCATGACATACTTGGACTTTCTGGTTTGTCCTGAACATTTCCCTTTCTTAAACAATTAGTCACTTTATTCTAGGATGAAATTTACATACAACATTCTTTCTCACATGAAAGTATTTCTTGTATAAAATTATTTCTCTTAAAACTTTCTTGCAAAAAAAAAAAAAAAAAAATATCTTCATTCCTATAACTTTCTTTACATCTCTCTTATTTCCTCATTCCTTTTACCTTGTTTTATACATAAGCTTTAAGTAAGCTTTGAATTAGACAAAAAATATTCATCTTTTTGAAAAGATACTTTTTTTTAGAAAGAATGTTTTCCTACAATATATTTTTATTGGAAAATCCCCAAATAATGAAATATTTATTATGTAATTTAACTTTAAATTCTAAATTATGATAAATTTGTGTACAAGTATTTATCCCATTACATTTACCTAATTATTTTAGTCATTTACTGAGATTATTTATGAAAACTTCAATAGTCCTTATTTAAAGTTATTAAAACATCATTGCAAAATTATAACTGAGACAACAAAAATGATCTAACCTAACTGACTCCATATTGCTTCTAACTTCCAAACTATCCTTGTTGATTCCTGGGCATAGGTTGAGCTACCTTTGGGAGAAACTTAGTGTATAGGTTAGCTTTGAAACATAGATGATAACAGTTCTTTTGCAAAACAAACCTCCTTCCTGCCTGTAGACTAGACTGACTAAAGCCACAGGATTAGAAGTTATGGAAATTTTACTAAATAACTTAAGATATACCTATTTTCATTAAACCAATACCAATGTCTTATTTGTTAACAATTATACAAGCAAAGATCATTTTGTTTTGGGCTGAGTTTATGGTTTTTTGACCCCATGCCAAATTTTGACAACTTATATTATTTGGCAAGGATAAGGATGAAATTGCTTGATCAAAAAATGCAAACAAAAATGTATGTTGGCAATTCTTAAGACATTTCTAATATTACTTTACCAATAATTTCAAAGCTAGCTCTTTTATTAGAGATTGTACTTAATCATGTAAACTGGAAAAAACATTTGACTAGTCTTTTCTTTTTTTCTGGTAAATATTTCATTTAAGGGCTTTTATTTTTCTTTAAGCCAGTTAATTAGATCTCTTTTCTACATCTTCAGTAGTGAAACATGGTGTACACATTATATAAATACATAGATGTATTAAGCATACCTATAGAAATACATCTTTTTTTTTTTTTTTTTTTTTTTTTTTTTTTTTTTTTTTGAGACGGAGTCTCGCTCTGTCACCCAGGCTGGAGTGCAGTGGCCGGATCTCAGCTCACTGCAAGCTCCGCCTCCCGGGTTTACGCCATTCTCCTGCCTCAGCCTCCTGAGTAGCTGGGACTATGGGTGCCCGCCACCACGCCCGGCTAGTTTTTTTTTTTTTTTTTTTTGGATTTTTTTAGTAGAGATGGGGTTTCACCATGTTAGCCAGGATGGTCTCAATCTCCTGACCTCGTGATCCGCCCGTCTCGGCCTCCCAAAGTGCTGGGATTACAGGCTTGAGCTACCGTGCCCGGCCTAGAAATACATCTTATAGATTTATAAGACTTGCTTTTTTCCCTATCTTAAACTTGCAATTGTTTGATAGCCTTTTTCATTACCCTGGCAGATGTCAGCTAAATAACCCTAAATCTGCATAATGAAGGAAACAACTCTTAGGAGAAAAATCAGATATCAAAAGTTACATTTCAAGGTACAGAGAGAAAATGTCTAGTGATGCTAGAGAGGGATTAAAGATGGATGCCAAATCAAGCATAAAATTATAGAAATCTATCACAGGACTGTATAAGGAGACCAGTTTCTTTTACATAGGGACTATCTATCTTCTGAGTTCTGGGGAGAGCCCACACTAACTCCTGGGTCTTCAAAAAGGGAGAATTACTATGAAGCTAGACCATGTGATGCTTTTACAGTGCACGTAAACTATACTCTTTCTTAAAAACCCAAGAGTAGCCTCTGTTGCAATAACTATTTTAGTAAAAAAAATCAGGTGACAAGCAGTATAAGAGCTGAGACAAACTTGTCTAATTACACTCTTGGGGTTCCATAAGGAAAATCAGAGCTTTCTCCCCAAAAGGGAGTCTGGCAACTTCTTCATTTTCTTTAAGAATCCTTAGGCTATTACAAACTATTATAGATCCCCCATGCAGTAGAAGATGCAAGCGAAAGGAGAGACTTCAGAAATAAATGAAGAAAACAGATTTCAGTCAACTGGGAAGAAAAAAAAATATTTTTGCTCAAAAAAGACAAAATCCTTAGAGAGAGAGAGAGAAAAAAAACATGAAAGCCTTTTAAATATAAACACACACACACACATAAACAGACACACACACACACACACACACATCTTGGATGTTAGCTTTTAATTAAGCTGAGTTTTAACCATTGAGCTACTTTAAATATTTTTTTATCTCATTACCATATTTAGCTAGGACAAATTGCTCCTCTTCCAGAAGTACCAAGTATCAAACCAGAAAGTGCTTGATTTAGGAAACAAACTCTGGCTGTTGTGGTGAAATAAAGAAGACAGAACCCTAGCTATGGAACTGCAGCATGGGGTAGCGGCCATTGCTCTTTCAATTTGGCCTGGCTAGCAAAAAGGTGACCTTGTTATGTAAATAAAGTCCCATACATAGTCAAAAATCTTTCCTTTTTTTTTCCTTTTGTTGGCCATTTTTTCTCCCCAGACCATACCACCTTTTCTGTGTGTGACGCAAAGGGGTGGGGGTAAGGGAGGCAGAATTTAGCCTCTTCAGAGGCCTTGTTCCTGATAATTTGGAACTTACCTTCAGATTTGATCAAATCTGATAGCGCTGGTCAAACCCAATGGAAAAAAGACTGAAATAACAACAACAACAACAACAACAACAAACAGAAACAGACAACCACTACAACAAAAACAGTTAAGCAAAACAAACAAATGATTGTACAACTTATGTGATTACTGAGCGCTCTAATGCTAAGGAGAAACTAAGACCAGCTGGTTGTTAATCTTAACTTTAGCCAAGAAAAAACCCCAATTCAGGTATTTACCTAGGGATGAGTCTCAGACTGAAGACTGCTCTCTACCATCCTAGAAGCAGAAAAAAACTCAAACTCATCTTCCCTGATGGAAGCGAGCTCAAACACCATGGAGGAATTACCTGCCTTCCATCGTCATGCAAGCAGGAAAACTTGCGTTGCTCGTGTTGGAAGAAAAACGAGTTGTACAGCAGTACGTTTTTTAAACCATGACCACATTTTTGGAGATTAGGGATTCTCTCAAGGGGGTGCTTCTAGGCCTCAGCAAATTTTCCTATTGATTTGAGCCATAAAGATAGCTCAAGTTGATAGCAGGTAAAGATAGGCGATTTGTTCAAGGTCAGGGGCACCTCTTCTCAGAATCCCTTTATGGTTACCAAAATGTGAAACCTGAATATCTGAGACAAGTCTCAGTTAATTTAGAAAGGTTATTTTGCCAAGGCTGATGATGCATGCCCATGACACAGCCTCAGGAGGGCCTCACAGCATGCACCCAAGGTGGTAGGGCACCGTTTGGTTTTATGTATTTTAGGGAAATGTGAGACATCAATCAACGTATGGAAGATGTACATTGGTTATATACAGAAGGCAGGACAACTGGAAGCAGGAGGGGCACTTTCAGGTCACAGATAGGTGACAGCCAAATGGTTTCATTCTTTTGAGTTTATGATTAGCCTTTCCAAAGGAGGTAATCAGATATGCATTTGTCTCAGTGGGAAGAGGGATGACTTTGAATACAATGGGAGGCAGGTTTGCTCTAAACAATTTCCAGCTTGACTTTTTTTCTTTACCTTAGTGATTTAGGGGCCCCAAGATTTATTTTCCTTTCACAGTGTTCTCTTTTCTCTGCATCCTTTCCAACACTTATTATCTTTCATCTTTTTGATAATATTCATTCTAACAGGTGTGAGGTGATATACTGTTGTGATTTCAATTTGCATTTCCTTGATGATTAGTGATGTTGAACTTTTAAAATATTCTTGTCCATTAGTATGTCTTCTTTTGAAAAATGTCTATGGACATTCTCTGTCCATGTTTTAATCAGACTATTTGCTTCCTTAGTGGTGTATTTATGATGATCTGAGTTCTTTACATATTTTGTATACTAACCTCTTATCATATGTATGGTTTGCAAATATATTCTTCCATTCGTTAGGTTGTCTCTTCACTCTATTGAGTGTTCCTTTGATTGTGCAGAGGCTTTTTAGTTTGATGTAATCTCATTGTCTATTTTTGCTTTTGCTGCCTGCCCTTTAGGGTTCACATCCAAAAAAAAAATCATTCCCCAGCTCAATGTCATGGAGCTTTACCTTCATGTATAATGTTGTTGGAAATGTAATTAGGCATGCCATGCAATTCTATGTTTACTTAAAGTTCTCGGCCGGGCACGGTGACTCACACTTGTAATCCCAGCACTTTGGGAAGCCAAGGCAGGTGGATCATGAGGTCAGGAGATCGAGACCATCCTGGCTAACACAGTGAAACTCCATCTCTACTAAAAATGCAAAAATATTAGCCGGGCATGGTGGCAGGTGCTTGTAGTCCCAGCTACTCAGGAGGCTGAGGCAGGAGAATGGCGTGAACCTGGGAGGTGGAGCTTGCAGTGAGCCGAGATCCATCCACTGCACTCCAGCCTGGGCGACAGAGCAAGACTCCATCTCAATAAATAAATAAATACATACATACATACATACATACATACATTCTCACAGTTCTGTGGCTTTCCATTATCTTGAAGAAAAGTCTGAATTCCTTACTACGGCTTGGAAAAGAACCCTGGCTAATCTAAACTTGCTTATCTCTGAAGCCTCATTTGCAATTTTTTCTCATATTTTGTCTCTTAATTCAAACCACCCTTCTGTTTTCAAACTCCTTGACAACACTATTATTTCCTGTATTGAAACTTCATACGTGTTTTAAATCTCTCCCAGAGTGTGTGAGTAGGCGTGCTTTTTGATTTTTTTTTCTTTTTTTCCTGCTGTATTCACAATGCCGAGAAAGTTTTCTGACACAAAACATGGTAGAAATAAATATGTCAAATTAATGGTTAAATAAATATTTTTTTTCTGTTTCTGATATTTTCTCTGTCTTCTCCCTTTCACTTCAGTGTTAACTGGCTAAATCCCACTCATCATGCAATTCTATGCTTAAACTTTACTTCTTCAGAAAATCTTTCCCGAACCATGCCAAAAGACATTAGGTTAGTTTTTCTTATTACTAGGTTGGTGCAAAAGTAATTGCAGTGTTTGCAATTAAGGAAAACACAGGCTCTTTGGAATCCCAGCCCGTGTTTTCCTTCAGACCACTCATTGTGATTACAATGTTAACAGTTACTTGTCTTTCTTTTCAGATCAGATGGACATGTAGCTTCAGAATTCTGTTTCCCTCTTTTCTGTCTGTGTCCCCAGTGACTGTTGTACAGTTTGTCCACTCTAGGAACCCATAAGTTATTTGTTGAATGAAGGAAGGAATGAATTGAAGACAGAAAAGATTAGATACAAGACATGTGTAGGCAATGGAGCAGCTCCTGAGATTAAGGGTAATTTCTCCATGGACTCCTTATCTGGTACCTTCAGCTGCAGGCAAAAGCACCCTGGGGTACTTCAAGAAACAGGATGTAAATTGTCTGTGAAAGTGTCATTAACTCTTTGAGGCAGTGAGAATGCCATTTGAAGAAGTAATCTTGAGGTTTTAGAGTTCAGATTTTTTTTTTTTTTTTTTAATTCAGTGGAAGATTGAAACAGACCTGGGAAATCTTTTGAAAAGATAAACATGAGCTGATTCTGTGGTAGAAAATAAAAAACCCTTACCTGTTTTAAGTTTGCAAGAGTGTGTGCTTTTTTATTTTAATTTTTTCACTTATTTCTCTTAAATGTTAATCCTCTGAAAATGTTGACATCTAACTCTGCAGGGGACGCTGTCTTTGTTAATGTGATGTTACTATTCTGTTCTCTTCATTATCATGACCTTACTGCTCTGAAAGACTCTTGTCCAGGAAAAGAAAAGTCCTAGACAACTTTATTATTCATTTTAGGAATTGCATGAAAGACCCATCAAATCTTCATTAAAAAATATCAAGGGACAGTTTACGTCTCAAAACTCTGAACTGCTTGTCTCAAATTTCTCACCTTGCTATAAACCACCAATCCTAAACAATCACATCATGATCCTTCAGGAAGCTCACACACACAAAAAAGCTTCTCACATTGACCCATTTACTTCCAATCTGTGTTAACCGAAACAATGAAGATACATAATTACATTTTGGTTTTATAGGTGAAAATAAAAATGCACGTAAATAACCAAGATTATTTTTACTACCCTTCAGCTAACAACTTGACAATTATAAAGTCATAACTTATTTAATCTTTTTGAGAAAAGCATAATGTAATAGTACATATCAAATCATACTAACCAGAATGTCATGGACATTTGCCCTAAACCACTGTAATATGGGTTTTCATTTGATTATGATGTCAAAAAATGTTTTCAATGTCAACATGTTATTACTGAAAGTGTTTGAAAATATTGTTTTACTGTACTTTAAAAAAGTTAATATTTTAAATTATTAAAAGTTAATATATTTTAAATCATATTCAAATAGAGTAAGAGAGGAAAGTATACTTCCTAATCGTGGCTATGTGGCCATTCGTAATGTGATCATTGAAACATAATTTTTGCTTCACTTTGTGTAGTCTTCTAGTAATTATGCAAGAGACAAAGTTTTATTTTGCAAAACTAAAGCAAAAGACTATCAGTTAATAAATGTTAACTGTGAAAGAAATGAATGGAGCAGCAAACTATGTATTATCTGCCTAATGCATTGCAACAACAAAGTAAATGCCACCGTCCCTGCCTTCAGAAAAATGTGTGGTGTAAATAATGCATCCTGATTCCACTCTCAAGCCCATAATCATTTTCTTATCGTATACTTAGGAAAAATATAAACAAGTGGTCTAAGACCTTGGATTTTGTTCCTATTCTGTCTTTACCTTTCCCCTCAAATTTGAAAAAGTAAATTCACTGTTCAACCTCCCTGTGTGAAATGAAAAAGTTGGATTAGACAGTTGATTTTCCAGTTGTTTTCCACAGACATTTCAGGGGTACCTTGATATGAGCAGGAATGAGTTTAGTGAGAGGAACCTTTTACTACACACTGCCTCAAATAGAGAAATTCTGATATTTCTTTTTTTATATATTGTTATGTTGTACTTCTAAGTTCCTGAAAAGCATGTATTATAATTTTTTTTTTTAAAGAAAGAAATTGAATACTAGAGATACTGATTTCCAATTCTCCATTCCCCAGCATTTTTTTAAAAGCTTGCTTGTACCAGGCGCTCTGCTAGATGTGTTTTAGTGCCATACTTACAATAGCCCATGTCGCTGTTTACACAGTAAAGCCACTGAACTGGTCCTGGAGTCCAGAGTAGCTGACAGCAAAGCCAACATTTACCAATGAGAATGATGATAGTAAAACTGCTGCCCCAAGAATAATGAGATAGCTGACCTTGACTTGGAGGGATACTCTTGCAAAACACTGCATATGCATGGTGTTATGTAAGTTTCACAATACTATGAGGTAGACTCTTCAATTATCCCCATGTTCAACATAAGGAAGCTAAAGTTTAAATATGTTAAGTGATTTTCCTCAGAACGTATTTAAAAAAAAAAAGAAAAAAATAGAACTAGTGGTAGACATAAGGGCACACACTAGAAAAAAAAAGTCACCTTAGACTTGTCATAATGTGTCTCAGGGCCTCTTTGTGGCTTACTCAAAGGAACTGGAATCCCCTGCCAGACCTTATTTGCTGTTCCCAGCAGGTGCTTACAACATGGCAGAGTTTGTTAAGCACTTGGTGGGGATGGAGAGTATGGCCTGTCCCTAGCAGGTCATAAGCTAATTGCACACAATCATTCCCCTGGACCAGGCCCATTGTGCACTGTTAGAGTTCCCCCTTTACAGAGTTTCTTAACAAATTTTATTTATATTGATCTTTACCCTGATGACTACTAATATGACTTAAAACAAAACAACTGGAGCCTAATAAATTGACTATACCCTACACTTAAACATTTTCCATAAAATCTATGGTAGAAAGGCATCCATTGCCATGTCAAATACTTGCCTATATTTTGAGATTTGACTACTGTGTCTTCTGCAATTTGAATTTTCTAGATCCCCTGAGTAAAAATACTTTTGCCTTTTACTCTTTCTAATCATGTCTATTGTTTGACTTCTTCACATTTTATATATAGTTTGGGTTATTATTGTCTAAACTACCATTTTTGCTCAGGAAAGTGTATCTTACATGATACATCAGTAATGAGTTTGGAGATCCAAAATGACTAGAATAACAGTTGAATAGTTGAATGAGAAGCATTAAACCCAAACTGGATTTTACAGACAAAAATATGTTTTGTTCCTCAGTAGTTCTCTACATTTATCAAACCACATTTGCTTTGAATATATTCATAATGCCATGGCACATTTTGTTTTTCTTCTTTGAAATTGGGAGCCAAAATTAAAATTTGCAAGAAAGTATAAAAACTAAATTGTTGAAAAAAATTCAAGTTAGCAAATCTCTGTGTTACAACAAATACATGCGATTTTTTTTCTCTGAGTAACACATGGTTTAGACAGGTGTTAGTATTAATAATGACAAGAAATTTGCATATTTTATAAACAAGTTTACATATGTACCACAATACCTAACACTCCATACATAAATTTCCACAGATGCATCTCTCTTGTTAAAATATGCAGAAAACTTTCTAGCAAGTATGCAAAACATTTCAGCAAGAATGCTTACTGCAGCAAAAGCAGGGGTACCTATTCCCACGACCTAGAATACATTGCGAGTTAAATTTCACCTCAGGATCCAAAAGGTAATTTAAAAATTATTTTCTGGAAATAGAAATTTTTAAAATCTTAAAATATAATATATTGAAAGCAAAATTGGCATGCTTTTACTGAAAATAAAAAAAGCTGCTGCAGTGCTGCAGTACTTAAAAGTCTTTTATCTATCTGTTGTGTTGGGGAAGCATGGATGCAGCAACACATTTATATTTCCTGTATTTGTTTTTGACCAGCAGCCAGTTAAGGCTGAAACTCTAGCCTGTGGAAATTGGTAGAGTACATGGAGACAATGAACCAGGTGCAATGCATGAAGATTAGGCAGGCTAAAATTACAGAGTTTGTGAGGTGTGATTCCACTGTTTCAGCAGTAGCATCAATTCCTACTACAGGAAGGTGGGATGTGAAAAGAAACACCACATAAATCAAAATACATTTCCCATATATATATGTGTTTTAGAAATAGTGCATATTTCCCTTATATATGTGTGTATATCCAGTGCCTATCCATATATTAAGTTTATATCTGTATGAACAACCACTTAAAGTTTTTTTTTTTTATCAAAGGTTTTCACATTTGTCTTTCCTTTTTCTTTTACCACATCTCCTTGCCTACTGATAAATAGATTTTACAAAATATTTTGAAGACTTCTATAATGAAACAAAATCAGAAAAGCATACATAAATTTAAACTCTGGGTCACTTAATAAAAGTCTGTCAGTGGAGTCATACACATTTACTACATCATTAGCTACTCTTCTTGTGCATAATATCAAAATTATCTCTAGATGATTTGATTGATTGAAGATGACATGTATTTTGTCCTCTGAAATTACAACAGACTTCAAAAATGGTAGCTTAAATGACCTTTACAAGCAAAATATTGACATTAACATGGTCTCAAGTGTTCTACAGAAGCAGTGGCTATTTTTGGTTTATGATCTCCTTTTCCCCATCTCTCTGATTATTTATAAAATTTTTGACACTGAGTAAGCAATCCAATGCATATTTCCCTGAAAAATGGAAATCATGTGGGTGGGTATTCCTTGAAACTAAGGAATGAACATCTTTAAACACTTTACGAAAAAAAAAAAAAAAAAAAACCCTCATGTTTCAATACAAACCAATGAAAGGAAAACTCAAGGTCAAGTTATTTAGAAATTAATACATTCAAGAAAAGTAATTCTGCATGTTTTGCATGCATATATTGAAATAATAAGCCATTGCTAAAGACCTATTAGCAATTATCAAATCTAAGTCATTCTAAGACACCTTCTATTTTGAAAGGTTTTCCAATCACTACCTAAGGTTTTTGCCAGTGATGGTTCTTATAGCCAATAATGGCCATCCCACTCTGCCACATTTAACAGAGTGGACAAGGAATATTATCCTACTTGTTTTAAATTATTGTTTTGAATGTATGCTTCCACTAGACAGAGACTTGGTGGTTTACCTATATTTCAAATACAAGAATTGCCATGAAATTAAGATTTGCTTGAACTCAGAGTGACCACAAAGATGTCAAATGCTCAGTGCATATTTTAAACTTCTTAAAATACCACCAACCTCTTTGTTTAATTTGCCATTTCAATGAGCCATTTTATAAGTTGAGAGATTGGTGCTTTTAGTATTGTAGCTAAAAACAAGCGTCTGCAATGGACTGTGGGTATGTGCATATGCATGTCATATACTTAAATTGTAAAACAATAAAAATGAGGAAGAAAGGAAAAAAGTAAGAATGCATACTGGAATGCTAAATATGGTAAGCAGGAATGCATCCACCTTCCCCCAAGCCATAGTGATTATTGCATGCTTCAGGCTCTTAATATCTAGAATTATGTAAAGTCCCCCAGAATTATGTAAAATCCAAGTTATTATGTAAAGTTATACCTCCATAATTTATCTTTACTGCAGCCATCTCCTCTCCCTGCTTCTAGAGTTTTCAATTATCTGTGCCAGCCTCTTGTACTTCAATGCTATTAATGGATCAAATTCAAGCCTTCCCTTTTATCTACACCGCCCCCATAATAGGTGTCCTAAATAAAAATTATCTTACAAAGGGAGTACCTGAAAAGCAATACATTGTGAACTTCTTTTGGAGAAGAGCACTTGAAGCTTCTAAGTGTAGAGTAAAAATGAAGTGCACATGAAAAATAACCTCTTATTTGTTTCAGTCTCCGATGTTGGGAAACCCGGAAAGAAATTACTGACTCAAAAGAGTACCCTTTTGAAAGTATATGATCCATCATATCTAGAAGTATTATTTGTATTTATTTTTCAAGAAAATATTATCTGTTGGCACAACTCTATTCCTAACATATTCATTTAGGATACTGAAATTATGACAGACTTCATTAATTTTTCTTGTTGTCCTTCAAATACTTCTTAATTAATTCTTCCTCACATTCAAAGGATAACTTTCTCTAACTGTGTTAGTCCATTCTTGCATTATTATAATGAAATACCTGAGGTCAGGTAATTTATAAAGAAAAGAGGTTTAATTGTCTCAAGGTTCTGCAGGGTGTACATGGCATGGCACCAACATCTGATTAGCTTCTTGTGAGGGCCTCAGGAAGTTTACAATCATAGCAGAAGGTGAAGGGAGAAGCCAGTATATCACATAGTGAGAAAGGTGGAGAGAGAAAGAGAGAGAGGAGAGAGAGGAGCCATCACATTCTTTTAAACAATCAGATCTTTTGTGACCTCAGAGAGAGAGCTCACTCATTTTCATGAGGATGACACCGAGCTATGTGATATATCTGATATGGTTTGACTCTGTGTCCTCACCCAAATCTCATCTTAAATTATAATCCAAATTTTAATCCCCACGTGTTGGAAAAGGTACTTAATGGGAGGTGATTAGATCATGGGAGTGATTCCCCCCACTAATGCTGTTCTCATGATAATGAGTGAGTTTTCATGAGATCTGATGGTCTAATAAGGGACTTTTAACCTCTTCACTCTGCACTTCTCCTTCCTGCCAGCATGTGAAGAAGGACATGTTTGCTTCACATTCTGCCATGATTATAAGCTTACTGAGGACTTCCCAGCCATGCTGAACTGTGATTAAACATTTTCCCTTTTAAATGACCAAGTCTTGCATATATACTTCTTAATAGGATGAAAACACACATATGCAGTAAATTGGTACCAGGAGTGGAGTGCTAATATAGGAATACCTGAAAATATGGAAGTGATTTTGGAACTGGGTAACAAGCAGAGGTTGAAACAGTTTGGAGGGCTCAGGAGACAAGAAGATTTGGGAGAGTTTGGAACTTCCTAGAAACTTGTTGAATGTCTTTGACCAAAATGCTGATAATAGTGTGGACAATGAAGTACGGGCTGAGGTTGTCTCAGATAAAGAAAAGAAAGTTATGGGAACTGGAGCAACCACCCTTCTTGCTATGTGGCAATTCTACTAAAGGGCATATTTTGCCTTGATAATATTTTTATATTTAATAACCTCACTTAGAATCTCCAGGATCTATCCCATTTTACATTTTGTTGTTGTTGTTGTTTAAGTACATTTTAATGGCTTACATACTAGAGAAAACTAAGATTCACAGTTATAAAAAACTCTGTTAAGCAGAGACATAAAAAAAAACTCAATAATGACAGTTTACCTGAAAAAAGCTTGCAGTTCCATATTCCCATAAGGGAATTATCAAATTGCTAGCATGTCCCTTTTTGATGGAAACCAAAACTACTGACTAGATGACATATTTATCATAGAAATTTGCTATACTGTGGTGCCATTTTTTATCAACCAGGTTGAGTTTGAATATAAATAAAATGGAACTTAAAAAAAATGAATCATTTAAGGGGCTGGGCATGGTGGTTCACACCTGTAATCCCAGCACTTTGGGAGGAAGAGGTGGGTGGATCACGAGGGCAGGAGATTGAGACCATTCTGGCTAACATGGTGAAACCCCGTTTCTACTAAAAATACAACAAATTATCCAGGTGTGGTGGCAGATGCCTGTAGTCCCAGCTACTCGGGATGCTGAGGCAGGGCATGAACCCACGAGGCAGAGCTTGCAGTGAGCTGACATTGTGCCACTGTACTCCAGCCTGGGCAACAGAGTGAGACTCTGGCTCAAAAAAAAAAAATCATTTTATTTTTGCCAAATTGCATTTTACTTATAGTGCTGTAGTATAATTCCATGGTAATATATCCAAATCTGCATAGATACAATTTATCAATGTGAGAATATTTAATTGTTACTACAACTTCAGTGAGACACCTATAAAGTTGCCTCTTTTTAGAGAAAGCAGTCTCAATGCAATGAAGGCTTCCAATTTGACCATGATAGTAAACTTCAGGTGCATTCTTGGGCATCAAGCCTTGTACTGGCAAGGATAGGTAAAGAAATGCAAAGCAGCAATTTTAACGTAAATTTAGGAAGTACTGGAAGTAATGAAGGTAAATTTTTCTCTGCATGAAGTAAAACATAGACTTCCGAGAAACAAAACCAACTGTGGCCAATGTGGGAAGGGCCAAGATAGATTTTTCTTTTCCTCATCACCCTGACTATATCCAGGGCTTAAATGCAACTTGGGTGGCAAAGTTGCAGAGTTAACAAAGTAGAACCTGCATTATTATATGGCTGATATGGTTTGGCTCTGTGCCCCCAGCCAAATCTCATCTTGTAGCTCTCATAATTTTCATCTGTTGTGAGAAGGACATGGTGGGAGATGATTGAATCATGGGGGCAGGTCTTTCCTGTGCTGTTCTCATAACAGTGAATGGGTCTCATAATTTCTGGTAGTATAAAAAATGGGAATTTCTCTGCACAAACTCTCCTAGACTAATACCGAAAATTGATAACAGTAGAGTGGGGTGCTGCCAAAAAGATACCTGAAAATGTGGAGGGACTTTGGAACTGAGTAACGGGCAGAGGTTGGAATAATTTGGAGGACTTAGAAGAAGACAGGAAAATGTCAGACAGATTGGAGCTTCCCAGAGACTTGTTGAATGGCTTTGAATTAAATAATAATTATGATATAGACAATGAAATACAGGCTGAGATGGTCTCAGATGGAGATGAGGAACTTGTCGGAAGCTGGAACAAAGGTGACTCTTGTTATGTTTTAGCAAAGAGACTGGTAGCATTTTTCCCCTGCCCTAATTTGTGGAACTTTGGACTTGAGAGAGATGATTTAGTGTATCCGACAGAAGAAATTTATAAGCAGCAAAGCATTCAAGAGGTCACTTGGGTGCTCTTAAAAGTGTTCAGTTTTGTAAGGGAAGCAGAGCATAAAAGTTCAGAAAATTTGCAGGCTGACAGTGTAATAGAAAAGAAAATCCCATTTGCTGAGATGTCCAAGCAGGCTGAATAAATTTTCACAAGTAATGAGAAGCCCAATGTTAATCCCAAAGACAATGGGAAAAATGTCTCCAGGGCATGTCAGAGATCTTCACAGCAGCTCCTCCCATTACAGGCCTAGAGGCCTAGGAGGAAAAAATAGTTGTGTGGGCCAGACCCAGGATCCTTGTGCTTTGTGCAGCCTAAGGACTTGGTGCCCTTTGTTTTAGCTGCTCCAGCCATGGCTGAAAGGGGTCTATGTAGAACTTGGGCCATGGCTTCAGATGGTGCAAGTCTCAATACTTGGCAGCTTCCACATAGTGTTGAGCCTGCCAGTGCACAGAACTCAACAATAGGGGTTTGGGAAATTCCACCTACATTTCAGAGGATGCATGGAAACACCTGGATGCCTAGGAAGAAGTTTGCTGCAGGGTCAAGGCTCTCATGGAGAACCTCTGCTAGGGCAGTGCAGAGGGGAAATGTGGGGTTGGAGCTCCCACAAAGAGTCCCTACTGGGGCATAGTCTAATGGAGCTGTGAGAAAAGGTCAACTGTCCTCCAGACCCCAGAATGGTGAATCCACTGACAGCTTACACCATTCACCTGGAAAAGCCACAGACACTCGATGCCAGCCTATGAAGGCAGCCAAGAGGGAACCTGTACCACAGGGGTGGAGCTCCCCAAGACCATGGAAACCCACCTCTTGCATCACATGACCTGGATGTGAGACTTAGTGTCAAAGAAGATCATTTTGGAGCTTTAATATTTGACTGCCCCACTGGATTCTGAAATTTCATGGGGTCTAATAGACCCTTTGTTTAGAGCAATTTCTCCCATTTGGAATGCCTGTATTTACTCAATGCCTGTACTCCCATTGTAGCTATGAAGTAACTATTTGTTTTCAATTTTACAGGATCATAGGTGGAAGGGACTTGCCTTGTCTCGATGAGACTTTGAACTGTGGACTTTTGAGTTAATCCTGAAATGAGTTGAGACTTTGGGGGACTGTTGGGAAGGCATGATTGATTTTGAAATGTGAATATATGAGATTTGGGAGGGAATAAGGGTGGAATAATATGGTTTGGCTGTGTCCCCCTCAAATCTCATCTCGTGTCTCTCATAATTCCCAGGTGTTGTGGGAGGGACCTGGCGGGAAGTAATTTACTTATGGGAGCAAGTCTTTCTGGTGCTGCTCTTGTGATAGTGAATGGGTATCACAAGATCTGATGGTTTTAAAAACAGGAGTTTTTCTGCACAAACACTCTCTTTGCTGCCATCCATGAAAGATATGACTTGCTCCTCTTTACCTTCTGCCATGATTATAAGGCTTTCTTAGACATGTGGAACTGTTAGTCCAATTTCTTTTGTAAACTGCCCAGTCTTAGGTATCTTTATCAGTATTGTGAAAATGTAATAATAAAATGCACAAAGTCTGTCTAGCAATTGGTGATTGGGTTGGGAACTTAGAGCAGAATATTTGATTGAACCAAACTTAAGACCTGATGATCATGTAACCAATGTTCTGAGGCTCTCACTTGCAAGATCAGCTACCTTTAAGTTTGTATCCTGAGGAGAGATAAAAAGTACCCTAAAAGGAGTTCTATACCCAGTATCACACACATCCTATGTAAAAAAACAAACAGAAATTTATAAAAGGGTAAGTACAGCTACTAAAACAAATAGTAATACATTTTAAAATAAACAAACACATTAATTAGCAGAGAAGGAAAAGGAAACACTTTTCAAACATTAAACAAGGAAAGGTAATTATGAAATAGAATTTGATTTTATACTTATGGAATCATGACTCATAATATTCACATGAATGCTATGAAATATGGAACAAATTGTGGAAAAGATATACTTGTTTTGGAAGAATATGAAGATCTTAGGGAATATTTTATAAGAATAGATGTAGCCACCCAGTGAAACAGTACACTGGATGACTGCATCTAGACAAATTTCAAAGTTTAAATAAATGGCAAAAGATGAGAAAAGTAAAGATACATGAAGACAGAAGGGCTAACATATATTTATTAAGTATTCCAAAAGAGAGAAAAAATATTGTAAAATAAAAACTAGTGGAAGAAGAATAGATAACATTTTTCCCAAACTTAAGACTAAAGAGTGCAAACTAAAAGTTTATAAAATGTTAGCTCTGATGGATAGCAAGCCAATATAAAAGCACAGCATAAAAAAATTAAGAATATCAAAGACAGAAAATTATAAAATATTACAGAGAAAAAAATAGAGACCTCCTAATTGAAAGTGATCTTTACATTAGAGTTCTCAGCATCAGCATGGCAAGTAAGAAGAAAATTTATTAAAATTTTCAAAATATTAAAGAAAGACAATTAAAGGCAGACTTTCAAATTCAGTTTTAGCTAGAGTGAGCAGCAAATTAAGCTTGTTTAAAATGTATGAATAATTAGGATTTTTCATACACACAGACTATATGTAAAACAAATATGTAGGCCGGATGTTAGCAAGAAGAAATATGTGAAATATGGGAAGTAAGGGAACCTACTGCAGGTAAAAAAAAATAAATTACAAAAGTTGGCCCAAAGAAGGAAATGCATATTTTGCACATATTTAAAATTCATCTATAAAATTAAAAGAGCAATTATACACTCCCTGAAAAAGTACCAGGCCTATTCAATTTTCTTGATGAATTTTATCAACTTTTTATTTGTCATTTAATCACAAAATTTCCAAATATTTTTCTAGATCATAGAAAAAATGAAAGCCATCTAACTTGTGTTAGAAGATGTGTATCATCTCATAATGCAAACTAGTTATGAAAATAGAGCCAAATAAAATTATTAGCCAATTTCTCTTGTAAACACTGATAAAAACTAAAAATATTCACTGAATTATTTAAAGATTGATAAATATTAGAAGGTTCCATGTAATTCCATATTAACAAACTAAAGTAAAATGCACTATTTCAATTTATAATGAAGACATATTTAATTATGGTTTAAATCTATTTATAATGAACCTCAAAAGTAGAAGATAAGTGAGACTTTTATAAATGCATAATGTCTTTTCACAAAATCAAAAAAATAGGAAATTTTAGATTTCTATTTTAGTTTTTTTTAAATATATGACTTTGATATGTTTGAACATGCAATATAACAGAGTCAACATAATCAAACTTTTTTGAAGTTTTTCAAGTATAGTGAAGGAAGAAGTGAAACTATCATTGTTTACACAATAAATGCTTATTTACAAAAATAAAATAAAACTAGTTAGTGGTCTAAAAACATCTAGCAAAATTGAGATGAAAATATTACATTTCTCAAAATAAAGCACCACTGATCTTAAAGCACCACCCTCTCTTATTTGACTAGTTCACTGATAAGAGAGAAGAGGAAATAAATGATCATTTGACATTCTCTACCAAATAAGACATTGGTTACATAATCACCAGGTCTTAAGTTTACTTTAATCAAATATTCTGCTCCAAGTTCCCAGCCCAGTCATCAATTGCCAGGCAGACTTTAGGCACTGTATTATTACATTTTCATGATGCTGATAAAGATACTTAAGACTCCAGCCTGGGTGACAGAGCGAGACTCCATCTCAGAAAAAAATAAAATTAAAAAAAAAAAAAGACTGTATAAGCACAATAAACACTTGGAATTTGACATTAAGAACACAATATCATTAATACAAGCACCACAGAAATCAAATAGTTATATGTCTAGTAAAAATGTACAAGATCTGTATGAGAAAAACTACAAACTAATTAATGAAATCAAATAACTAAATAAATGAAGAAGTATTCCATATTCATGGAAAAGAAGACTCTTTATGGTCAAGATGTCAGTTCCTGTCAATTTCATCTATAGGTTGATTGTAATTCCAATCATCCCAGCAAGTTATTTTGTGAATATAAAATCAAGTACCTGACATGAGTACCTACTTTCTAAGTGCAATTTATTAATCACTGTTCTTTGCCTAGCAGAAAGTAGGTCTTAATACATATACATTGCATAAATTAATGAAAGGATATCACGAGGAAGGAGGTGCAGGGTTCTAGAAGGTGTAATAGATCCCGTATGTCAATGTGAAACTAAATTTGCAGTATATTTAACCCAATTACATACTGAAAAATCCTGATAAACACTCTATTAATTTCATAGATTAATGTTTCATATCATTGAAGATTGTTTCAAAAACTTTGAAAGGAGCAAGAAAGAGTAAAGCATGTTCTCTGCATTGTCACCATCAACCATTTGGGTGATGGCACACATCCTCAATAGCTTGGGTGATAATCTGGACAGAAAAATGTGAGAGTAATGGTATTTTGACATAGGAAGCTCTTTGTTACTTTTCAGCTTCTCTGCATTAGCAACGATTAAAATTTGACCTCAGGTAGCTATAGTCACTCTGTACAGTAGGCCATTATTTAATTAGGTCCCAGTAGAATATTTAATAAATGAACAAATTGTATGAATGAATGAATGAATAATAACCAGCAGATTATCATGGCTTAGAGCCAGAAGGCAGTGACCATCTTTTTAATTATAATATGACAGCGTGAAGAAGGTAAATGACTTATAAATCAAATGAAGCTCTTATGTGTTTTTAAAGCCTATTACTTAAGAAAGTCAACAAGAAAATACCTACATTCTTCTGTTAGTTAGATATATGCATTTTAAAAATTAAAGCTTGTTGCTTTATCTATTTACTTATTACCATAATATTTCTTTGAGCTTTATCTCTAATTCACAAGTGGTGTTAACAAGGTTCTGTTATTCCAAATCCTACTGTGCCCTGTTCTATAACTTCACCTTCTACCATTAACTCTACGTTGTATTGGTCCCCTAGAGCTGCCATAACAACATTGTCAGAGACTGGGTGGCTTAAAAATAAAAGAAATATGTTTTCTAGCAGTTCTGAGGCTGGAAGCCCTAGATCGTGGTTAGTTTCTAGGGAGCCCTCTCTCCTGGCTTGTGGATGGCTGCTTAATCTCAGTATCCCATGGCTTTCCTTGTGCTGGTGAAGTGGCAGGGAGAGAGAAAGAGAGTGAGAAAGGGAAAATCTGCTATCTCTTCCTCTTCTTATAAAGACAACAGTCCTATTGGATTAGTATCCCATGCTTACAGCCTCACCTTACCTCAGTTATCTTCTTAAAGACCTTATTTCTAAATACAATCACATTGGAGATTAGGTTTCCACTATATGAGTTTTGAGGGAAGACAATTTAATCCATAAGACAGAGCAACCAGCTTCTCAGTGATGCCAGTCAGCACTCAACCACTCATCACTAGGATATTTCTTTTTCTCATAGTGAAGATGGTGTTCCTTGGGCTCTCCTCTAGGTAGTTGCATTTAGGGAATAAATTCATGTAGTGAGCTTTGGGAATATACAAAATAATCCCATGCTAAAGTTCTCACTTGCTTGACCCTTATAGGTCCTACCCAAATGCCATTTCAAGGAAGTTCTGGTATCTCTACCTCATTCATCATAATCAATCTTTATATCAAATTTCAATAAACTATTCATCAAAAATATTAGTGCTGTCTACAGGTATCCTTAAAAAAAAACTTATATCTGGAGATATTATTGAGTGCCCCCATGTCAGTAGATATTTCATTAACCAACTTTATATGTTTCCCTACCCTCATGATGACCCAATAATGTCACTGACCACGGCACATGTACTCTCCTAAGACTAAGTAGGTGCTAGTCCTTGCTAATTAACTCCTTTAATATGTCGCTTTTAATTGGTAAGGCAAGTACATTGCTCATGTAATCATTTTAACACATAAATGATGTTTTTCCAGGGCAGGGGCTGTACTTTCTAACTTGGATTGTGCCAAAACCTGACCCTTATTTTTAATATGGAGAAATGAATAATTCAGGTGAATATCTTGAAAGCAGCATGAAGCATGAAGCATTCTTAAAAAAACAGAAACAATAAAACTTCCCTGCATAAACTCTTTTCACAGCCTCCTGGAAAAGAGTTGGTGCTTTCTTCAGGAAAGGAAGAAATAAGTGTTCTTCCAAACCTAGAGAATTCCAGAGAATCTGAGAGTTCAATATCCTAAGATTTTTTATAAAGATGCTCCCATTCTAAATCTTACCCTCCCAATATTTTCCTATGCTTTGACATGGGAAACCTATCAAGGCCAGACATAGAATATACTTAGAAGCATTGATGTCAATGCTGTAGGTGTTAAGCTTGATTTACTACAGCTGCAGGAGATGTGTGTCTCCCTAAGTGGAGGTATAGAGGCCCTCTGCCTTTCACACCTTGCCCTAAGTTAAAAGTTATTAAATAATTATAATAACTTTTCAGGGAAAGTTATTCCCTGAAACTATCATTTTTGTGTTATAAAACTTCAAAAGAATTTATAAAAAACAGCTAGAGCACTACTACACAATTATAGTTATTACTGCCTTCATATAGTTCAAGTCAAAAAAATAAAACATATCCTAGTGTTTTGTCTCAGTTTATCACAGGTGTAAACCATAGCATTCATGATGCACTATGTGCAGGATTAATCAAAATCGTAATTACTATTAGTAATGTGGTTCTTAAAGTTATCAGACTAAGGAGTAATCTAGGTCCAAAAATCTATCCTGAACATCTATTCATGACTCCCACCCTTGTACCAACTGGCATACTCAGGTTCATCAAAAGTAAAGTCTGAGAGAGAATCTGTTGAAATGTAATCCCAAAGAAGAGGGGTGAAGGGCAAGAGCAGGACCTACAGAAAATCAACATAAAGATTCTTTATCGAGATGGCCACCTCTAATTAGGCCTGATTGCTTAATACATTTAGACTGTTCACAAAAAAAATCATAAAAATTCTATATCAGAACTGACTCCCTGGAATTATTTATTCACTTCATCCTATTTCATTGGTTTGAGAAAGGGCTAACACCCAGTAACTGGTTTTTACCAAGTAAGCTATCATGTTTACTTGTTAAAGATTTATTTTTCCATAATATCAACATCAGACAGGACACTAATGGACTGAAATGATAAATGAATAAGACAAAATCACTTCAAAATAATGTCTAACTTCTCAAAATGTCAAAAGACAGCAAACATTGGTGAGGGTGTAGAGTAAAAGTCAATCTTTGTACACTGTTGGTGGGAATGCAGATTGGTGCCACTATTATGGAAAACAGTAAGGGGGTTTCTAAAAATATTAAAAACAGAGAAACCATATGATCCAGCAATTTCTCTTCTGGGCATATACACCAAAACAATGAAATCACTACTTTGAAAATATATCTGGACTCCCATGTTCATTACTGCATTATTCACAAGAGTCAAGATACAGAAACAACCTATGTTTCTGTCAGCAAAGGAATGAATAAACTGTAGTACAGATATACATTGGAATAATATTCTGCTTAAAGAAAAAGAGTTTCTGCTTTTACACAATATAGAAGAACTTGGAGGAAATTATACTAAGGTAAATAAGCTAGACACAGAAAGAAAACTATTACTCAATCTCACCTATATGTGGAATCTAAAAAAATAAAGCCAAATATATAGAAATAGAAAATAAAACAGTATATACTGGGGATGGGGGTAAGGGTGAGGAAATTAGAAGATACTTGTCAAAGGATACAAAATATTAGATATGTAGGATGAAGAAGTTTAGAGGTCTAAAGTACAACTTGAGGATTATAGGTAATAAAATTATACTGTATTGTAGTGCTCAATTAGTAGATTTTAGCTGTTCTTGGCAGCAAAAAGAAAAATTGGTTAACTATGTCAGATGTCGGATATATTTATTCGTGTTACTATAGTGACTATTTTACTACATATATATCTCTAATATTATTATGTTGTATATTAATACTTTAAATAGACACAAAATTATTTAACAAACAAAATCATGCCTAGAAAGTGATAAGTGTGAATGTATTTTCCAAGCACACAAAGTAGACTAAACATTCTCTTCTCATAGTTTCTTCTTCAGTGATAGCCCTAGCTCTGTTCTGTTCCTCCTGTATCCATCATAAAAAATATCAAAATATCAAATTTCTAAATTGCCACTGACTCCTTAAGAGTCCTCAATCTAGAAAAGCACATTTTAATGAATGTCCTCCCAAATCTCCCAACATATGCTCCAAATTCTATAAGTTCCCTTAACATCTCTTATTGGTAATGTACCACGTTTTCCATTATTTTCTGCCTCCTTTAATAAACCAAGCTTAATTAAATCTAACTTTGGACATAGATGTATTCCATATGGTCTTTATCTGATGGGCATTTACAGGGGAATGATTCATATTTCTGCACTTACGTGTGCTTGGGCACCAAGGTGAGTCCTCCAGAGGCTTCAACAATAAAGCTCCAGGGCAGAAAGCGAGAGAGTAGCATCAAGAAAATTAGGCAAGGGCCTCTCAGGTATACCTGTATGAATGTTTCCACAGCTCATAAAAAGCCTGTCACCACAGTACAAAGATGTACCAGAGATGGGGGCAAATAGAAATTAAATGTGAAGTAAGGAATATGAAGTATATCATAAAAGATGTATCCAAACAAAGCAGGACGAAGCTTAATTTGAAGTACAATGTGAAATGTATTCCTTTAGTCTGCAGGAATGTATATTTCTAAAATATATTGAGAAAATTATATAAAGATGAGAGATATTAGTTATTATTGCACAGTGACCATTTCAAAATTACCATTATTATTATCATTATTATTATTCATTTTTTAAGATGGACTCACTCTGCTGCCTGGGCTGGTGTGCAGTGGCACCATCTCAGATCACTGCAGCCTCCTCCTACTGGATTCATGTGATTCTTCTGCCTCAGCCTCCCCAGTAGCTGGGATTACAGGTGCGGCCACCACATCTGGCTAATATTTTTGTATTTTAAGTAAAGGTGGAGTTTTGCCATGTTGATCAGGCTGGTCTGAACTCCTGGACTCAAATGATCAGTCTGCCCCGGCCTCCCTGTGCTGGGATTACAGGCCTGAGCCACCATGCCTAGCCTCAAAATTATCAGTATTGTTTTTGAATAGCTTGTGAACAAGTTAGGGACACATGTCAAATACTATTTATGCACCCAATTCTGCATTAAAAATTTACTTAGAAGTAAAGGTAAACATATATCTGGAACTGACCTGGTCTCTGAAACAATCTGTTCATATTGAAAAAAAAAAAAAATGGAGTCTGATCTGTAAAAAAAATGGTCTCTGATTCACTATAATAGCCAGGATGATTCTCAGGAGAAGAGGTGAACACTGAGGTAACTCTTTAGGGCTTTATAAACGACAGTAAATAACAGAGATTGTTCTCCAATGATACTGGTTGCTAAAGTACTCTGTTAAGATTTGTGTAGCACTGTTGTTATGTGAGCTCCAGGTATTTCACATTTCCCTTCCATATGTTTCCCTTGAGATGTGTTATGATGTTTAAACAAAATAGCTGTCCAGGGATATTACTCTTTCCTAGCAAAAAAAGTAAAATAAAATCCTGTTATCCACGATCTTTATGCCCAGGCGGCCATTTAAAAAAATGTCTCCCCTTATGTCACCATAAACAGAATTGCTTCCTATTTCTATTTCAATAAACAGTATTTTTCCTCTTTAATTTTTATCTGCTATAAAAAGTTGCCAAACCAGTACAGCCACTTTAACTCTACATTGTTTTTTATTAATATAAAATACTTTTTATTAATTTTGAGAGACAGATTTTCCTCAGGTTATAACACGTAATTGAAGTAAAGATCACATTTAATAATCTCAGATTTGTAAGATCTTTTACTGTCTTTATTAATTCATTCATGCTTTCTTTTACTCAGTCAGCAAATATTCACTGAATATTTCTGTGCCAGGCACCATGCTAGGTACTTAAAAGTAGTCGTAAACATGATACACTCAACCTTTGTTCTCATGAGGTGTATAATTTAATACCATTATGCTTAAGAATCTCATAGTAAATATGAAAAAGGCTTTTAATATTGGGATTGACCTGTAGAAGAAATTGGAAAGCAATTTCAATATTGTCTGGAAGTCCTTAGGCATTTTCTTACGCAGGTTTGCAGAGGTAGGCTGCCATGTTAGGCAAAGCAGTATTTTCCTTAGATGAAAACAGTCATTTTGTAACAGATATTTCAAAATGATGTTTCGCTTCTATTAGTACTTTGTTTTTTTCACTTGCCAGACACTGAAAAACATGAGTATATGCAGTTAGAATGCATCTGAAAATAACATGGACATTTCTGGCCAGGCACGGTGACCCATGCCTGTAATTCCAGCACTTTGGAAGGCTTAGGGGGGCAGATCACTTGAGCTCAGGACGTTTGAGACCAGCCTGGGTAACATGGTGAAACCCCGTCTCTACAAAAAAATACAAAAATTAGCCAGGAGTAGTGCCGCGTACCTATAATCCCACCTACTGGGGAGGCTGAGGCAAGATAATCACTTGAGCCTGAAAGGCAGAGGTTTCAGTGAGCAGAGATCACACCACTGTAATCTAGCTTGGGCAACAGAGTGAGACTCTGTTTCAAAAGAAAAAGAAAGAAAGGAAAAAGGAAAGGAAAGGAAAGGAAAGGAAAGGAAAGGAAAGGAGGAAAGGAAAGGAAAGGAAAAAGGAAAGGAAAAAGGAAAGGAAAAAGGAAAGGAAAAAAAGGAAAGGAAAAAGGAAAGGAAAAAGGAAAGGAAAAAGGAAAGGAAAAAGGAAAGGAAAAAGGAAAGGAAAAAGGAAAGGAAAAAGGAAAGGAAAAAGGAAAGGAAAAAGGAAAGGAAAAAGGAAAGGAAAAAGGAAAGGAAAAAGGAAAGGAAAAAGGAAAGGAAAAAGGAAAGGAAAAAGGAAAAAAAGGAAAAAAAAGGAAAGGAAAAAGGAAAGGAAAAAGGAAAGGAAAGGAAAGGAAAGGAAAGGAAAGGAAAGGAAAGGAAAGGAAAGGAAAGGAAAGGAAAGGAAAGGAAGAAAGAAAATGGCATGGAAAGTTCTAATTTTAAAACACTCAGTCACTTAACGGTTCATCACGTCCAAAACTTCTTTATTTAAACACTAGCATCACTGTTGTAAGGATACCAGCGTTTGATGGAAGTTGATAAATATGCTGGAGATAAAAATACCTTCAATATATTTAATACCAAGGTCTACAAAGAAGTGGCCACTTTTGCCTTTCTTACATTTATGCAAATCCTAATATTGTTAATAAGTACAAACAAAAATATAAAGGATATTTTCTGTTTGTAATTGTTTTGAAGCATAATTTTCCAATTAATTAGTACAATGATTCTGAAAATAGAGACTGCATTTTGAGAAACAAAGTCATACATACACAAAACGTGGTAGTGTATTTACTGGGGAAATTATTAGGTAATTTACAGAAGAAAGGATAGCTAATAAGATGCCTTAAATCTATTAATAAATGAAATCCTCATTGTGTATACTTTTAAATCACATGATGATGAAATAAAAAATAAAATATTTCAATAATTACCCTGTACTTTACTACGAAGTTTGAGTCATAGTAAACTTTTTGTGCAAGTTTACCTCCTGTTGTTTGTTGTGACAGATTCTCTCCTTGACTATACTTTACTCAGGATTTCCTGAGCTTTTTTTTCAGCTAGGTCTGACTTTTGGATTTCTATATTTGTGTCTGCATTGTCAGATTTTAGCAAGAATCTTGCTAAGTCAATTCAGCCACCTTGGATATCTGATCACCTTCAATAGCTGATAGGATTACTCATCCTTCACCATCCCAAAGGTGATGTCTGATCACCTGGGCCTGTTTCCACACGAATCCTATTAGGTCTGTTTAGCAAGAATTCCCCCTTATCTCTGATGTTTCTTCTTAGCAACTTTCCATCTACTGACCCCCGCCCTGCTCCTTGACTATAAATTTCAACATCCCCCATGTTGTATTCAGGGGGAGGTTTAGTCTCTCATCTCACTACAAGAGTGCTTTGCAGTGGTCCCTATACCTGTATCAGTGGTCCCCTCTGAATAAAGTCTTTCTTAATGTCATTGAAAAGCATCATAAATAAGTTTTCTTTAACTGTTGTCATTATAGTTCTAAATAAAAACGAAAAAACAAACCTAAAGCATGTTTTGCCATATTTCTCTGAAATGTAATGCTTTATAGAGACAGTAACAGTCTCAAATGTGGTAATCACCATTTTAAAGACTCACTATTTATATAGATGTATTTCTTCACATGTCTAAGCCACATTTGATGCTTACAATTTTATTACAAATGTGATAATGATGCATAGAGAAACACAAAGCTGTTAAGATTCCAAATTTGTTATAATATTTCACTTATAAATTTTTATCCACTCTAATAGTTGCCATATAGCTATGTTTTCTTTTGAAAAGGAATACAGAACACTATCAAATACATTCATATGATAATATTAGGACAAGTAATGGCGTGTCTTTAATAGAAAACAGAGCAGTGATTTCCAGGTGTCAAAAGTGACAGGAGGTTTTGACTATAAAGGAGAAGCACTAGATAAGTTTTGGGGTGAAGTAATTGTTTTGTATCCTATTGTGGTAATGATTACTTTTTTTCTTTTCTTTTCTTTTCTTTTTTTTTTTTTGAGATGGTGTCTTCCTCTGTCACCCAGGCTAGAGTGCAATGGTGTGATCTTGGTTCACTCGGCCTCCCAGGTTCAAGCAATTCTCCTGCCTCAGTCTTTTTTTTTTTTTTTTTTTTTTTAATTTATTTATTATTATTATACTTTAAGTTGTAGAGTACATGTGCATAACGTGCAGGTTTGTTACATATGTATACTTGTGCCATGTTGCTGTGCTGCACCCATCAACTCGTCATTTACATCAGGTATAACTCCCAATGCAATCCCTCCCCCCTCCCCCCTCCCCATGATAGGCCCCGGTGTGTGATGTTCCCCTTCCTGAGTCCGAGTGATCTCATTGTTCAGTTCCCACCTATGAGTGAGAACATGCGGTGTTTGGTTTTCTGTTCTTGTGATAGTTTGCTAAGAATGATGGATTCCAGCTGCACCCAAGTCCCTACAAAGGACTCAAACTCATCCTTTTTTATGGCTGCATAGTATTCCATGGTGTATATGTGCCACATTTTCTTAATCCAATCTGTCACTGATGGACATTTGGGTTGATTCCAAGTCTTTGCTATTGTGAATAGTGCTGCAATAAACATACGTGTGCATGTGTCCTTATAGCAGCATAATTTATAATCCTTTGGGTATATACCCAGTAATGGGATGGCTGGGTCATATGGTACATCTCACACCAGTTAGAATGGCAATCATTAAAAAGTCAGGAAACAACAGGTGCTGGAGAGGATGTGGAGAAATAGGAACACTTTTACACTGTTGGTGGGATTGTAAACTAGTTCAACCATTATGGAAAACAGTATGGCGATTCCTCAAGGATCTAGAACTAGATGTACCATATGATCCTGCCTCAGTCTTTTGAGTACCTGGGAATACAAGTGCCCGCCACCATGCCTGACCATTTTTGTATTTTAATAGAGACAGGGTTTTACCATGGTGGCCTGACTGGTCTTGAACTCCTGACCTCAGGTGATCCACCCACCTCGGCCTCCCAGAGTGCTGAGATTACAGGCGTTAGCCATTGCACCCAGTCTGATTACATACTTCTATGTATTTCTCAGAACTCCAAAAACTGTGAACCCCAAAATGCAAATGTTGCTATATGTAAACTGAAATATGAAATAGATGTAACTAGGCTTATTCTATAGGCCATCCATGTATATGAAAGATTTTTTACTTGAAAAAAAATTCATTTTCTACAGTCTACTGTTTATATGTTTTGAAGAGATTTATTTTTATGTTTCAGATTGTGTTAACTTTGTGGGAAATTTTTAAAAATTATAATTTAAGCATACTTTTCTTATTTGTTTTCTGAGAAATTGGTAACATTTCTAAATAATTCAATAGAATAATTCAGTAGGATAGTTAACAATGTTGACTGATTTTTATGTCTCCAGAAGCTCCAATAGCCTTCTGTTTGTAAATTTGGACAGGCTGTTCCATAAAATAGAATAGAATTTTCCAGCATTTGATATCGTGTATTGTTTCTTCTTCTTTTCTTAAATTCCCTGACTACAAAAACACTGCTAATTTAGACAAGAAATAAAATGCCATAAAGATTTCTCACTCTAATAGCATTTTAAGCGATATTCCAGGTTTTAACTCTTAGTTTCCTGTAACTTTTATTAAATCATTACTCATCACTTATCTGCCAGTCATTCTGCTTGGCGATAAGGAGATTAAAAGCTTAGTAAGAAATGATCCCTGCTCTTAAGCAACTTACAGTTTATAGGAGAGAATTCTAAAAAATAAATAACCGAATCTTAATGCTTATGGGCCATAATAGTTGTTTTCTAAAAGCAGGTAATATGCAGAGAGGTACAACTAATAATTTTTTGAACTTTTATATTGACTCTAAAACGATCATCAAGAGTAAAACATTTAAAATACAATGTCATTACATTATTGGATAAAATCAGAGGTCTCCAATCTGAGTGAGGTTGAATTTGTCACCACACCTTCCCAGGGAAAAGTTCTTTTCCTCTCCCAACACTTAGTGATAAAGTGACTTTCTTCCATAGTGGAAAGATGGTTTGACTGGTTTATTCCTTTTTTCCTCCCACTCTTTTTGGAAGCATCAAACCCTAGGGCCCTGCTCTGTGGCAATGTCTTCAACGCAACATCCATTTGTGTAAGTACTATTCTTTGTGTTCTCTTTTATTACCACAAAAACAGTCAAACTGAAGATCTTTATTTCATTTTGTGATGAATGGTTTTAAGTCCCATTTAAAAAATCTTTGCCTACTCAAATATTTCAGTTTTCTCCCAGAAGAATTTTTCATTTCTTCTCAAAGCTTTGAAATTGAAGAAGCTTTTACTTTTCAATTAGCTTTATGATTTAAAACATTTGTGTTTTTGGCTTAAAACTTACGTGTTTTTGTTTTTGCTGTAACAAAACCAGATTGATCTAGCACATCTGTCTAGCACAATTTATTAAAAACAAAAACAAAAACATTCTCCACTCATGAAATTGCACTGATGTGTTTTTCATAGAGCAAGTTTATACATATGTGTATTTGTACTCATTGACTCTTTATTGTGCTGTACTGGTATGTTTGCTTTCATTATTCCTATAACACGCTGTCATAAAATTACATTGTAATACATTTTAAAACTTAATGCATGACCTCCAAATTTGTTCTTTTTCTTCCAGATTATCTTGATTAATGGCGAGATCAGCTCAGTTGGAGAGACCCTAACCCAGCGGCGCTAGGGGAATTAAAGACACACACACAGAAATATAGAGGTGTGAAGTGGGGAATCAGGGGTCTCACAGCCTTCAGAGCTGAGAGCCCCTAACAGAGATTTACCCACATATTTATTAACAGCAAACTAGTCATTAGCATTGTTTCTACAGATATTAAATTAACTAAAAGTATCCTTTATGGGAAACGAAGGGATGGGCTGAATTAATTGCGGCAGGAACACGCCCTTAAGACACAGTTCGCTCATGCTAATTGTTTGTGGCTTAAGAATACCTGTAAGCAGTTTTCCACCCTGGGTGGGCCAGGTGTTCCTTGCCCTCATTCCCCTAAACCCACAACCTTCCAGCTTGGGCGTAGGGCCGTTATGGACATGTCACAGTGCTGCAGAGATTTTGTTTATGGCCAGTTTTGGCGCTAGTTTATGGCCAGATTTTGGGGGACTTGCTCCCAACAATTAATATATATCCTATTTGTTTTCATATGAATTTTAGATATCCATTTTAAATTTCTACTAAAATATTTGGAGTTCTTAATTAGGATTCTATCAATTATATGAAGCAATTTACTCAACAATATAGAGTCTTCATATTAATGAACATGGAAAATCTCTCTATTAACCTAGGTCATCTTTAATTTCTCTAAGTAATATGTTCTATTTTCAATGTAGTTATTCCATATTTTTCTAGACTTTGTTTCTACTTATTCATTGTTTTGGGTACTGTTGAAAGTGGTATTTAAAAATTCCATTTTCAATATTTGTTTATTGCAAGTATTTGTGGGTTAAATTGATACTTATCTGTTGATCTTTTAACAAATGACATTGCTAAATATACATATTAATTGCTATAGTATGTTTGTATAATGCACTAAATTTTCCATATACACAGTTGCACGATTTATGAGTAAAGATAGTTCTACCACTTTCATCAAATCTCTTTATTTGAAGGAGGAAGAGAGTGGGGAAGTTGTCTTATTGTTTTGTATCAGATTTTTAGTACAATGTTGACCACCTGTAGTGGGAGTGAAAATATTTTTCTTATTTCCAAATAGTTGAAATAACTAGTTAACTATAAAATACAATAATTATATGTTACTTTTTATAGATATCTTTACTTTAAGAAATTACCATTCTTTGTGTATTTGTTGAGTGTTTTTGCCAATAGGACATATCAAGTTTTAACAAAATCTTTTTTTATCTCCATTATTCTGTAAATGTAGTGAATTAAAGTGATTTATTTTTAAATGTTAAACTAGTCTTACATCACTGGAATACATTTGCCATGGTTATGAAATACTAATCTTTTTATTATATTGCTATTTCTCCCCTAATTTCTAATATCTTGCTTAGTCTTTATGTATCTAAGTTTATGCAAATTCCTTATAATACCTCAGTACTTACATTATAGCTTTTCTTGAAACTCTCAGAGGCTTGACATAAAACGACCACAAAAGAATATCTTTAATTATTTTCTTACTTTGTTGTATGGCCTAGAACTTGAAGAAAAAAAAGGAAAAAAACAAATGAGGTGATTAGTATGATTAACCACCAACTTAAGGTGATACGTGTAATTAGGCCTCTTTGGCAGTATGTAAGGAGAAACTCATCTTCTACAGTCTGTGAGCAGAAAAAATGTAAAACTTACTCATAAGCATGTCCTAGCTCTATAAATGTTTACATTCAAAACCCAAGAAATTCTGATATGCCGAGATTGGAGACCTTTTTGAGAAGGGTTGCTGAGACTGGAAATTTGTACATCTGGATAGATGCACTTAAATACTTCAAAATGTCAGATTCCTCTGAAACCTGTGGCTTCACATTTTTCTTCTTAAAGGATAACCATCTCCCCTTCACTGAGGATGATGTAGAAGGCTCTGAGACTTTTTTTTTTTTTTTTTTCTTTGAGATGGAGTCTTGCTCATTGCCCAGGCTGGAGTGCAGTGGCACGATCTCCGGTCACTGCAAGCTCTGCCTCCCGGGTTCACGCCATTCTCCTGCCTCAGTCTCCCGAGTAGCTGGGACTACAGGCGCCCGCCACCACGCCCTGCTACTTTTTGTATTTTTAGCAGAGACGGGATTTCACTGTGTTAGCCAGGATGGTCTCGATCTCCTGACTTTGTGATCCGCCTGCCTCGGCCTCCCAGAGTGTCTGAGTTTTTTTATTCTACTTCTGTTTTAAATTTAAGTGTCCATGTGCAGGTTTGTTACATAGGTGAACTCACATCATGGGAATTTCTTGTACAGATTACTTTATTACCCAGGTATTAGGACTAGTATCCATTATTTATTTTTCCTGATTTTCTCCCTCTCCTAACCACCACCCTCAGGTATGCCCCAGTATCTGTTGTTCCCCTTTCAGTTTCCAAGTGTTCTCATCATTTAGCTCTATTTATAAGTGAGAACATGCAACTTTTGGTTTTCTGTCCCTGCGTTAGTTTGCTAAGGATAATAATGTCTTTTACTTTTAAGGGAGGCCTACACTGAAAATTATGTTCATGGATCCCCCTGGAAATCAAACCAGGGTCAAGTTATAAATCAACAAGTTATTTATAAGTTGGGCTATATCTGAAAGGAACTGCAGGACCTAGCAGAGAGGAGCTAGACAAATATGTATGATCTTTGTTTCTGAGTGTGTTGAATCAAGAGTGGATGGGGAAACATAAAGTTTGATAAAGAAGAATTAGAAATAATGGAACTCTATCTCCTCTGTCAGATTTAACAGCTTGGTGAAAACTCGGAGACACTTTGTTAAGGTGTTGCTAACATATACTTGGAATTTTGGAGAAAGCAAGAATGTGTGAGTGAGATTAAATACAAGGACTGCTATCAAAGACGGTAACAAGGGACAAAAGCTTTGGATAACTGGCTATATGATATGAAAGGTATAAATATCCTTCAGTTGTCCGTGTTCAGTGGAAGGGACCAGACAGAAGTGAAATGAAATGCACTGCTTGAGAAAGAGATCAGCATTAATGAGACAGTGGTAGTTCTCCTCTGTTAGCCAGGGCTGATGGTAGGAAACATCATTACAAATCTGGGCTCCTAACAGCAATGGAGCTAATAGGATCCTAAACTAATAAAAGTCGAGGTGGTGGCAATTAACCACAATTACACAACTTATTTAATAAACAGAAAGATTGAATTTGCAGCCAAAGAGTCCTAACCTGCAAAGATACTTGGAGATGGTAAACAGAACACAATATAACTAGATGCCAAATGAATAGGCAGCCCACAAAGGCTGATTAAAAAGAATCACAACATATTAAGGATGAATTATAAGGATGATGAACAAAGGTGTCCTATTACACGCTAAACTATCTTGTCCAGTTCCCAGAATTGATTCAGTTATCAGTCTCAGAATCCATCGACTGAAGAAGAAATCAAGTCTCTGAGAAGATGTACCTTGAATTGCCCAAATACATGTATACCTGGATGATTTCCCCAGTCTACTTAAACAAGTCTATAGCCATTTATTAAGGTAACCAAATGCAGGGTAAAGAGCAATGCCCAGATAGTTTGATGAAATGGGATCTGAGTTACTGATATCAGCGTACTTAAAGTGTCATTATGACTCTCATGTTAGATTGGGGTGGGTAGTGGGAGAGGAGGAGGTGCTGTAAGGTAATAAAAAAATACTCACCAACATTTGGCTTGCAACAGATCCTCTGGGTCAATGGCCAATATGGCAATGATTTTCTTCATTCTGAATATTTATTTGATTGGATGTATTTGGTACTTGGTAGAAAATTTGCATTAGTTTCTTGGCCTGTGATGTAAAATGTATTGAAGTAAGACAGGCTCTAGAATTGTCCTCTCCCACTCCAGCTGCAACAGCAAATAAAATTGATTTGTGCTGTATCTCACAAAGATTATATACTAGTCTATGTTTTGCTGAGATGTTCAAATCTGTCCTTCACCCTCATTGCTGGAGATGATGGGAGCATCCTTTGGATACCGAATGATGACTTACAGCTTAATCTTTATCTAGGAATTGTTCCTAGCAAATGAGATTTTCCTTTGTTAAGGTTCCATCCTCTCCCCAGGTATAGCCTACAGACAATAGCTGTTCAATGAATCTGGATCTTTAGCTCAGTCAAGGTGATTATAAAGTTCTATGTTCCTTTCGAGATTATCTGAGGCCTTTGCTACAAAGGAATCTCAGTTTAACCTCCCATTTGCCAAATATGTTCCCCCTTTCTCACATGTAATGATTTGCAACGTTCTCCCTAAGAAACTTTTCATATGCCATTCTTCATCTCAGATTCCCTTCTTCGTCTTCTGTGAGTCCATTTTCAGATAGGCTGGGCAATATTACTTTGTTTTACACAACATTTTTGTTGTTGTTGTTCTCTTATTATATTCTTCTCTATGCTTCTGGTTGGGTATTTTTAATTTACCTGCCTCTGATGTCACAACCCTGTACTTTACTATGTCTGTCTGTTGTTAAACCTATTGAAGGAATTCTTAATTTTAAAAATTACAGTTTTTATCTTCTTCAATGTCCATTGTATTATTTCATGTTAAATTATAATCTCCATTGAAATTGTTTCACCATTTATTGCATTATTGTCTCTATATTTTCTTTAAAATTTTATAGTTACTTTGAAGTTTTCTGCTACCCTCAACATCTGTATTATAAGTTGACCTACTCCAGTTTTGTCTTCACCTGATTATCATTTAATATCTGGTTTTGTTCTTTATATTATTACATTCAATATATAGGTGTTTCAGGTATCTCCTATAAGGACTTTACTTCTAAGCATTATAGGACAAAGATTTCATGGCTTTCAGATGCAGCCAGTGTCCTTTGTAATTAAATACCTATACATACAGTGGCAACCTGTGTTCTGATTTTAACAAAGAGACAGCCCAGCAAGAATAAACTATTTTCAAAGGAAGTGAACCAAGTTTTGCTTCCAGTTATGACTGAGTAAACTTCTAGCAAACTGACCCTCCTAAAAATAATAGCTATAAGTCTGAGAAACAAGAATGAGAAAATTAATACATCACTCAGGCAATTTCTAAAGTGAGGATAACATGTTGTGAAAGGAAATGACATTGTCTGATTACTCTTTTAAGTGGCTTCTAGCTTGAAGGCAAGATGGTCTTTCCCATGAGAAGCAGACAAAGCTCCAATAGAAAGCTTTCTGTGTTTTTGGCCTAAAGTACCAGAGAACAAAAGTTTGGGGTAACCAGAGCCACTAGTAATAAAGGGAGAATCATAGAAAAGAAAAAACCCTAAAGAGGAAATTTCAAATTCTATGTACAAGATCTGCTTCCATTGCTGGCCAATTGCTAAATTAATTGTGTATGGGGCCAAATCAGCACTTAGATAACCAAGTTAAGGATAAAATATCTAAGCTGAAAGGTCAACTGCTGCCCAAGAGAAATAAGTTATAGTTGGAGTCCAATCAAGTTAACTACCAGTCATGACAACAACAGAAAGAAAAGCAATAAAAAAGAAACCTTCAGAAGACTGTAACAAAATCCAGAATATACACAATATTATGTTTTAAATGGCCAGGATATATTCCCAAGTGACTTGACATAAAAAAATTAAGAAACTATAACCCATTCTCAAGAGAAAGAACAATAGTCACCCTATAGTGACTTAACTGTTGGGATTAGCAGACGAATAATTTTGGTGCCTTTGTTATAGCTATGCTCAATGACATACAAAAATATAATTATAATGAAAAAAGAATAGAAAATTTCAGCAGTAGTACAAATGCTAAAACATAATCACATGTAAATTGTACAACTGAAAATATAATATCTGACATTAAAGAAAACTACTAGATAGATTAAAAGCAGGACTGACATGAAAGAGGAGAGTCAATTAACTTAAAAATAGATATTTCCATAGCATCTAATCTGAAGAATTAAGTAGAAAAGATGAGAAAATTAAAGATTAACACAGAAATTAATATGTCTTTATCAAAATATCTAGCATATGTTTAACTGGAGTCCTAAAAAGAAGGATACAGAAAACAAGCAGTAGAAATATTTCTAATAATAGTTATCACAATTTCTCCTAAGTTGGTAAGCTATATAAATGTATAGATTTATGAAGAAAAGCAAACCTCAAGCAGGATAAATAAGAGAAAATCATGGCAAGGTACTTCATCAACAAATTACCAATAAAAAAGGTTAGAGGAAAATTGAAAGTAACCAAAGTAAGCAAACCAAACAAACAATGAATCAACTTCTAAAACAGAAAGAAAACTGACCACTAATAGAAAAATTAAAGCTTTAGGCCATATAATAGTTAAATATCTTCAAACAGCTAAAATAATTATTCAAACCGCTAAAACTTTTATTACAGAATAAAAGAAATATTTTCAAAATAAACTAGAACAAAACAAAAACATTTAGACAAAATAACATAAAAACATTTTCAGATAAAAGAAAACTGAGAGTTCTTTGCCAAGAGACACACACTGCAACAAATGCCAAATGAACTTCTTCAAGCTGAAGGGAAATACTAGCAGTTTAAAACTCACATCTTCAGGAAGAAATCTAAATATTGGAAATAATAAATATCTCTGCTACAGTTTGACTGTATTTTCCAAAATTCTTGTATTTGAACTTAGTGAAAATATGATAATATTAAAAGATGTGGCCTTTAAGAAATGATTAAGTCAAGAAGGTGGACCTCTTCTGGATGGGATTAGTGGCCATATAAAATGACTTGAGAGATGGGATTTTCTAACTTCTGCTCTTACACCATGTGAGAACACAGCTTTACGCCCATTTTCCTTCCCCTTCTATTTCTTTCACCCTGTAAGAATGTAGAAAAAGGACTTCACTAGACGTGCAACCTGCTCACACTTTGACCTTGAATTTTCAGCTTCCATAACCATGAGAAATACATGTCTATTGTTCACAAATTACACAGTCTGTGGTACACTGTCATAGCAGACCAAATGAACCCACACAGTCTGGATACGTCTAAAATGTTTTCTAGCTAAAAATCTCTAAAAATTCCTATGACTGTTTAAAGGAAAGTTACAATACTGTCTTGTGTAATTTTATACATATGACGATTTTAGCATAAAAGACTGAGAATGGATTAATGGGCATACTAAATTGTAAGCTTTCATGATGCTATCTAAAGTGGCACAACATCTTTATATAGACTATGGAATACTGTTACTGTAATAGCTATAATAATCACTAAATAAAATGCAAAGAGGTACAGCTAAAAGAAAACAGTAGGTTTATGTATGGGTTTTCTGTTCTGTTCCATAGGTCTCTGTGTTTGCTTTTATGCCAGTACCGTGCTGTTTTGGTTATTATAACTTCGTAGTATAAAGTAATGCATAGCTTAGCGACTGGAAAATATTCTGATAAATGTATCATTAGGCAAATTCATTGTTGTGCAAACATCAGAGAGTGTTAAACATAGATACTGTAGCCTAGTATACTCCTGGGCTATGTGGCATAGATCATTTGCTCCTAGGCTATAAAACTGTACAGCATGTTACTGTAGTGAAAACTGTAGGAAATTATAACACATGGCATTTGTGTATCTAAACATATCTAAACATATAAGTGGCACAGTAAAAGTAGAATATTATAATATGGAACCATAATCATATTTTATATGATTTTATAATTTTATATGAATTTATATAATTATAATTATAATGTTATGGAACCATAATCATTCAGTCCATCATTGACTGAAACATGGTTATATAGTGCTTGATTGCCAGTATGTGCAAGGCATGGCTGTCTACTATTTTTGGCATGAGAAGAAAAAGGAAGGGGGAAAATTACTGATGGCATGTTAAGCCATATGGTTTTTTTATTAATTTATTTATTCTCTAATTAAAGGGAGTGTTTAAGTTTCCTATATTCTGGTCAACAATCCCAAAAGGAGGGAGGATATTCCAGGCAATAGCAGTTATCTTGGCACTAAGATGTTTTCTCCATTAACTGAGTTCTCAGTTTACAGTCAGGTACTCAGAAGACATTTTCACAACAAGCTTCATGTTTTTGATCTGTACACTGAATTTTAGGGATTTCAATGGAAAAGCTCAGGCAAATATACATATATATATACGCATATATATGTATATTTAAATGTATATTTATATATTTATGTATATATATTTTGTGTATATTTATATATACAAGTACATATGTTACATATAATAGAAACCATTCTACTCTCTACTTGTGTGAGTTTAACTTTTTTAGATTTGACTTTTAAGTGAGATTATGTGGTGTTTGTTTTTCTGTGCCTGGTTTCTGTCACTTAACATAATGCCCTCCAGGTTCATCTATGTTGTTCATGTTGGCACAGTAATACATCAAACTACGAAACTTCTGCACAGCCAAGAAAAATAGTGACAGAGTGAAGTGACAACATAAGGAATGGGAAAATACATTTGCAAACCATACATCTGATAAAGAGTTAATCTGAAAAATATGTAAGGAACTCAAACAACTCATTATTTTAAAAATCTTGTTAAAACCTGGGCACAGAATCTGAATAAATATTTTTCAAAAGAAGACATACAAATGGCCAGAAAGTGTACATAAAAATGCTCACTTTCACTAATTATCAGGGAAGTTCAAATTAAAACCACAATGAAATATCACCTAACACCTGTTGGAATGGCTATTACTAAAAAGACAAAACATAAGTGTTGGAGAGGATATGGAGAAAAGGGAACCGTTACATACTGTTGATAGGAATATAAATTAGTACAGCCACTATGGAAAACAGAATGGAGGGCCCTCAAAAAATACATGTAAAACTACCATATGATTTAGCAATCCCACTGCTGGGTATATATCCGGAGAAAATGAAATCAGCATGTCTAAGAGATATCTGCGCATTCATGCTCATTGCAGCATTATTCAGAGTAGCTAAAATACGGACTCAATCAAATTGTCCATCAACTGATGAATTCATAAATAAAATATGGCATATATACACAATGAAATACCATTCAGTCTTTAAAAAGAGGAAAATTCTTTAATTATGCCAACATGAACAACATGGATAAACTTTGAGGACATTATGTTAAGTGACAGAAACCAGGCATAGTAAATAAATACCACATAATCTCACTTATATGTCAAATCGAAAAAAGTTTACGTCATATAAGTGGAGAGTAGAATGGTTCCAAAAATACTTTTGATGATTTTCCTGTTATATGTAATGCAAGTAACTTGCTGGAGCACGGTAAACATATATTTATACTAATTTATAGTTTCTTGACCAATCTTATAAATCTTTTAATAAACTCTATTATATAAAATTCTTATTACACTAAAAGCCCAGACTCCACCACTAGGGAATATATTCACGTAATAAAACTGTACTTGTATTCTCTAAATTGATACAATTTTTTAAAAGAACCCTGCTATTCAAATTAACAATATTTCAGAAGTAAAATAGACAGAAGTATAAAGAAAAACATCAAAGATTTTTGAATTGATAGAATATACCAGAAAGCTATTATGAGTTTTCCACTCTTTTAAGTTTCTAGGACCTCTATATTTTGTCAACACACATGTTAATAAGATTAAAATTATCATTTTGGGTAAATAGGGGAATATCATCTTTAAATGAAGAAGATGAAGGTAAATATTTGTCGGAAAAGTGCATATTTTTGCCAGAATATTTTTGAGTTAATATATAGCTCTCAAGATAACCATATCTAAGGCTTCCTTGCAGAAATACTTTTTATGAGTTGTTATTTATTTCTAATTGTTTTAGGTACACAGTAATTGTATATATTTATAGATTCCATGTCATATTTTGTTACAAGCATACAATGTGTAATAATCACATCAGGGTAAATGAGGTATCTATCAACTCAACCATGTTACAAACAATCTAATTATACTTTTTAAGTTATTTTTAAGTGAACAATGAATTATTATTTATTACATCTAATTGTATTTTAGTATCCCTTAACCAATTCTACTCCCCAACCCCAATGCTCTTCTCAGCTTCTGGTAATCCTCATGCTCCTTTTATCTCCATTAATTCAATTGTATAATTTTGAGCTCCCACACATAAGTGAGAACATGTAAAGTTTGCCTTTCTGTATTGGCTTATTGCACTTAACATAATTACTTCCAGTTTCATCCATGTTGTTGCAAATAACAGAATCTCATTATTTTTATGGCTCAGTAGTACTCCATTGTGCATATGTACCACATTTTCTTTATCCATTTGCCTGATGATGGACACTTAAGTGTCTTTCAAATCTTGGCTATGGTGAACAGCACTGAAGTAAATATGAGAGTGTAGATATCTCTTCAATAATCTGAATTGTTTTCTTTGGGCATATACCTAGAAGTGGGACTACTGGATCATATGGTAGTTTTATTTTTGCTTTTTTGAAGAACCTCCAAACAGTTTTCCATAATGGGTTTAATAATTTACATTCCCACTAAAAGTGTACAACTGTTGCCTTTTATTCATGTACTCACCAGCATTTGGATAAAAGCCATTTTAATTTGAGTAAGATAATACATAATTTTAGTTTTGATTTGCATTTTCCTGATGACCAATAATGTGACTACCTTTTCATATGACCGTCTGGCATTTATATATCTTCTTTAGAGAAACATTTATTCAAATCAATTGTCCGTTTTTTGACAGAATGATTAAATTTTTCCGATAGAATTCTTTGAGCTCCTTATATATTCTGGTTACGAATCCCTTGTCATATGAGTAGTTTGCAAATATGTTCTCCTATTCTGTGAGTTGACTGTCTCCTTTGTTGATTGTTTCTGATCCTGTGCAGAAGCTTTTTAATGAGAAGTCATCCATTTTTTCCGTTTTTGCTTTGTGGCCTCTGCTTATGGGATATTACTCAAGAAATCTTTGCTCTGTTCAGTGTCCTGAAGATTTTCCCCAAAGTATTTTTTAGTAGTTTCATAGTTCATGTCTTAGATGTAAATCTTTTATCTATTTTTGACTAGATTTTTGTATATGAAAAGAGACAGAGATTTAGTCTCATTCTTTTGCATAGGGACACCCAGTTTTTCCAGCACCATTTATTGAAGACACTGTTCTTTCTCCAATGTGTATTCTTGGAAACTTTACTAAAAATAAGTTCACATTAGACATATGTGCTTTTCTTTTTCTGGGTTCTTCATTCTATTCAACTGGTCTGGGTCTGTTTTTATGCCAATATCATGTTGTTCTGGTTACTAGAGCCCTGTAGTAAATTTGAAGTCAGGTAATGAAATTCCTCTACTTTTGTTCTTTTTGCTCAGGATAGCTTTGGTCACTCTGGGTTTCTTGTGGATCATATAAATTTCAGAATTGTTTTTTTCTATTTCTGTGAATGATATTATTGGTATTTTTTATAAGGATTACATTTAAAATGTAGATTGTTTTGTGTAGTATTGACATTCTAACAATCTTGATTTTTCCAATCTGTGACCATGACAGGTCTTTCCATTTTTTTTGGTGTCCTCTTCAACTTATTTCACTGAGGTTTTATATTTTCCATTGTAGAGATCTTTCATTTCATTTCTTTGGTTAATTACTAGGCATTTTATTTCACTTGTACCTATTGTGAATGGCATTACTTTTTAACATTTTTTCAGATTTTCCAATGTTGGCATATAGATTTTCCAATGTTGGCAAAATTCATAACATGAATTTTGTATGTTAATTTAGAATCCAGCAACTTTACTGAATTTATTAATCAGCTCTGATAGTTTTTCGATCAAGTCTTTAGGTTTTTCAAAATATAAGATCATGGCATCTGCAAACAAGCATAATTTTACTGCTTCATTTTCAATTGATTCCCTTTATTTCTTTTTATCTATCTGATTGCTTTAGCTAGCACTTCTAGTTTTATGTCAAATAACAGTGGTGAAATTTGACATCCTTATTGTGTTTCAGATCTTAGAGGAGAGACTTTCAGATTTTCTCTTTTCATTACGATATCAGCTGTTGGTCTGTTGCATTTGGCTTTTATCGTGCTGAGGTATCTTCCTTCTACACCCCGTTTTTCTGAAGATTTTTTTTTAATCATAAAGGGATGTTGAATTTTATCAAATGCTTTTTAGCATTTGAAAAGCAAGAGAAGTTTTGGAAACTGTACAATGATTTTGAAACTGTACAGTGGTTTGTTCTTGATTTTCTAATTCTTTAAAATCAATTGAAATGATGACAGGGATTTTGTTCTTCATTCTGTTGATATCACATTGATTTGCTTGCATATGTTGAATTATCCTTGTATCCCTGAGATAAATTCCACTTGGTTATGACGAGTGAATTTCTAATGTTTTGTTGAATTCCATTTGCTAATATTTTAAGAATTTTTCCAACAATGCTCATCAGGGATATTGGCCTGTAGTTTTCTTTTCTTTTTTCTTTACTTTTCTTTTCTTTTCTTTTCATATGTCTTTGTCTGGTTTTAGTATCAGAGAAATACTGGCCTTGTAGAATGAATTTGGAAGTATTTCCTCATGTATTTTTTGGCAATACTTTGAGTAGGATTGCTATTAGTTCTTCTTTCAATGTTTGGTAAAATTCAACAGTGAAGCCATGGGGTCCAGAGCTTTCTATTTTTGCTGCAAGACTTCTTCTTATGATTTCAATCTTATTACTTGTTATTGGTCTGTTAAGGTTTGAGTTTCTTCATGGTTCAATCTTAGTCAGTTTCTATGTGTCTAGAAATTTAATTATTCTAGGTTTTCCAATTTATTTGCATACAGTTTCTCATGGTAAATTTTAATTTTTTAAAAATTTCCATGGTATCAATTGTAATGTATCATTTTTCATGTCTGATTTTATTTAATTTGAATGTCTCTATTAATTTTAATTTTTATTTTTAACTAACTTTTTAGTTAGCCTGGCTAAAAGTTTTTCTATTTTGTTTATCTTTTCAAAATAACTTTGCTTCATTGATATTTTGTATTGTTTTCTTTGTTTCAATTTCATTTATTTCTGCTCTGATCTTTATTATTTATTTTCTTCTGCTAATTTTGGGTTTAGTTTGTTCTTACTTTTCTAATTCTTTAAAATGCGTCATAAAGTTGTTCAATTGAAGTTTTCTACTTTTTTGATGTAGGTGCTTATAGCTATAAACTTTACTCTTAGTTCTGCCTTCACTGTATCCCATAGGTGTTGGTGTGTTCTGTTTCCATTATATTTGTTCAAAATATACTTTAATTTCCTTCTCAGTTTCTTTATTGACCCACTGGTTATTCACAAGCATATTGTTTAATTTCCATGTGTTTGTATATTTTCCAAAATTCCTCGTTACTGATTTCTAATTGTTTTCCGATGTGGTCAGAGAAGACAGTTGATATTATTTGAATTTTTTGAAGGTTTTAAGATTTGTTTTGTGGCTTAATATATGATTCATTTGGTGAGGAGACAAATGTGTGTTCTGCAGCTTTTGGATGACATGTTCCACAAATGTCTATTAGGTCCATTTGGTCTATAGTGCAAATTAAATCTGTCTCATTTGTTGATTTTCTTCCAGTGTGAATTTTTTACAATGCTTAAAATGGGGCATTGAATTTTCCAGTTATTATTGTATTGGGGTCTATCTCTCTCTCGAGCTCTAATAGTATTTGCTTTATATATCTGGGTGCTCCAGTGTTAGGTACATACATATATTTACAGTTGTTACATTCTCTTGCTGAATTGACACCTTTATCATTGGTAATGACCTTCTTTGCCTCTTTTTGTAGTTTTTGTCTTGAAATCTATGTAGTCTCCTGTAAGTATAGCTACTCCTGCTCGCTTTTTTTTTCTTGGTTTCCATTTCCATGAAATATATTTTTCCATCCCTTTATTTTCTATGTATATATGTCTTTATACTTCAAGTGTGTTTCTTGTAGGTAACATATTGTTGGGTGTTTCTTTTTAATCCATTCAGTCACTCTATATCTTTTGATTGGAGAGTTTAGTCCATTTATATTCAATGCCATTGATAAGTGAGGACTTACTTTTGCCATTTTAAAATTTGTTGTCTTTTCTATCTTTTGTCCTTCCTTTCAGTGAAGATGATTTTCTCTGATAGTATGTCTTAATTTCTTGTCTTTTATTCTTTATCTGTTGTATGTTTTTTGAGGCTTGCAAATAATATCTTATAACTCATTATTTTAAACTGATGACATCCTAACGCTGATTGCACAAGCAAGCAAACTAACAAGTGAAAACTAACAACACTTTAAGTTCATCCCCCGACTTTTTATTTTTTATTTATTTATTTAGTTAGTTTATTTATTTACTTATGAGATGAAGTCTTGCTCTGTCACTCAGGCTAGAGTGCAGTGGCACAATGTTGGCTCCCAGGTCCAAGTGATTCTGCTACCTCACCCTCCCAAGTAGCTGGGATTACAGCGGTGTGCCACCACACCCAGTTAATTATTATTATTATTATTATCATCATCATCATTATTGTATTTTTAGTAGAGACAAGGTTTCATCATGTTGCTCAGGCTGGACTCAAACTCCTGGCCTCAGGTGATCTAGGGATATAGGCTTGAACCCTGACGCCTGTCCAATCCCCCCACCTTTTAACTTTTCACTAGTTCTATTTATATCTTATTGTCTTTCTATATGTTGACAGCATATTGTAGTTATATTTTTATCAGTCCATCTTTTAGTCTTTCTAATAAAATTGTAAGTAGTTTATATATCACAATTACTGTGTTATCATATTCTGAGTTTTTCTGTGTACTTACTGTTACCAGTGAGTTTTGTACCTTCAGATGGTTTCATACTGCTTAATAACATTCCTTTCTCTCAGATCAAAGAACTTCCTGTAGTATTTCTTGTAGAACAGATCTGGTCTTGATGAAATCCCTCAGTTTTTGTTTGTCTGGGAAAATCTTTTTTCTCCTTCATGTTTGAAGCATATTTTTGCCGGCTATATTAAGACTATTCTATTATACAAGTTACTTTTTCTTCAGTACTTTAATATTCATTTCATTATTTCCTGGCCTATAAGGACTTCACTGAGAAGTTTGAGGCCAAATGTATCAGAGCCCCATTGTGTGTTATTTGTTATATTTTTGCTGTTTTTAGGATCCTTTCTTTATCCTTGATCTTTGTGAGTTTGATTAATAAATGTCTTGAGGTAGTCTTGTTTGGCTTAAATTCACCTGATAGTCCGTAATTCTTGTACTTGGGATATAGGTTTGGGATGTACTCTCTTATCATTCCTAAAAACAAAACAAAACAAAACAAAAAAACCCCTCTATACCTCTCTCTCTCCTCTTTAAGGCCAATAACTGGTAATTATTAGATTTGCCCTTTTGAGGCTATTTTATAGATTTTGTAGGCATCCTTTATTCATTTTTATTTTTATTTTTTGTCTCCTCTGACTGTGTGTTTCCTAATTGCCTGTCTTCAAGCACTCTAATTTGTTCTTCTGCTTGTTCAGTTCTGCTATTGAGTCTCTGATGCATTCTTCAGTAAGACAATTGCATTTTTCAACTCCAGAATTTCTGCCTGATCCTTTTTAAATATTTCAGTATCTTTAATTTATCTGAATAGATTCAGAATTCCTTTTCTATGTTATTGTATACTTCTTCAAAACAATCATTTTGAATTTTATCTCTGAAATATCTCTCCAAATATTTGGAATGATATTTCCATCTCTCCAAAATTAGTCACTGGTGCCTCATTTAGTTCATTTTGTGAGATCATATTTTCCCAGATGGTCCTGATGCTGTGGATGTTCATCGCTGTCTGGGCATTGAAGAGTTAGGTATTCATTGTAAGCCTTCACAGTCTGGCTTTTTTGTACCTGTCTTTCTTGGGACTGCTTTTCAGGTATTCAAACAAACTTAGGTATTGTGATCTAAGTTTTTGGTCACTACAGCTATATCTGCATTAAGGGGGCACTTCAAACCCAGTAATGTAGTGAGTCCTGCAGAGTTACAGAGGCACTGCCTTGAATAAGATCTCAAAGAATTACCTGTATTACCAATCAGAGACTCTTGCTTTTTCCTTTACTTTGTTCCAAACAAATGGAGTCTCTCTGTGCTGAGCTGCCTGAAATTGGGGGAGAGGAGATGGAAGCAGCTCTGTGACCACCACAACTGAGACTATGCTGGGTCAGACTTGAAGCCAGCACAGCACTGGATCTCACCGAAGTCCTGTGGTAACTACTGCCCAGTTACCACAAATGTTTTGTCAAGTCCTTAGGGCTTTACAACCAGCAGATGGTGAAACCAGCCAGGATTGTGTCCTTGTCTTCAGAGTGATGAGATTCCCCTCTCCTTGCCAGGTTTCAAGATACCATCCAGGAGGTATGGCCTGGAGTCAGAAATCTTGGGAATCTATATGGTACTATTCTCCTGTGGCTGAGCTTGTGCCCAGCCACTAAATGTTTCCCACTCTTCCTCACCCTTTCTACAAGCAGAAGAGTCTCTCTCCATGTCCACGATACCCCCCCACTCCAGATCCTGGGCAAGTATTGGTTGGGTACTGCTGATACTCACTCAAGGTCTAAGAGTTCCTTAATCAGCTTGTGGTGAATTCTGGAAGGTCTGGAACTCTCCCTTTGGTGCAGTGTGCTACCCTCTGGGGCAGGGCATGTCCAGAAATGCTGTCTAAAGTCTTGAAATCAGGAACCCCAAGATCTCACTGTGGCTAAGCTAGTACCTAAGCTGATATTTGGTTCTTATGAAAGAGCTCTTTTTGTGTGGCAAGTTGTTCAATTTGGTGTTCCTATAGGCAGAATGATCGGTGGAGGCTTCTATTTGGCCATCCTGCTTTCCCTCCTCTTGAGATATTTTGTCATTAAACACTCTAGACTTGTTAAAATACCTTGTGCTTTCCCCTAGAGAGGTGAATGACATTCTTAATGAGCCAATAATCATTGCTTGCATGTCAAATACCATGATTGTAAAAATTTGCATATTTTCTCTTTCTCTCTGGCACCATATTATTATGAGGTAGCTATCTGAGAAAGTGAATCTGAGGATGCAATGTTTGTTTAAATAATCAATTCTCCAGGCCAGACAGGAGGGCTAAGGAATCAGCATGATTATTTTGGTTCTCACGTTAAGTGATGTTATTTTGTCTAGCTTTTATCTGTGATAAAATTAATTTTTCACCATTATCTGACTCTTGTGTAACTTTTCAATTTGTTCACAGCAGGTATGTAAAAGGAATGCTATTTATTGTGCTTTCTGAAAAATTTAATGATGTACATTCTGCTTTTTATAACAAATTCAGATAGAAAATGACCCATAATTAACTATAAAAACATTGTTATTAATGTTGCCCAATATAGAAAATCTAGTTCAATTAGAATTTCAGAAAAATAAGGCTTTTTAGCATAATCGTGTCATATAACATGTAGAACATCAGCTTAAAAAGTACCTTTACTGAAATTTAATTTTAATTGTATACCATATATTTTTATCTGCAAAACTGCCAATCCAAATTATCTTATATGCTATAATAATTGCTATAATTTTATGATTTCCTCAGAAAAAATGAAATCTGAAAAAAACTCTGAAAATCTTTTGGTACATTAAACTAATGAACATTATTCCTGCTAAAGTCTTGCTCAAAAGAACATAAAAGTTGAACTTTTATGAACAAAATAAACATTTTTATAAAGACAAACTTATCAAAATTAATATGATTGATCTGAAATGCACTTTGCAAAAAAGTTTGAGTTTAAAAAAAGAGAATAGAAATATATACTTTGATAAAATACTTATCAATCATATAATTATAAAGGTTATGAGACAATATGTTAAAGTGAGTAGCAAAAAACAGGTAGAGCTATAAGTTGACAATAGTGAAAAGCGAGAAGCAAAAAACAGAGCTATAAGTTGACACTAATGGAATAGAGTGAAAAAAAAAGTCAAAAGCTTAGATGATACTAGTTTTCTTCATCAGATTTTCAAAGATTTTGTGTCTTTAAAATAGCATTAAAACAGACAAAAACCACAGCCGGACGCAGTGGCTCACACCTGTAATTCCAACACTTTGGGGGACTGAGGTGAGTGGATCACGAGCTCAAGAGATCGAGACCATCCTGGCCAGCATGGTGAAACCTGTCTCTACTAAAAATATAAAAATTAGCTGGACATGGTGGCACACACCTGTAGTCCTAGCTACTCGGGAGGCGGGGGCAGGGGAATAGTTTGAAGCCTGGAGGCGGAGGTTGCAGTGAGCTGAGATCGGGCCACTGACACTCCATCTAAAAAAAAAAAAAAAAAAAAAAAAAACCTTTGAAAATCTGCTGAAGAAAATTAAAAATCAGAAAACAAAATTATAATACAGTTATGAAAGAGAAAATGAAATGTCTAAAAGACAAATAATATTAAAGACAAGTATTTGCAACTTAATTGTAATACAGTAGTTTCTCTTTATTTGTGGGGGGTTTACATTTTAAGACCCTCAATGAATGCCTGAAAGCACAGATAGTACCAAACCCCATATATACTATATTTTCTCCTGTACATACATATCCATGTTAAAATTTAATTTATAAATTAGGCACACTAAAAGATTAGCAGCAATATCTTATAGTAAAATTGAATATTAATAATTATGATAATATACCAGCATCACTATTCTTGCACTTTGAAGTCAAATTAAGTTTAAAAAAAAAGTGTTACTTGAACACAAGCAATAAGATATTGCAATGGTGAATTTGATAACTGGTAAGACTACTAAGTAACTAACGAGCGAAAGGGACAATTCATGTCCCAGGTAGAATGGAGTGAAATAGCACAAGATTTCATCATGCTACTCAGAATGGAGTGCATTTTGCAACTTACGAATTGTTTATTTGAAATTTTCCACTTAATGTATTTAGACTGCAGTTGACCATGGGTAACTGAAATCATGAAAAAGAGGGGATTACTGAATAACAGTGAAAAGTTAATGACAACATACTTTTCTCAGGCAATCCATGGTGTCAGGGTTTTCCTGAAGAGTGTTAAAAAACTTTAACAGACTATTCACTCAGAGATGAATATTTCAATTAATTAAAAGACACTATATTCACATCATTTTATATCTGACTTTTATCAAACCATTTCGTGTTATATGATTTCTATGTTCTTTTGGTATTACAGGCCGTGGAAGTCCTTCCCTCAAATATATGATTCTGAATTCCCAAAATTGTTAAGCAAATTATCAACAAATACTACATTCAATTATGTAAATCTTGGATTAAAATGAAAATATCTGTTGAAGAAATTTGAAACAAATTATCAGCAATTATTTGCAACATTTAAACGGAGAAAATGACTTTAACATTATGCAGGAAACAGAAGAAGAAAACAAGGACAAGAAACACTAGAGAGAAATGTTCAATTGACGTCTCAGGAAATCCTCATATTTGTTCTCAGATTGAGTATTTGAAGTGGCTCATGAAAGTGATAAAAGTCACAGAGACTTCTGGAAATTTGAGATGCATGCATCTTTTCCCCTTTGGAGCCCTTAGTGGTAACAAGTCTCATGGAGTTCCCTGAGCCACCACAGAATGGTGGAAGCTCTCCAGGAGTGGTACTGTGGTGTGGAGAGACCATTTGAGAGAGACTGTCACAATCCTTCACAAATTCAAAAGATCCAGAACAGCGGGAAGAGCACCTAAATGTTTTTCTAATCTCTCCCTCTAGCCAAAAGAAAGGTAGAAAATTCAGCTGAGAGAGAGCCAATATGATAGGTGACAAAGTGCTAGCAGCACTCACTCTCAGCGCCTCCTCGGCCTCAGCGTCCACTCTGGCAGCGCTTGAGGGCCCCTTCAGCCTGCCCCAGCACCGTGGGAGTCCCTCTCTGGGCTGACTGAGGCCAGAGCCCCCTCCCTCTGCTTGCCGGAAGGTGTGGAGGGAGAGGCCCCGGCGGGAACCAGTGCTGCGTGCTGCGCTTGCGGGCCAGTGTGAGTTCAGGCGGGCGGGCGCGCACACGCGCTCAGCGGACTCCGCACACTGAGCGACCTGCCCGCACTGCCAGCTCAGGGCAGTAAGGGGCTTAGCACCCAGGCCAGCAGCTGCAGAGGTTGTGCCGGGTCCCCTAGCAGTGCCTGCCCGCTGGCGCCACACTCAAAGTCTTGCTGGGGCTTAGCTGCCTCCCTGCGAGGCAAGGCTCTGGACCTGCAGCCTGCCATGTCTGAGCTCCTCCCCTGGCGGTGGGCTCCGGGGAGGCCTGAGCCTCCCCGACAGGCGCCGCCCCCTGCTCCGTGGCGCCGGGTCCCATGGAGAGCCCAAGGGCTGAAGAGTGCAGGCTTGGCTCTGGGCCTGCAGTCCTGGTGCAGGATCCACTGGGTGAAGCCAGCTGGGCTCCTGAACTGGATGGGGACTTGGAGAACTTTTATATCTAGGAGGATTGTATGTGCACCAATCAGCACTCTGTGTCTAGCTCAGGTTTGTGAATACACCAATTGGTACTCTGTATCTAGCTAACCTAGTGGAGACTTGGAGGACTAGCACTCAGTGACTGTGTCTAGCTCAAGGATTTTAAGTGCACCAATCAGCACTCTGTGTCTAGCTCAAGGTTTGTAAATACACCAATCAGTACTCAGTGTCTAGCTCAAGGTTTGCAAAAGGCACAAATTGGTACTCTGTATGTAGCTAACTCTGTAGCTAACTAGCACTTTGTGACTCTGTGTCTAGCTCAAGGATTGCAAACGTACCAATCAGCACTCTGTCAAAACGGACCAATCAGCTCTCTGTAAAGTGGACCAATCAGCTCTCTGTAAAATGGACCAATCAGCAGGATGTGGGTGGGGCCAGAAAAGGGAATAAAAGCAGGCTGCCCCAGCCAGTGGCAACCCTCTGGGGTCATCTTTCACATTGTGGAAGCTTTATTCTTTTGCTATTTGCAGCAAATCTTGGTGCTGCTCACATTTTGGGTCCACACCGCCTTTATGAGCTGTAATACTCACCGCAAGGGTCTGCAGCTTCACTCCTGTAGCCAGCAAGACCACGAACCCACTGGGAAGAATAAACAACTCCAGACGCGCTGCCTTTAAGAGCTGTAACATTCACCAAAAAGGTCTGCATCTTCACTCCTGACAGCGAGACCATGAACCCACCAGAAGGAAGAAACTCCAGACACATCTGAACATCTGAAGGAACAAACTCTGGACTCACCATCTTTAAGAACTGTAACACTCACTGCGAGGGTCCGTGGCTTCATTCTTGAAGTCAGTGAGACCAAGAACCCACCAATTCCAGACACAAATAGATCTGTAGCCCTGGAGATGAGGACGATGCAGAGGGTCTGTGTGGAATGCAGATATTTATGCTGACTCTGAGGACAATAGTTTACTTCTTACTGAGTGTTCCTATTGAGTAAACTCATAGCTACTGAAATTTATTAAGATTTCCTCTAGCTGACAGGGGACTCAAAAAAAAAAAAAAGACTAAGTTCAATGTATAAAAACAGAGAAACTAAGGGCTATCGCCACTGATCCCACAGAAATACAAACTACCGTTAGAGAATACTATAAACACTTCTATGCAAATAAACTAGAAAATCTAGAAGAAATGGATAAATTCCTGGACACATACACCCTCTCGAGTCTAAACCAGGAAGTAGTCAAATCCCTGAATAAACCAATAAGAGGCTCTGAAATTGAGGCAGTAATTAATAGCCTACCCAGACGGATTCACAGTCAAATTCTACCACAAGTACAAAGAGGATTTGGTACCATTCCTTCTGAAACTATACCAAACAATAGAAAAAGAGAGAATCCTCCCTAACTATGAGGCCAGCATCATCCTGACACCAACACCTGACAGAGACACAACAAAAAAGGAAAATTTCAGGCCAATATCAATGATGAACATAGATGCGAAAATCCTCAATAAAACACTGGCAAACCAAATCTAGCAGAAAACAGAAAGCTTATTCACCATAATCAAGTCGACTTCATACTTGGGATGCAAGACTGGTTCAACACACAAATCAATAAACGTAATCCACCACATAAACAGAACCAATCACAAAAAACAAATGATTATATCAATAGATCCATAAAAGACCTTTGATAAAATTCAACACCCCTTCATGATAAAAACTCTCAATAAACTGGGTATCAGTGGAACATACCTCAAAATAATAAGAGCTATTTATGACAAACCCAGAGTCAATATCTTACTGAATGGGCAAACACTGGGAGCATTCCCTTTGAAAAGTGGCACAGGACAATAAAAATCCTAGACAAAAACCTGGGCAATACCATTCAGGACATAGGCATGGGCAAAGACTTCATGTCTAAAACACCAAAAGCAATGGCAACAGAAGCCAAAATTGACAAATGGGATCTAATTAAACTAAAGAGCTTCTGCAGAGCAAAAAAAAATTATCATCAGAGTGAACAGGCAACCTACAGAATGGGAGAAAATTTTTAATCTATCCATCTGACAAAGGCCTAATATCCAGAATCTAAAAAGAACTTAAACAAATTTACAAGAAAAAAATCAAACAACCCCATCAAAAAGTGGGCAAAGGATATGAACAGACACTTCTCAAAAGAAGACATTTATGCAGCCAACAGACATATGAAAACATGCTCATCATCACTGGTAATCAAAGAAATGCAAATCAAAATCACAATGAGATACCATCCCACGCCAGTTAGAATGACAATCATTAAAAAGTCAAGAAACAACGGATGCTGGAGAAGATGTGGAGAAATAGGAACACTTTTACATTGTTGATGGGAATGTAAATTATTTCAACCATTGTGGAAGACAGTATAGCAACTCCTCAAGGATCAGAACTAGAAATAACACTTGACCCAGCAATCCCATTACTGGGTTTAAGCCCAAAGAATTATAAATCATTCTACTATAAACACACATGCACAGGTATGTTTATTGCTGCACTGTTCACAATAGCAAAGACTTGGAGCCAACCCATTAATAATAGACTGGATAAAGAAAATGCGGCACATACATTCATGGAACACTATGTAGCCATAAAGAAGAATAAGTTCATGTCCTTTGCAGGGATATGGATGAAACTGGAAACCATCATTCTCAGCAATTTATCACAAGAACAGAAAACCAAACACCACATGTTCTCACTCATAAGTGGGAATTGAACAATGAGGACACATGGACACAGGGAGAGGAACATCACATACTGAGACCTGTTGGAGTTTGGGGTACTAGGGGAGGTATAACGTTAGGAGAAATACCTAATGTAGGTGCTGAGTTGATGGGTGCAGCAAACCACCATGGCACATGTATACCTATGTAACAAAACTGCATATTCCGCACATGTATCCCAGATCTTAAAGTACAATAAAAATTTAAAAAAAAAAAAAGAGAAACTTACATGTTGGCACATTTTATTTTATATTTATGGATATAATTTACAAAATTAAAACTAAGTAAATAAATATGCATTGTCTCATACAACTTGTAATTTTCTAATTGGTACACCTCTAATTTTCTAACGGATTTTGTTTTGTTTTGTTTTGTTTTTCTACAAGGTACTATGCTCTCTATAATACGCCATTTAAATGCTTGCTTAAAAGTCATTTTTCTTTAGCAAAAATCTTATCACAACTTGTACTAGCATTATATCCATTTATCAAATGTTTCCTAAGCTCCAAATATAGCTTACCTATCTTCACATACAATGTTCATTGTCACACACTAGAAAATTAAACACTACTAGTGATAATGAAAGAAATTCATGAATTAAATCAACAATAAAACAATGTTCTGAAAGCAAAGTGTCTTTTCATTTGTAGATTGTGGTTTTGATGGTAAAGGATACATTCACTGAGTATGTATAGGGTTAGATTTTCAGTTATTTTAAATGTTATATATATATATACATACACACACACACCTGTAATTGGGAGCTCTGTGTGTGTGTGTGTGTGTGTGTGTGTGTGTGTCATTTTGTAAACTGAGCTACACAAGCTCATGATGCATATTCTAAGGCACATTTTCATGTACGTAAAGAACTACCTGTTATCCAATTCACTATTAGGTTTCCCTTTGATGTTAAAATAACAACACATAGTTGAATCTTACCAAACATATAATTACACCACACAGTGAGGTAGCTAGCCCTCTCTTTTCAAACCTCATCCTCCAGAATTATAAGGTATGTGCAAACACGTAAAATGTATTGATTTCTCATTTTTTTCCCGGAACTGATACTTCTTATATATTTGTGGGAAAAATCCCTCTGTATAAATACGGTAAAATGTTTGTGTAGTTAGATTTGATTACAAAGTATGTATTTATTAAGTCTTTATTTTTTCATTTTCCTCAAATATATTTTATTTATATCATTTATTATAGACTTCTTGCATTTTCACTGAATAAAGCAAACAGTAAAGGAAACTACATACCAACAGAGAGAGTTGCTTGGAATATTTTCATTGCCTTTCCATATATATTCTGAAAAATTATCAATATGAGGCACTAAATATGTGTATGTATATATCTCAAAAGGTAATCACGTATATATGTATTAATATATGTAGACTATATATATGAGATGTGTGTGCGTGTATGTAAGACTCATAAGATAACTCTTACTGTATTGCTTTAATGAAAATAATAAACATGCTTCAGAAGCAACTTGCTACAGTTTCATACTCAATAAAGATGAAATATTTGCCTTTGGGTTACACGGTACTCCCCACTCTGACAATCAATTTCATTCCCCCATGAGAAAACAGACAGTAAAGGAGAATACACTAAAGTTTCAAAATTCACAAGGTAGAAAGGGCAACTGATAACGCAAAAAGTGTAGCAAAGGGCTTGACTTGAAAAGCAATTTTAAAAAGTAAGAATTGCCCTGTATCCCTTGGTTCTTTAATGATAGACTCAAATGCTCTATTTCTGCACTGTCTCATCTGACAGGAAGCTTCTGCATTTATAGACATTATCCTAAAACTTTCTGAAAGACCTAGACCTGACCTAGTCCTCACCATCTGAATAGTAAAACATGCCAACTTTGTGTCCCCTTTTTTCAGCTCAGGCAATGTAATTAAAAATGAGTCACACTTTGGGAAACACAGAAAGACACCTTTTCTTGAAATGTAGGTACAGTGCTATTTCTGGTAGATTCCAGTGGTCTAATTTATTCAAATGGCCAACAATAACCCAGCAGGGACAGTGCCTGGGGTCCTATCATAAAGTTTCTATCTCTCAAACTACTTTCTTGAAATAAAAAAAAAGCTATGGAAATTATTTTCCTTTGGCCTTCTTTGTCCTTCAATAGAAGCAAAAACTAAATAATCTCTTCCAGCAGTCTATGTGGACCCATTGCTCCTCAATCCATTGTAACAATCCTACCTCTTTGTCTAGAATGAGACTATGCTCAAAAGGCAGAAAGGTCAGCATAAAAAAGCAAAAGAGTTTGAAAATCAAAACTGTAGGATAAAAACACTATCAACTTCCACAATCAGTGTAGTGCATAACCATGTTTCTGCTCTCTCTGTGGATATATTATACATATATACACACACACACATATCAGATGTATATGATATATATAAGTAATTACATTACCTATATCTTCGTATCTTATGTAAAATAAGTACTAAATACATAATTATAGTCCCTAAAGGCACATTTTTTTCTTTCCAAGTATATTTTCCAAAATGTCAACTACTGATTCTTCTTTGAAGGAACTCAACAAATAATAATGCTGAGATTAATGGGAACTCCTTAAAATATAACATGGGTGACAAAACAAAACCCCAAAGTAAAGAATTTCTCAAGAACACAAAAAAAGCAAGTTTATTGATGCTGGCATTCAATTACTGTACTACAAAGCCTTCATTTCTTTGAAAGAACCTATTATTTTTCAAAATAATGTACAGTCCCAGCAGGTGCCATCATACTGGGTTGTGCATGCTGCATCTCTGCCAAACTCCAGTAATTATTTAGACCAGTCAGACTCTGTGTATGCTCTACACAGAATCACCATCCATTACATCACTTCAAATTGTTTGTTGGATCTTATTGTTAGGATCGTGACATTCATTACTAGGGACTAAACCCATCATTACACAGTTTGTCAAAGTCTTCAAGCAATACAGTATTTGAAAAAGAACAAGCAGAATTAGTTTCCTATTGGGAGCTCCAAGAAGCAACAGAAAAAAAAGAAAAGAATTTTCAAAATACATGTTACTTTGTCTCCAAATAGTGACAGCTCTACTTTCACAGAAATGTCAGTCAGATCAGCAAAAGTACACAACATTTAAGAATAATCAATCTATGCAGTTTTAGCTGTAGTATAGCTTTGAAAGTGCACTTTTCCAAAATATTGTATTTTCTAACAACCAAATAATACTATTACATACAATGGGGTTTTGTTTGTTTGGAACAGATAAATGATATGAGGAAATAAGAGGTGATATGGGAATGAGATGATATACTACATTACATAAGGAGACAATCATTTTATATAAGGCCTTTTATTTCAATGTGCCTTTCAGTAATATTGTCATAACCCTACTGACATTAGAAAAGTGTAAACAATTTGTTATAAACTTTAGATTAACTATTGGCTACTGGAACTTCCCTATTTTCAAAAGAAATTCCAGAGGTTATTTCTTAGTCACATCCACTATGTCTTCTAATTCAACACTTATATAGCAATCTGCATAGGACTTTATTCATGGTTTTATTTTATTTTATGGTTTTGGGGGGTAATAAATCAAAGTTTCTCTTCAATGGAGTACAAATGTAAAGAAAGTTGGCAGTGTCTGCGAAATGGAATATTTAACACCGATGAAATGCATTCACTGTCAAGGAAACCAACCTACATTACAGACAATGGCTTAGGACTTTACTTCTTCAGATGACCATTTACTCTTCAAATTACCCAGACCTATCAAAAGATGCTGCAGCACGTCCACTTAGCTTCAACTCTCTCTGTTTCACTCTGAGTGGATTTGCTGATTGTTGTTTCTTTTCCTTTAATTAACTCAGTCCTCACTCCATGCTGTAAGCTGAACTCAGGGAAGCTAAGTGCCTTTGGTACTCTTTTCCAGATACCGTTTATTCTTCATATAGATAGTCTTCATCCCCCACCCTCCTTTCTGAATTTTGTTCTTCCTTGTGGTACTATATTGCTGGAGGTAATTTTCCTTAAAATTCAACTTCTATAGTTACCTTGCTTTTTCCATTTATCTTGCTCAAATTTTAAGGAAACCATGTATGTATAAATTGTGTATTATTAGTAATTATGAGAATGACAAGAGAGAATATTAAAGTCAAATGAACTATAACCGATACCATATTTGAGACCAAATTGTGATTGGAATTTATAAGGTCACCTGAATGTGTGTGTGTAACAATGATGTCCTCATCGCTGCCTCCTCCTCTCCCTCTTCCTCCTCCTCCTCTTCTTTTTCTTCTTCTTCTTCTTCATCTTCCTCCTTCTCCTCTTCCTCCTCCTCTTTCTCCCCTTTATTCTCTTCCTCCTTCTCCTTTCTCTCTTTTTCTAATTTCCTAGTCATTTAATGTCTGGGCTTTCTCTATAATAGCTATATGTTTTTCTACCCTGGTGTTATCGATTCCTGAGATTTGATTTTGAACAATATAAAATGAACCATCCTTGTTTGGGACTTGAGTTTCACAATTCAGCTATTTCTGCTTCACAGGTATGCAGATTTAACAAATTGTCTTGACTCCCTGCAGTTTCCAATTATTACAGTTTACATGTTTTAAATTAAACTGTGGGCCTCAGGCTGCTCTGGGGAGGAAATCAGTATAGGATTCCTTGTTTTGGCATTCTGAGACCACGGAAGAATGGGTCCCAAGCCCAGTGAAGGTTCGGAGAGGAAACACATCATCAGAGCTCAAGAAAAGTACTTTAGTCCCAGGAGAAAATCCCCTTGTAACTGAGCCAGCATTTCAACAGTAAGAATAAGTTTTAGGGAGAACGACTCTGTCTTATATTTTAAGTGGACTGTAGTCTATAAAGTGTCAGCAGATATGCAAAGCAAGTCTTGAGGCAGGTAATGAAGAGTTGAACAGAAGAGACTCTCAGGCTACCTGGCATTGAGCATCTATCTTTTATAATAAGGTATTAATATATCTGAATGTTTCAGTATACTATTTTCTATTAAAATAAATTCATCAAATAATTTAACACTTCTTTGCAATTTCATTTTGGTAACCTGTTAGCAAAAAGCAGAATGCCCTTCCTACCCATTAATGGATAAATTAAATATCTGAATTATAGTAACTGAAATTTAGAGAAATGTTAAAAATTTTAGGCTTGAACACCCTTTCTTCTGCGGCAGTTTTAATCCTTAGGTCCCATCCAGAACAATTTCAGCATGTAATTGTCCCGCTGGAATACGATATGTCCACTTATGCATATTGCTTTTTACCTAGTGACACACAGTAATACTAGGTGGCCTGTTTCTTCAAGAGAAGAGTGAGGTGAAGAAGGTGTGACTGGGAAACCACACACCATTGATGATTTGCATGAACTGTCTTACTATTAAAATAACTTAAAGATCATGATGACTATGGGCAATAGGCTTTTTCATCATCAAAAAGTGGTCATCATTCTGATTCAGTTAAGAATTGGAATTCTTTTTGGTCTGCTTCCATCAGTGCTCCCTCCTCCTGCCCTATCTCACTACCAGGAGAGTCTTAGATGATATTCTTGCTTAGGGTCTGTATTGCTTTTTCTCTGAGTTCCTACATTTTCTTTCATGAGACAATTTAGGATGAAGGTAGTGCAGTTATATTTTCCAGCAACGAAACTATTTTCTGTTCTTACTTAATTTAGCATCTCAGATACTCCCATGTTATTGACTAACTTCGCTTTTTTTTTTTTTTTTTTCCGGACAGGGTCTTGTCCTGTCACCCAGGCTGGAGCACAGTGGAGCGATCAGAGATCACTGCAACCTCAACCTTCCAGGCTCAAGTGATCTTTCAAACTCAGCCTCCCAAGTAGCTGTGACCACAGGCCTAAGCCACCATTCCTGGCTAAGTTTTAAAATGTTTTCATAGAGATTAGGTCTCTCTATGTTGCTTAGGCTTGTCTCAAACGGGGCTCAAGTGATCCTCCTGTTTCTGTCTTCCAAAGTGCTGAGTTTACAAGTGTGAGCCACTGCGCCTTGCCTAACTATGTTGTAAAGTAACTCCTTTACAGATTGATATATGGAAATGTTTTACTGTTATTTTCATGGATAAACTATTCTTAGGAATGTGGGCAAATATTAAAGATTAAAAGGAAGATGTTGGCACTAATAGGTACCACATTAAACAAAGTTCTGACAGAAGTATTTCTGGCTTAAGGAACTAGAGGAAGAGGTAAGAGTATAACACAGTAAGCAAAGTATAAGAAAAACATTTAAAAAGAGAAGAACCAGAGACCAGGCTTCTAAAAATTTGTGAATAAATGCTGCCCAAATCTCTGGCTGACTCCCAAATAAGGTAAGAATCAAGGAAGACTGTATGCATCCTAGTTAAATGAATGAACAGACCAGATTTTACCTGCCATCTGATAGCAAGTACCATCAGATTAATTGTCTGCTAAACTCAATGAACAAGCAAATAAAAGTAACACTCTTTAGAAGAAGAGAATACAGCCTGGTATGGTGGCCCACACCTGCAATTCCAGCACTTTGGGAAGCTGAGGCAGGAGGGCTGTTTGAGCCCAGGAATTCGAGACCAGCCTAGGCATCATGGCAACACCCTGTCTCTACAAAAAAAAAAAAAAAAAAAAAAAAAAAAAAAAAAAAAAAAAAAAAAAAAAATTGGCCAGGTGTGCTGGCACATGTCTGTAGGTCCAGCTACTTGGGGGGCTGTGGCAGGAGGGTCGACTGAGCCCAGGAAGTTGAAGTTGAGGCTGCAGTGAGCCATGTTCACACTACAGAACTTCAGCCTTGGTGACAAAGTGAGACCTTTCTCAAAATATATAAATAAGAGAATATAGAGTGTTTAATATGGTAATCACAACATTTAGTAAATGATAAGAAAAAATAATGAAAAGCAAAAAAAAAAAAAATTATGCTTTCTGAAAGAAAAGACATTTAAGGAAATCAATTTTGGAAGGACCCAGATGTGAATATTGTCAAATACGAATTTTCTTTAACTCAGCCATTATAACCATGCTCAGCGATATAAAAGGAACTATTAATAGAGTGAATGAAAAGTTTATTTGACCTATTCACCTGAGAGTAAGTATCAAGGAAAAAAAATTAAACAGACTATCAAAGTAAGAAAAATGTGAAGCCAGTGTGTGAAGTTGGGGAATTGGATAGTGGGGAGGAATTAAACACGCACATACACACACACACACACACACACACACACACACAATATTCCAGTTGTATGAGATTGAAGCATGACTTGCATAAGAAAAATACAGTAAGCTTTTGAAAAGAGAGAATATGTAATTACTGAAAGGACAATTTAAAATTGTACTAAAAAATTAATATCCTAGTGTTTGAGACGTATATGCAAAAGGAAATTCATAGCCAAATACTTAGAAAAATGTACAGTTCTGGGTGAGGTAAATAAAAAGAAAGAGGAGGTACATTTGTATAATTTTCTCTTAGCTTTTGTGTCTTGTGGCAGATGATGGGATGGGGACCAGGGACTGTGTTACTATTATTTGAGTGACTGATGTAAAATATCATAAAAATAGGATCGCTAACTCATGTAGCAACTAAGGTTTATATAACCTTTGATCTGATGTGATATTTCTTTTATTTAAGGAGCAATTCTTGCTGGAATTGCTCCCTGCATCTTGAAAGAAACAAAAAGTGGGATCACGACTGGCTCTCCAGAGATACAATAATTATGATAATCAATGTTAGTTTTGAAATAATCATTAGACCGTGTAAGTGTGTAAGTGTTGAATTGCAAAATAAAAAACACAAAAAATACACCCATGTCTGTTTTTTAGTATAGAGATAGATTGTCATAGCCTGTGTTCTCCACTAAACAAAGCCTGATTTAAAAATTTGTTGTCATAACTTTATGAGGAATACAATTCCAGAAACAGGAGCAAAGGAAAAGGGCAGTGAGGTAGGAATGCCAACAAGCAAACACAAATGTATGTTATTGAGTAGCTATCCCAAGCATATATGACTACTCAATCTTGCAATCCCATCCTTCAAATGAACTTCACCTACTTTTCCATAAATAGAGCATTTATATTGCAATTATATAATATCTGAGTATACCTATTTCACCAAAACATAGGCTCCCTGGAGAATGTCTACAGGTGCTTAGGGAAGGATGGGGTAATGTTTATGGTATATAAATAATGGTGCTGTAGATACCATGTCCAAGATAAACTGGACTACTCTTGAAACAATTAGCTCTGTGTTTATGAAATGTTTTAAAACTAGAAACTGGACTAAAAATCATAGTTTTCTATTGTAAAATTTCTTTTAATTATTTAAATTGACCTACATTCTGATGTGCTATTTCACCCTTAGTAATACTATGATTTATTAGCCATAGGTTTCTGAAGATCTGTGTACTTCGATTATATTTCAGGTTTTTCTTCCCTGCTGATGGTGCTGTTAGGCAGACATGAGCAGAGGAAAAGAGAGCCCCCCTCTCCTACCACCCCCAGCAGGAATGCCTGGTGACCAACAGGTCATAGTCAGGCATCTGTTAAACTCTCTTTTAAATAATAATTATCACAGCTGGCGCCAGGAAATGCAGTGTTCCAGTAGATAGAAAACACTAGATACTGGTGATCGGCAGCTTCCCAATAAGATCTCAGGAGCTGGGCGAGTGGACTCAAGCATGAACGCTAAGAAGCAAAATAGTGGAGGTTAGCTGGTGTATGATTTTCTTCTAGGAACACCTAACTGATAAGGGAAGAACACCTCAAATGTGCATGTGCACAACTTCCATAAACGCACTGTGCATGTGGCCCCTCCTAAGTGCTGGCAGGCTGCAGCACATGCAGACAGCCTACCCCAAGAAAAGAATCAGGAGAAAAAGAACAAAACCCTCTGGAAGCATGCCAACAAATAAAACCCCAAGTCAAAGGTCAAGCCATGCATGTGAGTCTCTCCAATTGCCCACTTGACCCTATTTCAAGTGTGCATTACTTCCTTTCATTTCTGCTCTAAACCTTTTTAATAAACTTTCAATCCCACTCTAAAACTTGCCTCTCAGTCTCCCTTATGACCCCTCAGTCAAATTATTTCTTCTGAGAAGGCAAGAATTGAGGTTGCTGCAGAACCTAAAAGTTTCACTGCTGCTAACACTACCACCTTGTCTCTTCGTTTCTGGAACTCCACATTCCTTTAGATGTACACAGGACCACTGGAGAATTCTCAAGGATGATATCATCCCCAAACAATCTACACAAGACTAAGAACACCAAGCTTCTCACAGTTGCAAGTGTCATCAGGAGAACACTGTTTATTGCTTTAGTGTAGTGTAGTGATGGCCTTTGACCCATCCCAAGGAAATTTATCAAGTGTTGAGCTCTCATATCTTACATAATAAAAACATAAAACATTCCCACATCCTAGTGCTGTTTGACCATTTTTTTTCAAAACTGTGCCAATAAAGCTCTGGCATCTACAAATCACTTACTTTCACTAGGGCACTTCAAGTCTAAGTTTGAAGGAGCCATTCTAGAGAGTATTAGAAATACTCTTCCGTCCTCTCCATGTTCATGGGTTCATTATGCAAAAGATCAAACCTGAAACACTAGTTCAGGCCATGATGGGAAGGAGGGGTTCAAATATGCCTCATTACACCTTCCTCCCTTTGGATTTCAGTCACAGTTGACTAGCATTAGCATTCAAACAGAGACCTTAAGACTGGCAAAACAGATTCTTCGTAGCAATAAGATAACACCATGACAGACACTAGGCCCTGAAAGAAATCAAAGTATTTTACCCCAAAATATATTTCTTTGACGTATTTTGAAATGGTCCTGCAAAGTTGTGGCAAACACCAACATTCTGCAGAAAATCCCTTCCTTTTCCAGGTCTTTTTCCTGATCCAAGAGAGAATAAACTAAGAGTCTGTCACTTTTTTTGGTCTGATAAAATGTATTTTTAATCTATTGTCTCTGAAGCCCACTACCTGGAGGCTTCATCTGCATAATAAGAACCTGTGTCTCCACAACCTTTTATCTCAATCCAGACACTCCATTCTATTGATTCCAGGTCTTTAGATAAACTCTTTCAACCAACTGTCAGTCGAAAAATCTTTGAATCCATCTATGACTTGGAATCCCCTGTTTAGATTTGTCCTGCCTTTCTGAACCAAATCAATGTACATCTTACATGTATTGACTGATATCTTATGTCCCCCCTAGAAGGTATAAAGCCAAGCTGTAGCCTGACAATCTTTGGCACATCTTCTCAGAATTTCTGGGGACTCTGTTATGGGCCATAGTCACTAATATTTGGCTCAGAATAAATATCTTCAAATGTTTTACAGAGAGAAAAAACAGGATCAGAAGCAAAAACTTATAGTAAGTTCTTTAAGAAGAAATCCTACTGCAGTAGTTAAGGTAAAAAGGACTGAGATAAGAAAGAAGCGAAATCAAATTGGTGCCAGGCTCAAATAATTATGCAGTCTTGTGGGCTTCTCTTTCAAAATGTTGTATAAAATACTACATCCTGGGAAGTCATTAGGAGGAAGAAGGAATAATTTGTTTTCTATTTCTTATTAACTATTGCCCCAAATTCTTTTCCACTGAATTTTAATTTCCCAAATTTCTTGAATGCTCACATATTCTTCTTAAGCAGGTCCCACAGAAAATCGTGGTCTAGCAGCAACAGGGGTGTACCAGTATTTTTGCAGCTCTTTTACTCCAGAAGTTTAGCGAGTGGGAATGTTATAGCTCTTTCACTCCCATAGTTAGATGAATTCCTACTTCTTGTCCCATGACTGAGAAGAATGAGGTATGCAGACACTGGAGAGTGAGTAAGGCAGAGTAGGATTTATTCAGTGACAGAAAAACTCTCAGCAGCAAGAGAGGTCCTGAAAGTGGATTGGCAGACATGAGACTGAGTTCAGGGGGTTTTATGGCTTGGAATAGAGAGGTACATGCTCATTAGCTTGTGGGTGGATTTGGAAAGAGTACCATTTAGAAAAAGGCCTAATAATGTATAGAGCCATTTGGGGGAAGGTAGGTACATGTAAACTAGGTGAAAGATAAGGACCAATCAGGAGAAAGCATGCCAAATGGGGTTGGGAATTCTCGCTTCAGTCCGTGGATTCTAACTGAAACTGATGGCTTGGTTTTTAACTTTGTTTGAAAATTTGGTTTTTAGCTTTACACTATCCTTGCATTGAAGCATGACTTACACCAGGGACCCAATCACTGTCTAGGAATTTGCTTGCCTCCTGTTGTTATTAGTATTATAATGAACGCAGGCCATAACCTATAAAAAGTTGGTCCTCAAAGTACTAGTTAGGGTAAAATAAGTGGTCAAGAGTCCTAAAGTGAGATTGAGAGAATGTGAGATGGTGCATCAGAAATATCTTCACTGACTACATCAAATTTAGATGTATTCAATAATACATCAAATTTAGATGAAAACTCCGAAGTACATGCAAAGTTTTCATTGCACTAAAAATGTTCAGTTGTTAAGATACATAAAGCAATACACAATAAGCAATTCTAGCCCTGAGATCCTAATGAGAAATTCAAGCTTTTCTATGTGAGGGTTTCCTATGTGCACAGAGCAACCCCCGTTCCCATTAGTGACATAAAAATCAAAATGGCCAAAACTCAACCTGAATAAACAGCAAAATGAAACAAACAAATGAAGAATAGAATAGTGTCAGAAAGTAGTCAAAGATAAAAATTTTGCTGACCTAAATTTCAAAATTGAAAGGGCTCTCCAAATTACAAATGAATTGAATGACAATATTCATTCATGAGTTTAGCTTTAAAAAGTTAGGCTAATTTAAAACATTCTGTAAGTTATCAGACACTTAGGGAAAACGTTTTATCTAGGGATAAACATAGATTGTTTTTTTGGATCACTTAAATACCGTATCTAGAAGACAATACATTAAGATATACGTAAGTTGGAGCATGAAGGCAGTCACATTTGGCCAGTGGTATATGTCAAGTGTTTACAGCAATGGCCAATACATATCAGATGCCCAATAAATACTTTTCCAAAGAATAAATGAATGTTAAAGGAGAAAACAAGTGCTATAAAATTACTGACTAAATATATGAATAAGACTAAATACCATAGTTTTAGAATCAGCCTGGATATGTATTTCGAAAGTGATGTGTGGATTTTACTTTAAAACATCAATATTTATAATATAACAGAAGTTATATCCTATACAATTATTTAAATTTATGGCAATTACACATACTACCAAATATTTCATAATGTTACATAGTTTAGAGATTATTTTAAAGAGTACATGATCAAAAATATTTAGAGACTGCTGGCGTGGAAAGTATTAGTCTTCAAAAATGCAGATTAGTGGAATCTGTTAAATGATTATTCATGTAATCTTTTGTTCATTCAGCACTAAGCTCCCTTTTGTAGCAGGCAACATGATACGCATTGGTTTTACAGTGATGAGCAAGTGAGACTTGGTCTCTCCCTGACAGAGCTTCTGGTTTAGCAGTAGATTGTCAATGATACTAAAGTAATAGTGCAAGTGGAAGATACTAAAATTCACTATATTAAAATATTCTTTTAACCTCACAGGAATACTTAATAAATCAAATGGAATCAGATATAAATCCTTATGTATCCTTACTGAGGACTCCCAAGTTGTATTTTTTTTTTTAAACACATCTCTAAAATAGTCACTTATAAAATTTCAATTCACCTTAAATACATTTCAATCAAATTGATCTGGACTCTATCATATACAAACTCACCGCTATGATAACACAAATAGAAGTCCCTCATTCAAAACATATATTTAAAAAAAGATCAAAGAACATTTTTTATATATGGTATCAAGTTTTCATCAATGGTACTTTCTTCAATCAATTACAATAAATAGTATTTGCCTATTTGTTAAACAAATTTATTAAAGGGTATATGGCAGTCAAAATGCACTATTTTTCTGCATATTTCTCTTTTATTTCAGTATGTGTTCAAGTAATTTGGATCACCTAAACTGCATGTTTATAAAAAGTAGCCCTTTATTTAAGACACTGGTTACAAGTCAGCATCTTCATTAAGTTTTTCCTACCAACCAGTAGACAAGAACCCTTTTTTTCTTTGTAATTCTAAAAAATTTAATGTGCTTATTTTATGATATCATCATCATTAATATCACCATTACTATCATCTTCATCTTTCATAATTTTATATTATATTGCAGTTAATTGTGGGTTTCTCATTTCTATTATAATTTATAAAGTAGTTTGTTAGACACTTCCATACTAGTGGTTTATGTTGCTAAACTCAATCTTTGTGATCAAAACATATCTGATATAATCATCTATCAAATTTGTGCAGATTTTCATTGACATAAAAATCTTCAAATTTCTTTTGGACCACAGTCATTTGGTCATGGTATGTAGACTTCCTTTCTGTTATCAGTGTCATGTTTGATTGTCTCTATTGAGAAGGCTAAAAAGATCAAATGAACTTTATATGCCATATTTTTTAAATAAATTTTTTCTTGTCTAAAAAAGAATCATAATCACCACGCAATATGAATTACTATAAATAGACCAGAAACTCTGCCTGTTAAGAATCATTTCTGTTATTTTATAAAATATGGTATTTGAACTCAAATATAGAGGGCTTTTTTTGAATCTTTTAAAGATGTACCATAAGGAAAATATCTAAAAACAAAGAACAAAGCCACATGCTAATTCTACTCCCAAAATGTTATTAATGTTACTATAATTTAAATATATTATTGATTTACATTGTATCCTAATAAAACTATTGTTTATTTTTAGTACTTCTGTCTTTCAAATTAAAGGGAGATTTTGCTTCTGGACTCTTATAATTATCGTTATTGAATATTTATTTTTAAAAAATTGAATTTTTGGAAAGATAAATTTAATAATAGGAATTTGTTACACCTAAAGTGCTTAGGAAATATGGAGAAAAATACCACAGAGAACAGGCATGTAGCAACACCAGGCACATATAGTTAGATATTTTTCTCCACTGAGATTCCTAAACCTCATATTCAATGGCAAGTAATGAATTGTGTTGATTTTGTAGATTGTAGATTTATAGTTGTGCTGATGCTGGCTGAAGGATAACCTATTATTCAATAACTTTGTTCTCTCCAGGGGGAATAAAAACCATTACACAAGAATCCCTTCCCTGTTTTATACACAAACAAGGGGTTAAGTTCAGAGACTATAATCCTATTTTGTGTGTGTATGTGTGTTTTTCTTAGAACATTTTTTTTTTTTTGTGATCTAGCAATTGAGTTGCACCTGCTCTCAATCACTCTATATTTTACATTACATCATATGTTCATGCATAAAACAGGACATATTACAGCCCTATATTCTAAAGTGTCTCAGTGGGAGGGATTTAAAAAAAAAAAAAAAAACTTGCTTGCTTAAAGATTTCAGTGTTTCCATGTACTGTGTTTTTCCTTCTCAGAATGTAATTGAGTTCCATGAGAGATTTGGCACATTTCCAAAACGCAATAAAAATCGTTAATGAGCTAGACTACACAGAAATGGTATTTATTGAAAAATCTGTTTCCTGTGGAGCTGGTGAAATGTACAAACCCTTGTTTGAAGATGTGTATGCCATGTGGTACTTCAGTATACAAAGGAGCTCTTCTTATTTCAAATTTGAAAGTATACAGAGAAACACAAAAGAGAACACTTAAGCATGCAAAAGGAGCAAAATGAGATCATATTGTTTCCAGCGAGTATTAATACTTCACATATTGTAAACCCGTAACAGTTTTTATATTTAACAGTTACTTTAAATGAACTGCTGCAGTTAAATCACTCAAGAGAGCCTCATATTCATTAGAAGATATTGGTCAACTAAGATAATATAGATCTTATTTTATTGAAAGATAGCTCTAGGAAATAAGGGTCGTAAGACAGTATAAATCTGTAATAATCAAGCGTGTGGAATCATTAGTGAGTTGCAATCTAAGATAATTTGATGCTGTATTTTATTTCTTTGTAGAAATTTTGCACACACCATGTTATTTTGTCTCTCACTCCGGAAACTGATAAACAGAAGAAAGACGAAGTAACAAATCTGGGGTCAACAATACTACAAGTATTTAATTTTGAGTGATGTAGAGCTGTGTTTTACTGTTGTTTTTCAGGCAAACCATGCTTCTTTATCGGATTTTTTCAACTCTGCACATCTTTCTTCCCTTTGAATCTTGGCTGCCCCCTTTTGGTCATGTCTCTGGAGATTTTCACTCAAATCCAGAAGTGTTCTGTTACAGGGCGGAACGCTTTACTTTATTAGAGTGATATAGCTGTGTCTCTGTATGCCGTGTAAGATAAGAAAGTGGAAGACAGGCAGGAAGGCGGGAAGGCAGGAAGGCAGGAAGGCAAGAAGGTAGGAAGGGAGGGAGGGAGGGAGGGAGGAAGGAAAGAAGGAAGGAAGGAAGGAAGGAAGGAAGGAAGGAAGGAAGGAAGGAAGGAAGGAAGGAAGGAAGGAAGGAAGGAAGGAAGGAAGGAAGAAAGGGAGGGAGGGAGGGAGGGAGGGAGGGAGGGAGGGAGGGAGGGAAGGAAGGAAGGAAGGAAGGAAGGGAAGGAAGGAAGGAGAGGAGGGAGCAAAACAGATGGGAGGAGGGAGAGAGAGAAAGACAAAGGAAAATGTAGGAAAGAAAAAGGGAAGGGTAAAGGGGAGGGAAAGGTAGAATATATTCTGGGATCTTCCACAGTATTGTGCCTTTATAAATGGTTAGCCCTGTGCAAAGAAACACATTAACAAGCACTGCAACATTTCTGTGTTGGAAGGAGAAATCGCTCAACAGCTACCGGTTGCATTAATATAAATCCTGCTGCCTCAACTGAAAGCAGAAAGCGTTAGTCTCACCATGTGTTTAGAAAGGTAGGTCAAGTTTAGAATTATTACAGAGTTAACAGTAGTTCATATAAATAATTTGGAAAGACATGTATTAGTTAAGCAAGTAGAAGTATAATTAAGTCTCATGACAATAGTTCTGTAAGGTTTATAAAATCTTCCCATTCACTCTTTAGTTGCATGCATTGTATACTTGCATTCTTACATTCTTAGAAATCAAAGCAAGTATTTCTGTGGACCTCTTGATAATCATTGAACCAGGTGTGATTTTCTTTTTTTTTTTTTGAGTTGGAGTCTTGCTCTCACTGTGTCACCAGGCTGGAGTGCAGTGGGGCACGATCTCGGCTCACTGCAATCTCCGCCTCCCGGGTTCAAGCAATTCAATTCTCCTGCCTCAGGCTCCCAAGTAGCTGGAACTACAGGCGTGCGCCACCACGCCTGGATAATTTTTGCATTTTTAGTAGAGATGGGATTTCACCACGTTGGCCAGAGTGGTCTCAGTCTCTTGACCTCATGATCCCCCTGCCTCAGCCTCCCAAGTGCTGGGATTACAGGCCTAAGCCACCGTGCCAGGCCCAGAAGGTGTAATTTTAACAACAGAATTAAACCAATTATCTGGTCTAGGAACCGACATCAACCTGTAACTTAACACTGGGGCAGTATTTTCATCTTTTCAGAACTATGTCTTTACTAAAGATTTTGTTTGTTAAATTAAAAAATGTCTCTGACAGATACCAAGTTATTTTCTGAATTGCTTGAAAAATATATGAAAGTTCTTAAAAAGATACTGTAGAAAACAATGATATAATAAGAATCATAAAACAAAATAGATTATCTTTATTGTCCCAAATAAGTTCTTGACACTCAAACATACAAAGGTAGGCACAATCTCCCAACATACAGATATATGTAAGCCTATGCTCATGTCTGCAGAGATAATGAGTTAGGAAACTAAGCGATCACAGCTTGTAATATGGGATCTAATTCTAATTATTTGTGTTATTTTAATCATGTAAATTCTAATCCTTTAGCTCTCAGTTTTTTCTAAAATAATAGATTTAGGCTGCAGTTTCATTAATATTACATGGTTCAGCTTTAACATTCTCTGGTTTATTTTCTGTACACTGACCAATCTAATTTACAGAGTATTTCAGTGTATCTCTCGTTCTTGGATACTTTTATGTCTATTCAGTGGTTTTGCTTAAGCTACAATAAAATAACTCCTATACTTTTATTTGAGAATTGGAACTATTTTAAGGGAAAATAACATGTATATCAGAATACAGTTAATTCTATTAAGTCCTCACTTTTCAAATCCTCACTTGGACCTATTCACACCATTTTCTTACCCCTGTTTATGCTTACAGATCATGGTCAGAAGTCAAATAACTAACATCAGTTGCTAATCACCTTAACTATTTTAAAACCACAGATACTACCTGTATTTCTCCTTGCAGAAATGATGATGAACCTTAATATTGTGGCAAAAATGGTGGAGCTAAGAAATCTCACTGTTTCTATTTTTTGTTCACTTTTTCTACTTACCACCTAAAATTCAAGAAGCTCTGTCTCTTGTTCTCTCCTTTTCACATATATTTATTTTTTCCCTTTAGAGTAGCAGGCCCATCTTTCTTTTCCACTGTGCTGCCAGGACCTACAGTTCTACTGTACCTAAAATACATCTTCCAACTGCTCACTTTACTCTTCAGTCTTAAAGGCTAATGGGCTGTTTCCCTGTTAAATGTACTAGTAAAGTTAAAGATTATCATTTGCTATCACCTAGAGAAGTCAACATTTAGGGGCATAAATAGGACTGAAGTGTATTTCTCTAAGAAGAAACAGCTCTTCTTAGAGAAGTAAGTGGAAACGAAGTATTAGGAGTGCCATGACTCCTCAGCACAGTCTTCACACTGTCCAAAGCAATTCCTCTCAATCTCATCATCTCTCTGCTATAAGGAAAGAGGAATTCTGAAGCCGTGGGTAATCTGCAAATTGGCAGTTTCATTTCTACTCACATGGCTTAAGCCAAAACATGGCTATACCAAGTTGCTAGATATGTTTTTGCAGTTGAGCAGCCATATGGCCACCTAAATTTCAGAGGGATCTATAACTAAATGGAACAAGGTGGTAATGGCTATTTGTTGACATTTGCTTTCCCTGCCATAATTGTTTATCTGAAAACCTCTCATTTCCCACTCACTACAAATGTTACAATGGGTTTCCTATTTCTCAACCAGTATTTTCGTTCTGATTGAGAAATAGGAAACCCATTCTATAACATTTGTAGTTAACAAAAAGTCTCAAAACATTTTTGTTAAGGCTCACAATTTTCTATATAGGACATGTGGAATGTGTTGCCAAAGGTGATAGTCATTTTCATGTTTTATCCTTAACTGTTAAATATTTGACACTGCTATATATACTTTCCCTTCTCAAATCACTGATTTTTATAACTAAATTTATGTAATGATTTTCCATGTATGAATGCTCTTAATAAACTTTTTTTCTTTCTCAATCTTCTTCATCACTAATGATGTTAGTGGGGATATAGTCTCACTATAAACAACTTAGAATAAAGTAAATGGTGAACATTGAATAGCTTTGTACCCATTATTGTCTTCTTTATTAAAAGGAAAAAAGTCCTGTAGACTGATTACTGTAGCTGATTATTCAAATGCTTAACTCAAGGGCAGCTTGGATATGTAAATTCTGATTATAAGAACTTCATGTGACGTGAAACACATCATATATACTGGGTATATTTTGAACTGGCTGCAGAACTTATTATAATGATTTTATTTATTTATTTATTTTTGAGAAGGAGTCTCACTCTGTTGCCTAGGGTGGAGTGCAGTGGTGCAATCTCGGCTGACTGAAAGCTCCTCCTGGCAGGTTCATGCCATTCTCCTGCCTCAGCCTCCCAAGTAGCTGGGACTACAGGCGCCCACCACCATTCCCGGTTAATTTTTGTATTTTTAGTAGAGATGGGGTTTCACAGTGTTAGCCAGGGTGATCTTTATACCTGGACCTCGTGATCCGCCCACCTTGGCCTCCCAAAATGCTGGGATTACAGGCTTGAGCCACCTAGCCCTGCTCTGACCTTTCTATTTGTACCATCTTCCTCCCATTCATAGTAACAGCCCCTCACAACCATTAGGAACAATGTAATTCTGCTCACTTCCTCCTTCCAAACTGACTGGGCCAGGCAGAGTAACCTAATGTAAGTTGAAGCAATCATCACACAATACTTGTATTTAGAATAAAAAGTGGTGTAAAAAGAGTCAAAGAGACAGGGAAGACAGAGAGCTAGCGAGCACAAATGAGCCAGCGCCCTTGTGAACAAAGCAGAGGAAGAGAGTTTGCAGAAGCGAGTAAAGACAGGACAAGAGAAGCAGAGATAACGAGGGAAACTAACACTTCCTAGTTGCCTATCAGCCTTCTAATTCCCTGTTCCAGAAGTCTCTCAGCCTTAATCCTGGTATACTTTGAGAACTCTGTGAAAGACTCCTGCCTTCTCATAGCAAACTACCTCCCATACTTCTTTTGCTCAAATTAAGTTTTGTAACCTGAAAGTAGAGAGGCATATAGGACATAAAATTATGTATTTAAATTTGTAGCTATACATCTCTACCCATGATCTAGAAACAAAATAGACGGGTTTCCGGAATTGGTGGGTTCTTGGTCTTGCTGACTTCAAGAATGAAACCGCGAACCCTAGCAGTGATTGTTACAGTTATTAAAGATGGTGTGTCAGGAGTTTGTTCCTTCAGATGTTCTGATGTGTCTGGAGCTTCTTCCTTCTGGTTGCTTTGTGGTGTCGCTGACAAGAGTGAAGCTGCGGACCTTTTTGGTGAATGTTACAGCTCTTAAAGGCAGCGTGATCCCAGAGTCAGCAGTAGCAAAATATAGTGCAAAAAGCAAAAGAATAAACCTTCACCAGTATGGAAAAGTACAGAGCAGGTTGACACTGACTGACGGGTGCAGCCTGCTTTTATTCCCTTATCTGGCCCCGCCCACATCCTGATGATTGGTCCATTTTACAGAGAGTTGATTGGTCTATTTTACAGAGAGCTGGTTGGTCCATTTTGCAGAGAACTGATTGGTCCATTTTGACAGAGTGCTGATTGGTGCATTTACAATCCCTGAGCAGAAACAGCTCTTCTTAGAGAAGTAAGTGGAAATGAAGTATTAGGGGTGCCATGACTCCTTAGCACAGTCTTCACACTTCTGTGTCCAAAGCAGTTCCTCCCAATCTCATCATATCTCTGCTATCAGGAAAGAGGAATTCTGAAGCCATGGGCAATCTGCAAATTGGCAGTTTCATTTCTACTCACATGGCCAAAACATGGCTATACCAAGTTGCTAGATATGTTTTGTCACAGAGTGTTGATTGGTGCATTTACAATCCTTTAGCTAGACACAGTGCTAGACAGAAAAGTTCTCCAAGTCCCCACTAGGTTAGCTAGATACAGAATACTGATTGGTGTATTTACAAGTCCTGAGTTAGACACAGAGTGCTGATTGGTGCATTTACAATCCCTTGGCTGGACACAAAGATTCTCCAAGTCCCCACTAGACTCAGGAGCCCTGCTGGCTTCACCTAGTGGATCCCGCACTGGGGCTGCAGGCTGAGCTGCCCACCAGTCCCGAGCTGCGCACCCCACTCCTCAGTCCTTGGGCAGTGGATGGGACTGGGCGCCACTGCACTCAGCTCTCATCGGGGAGGCTGGGGCCATGCGGGAGCCCATGGCAGGGGGTTGGGCAGGGGAGGCTTGGGCATGGCAGCCTGCAGGTCCCAAGACCTGCCCCACCGTGAGGCAGCTGAGGCCAGGAGAGAATTGGAGCGCAGCCCCTGCCGGCTGGCATTGCTGGGGAACCCCGCACATTCCCTGCAGCTGCTGGCATGGGTTCTAAGCCCCTCCCTGCCCCAGCGGCCAAGCCCACACCCACCCAGGACTGGCGCTGGCCCACAAGTGCCCAGTGCAGTCCCGGTTTCCACCTGTACCTCTCCCTCCGCACCTCCCGGCAAGCAGAGGAAGCAGGCTCCAGCCTCCTCCAGCCCAGAGAGGGGCTCCCACAGCGCAGCCGCAGGCTGAAGGGTTCCTCAAGTGCCACCCCAGTGGGCTCCGAGGCTGAGGAGGCATCCAGAGCGAGCGAGGGCTGCCAGCACGCTGTCACCTCTCAGATGTTTCAATGGGAATTTCTATATATTGTTTGCGGTTGGTTTCTGTAAAAAAGACAAAAAAATAAAAATAAAAAACTTTTCATACTTTTCTGAATAATTAAAACGACTTGTGAAAAATGTGAGGTAATGTATAGCAACTGAGTATGTTAGTAACAATAAAATGTAATGAGTTGTTTTTTAAGTGAATATTTTGATAATAAAATTGTAGATCAGCTATATACTAGCATGAGTATAAATGAATTGAGAACTGTGTTTCACAACATATAGCATAGATTTGTTCAAGAGTGTTGAATAATAAATATAGTCAAAAACATTTTTGTTTTTCATTTTTTACCACTTGTCTGGGGAACATAAAAGATAGATTATGCCTTTCCTCTTTCACACAGTTTAGCCTAACTTCATTCCACTGATCACCTCAGCTTTTTATAAATGAACAGCTACATTTATAACAGAGTAAAATTAGGTCTAACAGCTATAAGGCAATTTTTGCATCAAAGCCATTAAAGTAATTCAAAATACAATGCAATAACAAATTTTTTTGTTTGTTTGTTTCTATGGCCTTCCAACAATATGGCCTTTGTAATGTCAAATAAATTATAAAATACGGAAATTAGAAACAAATGGCAAAGAGACAGTAGCAGTAAATTGTGTGGATGTGCAAACGGATATGTGTGAATATGTATGTGTGTGTGTCAGAGAGAGAAATATCAGTTAGAATTAAGAAAATATGTCAATAGAAAAGAAACAAAACCATAGTGGCAAATTGGAGATTAGAAACATTCTATGACCCCATGTGTAAATATTACAAAGACAGGCAACTGACCTTAAATAACAGAGCATTAAAATGAGTCTGTGTCACCTATAATGTAAATTTAATAAAAACAAATTTGGCATAAAGAAATTGAGTGAGTTTTAACCAGACTATACAACTGACATATTATAATTTTGAATGATTAATGAAATAATTTATTTGAACGTGCTGATAGCGATTTATTGTAAAAATTGAAGTATATATTGTTTATAAGTTTTCTTGGACAATAGTCTTTTTTAATAAAAATTAATTATCGTTTCTTCTCTTTTTGTTGTGCTGTATAAAGTGTAAATTATGTCCATTTTGTTCCTTGTAATTTGATGTTACAGAAACTTTGTTGATCATACTAATTATATTTTTGTTTTGCTGATGTTTTGTAGTCATAAATTCATTGTAGTGCAACCCTTGATCTATGACACTGATTTAAAAATTAGATAATATAAAAATATCAATTGTGACTTTGTAGTGATGCAATGCTAATAGGCATAATACTGTCTTTAAACCATCAGTCTAGATATAGGTATCTGGATTAAATAAAAAATTTATTCAAAGTTCATGATGTTCAATGGTATGAGATCCAAGACTTAAATATAATAGTGTCCTTCAAATGAAGGCAAATTGTAGAAGCACATTAGCTAAGAATACCAAATGATATAAAATAAATTACTTAGTTCTGCCTAGCATGTTAAGTAAATGGCACAATGCCAATTGCCTAACCTCTGATATAGTGGAATACAGTATGCCTTCCATTGGGTGTGCTGATTGCACTTGCTAGAAAATTTAAAGGCACTCTGGAGCCCATATTCCCATAAATTACTCCCTTGAGGACACTGTGGTAGAGTAAAAGCATGGAAAATGAGAATCTTCCCCCCTTCTTAGATATGAATGATGAATCTAGTGGGAAAAGGTAGGGAAGTTAGAAAGATGTGGGAAATGATCTCACACCCTCAAAGCTCTTTACTGTTCCTACAAAGAGCTCTAGGGAATACACTGGTGGAAGTTCCAAATCACTTTCCTGTTGTAAATCTATGGGGAAATGCCAGATGATTCTGAGGACTGCAAATGAAAAGAAACTTTTCTCTCTTTGTCACATTCAAGAAAAAGTTTGGAATCTCATTTTCTATCTTTAGGAACAGACCATTGCTATGGTTCCTACCTGAGGCTGCAAGAGCATGGGTGGTTTAATAAGAGTGAGAATCTGTCAACAGTATCTAAGCCAGCTAAGCAATAAAGAGGATCTATTAGAAGAGAGAAATTGGAACATGTTGGAAGAAGAAAATATATAAACTTAATCTTTAGAGAAACAGTTGTTGAAAAAATGCAGAACAAATAAATCAAGATATCAGTTAGACAATTGGAAAAATAGAAGTAGGAAGGAAAAGAGGAGGAAAGCTCTTTAAATGTAAGCAATGTAGCTTAATAAATTTTTCCTATCTTTATAAAAACTCTATTTTGCCTATTGAATGTCTTAAATTTATAAGCTGTTAAATTTCACTGATACTCATTTTCATATTAAAAGATAGATTGAATGTAGTCATTATTCAAGAGTATTTGCTTGTATTCAACAATAAACTTAGATCAAAAAAATAAGAAATAATAATGATTAGAAGTTTCTGAGAATGGAAAGTGAGAAAGTGATGACGTTGGTTTGTGGGTTTCCAGGAAGTTACAAGAGAGTCACATAATCAAGTTCATGGGCAACAGACATATCAACACATGATCTAGAAGGAAAAATTTGTAATTATTTCAGCAAGTATCCACTAGTTTGTAACCCCAGTTTTCTTCCACTTATTTAAAGCTCGAGTTTACAAAATGGAATTAAGAGGATTAAAATGTAAAATATTTATTTTTTATTTCTATCTATTCACTAATTCATATATCCAGTTTACATTATTAACAACCTAATATGTACCAAGCACTCTAGTAAATACTGGAGATCAGACTAAACAGAATACAGAGAATTTCTGTATTTGTGGAGTTAACAGTACTACAGGAAAGACATAGACAGTCTACTGCTAATTATAAATGTGATTATTGTTGAAAAGGAGAAAAAATGAAGTCATATTATTCGGTAAGTTGTGCTGGTTCAATTATTCAACTTTAAAAATACATCTTCCTTTGTTTACAGTTGATTAATTTTCTGACTTTGCTTTAGCATATTTTCTTTACTATTACATTGCAACACCTCTGTATCAGGTAAGGCGGTCTTACAATTTCCATTTTTGGGACCAGGCAAGAAAACCCATGGAGCAAAAGGGCATCACAACATAAACAGGGCCCTCAAACTACTGTCAATGGTGCAAATCCAGGTGGCTTTTGTATGACCCCAAATCTATGTACGGTTTCTACATTTTGAAATGACTGAAACATACCAATTAAAGAACATTTTGTGGAACATAAATTACATGAAATTCAAATGGTGGTGTCCATATATAAAGTTTTATTGTAAAAGTCATCTTTCATTTACATATTTTTTATGTCACCTTTCCCACTGCAAGGGCAGATTTGAATAGTTGGGAAAGATATCATATGGCCTGTGAAACTTAAAACGTTGATTATCTATATGGTCCCTCTCAGAAAATGTTAACCATTTCTGGCAAGAAGAGGAATAATTCTTAAACTTTTCATAATACCTAAGTTTGATTGAGTGTTTTATTATGTGTGAGCCAAAATCCTTGCATGTATTAAATTGAGCAGCAAATGAATTTATGATCAAAGAACTTCCTTCCTCTTATAAATATGAAAATAAAAGTGAAGTGTTTTCCTAAGGTCAGAGACTGAGTTTGAACAGGGATTTTAACCTCAACAGTTTGGCTCCAAAGACTCAATTCTTTTTCTACTGGCCTATGCTTATGCTAGGAGTAGACTGAGCATGCACAGTTTTCAAGATCCCCTCAAACTAGAAGTTACTATAATCTGAAGCCCAAACTCTTTTGTATAAATGGGTCACATATTTCTGTTAACTGTCTATTTGGTATTTAAAATATTTATGGGGAACTCCACCAACTGTAATTTCTGCTCCATTATTTAAAACTGAAAATAAACACAGTATCATGAAAAAGTCTCCTCTTTGTAGGATTTATTTTATTATCATGTCCATTGTCTATAATGATGAAGGCCACTCATTCTTCACTGGCCATGGAAGTGATTGAATTTAAGGATGTAGAGTAAACTCTTAATTTCTTATAGGGCCAGAAGTCTCATTTATCTTTTTATCCTTTTTGCTTTCAATAATCTATGACAGAATTTGGAAAAATGTAGGTGTTTTTATTTTTGTTATTTATTTATGTATTTATTTTTTTGAGGTGGAGTCTCACTCTGTTGCCCAGGCTGGAGTGCAGTGGCGGCGATCTCGGCTCACTGCAAGCTCCGCCTCCCAGGTTCACACCATTCTCCTGCCTCAGCCTCCTGAGTAGCCGGGACTACAGGCGCCTGACACCACACCCAGCTAAGATTTTGTATTTTTAGTAGAGACAGGGGTTTCACCGTGTTAGCCAGTATGGTCTCGATCTCCTGCCCTCGTGATCTACCCGCCTCGGCCTCCCAAAGTGCTAGGATCACAGGCTTGAGAGGTGTATGTTTTTAACTAAGAATAAAAATTTATTATTTTTATTGAACTAAAATATTTTACAAATATGTGGGGTACAACCAAAGTATTTGTTACATTCATAGAGTGTGTAATGATCAAGCCATGGTATTCGGAGTATCCATCACCTGGTGTATTTATCATTTCTATGTGTCAGTAACATTTCAAATTCTCTCTTTTAACTACTTTAATATATACTATATAATGTCATTAACTATAGTCACCCTATTCTGCTATTGGGGCTTATTTGTTCTATCTAATCGTACGTTTTTATCCACTAATTATCCTCTTTATATCCCCCTTTCCACCCACGCACGGTTCCCAACCTCTGGTATGTATCATTCTATTCTCTGTCTCCATGAGATCAATGTTTTTAGCTCCCACATATGAGTGAGAACATCGACATCTGTCTCCCTGTGCCTGACTAAAGCAGACACCTAATCCACACTTGTGTTGTGACCTTAGTGGCACTCACTATTCAAGAAGTTAATCCTCCCAGTTCAAGATTCATACGCAAATCAAAGGTAAATGATTGAACAACAGTAAGTTAGATTCATTATGGCATGTAATATGTTCTTTTTGTCAGAATCATTGGTAGGATAATGAACATCAAATAATCATACTTGCTTTTATTCTGAATGAGTTTAAAAGAGGGGAGCAAGACCTAGGATTCAGGTAGCTTACTTTTAAGTTTCATTATAAACTGCAAAGCGCTGCTCAATACTACCCTCTGCAACCTTTTAATAAAATGGAGCAAAACTAATAAAAGAAAAATTCATCTAATCCCCACACAAACTAATATAGATACCTCAAAGTCTTTAGTCCTGTGCCCAGTAAGAGATGCTAAACCAACAAAGTTCATCAACTCTCTTTTTGAAATGCACTTCATGCCATATTTAAAAAGTGAGGTGATTTCTTAAGGCCAGAGACTAAGAGTCTACGAGTCAGACACTTTTCTAAGATTTTCTCTTTGTGTGAATAGAACTCTACAGTGAGCATTAAGTCTCCAGTTAAAGCGGTACTGAGATTCACTACTTCAAGGAGTCACCTGCCTTGACCAATTCTTTTTTTGTTGTTGTTGTTTGTTTGCTTGTTTTTGAGACAGTGTCTTGCTCTGTTGCCCAGGCTAGAGTGCAGTGGCATTATCTCAGCTCACTGCAAACTCTGCCTCCCAGGTTCAAGTGATTCTCCTGCCTCAGCCTCCCAAAGTGCTGGGATTACAGGTGTGAGCCACTGCACCTGGCTGACCAATTCTTTATTATCTTTAAGTCATTAAAAAAATTATTATTATGTATGTGCCTTTAATTCTAGTTTTATTTGTGTGGCTTTCTGTATATAATCCATTACTTACTAAATTATAATTTGCATAAAAGAGAGTCAAATATTTATTTCTTAGCCTTTTGACATTTATGATAGCACTGAGAAATTCTGTAGTTTTTAAATAAGAGCTTTGAAATAATGAAATAATGATTTTTAAAATTTAATTTTATCTTGAAATTTTAATAAAAATATAATCATTCAGTGGTATTCATATTTACAAAGGAATTCAATATAAACATCCAATTGTTATAAATCATAACTTTATGTACATGAGTGAAAGCTGAAACTTTCAAATAAGTCAGACACAGGAAACTAGAATTACAGTAAGAAATGCCTGAATCAAGTTCTTTTCTTGTATACAGTTGGTAGGAATGTAAGTTATTACAACCACTATAGAAAACAGTATGGAGGTTCCTCAAAAAACTAAAAATAGAACTACCGTATGATCCAGCAATCTCATTGTTGGGTATATATTCAAAAGAAAGAAAAAGAGCATATCAAACATATGTCTGCACGCCTATGTTTATTGCATCACGATTCACATTTGCCAGATATCAAATAAATCTTTGTTCATCGATGAATGAATGAAGAAAGAAAATAGGTTTAATTGGAATATACCTGAAATATTATTCAGCCATAAAAAAATGAAATGCTGTTATTTGCAACAACATGGCAGAAATGGAGGATATTATATTGAGTGAAATAAGCCAGGCACAGAAAGTAAAATATTGCATGTTCTCAAATCTCATGATCTCATGGTTCTAACACTGATGTTTATTTCTATTGAGTAATTTTTAACATAATATCCTTATTTCAGCAAGAGGGAATATTGGCATTAGTGTACTTGAATTGATTTTCTATTTTTAATTTGAAAATTTATAAATGCTTGCATGCAAAGCGAAAGCATTCTTAAATGATGCAAAGTAGGTTAAGCTTTGTTGCAGGGACAGTAAACAAAAAAGGAATTCATGGAAGTTTGTAAGATGTGAATCCTCAATCTTTGGACCCACAGTCAAGTGTGATTCCAATGAAAGAAAGGATTTAAGTATTACTCAAGCTCCTCAGAACTCCAATTAGCTCATCAGATTGTTCAGTTGTTACCTCCTATTTTATTATGCAGCAATAAGACACAACAGGGTAATCAAATCACAAAGATTATAGCATGCCTTTGCTGAAGTTGCAAGTCACGAGTCAGAAGAAAAGATGACTGCTTACTACACGAATTGCAATAATGACTTCAGAATTTACTGTTTAGAGCAGCTCCTTGCCATCATTATACAAATAAAAAATAAGTCAGTGGACATATTTGGAGTTCTAGTACAATGCCTGACATGACTGACAACCAATTATAAACTTTGAACTGTTTATTTTGAGTGTAATCTCAGTTCTTACTTAATAAAATTCTTTGTCTACTATGGTTTAAAAATACATGCTAAAAGTTTCTCATGTAACAGATGTGGGTATTTTTTTGGTCATCAAAGTACTCCTTCTTTGGCCCTTTGTTCACCTTTTTAGTGTGTAATTCCTGAGGCTATAAGAAAAAGAAAATGCAGAATACTATTACTGACTATAACTCCCATTTGACCTGATAAGTCCCTGGCTACCCAGAAGGAAACCAAGATGAACTAAGGTTAACAGAATCTTCTTACATTTGAGCACCAGCTAAATAGAAAACAGAAAAAAAAAAAAAAATACAACAAGATGAGACATAATACTACTCAAATAAAATTACTATAGGGACATAAGGAGAAATAATATAATTATCTAGTCTATATCCTATTAAGGAAACTGGGTTTAGCTTCACTAATCCCAATACAAATTGTCACTATATTTTCAAAATCATGCAATTTGCCTCTGGTGATGGACAGACATCAACATTACAGCATTTCCTTTATCGCCTCAATAGTGCATTTAATCTGCCTTCCTGACTCTACTTAATGATTTTGAATAACTTCACTGCAGTTAAGAAAATGCAAAATAAATGGATTCTTTCTTCTATAATAAAATAACTCTCTATTGTATAATACTTAGGGAGTTTGGAGAATGATTTTATTAATTCTATAGTGAAGAGATAGATTGGCTTTACCTAATAGTATCATCATAACATAAAAATTATTCCTTGTCTATATATCAAAGCCTAAAAGTTTAATTACTTAGAAAGATCATATTCAAAACATATTTACAAAGTAAAATGTGCTTTCTTTTTTTGTTAAAATTACATCTTAACAAGTACCATAATAACTAATCATTAATTATTATAATGATATTTGGGATAATTTCAACATGATTTTGTGGGAGCAAACCACTAAAGTAATGACAATTTGGAGTTCTCTTAAATTTAGTCAGAATAATTGGTCAATGGAATTCAGTGGAATTATCAACATCCATGTCTCTTATTTCTTATGTTCTTTGAACTCTGAAACTTATTTTATCATGATTTTTTTTCCTTTTATCCTCTAAAAAGATGCTTGTAATTTTCTTCTTTCCTGCTCAGAAATCCATTTGAATGTCTAAGTTTGTCAGAAAATATGTGGCTATGAGTTACTCTCTCACTATTCTGTTTTAATAGTATATATAGGACAATAAATAATATTGGAATGAATGGTTATGAGTCTTACATCAAAAAGCAGATCTAATACTTCTAACACTTTGCAGATGGAGGTGAGGTTTAAGCAAATTTTAAATGGTGGTCCTTTTGAATGACGCTTCTGAGATCCATAGTGGTTCTCATTAAGAAAATAAGAAATTAGATGAAGATTGTAGTGGCATGGTGCAAAGAGGAATCCCAGAATATGAAAAATAATTTGTCTGTGAAATTTAGTTGATTCTATAGTAAGTAAGGGATAATGGTGCATTTCCCGAAACAATAAAATGTAGTAGCAACTAGACCTCAAAGGAGTGCAGAAACCATACATGTTGCTCGGCTATATAATTTTTGATATAGATATTACTCCCATATTTGGTCTTATAGGAGCTGAAAGTTTTTTTTTTCTTTTTTTTTTTTTTTTTTTTTTACTTGAACTACTTTGGAGTCACATCTTTCGGACTTTGTCAAAAATAAGTTATCTGTAGTTTCAGATGAGAAAAGTAAGTTCCTTAGCTATTAAATGAGGCAGTGCTTTTCAATGACAACTTAGAGAAAAGAGTCAGCAACAAGTCCAGGCAAGAGGTGAAGTTTTTACTCAATAAGAGTGTATTTAAAGTTACCTGATTTTTCTATTTTATTTATTTAGCAAACACTTATAAAGGACTTACTATCATCGGGAACTCTCATAAGTGCTATATAAATATTAATCATGAAATGAGGAATGCGAGAGCTTAAAAGAATAGCCAAGCACCAATCACACACCTTTAATGAGTGGCAGTGTTGGGAGACTCAGAAGATGTAACATCAGTTTGAGTCAGTAGGTTACCACTATGCTACGCTGCCTCATAGATACATAACTTTCAAAAAAATTTTTCTAACATTTTATTTCCCTGTAAATAAATCGAGGATAAAATACCATGCATTAGCTTTCCCTCTCAGTTGGAATAGTACATGTAAAGGCACTTCATAATGAACATTTTATTGTTCATAACAGTAATTAATTAAAATGGAAAATAATGATTAATTTGTCATGCTGCACCAGATACTTTGAAAATCATTATATATTCATCATTTCATTCAATACAGCCATCCTATGAGCTTGGGAGGGTATGCTATCACGCTGATTTACAGATGGTAAAATTCTGCTCTATTTACAATTAGTGTTTGTACTTATAATTCTTCTGATATTAAATAGAAGGTATTGAAAGATAGATATTTTCAAGAGTGGTGTTATTATACACTTATCTGTCACCATTAATTCTTCAGTGTCATAATTAATTTATTAGTACTAATAAATTTCCAAATTTCTCTAGAGATGTACTTTTAACAATATGAATTACATCATAAATGACATTATTCTTATAACAACTGAAACTTCTTCATTTGCATTCTAACACGCTTTGTTGAGTGGAAGAAAAATAATAGAGTAACAACTAGAATGCTAGAAATGGCATATATTAATACGTCACATCAGATGAATCATTCTGTTGAATATATGCTGATGTATTTTTTAAAAGCATATGTATTTAAGCACATATTTTAAAAGCATATATTTTTAAAAGCATAAAAATATAAAGATATCCCCATCACCTTCTTTTATAAATTAATACTCATAGACAGCATCGTATTTGGTATTCACTACTGCTTTTCTGGTATTTATGTGGCTATAATCTATCTGGTCCTTTTACCAATTCTTAATAAGCTTCAATATATTTGCTAAGAATAAATGTCTGACAGCTTGAAGCCAAATCAATAATGTCAAAATACCAACATATCTAGTATATCCCAATTTGATTTTATTAAAATAATTGTAATTTGTTTTCAACCAATATTTTAAAGGGCAACTTATTTAATGTCTCAAGATAGGTTTTGAGAGTTTTAACATTGTTTATATTCTGATTGAGAAGACAAGTCTATATTGTAGTATGATGTGATAAGTACATAAAAAGATGGAAGTTCGTATCCACAGTTCAATCTTTAAAAGAATGGATAACTCGATTTGGAAAGATTGCGGCATGCTTCCCTGAGGTAGTGATAGTAGACTGAGATTCAGTACATGGACAGTAATTTCACATATAGATAAAACTACAACAGTAATAACAAACATATTTTATGGTATGTTGTGTTATGGAATAAAATTGATCTTATACAATGTTACCCTAATCTTCTGTAAATGCTAATAGTTTTTCCTCCAAAAATTACATATGCATACATGAATTCAAAGTTACAAACTCACATTTAAGGGGTTCATGCCCAATGAGAACTCCCTTCCCAGCTATGAGGTCCTTATAATTTTAAAAATGGTCATGAAAGAGTTAATGAGATAGAAAATAGTAGGATTTTTATCTTTATACATCTTGATATCACTTTATTTCTAAATAACCAATAAAATAGAATTGAAAAAAATCTCAAGCTCAGATTATTCTTTCTCTCACTGCATTCAAAGATTATTTCAAAAAACTCAAATCAGTTCGTGTTGCCTCTCTGCATGAAGAGCCCACCAACTTCATAATGGCCCCAAACTGAAGTCTCAACTCAAGTGCATGGGATATGAAACTATTACAACCTGATTCTTAGCATCATTTTTTCGCTCTTCCCACATATTCTGTGATATAGTCACATTAAACTTTAAATTCTTCCCTAAATATGCTGTATTGTTTTCCTAATTCCATGTCTTTTTACATATATGCTGATCATCTGCCTAGAATGTTCTACCTTTTGCTTGATAACTTTATAGGACAAAATTTAAAGATTTTGTTTTACAACCTTTTATATTGTCCCACAGCTCTTGCATCTTCTGTTCTGTAGTTTTTCAGTTTTATTCATTTTGTTGATTTATTTTATTTAGTTCTGAAGAAAACTCTGTTGATCTATCTTCAAGTTCACTGATTCCTTGTCTTGTCACATCTACTGATAAGTCCGTCAAAAAAAAAATTATTCATTCTTGTTACTGTGGATTTGATTCCCAGCATTTTCTCTGGATTATTTTTTAAAATTTTAATTTTCTGCTTACATTACCCATCTGTTTTACATATTGCCAATTTTTTTTGTTAGGGACTTTAACATATTAACCATAGTTATTTTAAATTATTTGTGTGATAATCCCAACATTTGTGTTATATCTGAGTCTGGATTTGATGGTTGTTTTATCTCTTCTGACTTGATTTATCTTGCCTTTTGTTATAACTTGTAAGTTTTTGTTGAAAGCTGTTGTGTCAGGTAATAGGAAACATCATAAATAGGAATTTGGTTTATTTTAATCTTGCTAGGTGCTTATTTGTATTTAATGTTGCTGTAATCATAGGAACCAGAGGATTCCAATTCCTTGAATATTCTCAGTTTTGTTTGCCCTCTTGGTATGGTGCTTACCTGTGTACTGCATTGCCCTAGCAGAGATTCTCCATGAGGACCTCGCCCCTATGGCAAACTTCTTCCTGGGCATCCAGGAGTTTCCATACATCTTCCAAAATCTAGGCAAAGGTTCCCAAACCTCAATTCCTGACTTCTGTGCACTGGCAGGTTCAACACAATGTGGAAGCTGCCAAGGCATGGGGCTTGCACTCTCTGAAGCCACAGTCTGAGTTCTATGTTGGCCCCTTGCAGCCACAGTTGGAGTGACTGGGATGCAGGACATAAAGTCCCTAGGCTGCACATAGCATAGGGACCCTGGGCCCAACCCACAAAACAACTTTTTCCTCCTAAAACTCCAGGCCTTTGATGTTGGAGGTTGCCATGAAGACCTCTGACATGCCCTGGAGACTGTGTCTTGCATCTCTTTTTTTTTTTTTTTTTCTCATTTTCTACTGATATTCTACAGTGCCCCTGATGGTGTGATAAAGTGTGGAGTAGGGGAAGTTTCTATAATATTCTGGATTTTCGGTTTTTTACTGAGGATTTATCTTGAGATTTTGTCCCTCACAAGTGTTTCTGTCCCTCTTTATGTATTATGGATAGCTGTTTTTCCACCTGCTGGTTATTTCATTTCCTGGATGCAATAGTCCTACCTATTTTCTAGAAACCCTGGTCTTGGTCAACTCTTTTTTTTTTTTTTTTTTTTTAACCTTCCTCTTGGGTAGGACAGGAAGGCTAAGTGGGGATCCAAGTGAGAAATGCCCCCTTCACTACAGCTGAGATAAAGTTCTCTCATAATTTTGTGTTTAGGCAAAGCCTTTTCTTCTGGAAGATAAGCATTTGTAGTGAAGAACACTCTGATATGCTTTGCAAAGGTTATTCCTCTCTTCTCCCTCCCAGGATTACAAAGAGGTATTTTTCAACTTCCAAACATGAGAACCTGGTGGAATTCTAAGACTGTGGGTTCGCAAGACTTTTTGCCCCTGAAGTTAGTCCATACAAAGGTTCCAACAATTTATGAAAATTACTATTCACATGTTTCTCTCTAAATTTTGAGATGGTGATTTTCCCTCTGATGAATCCAAGAAAAGTTATTCATTTTCAATTTGTGATTTTGTTGTTGTTGCTCTTGTTGTAAAAGTGAGAGTGACAACTACTAAGCTTTTTCTACATTGCAGTTTGATATGGTTTGGCTCTCTGTCCCCACCTAAATTTCATCTTGTAGCTCCCATAATTCCCATATGTTGTGGAAGGAACCCAGTGGGAGACAATTGAATCATGGGGGCAGGTCTTTCCCATGTTGTTCTCATGACAATGAATGGGTCTCATGAGATCTGGTGGTTTTAAAAAAGGGAGTTTCCCTGCACAAGCTCTCTTTTTGCCTGCTGCCATCCACGTAAGATGGGACTTGCTCTTCCTTGCCTTCCTCTGTAATTGTGAGCCCTCCCCAGCCATGTGGAACTGTAAATCGAATAAACCTCTTTCTTTTGTAAATTGCTCAGTCTCAGGCACACCTTTGTCAGCAGCATGAAAACAAACTAATGCAGTAAATTGGTACCAGGAGTGGGGTACTGCTGAAAAGATACTGGAAAATGTGGAAGTGACTTTCAAATTGGGTAACAGGCAGAGGTTGAAACAGTTTCGATGACTCAGAAGAAGACAGGAAAATGTGAGTAAGTTTGGAACTTCCTAGAGACTGGGTGAATGGCTTTGACCAAAAGCCTGATGGCGATGTGAACAATAAGGTCCAGGCTGAGTTGGTCTCAGATGAAAATGAAGATCTTGTTGGGAACTGGAGCAAAGGTGACTCTTCTTACATTTTAGCAAAGAGACTGGTGGCATTTTGCCCCAGCCCTAAAGATTTGTGGAATTTTGACCTTGAGAGAGCTGATTTAGGGTATCTGGTGCAATACATTTCTGAGCAGTAAAGCATTCAAGAGGGGATCTGGGTGCTGTCAAAGACATTCTGTTTTAAAAGGAAAATAGAGCATAAAAGGTTGGAAGTTTTGCTGCCTGAAAATGTGTTAAAAAGAAAATCCCATTTTCTGAGGAGAAATCCAAGTTAGCTGCACAAATTTGCATACGTAACAAGGAACCAAATGTCAATCCCCAATCCCATGGGACAAATGTCTCCAGGGCATGTCAGAGGTCTTCATGGCAACCTCCAACATCAAAGGCCTGGAGTTTTAGGAGGAAAAAGTTGTTTTGTGGGTTGGGCCCAGGGTCCCTATGCTATGTGCAGCCTAGGGACTTTATGTCCTGCATCCCAGTCACTCCAACTGTGGCTGCAAGGGGCCAACATAGAACTCAGACTGTGGCTTCAGAGAGTGCAAGCCCCATGCCTTGGCAGCTTCCACATTGTGTTGAACCTGCCAGTGCACAGAAGTCAGGAATTGAGGTTTGGGAACCTTTGCCTAGATTTTGGAAGATGTATGGAAACTCCTGGATGCCCAGGAAGAAGTTTGCCATAGGGGCGAGGTCCTCATGGAGAATCTCTGCTAGGGCAATGCAGAAGGGAAATGTGGGGTGGAGCCCCCACACAGAGGACCTACTGGGGCATGGCCTACTGGAGCTGTGAGAAAAGGGCTACTGTCCTCTAGACCCCAGCATGGTAGATCCACTGACAACTTGCACTGTGTTCCCGGAAAAGCCACACTCAACACCAGTCTGTGAAGGCAGCCAGGAGGGAGGCTCCACCCTGCAAAGCCACAGGGGCAGAGCGGCCCAAGACTATGGGAACTGACCTCTTGCATCAGGGTGACCTGGATGAGACAGAGTCAAAGGAGATTATTTCAGAGCTTTAACATTTGACTGCCCTGTTGGGTTTTGGACTTGCATGAGGCCTGTAGTCCCTTTGTTTTGGCCAATTTCTCCCATTCGGAACAGCTGCATTTACCCAATGCCTGGACCCCCATTGTATCTACAAAGTAACTAACTTGCTTTTGATTTTACAGGCTTATAGGAGGAAAGGACTTGCCTTGCTGTGGATGAGACTTTGCACTGTGGACTTTCGAGTTAATGCTGAAATTAGTTAAGACTTAGGAAGACTACTGGGAAGGCATGATTGGCTTTGAAATGTGTAGATATGCGATTTGGGAGGGGCAGGGGCAGAATGATATGATTTGACTGTGTCCCCACCTACATCTCATTTTGTAGCTCCTGTAATTCCCACGTGTTGTGGGATAGCTGCAGCACTATGGCCCCTTTCTATGACATCCCTGAAGGACAGTGGTGAACAGCAGTTTTCCCACTGGGTAGAATTTTGAGCAGTGTACTTGGTTGTGCACTATGCATGGAGGGAGTAATGGTCAGATGTGCAATTATATACTGATTCATAGGCTGTCGCCAATGGTTTAACTGGTTGGTCAGGGACTTAGAAGAAGTATGATTGGAAAATTGGTGACAAAGAAATCTGGGGAAGAGGTATGTGGATGGTCCTCTCTGAGTGGTCAACAAGTGTGAAGATATTTGTATCCCATGTGAGTGCTCACCAACGGGTGACATCAGCAGAGAAGGATTTTAATAATCAAGTGGATAGGATGACCCGTTCTGTGAACACCACTCAGCCTCTTTCCCCAGCCACCCCTGTGACCACCCAAAGGGCCCATGAACAAAGTGGCCATGGTGGCAAGGATGGAAGTTACACATGGGCTCAGCAGCATGGACTTCTACTCACCAAGGCTGACCTGGCTATGGCCACTGCTGACTGGCCAATTTGCCAGCAGTAGAGACCAACAGTGAGCCCTCGATACGGCACCATTCTTCTAGGTGATCAACCAGTTATCTGGTGGCAGGTTGATTATATTGGACCTTTTCCATCATGGAAAGGGCAGAGGTTTGTCCTCACTGGAATAGACACTTACTCTGGATATGGGTTTGCCTATCCTGCATGCTATACTTCTGCCAAGACTACAATCTGTGGACTCATGGAATGCCTTATCCACTGTAATGGTATTCCACACAGCATTGCTTCTGACCAGGGCACTCACTTTATGGCTAAATAAGTGTGGCAATGGGCTCATGCTCGTGGAATTAACTGGTCTTACCATGTCTCCCATCATCCTGAAGCCTCTGTACTGATAGAATGGTGGAATGGCCTTTTGAAGTCACAATAACAATGCCAACTAGGTTAAATACTTCGTAGGGCTGGGCCAAAGTTGTCTAGAAGGCCATGTATGCTCTGAATCAGGATCCAATATATGGTACTCTTTCTTCCACAGCCAGAATTCATGGGTCCAGGAATCAAGGGGTGGAAGTGGAAGTGGCACCACTCACCATCACCCCTAGTGATCCACTGGCAAATTTTTTGCTTCCTTTTCCCACGACATTACATTCTACTGGCCTAGAGGTCTTAGCTCCAGAGGGAGGAACACTGCCACCAGGAGAGACAACAATGATTCTGTTCAACTGGAAGTTAAGATTTCCACCTGGACACTTTGGACTCCTCCTACCTTTAAATCAACAGGATAAGAAGAGAGTTACAGTGTTGGCTGGGGTGATTGACCTGGACTATCAAGACGAAATCAGTCTACTATTCCACAATGGAGGTAAGGAAGAGAATGCATGGAATACAGGAGATCCATCAGGGCATCTCTTAGTATTACCATGCCCTGTGATTAAAGTCAATCGCAAAATACAACAGTCCAATACAGGTAGGACTGCAAATAGCCTAGGCCCTTCAGGAATGAAGGTTTGGGTCACTTCACCAGGCAAAATCTATGACCTGCTGAGGCACTTGCTGAAGGCAAATGGAATACAGAATGGACAGTAGATAGTGGAAGAAGGTAGTTATCTTCTTCTACCAGTACGATGATGTCAATACCAGTATGACAATGTCAATACCAGAACGACAATGCCAACAGTTGCAGAAACGAGGACTGTAGTTGTCATCGGTATTTCCTCCTCCTTTTGTTAAAAATATGTTTGAGAGGCAGGAGAATGGCGTGAACCCAGGAGGCGGAGCTTGCAGTGAGCTGAGATGGCGCCACTGCACTCCTGCCTGGGTGACTGAGCGAGACTCCTTCTCAAAAAAAAAAAAAAAAAAAAAAAAAAAAAAAAGAAATATGTTTGTGCATATACAAGTATACACTTGTACTAAGAAAATATCTTCATTTTATTTCCTTTTTCCTATATCATGTGACGTAAGGTTTATTGACTTCATATCAGCATTTAACTATTGTTAACTTTATGTAATAGTATTTGGTTTCGGGACTGGCGTGTTTCTGGTTGTACAAAGGATAGTTGTATTATGTTAGACGTAATTATGACCTTATTATTGTCTTTGTTTGAAGATTATGTCTGATCTCAGGAGATGTGTATGGGTTCAAGTTGACAAGGGTGGGCTTGTGATAGTTAATACTGAGTATCAACTTGATCGGATAGAAGGATGCCAATTTTTTATTCTGGGTGTGTCTGTGAGGATGTTGCCAAAGGAGATTAACATTTGAGTCAGTGGGCTGGGAAAGGCAGATCTACCCTTAATCTGGGCAAATACCAACTGATTAGCAAGGGTTTGGCTTTCTAGACTAGTTCCTGCAGAGATTGTGGGCCAGATTGTGTTTTTATGCCTGTTCGGGTCGTTGTCCATTTCAATATTTAGTCTCTCAGTAAACATCATCCCCGTCTTGAAGGGCAGTCTTATTATCTTTTCAGTGACTAGTCTACAGCTAGAACAAAGTACTTACATGATTGATATATATTTGTTGAAGGCATGATTTAATTCATAAATTAATAATTTATTTTATTGTCACAATAACTTCAAGGTTTTCAAGATTAATACTAATGTGCCAATTTATTTTAGATTAATAAACTGGAGTCCATAAATTCTAAAACAAAACCATAATAAATGTTTAGGTCCATATTGAACATGGGTTTGTTTTCATGTGTTATTTTTAATATTCATTCCAGAAACATTCATATTTTAATTATTACATATCTACTATGCACCAGTCTCACCACTATACATAATCACTTTTATTGTTTAACTTTTTCTCATAAAATATTATTAATAAAATATTTATTATTTAACTTTCTCTCATAAAATGTTATATTGATATTTAACATATTAATATAAAATATTAATGAAGTTTATATGCAAATATAATTTATAAATAAATCAAATGATTTTTTATTTCCACTAGATGTTATATCCATCTCTAATTACAAAGAACATCTGATTATTCAATTAAGCAATTTTAAGAATTAATGCAAAACAGGATTTTATCTTATTCTTTACCTCAATTTTTTTCAGCCAAATTTTAATTGAAACATTATTATGGGAAAAAGGGTATATAATACTGTATGCTTCCATAACATCACCTATTCCTTTTCTAGAGTATCTTTCCCTTTTCATCATATACATTATGCCTTTTTCTCTTTCATTTTTCTCTCTGTCTTTCTCTACTTCCTCCCCTAAATGTATCTTCTTATATTCATTTATTAGTCCAAAACTATGACAGATCGAGAAAACTTTTACATCACTATAAGCTTAAAAACAACAGTAATAACAATCACAAAAGCATCATGCTAGTTAAAATTATGTAGGCTTTACTAGTGGTTCTCAGAGTCTCCAAACACACCTATTAACAAGAGGCAAGTATTATATAGCGCACTTTAGGTTAGGTATAATTACTCGCCTCAGTGTATAAATAAAGAGGCACAAAATGCTGAAGGTTTTATGTGTACTACATAAGGATTATAGAGACCAAGAATGAGTCATATTGAGAGAAAAGAGGATCAAAAACTAGTAGATTACCTAATAAAGGGTAGAAGAAAATGTGATTTATTAAATTGTTTTATTAAAATAAGACTGATATAAGGTAGTTGGGCTGATTTATTTATCTGCAGTCTAATCATGAGTTAAAACACCGTAATCACTTCCTTTTTATGAACTGAGCTTGTAGATGATGTCCCAGAAGAGAAGAGATTGTAATAGTAGCAGCAGATAGAGACCAACACATCTCATATCGACTGATTTTTCAGATCTATAAAAATCCACACATTCAGTGGAGGCCCCGTGGCAAACAAGTGATAAAAAAGCAAACATTTTAAGCCAAAACAAATAAAAACCAGCCTTGTAGCTCCATTTCATTCAAAAAGCTTCCCTATAAATTAGAGCAATCTGGTCTCAAGGAGTCTCTTCTCCACTCTCAGAGACCAAACAACATCAAAATTTAACAAATAGAAGGAACTATAAGGCCTGAGGACTGTCCTTGATCAAATATCCAATATCCCTTTCATTTACTGTAAACAGGTAAATTCTGGTTAATCCTAGATGGATTGAAAGCAGCAGGAAACTTAAATATGCAATTCATGCTGAAAAGACTCTTCCTTTAGGCACACTCAGAAAGAACAAATGGTATTTATTTTCAGCAGGCTCAATATTGGTTCTATGGAAGCAGAGGGGGAAATATACATATGGATAAACCACAGATAGAATATCTGAAAATATCTGCTTTCTTTTCAAAAAGGTTGGCATTTTAAGGACAACATTTTGACAAATGTACTAATTTTGTTCCCAGAGAGTCACAAAATCCAAGAGGGACTGGGTCTACTACCCCTGGCAGAGAATCTGACTGCCTTTACTCGGCCTATTCTCCCTTAGGAGTGAGCCATAGGGATGGTGGGGCACTGGCAATCTTAGGGTAGACCCTCTGGGCTGTAAAGAAAAATTGGAGTTCATAAATCAAATGGCAGAAATAAAGTATATATGGCAGAATTCAAAGTCAAATAAAAACTCTGAAACTGTATATCATAGTAACAATAACATTCGCTATTTTAAAAGTATCAGGAGGTGCCAGGTATTATACCGAGCACTTTAGATTAGGTATCACGATTCTCTCAGTTTATAGATGAAGAGGCACCATTTGCTGAAGATTGTACATGTAGTATGTAATGATTAGAGACACCAAGCATGAGCCATATTAAACGGAGAAAAGAGGTTCTGAAACTATGAAATTATATAATAAAGGGCAGAAGAAAATGTGATAAAGCTGCAGCAATTCTGGAAGTAGAATATAGGAACTTAGAAGTCTATCAGCGTCTAGACAGAGAAAGATAGCAAGAGGAAAAAAGTTGTTCAGTAGCGTATTTTATTTCTAATGGACATAATTTCCATATATTATCCATTAAGGATTACACACACACACACACACACCCACACACACACAAACACACAGCTGTCTCTCTGTATGCATGGGGAACTGGTTTCAGGATCCTCTGTGGCTCTGTGGATAATCAAATCCGCGAATGCTCAATTTCTTTACATAAAATAATGTAATATGTGCAAATAACCTAAACACACCCTCCCATATATTTTACATTATCTTTAGATTACTTATAATACCTAATACAGTGTGAAAGTTTGTATAAAAATAGTTGTTTTACTACATTTTTTAGGGAAAAATAAAGAGAAAAAAAGCTCAGCACATGTTCCGTACAAAAGCAACTATGAATTTTTAAAAATATTTTTGATTCACACTTGGTTGCATCCATTGATGGGATATCCACAAATACAGAGGGCTGACTGAGTATATATATTAATGCTGATAAAGGTAAATCAGAGACCTGGATAAAACACTGTATTGCATTTGTATGAATAGAAGGTACACTGCTTCAGAGTGAAAAAATAGTGGCTCTGGCATGTGAGAGTCAGCACACCTGTCCTACGTAAGTTCATGGACAACAATCACCACCAAATTTTTGGCTAATTTATTCTTGTAGTAGAATGGTCCCAAGATCTGCAGTCATTTCAAGCTGCTTTTTATTCAGTGTGATGAACTTCCGAGTATTTAATAGTTTAAGGATATGTTTGAATCCATGAAGACTGGAAACGAAATGCAAATTTTCATATAATCTTTTCTAAAGAACATTTGAAAAGATTGTGTTTTAGGATTTTTGTTCCAGATCTAGTTTAGACACTTACTAGCTGTTTGAATTTGAACAAGATATGTGATGTATTGGAGTTCCATTTTCTGTACTAGTATACAAAGATGAAGATGCTCCTAGAATATGGGGATGCTGTTAGAATTAAATGATTTAAGTCAAGTTAAAATACCTTGTACATTTTAAAGAATATAAACACGGTGATCATTACTATACTGAAAATATTGATTTTAAAAACTACACAAAGTCGTCATTTTAAGAAAAAATCAAATAAATAGAGAAGACACAAGAGAAAACATATTAAATATCGTTATGTGGCCAAAGATTATATACATAAAATATACCAGTAATCTGCTTTCTCTGAACTAAAGTTCAGTTAGTCACCGTGGATTTTTAAATATCTTACAGGTATAAAGTCCTCTTGAGGATGTGCGACATCACAATTTAAAAATTCTTTCTGGAGAAGAAAACTGAATAAATAGAGAAAATGGAAAAGTATAAAGAGAAGAAAATAAAATAAGAAATGGATAAAAAATAGGTAGATATTGACTCAATATTTATAAAGAAAGCAAAAGAGATGAGATGCAGAAGCTCTAGCCAAAAATCTCCTTGTGACTGTCTATTGCTTTAATATGAGAGAAATATTCTATTAAAGTTTATAAATATTAGAATAAGCACTAAGCAATAGAATAAGTTTGAAATACTAGACAAGCAGCTGATACTTAGTTCTCAAGGTCTAGCCCTCTATTGAGTCATTGGTGAATAGCGGAGAAGAATGTGTTCTTTCCATTATAAAGAAGCAAACATCCTTCTCAACCTTGTAGTTTTTTAAGCTACATTTTGTGCTCAATTATTACTTATGACTTTTAAAACAGTTAGCTGGAAGTGAAAAAACTTTTTTCTATAGCAGCTGTAGTCATCCAGGAAAAATTAAAATGTTCACTTAGTCTTAGAGACAAAGCCCATGTTGATATTAAATTAGGATTTTCAAATCGAGTGAAAAATTTTTTGGCAAAAACTTGAGCAGTGAAATTATGTTGACCTTCATTGAGAAGAAATATTGAGTCCAAACTCCCTAAATGTTAACTTTTGAACCAAATTAGTGTTTAGAATGATTATAATAATTTGATGTTTCTGCTAATAGTTTTTGTATAACAGCAGCATATTTGACCTTTTTAAAATGTCAGAAATAATATTTAATATTAATACGCTCTTCAGCCACTTTAAACACTCAGGTAATATTTAATATTAAAAATAATAATCTTGATATTTGTACTCAAAATGTCATCATATATTGCTGAAGGATGATTCAATGTCTCTCTAAAATTGATGAATTCAAATATTTCTTCCACAAAGCGGTATAGGAATTGGAATGGATAAAAGTAATTTATTTTTGTAGAAATCAAGTAGACTGTACTCAACATAAAGTGAAGTGCAATGAAGACCATTTACATTAATGCAATTTTTATTGTGAGGATAATGGTAGTTTAGAATATGAATGGTTGGAAAGAAAAAAACTATCTTAGTGTTGACATCAAAGCCCCTAAGTAAAAAATTCAGGGAATGCTTGTAATGATGAAGCTTAGGAGAATATTAGTTGTCTTAGTCCATTTTCTGTGGTCTTAAGAGAATACCACAGATGGGGTAATTTAGAAACAATAGAAGTTTATTTTGGCTTACGGTTCTGGAGGCAGAGAGGGTCAAGATTTGGTAGCTACATCTAGTCAGCTTCAGGTGAGGGCCTTGTGCTCAGTCATCACATGGAAGAGAGATGGCAGGGAAAGCAATCATGCAACAGGATCAAAACACAAGCAACAGCCTAGCCTTATAATACTCTACTTTCTAGGTCACTAATCCAGTCCCATGAGTGTGAGAACCCACACCTTCCTACAGAATTAACCCGGTCCTGTGAGAGTGGCATTATTCCCTCTTAACAACCTAACCACCTTCCTATACCACCACACAGGGGAATGCATTCCCAACACATGAATGTTGGAGGCACACTCAAACCACGACACTAGTTAAGATACAATTTCAAGTAATTTCTGTCTTTATATAAACAATATATTAAATTTTTGTTTCACTGTTACCATAAACTGCAGTTGTACATCTACAGCTAGAATCAGTTGGAAAATTTTTATCAATTTGGTTCACTTGAGCACCCATCTTCATCTTACTTGAATACTACTTTAAATGGCAAGCAATTTACACGAACATTTTTTAAGGGATTCATGTAAAATAAATACAAATGTTTCTCTTAGATACCTGACATATAAACATACATTTCCTTTTTTAAAGAAAACAGCCTATGCACTATTCTGCCTACTACTATAGTTGTTATATCAGGAAATATCAATGTGGTGTTTATATACGTCTTTTGAGGTCTTCTGGGTAAGAGTATTAACCAGAATACTTCAGAGTGTTTGTGAAGATTAAATGAAGACATTCATGGTCAACACTTGATATATGGCTTGGTCATTAATAGGGGCTCCAGGCCAGGTGCCAGTGGCTCACTCCTGTAATCCTAGCACTTTGGGAGGGCGAGGCGGGCGGATCATGAGTTCAAGAGATCGAGGCCATCCTGGCCAACATGGTGAAACCCTGTCTCTACTAAAAATACAAAACTTAGCCAGGCGTGGTGGCAGGCGCCTGTACTACCAGCTACTCCGGAGGCTGAGGCAGGAGAATCGCTTGTATCGAGGAGGCGGAGCTTGTAGTGAGCCAAGATCATGCCACTGCAAAACAGCCTGGGTGACAGTGCGAGACTCTGTCTCAAAAATAATAATAATAGTAATAATAATAAGTGCTCCATAGAGGAAGCAAAAAAATTTTTGAGAGGCAGTGGTGACTACTTAAAAGAATTTAAGCATGGAGTGACTGACACACAGCTGGTATTTGCAGCCATCTTCAAAAATTACTGATAGTATGATTTAAGTAACAGAGTAGGATTGTGTTTTACAAAAAAATAACGCTTTTAATTATAGTATGAACAATTGTGCTGAGGAAGGTTTTGTGATCATTAATGTTGTTCACTATTATTTTGGGTTCTTCTGAGAATACTATAGCGCTTCACTTTTCTATCCATGAAGTGTGAGTGAAATAATGCCAGCCACTTCTAGAAGAAAACATTAAGAGCTAAGGCACAAGTGAACACTTTCCCTTCCCTTGTTAGCTGCAATGCTTCTTATTTTTGGAGATTTTAAGAGTGTGAATTTCTGAGTAAAGAATATGTGGAAGAAGTTAATTTCTATTAGCATGCTGGTTCAAACAATTGTGGGGTTCTCTTAAGGCCTGGGTGGTAGCCAGCAAGCAACTTGATGTTAAAGGTAAGAAAAATGACAAACATTGCTGTTAGTAGAAACTATTCTATGACGTGTTGGCAGAAGCTCCTGGTTGTGATGATGACTCTCAGGTACAAATTTGGTCACTCAAGCCGGGCGCGGTGACTCAAGCCTGTAATCCCAGCACTTTGGGAGGCCGAGACGGGCGGATCACGAGGTCAGGAGATCGAGACCATCCTGGCTGACACGGTGAAACTCCGTCTCTACTAAAAAATACAAAAAACTAGCCGGGCGAGGTGGCGGTCGCCTGTAGTGCCAGCTACTCGGGGGGCTGAGGCAGGAGAATGGCGTAAACCTGGGAGGCGGAGCTTGCAGTGAGCTGAGATCAGGCCACTGCACTCCAGCCTGGGCGAGAGAGCGAGACTCCGTCTCAAAAAACAAAAGAAAAACAAAAACAAAACAACAACAAAAAACACAATTTGGTCACTCATAGGATGAATTCAAAAACAAAAGTTTAAAAATGGAGAGGGTTTCTGTTAGCTGCAGTTGGCAAGTAATTCAAGTAAATGGTAGTTGCTAAAAGTAATTAGCTAATGAGCAAACAGGAATAAAAAGGAATACAGCAGTTCCATGAATTCAGGGATCTTCAGCATTCAAAAAGACAGCAGATTCTTAACCCCAAAAGACAAAATAATTAAAGATTGGAGTCAGACAAAATAATTTAAATTTAGCTTTCAGGTAATGGCTAAATTAAGGGTATTAAGGAACCCACTTATAGGAAGCAGAATTAGGATAATTTTTTTTTTTAATCACCAACACATCTGGAATTTTAGAATTTGTAGGCTCCCTTGCTTATTATAAATGACTCATTTTTTTTTTTCTTTCATGAATCAGAAAGGGTTGGGATATTATATTAATGTTCTACCACACAATGTTCTACCATTGTAATTTGTATGGTGGGAGAGGCAGGTAAACATGCAAATATCCTAACCTTTTAGTTTATGGGTTTCTTATGTCCCCTAGAAATCTTGAAATTTCAACTTGATCCTGTGAATGAGTAGGGATTTGGATTATTACTCCTATGTTTGGTAAGAATCAATTTTATTAGATAAAGAAATGAGACCCAAATAATTGTTGAAAAATAAAGTATGCATTAGAAAACTGCACTTTTCCACTGAGGAGTTGGTTACCTGGGCCAAAAAGTATGAGTAGAAGTGGTATAAATTATTGCCAGGCAGAAGCTCACTGTGCATGTTTTTTTTATGGTCCCCCCTTCCTTTTACAAATGCCAAGTGTTGAAGGCTTTGTGCTTTGGTGGGTGTCCTGAAGTGAGGGTTACAGAGATCAGCATGAGTCACAAATACAACATAGACAGAACGTATACATGAGAAGTAAACTCCTATTTATTTATATTAGTGAAATATCAGGTTATATTTTACAATGACATATCTCATTTTGTCTCAATGTGGGAAAAGAAAGGAGACAAAACAAAAACAAACCAAATTTATGAGAATGTTAAAATAAATAAGCCAGAGATACGGTAGCCAACTAGAATGATGGGTATATGAAAAGCAGCAGAGTTATCTAAGATGTAAAATCTGATAAAATGAAGTAATCTTTTGGAAATGGGAGAACAAAGCATGGATTCAAATGCAACATTTGAATTTATTGCTCAGAATAGTTTCATGTTAAAACTATCCATAGAGAAAAACAGAAAGCATTTGAGGCATAGAAGGTAAGTGAGTGGAGTTTTGTGTCTTTGTAATTCTAGCGATTCACATATAAATATTTAGAAGACAGTTGGATATAAATTTAAAGCTCAAGAGGAATAACTGTGTTAATAATGCATATCTGAGAGTCATTATTTTGATCATGGCAGTTAAGATGCAATAATTTAGCCAAGAAAACTGTAGGAGAAGATAAGAAGCAGATAGCCAGGAGGGGAAAAAAGAAAAAAAAAAAAGCATTTATAAGGAAGCTGAAGAGTAAGCTTAGTGGTAGGAGAAAAAGCTTAATAATCTGGGCCACAGAACCAAACAATAAGAATATTTCTTAAAAGCGAAGTAAGTTCACAGTCAGATGCTCCTGCAGGTTAAACAACGTAAGATGAGGCGGGTTTTATAGTTCACCACATGGAAGTCATAAACGTCCTTAATGGGAGCTCTTTTAATAGAGTGCTGTTGATATTGTGTTTAAAGAGTAACAGGGAATGTAAGAAAGTAGAAACAATAAGTGGTGGGCAACCCTCTCACACAGTTAAGATATTACAACAAGCCAGGTATACCATGTTAGGTGGACTGAGTTACGGGTCAGGAGTAAGATTCTGTAATAAATTCATTTTTGTCTTCTATAAGAAGAGAGGCTTAAACATGTTTAAATAATAGGATGAAGTAACCAGAAGTGAGGGATTGAAGACAGCACAAATAGGTACCAAGAGCTTCTAGAAAGAAGGATCCTGAGCGCTGGAAAAATTATTTATTTTATGTAATACCAAGACTATATCTTCCCTCCAAACAGAAGTGGAGGACGAAAAGATGAAAGCATAATTTTTAAATGTTTCTTGGGAAGGTGAAAATAATTTGAAAGATTATTTTCAGTTTCTACTTTCTCTTTGAAGTAAAAGGGAAGGTCATTGGTTCAGATTGAGTCAGCCATGGCAAAGTCACATGTTTTGGTTTAAAATAGTGAGTAGGAAATCTATAAAAATATCCAGTTCATACTGAGGGATTATTTAAGGTGGAAATAATTTGAGATTTTTCTCTAGCAGTTTTAGGACTTCTGAGTATTAATGCAAACGATGCAGTTAATTTTTACTAGGGTTGTGACTGTACTAGACCTATAAGGCATGAGGCCACCAAGAGAAAGGGTTCAATTATATTAGACATTGAACTTCAGAAGTGATACATTAACGGGTCTAAACGGGTTATAAAAGAAAGGAGCGAGTAACAGAAAGCACAAAAGAGCAGTGATTGAATAACTAAGTCTAATTATAGTCGTAACCATGCTTATGAGGGAAATATTTTAAAATATAGGAGGCTATATTTTAGTACAGAAGGTTATTTTTGTTTGAAATTTTTAGATTTATATCATCACTGTTACGTTTGTGTGTATATTCAGAATGTGTAATTTAGAATTGTATCTGAAGTATGATCGGACAAGACCAGACACAGAAATTCAGGTAACTTGCTGAAGATGTTTGTGAACTGCCAATAAAGAAGTTGGCTTTGGAGTTGAGGCCATCTGTTTCTTAACCACTATCTGCAACTCTCTATCGGTAAGTTTATACATGGTTAAACTGTCACTAAAAAGATATTTATGAAAATCTGACAAGGTGTTTAGAGAAAGAAACAATTGAAGTTAGCAAATATAAAGAATCATAGGAAATAAACTAGAAATTTTTAAGGATGATTCTATACTCATAAAGAAAACAGCAGTAACAGAGTATGTATTCTGGGAATTATATACAATTAAAGTAATTTTTAGAGACTATCTTTCAGTGTGTGTGTGTATGTGTGTGTGTGTGTGTGTGTGTGTATGTGTATATATATATATATATATATATTTTTTTTTTTTTTTTAGACGGAGTCTTGTTTAGTCGCCCAGGCTGAAGTGTAATGGTGCCATCTCAGCTCACTGCAACCTCTGCCTCCTGGGATCAAGCAATTCTTCCACCTCGGCCTCCTGAGTAGCAGGGAGGAACCCACCGTCATACCCGGCTTTTTTTTTTTTTTTTTTTTTTTTTTTTGTATTTTTGTAGAGACAGAGTTTCACCATGCTGGCCAGGCTGCCCTGACCTCATGATCCACCCTTCTCGGACTCCCAAAGTGCTGGGATTACAGGCGTGAGCCACTGCTCCCGGGCATTCAGCATACTTTTATTTCCACACATTTTTTAGTCAAATCTTTCACTAATTTTTCTTTAGTGTCCTTTCCTTTAGTAATCTCATTTCCCTTAAATTACAGATAATATTTCACTTCATTCTCTGGGAAAAATATACAGAGATAGAGTTTTAAAATGGGTATTTTATTTTTTATTGTAAGTAAATTTGGGCTTTGGTAAGTTTCAAGATATCACTCAAAATATTGTCTAATTCTGAAGATCACATATAATAACAGAGATCATTTTATCAGAAAACTTAAATAACATATTTAGTCTACACAAAATAAAATGCTAGCATTCAAAAAAATGAACAGTTCAAACCTAACATGTTTTACAAGAACATCATTCCATCACTATTAGACTAAAAATGATCTAATATTTAATGATAATTCTAACATAAGAATGGTCCAGTCTGAAATAAACACAACCTTATTTTTTTATTTGCAAAAAATAAATTCTTATTAACTCGCAAAAAGTTTAGAAAATTAAAACTTTTTCTATATTATTTTGCATCTGCTTGATAGATATAAATAAAGTTGAAAGTAAAAACATTTTGTGAGTTAATTTTTACTTCAATTCAATAAACATTTATCGAGGAGCTAATGAACCATGTCTGATATGACGCTGTGCTAAAATCAGTAAGATATCGGACCTCAAGGAGTTGGCAGTCTAATGGGGGAGAAAGACACTTGTTCAATTTGCTACACTAAAGAAATATAGTTTTCTCAGACCTAAGGGGAAGAATTAATGTTGACTGAGATAACAGGGTAATGCATCATAGAACAGGTTACAGGACATTTGAACAATTAGTGTTGTTGAATATGAGTATAGATAAAGCAAGCATGAAATACAGAACTAAATTTGTAATTGTGACACAGCATATACGGAAACTTTTAACAAATACATATCTTCTCAAATTATACAGTATAAAAGATTCAGCAGACGTCTGTTTAAAAGTACATGTGCCCACACATGCATGCATGCACACACACATGCACACATACACACCAGATTCTATACCATTTCTGAGAAATATTAGAGAAACCACTTTATATATACCTAGCACATATTTCCCTAAATGAGTTTTGTTGTAGGGAAAGCATTCATTATTAAAAATTTGTACATAGATTTTTGTTTATATATATATATAGAGAGAGAGTTCAAGTTCTGGGATACATGTGCACAACGTGCAGGTTTGTTGCGTACATATACACGTGCCATGGTGGTTTGCTGCACCTACCAACTTGTCATCTACATTGGGTATTTCCCCATTTGCCCTAATGCTATACCTCCTCTGTCCCCTCATCCCCCAACAGGCCCCAGTGTGTGATGTTCCTCTCTCTGTGTCCATGTGTTCTCATTGTTCAACTCCCACTTATGAGTGAGAACATGCGGTGTTTGGTTTTCTGTTCTTGTGTTAGTTTGCTGAGGATGATGGCTTCCAGCTTCATCCATGTCCCTGCAAAGGACATGAACTCATTCTTTTTTATAGTTGCATAGTATTCCATGGTGTATATGTGCCACATTTTCTTTATCCAGTCTATCATTGATGCGCATTTGAGTTGGTTCCAAGTCTTTTTAATAAAAACTTTTATTATATTTATTTTATTTTATCATTCATCATATCGAGTTTGTTAATAAACTTTTATTATACCTATCAAGCAGATGCAAACTGTTCTGAAAACAAATATATGAAAGTTTACTTTTATCATTATTTTTATCTTAATAACTTAATAGTGTAAAAAAATGCACAATCTTCATAAAATACATTGTATTATATGTGTAGTGAATTTGGTACAAAGATATTTCATCATGGATGTGATTCTAGGTTTTATTTTGAAAATGATTAAAAATATCTTGATATTATTTTGCATCCTTTGGGAATATTTTAGCAGAGCTCTGGGATATGTTTCAACTTTTTAAATGCATGATGATTATCAATGATGTACAAATATAATACTACAAATCATGCTAATTATCATTATATAAATACATAAGAATCCTATATTTTCTTTTATAATTATTGCAAATGAAAATGGAATTGTTCTCCCATCACCCGACTAGAAATTTTATTCAATTTGTTTTCATCACAAAGATTACAAATGACAGATGACAGTGACCATCGGGAGCAAATTGAATAAAATTATTAGATGTGAAGTGCTGGAAGAAGAAAAGTACAAATAGGAGAGACCTGTGTATTTAACCTAGCTAAGCTTGGGGCAATAAGACTAATGTCCAAACAAGAAAAGGCAAACTGGGGAGATAATAGTCATAATCAAATTTACTGACAGTAAGGGTTATACATAAACTTCACAGTGAAAGCAATTTTCAAAGAGGTGAAATTCATTAAATAGTTTGCTGTTTGGAAACAAAAACCCAAATCATGGCCAAATAAAACATCATTTTATTCAATCAATAAGTGCAGCTATTAGTATATTACAAAATGTATTTATTTTTATGCTTATGGAATGTGTGAGACCTGGAGACTGTAAGCTTCATGTGAGTAAAGATATTTCTTGCTCTAAGGCATCACTTTACCTCCTGTTTGTCTCATCTGTCTCACAGTTTCTGGTGACTTGATCCATTGCCTTCTGTAACCAATTCTGTGAGGTCACTGGCAAACTTCACTTGGACACACCCATGGTATAATCCTCTTATGTCCTACAACGACTATTCCCTATTGATAGACAGATTCATTCCAGGCATGAATGTCTGCCTGGAATTGCGAGTTGACATGGCGATGCTATGTACTTAGATGCAGTGATGAAGTGGAGGGATGGAATCTGGTTTTAGAGGTAGATGTGATCCTGTGTGGAGAAATTCCTTTTCTTTTGTAACCTAGCAGAGAAGTACTGAGAAGCGGCTGTTTGCATGGTTTATTAAATACTTCACAAAAAGTGAGAGTCATCCTCATGTTGGCTCTTTTATCTGTCCTCTTCCTGTCTCTGCTCTCTGAAATTTCATTCTCTAAAACACATTTAATATTTGCTTTAGGTTCTGTCCTGAAACTAAGCTAAAATGTGTGATGACCTGTACATCTCAGAAAAGTGAGAGGAGTTTCCTTTTTCAGGAAGGGAACGTTGAGTGGGACTGTCTTAATAACCTTAGTGAAGGCTACATGACTGAACCCACACCAATCAATGAATTATGCTTCTCGACACACAGCAACAACATATTTTCTTTTAAGACTTATATCCCCCGACCTAATGCGTACATTCACACACGTTCTTTCTCTCTCTATCTCATATTACTGCCACTAGACCATATACTCAATGAGGCCAGAATATTTTATATGTTCTTCACTTATATAACTCTTAACACCTAGAATATAGTACAAAATATATAAATAAATGAATTCATTTACTGAGGAGATACTATGTGCCAGGTACTCTTCTAGGTTTGGGGAAAAATATTAGTAAGTAAATAAAACAAAGATACTTTTGTGATGGAGTTTATGTTCTATTTAGGTAAAATGTGCAGTAAACAAAGAAATAAGAATGTGTGTGTGTGTGTGTGTGTGTGTGTGCACGTGTCCACATGTGTATTTACATCTGTATATATAAGTTACATAGATACAAAATTAAACATATAACAATTATATATATATGATAGTGAGAAGTACAATATGGAGCAAATAAAGCAGGGAAGGGGATAAGGAATATCTGATGAGGAAGGATTAGATATTAATAAGTTAATTTGAATAAATAGATGAGTAAATAAATTATTGACTCAGGGACAGTCAAACTATGCTGGTACTGTCTTTCTCCTGGTCTTGAATTTGAGTAGATAAGATATAGTCACGGAACTGCTGGCTATCAACCTGAGTGTTCCAGGGAAATCTAGCTGAGGGTCCACCCATCATCGAGGGAAATGGAAATGGAGATAGCAGGCAAACACCTCGATGATATAATATCAATCACTGGACCTAGAGCCACTATTATTTTTATGATATCTTTGGTTATATGAACCAATAAATGTTGTTTGTTTTTAGAGAGGCTGAAGTTGAATAATCTACCATGTACAACTGAAAAAGTTCAACTAAGACAGATGAATAAAAAAGTTCTAAGTCTGAAGGCTTATTTCTTAAAACTTTAAGTGTACAATTTATGAAGAGGCAGACACACCTAAAATGATATTTTGGCTATAGATTGTAATTTATAAAGAAGATTGCGGTTAAGAAAATTAAATTCTACCACATTGTTGCATCACCGAAGTTCCATTATTTCTTTTATTTTTAATCTTCTCCACTCTCTTTCTTAGTATTTATCTTTTACTATGTCTTTTTTTAGTTTTCCACATCTATCTATCCATCTGTGTAATTAATCACAGTTGCAATATCTTTCTTAAAAAATACATAAAGTCTTTTCAAAATTTTACAGATTTTTTTTTTACCAAACAGAAAAAACATTGAAAAATATTAGTTCATTTAAAATAGAAATGTAAAGGTAATAACAAATATAAATTATTTGAAAATAAATATAATACATGAAAACTTTTATTAAAAGTGTGCCAAAGTAAAAACTGGTTCAGAAAATAGAATTATTTGGAAGGGAGGTCAGCATGATGGTGAAATTGGAAGGCCCAGCTCTTGTTCTTTCACAGGAACGCAGTGTGAAAATGATATACAGCCCAAAATGCCTTTATGATGAGTCCGGAATCCACTTAAAAACTGATAGAACCCAGGATGAACATAAAACCAAGAAGAGCAGCATAGAAACAGATAAGAAGGGCAATTTTACTTTACCTGCATCAATCCAGACTGGCACAGATAAATGCTTATTGCTTCATCTTGTGACTTCTTCTGCTGGAAGAAAGAGAGAATGGAGCATGTATCCAGTCTTTCAGCCTTTCAGAGCACTCGTCAAAGATCCAGTTTCTGGCTCACCTCATACTGAGCACTGACAGAGATCGCACATTCCAGACACTTGGAAAAGTTAGAAACAAAGGAAAAGAGTCAGGTGGCTTTTTACAGATATCATATCTGTGAGACTGAAAAAAGATTCAAAACCATGGTTCTCCCTCAGGAGGGTGCAAGAAGAGAAGGATGTGTCTCCAATGTTTTTGACTTGTTCACTGCACTTATTAAAGGGACTGGTTTCTGTACTGCTCAGCTTGGCTGATCAGTAAAGAATTTTCCCATCAAAGCCACTGTATAATGACTGGGAAAGGTGGTTGTTTCTTTAAATAGGCAGACACCAACACAAATGTATAAACAAATGAAGAATTAGGAAAAAAAAAAGTGACATAAGCAAAGGAACAAAACAAATCTCTAGTAATTGACCCTAAATACAGGGTCTGACAAATAATTCAAAATATCATCTTCAAGAAGCTCAGTGAGTTGCAACAGGACACAGATAAACAATAAAATAAAATTAGAAAAACAACGCATGAAAATTTAGAATATAAACAAAGAGACAGACATAATTAAAAAGAACAAAATACAAATTCAGGAGCCAAACAATATAACTAAAATGAAAAATTCACTAGAGGGTTTCAGCAGTAGACTTGATCAAGCAGAAAACCAAACAAACAAATCCAAAACTTACTGGAAAATATTCAGTCAAAATAAAAAATTAAGAAATAAAAAAGAATAAAGAAAGCTTAAGAACTTATGGAACTCTCGCAAGTGAAACAACATATTTACTATGGAATTCAAGGAAGGAGAAAAGAGAAAGTAGGGGGACATTATTTAAAGAAATTATGTCTGAAAACTTTTCAAATCTGTGGAGGGAGATAGACATTCAGAATTATGAAGCCAGAATGAATCATAAAGAAATACTTTAAAGAAATATATACTGAGCCATATTATAACCAAATCATTACATTCAAATAAAAGAGGGATTTTTGAAAGCACCAAGATAACAGTGACTTGTCACATTTAAGGATCAGATTTCTCAGCAAAAATCTTGCAGGCCAGAGGAGAGGGATGTGATATATTCAAGATACTAAAACAAAAACAAAAGCTGCCAAACCAGTACACTATATTCAGCAAACATGTTCAGAAATGAAAAAGTGATAGTTTCTCAGACAAACAAAATTTGATGAAATTTATTACCACTAGGTGCAAGAACAAGAGTGAATATTCAAGAACAGGAAGTGGAACAAGAGGGTCATCAAGTTAAAATGAAAGTATGCTACACAACAATATGAAAGCATGCAAAGTATAAAATTCACAGGTAAAGGTAATTATTTAATATATAGATAAATGCATAATACCCTAATACTGTAATGGTGACATGCAGTTCATGTTTAACTTCAGTGTAACAGTTAAAAAATATTAAGAATAACAACAACTAAATAATTTCATGGATATTCAACATAAAATATGTAAATTTTGCCACCAGTAACTTAAAATATCAGGGGAGGGAGAATCAAAATTGCAGGGTTTTTGTATTTGATTAACATTAAATTGTTATCAACTTAAAATAGACTGTTATAAAATGTTTTATTTAAGCCTCATGCTAAGAGAAGAAAAAAATATATCCATTGGTATAAAGAGAAAAAAATGACAGGATTAAAGTATATCACTACAAAAAAATCATTAAATCAAATAAGAAGACAGTAAGAGAGAAAGAGAAGGGAAAGTTAACTGCAAAAAAGACAAAAACAATTTAACAAAATGGCAATAATAGGTTTTTACCTACAAAGAATTACTTTAAATGTGAATGCATCAAACTCCACCAACAAAAATAATGGAGTGGCTGAATAAAAAAAACAAAATATCCAATATTATTAATTACAAGAAACTTGCTTTAGATTTAATAATATACATAAGCTGAAACTGAAGGGATGGAAAAATATATTCCATGCAAATGGCAGCCAAAAGAGAACAGCAGTGACTATAACCGACAAGATAGACTTTAAATCAAAAACTGTAAAAATAATACAAAGGAAGTCATTAGATACTGAGAAGAGGGTCAATGTATCAAAAAGAGAAAATTGTATTATGTATAAATATATATAATTATACCTTATATAATTATATATGACAATATAATTATATATAATATATCATATATGCATTATATTATACAATTCAATGTAAATATAATATATGCTTATATGTAATATAATTTATATTGAATTATATATTATAATTTATATTAAATATAATATACATATTATATATTATAAATGCATATTTATATTTTACAATATTTAAAATATAAATGTTATATATTTAAATATATATTATTTAAAGCTAATTGGCAAATCATTTGCTCTTTAAAAAGAACAAAATTCTATCATATGTGACAAGATGGGAATGAACATAGAGAATTTTATGCTAAGTGAGATAAGCCAGTAACAGAAGAAAAATACTCCACCATTTTGCTTATATGAGGTATCACATATAGCCAAACACATAGAAACAAAGAGGACAATGGTGGTTGCCAGGGATTGCGGGAAAGGGAAATATAAGTTAATTGTTGAAATGATATGATGTTTCAGGTATGTAAGATGGTAAATTCTAGAAATTAACCGTACAATATTGTGCCTATACTTAACAAGATTGTATTCTGAACTTAAATTTTTAAGAGGGTAAATTTAAAATTAATTGCTTTACCACAAGTTAAAATAAGAAAACAAAATGATAAAGCAAATAGAATTTGTGGAGTATGTTAAAATAAATTATAAGTTAATACAAATAATTAAATGAACATTGGACTGACAAAAGGGCTTGAATTCTTTCTATGCCATTTTGTAGCTCATGTGATGTTAGGTTACACCTTCCTCACAGGTAGTCAGAGAGTTAATAAGCCAATGAATGTAAAGTAATATCTTGTTAACAAATTTTGTTTCTTAGCCTTTAAAACTGATTGCATTGTTGAAATTATGCTTTGGTACTTTTCCTCCACTGTTAAACACTTTTCTGCATCACTCCTCACTTCTGTGTTTATTTTTCTCCTTTTTTTTCTTTTCTGAACTTTTATTTTTGGTTCAAGGAGAACATGTACAGATTTGTTATATGGGTAAAAAATTTTGTTACCCAGGTAGGGAACATAATACTCTTTAGGTCGTTTTCTGAACTTCACCCTCTCCCCTCAGGTAGGCCTTGGTGTCTGTTATTCCTATCTTTCTGTCCATGTGTACTCAATGTTTAGTTTCCACTTACAAATGAGGATATGAGGCATTTGGTTTTCTGATCCTGTGTTAACTTGCTTAAAATAATGACCTCCAACTGCATCCAGGTTGCTGCAAATGAGATGTTTTTTTGTTTTTTTCTTTTTTTCTTATGGACTATTCCATGGCGTATATGTACAATATTTTCTTTATCCTCTCCACTGTTGATGGACATCCAGGTTGAATTCATATCCTTGCTATTGTGAATAGTGCTGCAATGAACATGTGGGTGCATTACTTTTTCATAAAACCATAATATTCCTTTGGGTATATACCCAATAATGGGATTGCTCAGTTGAATGGTAGTTTTGTTTTAAATTCTTTGAGAAGTCTCCAATCTGCTTTGCATAGTGGTTTAATTAATTTACATTCCCACAAACAGTGCTATTACTTATGTTATAATGTATGATGCTGATGACATTGGAAATATTATAACAACATGAAAGTTTATCACACTAGCTTTATCAAGTCATCTGTTTGTTTGCATAATGCCCTAGGAAGGCATTATAATAATTCCATGATATAAACTGTGGTATGAGACACAAAAATATATATTTTTTACTTTATTTTATCCCCTTTTTTATTGGTAAGTTGGTAAGTAGTCTTGTACTACCTTTGTAAATATTTATTTAATGATATCTGATTGGAAATTACATTTTGTTCAGAAAAAGTGACTTTTGAACCGTGAATAAGAAAATAGTTATTTATCAGTTTAATCAACACATAGAAGAAATATTGCAAGTCACTAGAAAGTTAGGTTAATACTCAAAAACTGGGCCTTTAGGGACAGGAAATTAGTAGCTTCTGGAATTAGGTTGTAACAAATATGTTAGAAGCTTGAATTAAAGTAAGATGCTTGAATCAAAGTTTATACACATAAAATGTGGACAGTCCAATAGACCTCTGACAATGCTTTGAGGATACAAGATTAAAATTGTATAGACAAATTATACTAGAAATGTTACAAGTAAATATATTGAATATTTAAAATTTTTAAGCATTTTTAAAAATAACATTACTCTTCATGTTTGTAAATCAAGTGTTGATAAGTTTTACCTGTTAATCATCTATAGAGGTTTTTATAACGCTAAAAATAAAGGTTGACTAAAAGTCATCATTTTCCATTTTCTCTCATTACATTTAGAAATACTATTCGCCTTGTATTTTAGCTGCAGCTACTTTTTTTTTTTTTTTCCCTTTTAGTTCCTTGAGAATGGCTCCATGAGCAAAGATCTTGCTCTTGACTGAGGAGTAAGCAGTCTTCACTCAAGATAACTCATGGAAATGGAAGCACAAATTGGAAATACCAACAAAGTGGCATTATTTAAAAGAAAGAATGAAAAAGTATAGGGATATCACAAGAAATTAGAAATCAAACCACCCAAATTAAAGTATGAATATTAGAAGATATTTTATATCAATCTAGTAAAAGTAATATACAGGTATTATTGATTTAACATAAATAATCTAAGTAGAATTTATAGTGAAAGGGTACTGATTTCTAAAGTGTATTTAAAGATACAAATACCATCTCAAGGAAACTACTCACATCACAAGCTGAAAAGATAAATTCCCAATTAAATAGAGAAAGAGGCTATCATTACATTTCAAATGACTGTTACCTCTCATAAATTTATTTTTAAGGTAAAAAGTCACTTTACAGAACATAATGTAGCTCATTATGAGGAAATTCTGTTTAATTATAGTGAGTCAGTATCTATAAAAAAGATTTTTCTTAGAGAAAAAGACTACAATGAGTTATCTGAACAATCAGTTTGGCTCTATCTGTCAGGATGAAAATTTTAAATGATCCCAAGGATTAATAAAACTTTGAACAAATTGAATAATTTGGCGAAAATTAATACACTGGTCTATTATCTCTGTTGCCAAAGCATTTTTAGTAACTCGATTTTACACATAGCAGATTACATTGTCATTGTTCTATACATAGCCCTATCTTCTATTAGACTGTAGCCCTATCTTCTATTATCCTTCTCTAGGGCAAGGGCAAGGAGAATATCATTTTGACCTTGTTGTAAAATCTTAATTTTACAACAAATGGGACTCCAAATGCTTTATATGTATAACTCTTTTGCAGAGGACCTCGTCTAGTAAAACCAAATATGGCAGGTGTTTTTGTTTGTTTGTTTGTTTGTTTGTTTTTTAATCTGCATTGCTCAGTTGAAGCTTGAACTTATTTTCTTTTGTTACCTGAGATTTGCTAAGCCTGGTAGTGAACAGGACCATGAGTTTCAGATGAATTAAAATCTCTCCTTACTCTGCCCAGCTTGCTAATTTAAATTAGTCTCTAATCATCTCCCTATTACCTTTTGGCTTTTTATTCCTTAGGAGACAGGTCCTTCTTCAAGAGTATTTGCCATGATGCTGATGATCTTTTTTTATTTATAACTCTGTAGTCCCCAAAATCCACCCGGAAACAGTTGTGTTAGCTATGATCTTTGAATGTAATGTTTTAGTCTTTCCTTTTGAAGCAGAGTAGCCAGTTATTTCTTTGTCTATTCAAAGTATTTCTGACTCAGTTCTTTTGTATCCCTGGAGATCTCAGCATGCTGTGTATTACAAGTCTTTGAAAACTGATGAGTAAAAATAGTAAGTGAATGGATTACCTTTGCTAGTATGTTTCAAAGATTTACAGCTTATATATACTCTTGATGTCTAAAAAAAAGAGGGCTTCTTCTTTAGAATAATATATATTCTAAATTCCTCTGCCTGAAGATAATATTAATTTTGCCCTCCAAATGAAGATCAGTTGTGGTAAAAATACACAAAGCATGCCAAATCAGGGATTTTGCTCATGTTGACTGTGTATATTTAACAAAGGAGGAAAAAATGTACACTTATAAAAGTTGTAAAGTGAAATGAAAATTTTTTTAAGTGCAAAATACTCTTTCTGAAGTAACTTAATATTGTCTGACAAACAAAAAATGACATTTAAGTTAAAAATAACATTTACATGTTATGATGGTGAGATGCTGTGGATGAAGGTGCACTAGACTCTGCTCGAAGAGTCTCAGGAAGAGGAATGTCATCTGACCTAAATATATGAAATATAATAAAAATTTCTAATGGGTGCTCCGACCCACTGAGCTCTCCCCAGTTCTCCTTAAGAGCCACCATTGCGCCACCATAGGTTTGTCTGGAATGATTGTTTCTCTAGAAGTTCAGTGAATTATTAAAGAGACTTCAGATTAGAGTGACAAGTTATGTCGTTAGTGATGGATAAAAATGGAGGTAATAGTATTAATTAACTGACTATTGTAATAGCCTAAGCAATGGATGATGGTGCCACACCATAGCAGATGACCATATGAGAGATATAAAAAGCCAGAATTGATGTGATATAGTGGCAAACAGAATGTTAATATAGAGAATGAGAAAGAACACAGGTGGTTTCCCAGGTTTTTGTATTGGCCAACTTGATGACTGGAGTATTATACACAGTGTGCTTGCTGCTGTGAAGGATTTGATCATTTTTAAAAAATGTACAAGAGCGTAATCCAAATGCTCTGCTTAAGTTTCTTAAGGGTCAGTTTAATATTTAAATATGATGGTGGATTATTGAATATGTGTCTTCCATATATTTTGCTTATATTTACAGCAAAATTTATCTATCACTTAGACCAACTGATTGCCTTATTTAGATCAAACTTCAGCCTTCCTGCTATAGAAACAAGAAAGGGAGCATCATTTGTACTGTTGGGTTGATCTTTCTTTCCTATTAGAAAAATTGCTTCATAAAACATTTGGCTCTTCTAATACATTTTTGTTTAAGAAAAGTATATGTATCTTAATTTGACCAAAATAAAAGGTTTTGATACCCGTGGATAAAATGTTGCTACATCTACTGTTGCATTTCCATATGTCTTAAACCTGTAATGACTTTCTAGACTGTACTTACAGATTACATCTAGAATTTGACCTTTACCTAATGGGTATCCAATTTCACAAGTGTAGGGATACTGAATTTATTCAGGCATTCATTTATTTAAAAAAAATTGGATTATACCATGTGCCCAAAACTAAATGTGTTATATTATTGGGTTGCAAATGCGTCTTGGGTGGTCCTTGTTCTGAGAAACTTACAATTTATGTAATTATTGCAATATGATATGATGTGTTAAAAAGGTCCTACAAAAATGCTGTAAAAAATAAGAAAAAAACATAACTGACATTTCTCTCAGAGAAAGAAAGGGGAAAGAAGAGAGAAAGGGAGAGAAAAAAAAGAAAAGAGAGAGAGAGAGCAGAAGCTTCAAAGAGCTCGTGATAGTTGAGTCATGTTTTGAAGAATGAGTAGGAAAATGAAATTGAGAAATGTTGGCTGTATGGGAGCATATAGATAGAGGGACAACATTTGCAAAGGATTTGAGACGTCCTAAATGAGACAATATTTGAAGAGAGACATGTCAGTAGTACAGAGCATACAGAGGGAACAGTAGAAAGAGAGTGGTGAAAAAGGACAAAGCCTTACCTTATTACTATTTTTAATTCCTCTATTGGAATTAGAACTTTCTGTGTTGTCACGGAAACCTAAGTAAATTACCATAACTAAGAAGTTCACATGTCTGACTTTCAGCTTGAGAATAGCATTGATGATAAGCATGTTTTGTCTACAAGAGTGGGGAAAATTTCACCGGGGAAAACTGTGATGAAGACTATTTCTAGTCTAGAAAATAAAATAAAATGGGGAGCATAGATAGGAGAATGGTTAGAGAAACGCAGATAAGATGACAAGTTTGAAATCTATTTAGAGGCTAGAATAGATTCTGATGTCTAAGATGAGGAAGTGTAGCAAAATTGCCGAGTTGCCAACTGGAAAACTCAGTGAATGCTGATGCCATTGAGTTAAAATTAGGAAACAGTTGAAGACTGAAGGTGTTTTTTTGAAAACTCATCATAGGGAAGTAGAATTAAACACCATCTAATGGATAAGGTCACTTGTACAAACATACAGAACATGAACAAAGAGGATCACGTGCAAAACTTTGCGTGTATGTAACTCTGGCTAAGAATGAGAAGGAGTTAATGCAGAATAAGGAGACTACTGCCAAGGAAATCTCCAAAACTAAGAACTTCAAGAAGGATGCAAAATGAGTTAAGAATAGCAACTATACATGGAGAATCACATAAGATTAAAAAAAAAAAAAAATTGAAAAGTGTCTAATTTTTAAAAATTAGATATTGGTTGATAAGTAGTAAAAATGCATTTTTGGTGGTTTTCTTTTTTAATATATGTGTGGAAATCTGGCTGCAAAAAGTTGAATAGGTTGGAAAACATTTATAAGTGCAAGATTTAACCCATACTCCAAGGAGTGAATAAAAGAAATCAAGGAGTGGCTATAGAAAATGCTGAATCAAGGGATTCTATCAACAGAATGCAATTGAGCATTCATTTACATTATATAGTCAAGAAAATGAAGGAAAAACAGGTACTAGTACATGTAGTACACCTATAGGTACTATTTCTTCCCCCATGAATTCTAATTGCCCTTGGAGTGGGCATTAGAATTCATGGGGGAAGAAGTAGTACATATTGATGGCATAATTACTTTTATAGTATAGGAGGAGATAAACTTTAGAGATAGATAAAAAGTTTTAAATAACCCTCCTATATGTAAATAATTAGAGTCCATACTCACAACCAATCTTCTCAAGACTAATTTAGCATTAAATGATATATGAGTAGAACTCTTTATAATTGGGCAGATCTTTTAAGTTCTATAAAGAACAAGCTATGGCAGCCAACTGATCAACAGACTGAAAATCTGGACTTCCTTTTTAGTAACCAAATGTTCCCCTGGGATGTGTAACCTGCTTGTTAAGGTAACACCTAGATTTTCCATTTAATATAATGAATGACAGAGCTTAACAAATATCATGCTTCACACTTCAGAGCTCAATGAAAGTGATGCAGACAATCAAAGAAGCAAGATACCTGATTCCTCACGTCCCATTAAATGGCACATTCAGTACGCCTCAAATATAAGTAAACAATCAAACCGACATAACTTTTAAACCATAAACTAGTTCTCACCAGTTCTTGCCAGAAATATTACCTGATGATCTCAAATTTTTCTTTTTTTTTTTTTTTTTCTTGACATAGGAGACAATGCCTGGTACAAAGAATATGACAGAAAATGAGATAATGAACTTGATAAAAAAAAAAAAAATCAGTCCTTTTATTCTGTAGAGCAGCCGAACAGGATAGGAAAAGTCATTTAGGGTGAAAGAAAGACTCTGATAGCATAAGATAAAGAAACTTGAAACTAGAAGAAATGATAGAAGAAACTTCATACTTATCAGCATGGAGAAGAAAAATTTCAGTGAGGGCAGGGAACTTTATACATTTTAAGAGTAGTCACAGATAGAGGAGATTAAGTTTGTCTGCATAATGTTATATCTCTGTGACCAATTGATAGAAGTCAGAGAAAATAGGTTTTGGCTCTTTGTAAGGGAGCATTGTATATGTAATAGTAACATACATTCAATCATAAAAGAACTAGATCAAGGAGTCATATCTACATTAACGAAGATATTTAAACATAAATCAGACTATTTTTAAGGAATTTGCAGTCCAAGTCCATGGTTAACAGTTCTGCTGAAATGACCTTGATGTGATGATGTCCAAATAATTTATTTTTAAGATGTCTTAACATATTATTTTATCGAAATATTTTATTAGAAAAAAAGGCTCAAATTATTTACCCCATTGTAAAAGCATGTTGTGTTTGAGTCAAACGTTTCAGAATCTCTCTCTTTCACCAGTACTTACCTTCATGTATAAAATTTCTAAAGTAAAAGAAGAAAAAGGAAGATGAAACCTTGCAAAAAAAATCTATAATCTAAATATCACAATTTGTTCTAAAATGGAGAGTGGTCATCTTTTTTCTTTTATATTTTTGAGAGCTAGGCTTTTTGTTTATGAAAGAAGTGTACATTTTTTACATGTATGATATATAAGTAACATGCAATACTATTCACCAATTTAAAGTGTAAAATTTATTAATTTTATCATATGTATTAACCTGTAAAACCATAACCAAAATTAAGATAAAGAACATGTTTGTTAACTCGTGAGTTGCCTTTTGCCCTTTAGTAGTCTCTCCCTTCTCTCTCCCAAACACACTCTTTGCATCATCTACAGACAAGGACAACTGCTTTCCTCATAATATTTAATTTTTTATTATCTATACTTTCATATAATTTAATCATGTGGTATGTACTTGACCTCGCCTCCTTCACTCAGCGTAAATATGTATTAAGTTTCATCTATGTTGTTTTGTGTATCATTTATTGTTATTTTATTCTTTTATTGCTAAGTATTACTCCATTTATGGCTATGCTGCAGCTTCTTTATTCTTGCATCTGTTAATGGCCATTTAGGTTGTTCCTACGACTTTTCCATTTCAAATACACTTGTTATGAGCATTTACCTGTAAGTCTTTATTTTTGCATATGCTTTTATTTCTCTTAAATGCAGAGTTCCTACTTAGTGGGCCCAAATCAATAAATTTAGCCTAATCCAACTCTATATTCCTTCCACCATTATCCCACCCCCTTAATATCCATTCTCGTGCCTGTTCTCCAGATTTCAGCTTAGATAAATTAGAAAACTAAAGCAATTCTTTTCAAGTGCAATGCACTCCTTATGGTTTGCGCTCTCAACCTCACCTCTAGAGACCCACCGGGACTTTAGTCATAGGTCTAGAAGCAAACAGGAGTATTTGGGGTGACTCCTAAGGAGAATCAACATTATCTTTCCAGGCAACTGTCTCAAGGAGGCCATTACTCTTTCTTCAGGCAGCATAGGATTTATTTCCTCAGACAACGGTGGAAAGGCTGATGGCAACATGGGTTGGAGAGGAGATGTTGCCACTAATGGGGATAGGGAAGCTGTTTTTTCTGGCAAAAAAAAAAAAAGATTAATCAGAGTTTACAAATTCAGTGTCCACAGCTCAATTAGGGTCCTTCACACACTTCCAGTTTCCAAGTTACAGGGCCCCAATCTTTTCCAATCAATGCTCTCACTTTAACAGTAGACACCTGTCGAGGCAGTGCATGCACCTTTCATTGCAGGACAGTCACTCGCGTGATAAGAGCTTCTGTCTGTTGATTCACAATTTCAGCTCTTTCTCTACAGGAGATAAGACTCTTACATGGGGCAGTCTTAGCAGACTGGAGGCTCAGTGTTTGCTTCTGAAGCCGGGAGTTTGAATCCCTGTGTTCATCATATTCTTTCATCATTTTGTCCCCGAACTTGGGAGCAACCAACCAGTTTCGTTATGTTCCTTGGTTCTCCACATATGGTGAAAGATATTATGCATAGAGTCACTAAACTAAATATATATATATATATATATATATATGTACATATATATACACACAGGGACATATATACATATATATACACAAATATATATGTATATATTTAGACAGAATTTTTTGCAAATTCTGTTTAAGACATAAACTCTTTCTAGGTTTATTTTTAACTAATAGATATTATTAACCCACTAACCCATTTGTTAAAAATCTCTCCTAAATCCTATGAACTGCCTTTGTGTCTTTGTCAAAAATCAGTTGTTTATATTTGTGTGCATCTGAGATTTCTTTTCTGTTGTCTTGCTCTATATGTCTCTCTATATACAGATACATATATATCTATAGAGAGAGAGGAATTTTCTCTATTTCTACATGAAGGGTTTCTTTTTGAGTTTTTTTATTTGTTTGTTTAACTACAGTTCATATAAGTATATGGGTGTTTATTAAGTATTAACTCACATGATCACAAGGTTCCACAGTAGGCTGTCTGCAAGCTGGGGGGCAAGGCAAGCCAGTTCGAGTCCCAAAACTGAAGAACTTGGAGTCCGATGTTCGAGAGCAGGAAGCATCCAGTACAGGAGAAAGATGTAGGCTAGGAGGCTAGGCCAGTCTAGTCTTTTCACATTTTTCAGCCTGCTTTATTTTCTAGCAGGACTGGCAGCTGATTAGATGGTGCCCACCCAGATTAAGGGTGGGTCTGCCTTTCCCAACCCACTGACTCAAATGTTAATCTCCTTTGGCAACACCCTCACAGACACACTCAGGAACAATACTTTGCATCCTTCAATCCAATCAAGTTGACACTCAGAATTAATCATTATCATGTATATACATATATATGCACACACTGAAAGTTTATATATATGTATATATGTGTATCTATGTATATAATGTATATATTTATCTGTGTATATATATGTGTGTGTGTATATATATATTTATACTGGCCTGTTTATATACAAGTCCATAAATATTTCTATCCATAATCATTTGTATCTACATTAAGCTAAACATGATACAGGAATGTTCAGTATTTTAGATTTTAGTCATTCCAATAGGTATGTACTAATATTTTATTGTTCTTTTAACCTAAAATTTTTAATAAAAATATTTTGATAATTTATATTTTTATTTTCTGTCTTTATATCTTCTTTGGTGAAATGTCTGTTCAGATTTTGTGCATTTAAAAAATTCAGGGTTTTTTTTGGTTGTTACTGGGTTTTAAGAGTTATCTGTGTATTTTGAATAGAAGTTCTCTTCAGATATATGTTTTGCAAATATTTTCTTCCAGTGGCTTCTTTTTTCATTCTCCTAATGGTGTCTTTCACAGAGAAAAAGGTTTGGATTTTAGTGAAGTCCAGCTTATCAATTTTTATTTCTTTCACTGATCATGCTTTCAGTGCTGCATTTAAAACTTCATCTGCAAACCAAAGGCTATGTAGCTCTTCTAAAATTTATTTTGAAAGTTTTAGAGATTTATATTTTATATTTAGACCTATGATTCATTTTGATTTTTTTGCAAATTCTCTTTAAGATGTTAACTCTGTGTCTAGGTTTATTTTTAACTAATGGATATCTAATTGTACTAACCCATTTGTTAAAAATCTATCCTAAATCAAATGAATGGCCTTTGTGTCTTTGTCAAAAATCAGTTATTATATTTGTGTGCATCTACTTCTGAGTTTTCTGTTGTCATGCTCTATATGTCTATTTTTTTTTTAACCAATACGATACTTCCTTGATTGACATAACTTTAGAAGAGTGTAGGTCTTCTAACTTTGCTCTTCTTCAGTTTTATGTTGGCCATACTATGCCTTTCATCTTCTCATATGATCTTTAGAATCATTTTGTCTGCATCTGCCAAAGTTTTAGTAGGGATTTTTACCAGGGTTGAATTGAATCCATTGATCAAATTGGGAAAAAAATGACAGCTTAATAATATTGAGTTTTACAATTTGCAATCTCAGACTATCTATATCTCCATTTATTTAGCTATACTTAGATTTTTTAATCTATATTTTCTAGTTTTTCTCACATCAACTCTACATATTTGCTAGACATTATTAGCCTCATGGCATTTATAATTTTTTTATTTAAAAAATCTGTATATAAAAGTACCTAACTTTTATATATTAATCTTGGGTACTGTAATTTTGCTATTTTCACTTATTAGTCTCATAAATTGCTTTCTCAATTCTTTGGTCGTTTCTTTATAGACATCATGTCAGCTGAGCAAAAAAAGAGTTTCATGCTTTCTTTTCAATTAGTATATCATTTATTTTATTATGTCATTCTATTTACTACCTTGGATTTTCAATACAATGTTGAGTAGCAGTGATGAGAAATAACATCCTTGCTTTGTTCCTAATTTTAGGGGAAAAATCTAATAAATCAATTTTAAATATCATAGATATTTTGTAAATGGTTAGGTAAGGTTGAGGAATTTTCTGTATTTCTAGGATGAGAGGTTTCTTTTTAAGTTTTTTTTTTATTTGTTTAACTACAAAATTGTATTGGATCAAATACCAATTGATACAATTATCTTATTTTTCTTATTTATATTGTTGCTATGCTGGATTCTATTTATTAATAGAACAATATGAAGAAGACACATAGCATAGCATAGCAACAATTTAAGAAGAAAAAAGTAGAACCACCATTGCATACCCAGAATAAACCCACATGGTTGTGATATATAATTTATCATAAATTATTAGATTCAGTTTGCTAATATTTTGTGGGGGCTTTTGCATCTATATTCATAAAAGTTACTGGTGTAGTTTTTTAAAATAATAATATGTTTATTTTCTGTTTTTTATTAGGGCTACATAGAATAATATAGAGACTGTTCCAGCTGCTTTTATTTTTTAGAAGAGATAATGGAGAATTTGCATTTTCTAGTCCTTAAATATTTGGTATGATTCACCAACGCAACCATATAGGCCGGGTACTTTCTCTTTTGGAATATTATTTATTATTGATACAATTTCTTTAATAAAAATAGGGATATACAGGTTATCTCTCGTGCTGTGGACTTTAGTAATTTGTTTCTTTTAAAGAATTGGTCTGTTTTATCTACATTATCGAATCTGTGGCTTAGAGCTATTTATTAACTTTTTAATGCCCATGGATGACTAATAATGATGTCTTCATTTTTGACATTGGCAGTTTGTGCCCTCACTTTTTTTTACTGGTTAACCTGACTAGAGATTTGTGAATTTTGCTTATATTTTCAAAGAATCAGCTTTTGATTTTGTTAATATTCTCTATTTTGTTTCTACTTCAATTTTATTGATTTCTGCTTTGACTTTTATTTTTTTCTGTTCTTCTGCTGGCTTCATACTTAACTTGTGCATTATTCTCTTGTTTCCTAATGTGAAACCTAAGATTTTTTTATGTTTATTTTTTCTAACATAAAGAAATATTGTACATATAGAGAAAAAAGTATGTATAGAAAATACATAAATATAGATTTATATCACTTAGTACTATCAATTTCATTCTAAGCACTGCTTTTTAAACTTTTTTTGTTTGTTTGGTTGGTTTTTTTTTTAAGACAGGATCTCACTCTGTCACCCAGACTGGAGGGCAGTGGTGTGATATCCAAACACTGAGCCTCCAGGCTCAATTGATTCTCCCACCTCAGCCTTCCAAGTAGCTAGGACCATAGGCATGTACCACCACGCCCAGCTAATTTTTTTGAATTTTAATAGAGATGAGGCTTCACCATGTTGCCCAGTCTGGCCTTGAACTCCCGGATTCAAATGATATACCTGCCTCAGCCTTCCCAAAGTTCTGGGATTGCAAGCATGAACCAATGTGTCTGGCCTAAGCACTGCTTGCCTTATATCACACACATTTTATTAATTTATATTTTCATTTTCGTTTACTTTAAAATAATTTTTAATCCTGTTGAGAGCTTTTTGACCCACTTTCAATATATAAATTTGTTTTTTAATGTTCATATATTCTGAGATTTTTCAGCTATTTTCCTAATTGAGTTCTAGCTTCATTTCATGTGATCTGATAATTTCCTTTAACTAATTTATATTAAAATATGTTAAAGAGTATTTTATGGCCCATAACTTGCTCTATTTTGGTGAATGTTTCATGTGAGCCTGAGAGAAATGTGTAATCTGTTTTTCTTGGATGAAGTAGTCTATTACTGTCAAATAGATTAAGATGATTGATAGTGCTGTTCAGGTAAATCCTGACAGATAATTGTCTGCTTTATCTATCCATGACTAAAAGAGATGTGTTGAAGTCTCCACATCTGCAACTATAACAGTGGCCTTGCACATTTCTCCTTTGAATTTGATCAGTTTTGTTTCACATATTTTGATGTTACCATGAGACACATATCTGTTAAGGATTATTAAATATTCTTAGATAATTGATCCCTTTATCAGTTTGTAATGCCTCACTTAATGACTGATTATCTTGTTCTGAATTCTGCTTTGTCTGAAATTAATATAGTTCATGAAGCTTTATTTTGATTAGCGTCAGCATAGTATATTTCTACTTAATATAGAGTACATTTCTAAGTTTAACTGATCAAATTCTTGATACTTAAATTAGGTTTCTTATAGACAACATTTTGTAATTTCTTTCTATTCACTCTGACCATTTATGCACTTTAATCAGTGCATTTAGATCATTCTATTTAAAAAGAATATTAAAAAGTTTTTGGTTTAACATCTACTTGATTTTTAATTCATTTTGAGATTCCAACAAATTTGCTCAATATTGATGTAACTACACAAAATTTTATATGTAACATATGGTCTTTGATATTACAGAACTTGACCTTCTAAAGTTACTTACAGGTGAACAAAAGCATGCTGCATTTCTGTCCTAACCAACGGTGTTGCAACCATAGCCCTCTCATGGCTTTTCACTAGGTACTTTAAACACATTTTCTTTCCCTTAAAAATAAGTGGGGGAAAAAAACCTTCTCCATTTCCAATCAGAAAAACATGTTAACTCAGAATTATCATACTCCCATGAAGTTTCAGCAGATTTTCAACACCATAAATAGATTTTGAAGTCCTTTGCCTAAGCATTTCTAAAAATGTTTCACTGTTGACCAAAAGAAGACACAGATTTCTCATTCAACTTTGTTTTAATGGGTATCAAAATTATGTAATGGATTTTTGGTCACGTTACTTCCATTAAAAAGTACCGATTATTAAAACTAATAGATTAAAACTGCCACACACACACTCATGCAAAACCCCAAAATGGTTCATAAAACATTTTTCTTTCCTTCTCAAGGTTTTACGATCCACTGTTATCATTAACCAGTCTCTTACTTAAATGGCCGATTGAAACAAACAGTTCTGGGACCTTTTCCTCACCACCGATTAAGACTGGGTCAGCAGTCGTTAGGGATATTTATTAAGTCTTCTGGGCTATCTGGGTTGACTTAGTGACCTTGGCATTTCCAGCAGGCTACTTGTCCACTGCTTTGATGACTCCTACCGTAACTGTCTGTCTCATTGCAAACAGCAAAATGATTCAAAAGAGGACAAGCAGAGGAGCTCTCAACAAACATGCACCTGACAGGAGCCATATCAATCACTGGATTTCAGGAATTTAGGGCCATCTTCCAGCTTCTAACTAGAACAGCAATCAATCTTTACCTTCAACTCAGCAAATTTGAAAGCAGTGTAAGCTGTGTGATGATCCATCACAAGGGCATAGCCAGCACTGATTTGGCTTGGATGGTCCAGGAAAATCATCTGAGCAATGAAGCCAGCTGCTTCCATTGATGGGTCATTTTGTTGTTACCAGCAATGTTGCCATGACAAACATCTTAGACACATTCTTGACATTGAAGCTTACACTATCTCCAGGAAGAGCTCTACTCAAAGCTTCATTGTGCATTTCAACAGACTTTACTTCAGTTGTAATGATAACTGGAGTAAAGGTGACAACCATTCTGAATTTGAGAACACTGTCTCCATTCAGTGCACAGGGCTCAATGCCATCAATTTTGCAGATATCTGGAAGGGTAGACCTAAGCACTTGTCAGTTGGGCAAGTTGGTGGTAGGATGCAACAAAAAGCTTCAAGCAGCATGGTTCCATTGACATTGCTATCTTTACAGGTGACTTTTTATCCCTTGAACCAAGACATGTTAGTACTCGGCTCCAGCATTTTGTTCCATTCCAACCAGAAATTGCCACATATAGTACTGCTTCAGTGTTATAGACAATTTTTTTGTAATGTAAGTGCTGACTTCTTTAATAATTTCCTCATGTCTCTTCTGACTGTAGGGTGGGTCAGTGGTATCCATGTTGTTAACATTGACAATTAGTTATTTCACATCCAGTGTGTAAGTCAGAAGGGCATGCTCATAGGTCCATCAATTCTTTGAGATACCATCTTAAAATCACCAACACCAGCAGCAACAAATAGGACAGCACAGTCTGCCTGAGATTCTTATAACCATGGTTTTGATGGAGTCTTTATGTCCTTGGGCATCAGTGATAGTAATTTAATACTTTCCGGTCTCAAATTTCTGCAAGGAGATATCAGTGGTGATGCCATGCTCTTGTTCAGCCAAGCATACATGAAGAAGTCCTCTCCCATCTCACCAGCCTTCTTATCAAATTTTTCAATGGTTCTTTTGTCAATCCCACCACATTTTTAGACCAGATGGTCAGAAGTGATGAACATGCTCGAATCTATGTGTCTAATAACAATGATGTTGACATGAGACTTTTCTCTCCCATTTTGGCTTTAAGGGGTTATTTTCTCAACACTTGTTCTTTCATGGCAAACACATTGAGAAAAAGTTTTACCTTTTTTTTTTACTAATTGCATTTTTATTTATTTCTCCCATTTTTCTCCCTTCTCTGATTTAAAATGAATGTTTTGTTTGTTTCCAGTGATCTGTTTTAGCCTATTAATTGTGCTTTTGTTTTTAATTTTTGAGTAATTGCCTAATATGGTTTGACTTTGTGTCTCCATCCAAATTTCACGTCCAATTATAGTTCCCAATTTTAGGAGAGGGACCTGGTGGAAGGTGATTGGATCAAGAAAGCAGATTTCCCCCTTGCTTTTCTCATGATAGTGAGTGAGTACTCATAAGATCTGGTTGTTTGAAAGTGAATAGCACTTCCTCCTTCTTTCTCTCTCTCATCACTAGGTGAAGATGTGCTTGCTTCCCTTTTACCTTCTGTTGTGATTGTAAGTTTCCTGAGGCCTCTGAAGCCATGCTTCCTGTACATCCTCTGAAACTATGAGTTAAGGAAACCTATTTTCTTAATAAACTACCAGTCTCAAGCAGCTTTTTTAGAGCAGTGTGGGAACATCCTAATACAGAAAATTGGCACTAGAGAAGGGAGGCATTGCTGTGAAGATACCTGAAAATGTGGAAGCAACTTTGGAACTGAGTAATGGGCAGAGGTTGCAACAATTTGGGGGGTTCAGAAGAAGACAGGAAAATGAGGAAAAGTTTGGAACTCCCTAGACACTTGTTGAATGGTTGTGAACAAATTGTTGATAGTGATATGGATAGTGAAGTCCAGGCTGAACTGGTCTCAGTTGGAGATATGGTTTGGCTCTGTGTCCCCAACCAAATCTCACCTTGAATTGTAATAATCCCCACATGCTATAGGAGGGACCCAGTGGGAGGTAATTTAATCATGGGGGCAGTTTCTCCCATGCTGTGATTTTGAGTGAGTTCTCATGAGATCTGATGGTTTTATAACCATCTGACATTTTCCTTCCTGGCATTCATTCTCTATCCTGCCACTCTGTGAAGGTGACTTCCATCATAATGGTAATTTTTCTGAATCCACTCCAGCCATTCAGAACTGTGAGTAAATTAAACTGCTTTCCTTTATTAATCACCCAGTCTTATATAGTTCTTTATAGCAGCGTGAGAATGTACTAATACAATAAATTGGTACCACACAGAGTGGAGTGCTTCCATAAAGATACCCAAAAATGTGGAAGTGACTTTGGAAGTGGGTAACTGGCAGAGGTTGGAACACTTTGGAGGGCTCAGAAGACAAGATTATGTGGGAAAGTTTGGAACTTCCTAGCGACTTGTTGGATGGCTTTGACCAAAGTGCTGATAATAATATGGACAAGGAGGCCAGACACGGTGGCTCAAGCCTGTAATCCCAACACTTTGGGAGGCCGAGAAGGGCGTATCACAAGGTCAGGAGATTGAGACCATCCTGGCTAACATGGTGAAACCCCATCTCTACTGAAAAATACAAAAACCTAACCGGGTGTGGTCGGGGGTGCCTGTAGTCCCAGCTACTGGGGAGGCTAAGGCAGGAGAATGGCCTGAACCCGGGAGGTGGAGCTTGCAGTGAGCTGAGATCAGGCCACTGCACTCCAGTCTGGGTGACAGAGCGAGACTCCATCTCAAAACAAATAATAATAATAATAATAATAATGTGGACAGTGAAATCCAGACTGAGGTGGTCTCAGATGGAGATAAGAAACTTGTTGGGAACTGGAGTAAAGGTCACCCTTGCTATGATTTAGCAAAGATACCGATGGCATTTTTCCCCTGCCTTAGAGATCTATGGAAATTTGTACTTGAGAAAGATTATTTAGGTTATCTGGTGGAGAAAATTTCTAAGTGGTAAAGTGCTCAAGAGGAATAAGAGTATGAAAGTTTAGAAAATTGCAAACTTGTGATAAAAAAGAAAAATGATGCACTAGAAAAGAAAATTCCATTTTCTGGGGAGAAATTCAAGCTGGCTGCAGAAATTTGCATAAGTAATAAAGAGCTGGATGTTAATCACCAAGGGAATGGGAAAAATGTCTCCAGGACATGTCAGAGAGCTTTATGGCAGTCCCTCCCATTACAGGCCCAGAAGTGTTGGAGGGAAAAATGGTTTCATGGGGAGGGCCCAGGGCCCCCTTGTTGTGTCCAGACTAGGGACTTGGTACCCTGCATCCCAGTTACTCCAGCTCCAGCCATGGATAAAAGAGGCCAAAGTACAATGCAGGCTGTTGCTTTGGAGGGTGCAAACCCCAAGCCTTGGCAACGTTCACATGGTGTTGGGACTGAGGGTGTGCAGAAGGCAAGAGTTGAAGTTTGGAAGCCTCTGCTTAGATTTCAGAGGACATTTGAAAATCTCTGGATGGCCAGGCAGAAATCTGCTGCATGGAGTAGACCCCTCATGAAGAAAATCTATTAGGGCAGTGCAGATGGGGAATGTGGGGTTGGAGCCCCTAAACAGAGCACCCAGTGGGGCACTGCCTAGTGGAGCTGTGAGAAGAAAGCCACTGTCCTCCAGACCCCAGAGTGGTAGACTCATTGACAGCTTGCACCTTGCACCTCAAAAGGTCACAGACACTCAATGTCAGCCTGGGTGAGCAGCCATGGAAGATATACCCAGTAGGGACACAGGCACAAAGCTGCCCAAGATGCTGGGAGCCCAGCCCTTACATCAGTGTGGCCTGGATATGAACCATGGAGTCAAATGAGATTATTTGAGAAATACAAGATTTTATGACTTCCTTTCTGGGTTTTGGACTTGAATGAGGCATGTGGTCCCTTTGTTTTGACTGATTTTTCCCTCTTGGAATGGGTCTGTTTACTCAACGCCTGGAAGTCCATTGAATCTTGGCAGTGACAAACTTGTTTTTGATTTTACAGGCGCATAGGTGAAAGGGACTTTCCTTGTCTCAGACAAGACTTTGGAATTGGAATTATGATTTAATGCTGGAATGAGTAAAGACTTTGAGGGACTGTTGGGAAGGCAAGATAGTGTTTTGAAATGTGAGAGGGACATGAGATTTGGGAGGGGCCAGGGTCAAAATAATATAGTTTGACTCTTTGTCTCCACCCAAATGTCAGGTTGAATTTTAATTCCTACTGCTGGAAGAGGGACCTGGTGAGAGGTGATTGGATAATGGGGACAGATTTCCCCCTTGCTGTTCTGTTGATAGTGAGTGAGTGCTCACAAGATCTGGTTGTTTGAGAATGTGTAGCACTCCCCACTTTCTCTCTCTCTCTCTCTCTCATCACCATGTGAAGATGTACCTGCGTCTCCTTCACCTTCTGCATGTTTGTAAGTTTCCTGAGACCTTCCCAGCCATGCATCCTGTACAGCCTGTAGAACTGTGAGTCAATGAAACTGCTTTTTAAAAAGATAGTAAATTACCCAGTCTCAGGTAGTTCTTTATGGCAGTGTGACAACAGACTAATACACTGCCCTAGAGTTCACAATAAGCATTTTTTTATACTAATCTAAGCCATCACTGAAATAGAACTAAAGCATTTCATATGTAATATAAGTAAATTATATAATAATAATTTGGATCTTTCCTTCCTTGTGTCATTGCAGTCTTTGATTTAACTTATTAATAAGGTATAATCAATCACCCTATACATTCTCATTTTATTGCTTTATACACACAATTATATTATATATATTTAAGAATTTAAAAATCAAAAACACATTAATTTACCTTATTTTTTCTTCAGCACTGTTTGATTTTTTTCTCTATTTCCTTTTTCTTTGTAGATCTAAATTTCCAACATGTATTATTTTACCTCTGCCTGAAGAAATTCTTCTAGTTTATTGAAAATAAACTCCTTCTGTTTTTGTCTTTGCAATATCTTACATCATTTTAAAGAATAATTTAGCTGGATAAAAATTTCTAGTTTGGCACTTTATTCTTCTTTCAATATTTTACATATTTACTTCGTCTTCATTTACTTATAATCTGAGAAGTACTCTGCATTTTATTAATTTTCCTCTGTAAGTAAAATATTTCCCCATGTCAGCTTCCATTCAAGATTCTTTTTCTCTTTGGTTTTCTGCAATTTGAATATGATATACCCAAAAAGAAGCATAATTTTGGTATTTATCCTGTCTTGTGTTTTTGACTCTTCTGGAATTATGATTTGATTTCTGTCCTTGATTCTGTAAAGTTCAGAGCCATTATTACTTCAAATATTTCTTATGTTTGTTCTTTTCTTACTATTTTTCTTATAGTACACTTATGCACTTTTGAAACCGTCTCAGAGATCTTGGATATTGTGTTTTGCTTTTACATTCCTTTTTTCCCCTTTTTCCCAATGTAACATTTTTCATTTAATTTTGTGATGTTTGAGAACACAAATAAGGAAGGAATACTAAATTGAAGAAATCTGCTAAGAGAAAATTTGCATTGGCTTAATATATACCAGTTAACTTACTGGATATTCAGATTACAATAACTTGGTACACTTGTCTTAAAATAATTGAGCACTTATAGTCTTATTTAATAGTTTCTAGTATTATCAATATCAATAATCAAACTTATCTGGTAACTTCACAACTTAGTGCTTGTAAACTGCTGTCGGCAAAGGAAAAGTGTCATCAGCAAAGGAAAAAGAAAGAATGAGACATTTTAATAACTGTAAAGTCTCACTGAGGAAGTTTCTGGGACTAGAAAAGGAGACATTAACAGATGGGAACATTTTGAGTCAAAAAATGCTAAAATTTAAAAACAGAACCAAAGTAGTCCCCTCCTATTGGCAGATAATATGCTCCAAGACTTCCAGTAGATACCTGAACCTGCAGATAGTATCAAACCTTCTATATACTCTACCTATTGTTTTTTTCCATAATTTTATAGGTAGAAGATTGTCTTACCTTAGATCTTAGCAAACTCAGCACATGATTTTTTTCTTTCCTCATTATCAAGAACATTTACCTTTTCACTTATAAACAAAGCACTTTACAGCTTCTCTTTGGCATATTCAAAATGCCAGCATTGCACTCTTGCACTTTGTAGCCCTTATTACATAAACTAGGGATTGCTTTAGAACAAGCTCTATCACACTGTGGCAGTCAATCTGATCACCCAAATGGCTACTAATGACAAAGAACTTCTATAGATAGAGATGCTGGACAAAGTGGGGATGCATATCTAGGCTGAAATGGAGCAGGATGGGATGGGGTGGCACAAGACTTCGTCTTTGTGCTCAGAATGGCATGCAATCTAAAACTTAGGAATTGTTTATTTCTGAAATTTTCCATTTAATATTTTCTAATCACAGTTGACCACAGGTAATTAAAACCGTGAATAATAATAATAATAAAACTATGGAAAAGAAGTGCAGGGGGTCAACTACTGAACTGTATTTTTTTGCTAGGGCTGCTGTAGCAGAATACAAAAACAACAAATCTATTTTCTCACAGTTCTGGATGGGGGCTGGAAGTCCAACATTGAAAAAGTTAGTTTTCCCTGAGACCTCTCTCTTTGGCTTGCAGATAGTGCCTTCTGACTGTGTTCTCATATGGTCTTTTCTCCGTGTGTGTGCACCCTTGGAGTCCATTAATCACACATGGACACCCGTGTTAATTAATTTGGGCTACACCTTTCTGACCTTATTTAATCTTAATTGTTTTTTTTTTTTTCTTAATTTTCTTACTTCCTTTATTTATTTATTTATTTATTTTTTTAGTCAGGTCTCTCATCCAGTCTGAAGTGCAGTGATTTGATCATGGCTCACTGCAACCTCTTTCTCCCCAGCTCAAGTGATCCTCCAATCTCAGCCTCCCGAATAGTGGGGACTACAGGCACATGCTACCATACCTGGCTAATTTGTGTATCTTTTGTTGAGATGAGGTTTCACACTGGTCTCAAACTCCTGAAATCGAACAATTTTCCTTCCTTGACCTCCTGAAGTGTTGGAATTGCAAGCATGAGCCACCATGCCCGGTCTTGATCATTTCTTTAAAGATCTTACAGATACAATTACACACTAAAGTGCTGGGCTTTAGGACTTTAATATATAAATTTGGGAGGGACCCAATTCAGTTCATAACAAATATATCTACTGACCTGGTATTAAAATTCTTAAAGATATGTCAGAATGTAAAAATATATTTCTAATTCATTTAAAAATTATGTTGTTCACTTATTCTCCCAGCATATTGGAAATTTTACTTCTGAGAATAGCATTTGGTGTTCAAGATATTACTCTTATTGCTTGGTATTTTATTCTGTGAGTACTTCTGTTTTTCACATTATAAGAGTCATGAAACCAGACCTGAAGGATGACATAAAGACAAATCTGGAAGAGCAGCTCTGTCTGGGATTGCTGTTGTCTATTATGATCCATTGTGCATTTCTATTATACACTCCAGATGGCAATGGCATTTTATTTTATTTGTTTTGCTCTTCCTGTCTTTCTGTAGATATAAAGTACCAAAAGTACTATGAGTTACCTTGAGGTTATAGCTGTGTAGCTTTCCTGGTGTTCTAAAAACTTGCCTAAAGTAAAGACCAACAACTAAAAGAAAACCTTATCTCCATTTCAAAATATATTTTCTAGCAGTTCAGTTGAGTTATTATTAACATACAATGAAAATCCCCTTTCATGTGTTGTATGAGGCAGTGGAATAGGATAGTTACTAAATTGACTTCCTTTTTTTTTTTTTTTTTTTTGTGACAAGGTTTTGTTTTGTCACCCAGACTGGAGTGCAGTGGGACAACCATAGCTCACTGCAACCTCAAACTCCTAGGACAAATGTTCTTCCCACTTCAGCCTCCTGAGTAGCTGGAACTATGGGCTACTAGAAAAACGATCCTGGTGAGAGAAAGAGGATTTATACTGTATAGCAGCTTTGTCTGCCCTTGTTTCTAAGTAGGAATGGAATTATCCCATTGACTGTAATAGCTAGATATCTCAGATTTTATAGGACAAATTAAGGCAATCTTAAGGTTCAGAAAGTGTTTGGTTGCACAGTTCTTAGACTACATCTTATCTCTTATTAAAAAAAAGTGAAAGTGTATTTCTATAATTTATCCAGATAGTCACATCCATTTTAGCAGTAATAATTACTTGGTATCAAATCACAGAATATGAGATTAATTATTTTACTGGTCTAAGAGCTAGAGTGGAAGCTGATGGAATACAAATGGAGAATTGAGATGGGTCATCTTTGGCATACATGAAGTTGAAAGGAGACAAAGTAAGAAAAATCTCATAATTTTTCAAATTTTAACATTGCGTATGACACTTTGGGAATTTTCCATTTTATCATAATATTATCTTGTATCATACTCTCCAGATGGCATTTCTAGAGTCAAACAAATATTGTAGTTATAGGTCTCAGTTCACATAGAAGCCCTTTGATGTGATAACATCCACTTTTTATCAGAAGAGTCAAATATATGTTTCTAATGGGAATGCTGTTCATACTGTGTTGGCAGAGAGGTTTTATCAATGGGGTCAACAGAGCAGAGAAAACAGCACATAAAGTTTGCTGCAGAGTTTTTCATTCATAGAACTTCTGCAGCTGGCATGAAGTTTACACCAGTGCTCTGATTACAGAGACATGAGGGGCAAACTCTTCAAAGGGAAGTGTGGACTTGAGAGAACACACTATTCAAAAGACTTCAATAAGTGACTCAGAGATGCCCTTAACAGTTCACATCACAGGACTCGAGGTTATGAAGATTTAAGAAAATCCCAGTGAAGTTAAACTCCAGTATTTAGAAGTTAGGAGCAAGGTTTGTCAGAGGGTATCTTTGATTATGTAACAGATCTCCTCCAGCTCAATGCACTGAAGACAAATTTCAATTTTGATTATTGACAAATGAAAAATTGATTTTATGATGGTTAAGCAACATTTTCACAAATGGTATTCACTCAATTTTGTTCCATTGTGTTGGCAACCTGTGGAGACAGGGAACTCCTATCTCTTTCCCAAGCTACGTATGCTTTTCCTAACTGCTGCACTCTGACTTTATCTGGTGGACAATTTTTTTTTTTCACAAGGCATGCTGAATGATAATTGAAAAGGAAAATTATGCTGTGTAACTCTGCAGTGAGAAGCAGTTCAGTGCTTCCTATTGTTTGAAGAACAAATGCCTTCTTATCACAATGGCCTAGGTAGAAAATAAGAAGTTTCTTGATCAGAGGATTGGCATGGTCTCCCCAAGAGCCACAAGGGATAACTAATGACTGATCATTACCAGTAGTGTCATGATAATCTGTTTTTTATTAGGTATGTGGGCACATTCTGACTAGTACAATGAGCTGAAAGGTGTCTGGGTAGTACTGAGACTACTCACACACACACACATAAACACACACACACACACACACACACACAGACACTATTGTTTCAAAAAAGAAAGCCTTTTACTGTTCTCCTCCTTAAAACTGATCAAAGCACAGCAACCATCTTGTACTTAGGAGAAGAAAGGTCACCTTGCCAAGAGTGATAGAATATGAAGACAAAACATGGGTCATTAATGACACTGCTGAGCAGCTGAGCCAATACTAGAAATATTTCCAGATACATACGAAACAATGCCCCTGGAAGTAGTACTCTAGCTGTATTTTCTGTAACTTCTTCCAGGTTTACTTATTCCAAACTGACACTTAACTTCTGGCGTTATTGTGAAGACAAAAGAAATTATTCTTTCACTTATTTTCCATAAGACAGGAGACTTAGCCACACATTATTACTTAAAAATCTATGGAATAGATGTGAATGATTAATACATACTTAGTTACAAATGGTGTATTGCTTTATGGTTTTATATGATACATATCAGTCATTGTCTTTTGTGAATCCTTCCAGTTTTCCAGAGGTTATTACAGAAGGAATGGCAAGAATTTTAGACCTTCTTGGGATCTCTTCTTTTTATGCCTGAAGATTATTGTCCTTTTATGCAATTATTACTTACTGATAAAAGCACTATTGTAAAAGTAGGCCACCAGCAAGGTAGCGAGTTGATATATCAAACAGTTATTAACGTCACGATTTCTGTTAATACATAAAAAGGACATTAAACATTTTTCCCTCATAGTTGAATATTAAATGTATTGTGTCAGTACCATGTTGAGACACATCATGGCAAATAGCTCTGAGGCTTTAATAAGGACATTTGTAGTATACTGTAATCCAGTGAACGTAATTGTACACAAATTAATAATGATGCTCTTATTATCAATAGGGAACATTCATAACCACCTCTGTAGTCATGCTGTGATACTTTCAAAATCTGTCTTTTGCTTACTGAGTCACTACATTCTCATCTTGGGAAAGCCATTTACGTACTTATTCTGTTAGCTGCCTATCACTGTAGTTTATAGAGTTTGTTTTGCCATCTCCATCAAGACATTACATTGTGATGTGTTCATTTTCTCTCCTTCAGATACCTTTAGAAAGGAAACATACATTATAGAAGAACCTCATTATTACATGTGTGAACATTTTGGCAAATAGGTTGAAAAGGGGGATGGTGCAATACTTACGGGGATGATAGTACCTCCCTAAATCTCTTTTACCAATTTTTCTTTTTTTTCTTATTTATTCACATTTTTTGCATCCTTTGTGAAGGAAGCTATTTTGTAATGAAAAGAACAAAGTAAAATAATAGACACATGAAAAGGTAAGTTAAATCTGAATGCAGAAGTGAATCTCAACCTCACCTGTAATTAACATTTTCACTATCAAGTTCAAATTCTGCCTTTTGTTTCTCAATTATCCTTGCATACTCTTGCTAAGAGTCATCACTTTTCATGTCAATTTACTATTCTGTTGCATCATATTTTCAGGCCTATGGGTTTATATTTACTTCAACTGTTTTTCCAAATATCATCTTATACTTAAAATAAATAATTAAGACCTTATTTCTCTGCTATCATTATTTTCATGTTAACACTTAATAATACTCAATTAAATAGTACTAGCATTGAGTTATGCATTTTTAAAATACATATTAACCTCATTATTTCTTCTCTACCTAAAATTCCTACTACTTATTCTTTTCAATATTGATGCTTCCATTTTTAAAGGATTTAAAAACAGTTGCTTTTTCTATTAGTTATTCCAACAAGTAGATATAGATTAATTTTTCATGTCATTTTTGGATTTATGGGTTTGGATTTATTTCTAAAATGTTTTTATGCCAAAGGAATTTCTTATTTGGATAAGGTTCAGGATCTTTTAGTATAAACAAAATAAAGAGACCTTAAAATACTAATGCTTTAAAAATCCTGTAGATATAAGATGGATATTGCAGCAAAATGTTTTGTTTACTGGATAAAATAGTAGAAATTACTTAATATGGTCCTAAATGAGACTGATTCAATGAATTACTTTAAACCCATTTGTAAGCACACATTTCATATGATGCTTCAGAAAACACATAATAAATTAGAAAATTGTGTGCAATTAATTAAGAAAACAAACAAACACCAAAAAAAGCAGTGTCCCCAAAAGAATGTAACATATTTCTTGCTTTAGTCCATTTTCATGCTGCTGAATACATACATACCTGAGACTGGGTAATTAATAAACAAAAAACGGTTTAATGGACTCGCAGTTCCATGTGGTTGGGGAGGTCTCACAATCACGGTGGAAGGCAAAAGGCACGCCTTACATGGCAGCAGGCAAAAGAGAATGAGAGTTGAGTGAAAGGGGGTTTCCTCTTATAAAACCATCAAACCTCATAAGACTTATTCACAACCATGAGAATACTATGGGGAAAACTGCCCACGTGTTTCAATTATCTCCCACTGAGTCCCTCACACAAAACATGGGAATTATGGGAGCTACAATTCAGAATGAGTTTGTTGGGCCTACAGTCAAAACATATTATATCATATTTTTCTGGAAATATATATGTAAATATGTAATCTTTTAACACTGAGCTGGTTAGAAAAATATTTAAGGGATTTAAAGTTTTTCTGCTTTCATAGTGGATAAAAAATTTTCTTTGATGTACTAATGTTCAATTGGAATTCACCTGAGGCTGCTTTGGTCTATGGCTACAATTTGATGCAGTTGTATGATATTCTTACTGATTAATCTTGCTTGAAGCTACTATAAACTATGTGCTGCCAAATGTTTTGGGAGAAATCAAATTGGAGAGGTGGAATCTTAGTTCAGAGGGTAACAAGCGATTTTGACTAGTGATTTTCATCTTTTCTTTGCTCAAAGAAAACATCGTAAAATCTGTTAATGGATGCCATCTATTGATGGAACCAATAAAAGTAGTTGTTCTGTATTTTTATAGTTTTTAAATAAAAATTTAACTTCAATTTTCACCAGCTTCCTTTGAAAATATAAGCTACAGTGGTCGATGTTTGCTGTTCAATTATGTCTAACCAGCAGCAAAACAAATTAGTTCCAATCTCGCGTACTACCAGTTCTTACTGGATTCTAGATTTCTCATGAATGTTTTTTGGGCTGTATATCATTTTCACATTGACTTTTTGTGGAAGAAAAAATAAAACCTTTTACTTATTTCATCAACGTGCTGATCTCACTTCCAAATAATCCTATTTACTGAACCAGTTTTTACTTTGAGACATTGTTAATACAAGTTTGCATGTGTTACATTTATTTACACATGATTTGTATTTGTTATTGCTCTTATATTTCCATTTTAAATGAACTGATATTTTTCAATATTTTTCTGTTTGATTAAAAAATCTGTAAAATCTTGAAAAGACTATGCATCTTGTTTTTTTAGAAAACATATTACAACCAATTAATTAGACAGGTGGATAGATGTGGAGAACTCATCTCCATTAGGCACATTTCTTACAGAAAATAACTGTTAACTATGACATTTCATCAGGTGAGTTTATCATTTGTGTTAACATTTATGCTTTCAAATATCTTATTTTATAGTTTAAATATTATTATTTTTGCCACTTTGTACTCCTTCCAATTGTGCGACTTTTCCTGTAATGAGAACACAAATGTTTTTTTCCAAAATGAATATGTAAGCATTTTTAGATAAAATACATATCAGCCTTAATCTGTATTATATTAAAACATGCATTACTACAATATTTCATGTAAAATATTGCAATTTATTTATTCCACATTGACTGGGTCAGTACTGCTGCGGTAAATAACTTGCCTGTGTAAATCTTCAACTTAATTCTAGGGCTTGGTTTTTATACGTGCTTCTAACTACTAAGGCCATGCAATATTGACAACTACCACTGGGTTCTGATTCATTAAATAAAATTCACTTCTACAGTTCTTTTTAGTTTAAAAAGGGCATGTTTATTCTACCTGTTACCATTGAGTCTTTAAAGCCGTTTTTGCTTTGTTCTCAGTTCTGTGTTTGTAGTGTGATTCGTCATTTATCTGTAAACAGTGGTCGGATAAATGGACAGATCTATCTAAACTGAAATTTCTTGGTATCATTTGTCATCCAATTAAAAAGAATTTAAAAGGGAAAGCCCTAAAATGAAATTAAAAAAAATATATATATATAGGGCTAGATGTGGTGGCTCATGCCTATAATCCCAGCACTCTGGAAGGCCAAGGTGAACAGATCATTTAAGCTCAGGAGTTCAAGACCAGCCTGGATAACATGGATGGCTGTGATGATACATGCTTCTAGCCCCAACTACTTAGGAGACTGAGTGGGAGGATCACCTGAGCCTGGAGAGGCTGAGACTGCAGTGAGCCATGATTGCACCATTGTACTCCAGCCTGGGAGACAGAGTGAGACCCTCTCTCTCACATATATATATATATAGAGAGAGAGAGAGAGACTCAAACAAAAGTCATTATACAAAAGTCATTGCTTTGCCATTACTTTTAGTGGCAAAACCACAATTACTTTAGTACTGTCTCTCTCTATATATATATTTAGATAGATAGATAGATAGATAGATAGATAGATAGATAGATAGTACTGTGATTCTTTCAAACAAGTGAATAATTAAAACATACATTTTATATCAAGTGGTTTAAAGTATATATTTTGTGAAAGATTCTGTAATGGTCATACTTTAAGTAAAAGGGTAATTCAACAAATCAAAACCCAGACACTAAGTAAAAATATCCAGACTTTCTCAATCTATCAACCTCTCCTACATCTTGGAACCTCATCAAATTGCAAAATGTTCCACGCTTACAGAGTTAGTAACTAAATTATGCACTATTCAAAAATGTAGAGTGAAGAGCAAATGGGTTCTTAAGAAAATACATTGAATATAAAAACATTTTATTGTTTACTCTTCACCTCTGATATAATGGAAAGAGTAGTCAAAGTTGATAAAACTCTACTTTGCTCCTCGTAAAATGCAATATGTAGATGCCTTTATCACTAATATTTCAAGATTGGATGAGATATTACCTTTCTCATTGTTTTAGTAACTGCAGAAATGTCAATGTGACTACAATGCTGTGAGACAGATTTGCTATTAATTCTAATGTATGATACTGTGGGAATGTATTAAGAGGTAAGTCAGATGGGCTAATTAAAATTTTATTGTGTACAAGTAAAAGAAAAGTAACATCACTCTTCAGTTTTGTTTTGTTTTGTTTTTTTCTGTTATTTTCTGACAGTGTGCAGATAACCTCAGACACTAGCTTGGGTTGCTAAAATAAGTGTGTGTGTGTGTGTGTGTGTGTGTGTGTGTGTTTGTGTGATGCAACTCAGGAGAAAGATAAAAATTTGCTTTCAATATGACATTTACATGCCAGCCCTTGATTTACATATGCAGAGGTAGCAAGACATTAGCTTAAAGTACCATTCCAGCATATTTCTAAACATGATGTCCCATTTATGTTCAAAATGATGTGGATGGAATCAATTAGGAGAAACAAGTGAGTTCCAAGACATACTTTTAAAAAGCTGCAGAGTTGCTTAGTAACCTCATGTTATACCTCATTTCCCAACAGAGCTATAAGGCTGTCAGAGTTGGTAATGGAGCACTCCAGAAAGAATTAAGTCTCATGTGCTCTGTCAAGAACATGCTCATATTAAGTATGCTAGGCCTCAGAAGTTGTCCACACATGCTTAATAATACATTAGCAGGACACTGATTGGGGAATGTGGCTTTAAGTTATGCCCTGACATAAAAATCTTGTTTATTTCCTTTATGCACACTCTATTGCCACAAATCAGCATAAAGTGCATCTACCATTACTCTAGGGAAAACGTTCATTCAAGTGTTTCATTCTGCACAGTATCGCTTGCCATTCACTTGGCTCCTCTTTGGCAAAACTTACTGCAGTCTGCACCTCATACACTTTGTGTATTAGGATTTCACACATGAAGTGATGAGGGGTTTTAATTTTCCTTAACGTTGTCCAGGCAGCCATCCATCCACTCATGAAATTGCATTCCTATATAGAAACTATATTTATAAAATATTGTAAATAATTTTTACATGTCATGCAGATAAAACCGGGCTTCATACACATACACTAAACTGTAAATATAACTTTAAAAAGGATGACTCATGCTCATAAATCATTTCAACCCATAACAGCCTGTAAACTTTTGCATTAACTTTTTGAACTATTACTTCTTTTTTTAATTTGCCAGAACAGGAAAAAAATACTGGCAAGCTGGAAGGACATCTTTTTTGAATTGCAATAATTAGTATTTGAGAATTCATAAGCTGTGAAAGATGCGTGCATATCTACTTTTCTTTTTTTCCATTGAGATGCATTAGCTGACTACCTTCATCAAGTAACAATGCAAATGACAAGTCTTGATTTCCAAGTTAAAGATCTAAAGAGAAGAAAATCCCCTATTATCTCCTACTCAGCTATTTGACACATGATTATTAAATTATTAATTCTTATATAAACTTTGTGAGATATATTGGGAGCAATCATTATTTTCATTTTTAATATGTAAAAGATTTTGTAAGCTTCTATAGCTGTAGTTTAACAGACTATCATGTGGCTAGATCTTAGAAAAAATCATAATCACTTATAAGATTTTATTGGAATATTTTATAGACACTATAATAAATTATGTGGTTGATAACCATGTGTAAAGTCTTATTTCAGGAAAAAATTAAAAATCTTATTTAGTTTATGTTCAACATCCCTGAGAGAGTTTGGCCCCCTTTCCCGTAGGTCATGGCCTTAGATTGTAGGGCTAGAAATGTAATAGTAATATACCTTTCACCAAGGCACATAAGAGAAACATATAGATCATTCCTCTTAAAAGTAATTATTTTAAAAAGAGAGATGGAAAAATGGAGAGAGAGAGAAAGCACAACAGAATTACAAACACCAGTCCTCTAGGATTATTGCCATATAATGCTTAACACTATGATCATCCATGAAAGCAAACCAAACCCTCAAAAATGAAGATGTATCAAATAATGCAAAGCTGATTTCATTTTTCCCATCCTTTGAAAGGCAAAAAACTGCAGAGAAGGCTATTGAAGCATTAATTGCCACACAAAAAAGACCAAGGTCACAGTGGCCCAATAGGCTAGAACTTTTTTTTTTTTTTTTAATACTTGCAGATGAGGTGGTCTCACAGGCTAGAAATGATTGACTATGATATTGCCTCATTGTAACTATGACTTAAAAACATATAGTATTGGCCAGGCACAGCAGCTCACGCCTGTAATCCCAGCACTTTGGGAGGCCAAGGTGGGCACATCACGAGGTCAGGAGATCGAGGCCATCCTGGCTAACATGGTGAAACCTTGTCTCTACTAAAAATACAAAAAAAAAAAAAAGTAGCCGGGTGTGGTGGCGGGCGCCTGTAGTCCCAGCTACTCGGGAGGCTGAGGCAGGAGAATGGCGTGAACCTGGGAGGCGGAGTTTGTAGTGAGCCAAGTTCGCACCACTGCACTCCGGCCTGGGCAACAGAGCAAACGCCGTCTCAAGAAAATAAATAAATAAAATTAATATATATAAATATATATGTGTGTGTGTGTGTGTGTATACATATATGTGTGTGTATATATATGTATGTATATTATAGTATTATACAACCAATCAACAGACTCTACAACTAGCTAAATAATTATGTCTTATGGCTATTTCAAGTATTCAGTTTCACCTATTCTGACCTCAGAGAGTGTATTTATGCAATCTGCAAGATCAGAAGAGATCTCTCTATTGGTTGTCCTTATAAAGAAGCACAGAAAAAGAAAATGCCTAATCTTAGTCCATTTGTGCCGCTATAACAGAATACCTTATAATGAATAATTTTTAAATATAAATGTATTTTCTCACACTTTCAGAAGTTGGGAAGTCCAAAATAAAGGCACCAAAACAGGTTAAGTTGTCTGGTGAGACTGCTCTCTGCTTCCAAGATGGTGCCGAATTGCTTCATCCCGGGCAGGGAAGAAAAGTGGTGTCTTCACATGTAGAAGAGCAAGAGAGGCAATGCTGCATGAAGTATCTCTTACAATACCTTCATCTAATTCACAAGAAAGCAACCCTTGTGGCTTAATCACCTCTTAAGGTATCCCGACTTAATACCGACCCATTGGCAAACACCTGAACTGGAGGGACACAAGATAGTACACCCCTTCCCTATCCGTAAATACATAATAAATGCCCTGCCATGAAATGTGTGCACATAATTTTCTGAGCCATGAATTAGAGAATTAAGATACTTTGTTATAGTTAGACTTTAAAAAGTGAACACCATAGTTTCGATATTTAAGTTTGAAGGACTGGTCAGCTGTTAATAACTGCTGAAGAAAAACTGTTATATCTGCTGTCCTCTTTATTTACAGGTTGGGGTTGTCTCGGCACAGTGAAACAAGAGGCAAATGAAGACTCTTTCATATTTATTTCCCCAAAAAATCCTATCACAGTATCCTTTTGCGACATTTTTTTTTCTGCCAGAGATTAGAGGTTTTAACCCCACATTCCGTAGGGCATAGATGTGCCTGTCTCTGGCAGGTACATCCTTTTCTTCAAATTTCTCGTCTGGGAATACACTCTCTTTTCTCTTCTGACTCTTCCACTATCAGCTGAAACATGGATCAGTCACTCCAGTCGGTTTGGAATTTGTTCTAGACTGTTTGGCATGTGGACATCGTGAAGCATTTTCCTAAAAGTAATGAGTTGTATTTACAGCTCACCTCACGCAATAGCCATGACAGAGTTAATATTCAGTCTCATGTAAGGTACACAAAGTTGGCATTTTTAAATCCCGTTTTACAAAGACACGGCCCATAGCTCAGCAAGTTGAACTTTTTTTTTTTTTTTTTGAGACGGAGTCTCGCTCTGTCGACCAGGCTGGAGTGCAGTGGCGCGATCTCAGCTCACTGCAAGCTCCCGCTCCTGGGTTCACACCAGTCTCCTGCCTCAGCTTCCCCAGCAGCTGGGACTACAGGCGCTCGCCTGTATTTTTAGTAGAAATGGGGTTTCACCATGTTAGCCAGGATGGTGTCAATCTCCTGACCTTCTGATCCGCCCACCTCCGCCTCCCAAAGGGCTGGTATTACAGGCATGAGCCACCGCGCCCAGCCAAGTTGAACATTTCTGAGTCTCAGAGCTAATAATTATGGAGTCAGAATTGTTGCTCTTCTCTATTTGACAATAAATATTCATGCTGTTTCCTTGGTCGCAGGCTGCCACACCCGCACCATTCCCCCAAGGGGAAAGAAAAAAAAAAAGGAATTAAAAGGCATTGCTAGCAAGGGTACGAAAAAGAGGACTCCATCAATGTGTGTCATTTCCAGTGAGATAATAAAGCTAGGCTCTTTCCATCATAAGTGATCACAGGGTCACTTATGATGGAACACAACTCTTGTGTTCAGAACCCAACTCTGATATTTGAATGATATGAACTTCTTTTAATAAGCCAGTTCCCTCATCTTTAAATGGCAATGGCTTCTGAATCATGTAACTGTGGTGAGAATGTGAAAGAACAACATACATAAATTGTGATCATAGTGCCTGGCATAAAATAAATGCTCAAAATATTTTAATTATAATCATGGTTACGTTTATCTCTAGGTTCAGCCAGACTAATGTTTCATAAAGCTCAGTGGGTGGGGGTGACAAGAACCAGGTATGTTTCCAATGGTTACCTCTGTTTTGTCCCATTTATGTTTTGTATCTACCAGAATAGTCTATGAAGACATTAAAGATTCAAGAGAGTTAAGTGACTTCTAAAAAGACATATAAGTAGAGGGAAAAATACTTTTCTATAACCCAGGTATCTTCATTCACATTTCAGATTAATCAAAAAACACCTTACCCCTACATTCACTAATTATCCTAAATGTTATCTTATGTGTTAACAAAAGTCTTGGATGAAATTGCTAAATAGACAAAGAAAAGGTATTGATCAACGTGGAATGTTTGATATACATCTATTGTTTGAGAATTACAATAGAAAAGAAAAAGAGACATAAAAAACAGAATCACAGCTTTATCTCTTTTTAAATCATTTTCTTTTCAAAGAGCTAATGCAAAAGTCTACAAAAGGCACAATAGATAAATCAAAAAATCAAAGAGCTTACATTCTACGAAAGTTAAATATTTTTGAGTATATAAGTTCATAAAATACAGATTTGTTTATTCAACAAAGCAAAAGAGATAAATATAACTTTGGTGACTATTTGAGCATACATATATCACATTTCGGCATGTAAAGAAATAATATAACCAGATAATTACATGACAATATATTAGAAAAAAAATAACTGTTCAACTAATTTAAAAATGGTAGAATTTTTAATATGAAGACAGTCTTTTTGTGAGGTAAAGAATGACAATTCTATACACCTCTATATTTTGGCAAATGTTGCTTTGTAGACATATTACCCTAATATTACCATGAGTTTGGGGTTTTTTAAAGTAGGTCATAGGAAAAGTAATTTCAACTCAATCTTGTGATATATTTTGTTCAATGCTATTTATGCAAAAGAACAACCATGAAAGGCATTTTTCTTTTAAATTTAAATTTTAAAATTATACAAAACAAATGATAGTCTCACCTGATACAGTTAGAAATGATTTTATTCCTAATATGCCATCTCCATGGTGTCATTCATCTCAAAAGTCAAGTACAGGATTTAGACAGTAATATGTGGATTCTGTTAAATCTGATGTTAATAGGACTAATTATATAATTCACAAACATTAACTTTGGTGTGAATAAAAGCGTATGTATTTATATTCATTTTACAATACTCATTGTAATAAGTTTACAATACTCATTAATGCCAAATGAGACTCTTTCTACTGGTTTCAAACTTGTTTGAACACATAAGTATATGTTTACTTTTACCCTTTTTTATGCAAAATCTTATACATTCAAATTGTATCTTCTCTTGATATTCTAAAAAAAATGCCATTTTTTTTATTTCTCACATTCTCATAATAGGAATCCTGAGAATGTTAATTCCAATAACTGCATTCTTCCTAAATGTGTGCGAGACAGGCACTTCAAGTAAGTTTTTATCTTCTTTGTCTCTCTCTTTGCCTCTCCCTCCCTCTCCCTTTCTCTCTCTCCCTCCCTCTCTATCTCCATATTTACTTGCATTTATGTGTAAGATCCCCATATGTCTTATTTTTTAATAGAATTTTAACAATTATAAATAACAGCTAGTTATCCCTTATTTATTGGTGATAAATATATAAATAAATATTAATAATACAAATAAGTATGAATTGTACTATACAAAGCAATAAGCATAATTGAAAAAATGCAGATGCTGCCACTAGAATACTTACAGTTTTATTAACTTTGAAGGACCAATTAGGAAGGAAAAAAAAATATGTTAGGGTCAGAGTTACAGAGAAGCACCAAGTATATCTTGGCCTATGCAATGCTATTTAATTTAGTCGCATATATGTGCTTTTAAACATGGTTCTGCATACTTATGATTTTTGAAAAAAAATGCCATAAAATTATTCTTTATGTGAATTCTAATCATTGGTCCTTGGTATGACTAACTTTTTTTGATCTGAAATTTAAATTCAATTATTTTTAATACTGCTGTCATGTCTCGATAGCATTAATGAATTATGGGTAATAAAACACTCAGGTGTTCTCCCAGTTAAATAGTCTACATTATGCAACGAAAGTAGCTCAAATGTATTATTTTCATAGCAGTGAATTTTCTAGATAATTTTGATTTGATATTTTAGATCTTTCAGTATTTCTGTCGCAATAGATCTTATTGGGACGCTTTTTAAAATTTTTTATTTATTTATTTATTTTTGAGACTGAATTTTGCTCTTGTTGCCCAGGCTGGAGTACAGTGGCATGATCTCGGCTCATTGCAACCTCCACCTCCCTGTTGCAAGAGATTCTCCTGCCTCAACCTCCTGAGTACCTGGGATTACAGGCGTGAGCCACCACACTCGGCCTGGGATGTTTTAAAGTTAATTGTCAAAGTCACAAAATATTTATTACTTCTAATATTAGTTAAATGTTTAGAGTTTAGCATATCTATTATAAATAGACATATTTATTTAAATTTTGCCTTGTTTTGTATTGTTTTAGTCCACCTAGGAAACTATTTTCTAATGTTTGCTATTACACAGTTCATAAGATGAAGGGAAGAATTTCACCCAGGACTTCTGTCATCTACTTTCCAGTCATTGTTTGGATGCTGTTATAGTCTATTTACTGTAGCTTACTTATATGTGTTTATATAGTGTCCTTTTTATATATGTCCCCTTTTAATTTTATATAGGCTGCATAACTCAAAATACTATTAGAATAAGGTATCCATAAAATACTTTCTATTATATTGTTGCTTTTTCCCCAGTATGTAGAGTGTGTGTCTGTATAAAATATATAGAACTTATGTGTTTCTAATATGGATTTTTTAAAAACCAGTATATTAGTGAATTTTTGGTACAAATCTTTTGAAGGAGTTTTCTAGAAGCAAATCAGTTATGAATTTATACAAGGACCTCCTAGTGGCTAGGAATTAAACCTTGTTGCAGTCGTTCACAGGTGTAAGGAAACCAGAAAAGGATGATTTAATATTTGATCGACATGATGAAGCTCACCTCTGCAATTAGCATTGACTTCCAGCAGTTGGGATACAATCAGAAGATTCTTGTCATGCAATGTTGAAAGTGGAAAGGACTCTGTCTCTACAATCAGCTATGGATGTTAGATTTTCTTCTGCATTATTATTATTATTATTATTTTGTCACAGTAATTCTCCTAATCTGTAACCCCTCCCTCTCTTTCCTACTTCATTCTTACCTCTCTCACTGTTTCTCGTGTGTGTGTGCGTTTTGTGTAAGGACCACATATGTTCTATGTTAATATGAGAATATGTTAATATGAAGATATTAACTAGGAGGTAAATATTTGTTGAAAAAATAAACACAGATCGTGTGATTATATTGAAATACTTTGCCAGCAAAGATTATTATATGGAAGATGTTGTTACTGTTCCAGAATTGGTAACTTTGAATAAATTATTTACCTCTAGAGTTACGTTGCTACAAAAAAATTATATCCAATAATTTCTAGTGGTTTTTTACTAAGCAGATACATTTATATATAAGAAAAATTAACATTAAGAAGAAACTTCAATATAAATATTCACAACTATCTAATAAATAAGAAATATAATAAATAAATACGAAAGAAGTTGCTACTTGTCCCATTAAAGCTGACTGAATAGAAAGAAAAGCTTTTAATTAAAGTCTACACATTTTCAATTTCTAAACAAAATATGAGATAAGAATAATTTAAGACCAATTTTTATACCTCATTATTCCTTTAATCATCTTATAATTTTAATTATTATTATTATTTGGATTGGCCATTGCTTTGATATTTTCTACTTTGCAGAAATATTCATAATAAATTTCTACCTAAACATCTAGAGCAAGTGAGACTCGTAAAATCATCCAATAGATGGTGCTAACTGTGGCATTTGCTAAAACACTGACAAGTCTGTTAAAGGCATTGAGCTTTGTTGAAATGGATTTAGTCGGCTTTTAGTGAGTGTCATAATAACCTCAGTGTAATGCATATCTTAAATGAGCAGTCGTAGAATGTGTTCTAAAACTCATCAAGTTTTATTGGGAAGCTGATAGGCTTTATTTCCTGCTGTACAGGTATAGTGAATCATAGGGAGTGTTAGGAAAGAAGTTCAATGAGGATTCAACCTTGAATCTTTCTGCTCATTGGAAATCCCAATTAGGAATAAGACACATATATATGATTTATATAATGTCTTTCCTCCGTAAGACCTAATGTGACACATACATTACCTCTTAAAACAAACAACATCCTTTGAAAGGTTAACCATAACTCTGGACAAAAAGGTAAGGATCAAGAAACTGTCTTGCTCAAATTAGTCCAATGGGAAGCAGTTCATATTATAAAATACTATCATGGAGAAAAGAAATAAACCATGTGATTTAATACAGATTCAGGAAATACTGTGGCACTGCAGATCAATAGAAACTTGGAAAGAGTATTCAAATGCCACTGTTCTATTCCCCCAGCCCTAGGTATGATTCACTGTTATTCTCTGACACATATGTGAATTAATGAATAATTAGATTTTAAATACCTTTGAAGGAAATTTATTCAAAATTCAGTGATTTTGCACCAAGTTTTTTCTCTTTTTGATGTATGGGAACATATATCATTAAAATGGAGGCAGTAGGCCGGGCGCGGTGGCTCAAGCCTGTAATCCCAGCACTTTGGGAGGCCGAGACGGGTGGATCACGAGGTCAGGAGATCGAGACCATCCTGGCTGACACAGTGAAACCCTGTCTCTACTAAAAAATACAAAAAAATAAATAAATAAATAAATAATAAAATAAAATAAAATGGAGGCAGTAGTGTCAGAAAACATTGATTTAATTTTAAATATTGGAATCAGTTCAATTTAAGGATACACTAGATCAACTCCTTTAAAGTGACAGTGGTGACTAAAGCCTGTAATCCCAGCACTGTGGGAGGCCGAAGCGGGTGGATCACCTGAGGTCAGAAGTTGAAGACCAGCCAGGCCAACAAGGTGAAACCCTGTCTCTACTAAAGTTACAAAAACTAACTGCGCATGTTGTCGGGTTCTTGTAATCCCAGCTACTCTGCAGGCTTGAACCTAGGAGGCGGAGGTTTCAACGAGACAAGATTGAGTCACTGCACTGCAACCTGGATGACAGAGAGAGACACCGATTCCGACAAAAAAAAAAAAAAAAAAAAAAAACTGACAGTTTATAATTTGTTCAAAATTTAAATATCTTAAGTGCCTTTTTTATTACATGTATCATTACCCCTGAACATATCTACTATATAGTAGAAAATACATATACCTACAAACATTATCTTTTCTTTCCAGTCTAGGAATCTAAGGCACAGCAACAAATCATGAAACACTAACCTTTATACACTGTTACTCAAAAGCCTCTTTCATCTCTGACAATATCAAACATATTAGGATTCTAGATTTCTTTGATTTCTCTTTGATTTTGAAAGCGATTTTTAGATAACAAGTTGCTATTTATTTCCTTTAAAGTATGAGGGTTATGAAATTTTGACTTAATGGGAAGATGTACCAAGTTTTAAGGAAGCTCCAGATTTCTTAGGTCTGATGATGACACCCAGATACAAATGTAGAAATTAGTGGTAGTGGAGAGAGGACATGATACAAACTAATCTTCCTTCTGTGGATAGAAATTGGTGAAACAAGGCAGCCATTCCTGTAGTATATCTTTTATCTGCCTTATCAAGAACAAATTGTCTTTTCTTCTTGATGCAGTTCTCAGGCAATACGTAAATTTGGAGTTGGAGGAAATTGAGGCACGGAAATGGAATTAAGGACATTATACCCTATCGCTTCAAGGCACTTTCTCTGCAGTTATATTACCTGTGGTGCAAATCCTGATTCTGCCAATGATGTCCTTGGCAAATTACCTGACCCCTCTATGCTTCAGTTTTCTGTATCATTATATAGAAATAATAACAATAATACCCATCTATTAAGGTTGTTGTAAGAATTAAATGAGTTAATACATATATAAGGCTTAGGATAGGGTCTGATATGTAATAATATGTAACCTTAGATCCTCCCTAATTACTTTTATGTTTTTTTTTATTATCTCCCTATTAAAATGTTTGATGAACATGAAGTTTAAATGATTTTGTGCTCAGGGGGACATAAACCTGTACTGTTTTTGCATGAGATGCTGTAAATAACACAGTTTCTAGCACCTTAGAGTCTGCAAAGTGTAGAATGAATAGCATTCTCTGAGTCTAGGTTAGTATTTTGATGTTTAGATGTACTGAAACTAATGCTTTGTATATTTATTTGTTTTAAACATAAACTGACTAAAGTCTACATGTTAATGTGCTGGTAATATGGCCAATATGGGATTCAATTAGCTAAACCAATTTCAATCACGTTCCTCTATTTGGCTGGGCAGAAATGGTTTAGGATTAAAATACTTGACTATTTGAGTTAAGTACATCCAGCCCGATTATCAAGTGCCATAGAATAAATTATTCCTTTCAAAGCCCTTTTTGGTACTTGGATTAAGTAATTATCCCACCTGCCTAAGTGTTTTACAAAGTGGGTTGCTTTTACTAACCTAGGCTCTCCCAAGTTTTCATAATACCATTATTACTTTAACATACCATTCCATTACTGCCATGAGACAATCCTGTAAACTAAACATTACCAAATTTCACTCATTGGTCAGATTATTTCATTCCCAGACAAGGTTTTCTCTGGTTCTTAAAGCTGGTTATAGTGGTTATAGTGGAATTTGGGTCATCCTAATGTTATATAGCCTGTTCTAAGGGGATTAAATGGGACACAAAGGGAGACAGAGGCATATTAAAAAATGTCTAAATATGAGTAACAATTTTGTCACTGGTAGGTTAAATTATTAATAATTGTAGACAAAATAATGTTTGTCTATTATGAGATAAACTACCATATTGTGCATGGTACTAAATAACAATAATAATAGACTTTTAATATACTAAAATACACATATATAGTTACGAATTTTAGAAGATGTACTGGAAGATATGTATTGGCATTTTATTTAATCTCTGAGTTCAGAAAAATTCAATAGTTTTTGATATAAAAGTGTATACTGTCTGGATCAATATGTGCATCAAAGGGTTAAAAGCAAAATCACAGAGACAGAACTTAAGGCAGATCACCTTACTGGGATCAAAGGATACTATGAAGAGATAGACGAATAAGTACCATAAAGAAATTTTTGTTTTATATCCTGGTGTTAAGGTTTAGGGTCATTGCCCTAACGTCTAAATTTTCTTACCCCAAAAGAAGTGTGTCATACAGGGTTTAAAAATAAATAATAAATGAATAAAGAAGATCCTTTCTCCAAGTAGAGAAAAGGTACAAAACAAGTTTGAGGAAACTTTTTATAATAAATGCCATCTAGGTTGAGTTGTGAGGATAGGAGGCATTAATGAAATTGAGAAAGTAGGGTGTATCATTTCAGGAAAAGAGAATCACAAGGTAATATCAAATATCATGACATATTAAGGTGATGGCAAACAGTCCAATTTTGTTTGTTTCCAAATAATACTCTTTTGCCCAAACTTTAAATATCAGAAGTTTAACTAAATGGACAATGTTTGTAATTGAGCGAATAGCATCCTACTGGACCACAAAATCAATATTCACGTAGTAGAACTGGTTTCTTCATCATTTTTTTTTAAAACTTTATTTTAAGTTCAGGGGTACAAGTGCAGTTTTGTTACATACGCAAACTTGTGTCATGGGGGGTTGTTGAACAGATTATTTTACCACCTAGGTATTACGCCTAGTACCCATTAGTTACTCTTCCTGATCCTCTCCCTTCTCCCACTCTTCACTCTCTGAAAGTCTCCAGTGTGTTGTTCCCCTCTGTGTGTCCATGTGTTCTCACCATTTAGCTACCACTTGTGAGTTAACCACATACATACTTAAAGCAGAAGTAGGTAGTAAAGTTTTATAGAATCACTGTCTAAATTAAAACAATTACTTACATATTCAATTTAAATTCATTTTTGATTTAAAAATATTTTTCGATTTAGGATAGAGTTTAGGACATGATACTTGAATCATAACTAGAAATAAAAAGATATATGCAAGAAAATATTTAATTTTGGCTAATGTCTATTGTTTTCCAAAAAATATATATATTTTTTTTACTTAAGTAGAAGAGCCGGCAGAAGAGAGTGAGAGTATAAAATTATCCATAGCAGATTTGTGTAAAAAGAAAATAAATTGAAAAAAAAAATAAGTGTGGACATAAGAGGTCAGGCACTCTGGTTCAAAAACAAAGAAATGTCATTTAGTTTAGAAAAGTATAGACTAATAAATGTGAAGAAAAAAAAATCTGAGGCCATCCACTGGAAATAAAACCTGTGAAACAGTAATGTCAAATGAATGCTGTGGTGTCTCAACGTAAATGCACCTCCTGGCAGGTGTCTGCAGGTATTTCCTTTTTTAAATTTGCCTACAGATAGGTTATTAAAGTCATTGCAAATCAGAACATGTCTTTCCTACAGCACAGATTAAACTACACGGGAGCGGAGGCAAACGAAAGGACAAGAACACTTAGAGGGCAGAGAGAGGACTGTCTGTGGATTCCAAGTGAACACTGAGATATGGTTTTAAATAGGTACACTTGATTTGAAATAAAATATGATTTATAAAATAGTTGATTTGATGACTTACCTCTACATATGAAGGCAGAAAGGTAATTTGGGTATGTAAAAACTGAATGATTTAGTTGATTGTATTAGTGCTATTAGTGGCTTGCTCATAACTTATTTAGGGTGATTACTTATTTTAGGAGCTTAGGGCCAATACAAATCTACGCCTGGCATTCTAACTTAGTCATGAATAGCCTTCTCTTTCATTCTCAAGACCTTGCAGTTGTATGGTCTAACATAGGTAATTGTCAAGTATCTATGCAAATGTATATGAATAAGTTTTTGTATGTGTGTAAGCATGTGTGAAGTACATGTTTAATTGTCAGTCATTTCATTATTGTATCTGCCTTGACTACAGCTGGAATATTCTAGTTTCCTCGCTCTTTCGTCTTGTCTTTTCAAGTCTTTTAAAGAGTAGTTTCCATCTTAGGGAGAGGGGTTGAAGGTAAGAAAAGAGTAACCAGGTGATAATGCTCTCTGGGCCTCTATGAGAATTTGTATCTTCTTAGGTTCTCTGTTACTATAGTTGCATAGAAATCTATTCGATAATCTACATTCTGCCTAGTTTTCTTTGGCAAATATTACATAAAAGTTTCTTCCTTGGCTACAAACCACATTTCTCCATTTAGGTCTTGTTCTTGTACCTTCTCCTGTTCTTCAATATTCGATAAATTTTTATCAGTGGTTCACAGATCCCTGACAGCTTTTAAATTGCTTGAAAATACCCAGTGCTAAATATGAACGCCAAATATGAATACTAAGCACTGCTGTTTACACAGTTCCTTCAGAACTCTAATAGTCAGCATCCAGATGGGTTAATAATCAGGAAGGTGCTTATTGATTTATAGAAACTCAAATAAATATAGAGCACTAACTAAATTAAAGAAAGGGACCCTGGGAACTCTTCACTTTCCCACGTGCTGTTTAATAATGATTGAAGATGTAAGCTGAATAGTAAGTTCTCTTGAGTTCTTAGGCAGACTTAAGAAAATATGCTTAGCGTACAGAAATAAATCAGGTTGTAAGATATTACAAACTCACAATTCATATTCTATATTTTCACACATTGTAACATAATTGTAGGTTGTTTAACCACTAGTCTTAACAAAAAGACAAATTCCGTAATAAACACGATTCTGTGTTACCACATTTTCAGAGATGCTTAGCAAATAGTTTAGCAACAACATTAATAGAGATGAGGCTAACTCTGACATTTTTTACCTGGAGTAATGGAAGTATTTCCAGGAAGAAAAAAATGATTTGGGTAATTTTATGTGCTATAGACATTACTTGTATGCAAAGGACCTCAAGATGGAAAGGGCAAAAGGATGGTATTCCAGGTTCTGAAAAAACTTCAACAGGCATTATCTAGAAATTGTCTACATTTAGTTGTGGGTTTCAAAAATCAGAAACGTGGAAAATACTCATAATATTGCATGAGTGACTATCCATGTAGCACCCTGCAGTGACGTTTACCTGGGTCTGCCTTTGTTTCCCCTCTGAACTTAGTCCTTAGCACACCACCCCTAGATGTGACCTGTGTTATGCTACTCACTGACAGTATAAAAATAAATCAGGAAACCTAGAGCACCGAAGTGCAGCAAACCTACTGATGGGATGAAGGACATCTGTGCAGGAAATGAGGCACAGGATAAAGTTGATTCTTGTCTTTAGAAGAGACGAAAAAATACATAACGCTCCCTTTTTTCAGATTTAAAACTGCTTACAATAGCATTAGAGACTTATTATTTTGCTATTTATTATATAGATTCAGTTTATGGTTAGCTTATTTTTGTAGGAAGGAAGGGGACATCTAACATTCATTACAAAATCCACTCATTTATTTATTTATTTATTTTTTTGAGATGGAGTCTCGCTCTGTCGCCCAGGCTGGAGTGCAGTGGCCGGATCTCGGCTCACTGCAAGCTCCGTCCCTGGGTTTACGCCATTCTCCTGCCTCAGCCTCCCGAGTAGCCGGGACTACAGGCGCCCGCCACCACGCTCAGCTAGTTTTTTGTATTTTTTTAGTAGAGACGGGATTTCACCGTGTTAACCAGGATGGTCTCGATCTCCTGACCTCGTGATCCACCCGTCTTGGCCTCCCAAAGTGCTGGGATTACAGGCTTGAGCCACCGCGCCCGACCTATTTAATTATTATACCGAGTATTTAATGAGTACACACTTTGGTAAAAATAAGACAAAGCACTAGATTTTAAGCCTATAAAATGTCAGCCCCATCTTAAAATAATGATATTATCCAATTTATCTTCATGTCTTCAAAGTCACACTCTAAACCTCAAATACATTTTACATGTACTAAGCATGTCAACTCCAAATATGCCCAGAAAAAAATTTTTGAATATGTAAAAATTTCAAAATATAAATATGTATTCTTTTAAAATTCACTTTTATGACACTGTAGTACATATAGTAACATTTTAACTTTTGTCTAGGTGAGAATTGCATTAATAATGTCATCATATAAACTATGTAACATTAACAATTTAATCATTTACATCTATATGGATGCTCCTCAGGCAGTCTTAGGTGTGTGTGTGTGTGTGTGAGAGAGAGAGAGACAGAGAGAGAGAGAGAGAGAGAGACAGAGAGAGAGACAGAGATTGTGCATGTCTAAAATATTTTATTGTGGTAAGAACACAACATGTCAGGAAGTCTTAGGAGGAAAGTTCATAAACAAAAGAAGAGAAACAATCGCAGCATTAACAATGTTATATTTATTAAGCATTTTTTTCTGTTTTAGATACTAATCTAAGCAATTACATATCTCATTTCATTTAAATATCAGCTGAACCTATGATATAAGATGATTATATATTCTTTATGATTATTATATGCTTCATAGTACAAATTTTAAAAGTGAAACTAGAGAAAGGCTACACAATTTGGCCAAGGTTATAAAGCTATAAAATGCCAGAAACATTTTTTTTTTTTCACTCATTGCCCATGTTCTAAATGTGAGGGCAACACACTTTTTATGTGAATTACTAGGTAACAAATATTTTAGGCATTGTGAACTGCATGTTCTCTGTCATAACTATGAAGCCCCATCATTATACGATGAAAGCAGATATAGACAATATTTAGATTAATGTACTTGGTGCTGTTCCAATTAAACTGTATTTATATAAAAATAAAAACAAGCAGCCAGTTTGGTCTGAGGGTCAGAGTTTGCTAATCCCTCCTTTAAGCTACTATGAATATAGATTCCATTCCTATTATATTGGGTACATTTTCTTAAACTAGGATTTTCAGGGACTGCATATTCTTGAACATCCTAGTAATTAATTTACTTAAAAAATATGCTATAGTTATTTTAAAAGTTAATTTCAGTTAAAATCTTTTTATATGGTGGCATATTTCAAAATGCTAGAGAAGTAAGATTAATGGGATATACCAATCTGTCTCACAAGTCCTAAGCTGCTATACCATATATGCTAACAACGGATTACATTTATACTCCAAGTCTGTGAAATATTCATTACAACTCGTTTAATACTTACTTTAAATTTCCTTTAGAATTAAACACTTAAAGAATAATAAAATCTACTTTTATTTCTTTAGCTTTCTGTAAAGAGAATTGAAGATTATTTATGATGGATTTTTAAGTACAAAATCAAAAGCTTACTGCATAGTAGGGTAGTACGACATCAAGAATCAAGAGCACATGTAATTAATTTGTATTGTTGCTGTTATAATTATCTTCATTATGTCTGACAAGATCAAACTGAGCTATGAAGAAATAAGTGAGCTACTAAAAACAACTGCATATTTAACACATCTTTTTGTCATAACAAATCCTATCTGCACACAGTATTTTAAAAATTGCAAATCAGCCAAGAAAAAAATCGAATTTGAAGGCAATAAATAAATCAAATTACGTATAAGAAGGCAGTGAAAATATACCCTGGAGGTTTGGCTGCAGAGCATCTTATAAGTTGGCTTCCAACTTGAAAATGTCAAGCTCCTGTGCCCTAAAATATTTCTACTTGCCATGGCACATTCAGAGAAGACAACCAAGGGTTGTCTTGTCAAACTACAAAAGGGACAGAGTCACATCTGATTCCAGTCACATTAATGTTTGAAAAGATAGCATTGTGGTTTGTTAGGGTGGTTGTCTTTTTATTGATTTTCTTCTTCTCTGAAACAATGACCGTAAGCCTGGTTCACTGACAGACCAAAGTGTACAAGGCAGATTTTGAGCTAGCTTTCATCTAATAAGTGACTTGTGCTCCCCACATTTATTGTTTAGAACATTTTGGAGGCTTATTTCTTACTTCAAAGAATGCGTTGGCTATCTTGTCATATACCTGAAAACTGAGGACTGGATCCCATTGGTAAACAATACTAATGACTAACATACCACCACCTGTCATCACTGCATAATCTACTGTGTGCAAAGTGCTCAGAGCAGTAAATTTTTAAGTGACTAAGGCAGCATAAGCTCTTCTAGCAAATTAACTTGAGAAACCTAAGAGTGGTAAGAAGTGTGTCAAGTCATGATGGGAACTAAGATGTGATAACGTAGCAGTACATTTTTAAAGCTCTGGGTGAGGTCAACAAGATGGCTGACTAGAGGAGCCTGGTACCTGTCTCCTTCAACAAAACAGGATCGAAACAATGAATAACCAACTATATTTCTCATAGAGTGACTGAAGAAGTACACTGAACCACAACAAGAGAGTGGCAAAATCCCTGTGGAGCATGGCAACCCAGGATGGAAGCATAGAGAGTTACAATTGGAAAGAAAAAATAAGTTCTGGCATTCTGTTGCATGGTAGAGTGACAACAGTTAGCAGAAAGATACTGTGTGCCTCAACATAGTGAAGAGAAAAGATTGTGAATGTTCCCACCACAAAGAAAGATACACTTTTGAGGTGATCGATAGGCTAACTATCCTGCTGTGATCATTACACAATGTGTACATGGACTGAAACATCACAATGGGGCTCATAAATATGGACAATTATGATGGGTCAATTTTTTAAAAAGCTCTGTGCACCTGGATAAGTGAGTGTCAGCCGCCTCGAGATGTCAGGTAAAATTTTATGACTGGTTTATCCTAAGAGATGATTTGAAAACTATTTATAGGAATTTAACATGTGATATTTGAAAGAAAGGAGGCCTTTTCAAAATTGTGGCCTGGACAGGGGACATAGTAAATATCTATTTTTGCCTGGAATTTGTGGTGAAGAGGATAATGGGCATAAGACTTTGGTCAAAAATCATAAAAATATGACAATATAGAGCCATCATATGTGCACAGCTCCCTGGCTTGTATCATCATGTACGTCATCTTAGTAATCTAGAAAAAAATAAAATATTTTTAAAGTAGTGGACTCCAGGTCATTCAGAGTCCAGTTAATGGATAGACGATATTTGCCTCATTATGTAACTGCTCTGAGCTTTATTTTTCCCATTTGAGTACCAAAAATATTAAAATACCCTGCACATGTAAGTTTGAAGAGGATTATGTAAAAATATAAAATGCTTTGTACTGTATCTGCATAAAATAAACATTTGATAAATGATAGCCATAATCATTAATGAGAAGATAAGCATATACTTTGATATTGTGCATAGTACTGTGCACTTTTTAACTTAAATTCTATCTAAATGACCAAATTTTCCATGGTCCTTTATAAAAAGTCTTACACTGAAGTTTCATATAACTGCTTAAAAATGTTTTTTTCCTCACATACCCATCTTTCTTTTACTCCACCTCTTTGAGTAAATAGGCAGAGGACAACATTTATTTTTAATGGTTTTATAATGGTAAGTTAAAATATCACATTTCAATTGCACTAATTTAATTTCATTTTATTTCAAAATTAAAATCAACCAGTGAAACACAATAAATGATATCGATAGATACATAAACAAAAGTAATTTTAAGGTTAAATTTGAGTCTCTTTTTTCACAATGCAATTTTGTGTGTTATATGAGACCTCTTACATTCCCAACTCTACATAATTGCCAGAAGATAGCAGGTAGTGAACTTTGATTGTTATTTTTATTTACTTACCCAAAATTCAGCGGGGCATGATGTCTCATGCTTGTAATCCCAGCACTTTGGGAGGCCAGGATGGGAAGATGACTTGAGGCCAGGAGTTTGAGACCAGCCTAGACAACATAGAAAGTTCTTGTGTCTACAAAAATATATATTTTGTAATTATTTGGGCATGGTGGCACAAGCCTGTAATTCTAGCTACATGGGAGGCTGAACTATTAGGATCACATGAACCCTGAAGCTTGAGGCTACAGTGAGCTGAGATCACACCACTGCACTCCAGCCTGCATCACAGAGCGGAGGCCTGCCTCTTAAAAAATGAAACAAAAAAAACACTGCAGAGAGTTCCAGCCTTTGAGTGCTATCCTAAAAAACCTGGACTTACTGGAGGCTAATTTGAGGCTCAGGAAGCAAAAATACTTTGGAGAGTAAGATAAATTGACACTTACTGATTTTATTCTATGTACCTCCTGCTTGAATGAACTTAAAAAAAAAAAAAAAAAAGGAAAGTCAAAAAGTATTATTAATCCTAATAGATATAATCTGTGAATCCTAAGCCTGATGTAACTTTCTCAATTTCACACAGTAACCAGAAAAATTCAACTGTTTCCATGGCTCATCCTCTTTCTATGCTAAAAAAAACTCCTTGTTTTTCTGCCTCCAAATTTTTTTTTATTCAAACTCTTTTCTCAACAAAGTATTACTTGTTGCAAGATTTTTTATTAAAATGGAAAGTAAAACTCGAGAAAGATTTTAAAATACTAGACAGTATTTGTTCTTTCGTGTAAAAGTGTGAAATGGTAAATCAGATCTACTTAGTCACGTTCTGGGGAACAAAAGAATGTTATTCTAAGTAGGAGAGTTTTGTGTGCATCTTAGTGGACAGAGAGCAGAAATATAAGCTGTTAATTATGGAAGGCATGCTTTGTGCATTCTCTTCAAAGAGCTGTGCTTTCGAATATGATAACACTGCATACCTATGACCTTGTGCTTATGAGGTCCTGCCTCTTGAGCACCATTCATTTGCTGATCAATAGACATGAGCCTGGGAAATTGAAATTGGGTGTTAAAGTACTATAATTTACTCCAGCCCTTGTTGTGACTCCTTATTGCATTCCATTGTATACCTAGATTTTGACTTTACCTGACCTAGACTTGAGGATAGATTTTGTGTTCCCTAGTTTTAATTCTTAATAAAGATACCCTTTAAAGTTATTCTAGCCTCTGGTTATTTCTGGATGTTATTCAGCTTCCGTTGTTGGTACCCTAAATTGACAAATTGAAGCAATAAATAAAAACCTCTGACAATGATCCTGCTCATGGTTATACAATGCCTTCACAGCACTAAAATTTCCATTAGTATTTAAGAGATATCAAGACGCATATAGAAATAATCTCAGGGAGGCTTCTCCTTTTCTAACTCTCCTATCTAGATGCAATATTGCCTTTTCCTTTAAAAAATATATGAAAAGCAAGTGTAATATATTTAGAAAATAGCAGTCAGGCTCTCAGTTAAAGAAGTCACTGATCTGTGAAAAATAGATCTATAACGAATACATAAATAGATTATTGACGAATTTCTGATTTCCCTTGGAGCCCTTTTTTTCTTCTTGATATCTAGTGATGGTTGTGTATCACCTACTTATGTAATTTCTTTTAGAGAATGATGGAAAGTTTTATAAAATACTGTAATCCAATATTCATGAAAAGTATTTATTTATAGGCCACATGATTCCAACATGATGGCTGTCAGAATGCTGGCTATCTTTAGATCATTGACTTAAACATTGTTCTGTAGTTTCATTTGCCTCTGATCCAAACTTAAACATTTCAAATAATGGCTTTAAAACAACTTTTTCTCCTGTTTCCCCCTGTTCATTGTGTGTGTGTGTGTGTGTGTGTGTACATATATATATGCTTATACATACGTATACATTATATTCCCACATCAAGGACAAAAATCTAAAAAAAAATTAATAATTGAACTTGACTTCTTTTTTTATAAACTATAGACAAAGTTTACAGACAGATACCCTTCAACACCTATAAAAATCAAATTGCTCTCCAGTGTTACCAGGAACCCTTATTCAGCTAAACATATAAATAGGGTTGTCAATGTCCATGGAATTTAAAACATTAAGATGGATGTACTTTAAATTTCAAAAGCATATTCTGAGTTGAATTTCAGTCTTCAGGGAAGTGCCATTGTAAATTTTCTACTAAAGAAAGTTTGCTCACTGAGGCATCTATTAAAATGGTGGGGAATTTTTTTAATAATTTAGAATTTTTCAAATGACATTTCTTATTAGCATTCTTCTGAATGAATATTACCACATAACACTTTTCAAAATATAAAGATTAACAGTTTTTAAAGGTTTGCAATAATTCTGCCAATAAATGCCATCAAGATTAATTAAATGCTTGTATTGTGGAAGACCTCCTAGTAGGTGCTTTGGTCTACAGAAAGATCTGTCATATCCATCCTGTTGATTAAAAGAAAATATCTGCAAACTATTCATTGGACAAAGGATTAATATACAAAACATATAAGGAACTCAAACAACTCAACACTAAAACAAAATTTTAAAAATTATATTAAGAAGTGAGCAAAGGAAACGAATAGCAATTTTTCAAAAGAAGAAATGCAAGTGACCAACAAGTATATATATAAAAAAGATGCTCAACATCTCTAGTCATCAGGGAAATGCATAGCAAATTTCATCGTGATGAGATAATATCTTATTCTAGTTAGAGTAGCTGTTATTATAAAGACAAAAAAATAACAGATGGTGGCAAGGATGCAGGAAAAAAAGGACTTCTTATACACTGTTAGTAATGTAAATTAGCACAACCATTTTATGAAAAACTGCATGAAAATTTCTCAAAAAATCTAAAAATAGAACTCCGACACTATCCAGCAATTCCACTCCTGGCTATTTGTCCAAAGGGGAGAAAAATGGTCTATCAAAAGGATACTTGTACTGGCATATTTAACACAGCACTATTCACAATACCTAAGATATGAAATCAACTAAGATTTCAGTGGACAAATGGATAAAAAAATGTGGTATATTTATATCATTTGGCCAAAAAAAAAAATGAAATCACATGATTTGTGACAACGTAGATTAACCTAGGGGTCATTATATTATGTCAAATAAGGCAGACACAGAAAGACACATATAACATATTCTCACTTATATGTGGGAGCTAAAAAAGTTGATCTCATGAAAGGAGACAGTAGAATGATGCATACCAGAAGCTGGGAAGGTTGTGTGGGTAGGAGGAGGGAATAAAGAGAGGTTGGTCAATGAGTACAAATATACATTTAGATACAAGGCATAAGTTCTAATGTTAGATAGCACAGTAGGGTGACTATAATTACCAACAATATATTGTATATTTTGAAGTAGCTGGAAGAGAACATTTGAAATGTTCCTAACACATAGAAATGATAAATACTTAAGGTGATGGATACACCAAATTCCCTGATTTGATCATTATACACTCTCCATATGTAAGAAAGTATCAAATATACCTCATAAATATGTAAATACTATGTATCGATTAAAAGATCTGCCATATCAAAATTTCTTCTAAAGTGTCATTGTATCATGTTGCAAATAGTTTAGGGTATTAGAGTCAGATCTAGATTCAAGGTCTCAGTCTGCAACTTGCTACCTTTGATGATGTCTTGTGAAAATATTGAAACTTTTTTGATTCCTGATAATCTCATTGGCAAATGCTGTGGGGATTGCTTCATGTGCACTCCTTTTTTCCCACCCCCTCTGGCATCTCTTCATCCATATAAACAATCTTTTCTTTGGAAAGAGAAGTGAGAAACTCAGCAAGTGAGATGTATTCCCAATTATCTCATCTCTCTTGAGAGTTGGATTGAAAGCACAGAACATATACTGTGATCTTCTTTTTGGCCCTGCAAGGAATGGTACTAGCCCCTGCCACAAGTAGGTCTGACTAATTCTGGGGTGGAATTTTATGAAATCTAACTGCACAAATCTCAGCCCTAACCTTTAATATCAGATTTCCAGGTAGTATAGTTGTTTATTACTCTTCATCTGCTGACATCCTGTGTCCCTCAATTCGTATAGAATTTGGAAAAGCGAGAGGGTGTTACTTATTATCAGAACAACTCAAACAACCCAAAGTGGTGATCCACACAGTAGTAGTACTTTTCAACCTCCTTGTAATATTTAAGTATTTAGTAAGATAAATAAAGTATATTAAAAACATATGTATAATATAAAGCAATAGAAGTTACCAAAAGTTACCAGAATTATAGTAAATGTTCATTCTTACAGTACAGAATATGGTCCTGTGTAGAATGAGAGATGGCCGAAAATATTCTATTCTGTTTTCACTAAGAAGTGAGCTATGTCTCCTTCATCCTGGAATATAAGAAGACCTGCAAGTGTTTCAATCAATAGAGGATAGTGGAGGTAATGTCATGGCAGTTCCAGGTCACACTCTTTAAGAGTTCTAGCAGCACACAACTTTGTCTTAGGTACCATCCTGAAGGCAGCATGTAAGAAATATGGATATTCTAGGAGATGATGTGGTGGGGCCCTGAGAATACATGGGAATGAGACAAGCTGACTCTAGTCTTCAAGCCATCACCAACACCAATGTCAGCCATACATATGAGCAAACTGCCTTGGATCCTCCAGCCCAGTTCAGCGGCCAACAGAGGTCTACCTCCTGACTCCAGGTGACAATGAGCGTTACACAATAAAATACCATCTGGATTCTGTACCCACAAAATCATGTAATGCAATAATTTCTTTTAAATCCACCAAGTTTTTAGGATGTCATTGGTGATCAAAGCATCTCTACCACAAATAGACAAAATAAAAAGAAAATATGTGAGTAATCAATAAGTGACTGAAACATAGAACAAAAACCTTTAACAATTCAAAGAAATGTGCCACCTCCAGAAAGTAAAATTACTTGGTAAGGGTTTAAGAACAAATTAGAATAATATCATGGTATACTGTGAAAGATTAGAAAATTTGTAAATTAGAGACTATGAAGCAATAAAGGAGCAAAACTAGCATAATGTAATCATCATGTAAACAAACATCTTACTGTTTATTCCTGCAGTTTATTTTTTCCTAGGTAGGCAATCTTCAACCTTAGGGTTTAAATCACATTCTGTTTGTTACATTTATATTTACTTTTATGTTATAATATAACTAAATATTTTATCAGTGCTAATATTACTTTAAAAAGAGACACATTATGCATTTACATCTCCCTTCCTTCCTTCCTTCCTTCCTTCCTTTCTTTCTTTCTCTCTCTCTCTTTCTTTCTTTCTTTCTTTCTTTCTTTCTTTTCTTTCTTTCTTTCTTTCTTTCTTTCTTTCTTTCTTTCTTCTTTCTTTCTCTTCTTTCTTTCTCTTTCTTTCTTTCTTTCTTTCTTTCTTTCTTTCTTTCTTTCTTTCTTTCTTTCTTTCTTTCTCTCTCTTTCTTTCTTTCTTTCTTTCTTTCTTTCTTTCTTTCTCTCTCTCTCCCCTCCTTCCCTCCCTCTCCCCCCCCTCCCTCCCTCCCTCCCTCCCTCCCTCCCTCCCTTCCTTCCTTCCTTCCTTCCTTCCTTCCTTCCTTCCTTCCTTCCTTCCTTCCTTCCTTCCTTCCTTCCTTCCTCCCTCCCTCCCTCCCTCCCTCCCTCCCTCCCTCCCTTTCTCCCTTCTTTTCTTTCCTTTTTTTTTTCTTTTCTTTCTTTCTTTTTTTTTTTTTTTGGATGAAGTCTCACTCTGTTGCCCAGGCTACTACCTCCACCTCTAGGGTTCCAGCGATTCTCCTGCCTCAGCCTCCTGAGTATCTGAGATTACAGGCACCCACCACCACACCCGGCTAACTTTTGTATTTTTAGTAGAGATGGGGTTTTACCAGATTGGTCAGGCTGTTCTTGAACTCCTGACCTCAAGCAATCCACCTGCCTCGGCCTCCCAAATTGCTGGGATTACAGGCATGAGCTACCGAGCCACGCCTTCATGTGCTTCCTAATGGCTGTTTAGCTTTCCAGTAGGTAGATATATGAGAAAGTTATGTTTTAGCGATTTACTGCTAATGTAAATAAGCAATGGCAATGCATCATGGATTTTTTTTCCTAAGCTTTGTCTAGACATTGGGAATGTATTAGTGGAAATAACATTCCATATAATTTACAATCTGTATAACACTGTAATGAGCAATTTAAATCCATTAATTTCATTTAATCCTCCCAACAAAAAAAATAAATTGTCTAATATTATTTCCCTATTTTACATACACAAGGAAATGAGGACAAAAGAGACTATTCATGGAGCAGAGATTTTGCAAGCATGGAAGCATAATCATATTTGACCTAACATTAGAGAAGATTAAAACTTGCTTAAGAGATCATAAGAGAAATAATTTGAATAGGTTATATGGGCTTCATGAAAGTGGAAATAAGTTAGGTTGCAGTCTAACTTTTAAGTTCTTTAAATATCAGGTTTAGTGACCAATATAACAACACTTAATGCTGAAGCTCTCTTCTCAAAGATCTAATTTTCATACCCTTGTGGAAGAACCATCTACAGGGGTTTACCTGGAGAGATAATATGTGTCCTTCTCAAAATGGTAAGTGAGGGAAGCATGGCCAGTCCTTCCTTTGGTTCTTTCTCAATGGTCTGAGTACACCAATGAGAAACTTGTATTGGGAAGATTTATAGAACAGAAATCAACAGCACAAAGTAATGAAGAATTCCACAGCCTGTAAGATCATTTGCTGACATTCAGTTCTATTACACCTAAAATCATGGCCCAGTATTATGTGTGCCGTGAGAGAAATTAGGAAAACTTAGAATAGCCTCATCACAAGTTCCCTTTCCAGCTCTGCCCCTACAGAGGAGGTCCTTTAGCCAAACAATCCTCCTTCTCATGGAGACCACGCACAGACTCATTCTTATGTTTGGATAGAGGGCTTCAGGTCTCTGCCAGCCCATGGAATTATTCAAGCAAGTTAATCACTGCCTCTGTTGGGAACCAGGACTTTCTCTCCCTCTTGATGGAACAAAGCCTGCCTCCTAAAGGCTGTGGCTGTTTGCTTTGTTCCTGAGTACAACACGTGTGTGGCCCTTTGTGGTATGCAGTTGCTTCATCCCCGGGACTAATAAACTGCTGTCATCTCAGCTATCTAGCGTCAGATTTCCTGTGTTCCCCATAACTCTAGGGCATGAATCCTGTCCTCATGAATGGGGCAAATAGGAAGAGATCAAGGCATACATAGGCACTTGGCAACAAGAGGAGACATCTGTGAGTATCTGAAAGGTAACAGTTAACTTGTGCCTACTTGTATGCTGTATACATAGCAAAATAAAACATATTCTTCAGTTTCCAGGAGGGAGTTTGTAATGTATTTAGGGAGATGTCAATATAATTAGATGAATCAATAAGCCAACAATTATCATGCATTTTCCAAATGTGTGGCCATATATTGAGCATCTATAGCAACTATAAAACTAAATTTTAGTTATTTTACAAAAATAATTATATATGAATTATAGACATCTTTGGAAATAATGGAGGCCATTTTATAGATAGTGATTCTCTCCTGGAACAAAGGCTGAATTAAGGAGATAGTTAATAAGCTCAATATAAAAAAGAGACTGCATTAAAAGTATCTGCATTAGCAAGAAAAGTAGAAAATGCAAATAATGATCATTTGGCCACGTACTACATGTCATCATTGGCTCCACAATGTGCCTTATGTAAGGAAATAAAATATTTAAGAGAACATACACCTGCATTAAAATCTAATATAAAAAATAGGCAGGTTTTTTTTTTTTTTTAAGTGAAGAAATCTTCCTATAGGCCTGAAAGAAAACATAGCCAATGAGCAAATAGAAGCTTCAGTATCAAGAAATATGACTTGCAGCGTAAACTTGTCTCCACGATTTCTATGGATTGTACCAAAAAGTAAAGGTTTCGCAGAGTAGTTTAGGACACAGTTCATATGGTTGGGCTGTGTCCCCACCCAAATCTCACATTGGATTGTAATCCCCATAATCCCTGCGTGTCAAGGGCAGGACCAGATGGAGGTAATTAGATCATAGGAATGGTTTCCCCCATATTGTTCTTGTGATAATGAGTGTGTCACAGGAGATCTGATGGTTTTTAAAGGGACTTTTCCCCTTTAATAAGGTCAGTTACCTGAGACCTCTTTTCCTTTATAAATTACCCAGTCTCAGGTGTGTCTTGATTAGCAGTGTGAGAAAGAACTAATACAGTAAATTGGTACCAATAGAGTGAGGTACTGCTATAAGGATACCCAAAAATGTGGAAGCAACTTTGGAACTGGGTAATAGGAAGAGGTTGGAACAGTTTGGGGGGGCTCAGAAGAAGACAGGAAAATGTAAGAAAGTGTGGAACTTCCTAGAGACTTGGAGTGCTCAGAAGACAGGAAGATGTGGGAAAGTTTGGAACCTTAGAGACTTATTGAATGGCTTTGACCAAAATGCTGATAGTGATATGGACAATAACATCCAGGCTGAGTGATCTTAGAAGGAGATGAGGAACTTGTTGGGAATTGGAGCAAAGGTGACTCCTCCTATGCTTCAGTAAAGAGATTGGTGGCATTTTGCCACTGGCCTAGACATCTGTGGAACTTTGAACTTGAGAGAGGTGATTTAGGGTATCTTGCAGAAGAAATTTCTAAACCACAAAGCATTCAAGAGGAAGCAAAGAATAAAAATTTGGAAAATTTGCAGCCTGACAATGCAATAGAAAAAGAAAAACTCATTTTCTGGGGAGAAATTAAAGCCAGCTGCAGAAATTTGCATAAGTAATGAGGAGCCAAATGTCAATCACCAAGACAATGGAGAAAATTTGTCCAGGGCATGTTCAATGGGGTGGCAGTCCCTCCCATCACAGGACCAGAGGCCTAGGAGGAAAGAATGCTTTCTTGGCCAAGGCCCAGGCCCCTCCTGCTGTGTGCAGCTAGGGACTTGGTGCCCTGCATCTCAGCTGCTCCAACCATGGCGAAAAGGAGCCAAGTTACAGCTCAGGCCATGGCTTCAGAGGGTGAAAACTCTAAGCCTTGGTGACTTACATGTGGTGTAGAGCCTGCAGATGCACAAAAGTAAAAAACTGAGGTTTGGGAACCTCCACTTAGACTTCAAAGGATGTGTGGAAGTCCAGGTAGAAGCTTGTTGCAGGGGCAAATCCCTCCATGGTGAACTACTGCTAGGGCAGTGTGGAAGGGAAATGTGAGTTTGGAGCCCACACTCGGAGTCCCTGGTGGAGCTGTGAGAAGAGGCTCAGTGTCCTCCAGACTCCAGAATGGTAGTCCCACTGACAGCTTGCACCTTGTGCCTGGAAAAGCTGCAGGCACTCAATGCCAGCCGAAGAAAGCAGCCAGGAGGGGGGTTGAACTGTGCAAAGTCACAGGGCAAAGTTGTCCAAGGCCATGGGAGTCCACCTCTTGCATCAACGTGACCTGAATGTGAGGCATCGAGTCAAAGGAGGTCATTTTGGAAATTTGATGTTTCATTAGTACCCTATTGGAGTTTGGATTCGCATGTGGCCTCTAGCCTGTTTGTTCTGACCAATTTATCTGATTTAGAACAGGTGTATTTACCAAATACCAGATCCCCATTGTATCTAGAAACTAACCAACTTGTTTTTGATTTTACAGACTTGTAGGTGGAAGAGACTTGTCTTCTTTCAGGTGAGACTTTGGACTTGGACTTTTGGATTAATGTTGGAATGAGTTAAGACTTTGGGTGACTGTTGGAACGGCATGATTGTGTTTTGAAATGTGAGGACATGAGGTTTGTAAGGGTTCAGCGGCTAAATTATATGGTTTGGCTCTGTGTCGCCACCTAAATCTCAACTTGAATTTTAATCCTCATAATTCCCACCTGTTAAGGGCAGAACAGGTGGAAATAACTGAACCATGAGGGTGGTGTACCCTATGCAATTCTCATAATAATGAGTGTGTCTCATGAGATCGATGTTTATTTAAGTGTCTGGCCATTCCCCTGCTTACATTCATTCTCTCTCCTGCCACCCTGTCAAAAGGAAACTTCTTCTATTATTATAAGTTTTCTGAGGCCTCCTCTGCCATGCAGAATTGTAAGTCAAATAAATCTCTTCTCTTTATAAATTACTCATTCTTGGGTATTTCTTCATAGCAGTGTGAGGGTGGACAAATACAGCAGTTCTCCTCTTTGACTGGGCTTTGGTTTCATAGTCTATGCCACTTGATCAACTCTGGAAAAACTAAAGAAACCTAGTGGGTGCATAAGTTTATGTAACCACTCAAACTTTCCCCATAAATGCTAAAACTCTTAAAATAATGTGATTATACAGACACTATTTTGGTTATATCAACAATATTTTATTTTATGTATATATTTGTATATATTTTCAATTAATTCAGAGTTTTTAAATTATAAGCAAATGTGAGTAGATTTTTGGAATAAATGTATATATTAGAGCACCCCACATATCAATCACTATCACTCTCTTTTAGAAAAAAAAAATAGTAATTGTTCTTCTCTTGTGTGAATGTAAAATACTACATTTCAGTCCTAGAGTAAATGTGATATAAATCCTAATCTCAACTTCTTGTTTTAAATATTTTAAATACCTCTAAAACAAACAAACAAAAAAACAAACAAATACTTTGATGATGGCCACTCGGTCAGTGAAGTATGTTTTTATGTAAAACATTGTACATATTAAGAAAAAAACTAATAATTTTAAATAATTACATTTAAATGTAGGCTGAAAAGTTTAGAAATGTTGTCAAAATTGGCACAATAAATGGTAAAATACCCCAATGGTTTTTCCTTGTAAAGTGAATATTTTATAGAATAAACATGGAGCTTACATTAAGGGCCACTACAGTGTAAACTCTCTCAGGTTCCCAATGGAAATTATAAATAACCCTTAAAAACATGCACATATTGTTTTTATTCATGAAATTTCCTCTGCTTTGGACACTGCCCATAGCAACTCTTATTTTAAATATGATAATTTTTTAGTAGAAGCATCTTTACCATTACTCAAAAAAGTTTACTAATTCTATTAAAGAAATACAGAAACTAACTTCTCCAAAATCCCATGGTTTTTACTGTTCTCTACATCCTTATAAACTTATAGTTCACATTTCTTTCTTTTTATATTTGAGTGCATAGTGTCAAATATATCTTCTGTAACATATGTTTCCACCATTCATACATTAATTTATTAACCAAACATCTTTTTCATTTTCAATATATTTGCTTGTTGTGTAGTATACAGTGTTGGACAATGAAGATATTATCCATCTTACTGTGAAGCATTCTTTCTAGCATAGGTAACTGGTATTTAAAAAAGGAAAATAGCAGACAGATATGTATTTAACTGCAACTGTGTAACCTTCTCTCTCTCCCCCATATCTATCAAAAATCAGTAAACAGAATAACACAATAGATTCATAAATCAACAAATTAAAAGCATAATAACAGATTAAATGTGTTTAATACAATTCCAAAGTAATTATCTTGATTTTTTATTGCTGCCATAACAAATCACCACAGACTTAAAACAAATTTATTATCTCACAATTCAAATGTCAGTGGCTGAGTAGGCTCTTTTGAGTTATCTGTTGTGTGTAGTAGAAAACCAACATCGACATGTTTCTTCTGGAGGCTCTAGGGGAGAATCTGTTTCCTTGCTTATCCAGGTTTTTGGCATAATTTGATTTCATACAGGATTGAGCTAACTGTTTTCTTTTGGCTGTCAGTTGGTAGTCATTGGGAACCTCATAGGGCCTACTTAATTCCTTGGCTTATTGTTAATTTCTTTCATCTTCAAAGCCATGGTCAAGTCCTTCTCATGCTTTGAATCTCTCTGACCTCCCTTTCTGCCCTCCCTTGATGTTGCTGTGTTCTGCCACATTTCTCAGACACACTCCTTAGTCTACTTCTGCTGCTTTTAATGGTTTGTGTGACTTAAATGAGCCCATGTGTATAATTCAGGATACTATCTCTATATTAAGTTCAGCTGTTTAATAATCTTAAGTTCATCTGCAAATTACTTTGCAAGTCTACCTATATTGGTCTTTTATTGAGTAACCTAAGGAAGAGGACATCTTCAAGATTCTGATAAACACCTCAGAGTCTTAGTTTTATCAAAACCTATGTCTATTAGTCCATTTGCATGGTTATAAAGGAATACCTGAGACTGGGTAACTTATAATGAAAACAGGTTAAATTGGCTCACATTTATGCAAGCTACACAAGAAACACAGTCCTAGCATCTACTTCCAGTGAAGCCTCAGAAAGCTTACAGCCATGCAGAAGGCAAAGGAGGATTTGGCTTTTCCCATGGCAAAAAACGGAGCAAGAGAAAAAGAGAGGCGGAGGTGCCAGGTGCCATGCTCCTTTAAACAACCAGTTCTCATCTGAACTAACAGAGCAAGAACTCACTCATTACCACAGGGAAGGCACAAAGCCGTTCAAGAAGAATCTTCCCCCATGACCCCCACATCCAATTTTGAGGATCACATTTCATATGAGACTTGGAGGGGAAAAACATCCAAACCATATTACTGTGATTAGTGAGCTGACTTGAAGAGAACATTATACTACATATCTAAATAATAAATTCAAAAAGATAAAAAAACAAGCAAATGAATTTCTTTCTGAATTGCACATTTTGTTTGCACAAGTTTCATATTTCCTAAAGTGATTATATTTTGAGATAATGCAAAAGCAGTGTGAACTCTTGATTACAGTTCAATGAAGACCAGGACCTCTGTAGGTGCTTTTGAATATTTTAATCATCATAATAATTATACTATTACTCTTCTAATGTGGGTACTAGGTCAGATATTATGAAAGCTATCAGCTCTGCTTCAATTCTATACTTATATTATAATGTGTTAATTAGCTCAAAGTTTTACAATAAAAATAGAAATTATAAATGAACATATGTAATGTCCTTGCTTTCTCCTACCTCTACTCCCTACATTTTCAGCAATCTTCTGTCATACAGGTGAATTTCTCTTCCCTGGTTTCCATGGTGCATGCTGAAACTCAGCAATGCAGTTAATTTCCAAGAGTATAGTTTCCACAGTAACCAGGTGGCAAACAAAACCAAAAGTTTTCCTCAACATCAACATGTTTGATTTCTTTAGGAGTGGAACATCTTCGTTTTATAATTTTGGCAAGTGTTTTTAAGGGAAAGGTAGAGATTAATATAGAACCTCTACCAATATAGTTTAAATTGTTTAAAATATAAATGCTTAATTTGAAAGTTAACTGTTTAACATCTTCAAATCACCACAAAACTAATAAATAAAAATACTCATGTTAATTATGTTAAGGATCACTCTCACCTTTCATTTGATATAAGAACATTTTGAAAATCATGAAGAAAATATATATTTTCCAGATTCAATTTATAAAGTGAGAATAGAAATATAGTGAATAATTATAATTTAATGATAACATTTTGTCTTGATTTAAATAAATTTCAGAAAAATACTTCAAAATGTATGAAATATATTTTACATGTAGCATATACAATAAAATCAGCTTTTTATTAAGACTGCTTATTATATCTCTAATGTGTTCTAAAAAGTTAAAAAACACTACTAGTGCATTAAAATACACTATCATATTAGAATTAATATTTTTAAAATTTTACAAACAATCTATGTTTACACAAGGTTAGTAGTAGATTTGTATATTTTTACTTGAATTTATCTTGCCTCAGTGCAAATAATAGAATATTATTTTAATATCTTAAAATGGTAATTTTTTAAACTAAATAAAAATTAACGGGTTAAATTTTGTTCAATAAAAATAATGGCTGTATTTTTCCACCCCTTGAACATGAATTTGTCATGTGGCTTTCTTTGGCCAATGAGACATTTAAAAATATGACAAAACAGAGTCGTGGAACATTATTTTCACTGGGATATGCCATCTTTTGCTGAACTTAGGTTCCTCTGACCATGTCTACCTGTCTGAGCTAGCATGTTGGAGGATGAATGACCCTGTAGAAGAGAATGCAGCCATCCAGAAGATGGAAAGTTCCAGTAGTCCCAGCAGTTCACCACAAATGCATGGTTGAACTCCAGTCCAGTTCAGCTATGCCCCTCCAGACCAAACAGAACTCTCAGTTAGGTCCAGCCCAGATTTCTGACCCACAGAACCATATGAATCACTGTTGTTTTAAGATATTAAACTCTGTGGGTCTGTGGTGTTTTATCACACTGCAATAGCTAAGCAAAACACATTTTTACATTTAAAAATATAAATTGAATTAAATATCTAATGTGATACTATGTATTCCTTTGAATAAATCACCTCTGTCTTTTCATAATCTGGGAAGGGAAAGACGTGTTTGCTCCGAATTTAGGAAATAACTTCAAAAGAGTTTCAGTGTGTATTTTTTCATTTTCACATTACTATAAGGGAATACCTGAGACTGGAAAATTCATAAACAAAAGAGCTTTAATTGGCTCCTGATTCTTCAGGCTGTACAGGAAGCATAGAAACTTCTGCTTCTGGGAAGGTCTAAGGAAATTTACCTATCATGGCAGAAGGTGAAAAGGGAAACTGGCACATCTTGTATGGCTCAGCCAGAGGGAAAGAGCAAAGGAGGAGGGGCAACAAACTTAAACAACCAGATCTCACAACAAATCACTCACTCACTATCAGAAGAACAGCACTGAGGGGATGGTACTAAGCCATTCGTGAATGACCACCTATATGATCCAATTACTTTCCACTAGGCCCCACCTCCAACATTGGGGATTACAATTAAACATGAGATTTGTTGGGGTCACTGAATCGTATCACAATGTAAGAGCGCATTTTTTTTTTCTTTCTTTCAAGATGGAGTTTCCCTCTTGTCGCCCAGGCTGGAGTGCAGTGGCGTGATGTTGGCTCACTGCAACCTCCACCTCCAAAGTTCAAGCCATTCCCCTGCCTCAGCCTCTTGAGTAGCTGGGATTACAGGCACCTGCCACCATGCCCGGCTAATTTTTTTGTATGTTTAGTAGAGACGGGGTTTCACCATGTTGAGCAGGCTGGTCTTAAACTCCAGTACTTAGGTGATCCTCCAGTCTCGGCCTCCCAAAGTGCTGGGATTACAGGCATGAGCTGCAGCACCTGGCCAAGAGCACATTTTAAAAACATCGTTCTTCAGTTCTTATTTTAAATAAATAAACTTTTTAGGTCATCTTGATTTAAGAAATTATCAACTACTGATGAGTTTCATGCAAACTTGCCACTGTTGTATAAATTATTAGAAACTGACAAATATAGTACTATACTAGAGTAAAATAAATTTTTTTGTAAGTACTATTGCTCATCATGTAAAACTAAAACATTTCTGTGAGGTTGAGTTTTATGTGGGGATAAAAACTGTAATTTTAACAATAATATGAATTAATATTTATCACTGAATAGACTTTTAATTATGAGTTGATCTCATTTACCAGTTTTAACAAAAGGCACTATTTAAAGCTCCAAATTATTTATATATCAAGTCTAATAGGAAGAACGCCTCACAGAATCAAAAGGACATCAATGTTTTAATGAAGATTTGTGTTTATTCTTATAGTGATTATGTGCTAGTATTCTCACGTGATATTGAACATTAACTTTATTACTGCATAATAATGACATACTTCAATGTATATATGTTGTTAACTATTCTCTTTGTATTGAAGAGAAATTATTCAGTAATACTTGTTAAAACATAGCAAGAAGACTTTATTCAGGATCCCCCCGATAGGCAGTCAAATGTTAAACCTCTGAATGTCCTGCTAGGCTTATTTGTGCACATTCTTGTAAAATCAAGCTTTAGCAAAGAATCCTGCTAAATCTTGTGTAGCAAGACACCCCCATCTTCAATATCTGATCATCTTCGATGTCTGATCAGGATCCTCATCCACCACCAACCCCCAGATAATGTCTGAACACCCTAGCCTATCTTCAGCAAAAATCTTATTAGGTCAGTTTAGCCTGAATACCCCTTACCCATAATGTCTCCTCTTAGTAATTTTTTATCCATTGACCCTCCCAACCCCTGCCACCTGCTTCTTGGCTATAAATTCTCACTCGCTCAAGCTGTGTTCTGAGTTAAGTCCAGTCTCTCTCCCCGACTTACAGACCCCACTGCAGTTGTCCTTATGCCTATTCCATTGGTCCTGAATCAAGTCTTCCTTACTGTACTTTAACAAGTGTCATTGAATTTTTTTTTAACATTTCATATTCCACATATTTTTTCATTTCCAACTAACAGTATTTAATAAACTTTGACATATTTTACCATGCAGAGATCTCCACGGAACATCCACATCCAATTCATCAGCAATATCTGTCAGTTCTGTCTTTGAACTCTACCTAGTATAAGACCATGTTTTGTCAATTTCATAGGTTTTGGCAGCATTGTACATAAAATCAGAAACATGATGAATGGACAAATACAGTCAGTTAATAGAAAGCATGCAAACAAAAATCAGAGGGAAAGATATAAAACAATTTTCACATGTAAGAGATGTGAAAATGATGGAAAAAGAATAATATTTTGAACAACTAAATCTTGTATCAAATTGTCATTCAATAAAATAAATTATTATGTAGGGAAACCAACACAAGAATATACAAGTAAAGAGACGGCAGAGGACAAAACAGAAAATCATATGATTACTAGTCCCCGAAAATAAAAAACGAAAAAACGAAGAAACATAAAAGAGGTGAATCAACTTGAAAGAATAAAGGAAGAAAATGGTTTGAAAGAAAAAGCGAAAAATTAATAATCTGAGTTGCTACTTCAAGAAACTAGAAAAATAAGAGAAATACTAATCAAATAAAAGGGACGAAATAAGAAAAATATGTTGAATGACTGGGAACCTATGTTATGAGACTCGCATAAACTTAATCAAAACTTAATGAGAATTACTTTAAAAATCACTTGCTCTATCAGGACTTGAGAGAAGCAGATAAGAAGATACTTCTCACTTCTCTTCCCTCCTTACTAAAATAAGGTTTTCTGTTATTTTCTTTACAATTTGAAAGGACAGGAGAGTGAAATTTGAGAAAGAGGGGAAAGAACAGAGTGAGCAAAAAAGTCTCAGAAAAAAATTGTTAATATTCCCAGGCATTAGTGAAAGCTTGTATGAAGGTGAATAGCATGAATCCCAGTATTAATGTTGTGATTTCTTCAACACTCCCCACATGCTTAAAAAGACTTGGACAAGTCCAGTCTTTCAGGTTAATGGTTTCCCCCCCCCACCCCGCCCCGGAAGAAAGGAAGAAGGACAAAGTAACAAAAGGAGTTGAGAGCTTGAACAAAGAACTAATTATAATTGAAAGTTCCAAGGCTGGGCACATAGACAATGTAGTCAAGAAAAGTATGATAAAGGCCAGGAGCAGTGGCTCACACCTGTAATCCCAACACTTTGGGAGGCCGAGGTGGGTGTACCACCTGAGGCAAGGAGATCAAGACCAGCCTGGCCAACACAGCGAAAACCTGTCTCTACTAAAAATACAACAATTAGCTGGGCTTGGTAGTGGGTGCCTGTAATCCCAGCTACTCGGGAGGTTGAGGCAGGAGAATCTCTTCAACCCGGGAGGTGGAGGGTGCAGTGAGCTGAGATTGTGCCATTGCACTCCATCTCAAAAAAAAAAAAAGAAAAAAGAAAGTGTGATAAAAAATGATGCAGTCATTGGCTTAGTAGTCCTCTATGAGGACCAAAATCTACATCTGAATATCTCAAATGAGTTAGTAGAACGTGATACTGCTTGATGTTAAAAGATTTCACTCAAAGAAACAGAAATTACAGATTTTGGAACAATCAAAGAAAAACTAGTTTACTTTCACTGGTGTCCGTGTGAAGAGACCACCAAATAGGCTTTGTGTGAGCAACAAGGCTGTCTATTTCACCTGGGTGCAGGCGGGCTGAGTCCAAAAGAGAGTCCTCGAAGGGAGATAGGGGTGGATCCATTTTATAAGATTCGGGTAGGTAAAAGAAAATTACATTCGAAGGGGGTTGTTCTCTGGTGGTCAGGGAAGGGGGTCACAAGGTGCTCAGTAGGGGAGCTTTTTGAGCCAGGATGAGCCAGGAGAAGGAATTTCACAAGGTAATGTCATCAATTAAGGCAAGGACAGGCCATTTTCACTTCTTTTGTGGTGGAATGTTATCAGTTAAGGCAGGAACAGGCCATTTTCACTTCTTTTGTGATTCTTCACTTGCTTTGGACCATCTGGGCATATGCCTGCAGGTCACAGGGGATAGGATGGCTTAGCTTGGGCTCAGAGATCTGACATTCTTGCCTTCTTATATTAGTAAGAAAAAAACATAAAATAGTATTGAAATGCTGGGGCAGCGAAAAAAAATTTTTGGGGGGGTGGCATGGAAAGATAATGGATGATGTTTCTCAGGGCTTCTTCGAGCAGGATTGGGGTGGCGTGGGAACCTAGAGTGGGAGAGGTCAAGTTGAAGGAGGATTTTGTGATAAGGGGAGATATTGTGGGGTTGTTAGAAGGAGCATTTGTCGTATAGAATGATTGGTGAGTTTTGGATGAATTGAGAAACTAAATGGAAGACACAAGGTCCGAATATAAGGATAAAAACAGGTATTAAAAGATTAAGAATTGGGAGGACCCAGGACATCCAATTGGAGAGTGCCTAACGAAGTTCAGCATAGCCCTGCCAGTAAAGTTATTTATTTATTTTAAGAGGGAGTTAAGAGTGGTGGTTTGGGGTAGCACCAGGAGATGTCAGCTGTGATGGTTTGGAGAAACAGTGTAAACCAGCAGTGTAAACACGAGCAGGGCATTTATGAGTAGTTGAGAATGGTGAATAGGAGTATGACTAGACAGAAGATAGTAGGAATGACAAGGTTTTTGGGGCACAGTACAAGTTGGTCTGGTGTCTGGAATGAGACTCAGGCCTAATAAAAAGGAGCATCTATACAGGAGCTCAAATGGCTATACCCTGTAGCATTTCGAGGACAGACCCAAATTCTGAGAAGGGCAAGTGCTGAAATTATTGTCCAGTCCTTTTTTAAGTTGGTGGCTGAGCTTGGTGAGGAGTGTTTTTAAAAGACCATTAGTCCGTTCTACCTTTCCTGAAGATTGAAGATGGTAAGGGATATAAAGGTTTCACTGAATACCAAGATCCTGAAAAACTGCTTGGGTGATTTGACTAATAAAGGCTTGTCCATTTATTGGACTGTATAGAGGAGGGAAGGCCAAACCAAGGAATTATGTCTGACAGAAGGGAAGAAATGATCGTGGTGGCCTTCTCAGACCCTGTGGGAAAGGCCTCTACCTATCCAGTGAAAGTGTCTACCCAGACCAAAAGATATTTTAGTTTCCTGACTTGGGGCATGTTAGTAAAGTGAATTTGCCAGTCCTGGGCAGGGGCAAATCCCCGAGCTTGATGTGTAGGAAAGGGAAGTGACGTGAACAATCCCCGAGGGGTAGTAGAATAGCAATGGAACACTGAGAAGTGATTTCCTTGAGGATAGATTTCCACGATGGAAAGGAAATGAGAAGTTCTAGGAGGCAAGCTAGTGGTTTGTAACCTACATGGAGGAAGCTTTGAAATGACGACAGAATAGAATGGTCCTGTGAGGCTGGAAGGAGATATTTTCCTTAGTCCAAGAACCATTTGCCCTGTGCGGGAAGAGATTGATAGGTGGAAGTTTCAGTGGGGGAGTAGGTGGGAGTGGCCAGATGACGAGAAAAACTGTCGTGAGGGACAGAAGTTGGAACGCTAGCTGTTTTTTTAGCTAACTCATCATCATAAGCATTGTCCTGAGCAATGGGATCTGATACCTTTTGATGGCCTTTGCAGTGAATGACTCCAGCTTCCTTTGGAAGTAAGGTGGCTTTGAGAAGCATTGTTATTAAAGAGACATTAGTGATGGAGGACCCTTGCGTAGTGAGGAAATCTCTTTATGCCCATATAACAGCATGGTGGTACAGGATATGGAAGGCATATTTAGAGCCAGTATAAATATTAACACATAGCCCTTTTGCAAGAGTGAGGACCTGAGTTAAGGCAATGAGTTTGGCTTGCTGAGAAGTAGTGGAGAAAGTATATGTGTCAGGTGGGAGGAAGAAAACAGATTTTGTAAGTTATGAGAACTGTAGAGAGTGAGTTGACCATAGTTTGTGATTTTGAGGGCCTCTAAAAGTATTAACGCAGTGGCAGTCACTGCACACATACATGAGGGCTAGACAAAAAGAGTAAGGTCAAGTTGTTTGGACAGAAAGGCTATAGGGCGCAGTCCCAGCTCTTCTGTAAGAATTCTGACTGTACTAACCATGCCTAGGAAGGAAAGGAGTCGTTATTATGTGGAAAGGATTGGGGTTTCAGAGATTAGCCAGACATGATCAGCAGGGAGAGCACGTGTGTTTTCGTGAGAATTATGCCGAGAGAGGTAACAGATGAGGAAGAAATTTGGGCTTGACTGAAGTAATGGGGGCTGTTGGTGAAGCCTTGTGGCAGTACAGCCCAGGTAATTTGCTGAGCCTGATGGGTGTCAGGGTCAGTCCAAGTGAAAACGAAGAGAGGCTGGGATGAAGGGTGAAAAGGATTAGTAAAGAAAGCATGTTTGAGATTCGGAACAGAATAATGCGTTGTGCAAGGCGGTATTAAGGAGAAGAGAGTATATGGGTTTGACACCAGGGGGTGGATAGGCAAAACAATTTGGTTGATAAGGCACTGATCCTGAACTAATCTGTAAGGCTTATCTGGTTTTAGGACAGGTGAAATGGGGGAATTGTAAGGGGAATTTATAGGCTTTAAAAGACCATGTTGTAGCAGGTGAGTGATAACAGGCTTTAATCCTTTTAAAGCGTGCTGTGGGATGGGATATTGGCATTTATCGGGGTAAGGGTGATTAGGTTTTAATGAGATCGTAAGTGGTGCTTGATCGGTCACCAAGGAGGGAGTAGAGTTGTCCTATACTTATGGTTTAAAGTAGGGGAAGATCCAAGGGGACGATGTGAAGGAGGTTTGAACTGGGGGAAAAGGCAGTAATGAGGTGTGGCTGTAGCCCAGGAATAGTCAAGGAAGCAGATAATTTAGTTAAAATGTCTCGACCTAGTAAGGGAGCTGGGCATGTGGGGATAACTAAAAAGGAGTGCTTAAGAGAGTATTGTCCAAGTTGGCACCAGAGTTGGGGAGTTTTAAGAGGTTTAGAAGCCTGGCCGTCAATACCCACAACAGTTATGGAGGCAAAGAAACAGGCCTTTGAAAATAAGGTAATGTGGACTTGGTAGCCTCCGTATTGATTAAGAAGGGGACGGACTTACCCTCCACTGTGAGAGCTACCTGAAGCTCGGCGTCCGTGATGGTCCAGGGTGCTTCCAAGGCGATGGGGCAGTGTCAGTCTTCAGCTGCTAAGTTGAGCAGATCTGGGAAGGACTCAGTCAGAGAGCCTTGGGCTAGAGCTTTAGGGGCTCTAGGAGTAGCTGCTGGGTGAGCTGGGCAGTCTAATTTCCAGTGAGTCCCTGCACAGATGGGACACAGCGTGGGAGGAATGCCGGGCTGAGGGCATTCCTTTGCCCAGTGGCCAGATTTGTGGCACTTGAAGCAAAATCCCGATGGAGGAAGTCTTGTAGGAATGCTTGGCTGCTGCAGCTTAGGCATTTTGTGCGGCTTAGGCATTTTGAAGTTCTTATATGCTGGAGGTGCAGCTGGGTTTTGTCTCACAGCAGAAACAAGTAATTGTAACTCACAAATGAGTTGCCATCTGACTGCCTCCTCTCTATTATTGTACACCTTGAAGGCGGGGTTGATTCATTCCTGTTGTGGGGTTTGAGGGCCAGATTCTAATTTTTGAAGTTTTTTCTTAATGTCAGGAGCAGATTGGGTGATAAAATGCATACTAAGAATAAGGCGGACTTCTGGCCCCTCTGGGTCTAGGGTGGTAAAGCGTCTAAGGGTTGCAGCTAAGCAGGCTATGAACTGGGCTGGGTTTTCGTGTTGACCTTGGGTAGTTTCTTTAAGTTTGTCATAATTAACAGCTTTGTAAGCTGCCTTTTTAAGCCCTTCAACTAGGCAAGAAATCATGTAATCTCACCTAGCTCTACCTGGGGAATCTGCCTGATAGTTCCATTGGGGATCCTCTGGGGGAACAGCTCTAATGCCTTCCCGGAGGTCTGGCTGATGGAGCCGGTGGTTATCAGGGTGAGATTGGTCTAGAGAAGAAACTCGTTTCCTTTCATCTGTGGAGAGGGTAGAAGTCAGGATGACATTTAAGTCACTCTAGGCTAAATTGTAAGACAGAGTTAGATATCGGAATTCCTGTATATAGTTAGTGAGGTCTGATGAGAAACAGCCTAAATGCTGACTGATCTGAGAGAGGTCTAATAGAGAAAAAGACACATGTACCCTGACTGTGCCTTCAGCTCCAGTCACCTCTCTAAGAAGAAATTGTTGGGCAGGTGGGGAAGAGGTAGTCGTGGAACTAAACTGTAAGCCAGACCGGGTGTGAAGAGGGGAGGTGATAGAAGGATTATAGGGTGGAGGAGCAGAGGCTGAAGAAGAACTGGGACCTAGCTCGGCCTGACGACGAGCATCCTGGGGAGGAGGGGAGAGGTCAGATGGGTCTGCAGAAAAGGAAGACTGGGAAGACTCAGCCTCAACACTAAAGACGGAAAGTTCTGTCTCTACTTTAAATTTGATGCCAAAAGAGGGGGCATCAGGGTTTAGGTTAGCATGAAGTAAAATAATATTCAGATAAAAAAATGATACTGAGGAATTTACTATCAACACTTAGAATATTGTAGAAGGCAATATTCTACTCTTCAAAATTTGTTGAGGACATGAGAAGCTAATCAATACAAGTGTAGAGATGACAGGAGTTATTTATAATCAGAGAAGCCTCCATTTGTGAAAGTGATGGATAATTACATCACAGGATGTTGAGTGCTCTGATAGAAGAATGTGTATAATGCAGTAGAGGGTACAGAAAATGGTATCTAAGGTCAACTTAAATGTCATTTATGCCATGAGACAACCTCTCTGCTTTCTTAACTCCTATGATATTACTTTAAATTCCTCATGGTTCTATCAGTCATTCACATGTATAATTTATACACTTTATCTCTGAACTCCATAGAAACACTTTTCCGGTTTCCCTCTGATTTGCTACTTAACTCCCAGCATCTAGCACAGATTCTGGCACAAAATAAAAATATTCATAAAAAATATTGTTGAATGCCTCTATAATTTCTGTGGAAAGCATGATAATGATTAATCTTTACTCATATACTCTTATGAGCACAGTGATCAACAAAATAAATTAGGTAACACACATTTGTTAAGTAAATAAATGATTAAAATAATGATTCAGACATTCAGAACTCTATGTAGAAAAAAATGAATCATATATCCAAAGAATATTTTTATTTAATACAACTTGTAAGAAGAACAAAGAATGAGATTTTTAAACATTAAAAATGCATAACTTTCAGTTTTGTAAAAGATGACACAATTCATTTGAAGCCTTCATGGAGGCAATGCACTGAGTAGCCACACTAGCATGGATGTTGAGCTCTGTGGATTCAATGAATGTATAACCATTATGTGATCACATAACCATTATGTCATTGCTGATGTATCAGAACTGTGGAATCAATTACTTCACAGATGTGAATACCAATTGTTCAGTTTTCCTAAATGGCAGAAATTATATATTCACAAATAATTTACAACATTTTTTGGAAAAAAATATTTTGAGCGCATATTTCAACTTTGCAAAGTGAAGGTGTGAGTGATGACGAATACCTTGTTGTTTCTTTTTTCAATTTCCTTTATATGGTAAGAAACTGTATGTGCCTTTATAGTTGTTTTTCATGCCATGTGCAGATTCTTCAAGTATTAATGCATATTTACTATTAAAAAACACAAATATGGAGAAGAACAATACTAGATCCATGCATATTTTTACCAACAAGAAAAACAAAAATGTGAATTAAATAGTTTTACCATTATTCACTTAATTTTATGCATATACACATATATTTTTAATATAGAAATATGGTAATTACATTGCTTTTTAATTTACCAATATTTGACTAGCATTTTCTTATCATTTTAAATATTCTACAAAAATTGTGTGTGATGCCAATGTTTTCTCATTAAAAATAATGACTACAGTCATCTTTATAATTCTATTTTTACCATTTTATTAACATTATTTCAGGAAAATGAAATTACTCTTATGGATTTGGAATAAATAGTTTGATATATTTCCTGTGCACAATGGGATATTGACACAAATTGTATTTCTGTTAATAGTGATATGGGGGCTTAATACTTAAAGAAAATTTATAATATAATTGAAACTGTGCTTGTACGTATTTTGTTGGCTATTCATATGATTTATTCGTATAATTTCACATATTTATTCATCTGGAAGGAATGGTGCAACTGATAGTCTTTCAAAGGTATTATAGGAAAGAGCTTAGGTTAGTTGAATTTTTCTGAGAAGCAATATATAAGACAAGATTTGATGAATTAGAGATTTAGTAGGGAAATATCAGTGAGGGGAAAAAAAAAAACCTGGAAGGAGCTAGAACAAGTAGAAAGAGCTATCTGACAGAGGCACAGTGCTGAGTTTTAGGAAAAAGAGAAAGATGTAACATGGAAGACTCTGAACTTTAGTGTTTCTCCTTGTTCATGGGGGCAGTTGAATGGAATAAAATGTGCTTCATTGGGATTTACATCTGGAGAATTGAGTTCCCCTCTTGGCTTGGTTACTGTATCATTGATAATTTGGACAATTTACTATCTTTTAAAATTGGTTTATTTTTAATTATTATGTATATATAATAGTTATGGATTTTATAAGGTACATGTGATATATTTATACAAGCATGTAACAATCAAGTCAGGGTAACTGAGATATCCATCACCTCAATTATTTATCCTTTTTTGTGTGTATGTTAAGAGCATTCCAATTCCACTCTTTTGGTTATTTTTAATTATGAAATAAATTATTGCCAAGTATGGTCATCCTGTTGTGCTACTCAACACTGCATCTTTCTATGAGATTCATTTATTTCATATTTCCAATGTCAATGTTTTTATTTACGAATAGTACCTATTTCCTAGAAAAGGGTAAACTAACAATTGTGAAAGCATTTGGCACATGTTGTATATAAATGCAAAGTATTATTTTACTGAGTTTTTTTTTATTATTTAGTAATCACTTTAGGACTATCTTTACAATGATGGCTAATTTATGCTGACTACATTCTCCAGATTCCTTGAGGTTATAAGGATATTGCATGTTGAAGAAACTGAAGTCAGAGATTTTTATCTAGTGAAAATTTAGAAATGGAAGAGAAGGAAAAAAAATCAAAAGTATCATAGATTAATCATGGAGAAGGAAAAAGTAGTACCAGCTCATGTATAACCCTGTTTGGGTTGTAAAATATTACCTCCAAGACTGAGCCAAATGTAGAAACGTAGAACAAAGAAGACACAGGATTCCTGTGTAGTCAAAGCTCTGTATTCACATCTTCTCCTAAGCGACTGAAGCTGAAATTCTGGGAACTCTATTTTAGAAAGACAGCTTTAGTATTTGTTTTCCAAAATAATATCTATTTTTTTCTGAGGAAAAAAGAAATCTGCCAAAGTCATGCTGTGAGAGATTCTTCCAAGTCTATTTAAACACAGTCTAATTAATGGCAGAGAAATAGAAAGAGAAGGCGAGGAGGCTAGTCTTGTTGATTACTCATAGACTCATAAATTTATCATCCTGAATACTGGATCTAAACTTCTGAAGTAAAATTATTCCAATCATTGTTCTCTAAATTATAAATCAAGTTCATATTTCTCTTAAGTGCAAGTGGTTGTTTAATATGATTTATAGGATGTTCATGATGATGGCATTTAGCAGCACAAAAGATCACTTATTACACTCCTAAAAAATGCCATTTATTGGCTCTTCCAAATGGAGAAAGTCATTTGCTTTTGAATTTGTTGGGGCCCATTTATTTATTTATTTATTTATTTATTTACTTTGCAAGCATATTTAATTCATAATTTATAAATAAATCATGAAGAGTCATAATTAAAGAAATATTTAGGCATTTCAAATTTAACCATTTCTTACCTTTGTAGTATAAATTTGTGCATTATGAATTAATGTCCTAAGAGAAAGAAACTTATATTTGTTGTTCATCATGTATAACCCCCTGCTGTCTTTTGCTTGATTCTTTCATTTTTGAAAACCTGCAGTAAGACATAAATGCATAATGTAATGCTTGCCTTGTGAAATTGAATTATTACTTATGCCGGTTTTGTGATATTCTAAAAAAAGTATTATTTTTAACATCTGTGTGGGGAGCAAGATAATAAGAATGATAAGAAATAAAACAGATATTCTGAGTCTTATTTTGATTTGCTCTCTGGTAGTTTGAAACCAAGTTGGCCTCTAATGAACAGCCATAACCACAGACTGCATTTCATACTGTGAACTGAGTAAAAAATTCACCTATCAGGAAGAACTATTTTCATTGTCTCAAAATGTAGTGACAAAAAAACTCTTCAAAAATGTTAATAATTTATGTATTTATTTTCCAAGCTTGTTCCAATAGAAGTAAAACGTTAACTAGTGTGATTATTAAAAGGAGATCTCATATTAATTAACCACAGTAAGGTCAATGGTGTTTCTATTTATTCAGGATTTTTAATCTAAGCCCCCCATTATTTTGCATTTGGTTTTACTTGTTAGTGACAGTTAGAAATATGCCGCTGGAAGTGGTTGGCACCTATTTTAGGCTTACTTCTTAACAGTGCCATGATCAGAAGTCAAAAATAGCTTCTCTTCTCATTTATAAGTTGGACATTACAAAGGGAGATCCTCTTTCTCTGTCACAGATCATGTAACTCCTTTATTGCCCAATCACATGACTACTGGACTAAGATATTCTAGTTAATGATGTTCAAGATTAATAAAATGACCAACTCATTGACCAATAGGGGAAAGGAGTCTTTATCATTATTATTAGTGTTATTGACTACTATTGTTATTTATTCCATGGTTTCTAAGTGCAGTAATTTCTTTAATTATTTTCTTAATAACACTTGTGGTAAGCAGAATATTGGCCCTGCAAATATGTATAAATCCTAATTAGTAGATGCTGTGATTATGGTGTGGTATGATATGTTACAATCCAAGTTATGGTAGCAGGTGGAAATAAGATTGCCATTCAGTTAAACCTTAAAATAAGCAGATTATTTTGGAATATCCAGGTTGTTGCAAAAAAAAAAAAAAAAAAAAAAAAAAAAAGCGCACACACACACACACACACACACACACACACACACTTTTTTTTTTTTTTTTTTTTTTTTTTTTTTGATGGAGTCTCGCTCTGTCACCCAGGCTGGAGAGTAGTGGCACAATCTCGGCTCATTGCAACCTCTGCCTCCTGGGTTCAAGCACTTCTCCTGCCTCAGTCTCCTGAGTAGGTGGGATTGCAGGTGTGCACCACCACACCCAGTTATTTTTTGTGTTTTTAGTAGAGACAGGGTTTCACCATGTTGGTCAGGTTGGTCTCGAACTCCTGACCTCGTGGTCCACCTGCCTCAGCCTCCCAAAGTGCTGGGATTACAGGCACAAGCCACCGCGCCCAGGCAAGAACACAATTCTTTAGATAGGGAAGAGAGAAGCACAAAATCAACATCAGAAAGATTACATCATGCGTAAGATTTGACCAGCTGTTGTCTTTGAAGTTAGATGAAGGAGTCCATGGGCCAACATATGTGGACAGCGTCTAGAGCCTGAAAAAGACAAGAAAACAGATTCTCACCCTGAGCCTCTAGAAATCTTGTTGACAGCTTTATTTTTTTCACCCATTGAGATCCGTTTTGTATTTTTGACATTCAGAACTACAGGACAATACAATTGTGTGTTAAGTCATTAGGTTTCTGCTAATTTGTTACAGCAGCAATAAACATTTAAACTATGGACTTTTGTGGGGTCCGTTTGTATTTTTGTTTTTCGCTGGGGGGTTGTGAGAGCTAATGTTCTAGTCCTGAAATCTCATCCTTATTATTCTAGAAGGTTTCATGTGTAGCTGAAATCTAATATTTTTATTATGAAATACAAAATTTTTTTATGGTCCCAATCTATTTTCCAGCTGTACCTTTTAATATTCTATCTTTCCTTTCCCAGTTCATACTCCTGCTCACATTTGTCAAACATGTTATATTGTTTCACCTTTATATGTTTCCTCTCTCTGTTGGAATGTCTTTTATGCACTCAACATACTCTTTCTACATGATCCAGCTCAAAGGACACAGTCTCAGAGAAGTCTCCTTTAATACATATTCTATTCATATACTTATTTATAATCTACATGTGTGTATACATTTGATAGTTTTACACTTGACTATATGATATATTGTTTAAAACGCTCTTGCCATTTCTGGAAATATCAAGCTGATTTCTACCTCCAAAGCTTTGCACTTTCTGTTACCTACACTGAGAATTCTCTTCTCTTGAATATGTATTAACCATTTAATTTGTTACTTGTTGGACTTCGTGTGATGACACATAAGGCATTTATATTTTATTGCCTCATAGCCTGCAAGAAAACTGTGAATTCTTTCTTATTCCTGGATAAAATTTTGGGAAAAATCACACAGACAAACTTTTTTTAATTTGTTTTAATTTATTTTAATTAAAAGTGAAACCCAAACTAATATGTGAACTCTTACTCAATTCCAAACTTGGATATACCTTAGACTCGAAGTCCTGCCATGGCGAATGTGGAGAGAGTGCATGATTATTTATTTCTTGTTTTAAATCTCAGTTCATCTTCCATCAGTAGTAGCTCTTTTCAGTTTCTCCAAGGGGTGAACTGAGGGAGAGGAGTGAGTGCAAGAAAGAAAAATAAATAAATAACCTCTTATGTTTGTTATTGTTGTCGCTAAAATCTGGCATTGATACCTTATTGGAGTAATAGATATTAAGATACTTTTGTTGATTCCTCAATGATCCTCCATCTCTGTGGATCTCAGAACTGAACACAAGAATCTGCCCAGGAGAGAGAGGAGATCCAAAGCCAACTGATACTTTGCATGCCAAACCATGTACCTTGTGTCTTGATTTGATTTTATTATTTCAAGAAGACCATGTGCTGTTCAGTCCTTGTTTACCATGATAATTTATGCAATTACAGGACATACAACTTTTTGATTTAAGAAAAACAATAAAAATCAAGAGCATCATCAGCTAGAAACCACCCAGGATCTCCCATCTGCAATTTCTTTGATGTTGGTAGTGTGTCTTCTGACTGACCTCTGAAACTTGACAGACCATATTCACCTATTCTAGAGGTCTAACACTATGTTGGGATCACTTCATCCTCTAAGTGGTTGTCTAGAATATAGGAACCACCAAAATGATCCATATCCTATTTCATTTTTTCAGGCCATGCACCTGGATTAGAGTAACCACACAGGGTCCCTGCCTTTCTAATGCAGCCCTGTGTCTTTGCTATGACGTCGGCAATGCCAATCCAGCCACTGTTGTATTTCACTCAATTTAAGATATCATTAGTCATAAGCTATATCATTATTTTATGTACTACTTTAAAAAATGATGTCAGTCAAATTGTGACATCATCAGTTGGAATATGTGTTTCTGTTAAAAAATGAAAAAAGGCCAGGGGCAGGGGTTCACACCTGTAATCTCAGCACTTTGGAAGCCCGAGACAGCCAGATCACTTGAGGTCAGGAGTTTGAGACCAGTCTGGCCAATATGGTGAAACCTTGTCTCTACCAAAAATACAAAAATTAGCTGGACATGGTGGCTGGCGCCTGTAGTCCCAGCTACTAGGGAGGCTGAGGCAGGAGAATAGCTTGAACTCGGGAGGCAGAGGTAGCAGTGAGCCGAGATCATGCCACTGTACTCCAGCCTGGGTGACTCAGTGAGACTGCATCTTAAAAAAAAAAAAAAGTGAAAAAGAACTATGAGTCTTAGAACTAATGAAATAGAGTAGTATAATGAACAGTAATTTCACCTGAAATATCACTTCTAGTTTTTATGGTAGTCATGGTCAAAGAACCTTTTTTAAGGGTCCATGGTTATGATAGTAGGGATTTTTATGTTTAATTTAAATGCTAGTAGGATCCTGCTCTGTATGAGTTCACAAAAATTTAAAGAGTTCTTTGTAACATTGAAACATTTATAACTGTCATTCATTGATCATCTCCTACATGCCAGGCGATATTATATACTTGGCAAACATTATGTCTTTCCAGACTCATGACAGTTCCAAAAGGTAAGTATTACTGTTATTATTGAACTAATATGGAAATGGAGTTTCAGTCTGATTATAATACATGCCAAAGTATGTATAACTCAGAAGGTACCGTATAACTCAAATGCAAGTATAGCAAATTCAAAAGGACATGATCTTAGACACTGTTTTACACTATGTTGGAAACAGAATTTTTGCAGATCATTTATTTTTTATTCCATAACTTTTTGCTATCTAATCTTTAATTTTAACTACAAGTTGTATTCTTTTGTCTCTGTTTTCAAATTATACCTCCATTGCTTTCCATCCCAATGAATTTAAAAAATCCACTGCAGTATAGATAACATGGAAAATAATACAAATTAAGTAAAAATAACAAAACACGATTTAATCTAAATTAGAGCAACAATAAAAATAAGCGTTGATGTAATTTTTGTCTACAGATTATAGTTCCCATAGATCATCTGGGGGTACAATATTAGCTATAAGATTCAGATGCATATTTAGATATAAAATTGATCTATATTTTCTCACTCTACTTTTTCCTGGTTTTGATATCAGGGCAATTGTCATTATCAACTATGGATTCCTAGCTATTATGTCCTCTATAAAAGTTTACCTAAAAATGAAATAATTTGTTCCTTCCATATTTGGTGAAATGCATTTGCAAAACCATCTGAGATTAATGTGTTTCCAATTCTGTGAAATTTTAAGTTACTATTTCAATTAATGTCAGTGTAGAAAGACCTCAGTGGATTTTGATTTTATATGCATGTATACGTAAAAATTGAAATCCGCTCGTATAACTAGTCGAGATTAACCTCTATTCCATCTTCCTTTCGTTTGTTTGTTTGTTTTTCCCGAGACAGAGTCTCACTCTGTCACCAAGGCTGGAGCGCAGTGGTGCGATCTTGGTTGACTGCAACCTCTGTCTCCCAGGTTCAAATACTTTTCCTGCTTCAGCCTCCCAAAGATCAGGGATTACAGGAGTGCAAAACCATGCCCGGATAACTTTTGCATTTTTAGTAGAAAGGATTTCACCATGTTGGCCAGGCTGATCGTGAACTCCTGACTTCAAGTGATCTGCCTGCCTTGGCCTCCCAAAGTGGTGGGATTATAGGTGTGAGACATTACGGCAGGCTTATTATGCCTTTCTTCTCTCTGAATATGTTTTGTGTACAATCATTTATCTTTTAATACCTTGTTAATATCATTCTAATGTGTTATTTTGAGTAAATACTTTTTTTTTGTAAATTCTCTCCTATTATTTAATTATCTATTTTATTTATTTATGTACTTATTTAAGACAACGTTTCAGTTTGTTGCCCAGGGTGAACTGTGATGGTGTGTTTGTGACTCACTGTATCCTCAAACTCCAGGGTAAAAAACAATCCTGCTGCCTTAGCCTCCTGAGTAATTGGGACAACAGACACATGCCATCACTTCTGTCTAATTTAAAGAATTTTTTTTTTTTTTAAGAGATAGATAGAGTCTCACTATATTGACCAAGATGGTTGCAAAACTCCTGGGCTCAAGTGATCCTCCTACCTCAGCTTTCCAAAGTGCTGGGATTACAGGTGTGAGCCAATGAGCCCGTCCTGTTACCGATTTCATCGACTTTAATCTTCATCGTTATTTTCTTTTTTCTAAACTATTTGGCTTACTCTGTTTGTTTGTTTTTAACTGATTAAATTTTTATACTTAGGTCATTTATCTTTTTTCCTATCTAAGCAAAATTATTTAAGCCCATTGACCCATCCCTCAAGTTTTAATATTTATCTTTTTATTACCATTCAGCCCAAATTATACTCTTCTTTGATACATAAGTTATTTAGAAACAGAGATTTATAAGTAAATATCTATATCTATGTATACCTGGATATGTATCTATCTATAGATAGATTAAATTACTATTAATCTATAGATAGGTATATAGATATATAGATATAGATAGATATATAGATATATAATTTGCTATTAAATTTTAAGTTAAGAGTGTTTTGTTCAGATAACTCCATCTGTAGAATACTCCCTTTGAATTTTGCTGAAATAATCTCTATAGTCTAATAAATTTTCATTGAAAATGTTTCATGTGTGGTTGGGAGAAGAAATATTTCACAAAAGTATTGCGATACATTTTTTAGAATTTAAAAAAGATGAGTGATTTCATCACAAAAGCCTCTTGTCAAGTGCAGAACAGTAGCAGAAACCTACAATGAGATATTTAATGGCGAACTATTGATAATTTAGGAAAAAGGGGGAGTTCTAAAAGCAAACAGAGTAAAAGAACAGAACAATTACCAAAAAAAAAGATAACCGAGTTTACTTCAAAATTGACAACACAACACTGGGTGCCAGAAAGCAGTGTGATATTTTTTTAAGTATTAAAAAAAAAAAAAACTTTAAATTTGAAATTTTATGTCAAATCAAATTTAGATTTCTAACTACTTTGTTCTTCCTTGTAATTAAATAAATTAATCCATGAAAATATTAGTAAATTTTAATACAGGGAAATATCTCAGATTTTTATTTCTATTTTAACAATACAAATTTTTGTGTTAGCTAAGAACCCAGAACAGCATCTGATTTTGTACACAATTTGAGTTGGCCATACACATAGAACATAATACATGAAGCATGCATAGTAATATTTAGAACTATATATAATTGTTATTTTTTTAATTTGAAACATTCGTTGTAACATTTTGTTCATGACATAGTTTAGTCTGTCTAATTTTACTCCCATTATTTTCACTATAAGGTAATAACATCAGTCAGTTTTCAGATGGAAAAATTCTGTCTTACAGTTTTTTAAAAAATACTTTTAAATATTTTATTAATTTTTGACTTCTAGGAATTTAAATTACTTTGATGGCCTTCTCATTGGAACTCTCTCATGCAAATGTTAGAAATACACAATATATGGACTGCATTATTAACTCAATAAATAAATTGAGAACAAGTTTATAATTTAGAATGAGAGAAAATAACTTGTTCCGAGGATCTCAAAATTTATTAAACTAAAAAAGTATATTATTATAATTAACTATTGTCATTCCTTGCTTTGGTAGCAAAATAATATTAAAACTAAATTCATTAAAATCTGAATTTGGCGGCCTTTACTTGGAAGGTTGAGTTATTGCTAATATAATAACAACCTGTATATAGATAATTTTTTTTCTATAACATGTCTTTATATCTTGGATAAATTTTGAAAACATACAAAATCAATTTAATTTTGATTTATTTTACATTTTATAAGCTCATATTTTATATCAGGTTATAACCTTTGTTTTGGAAAGGCATAATGTAAAGTATACCCATCTTAAGAAGAATAAATTTAAAATCCTTATTTTGTCTATGTGCCAAAAAGTAACATTTTATAATTAGCTGAAACTTAAGCATTTAATATCTAATTACAGATATTATTTTAGCATTCTGTTATATCTATAGATAACTGTTCATTTCAGGTTTAATGACAGTATCACGTCCTCTGTATCCTTAATTGCATACCTCAAGTCAATTGCCTTAATATTTTTTTTCTGTATGAAGTCTGTTATTTACATTTTGCCATAAAAAAGATCCTTCCATTTGGTTGAATGATTTCGGGATCACCGTCTAATCATTTTCTTTTTTTTTTTTTTTTTTTTTTTTTTTTTTTTTGAGACGGAGTCTCACACTGTTGCCCAGGCTGGAGTGCAGTGGCGCGATCTCGGCTCACTGCAAGCTCCGCCTCCCGGGTTCCCGCCATTCTCCTGCCTCAGCCTCCTGAGTAGCTGGGACTACAGGCGCCCGCCACCGCGCCCGGCTAATTTTTTGTATTTTTAGTAGAGACGGGGTTTCACTGTGGTCTCGATCTCCTGACCTTGTGATCCGCCCGCCTCGGCCTCCCAAAGTGCTGGGATTACAGGCTTGAGCCACCGCCCGGCCGTCTAATCATTTTCATACAATACAAGCATACATTTGCATCCTGAAATTGAGTTTCTGATAGTGCCAAATTAAGGACGAAAGAAGGGCTATGAGAACTATGGCGTCCCTAATTGACTCTCAGTTGTCATGACGTTTAGAGAAGACATTGTAGTAGAAAATACTTCCTAGTCAAATCTTTCCATTACATACATACCTACTACATAATTAAATCCACCAGAACCATTTTCCCTCAATTAAGGTTGAGGCAGAAAACACATCCATGTTAAATGATCTAGTTATAACAATTTAATGATTAAGATAAATGCACCCATGCAAACTGTGTGTTTGCTCTATCATTCTGGTTCATTATAGACTGGTTCATTATAAGTTGATGATTATAATGGAATGGAAATAAGCCCATTAAGCCAATAACCCACAGGCACATAAAGCAGAGTACAGTTCATTTGCTTATACCAAACTGCGACTTAGTACAAAAAGTCAGGGACTTCTAAAAGAGATATCCTAATATATTATGAGAGATTATTATTTTCTGAATCCTTAAAATAGGAGAAAAAAAGACAAAATATTAAACTGAACATAATTGGGAGGACACTTACTAAGGGTACAAAATTTGGGGCTTTTTTCTTTCACACCATTTTTTAAATTTGCTAATTCCCCACACCATCTCAATTACTGATATTAATCTGACTTCAAAAGTCTTTTAAACAATTGTTAATGTTTATAATATTGTTTTTTATTTAGAAAATATTAAATTCAATTCTCACTATCTTACAATAACGTGTTAATATATGTAATAACAATAATATCACTCACATTTAACTGATCAGATCACTCAGATTGAGAGAGATTATTTAATTTGTCTATAATAAGAGAAATAGTAAAGGAAAGAATTGTGGCTCACAATTAGGAATGGCAGAGAAAATCCCATTAATTTTTTTCCTACAGCATTCGGCATTGTACAACTATTATAAGTAGCAATATAAATGCATATGTAAGAATGTATATAACTTAAAATCTGATGTTCTTTCTTCTATTTTTACCCCATAAAATGTTGTCCAGGATTTCTTTTAACTACAGGCATGCCTTGAAGATATTGTGGGTTCAGTTCTGACTACCAAAATGAAGCTAATATTTCAGTAAAGCAAGTCGCAAAATTTTTTGACTTCCTAGTGCATATAAAAGTTTTGTTTACACAATGCTGCAGTTTTTAAAGTGTGCAAGAGCATTATGTCTAAGCATGTATATACTTTAAAGAGTACTTTATTGTTAAAAAGTGTTAACTTTTAACATCTGACCCTTCAATGAGTTCTAATCTCTTATAGAGAAGAGTCTTGTTTCAATATTGGTGGCTGTTGACGGATCAGGGTTGTGGTTGCTGAAGGTTAGAGTTGTGTGGTAATTTTGTAAAGTAAGACAACAGTGAAGTTTGCCACATTGATTGATTATTCCTTCCTGAAACATTTCTCCATACCATACAATGCTATTTGAGAGGATTTCACCAATAGTAGAACTCCTTTCAAAATTGAAGTCAATCTTCTCAAATCCTGTCATTGCTTTATCAACTATTTATGTAATATTCCAAATATGTTGTAGTAATTTCATGATCTTCACAGCATTTTCACCAGGAGTAGATTACCACTTGTTTTGTTCATCCATAATAATCGGTTCCTCATCTGTTTAAGTTTGATTATGAGACAGCAGAAATTCAGCCACACCTTTACGTTTCACTTCTAATTCTAGTTCTCTTGCCATTTCCATCACATCCGCAGTTACTTTCTACATTGAAGTATGGAACCTCTCAAAGTCATCCATTAGAGTTAGAATCAACTTCTTCTCTAAGACTGTGTACAATTTTGATCTACTACAATGAATATATTGTAGTAGATATTTTGATCTACTACAATGAATTCCAAATGTTCATATGGTATCTAGAATGGTGAATCTTTTTCAGAAAGTTTTCCCTTCATCTTATTGGATCCATTAGAAGAATCACTATCTATGACATACACAGCATTACAGTATGTATTCCTGAAATAATAAAACTTAAATTTAAAATGACCCCTTGATTCTCGGATTCAGAGTTGATGTGTTAGCAGGGATTAATCTCCATATACCTCTCCATCAGAGCTCATAGGTGTCAAGCTGAATTGTCAATGAGAAGTAATGCTTTGAAAGGAATCTATTTTCTGAGCCATTGTTCTCAATGAATGGTTTCAACTATTCAGTAAACTATGCTATTTAAGTAGATGTGGTGTTACCCAAGCTTTGTTGCTCCATTTATAGACCATAGGCAGAGTAAATTAATCATAATACTTAAGGGTCATAGGATTTCAGAAATGGTCAAATGAGTATTGGCTTCAACAAAGTCATCAGCTATATAAGCTCCTTGTGAGAGTCAGCTTGACCTTTGCAGTTATGAAGCCAAGCATCAACGTCTTCTCTTTAGCTATCACAGTCCTAGATACCATCTTCTTCCATTGTAAGCTTGTTTCCTCTACATTGAAAATACGTGGTTTAGCGTAGCTACCTTCATTAATTATGTTAGCTGATCTTCTGGTTGAGTTGTTCTAGCTTCTACAACAGTACTTGTTGCTTCACTTTGCACTTTTATGTTCTTTAGACAGTTTTTTTCTTTAAACCTCACAAACCAACCTCTGTTAGCTTCAACCTTTTCTTCTGAAGCTTCTTCACCTCTCTCAGCCTTCACAGAAATGAAGGGAGTTAGGACTTTGTCCTGATTGGGCTTTGGTTTAAGAGAATGTTGTGGCTGGTTTCATCTTCTATTCAGACCACTTCTTCATACCAGCAATAAGCCTGCTTTATTTTCTTATGATTTGTGTGTTTACTGGAGTAGTACTTTTAATTTCCTTCAAGAACTTTTCCTTCATATTTACATCTTGACAAACTGGTGCAAGACATCTAGCCTTCAGCCTATCTCAACTTTTAAAATGCCTTCCTCACTAAGTGCAATCATTTCTAGCTTCTGTTTTAAAGTGAAAGGCAAGTGGCTATTCCTTGCACTTGAACACTTCCAGGCCACTGCAAAGTTATTAACTGGGCTAATTTCAATATTGTTGTTTCTCAAAAAGTACGGAGGCCCAAGGAGAAAGAGACAGGTGGGGGAAATGGCTGGTCAGTGGAGCGGTCAGAACACATGCATTTATTGATTAAGTTTGCAGTACTATATGGGTATGGTTTTTGGCACCCCAAAACAATGTTTATAGTAACATCAAAGATCACTGATGGTAAATCCACACAACAGGTATGATCATTAAAAAGATTGAAATATCATGAGAATTACCAAAATGTAACAAGAAGACATGAAATGTGCACATGCTGTTAGAACAACAGCACTGGTAGACTTGTTTGATGCAATGCTTCCAGAAACCTTGAATTTGTGAAAAAAAATGCAACATCTATAAATCTCAAAAAACAAAGGGCTACAAAATGAGGTATGCCCAATATGCACACACACATATATATACACATTCAAATATATGACTGTATTATATATACATTCATATGTATATATAAAATATTTATATTTTGAATTTTGTTCTAATTTACTCATTTTACCTCCACTTCTAAACCCTAGCTCCTGCTTCTGATCAGTTCAAAAATGACCAATCTAAAATATTCTCTCTCCGACATCTAAACCCCTTTCAATTCTAGTGGCTTTAAACAAGTATTTCTTCACTCAGGCTTTTACTGCTTTCCCAATGGTGCTAGGATCAAATACTAGCATCTAACTGTGGCCATCAAAGCTGTTCACCTTCTGGCTCCATTCTTTGTGTAGCCCCTCCACCCTCACTCACAGACAACCTATATCTTGCCTGTTTGTGTTCTAAACCTTTTCATTTGGTCTACATCTTTCCTCTTCATGTCTGAGTTTTATCTTAACTCTTCACGTTTATGAAAGTACTTTGCTACCCAATATGAAATTAGATTCCTTCTTTTTCTCATATCACTTGATAAATGATGTTGTTTTAGGCATATTTCACATAATATTCACATTATTTTCATGTATTGTAAATTTAATACACGCTTTTTTTTTCTGTATTTTTGTTCACTCTTGAATTGGTTGTCAACATGAAGGTTTATTCCACGTTATTCACGCTTTTCTTCTCCCTTTATTTTAAGCTTCCTAATGGTAGGTATTTTGATATCTGTTATCAAAAATATATTGTACATATGAAATAACATTTGCCTTCAGAGAACAAAGTTGCAGATATCAAGTGCATAATATTATACAGAATAAGAAATAAAGAATAGGGGGTGCATAATTTTATATTGTATTTTGTGAACTGATAGGGAAATTATAAATATATGGGAGAGTACAAAATAAGAACAAAACATTTTAATATGTTTTTAAGTATAAAGAAATTATCTTTTGGGGCCGGGCGCGGTGGCTCACGCCTGTAATCCCAGCACTTTGGGAGGCCGAGGCAGGCGGATCACGAGGTCAGGAGATTGAGACCATCCTGGCTAACATGGTGAAACCCCGTCTCTACTAAAAATACAAAAAATTAGCCAGGCGTGGTGGTGGGCGCCTGTAGTCCCAGCTACTCGGGAGGCTGAGGCAGGAGAATGGCGTGAACCCGGGAGGCGGAGCTTGCAGTGAGCCGAGATCGCGCCACTGCACTCCAGCCTGGGCGACAGAGCAAGACTCTGTCTCAAAAAAAAAAAAAAAAAAAGAAATTATCTTTTGATTGACTATGGTTAAGAACATGTTAAGCATTGTTATTACTGCCAAAATCATTAGGAAAATTATGTAATGGCAACAGATCACAGTTATTCATTGGAACTCAAAATAAAAACACTGTCTAGTATTTTATTTAATAGAAAGTACTTTGTTTTCCAGGTATAAGTTACTTAGATAGCTAATTCTTAGTTCAAAGCCAAATTAAAATATTTGCTGAAAAATTGGCAGAAGAAAGAATGGAAATAAAAAAAAGAAAAATCAGGAATTTGTTTACACATGTTCCTGAGAACTAAAAGTGGCATCCTAGCATTTAGTCATATTTTTCTCTCAAAGATTTTAAAAATTATCTTAACTCTAGCCATATGTGAAATAGATGAGAACATTCTAGTTATGCTACAGTTCTGGCACAAACAGAGATTTTAAAGACAGAATTGGTGTGAAAACAGAGAAGTCACTTTGAAGAGAATGCTTTTTAAAAATATGCCAAATATCAAGAATGGCTTTTATTAATTAAACATTTATTTCAGGCTGTACATAACCCCTCTATTTATATTTTTATGTGGTAGTTTCCTGATACTCAGTGCAGAGGTAAAATGACACTCTTAGTTACTGTAGATTCAGTCATTCACATTAGTGAGAAGAGGGCTTCAGAAAGGCAAACTGTCCTTTGAGTCTCTCACTGGGCATAGTGGTGAGAAAGAAAATTATAAGATGAAAATTGAATACAGAAGTAACATTATTTTTTCACATAATGAGAATGTATACCATAGAAGTAAAATATTTACAGATATTGTCTGCCTAAATGATAAATGATCTTAGTGTTTTTCTCTTGTATTCTAAATCATGGATGACTATATAAAACAAAATCAAATGTATTAATTATAGGGTAGTAGGTTTCTGATGCTCTTTATGAAGACATAAGTTGGGGCAGTAACAATGCAAATACAGCTTAAAAATCCCTGCACTGGAATCATAAATAAAGTCAATTTAAAAAATAAAAATAAAAGGTAGACGCAGTTGGGCGCCTTGGCTCATGCCTGTAGCTCCAGCACCTTGGGAGGCCGAGGCTGGCAAATCACTTGAGTCCAGGAGTTTCAGACCAGCCTGGCCAACATAGTGAAAACCTGTCTCTATTAAATATACAAAATTACCCAGGCCTGGTGGCACAGGTCTGTAGTTCCAGCTACTCAAGGTGCTGAGGTACGAAAGTCACTTGAACCTGGTAGGCGGAGGTTGCAGTGAATCGAGATCGAGCCACTGTGAGACTCTTTGAGACTCTGTTTCCAAAAAAAAAATAAATAAAATAAATAAAAATAAAATTTAAAATTAAAAACGTAGATACTATTCCTTTTTAGTACTTTAAAAAGTACTTTAGTACCTTTTAGTACTCCTTTTTATTACTGGAGTGTTGTATGTTTTAATTATTTGTATATTCTAAATTTTTATGGTTTTATCTTTAAAATGGCTAATTGATTATTCAGTCTTGTTTTTGTTTTGAGTTGATGAAAAACATTAGGAAAGGCAATTACCATATAGACATAAGTATTTAGAGACAATGTTTTCTCATCACCAATTTTTTATCCCCTCCCTCACCTCTTCACTCATCAATTTTCTGTGTGTGGTGAGAGGCTAGAAGCATGTGGGATTGTGTGGGTAAAAGTAGACTTTTTGAGAAATCTTATAATTAACTAATAATCATATGCCTTTCTGGCTCAAAACAATGTTTTTCACACCCTGAAAGGCTATATCCTTTGATAAGTAGATATGTATTATAGAATGAAAAAGCTTAAATGTGTGTTTTAAACGTTGCGTTTTAAATTCGGGGATGAACCAGAGCAGAAAGAATTGAAGTCTCTGGAAAAACCTGTCTTTTGCTTTAAATATACACAAAAACAAGCCTGAACTAATCAGGAGTGGTTACATCAGCCACTGCCATTATCATGATTAACTATCATTAAAGCCATCACTGAAATGAATGAGCTCCTAGTTAAAAGGGGCACTATTTTGTTTCTGTTAAATTACAAGAAAAAAAAATCAATTTTTAATGACATGTTTTCCTATTTCTAAGTGCAAACTAGCACATTTCCAAAATATTTTATTGCTAAGCTAATTGTTACGACACTAAACAATGTTTCAAGACAGAATGTTTTTATTATCCCCTGCAATTTTTATTTCCTTTCTATCTTTCTCCTCACATACTTCATTGTTTGCTCATTTTGGATCTTCATTGTATGTCATTTATAAATATATCCACCCCATTGATTTCCAAATGCCTTTATTTTATTTGTTTTTCAATTGGAATGCATAATGGAAATACATCTTTCATATAAGACAAACACTTCTGATGTTTTTTGAACTCTTTATTAAATCTTCATCTGATCAAAGAGACCATATAACCTAACAGTGAATTTTCCTTAAAATTTTGTTTGCTACAAAAATTTGAGAATGCATTGATGTTACTTTTATGCCACGTATTTATATCTTTTCTATCTAAAACAGCTGTTTATTTGCTTTATCCTGCCTTTGCTTTCTTAAAACCTTTTCAATTGTGAATGATTATTATGTTAACAGATTTACTAAGTGTTAAAGAAAGACGAAAACCTAATGATAATCTATCTAGTATCCTTTTTGGAAAGATCGGAATATCAATGTCCCCTTCCCACCCAATCCCGCCATCCCCTCCAGTCCAGGTCACTAAAGGCTAACTATTCAATCCACTTAAGAACAGCATTGGTTCCCAGTTGGCCATTTTTGTATTTCTAATTTTTTATGCATTTTTTTTAACAAGTGGATTTTGGATTAGCAATCTTCCCTGCTTATGTAAGAATACCTTTACTTATTTTATTCTGTTTTTATTTAAACCACTCTGTTTTATGAAAGTATTCCATTATTTGACTTTTTACTGTTATCATTTTACATTTATATTTAAATCCCATTTGATTATCTTAGTGTCTTAATTTTGAGAGCGCAGAATTTAATTCCTAAGTTTTAAATGTATTAGTCTTCTTAGTGAATTTTTTTTTTTCATTTGATCTGTGATTTCTCTCTATATATGTCTTTTTGTCTTCCTCTTCCTTTCCCCATTTTTTGTTTCTCATTAATGGTGTCTGAGATTTCACACTTCCTAAAATGTTGGCAGTTTTCTCTTATCTGACATTTTTGGGATCTGTCTAGTATTGCTGGGTCTTATAATGGCATCTCAGAGCATCTTGTCAGTGACTATAGCAGGGAAATCAGAGAAGTAATCCAATCTTGTTTGAAATCCAGGCCACTGATTTGTAACTGTTCTCTGGCTTTCTTTCATATGTAAGGCTTAGCAGCAATGTTCTGTAACAAATTTTTAAATTAATTTACTTACAAAAACAAAGAGGATCCCAAATTAAAACTGTAATAAATAGAAGACCTGCTACATCTTTTAGTCTATTACTCATATAAGCCAAACTGCCAGTTTCCTTAGCCGCTTCTGAAACCAGAATCAATAAAACATATTTCACCATTCCTGATCACCATTTTTTTAACCACATTTTCTTCTTTTTTTATTATTATACTTTACGTTCTGGGATACATGCGCAGAATGTGCAGGTTTGTTACATATGTATACACGTGCCATGGTGGTTTCCCATGCCCATCAACCCCTCATCTACAATAGGTATTTCTCCTAATGTTATCCCTCCCCAAGCCCCGAACCCCCCAACAGGATCCGGCGTGTGATGTTCCCCTTCCTGTGTCCATGTGCTCTCATTGTTCGACTCCCACTTATGAGTGAGAACATGCAGTGTTTGGTTTTCTGTACCTGTGTTAGTTTTCTGAGAATGATGGTTTCCAGCTTCACCCATGTCCCTGAAAAGGACATGAGCTCATCCTTTTTTATGGTTGCATAGTATGGCATGGTGTATATGTGTCGTATTTTCTTTATCCAGTCTGTCATTATTGATGGACATTTGGGTTGGTTCCAAGTCTTTGCTATTGTGAACAGTGATGCAATAAATATATGTGTGCATGTGTCTTTATAGTAGAAGGATTTATAATCCTTTGGATATGTACCCAGTAATGGGATTGCTTGGTCAAATGGTATTTCTAGTTCTAGATCCTTGAGGAATTGCCACACTGTCTTCCACAATGTTTGAACTAATTTACATTTCCCACCAACAGTGTGAAAGCATTCCTATTTCTCCACATTCTCTCCAGCATCTGTTGTTTCCTGACTTTTTAATGATAGCCATTCTAACTGGTGTGCGAGGGTATCTCATTGTGGTTTTGATTTGCATTTCTTTAATGATCAGTGATGATGACCTGTTTTTCATATGTTTCTTGGCCACATAAGTGTCTTCTTTTGAGAAGTTTTTGTTCATATCTTCATGTTTTGATGGTTTTTTTGTTTTGGTCTTGTAAATTTGTTTAATTTCCTTGTAGATTCTGGATATTAGCTCTTTGTAAGATGGATATATTGCAAAATTTTTCTCTCATTCTGTAGGTTGCCTGTTCACACTGATGCTAGTTTCTTTTGCTGTGCAGAAGCTCTTTAGTTTAATTAGATCCCATTTGTCAGTTTTGGCTTTTGTTGCCATTGTTTTTGGTGTTTTAGTCATGAAATCTTTGGCCATGCCTATGTCCTGAAGGGTATTGTCTAGGGTTTCTTCTAGGGATTTTATGGTTTTAAGTCTTACTTTTAAGTCTTCATTCTATCTTGAGTTGATTTTTGTATAAGATGTAAGGAAGGCATCAGTTATGCTTTTCTGTATGTTGCTAGCCAGTTTTCCCAACACCATTTATTAAATAGAGAATCCTTTCCCCACTATTTGTTTTTGTCAGGTTTGTCAAAGATCAGATGGTTGTAGATGGGTGGTGTTATTTCTGAGGACTCTGTTCTGTTCCATTGATCTATATATCTATTTTGGTATCAGTACCATGCTTTTTTTTGGTTACTGTAGCCTTGTAGTACAGTTTGAAGTCATGTAGTATAATGCCTCCAGCTTTATTCTTTTTGCTTAGGATTGTCTTGGCTATGTGGGCTCTTTTTTGATTTCATGTTAAATTTAAAGTAGTTTTTTCTAACTCTGTGAAGAAAGTCAGTGGTAACTTGATGGGGATAACATTGAATCTATAAATTACTTTGGACAGTATGGCCATTGTCACGATATTGATTCTTCCTATCCATGAGCATGGAATGTTTTCCTATTTGTTCGTGTCCTCTCTTACTTCCTTGAGCAGTGGTTTTTCATTCTCCTGGAAGAGGTCCTTCACATGTCTTGTAAGTTGTATTCCCAGGTATTTTATTATCTTCGTAGCAATTGTGAATGGGAGTTCACTCATGATTTGGCTCTCTATTTGTCTACTTTTGGTGTACAGAAATGCTTGTGATATTTAAACATTGATTTTGTATCCTGAGACTGCTGAAATTGCTTATAAGCTTAAGGAGATTTTGGGCTGAGACAATAGGCTTTTCTAAATCTATAATCATATCATCTGCAAACAGAGATAATTTGACTTCCCCTCTCCCTATTTGAATGCTCCTTATTTCTTTCTCTTGTCTGATTGCCCTGGCCAGAAATTCCAATGCTATGTTGAATAGGAGTGGCGACAGAGGGATCTTTGTCTTGTGCCAGTTTTCAAAAGGAATGCTTCCAGCTTTTGCCCATTCAGTATGACATTGGCTATGGATTTGTCATAAATAGCTCTCATTATTATGAGATATGTTCCATCAATACCTAGTTTATTGAGAGTTTTTAGCATGAAGTGGTGTTGAATATTTTTCTTGCTGTTGTGTCTCTGCCAGGTTTTGGTATCAGGACGATGGTGGTCTCAGAAAATGAATTAGGGAGTAGTCCCTCTTTTTCTATTATTTGTGATAGTTTCAGAAGGAATGCTACCAGCTCCTCTTTGCACCTCTGTTAGAATTTGGCTGTGAATCCGTCTGGTCCTGAGCTTTTTTTGGTTGGTAGGATATTAATTACTGCTTCAATTTCAGAACTTGTTACTGGTCGATTCAGGGATTCAGCTTCTTCCTTGTTTACTCGTGGGAGGGTATATATGTCCAGGAATTTATCCATTTCTTTTAGATTTTCTAGTTTGTTTGAGTAGAAGTGTTTATAGTGTTCTCTGATGGTGGTTTGTATTTTTGTGGGACGAGTGGTGACATCCCTTTATCATTATTTATTGCGTCTATTTGATTATTCTCTCTTCTTTATTATTCTAGCTAGCAGTCTATCTATTTTGTCAATCTTTTCAAAAAACCAATTCCTAGATTCATGGATTTTTTGAAGGGATTTTCATGTCTCTATCTTCTTCAGTTCTGCTCTGATCTTAGTTATTTCCTGTCTTCTGCTAGCTTTTGAATTTGTTTGCTCTTGCTTCCCTGGTTCTTTTAATTTTGACATTAGGGTATTGATTTTAGATCTTTCCCCCTTTCTCCTGTGGGCATTTAGTGCTATAAATTTCCCTCTATAAACATTGCTTTAGCTGTGTCCCAGAGATGCTGGTATGTTGTGTCTTTGTGCTCATTGGGTTCAAAAAACTTATTTATACCCCGTCTCTACTAAAAAAAATACAAAAAACTAGCCGGGCGAGGTGGCGGGCGCCTGTAGTCCCAGCTACTCTGGAGGCTGAGGCAGGAGAATGGTCTAAACGCGGGAGGCGGAGCTTGCAGTGAGCTGCGATCCGGCCACTGCACCCCAGCCTGGGCGACAGAGCAAGACTCTGTCTAAAAAAAAAAAAAAAAAAAAAAAAAAAAAAAACTTATTTATTTCTGCCTTAATTTCATTATTTACTCAGTAGTCATTCAGGAGTAGGTTGTTCAGTTTCCATGTAGCTGTGCAGTTTTGAGTGAGTTTCTTAATCAAGTGCTTATTTGATTGCACTGTGGGCTGAGAGACAGTTTGTTATGATTTCCGTTCTTTTGCATTATCTGAGGTGTGTTTTACTTCCAATTATGTCATCAATTTTAGAATGAGTGTGATGTTGTGCTGACAAAAATGTATATTCTGTTGATTTGGGGTGAAGAATTCTGCAGATGTCTATTAGATCCACTTGGTCCAGAGCTGAGTTCAAGTCCTAAACATTCTTGTTAATTTTCTGCCTTGCTGATCTTTCTAAAATTGACAGTGAGGTGTTAAATTCTCTCACTATTATTGCATGGGAGTCTAAGTCTCATTGGAGGTCTCTAAGAACTTGCTTTATGAATCTGGGTGCTCCTGTATTAGGTGTGTATATAGTTAAGATAGTTAGCTCTTCTTGTTGCATTAACCCTTTACTGTTAGGTAGTGACCTTCTTTGTCTCTTTGGATCTTTGTTGCTTTAAAGTCTGTTTTATCAGGGACTAGGATTGCAACCCTTGCTTTTTTATGCTTTCCGTTTGCTTGGGAAATATTCCTCCATCCATTTATTTTGAGCCTACGTGTGTCTTAACATGTGAGATGGGTCTCCTGAATACAGCATACTGATGGGTCTTGACTGTTTATACAATTTGCCAGTCTGTGTCTTTTAATTGGGGCATTTGTACCATTTACATTTAAGGTTACATTCTAATGTGTGAATTTGATTTTGTCATTCTGATGCTAGCTGGTTATTTTGCCCGTTAGTTGATGCAGTTTCTTAATAGTGTTGATGGTCTTTACAATCTGGTATGTTTTTGCAGTGGCTGGTCCTGGTTGTTCCTTTCCATATTTAGTGCTTCCTTTGAGAGCTCTTGTAAGGGAGGCCTGGTGGTGACAAAGTCTCTCAGCATTTGCTTGTCTGCAAAGGATTTCATTTCTCCTTTGCTTATGAAGCTTAGTCAGGCTAGATGTGGAATTCTGGGTTGGTAATTCTTTTCTTTAAGAATGTTGAATATTGACCCCCATTCTCCTCTGGATTGTAAGTTTCTGCAGAGAGATCCACTGTTAGTCTGATGGTCTTCTCTTTGTGGGTAACCCGGCCTTTCTTTCTGGCTGCCCTTAACATTTTTTCCTTAATTTCAACCTTGGTGAATCTGATGATTATGTGTCTTGGGGTTGCTCTTCTCAAGGAGTATCCTTGTGGTGTTCTCTATATTTTCTGAATTTGAATGTTGACCTGTCTTGCCAGCTTGGAGAAGTTCTCCTGGATACTATCCTGAAGAATGTTTTCCACCTTGGTTCCATTCTCCCTGTCACTTTCAGGTACACCAGTCAAATGTAGATTTGATCTTTTCACATAGTTCCATATTTCTTGGAGGCTTTGTTCGTCCCTTTTCATTTTGTTTTTTCTCTAATCTTGTCTTCACACTTTATTTCCTTAGGTTAACCTTCAATCTCTGATATCCTTTCTTCTGCTTGATCAATTCGGCTATTGATATTTCTGTAGGCTTCATGAAGTTTTCATGCTGTGTTTTTCAGCTTCATCAGGTCATTTATGTTCTTTTCTAAACTGGTTATTCTAGTTAGTAATTTCTCTAACCTTTTTTCAAGGTTCTTAGCTTTCTTGTATTGGGTTAGAACATGCTTCTTTAACTTGGAGGAGTTTGTTATTACCCACCTTCTGAAGCCTACTTCTGTCAATTCATCAAATTCATTCTCTGTCTAGTTTTGTTTCCTTGCTGGCAAGGAGTTGTGGTCCTTTTGAGGAGAAGAGGAGTTCTGGTTTTTGGAATATTCAGACTTTTTGTGCTCAATTTTCCTCATCTTCATGGATTTATCTACCTTCGGTCTTTGATATTGGTGACCTTCAGATGGGGTTTCTGTGTGGACATCTTTTTTGTTGATGTTGATGATACTCCTTTCTGTTTGTTGGTTTTCCTTCTAACAATCAGGCCCCTCTGCTGCAGATCTGCTGGAGTTTGTTGGAGGTTCACTCCAGACCTTGTTTGCCTGAGTATCACCAACGGAGGCTGAAGAACAGCAAAGATTGCTACCTTATCCTTCCTCTGGAAGCTTCATCCCAGAGGGGCACCCACCAGATGCCAGCTGAAGCTCTCCTGCATGAGGTGTCTGTTGACCCCTGCTGGGAGGTATCTCCCAGTCAGGAGGCATGGGGCTCAGGGACCCACTAGAGGAGACAGTTTGTCCCTTAGCAGAGTTTGAGCCTTGTGCTGGGAGATTCACTGCACTTTTCTGAGCGGGCAGGCAGGAATATGTAAGTCTACTCAAGCTGCACCCATAGCTTCCCCTTCCCCCAGGTGCTCTCTCCCAGGGAGATGGGAGTTTTATCTATAAGCCCCTGACTGGGGTTGCTGCCTTTCTTTCAGAGAGACCCTGCCCAGAGAGGGGGAATCTAGAGAGGCAGTCTGTCAACAGTCTATTAATGATATTTCTACCCCATAGTATTAATAACCAGCTGTGAGGTTGGGAATAAAGTGTTTATATTAATAGTGACCTAATACCTGGGGAGATGTTGGAGGTAGCATCTCTTTCTGTTACATATACCACTATATTTGGGGACCAAAATATAGTTTAGTTTCAAAATTAATAGGCCAAATTTATCCTGGAGGAAAAGAAAGAAAATAATGAAATAGCTAATATTTTTCTAACAGTTTCCCTTTGTTTTATATCTAACAGGTAACCCTCTTTTTCTATTTCAATCCTTGACAACTTCATTAAAGCAAGGCAATGACTATGCCAATTGCAACTTCAGATTTGAAGAAATGATGGCTGAAGACACAAGACCCACTCCTTTGTCTTTGTTTCACAAATTATATTGAACATCCATCAAACCAAGCATCTTTGACCTCTACTAAAATCTGTTGGATTTGAATTGGCCACTGGAAAAGGCTTTGGTTTTAATTATAAAATATCTTTGCCATTCTGTTCCTCAGAGACTTAATTTTCTTACTCTTCTGCTGTCATTTTCTAATCACAGTTCTGGCATTGAACCACATTCTGAAAAAAAAAAAAAAATTTTTGCTCTTCAAAAAGTCAAGAATTGAAACAAAAAATAAATGCAACTTTCTTTTTCTTACTCAGCCATTATGGAAGATCCTTAATTTTTACTTATAAATGTTTATGTTCTAATTAAAATATATCTGTCTATTTATTTATCCATGTTATTTACATCTTTGCTAAATCTTTAGACAGGTAGAATATAGTATCTTGCAGTATACTTCAAATTGGCACAAATTCATTAGGATAACTGGCATAAAATATTACATAGCAGGACATTCATATTGTAGACAGATGTAAATCATATTACAGTAGATAAAATAAGCCCCAAATCCTACTGTAATCCATTTTTATCTAGGCTGAAGCACGAAGCAAATTTTTCTCATGGTCTAAAGATATCTTAAAACCTAGTAACAAAGCAAGGTGAAATTTCTAATTTTGTATCCTTTGTATGAAATAAACATAGGAATCTTGGACCTCAATGCTTTTTATTAGATTGGTGCAAAAGTCATTGCGCTTTTTGCAGTTGCTTTTGTGTCAGAAAACGCAGTGACCTTTGCACCAACCTAATAGTAACAATGCCAATCCATAAGTATTCTCTCTCTGTGAGAGAGAATGAGCTTTTTTCACATTTCGGTAAACAGAGACATTTCACGCTATCAGAGGCCTTTTCAGGACAGAAGAGAGGTGAAAGATGATGAATAGTAGTACCCTCCCAGAATGGAGTGCATGTGAACCAGCCACATAACAAAGAATAGCCAGAGAAACATAAGTGTGAAAGAACACCAGTTGGGCCTTCTTGGGAGATGTAGCACATCCCATTACACATCAACCCTACTAGAATGCAAAGAAAGATTATTCTATTAGATAATTGGTAGAAATGTCCAGCCCTGAGGTTATTGCCCACTGCAAGCCAATTCAATGTCTAACTTTAAAACTACAATGCAAATTTTGGAAAGAAAAATAACTCTTCCATGTTTCTTTAATTGGCCAATCTGATATATTCCAAACCACACATGGCTAATAGGAGGAGATAAATACATTCTAGTTAAATGCTTGAATCAATCAATAGAACATCAAGCTATTTTAACTTTTTTTTAAACTTCCGTATGAGTTAGGATTCTCCAATGAGATATAACCAATAGGATAGATGGATGGATGGATAGATAGATAGATAGATAGATAGATAGATAGATAGATAGATAGATAGATGAGAAGGAATATTTTTTAGGAGAAATTGGCTCACACATTTATGGAGGCAAAGCCCCAAGACAGGCTGTCTGTAATCTAGAGCCCTTAGGATGATGGCAGCATGACTCAGTCCAAGTCTGAAGGCCTCAGAACCAAGGAAGCTAATGATGTAACTCTCACTTTGAGGCTAAAAGCCCAAGAACCTGGGAGGCCACCAGTGCAAATCTTGGAATCCAAAGGCCAAGGAGCCTGGAGTTCTGATAAAGTCAGGAAAAGAAGAGTATACACCAGCCTTCAGAGAGAAAGAACAACTCCCCTTTTTTCTGTTTCTATTCTTTCAGGGCTCAAAGCTGATTGGGTTGTTCCTACCAACATTAAATGTGGATCTTCCGTGCCTAGTCCACTCAGACTTATGTAATACTCCTGTAAACACCCTCATTTAGGTATTCTTTAATCCAGTCAAATTGACACCTAACATTAAGCATCACAACATCTTAACTCACTGTTTGCATTCTTGCTTAGTAATATAAAGCAACAGTATAAACCCACGTAAGATACTGTCTTATTATAATATATTGCTTTTAGCAATACAATGTAACTTGCTTTTCAAAACAATAATGGCCAGGTTTATTTTTCTTTTTTTGGCTTTTCAATAATCTCCTTAAAGATTAAAAAGTATTCATCTCTGTCTTTGGTGAACAGTATCTGAAAGGTTTTCAATAAATATGATTTGTACAAATAATTAATCCAGGGCATATGTAGTCACCAAAATCTCAAAAATGCCATTTAAAAATAATCGTTTTGTAGTTTATCTTATGTTGAAACCCTCTATCTTCAATTGTTTTGCATAGTAGTTAAAAGAAAGAAGTTTATCCTTTTTAAACTTTTAAACCCTAAAACCATATTCACTTCTTTAAATCTTCTTACTGCTAAATAAATACATGAAAAAAGAAATAATGACTAATCTGACAACTTTGCATATCAGGATATCTGATTGAGTCTACAGCTCTATCAACATTACTGTGATATATAGTTTATAGAATGATTCTTGTTTTAAGGAAGTAATGACATATCTACTCAAACTCAAACTTCCTCGTAGTGACTTTTTAGTGAGACTCAGGCCATCCACGGAAGTCCACAAGGTCTTTTGATATTCTCAGGTTGTGAAAACTATATTATTGTCAGTTAATTGCTAAATATTTACAATATCTAGAAATTGGATTGCTATCAGAATTGTTAAAATGTATAATTAGATTTTTATGCTATTTTTTACTTTATAGGGCATTATACTGCTTTATAAAACCATCCCACACAACAGGGTTACATTTTTAAGAATAATTTATTTTACAAAATTTTGGATGTGTACAGCCTTACTTTGTTTTAACACTATATTATTATAAGCTTTCAACCTAATAAAAACAAATTCTTCCATATGGAAATTCTCAAACCAGATCATTCAAATATTTTTGGAAATCGCTTAGGCATGTGCCAATGGACAGACACAGAAAGAGGAATAGTAGAGTGTGTGTGTACTGCACAAACTCAAAATCAATGTCTCTTTGGGAGGTCAACGCGGGTGGATCACAATGTCAGGACATCGAGACCATCCTGGCTAACACAGTGAAACCCCGTCTCTACTAAAAATACAAAAAAAAAAAAAAAAAAATTAGCCAGGTGTGGGAGCCGGTGCCTTTAGTCCCAGCTAATCGGAAGGCTGAGGCAGGAGAGTAGCGTGAACCTGGAAGGTGGAGCTTGCAGTGCTCCACTTGGAGCACTCCGATCTGGGAGGGTACTACTATTCATCATCTTTCACCTCTCTTCTGTCCTGAAAAGGCCTCTGATAGTGTGAAATGTCTCTGTTTACCTAAATGTGACAAAAGCTCATTCTCTCTCACAGGTTGAATAGTTATGGATTGGTACTGTTACTATTAGGTTGGTGCAAAAGTCACTGCGGTTTTTGACATAAAAGCACCGCAAAAAGCGCAATGACTTTTGCACCAATCTAATAAAAAGCATTGAGGTCCAAGATTCCTATGTTTATTTCATACAAAGGATACAAATTTAGAAATTTCACCTTGCTTCGTTACTAGGTCTTAAGATTGGAGTGCGCCACTGCACTCCAATCTGGGTGACAGAGCAAGACTCCGTCTCAAAAAAAAAAAAAAAAAGTAATGTCTCTTCAAAGAGAGTATGTTGGCCCTCCCCTGCACACTAACCAACAAAACAAGAAAGAGTTCCTTAAAAACAGGCACTGAAAAATAAAAATTTGAGTGAGCAATTTTAGTTAAATCTTGATCAAATTCACGTGACAAAAGAAAACTTCGAAGTTTTCGGCTAGTCAGACTGGAAAGGAACAAATTGCACTGGAAAACTATTAAGTGGGTTACTGAAGTGTTGGTAACTATTTATTCGTTGTATTTTCTATGAGGTGAGTTCATTTACCTGGATAAACAGGTTATGATTTAAACGAAGAGGCTCAGGTAATATATGCCAAGATATTTTACTTTTCTGAAACTTTTCAGCACTCTAATATATTCTTTTGAAGAATATTGGAACCATTTTGGGGTTATAAAACATTTAAAATAAAAACATACACATGGGAATTCATCTTACGCTAAATCTAAATGGAAAGGCTTGTTTTAGTCATCTTTTATGGCAATATTAATTTGAGAGAATGCATGCTTAGGTTAAAATCTTTGAATGTTGTTCAAATATTACACATTTATATATGGAAGCCCTATGATTTTAAATTTTTTTATATAGGAATTCATAATTCCTCAGGTTCTTATTATATTAGTGATCTTTAGATTTAGATTGCATGATCAATATTTATTTTCGCATGCATATTAGCATGACACTTGGCCAGGCTGCTGTTTAGCCAGGATATTTCTGTGGGGATATGTCAGTTTATTATGGCTGGTACATATTCTGATTGATTCTGACCTGGCTGCTGATGTCCGATATTTGAAATTACTTCTTCACCAAACCATATTAAAGGGATGTAGCATGTCCATATGTGCTCAGTAAGGAGGTTAATATAAAAGTCAATGAAGATTTGAAAAACTATATACATGCCAAAATCCAAGATAAGGCAGTATATATTTGGTTTGTGGAAACATATCATATCCACAAGCTATCTTTTAATTTTGGTTTCTACTCCTGTCCTTCTCATTTAAAATAAAATATAATTTGACAGCTCTGTCTAAATAAATTGATTCTCTGAAGTATAGCTTTTTCAATCATTTCTCTTGTCTCCTCTATTATGTTGATGGAAAGTCTACTTTTTGATACTATATCTTCATTAATAATCAAATATCAATTTCACATATTATACTGTAAACTGTGCATATTAATCATGGAACCTTCATTAATTTCATTAAGAATTAGCAAAAATAATGCTTTTTACAGTAGTCTATATGGGAAATAGTAGTTTGTTTCATTTGTTTTAATATTTCTCTTGAAATAATAAGAAGTAGCAAATCTTAAGTGTGCAGCTCAATTAATTTTTACAAGGTAAATATTCCCACAAAACAACCACTCAGATTGAAACATGAAACACTACTAGCACTCCAGAAACACCCCTCTGTCTCATTCACACTCCCTGTCTCATAACTACTGTGGCCCTCTCTATTTCTGAAGTGACTAAATAAGCATATCTTTTGCTTTTGTTAATGTATTTGACTCCTGTCTTCAGTTCCTGAAGCATCTTCAGAACAGCCTCAGAGTAATAAAGGTGAATGAGGGTCTTTGGTTATAACGTTGGGGTGTTTTAGAACCAGAAGCAGGACTCAGAAAACAGACTCTCTCTCTCTCTCTCCCTCAACTTCTCCTCCTCTCCTTTTACTTGCTCCTTTTTCTTCCCAAGGCAGCATTCTAACTAATCTTCCTCTGCCTTTCTGTCTTGGAACCATAAAGAATTATTTGATTTACCTTCTTTGATTGTGAGTCATAAGACCCTCACTTCAGAAGGGGTTTCGCCCTGTAGTGAAATGGCCTCATTGTCTAGACTAACACTCGAGTCCGTTGTCTCATAGCCACAGAAAACTAGGACATGAACACACAAAGAGTGAGGTTGAGAGCAGAAGTTTTATAGGCAAAAGAATGAGAAGAGCTCTCTGCTGCAGAGAAGTGTCCCAGAAAAATGGATTACTGGATCCCTGGTGAAATGCAAAGGTTTTATAGATGCCTGGTGAGGAAGCGGTGTCTGATTTACATAGGGCACAAAAGATTGGTTGGACCAGGTGTTCCATTTGCATAGGGTGTGGGAAACTGGTTAGGACTAGTTACGTCATTTGCAAATTTCTTGCCATGCCCATCCTAATCTTTTATTATGCAGGAGTGTCCTCTACCAGAGCTGTGCCATGTTGCCCGTTCCTTTGCTGTACACATGGTAATAACAACAAAATAAAGGGAAGCAAGGGGCAGAGGCTGCAGTGAGCCGAGATGGCACCACTGCACTCCAGCCTAGGTGACAGAGCAAGAGACTGTCTCAAAAAAAAAAAAAAAAAAGGAAGATGGAACCTCCATATTGGATATACCTGGCCCCCCAGGTAGCCCTTTTCTTTGGCCCAGTTGCTGGCACTCGCTGTGCAAGCTTCCAGCTTGCTTATCTATGTTTGCAACTCAATTTTTCAGGCTGCTCTTTCTTAGAAAACAAATGATTTGGGGAGTTGCTTTTTGTTAGAAGCGAAGTTCTGCCGAGAACTCTGTTGCCCTCATTACCTGCCTAAATAATTTATTTAGCTCCTGTATCAATACTTGGGAGGAAAGAATGCTGTACAGAGAGGCCAAGAAGAATCTGGTCTGGCCTGGCTTGTTTTCCCCACTCAGTTATTAGCATTAGATGATTTCCTCTTTTATCCAGTCACATTTCTACACGATTGTCCATGCTTCAATCATGCCATATCTTCTGAATTCTCCATAAAAAGCCCAAGAAAATGGGGTACAGGGAGCTTTTTTTTTTTTTTTTTTTTTTTTTTTTTTTTGAGACGGAGTCTCGCTCTGTCGCCCAGGCTGGAGTGCAGTGGCGCGATCTCAGCTCACTGCAAGCTCCGCCTCCCGGGTTCACGCCATTCTCCTGCCTCAGCCTCCCTAGTAGCTGGGACTACAGGCGCCCGCCACCACATCCGGCTAAATTTTTTGTATGTTTAGTAGAGACGGGATTTCACCATGTCAGCCAGGATGGTCTCGATGTCCTGACCTCGTGATCCGCTCGCCTTGGCCTCCCAAAGTGCTGGGACAGGGAGCTTTTATACTGATGAACTTCTGGAGGCTTTCAGGAAGGTGAGCAAGAACTCATCCACATACCAGGTGCACTCTAACTCAAGAGAAGAAGCTTTTGTGCTCAGGACCTTTCAGACCTCACCCTGTGTGTCTCATCATCTGGCTGCTTATTTGTGTCCTCTAAAATATAATAAACTGGTAACTGTAAGTAAATGTTTCCCTGAGTTCTGAGAGCCACTTTAGCAAATTAATTCTGCCTAAACAGAGGAACGTCAACTTGAAGCCGGCCGGTCTCTAGTTGCGGAGCCCTGGACTTGGGACTCGTGTTTGAAGTGGGGGCAGCCTTGTGGGACTGAACCCTCAACCTGTGGTATCTGACACCCTATCCAGAATTGAATTGGATTGGAAAATACCCAGCTGGTGTCCCCTGCAAAATTAATTGCTTACTTGATGATGAAAAGTCCCCACACGTTTGGTCACAGAAGTCTCCTGTGTTGACTGTTGCATTGTAAGAGTAGAGGAAAAACACTGTGTTTCTATACACTATCCCAGTGAGATGAAAGTCTAGATTGCTGCTTTGTGTTCAGTCTTTTACCATTTTTCACTTTATGCCTTTCACAGAGAAGAAATGTCCAGTGGTGAAGAAACCCTGGGAAGAGTTTGTATCTTCTATATCTTTATTTTAATATTGTACTTCAAGTTAACTCCTAAATTGTGATAATTGGGATTTACATAACTTATTTCTTTTTTTACAGAAACATTAATTACAGTGGATTTGTCCTCACTATTTTTAACTATCATGGATATCATAAAATCTCAGTTTTAAAATCTCACTTCTGCCTATTCCATATAAATCCCATGTATCACTGTTAGTCACTCCATACTACCTGAAATGTAAGATACTCTAATATGAAATATGACACCAGAAAGATGTAAATCATGTTTTAAATCAACTCTTAAAAACAGCTCTATTTTAAAATAACTTCATATTTTTAGAAAAATTTCAAACGCAATAGATTCCCTATATTTTCTTCACACAGCTTCCCCATATGCTAATATTTTACTATGTTTGCTTTATCATCTCTTGTAGATATTATTTTTAACTGTTTGAGAGTAAGTTACATATCTGATGCTAAATTATATCTAAATACTTAAATCTATAGTCCTTAAAAACAAGGGCAATTTCTTACATAGCCACCATCCAGTTGTAACTGTTAGGAAATTAACAAACAAACAAACAAAAAATAGGCACATTTTCTAATCTATTGGTCTTATGAACATTTTTTTCTAATTGTTCTAATAATGTTTGTCTTTTAAATAATTTTATTTTCTGGTTTAACATCGATTCCAAGATCACATATTGCATTTTACTTGACACATTGCTTTAGTCACCTATAATTTGTAATAATTCCTAAATATTTGTTTGTCTTCAATTACCATTACCATGCTTTTTTTTTTTTTTTTTTTTTTTTTTTTTTTTTTTTTTTTTTTTTTTTTTTTTTTTTTTTTTTTTTGAGACAGAGTCTTGCTCTGTCGCCCAGACTGGAGTACAGTGGCATGATTTCAGCTCACTGCAACCTCTGCCTCCTGGGTTCAGGTGCTTCTCCTGCCTCAGACTCCCGAATAGCTGGGACTACAGGCACACACCACCATGTTGGACTGATTTTTGTATTTTTTTAGTAGAGATGAGGTTTCACCATATTGGCCAGACTGATCTCAAACTTCTGACCTTGTTTCCTGCCTGCCTTGGCCTCCCAAAGTGCTGGGATTACAGGCATGAGCCACTGCACCCAGCCACCTTGATTTTGTGGAAGAACACAGATCACTTATTTTTTGGAATGTCCTTCAGTTGGAAAAAATCTAATAATTGCTTCTAATGAGAAATATAGTGTGCATTTCTTGCAACAATTCTTCAAAAGTAACGTTATTTTTTTCAGTGTGTCATAATAGGAGTAATATGCCATCCCTTAATCCCTTTCCAGGGAATATTAATGTCTGTTGTTTGGTTAAAATTTTATCTGTCTAGTGATTTCACTTTAAAGTTACTATTTTATCTTTTATAATTAATAAGCACTTTAAAGGATGATACTTTTGATACTAGGTAAATATTACATTACTCCTAAAATTTTTACTCAATAGTTTTCATGTTTATTAATGAATCTTGCCTGAATTATCATTTTGATGGTTAACAAATAGTGATTTTTCTCTATAATTTATTTTACATTTCTTAGTTAGCATTTTACTCTAAGGATGATTGATTGATTCTTTGATTTGTAAATTTATTTATTTATTTGTTTATGTCAATATATGGACTTGTGGATTATTGTCAGATTTTATGGGTTGTAATCTAATACTGTGATTGTTTTCATACTCTGGTCCCTGTTAGTCTGTCTTGACATTGTTGAGTTTGGTTTGCTAAAATTTTATTTAGTGTTTTTACCTTCAGCTGAGAAGTGATATTATTGTGTCAAGGTAATTACCTTTTTTGTATTATTTTTATCAAGTTTAGATGATAAGGTTGTGCTTGCTTTATAAAAATAATTTTGGCAATTTTTTCCTCAATTTCTGTTTTTGTATTTGTTAGTGTTCAAGGGAAACAGTGTGTGTGTGTGTGTGTGTGTGTGTGTGTGTGCGCATGCATGTTAAATGTATTCTAAGAAATTGGCTCACATAATAATTATGGCGGCTAAAACGTCCCATGATATATAGGGTAAGTTTGCAAGATAGACACCCAGGAGAGACAATATTGGAGATCCAGTCCAAAGGCCAGCAAGCTCAAGGCCCAAGAAAAGCCACATGTTTCAGCAGGAAAAATGTCAATGTCTCAGCTTGCAGGCAGGTGGGCAGGAAAAATTATTTTATTGTAGGGAGGGTCAGTCCTTGCATTCTATCCAGGCCTCAGTTGATTGGATAAGCCCTATCCACACTACGGACAGAAATCTGGTTTACTAAGTGTACTGATTTAAATAATAATTTTATCCACAAACACTCTCACAGAAACAACCAGAATAATATTTGAACAAATATCTGGATAATCATTGCCTTAGTCAACTTGACCTATAAAGTTAACCATCACCATGTTGTAAAAGCTTGAAGATTCTTTGAATCCCATTTTGAAATCATCTGTTCTTGTTGTTGGTGTTTTTAATGAAGTAGTTTTTAAAAACATTATCTATTTCCACTACAGATGTTATTCTGTTTGAACTGTGTATTTCTAATAACATAATTTCAATATTCCTAGCATATTGTCTATTTGATGCAGGGTTTATGATATCTGAAGAATAATTCTTTATTTTATTTAAAAATATTATTTCAGTAGTGATTTCCTCTACTCATACCTTATTTTGTTAATTGTACTTTTCTGTTCTCCTTTTTATTAAATACACAAGGTATGTGTCTACTTGATTTAATCACTATTTTAAAAATGCATATAAGTAGGTCTTATAATGTCTGTGTTCCTCACATAATTAAATTCTACCTTAACTTTGTATACTTTTTCCACGTTCTTGATTTGTTATTGTTTATGTTCTTTTCTTAGCTTATTGAGCTGAGAATTTATTCCAAATATTTTTACTCTTTTATTTTTATAAAAATATTTACAAATAAATTTAGAACTACCACTGTTCTAAGTAATTCAGTTATATAATAAAATATTTGGTGTAGCTTATCATTATTTTGGAAAGTTGGTAATTTTTGTCTTTCTTCCTTTATTCAACAGGTTTTGAGAAATTTTTAAGCATTTTATTTTCTCAATTTTAATTTTTCTGGTTGTTTCCCTGCATTTCTACCAGATTCCTTGTGAATTTTTTATTTTAATCAATCATTTCTTGGGCACTAGGTACCCAAGTCTTTGTTTTCAATATGATTTTCTCTTGCTCTTCTATTTCTTTCATGAATTCAATTAATTCTTTTACTTCTTCTTCTCTCTCTCTCTTTTTTTTTTGGTCAATTTCTGTTTCTAGTTATTTTATTTATTTATTTATTTTTTTGAGATGGAGTCTTGCTCTGTCACCCAGGCAGGAGAGCGGTGGTGTGATCTCGGCTCACTGCAAACTCCGCATTTGGTTTTTAAATTATTTCATATGTATAAATTCTTTAGTAAGTATAACTTGGAAGTGAAACATGCTCTTCTGTCAGTTTAGAAGATCAGATTTTTTTTACTAAATGACTAGGGACAAAGGGAGATGTAGAGGGTAGAGGAAATCATAATGAATATCTGCTAATATTTTACATTGGTCCCTCTCTTTTTATTGCAGAATTTGTAATTCCCTGTCTTTTTCACTCTCTTGACACAGTGCGATGTTTATGTTTTTGCGTTGTTTTTCAGTTACACCGATGATATATCTTTAGGTTCATGGGTGTGTTTTATTTTTTTTTTCATTTTTAACTTGTTTAAAAGATGCTTTTGTGAAATTCTGCTTTAAACAGCAACCATTCCCCTTAATCATTTCTGAAAGTTTCCAGCATACAGTTTATTTTGTCTTCTTAAAATTATAATCTTATAATAAAAACCTCACTTTTTTTTGAAAAAAATGCATTTGAAAAAATGTAACTCTATTATATCACTATGCCACATTTCACATTTGTCTTGCATGCACTAGACATCAATAAAAATATTGAGAATGAAATTAAGATAATAAAAAATGCATAAAATATTTCCACACAGTCTTTATATTAAGAAGTAAATAGATCATGAACATTATCAACTGTCCATATGTAATGTTGAAATCATTCTACAATGGCAAAAAAACTAATGAGATATTTCAATATTAAAATTTAAAATATTTTTTCAAACATATTTTCATTTTTACATATACATATACCTTTCTATATAAAATAACAAGGTGTTTTGAGGAGTTGTTTTGTACTCAGAGAAAATGCTTTGAGAATTTTAGATTTTTAACAGGCATGTAAAAGTGATGGAAAAATGAATGTACTGCCTAAGTATAAACATTTCAAAGAAATCTACACAAAAAACAAACAAAAAACTGAAAATGATTTTTAAAAAAATGTAGGAATGGGCCGGGCACGGTGGCTCACACCTGTAATCCCAGCACTTTGGGAGGCCAAGATGGGTGGATCATGAAGTCACCAGATTGAGACCATCCTGACTAACATGGTGAAACCCCGTCTCCACTAAAAATACAAAAAATTATCCGGGCGTGGTGGCGGGCACCTGTAGTCCCAGCTACTCGGGAGGCTGAGGTAGGAGAATGGCGTGAACCTGGGAGGCAGAGCTTGCAGTGAGCGGAGTTCGCACCACTGCACTCCAGCCTGGGCAACAGAGCAAGACTCGTCTCAAAAAAAGAAAGAAAAAAATGTAGGAATGATGAAATTACTATTTGTCTCATTTTTAAAGTAAAAACAAAGACATGGTAAATTGACATTTTAGAGAAGACAGAAGAACATCAATGGGCACATTCATTTATTTTTTTAAATTTTTACTTCATATATATTGTGTTTTAAACATTGTAATAGGCACTTGGACTACAGTTTTTATTCTCTCAAAATTTGAAGATCCTCATGAAGGCTATCAACATTTATTACTTATTGTGAATACTTGTTAAGTTAATTTGAAGACACTGATAATGGGTTAGGTATGAATGGGCAGTGAGTTGAAAATGTAGTACTCTGTTTTGCATTCCCTGTGGATAAATGTGGTTATTGCTGTTATATATATATGTGTGTGTGTGTGTGTGTATATATATATATATATGGTTATTTTCTTGCTTTTAACATTTATTTCAAGGGAGTGTTTTCTGTTTTTTTTCTTTTTTTTCTTACATGGAGGAGATTTTTTAAAGAGAAAAATATTATGTTTATGATATATATTATTTTATTTTATTTCTCAGATATGCATAACAAATTTCCCCATAAATCTTTATATATTACTCTATGGCACTACATCTATACCTAATAAGAATTTATCACAAAAATTAATAAAATCAAAAAATAAATTATAATTATGCTTACCATACCCAATTTAAGTATAAAAAGACAGAAAATATGTAACCTTTATAAATTTACCATAGAAACATTAAATTTTATAAAACCTCATGATTTATATTTCTATAGACAATCTGGAATTATTAGTGGAATTTTTCAACTTAACTATTATTCTGTTTCATTACGAAAATAGCATATTTCTATAGAAGAATTGATTTCTAAAGACTATTGTGATTGAAATTCAGCAGGTTTTCCTTACCATTTTTTGTATAAAAGCTGAAGGCTGAAAAAAGAGAACTGCTGATCAGATTAACAAAAAAGTTCAGCATTCAAGGGAGAAATTTGCATTTTTTGAAGAGTCACTTTTTGATACACCCTCTGCCATGTTACAGGAGTGAAATACCTATGGGGAATTAAATATTTATGGATTATAATTTGCCATATACTTGTTACTTGATTTTGCAAAAGGATAGTTCAACCAATTTGCCCCTTCTTTAGTAATTATGGTCTCTTGCTATCCATTTTAACAGTGTTTCCTGATTCAACTGTATAATCAGCTACCATATATTTTCTTACTCAGATATGAGAAAATTATATGAGGATATTAAGTATTTTGATATTTTTCCATAGAGACTATTTGGAGGTTTGTTTAAAGAGAAGATAATCTTTCTAGGTGGTTGTAATGCAGCTCTGACTGAAGGTGGAGCATGGAAGAAAGTCGGCTGGCATGTCTTTGACCTCTATGATCAGAACAGCTGCCTAAAGGGCGTCGTTTTTTTTTTTATGCATTTTTATAATTGCATATGACTTTCATACAAAGTATAACTATGCTCAAAGGCCATGCTTCATTTGAGGAAGATTATAGACTTGTACTCCTGAATACACAGACGCTGAGTTCATAAATGCACTTCAGCAAATTCTTTTTAAGTGGGGCATTTTTGATATGGTCCCTAAGGGTATTGGAATCTTCTACCAGGTAAAAATGTATGTCAAGAAGCTCCATAATAAGCCGACTCTTGCAGTTGTTAAAATTTGAATGAGAGTTGAAATGAGGTGAACATAGTAATAGAGAAATAAAAAAGTTGGAAAAGAGCTAGCTTCCCTGGAGATTCCATATTGACTTTCCATATGACTTAAAAAATCTGATGGGTCTGCAATTATAAGAAAGGGCCTTTAGGGACAAAACTCCCGTGTCCTAGCAGGGTTTGTGTTTTGATGGATTTAACTGGGACAGTTTCTAAATACTATGTGAAACTAGGTTGAAATTAATGGGTATTAGCTATACTTATTTAAGTTTTAATATACTGTTGTGCTTTTGGGGAGGGTGGGAGGAAGCAGAGCTTGTTGTAAAAAACTTTATAGCAATGTTAGAGTATTTTATATATCACAGAGTTATAGTTTTTCGGTTGCATTTCTGAGTTTTTTGTCATGATATAAAGAAAATCAATAATGAAGGAAGATAAGCAATGTTAATCAAATTCCTGTACAGTTGATATCAAGCATTTAAATATGTCTTTGATTTTAATAGAGGAATTTATATAGCTCATTTAACACAAAACAGAAATAAAATAAAAATAGAGCTCTTCACTCAAATCGTGTGTAAGAATTAAATAGCATATTTAAACAATAAAGTCAGAATAATAGATAACATTAAAGTAGACTCCACTTATTGAAAAATAAATAATTTACAGCAATATCAACTTGTTTCCACTCTGGTACATGTTGTATCTGTCTAAATTATAGATATACTGTACAATTGATCGATTCATTCAATTTTTTTATTTTAGCTCATAAATACTTTTGTCATGAATTTTATCTACACTATCAATAAGACATGATAGATAGATGTAAATATAGTTGTATATATGTGTGTGTGCATGTATGTGTGTACATACACACATACACACATACATGTCTCATTTTTTTCCTGAAGAATATTTACTTGCAAATTTTTAAAATATTTCATATACTCTTTAATTCTCATGATATCCTTATATAAGTCACAGCCTGTTTATTCATTATTCAATCATTGAGACATTAGTTTGTCACAGATGGAATTGTGTGTATGCTCAATTAGATATCACTTTTCTCCATCTAAGAACAATAGTCACTAGAGAGCTGTTTTAATTTGAAGCCACATTTTGGCTCCATTGCCGCAGAGGCAGGCAGCTTCCTAGAAATACACCCTACTTTTTTAAACCTTTATTTAGATCTGCCCTCTTTGGTGCTCAAAAACAAGGAGAATAAGGATGCTTCTGTGATTTAGGCGTGTTCCTATCCTCACTGCTCCAAACAAAGCTGTGTAGATTTTGAATCTCAGGCTGTACTATCGACCATGAAGAAGTTTGTTTCTAGATATCTCTGATGACAAATTCTGTCATCTTCTGGACATTGTCTCACATAACAGTTCTCTTAGATTTCCAATCTTTATTTTAATTTTCTAAAATTTCATTTTTCCTAAATAGGGTATTTAGAATTTTAAGTCACTTCTAATTTTATCAAAATAAACCAATTATTTTCCTCTTTTTTGTTATTGTATGTTTTTCAGGCAAATGGTGAAGTATCTACTGTATACAATTAATTCTCAATTGGCAATGGATAACATATATTTTAAAGTGTGGAGTTGAATTAATTAATTCATTGTTTTGGAAAAATAAATCTATGTCAGAGTTTCACACAAAATCCTTTTATCACAAGTATCATATTTCCTGACAATAATTTATTTTAATGTTAATAATAAAAATTTAAGAAGACATATAAATTTTTGTAATAAAAAATAAAAAATGAATCAAAGAGAAGATACATTTATTTGATACTAGGTAAACAATTTTGTGGAAGGGATGCACACATGTACAAAAGAAATTAATAAAAATATGATTTTGAGGATGAAGGAAGCATTATAAATGAAATTATTCTTGGAACAAAAATAAATAAACAATTTTGAGTAAAGAAACTAGAATTAGCATCCACAAAATTTTGCCATTTAACTTGTTTAGAATGATGATTGGATTTCCAATGCTGAGAAAGTAAACAAGGGAATAGAACATGACATTTTGCTTGATTTCTCTCTTTAAAAAAAAAAAAAAAAAAAAATGAGGCCAGGTGAAAAGTAAAACAGCATTTCTAATCTCTAAGTAAATTTGTTTGAAACTGTATTACTGTATTTTTGAAATGTCTGGCTAAGTTTCTACTGAACCATACAAGCTGTATTTGTGGCCTTTGCATGCTATCTGTGGACATTTGAAATCCTTTTAGACAGCTCAGGACCCATTCTCCTCATTATGTCTTTCTTTCTTATTAAATAATTGCCCGAGTTTTCTATTGATCACATAACGTATAGCCACAAACTTTGTGGATGAAAACAACACCATTTATTGTCACACAGTTCTTTAGGTCAGAAATCCAGATAGAGCGTTGCTCAGCTCAGTCTCTATACAGACTCAGGAGGCTGAAATAAAGGTGTTGGCACGAGTGTGTTTCTATCCAGAAGCTCTAGGGAGAAATCTGCTTCCAAACAACTCATTTTTGGTTTTGCTTGAATTCAATTTTTTTTCTTTTTCTCTTTTTCTTTCTTTCTTTCTTTTTTTTTTTTTTTTTTTTTTTTTTTGAGATAGTCTCGCTCTGTTGCCCAGGCTGGAGTGCAGTGGGGTGATCTGGGCTCACTGCAAGCTCTGCCTCCCGGGGAATTCAGTTTCTTTTAGTTACAGGACCCAGGTCGCTCATTTCTTGCTGTCTGTCAGCAACTGGTCAATTTTTGCTGTTCAAAACTGCCCCAATTCCTCCCCACCTTTTCCGTGTGGCAAAGGTGGGTGGAGTCTTTCTCAGCCTTTGAATCTCTCTGACATTTTCTGCTGCCACACTTTTTGTTTTTTCTGAACTTTAAGTAGAGAAAATTATTGGCTTTTAAGAGCTTGGAAATAGAATGCACCCAACTGGAAAATCCAGGATAATTTCTCTATTTTAAGGTCTGTAACTTTAAATATATCTGTGAAGCTCCTTCTGCCTTGCAATATACAACACATTCATAGGTTCGGGGGACATCTCAGGGGGTGGCAGGGCAGAGAGAACGTTTGCCTACCACCATAGTATTTTTATGAATTTATACAACTTTTACTCTCAAGTTTCATCATCTAGTATTATAAGGCACAGGTTTTTACTTTCATATCCCACGTTCACAACTTCTGTCACTAGAAAGTGATTGGATAATTACAGCAATAAGATAAACTTGAAACGAAATAAATTATACAGTTGTTTATTCAAAAGCATTGTATAGACAGCGTAAAAATATTTGGATGAGTATTTTAGTGAAATGCATTCCCTTATTTCTTCATCCTTGCCCCAAACTCTCACAGCCCCTTTCTTTCTTCCTCATGTATAGACACACTGGCTTTTATGTCAAGTGTTAATGTCTTTCAAGAAGAATTTCCTTGGAGGCTATACATGAGCATTGAACACTTCTTTCCAAACATGCTATGTTAAAAAGTTGAATTAACTGATTGGCTACCTGGCTGCTTGCCTAACATTTTCACTACTCAATTTAATGGCCACATTTACTTTACCTTATGAAATGTGTCCAATGTCATCAATCCATATAATTTATATAAGTAATTATTTCTAAATATTTTATGGAAAACGTAGCCTTCCAGGACTGTGGGTTCAACAAATTTTCCGCCTCCATTTTCAACATTCATATTCGTTTAAAGATATTGTGACACAGAATAAGAAGCTGCTCAGCAGGCCCACTTTCACTTCTTCTGGGGTATGGCTGGACTAAATTGCCCCCATTTCTCCTGCAGTTACATTTAGCAATTTCTGCCTGAATACTTACAAATTATTGTAGATCCACATTCAAAACGCAATACTATGCTCTTTCCCTTACAGGATAGTAATGGAAACCTGCTTGATGAACGTGGAAGTTACATGAAAAAATGGAGGAACCACCACAAAGAAGTTTCCTGGTGCTTTTATTCGCTGCTAGCAGGGAGTCATCCGCTCACAGGCTCCGCCTCAACTGGTTTCCACTTTATATGAGCAAGACATTTTGTATCAAGCCACTGAGAGTTTATCATTTATCGTTTTTGTCAAGTATCATTGCAATAATTAGTACAGATAATGTGAAAAAGGAAATTTAATCTTGCCCAATTAATGAAATGTGTCTCAATAGTAGCCTCTAGCTTAAAATGTAGTCGGCAATATATAAGACTCCATTAGATTGGTGTCTATCATGTTGAATTTCTGCCAGATCAACTGTATGTAAGCAGTGGCTTCTTACAGGGCTCTCTGAGCATGAGTAGAACCTTCTTTTCCTATGGTAAGTTAGCATTTCCACCAGGAATCACAACCATGTGCTTCATTTAAGTCAGTTTTACGGAGGTCCTCAAGTTCTTTTTGCCTTTCTCTTGAGATGTGTCTCTTGGGGAAACAGATACTCCCTCTAATAATTCAAAGCACTAACTGAGATCTTGAAAGATGTGAACTGAACTGATCTAATATAAACCGTTCTATCCCAAGTCCTATCTATTCCATGAGAGGATTTAAATCAGAAAAAAACAAATAGCCTGAGCAGAACACACTGATCACCATTCACATGAAAAAGCAATTTGGGTAATTCATACTTTTCCAAAATGGGTTATAAACAAAAACTGTAATGCTTCTTGATTCAAAAATTAAAAACACTGAAAATAAAAAGAAAACTATTTTTAATGCTATACTGTTAACAAACAGGGGAGGATATACAATGTAATTTAAAACAGGGGAGAAGAGAACAATTATGGAAAAAAAAAATGATACAAGTGGAGAGAAGAGAGAAAATAAGATTCAAGGAAATGGAGGCTGAAGGGTGCAGTAGGAAATGCCACCTCAATGAAGAGAATAAAATAATGAGCAAGAAGAGAAAAACCAGAGTGGACAATGAAGGCATGGAATTGATGTATGAGCTAGCAAATGACCAGCAGAATAGAGAAAGCAAGCTCATTAGACTTGAGATGGCGTATTCTAGAGAGAAATGCTTCTTGTCACAGCTGATGCTCATTGGTATCTCAGACTTCAGAGTAATTTATCACAGATGTTTGTTGACTTGTAAACAGCCAAGATCAGATGAATTTTGGTCCACAAACCCGTAAACCTTCAACTACTTTTAAAAAATCTACAAAATGTCCAGACTGAGAAGAATGAGCTAAGCTAGTTACTGACTAGAGTAGAAATTGTTCTTAATATTTGGCTTATAATTGGAAACGTATTTCTCTAGATTTATTCTCTAGCCTGGGGATCATTAAGCTTGTTTCGGAAATATTGCTTAGTTTAAAATCAGTCAGAGATTGCATAAACTGGAGGTACGAGAGGATATTGGGAAATCCTTCTTACACATTTTCCGTAAAAGAATCAGAAAAATAAACAACCTATATTTTATGAAATTATATTAAAATTTCACATGCTTTTCATAAAATTGTGTATAATGCTCCTTAATGGTAATTCCTATGAGCTTCTTCTGAAGAAGGGATTTTTTAATTGTAATGTCAATTTTAGATTCAGGGGTTATGTGTGCAGGTTTGTTACGTGGGTATACTGTGTGATGTTGAGGTTTAAGATATGATCGATCCCATCACCCAGGTAGTAAGCATAATAAGTATCCAATAGTTCATTTTTTTACCCTTATCTTCCTCCCTCCTTCTCCCCTCTGCTAGCCCTCAGTGTCTATTGTTACTATTTTTATGTCCATGGGTACTTAATGTTTAGCTTTCTCACTTACAAGTGAGAACATGTAGTATTTGGTTTTCCGTTTCTACATTAATTTGCTTAGGATAATGACCTTCAGCTCCATGTTGCTTCAAACAACAATGTTTTATTCTTTTTTTGTGACTCCGTAGTATTCCATAGTTTGTATCTATCACTTTTTCTTCATCCAGTTTACCATTGATAGTACCTAGGGGGATATCGTGTCTTTATTATTAAGAATAGTGCTGCAACGAACATACAAGTGTAGGTGTCTCTTTGGTAGATAAATATATTTTCTTTTGGATATAAATCCAATAATGTCATTGATAGGTCAAATGGTTGTCCCGTATTAAGTTATTTGAGAAATCTCTGGACTGCTTTTCACAGTGACTGAACTAATTTACATTTGCAACAGAAGTTTATAAGCGTTCCCTTTTCTCTGCAGCTTCAACAGCATCTGACAGTCATTCTGACTGGTATGAGATGGTGATGTGGTTTGGCTCTGTGTCCCCACTCAAGTCTCTCCTTGAATTGTAATGTCCGTAATCCCCATGTGCCAAGGGCAGGCATAGGTAGAGGTAACTGGATCATAGGGGTGGTTTCCCCCTTGCTGTCCTCGTGATAACAAGTGAGTCTCATGAGCTCTGATGATTTTATAAGCATCTGACATTTTACCTGCTTGCACTTACTCTGTCCTGCCACCCTGTGAGGAAGGTCCCTGCTTCTCCTTTGCCTTCTGTCCATGACTGTAAGTTTCCTGAGGCCTCCCCAGCAATGTGGAACTGTGAGCCAATTAAATCTCTTTTCTTTATAAATTACCCACTCTCGGGTATTTTTTCATAGCAGTGTGAGAACAAACTAATACCGATGGTAGCTCATTGTGGTTTGATTTGCATTTCTATGATGATTAGTGATATTGAGTATTTCTCATATTTTTGCTGGCCACTTGTATGTCTTCTTTTGAGAAGTGTCTGTTCACGTCTTTTGCCCTCTTTGTAATTAGGTTATTTATTTTTTTCTTGTTGAATTGTTTACCTTCCTTATAGATTCTGGATATTAGACCTTCTTCATATGCATAGTTTTCATCCATTTTCTGACATTCTGGAGGTTGTCTGTTTATTCTGTTAATAGTTTCTTTTGCTGTGCAGAAGCTCTTTAGTTTAATTAGTTTCCACTTCTCATGTTTTATTTTCACTGCAATTGGTTTTGAGGACTTAGTCACAAATTATTTCCCAAAGCCAATGTCCAGAATAATGATGTCTGGGTTATCTTCTAGGATTCTTATAGTTTGAGGTCTTACATTTAAATATTTAATCCATATTGAGTCAATGTTTGTGTATGATGAACGGTAGAGGCCAGTGTCATTCCTCTGCATATAGCTAGCTAGCTATCTCAGCACCATTTCTTGAGTAAGGAGTCTTTTTCCCATGGCTTATTTTTGTTAACTTTGTTGAAGGTGAGATGACTTTAGGTGTGCAACTTTTTAATCTGGTAATCTATTCTGTTCTATTGGTTTATGTGTCTGTTTTTTCACCCATATCATGATGTTTTGGTAACTATAGCTTTATAGTTTAATTTGAAGTCAGGTAATGTGATGTCTCCAGCTTTGTTCTTTTTACTTACGGTTCCTTTAGCTATTTAGGCTATTTTGGTTCCACATTAAATTTTAGAATACTTTTTTATTTCTAATTCTGTGAAAAATGACATTGATATTTAGATATGAATGGGATTGAATCTATTCACTTTGGGAAGTATGGCCATTTTTATGACATTGATCCTTCCAAACTGTGAGCATGGAATGTTTTTCTATTTGTTTGTGTTTGTATGATTTATTTCAGCAGCATTTTATAGTTCCCCTTGCTGAGACCTTTCAAATCCTTGATTAGATGTATTCCTAGATGTGTTATTCCTTTTGTGGCAATTGTAAATGGGATTTCATTCTTGATTTGACTCTCAGATTGAACATTATTTTGTATAGAAAGCTACTGATTTTTGTACTTTTTTTTTTTTTGTCCTGAAACTTTACTGAAGTCATATATCAGCTTTTGTTATCTTTCCTGATTAATCTGGCTAGGACTTCCTGTACTGAATTGAATAAGAGCAGTGAGAGTGGGCATCCTTGTCTTGTTTCATTTCCAAGGGGAATGTTTCCAGCTTTTGACTATTTATTATGATGTTGGCTGTGAGCTTGTCATTGATGGCTCTTATTATTTTGAAACATGTCAGGAAGGGATTATTGTAGCCAGAGTAAAATTAATATTTCACTTTCTTATATTAAGAAAAATAAGAAAGAAGAGAAGTGTATTTACTACTCAGTAAGTGGAAGTGAATCATCATAAAAGTCTTCATCTTCATTGTCATCATGTATGACTGAGGAGGGGAGAAAAAGCAGAGGTTGGTCTTGCTGTCTTAGGAGTGGCACAGACAGAAGAAAATCTGCATTGTTCAGACCTGTATTGTTCATAAGTCAAATGTACTATTACTTGCATATTTATTTATTATTTATTCCTTTTCCATGACATGCAAAATCTCTTTAGTCAGGGCTGTAAAAGTTTCTACTTTACGTTCATATTTCATACATGCAAAATTGACACCCAATTTTTCATCATTCTCAGCCAAATTCTCTAAATATTTTAAAAATTTTATTTGGAATTTATGCTCCGCATCAGTTGTTAACTTTTTTTTTTTTTTTTTTTTTAAACACAGGGAATTTGAATTCAGATGCAAAGACTGAGAGCAAAACATAAGTATCCAATTATATGCAAACATGCCATTCTGATGTACCCACAATTTACCTTGACATAAACACAAACATCTTACCAAATGGCATATCTTACTCCAACTGAAAGTATAGATCAATATTTCTTAAAAGGGGGTGTTTAAAAATAATAAGTAATTTACCATTAAAATAAGTTCAGAATTAATTCAAAATAATATTTTATGATAAATTACATGAATGTGTAAATACAAATTCATGCACTAAAATGATATATCTATAGGTCAAGTTGTTTTACTTTATGTTGTTATTTTAAAGAGGTTAAATAATTCTTCAAATTGTGACTGGAATTGTGTTTTTTCTTAATAATTGTCTATTTAAATACTTTGACTATAGGTCTACTAAAATTTTAGATGATTTATTTGGATTGAAAGTGAATTTAGTCTGTTTTAGTTACATAAAATGTGTTCAGGTTCAGATATTGAAAATGTAGTTTGTCACTTTCAATATCTGATCCTGAACACAAGTTAATATACCTAATATTTTAACAGTATTTATATTTTGGCTAAAGTAAAAATATATAACTTTTTCCCATTATAATTTTTTGTTTTTTTGGTTTGGGGGTCGGGGACTTTGTTAACAAAAAAATACAAATATACTCATCTTACCTAAGAGCAAAGAGATATGTATCTGCTTTTCTTCTATTGACTGTATTGATTTATCTCTAATAAATATTTTTAATTTGGGAAAGCAATTTATATGTGTATTCTGTAAAGTGAAAGATCATTTTTTCCATGCAACAAGCCAATATTCTCAAGACATTAAAAAAGGTTAGATATTTATCAAATCTTCCTGTCTCCTCCAGGCCCTCATTTTTTTAATGTTAGGTTTTGCATGATATCAGCTTTTCTTTTACTTCTGAGACAGCTGTAAGATGGTGAGAGGTTGGGAATCTGCAAGCTATGCTCATTCTTTCTCTAATATTATCCAGAAACAGTAATTTCCATGTCTTAGTATTCAAGTTAAATAAAGGAAAACAGTCTTCTTGTATAACATTTTACTCAATTGTCAGACTGTGTTTCTTCGTAAAATTGATTATTTAGGTATTTATTATATATTTTAATAAGTGTGAGTAGAATGGTGCTTTTTTTTCCCTGCTGTGTTGTTTAGTAAATATTTTCTAGGCTGCAAATACGTGGAAGAATTTGCCCCCTAACTGGTTAAAAAAATTCAGAAAACGTTAAAAGTTTCAATGCTGTAAAAGTAGCTGATTCTTTGAATTTCTCCCTTATAATTTAAGTTCTAATTTAAAGGAATCTGGAAAAGACAACAACAATATATAACATATTCTAAGCCTTTAGTTATAAACTTTTATTTCCTGGAAATCTAGACCACGGTGGAAAAAAACCCCCCACAAATCAGCACTACATCAGTTTTATACAATGTCATAAATTATACATATATATGCATGTATGCATATATCTATCATCTCTATGTATGTATGTATGCATGTATCTATCTATCATCTCTATGTATCTGTGTATCTGTGTATCTACATATCTATCTATCTATCTATCTATCTATCTATCTATCTATCTGTACTTCTATCTATACTATCTCACTCTCAGACTTTAGCTTGCCCTTTTTTTACTGTGTAGTAGTTCAGTCTGTCCTTGAGAAAAGGATTCTTTGGGATTCAACATCTGTTCTCCATAAACTCGACTGATTACAAAGTCAAATGTCTACTTTTGGGGAAGATTTTACTCATTTTAAAACCCAGCAAATATTTATTATGCTCTGTGAACTAAAATGTATTTGGAAGGCACCGGAAACCAAAACACTAAGCATTTCTAAAAAAAATCCAAAATATTTTATTAAGGGTAAATAATATAATAAGCAAAAAGCAAACTCAATAATAAAAAAAGTCATTAACTGTTCTTGAGATTACAGCAGTGTGTTAGACACTGGATTATTGGTATGTATGCAATTAAGAAGTAGTCACTCTACTTAACAGATTTAGTAGTATTAGAATACAAGTGAGCAACTACCGCAGTCTCCACACTCTTGCTAAAGCCAACTTCCTCAATCTCGGTCAATCTTGACCTGTTATAGTTGAAGAGTTTTAGTGGTTTCCCACAGATTTCACGTTAAAGTGGAACATCATCAATATGTTATATAAATCTGCACCATCTAGGCTCTAACTACATTTAATCCAGAACTTACTTATTTGTCACTTTCCATGAACAGCCTATGGCTTCTCCAAAAGAAAGAACACACAGTTTCATGAACACATTATTTTGTATATGTCTCTCTGCCTTTGGTTCATTAAAAACAAAAATGACATATTTTAAGAAGATATTTAATACAGGGAGTTTGATATATATAAACTAATGAATGTTTTGGGATAACAACACCCATTCCTATAGTTATGAGGTGCAGCGATTGCATGAAACTACTACCAATTACTTCAGTCACTCTAAGCAATAATCTAAGGGATTCCTATGAGAATGTCTGAAAGTCACTGCAAAATTTTATACCTGCCTTCTGCCACAGCCCACATGCCTTCATATTTATTTATTTTATGTTGTTTATTTTATTTTATTATTTTATTTTTTGAGACAGGATTTAGCTGTCTCACCCAAGCTGGAGTTTAGTGGCACAATTATGGCTCACTGTACCCTCAACCTCTTGGGCTCAAGCCATCTTCCTGCCTTAGCCTCCCAAGTAGCTGGGACTACAGGCACACGCCACCAAGCCCGGCTGATTTTTTTTTTTTTTTTTTTTTTTTTTTTAGTTTCTTTGTAAAGACAAGGTCTCACTGTGTTATGCAGACTGGCCAAATGCCTTTATTTTTTAAGGAGTAATAATTCTAGTCAGATTTCTCAAATTTTCCTGGGTGTCTCCTATTGAAGTTACCAAAATGAACCCCACTTTCCATGGAGTCTGGGAAATGTATTTTCCATGTTTTAGGCCTTGAAAACAGAAAATAGTGTAGAAGAATTATAAATGGTGCTAAGATATGTAAACAGGCAACATTTTTATACATTTTATTGTCTTTGTTTAAAGACTCTTTATTGCTGCTTTTCACAATTTGCGAAGTAACTTCATATAATGCTCCTATACCTATTTAAGGAGTTCATTCATTTGTGGCCTTTCCTTTGTGGACATAATTTTAAACAACTTATGACTTTATTCCCAGAAGTCAGCTATTTTTCCCCTGTGCCACACACATGTATGCAACTTTATTATAGCAATAGGCTTTATATATACACACTTGGTCCTGGAGTATGAATTTGTGTAGAGCTGAATTCATCCTTTTATCAAGAAGCTTATCTACTCACTTGCCCAGGATAGTCTTCCTATAAATATTTTGGAAATAAGCAAACTTGGATATAATTTAAAATTAAGTACTTAGTAAAATGCATTTTGAAACAGAGAGGATGCAATGATGATGCTAGGGAACATTAATGAAAACCTCACAAAGGAAGAAGATTTTTAAGCCAAACACTGAGGAATGGATGTGACAATAACATGTACATCTGGGAGAGCCTGGGCTTCCGAGCAACAGTATCAGACATTGTCAGGTGAGAAGACAGCACAATAAATTAAAAATTGGGTGAAGACTCTATTGCCTTTCACAATCTTGAAATAATTAGGTTATAAACCGAGTTTAAAATTTGAATGGACAGTTTGCCAAACACAAGTTCAATGGAGTTGTAGAGAAAAAAACATATCATCTTTCTGCCTTCAGTATATGCTCCGAATCTGGCATTAGGCACTATTCAGTAGAATTAGTATTTTAAGTTAATTGGTTTATTCATTGTTTTGTTTTGTTTTGTTTTGTTTTGTACCGTGCTTTATTCTAAAACAAATTTTGGTAGTGTTCTTGGTTTCATGAATTTACTTTTATGTAATTGACACAAAATTGTCTGTATTGCATTAGTCTTTTTCATAATTAAAGTGGATTCTATATTACTGTAGACTTATTGAACTCTTTAGAAAGATAAAATGTATTCTTCCGTGTAGCCCATCTTCTATAAAGCTTAATTTTTTACATAAATAAATGGAATGCAAGCATGCAATTTATAGTCCAATTTGTCATAATACTTATTTTTGAGAACTCCTTTTATTAAGAATACTTAAGAATTTAATAATACTTCATCATGTTTCGCTGCGTTATATTGATATTTGACAGTTTTATTTTTGTTTTTTAAGGCAAACCTAAGCAAGAGTCAGTTTTAAGGTTTTCTAGTTCACAAAGAAGCAGAGTAAAAGTATGCTTAAGGGCCGGGCGCGGTGGCTCATGCCTGTAATCCCAGCACTTTGGGAGGCCGAGACGGGCGGATCACGAGGTCAGGAGATCGAGACCATCCTGGCTAACACGGTGAAACCCCGTCTAAAAAATACAAAAAAATACTAAAAAATACAAAAAAAAAAAAAATTAGCCGGGCAAGGTGGCGGGTGCCTGTAGTCCCAGCTACTTGGGAGGCTGAGGCAGGAGAATGGCGTGAACCCGGGAAGCGGAGCTTGCAGTGAGCTGAGATCCGGCCATTGCGCCCCTGCCTGCGCGACAGAGCGAGACTCTGCCTCAAAAAAAAAAAAAAAAAAAAAAAAAAAAAAAAAAAGTATGCTTAAGAAATATTAACTCAGAGAGATCATGGGTCTCTTCTTTTAAATTAATCATCAGTGAATGAATTTCTCATAGTTAAAAGAGGTCAAAGAGAATCAGAGGGAAATTAAAAAAAAATCAAAGCTGAAATAAAAGTTGTTGATTTCTTCCTCTTGAAAAATTATAGTTACATTTTTATCACAATCTATTATTTTTAAGAGCAGAAATCAGCCATATTAGCATTAGTTGAATAATATATTATATATTTGATATTGATAGGGATTTTTATGAATAAACAGATAGACTAAAAATATTAAACAGGGTTTCTTTTTCTCTTTCTTTCTTGTTATGCTTTCAGCCTTTCTTTCTTTACCTGAACCCACTGTATTGAATAAAGATGTAAACTAAGGGTCGGCCATGGTGGCTTATGCCTGTAATCCCAGGCTGAGGCGGGTGGGTCACCAGAGGTCATGACTTTGACACCATCGTGACCAACACAGTGAAACCCCATCTCTACTAAAAGTACAACAATTAGCTGGGCATAGTGGTGGGAGCCTGTAATATTAGCTACTCGGGAAGCTGAGGCAGGAGAATCACTTGAACCTGGGAGACGGAGGTTGCAGTGAGCCAAGGTCCAGCCATTGCACTCCAGCATGGGCGACAAGAGCAAAACCTTGTCTAAAAAAAAAAAAAAAAAAAAAAAAAAAAAATGTAAAGTATATGAATATTTTCATTGGAACAGAGTTTTTTCAGGGTAAATTTGTTCTCTAAAGTACTTTGACCTCCCTGGGAATACAGCATGGTTACTACTAAGTATTAAAGCTACTCAGGACTTTTACTTTGATGCTACATTTACTTTTACTTTGGTGCTACATTTTCTCCGCAGGAAATCTCATCCTCCTCCCAGAGCTTCAGTAAGTTTCTACATACAACTCCCTCCACAATGTATATTGCAGCCATAAACCTTTCTATAATACCAAAATCCAGCACTTATATCCAACTATTTACAAGACATATTCATTCATTTCAACGTCTCAGAGAAACTTCAAATTTAACATCCATATATTTAAACAATTATCCTGATCTTCTAATCAAAAAAAGGTCCCTGACCTATGGTTCCCTATTTCAATATCGGAATATCAGTTAAATAGCACTATGTAACCAACCACTTTAAAGTTAGTGTCTCCCGGGTCTATTGATCAGCTGGGCAGTTCTGCTACTCCCTCACCTCCCACCTCCAAATTTACAATAATTGCTGAGCGTTCAGTTTAACCCTCCACCCACATTTGTTCTCACCATTGACCAAATGGGCATTATTTTTTAAATGGATCAAAGCAATTCACCTCAACACAATCTCCGGAGTCCATTATTTGACCATCTCCAATTATTATCTACTGCCAGAGACAACTTTAAAATTTTAATACTATTTATGTCGCTACCTTACTTAAAGTCTTTGCAGTCATTCTAATACTTTCAGTAAAAATTTAAAAATGCTTAAACAGTCTTGATTATCCGATAGGGTTGGGAATGTTTCTTGCCACTGTTGTGCCTTTACTGTTGATTCCAATAAATACAGTTTCACGTGTTCCGCTTTCTCTGAAAGTGGTGCTTTATACTAACTCCATATAGTCTTTTTCTCCATTCTTATACAATGTAGTAATTTTTAGAATTTTACCATAAACACAATTTTCACAATTTCTTTTAAACCATTATTTTCACATACACCAGCTACAGAAGAATTAAATCCCCTTGAGACTGTTTCTGCACTCCCAAAATGTCCTGTAGTTCTATTTTATTGTACTAATTACAAATGTAATGTTGAATTTCATGGCTGTATTGACTTTTAGTTCATTAATGCTCAATAAAACTTGTTGCACTGAAGGAAATATTCTATGATCTGAGTTGTCCAGTGCAGAAGTCACTAGCCATACACCACTATTAAATCCTTGATGTGGTCATATAATATGACCAAGAAAGTGATTTATTGGTCTTATTTTATTTTAATTTGTTTAATTTTAAATTGCCACATGAGCTAGTGGTCTAAGGTACAGCAAACTGTAGATTACAGTTTGTTTGCTTGTTTGTTTGTTTGTTTGTTGAAGGCAGTACTAAAATAAGATTTTAATGCTGTATTGCCACAGTCTATCAGAGCACCTAGTTAATATTTATTGAATGTACACATGTGTAGCCCTCCTTTATTCCCTTAAACCTCTAAAAGAGCATGCCTCTACAGTATATGCTTAGAAAGAGCGAGACTGTCTCAAAAAAATAAAAAAAGAGTTACATTCTAAAGACTAGCTAGCAGACACAATTTTGTTGTTCTGTATCTCTCAAGGCCTTGAGTGTGACAGTAAAGTATAGAATGAAAAGGTAGATCAAGGTTGGGCCCCAGTGGCTCATGCCTATAATCAATCCCAGCACTTTGGGAGGCAGAGGCGGGAGATCACGAGGTCAAGAGATCAAGCATCCTGGCCAACATGGTGAAATCCCATCTCTAGTAAAAATACAAAAATTAGCTGAGTGTGGTGGTATGCACCTGTAATCCCAGCTACTCGGGAGGCTGAGAGAGGAGAAGCACTTGAACCCAGAAGGCGGAGGTTGCAGTGAGCCAAGATTGTGCCACTGAGTTCCAGCCTGGAGACAGAGTGAGACTCCCTCTCAAAAAAAAAAAAAAAAAAAAAAAAAAAAAAAAAAAAAATCAAGATTCCAATTGTTATTCGAATAGATTGGATGTGAAACATAGAGAACAAAGTAAATAAGTCATTATAGAATATGTGTATTATTATAAAAAATAATACAATCAAATAATCATAGTAGTACATCTCTTGTAACTAGAAGGAGAGAATAACTTATTTTCATTCTTTATCTTATGCTATAGGGACCTCATGAATCCCTATCTAGTACACAAAAAGCCTCGCTTTATACTTGCTGAAGGTTTGTGAACAACACTACCAAATCTGGCAGTGATTTTATTCCCATTTTATTTTAATTTAGACTTTCTCATCTTGTTTCAGAACAAAATAGTGTCAGATTAAATTTTTCAATTACACTGGGCAAATCATACTTCCAGAAACATGGAGGAGTAAAACTGGAATGAAATGTACTAGACTTAAAGGCCATTGTTAGTATATTTGAGAACTCTAATGTATATACTAGGAAATATGGAACTTCTGGGAAGCGTATATGAGGGAAACAAAATTTTCATCTGTGGATAGATCAGTCATTTTGTAAGGCAATGGGGGCAAGCTTTCACCCTCATCAAATCTGTTTATTCAAGGAATTACATATAAGCATATTTATTTATTTCTCCTCAAGATTATTTTGAATGTTAGAAATTCAGTATCCACAATCAATAGAAGAGTAATCAATTACTCTGAAATATATAATATTCTACATTTCAAATCTGTTATTGTGAACATTTATTGCTCACAGCTTTAGTAACATTATAATTGTCAACTTTATGAAAAATTTGAGGATATAATGCTTTTATTGTTTTAGCATTGTTTTCTGATAACTCAATCATAGTTTGGATATGCAGTCAGGCAAATTATATATATATATAAAAAACATATATATTTAATATATATAGAATATATATTTAATATGTATATATAGAATATATATGTAATATATATATTAAATAGCCCATATTCACACTGTTACATCTTATTACTAAAGTTTACAAACTTTTTCTCCTCTGATGGGAGAGGATTGATCAACAAAGTTAATAATATAAAACACACTCTGTCATATAATCTTACCATTCTCCATAAGCTTCAATGTGAGATAAAGAGATTATAAATAACACTGCTGTACTTAAAATGTGACAGCTAGAACCATCTAATTCCTTTTAGTTTAGTCTTTTCTAACATCTGTAATGCTCACTGCTATGATTCTGCTTTCTTTATGCTTTTCTTGTACTTCGTGAAATGGCCATTTATAAGGGACAATGGATCCTGGAAGAATGCATGTTTGATAGAGTATGACCAGAGCTTGTCAGGGGTGTAGAGGAATCATCAGGAGGACTTCATCTGACGGAATGCAACACTCATAGGCAAGATGATTAGCCACAGATGGTAGTAAAGGTAAATAACAGAAGAAAGGTTGAGAAACCATCAAGACACATCTTTGTCCTGTGATAAAGGAAGATATATGGGAAGAAAAAGTCTAGGAGAAGACATAGGCATTTCTAGGATGACTCCAGTTGTCATTAGGAACATCTATTGTAAGTCACAATGAGACGATTTAATTCAAACAACTGGAATTGAATAAAGTGATAAAAGCACCAATACTAGAAAGAATAGATACTTGATATCACCATCCAAACAGAGACACAGAGCCAATTTCCCTAAAACAATGTGTAAGCAAGTCTCAGTGGCTCACACCGGTAATCCCAGCTCTCTGTAAGTCTGAGATGGGAAGACTGTTTGAGTTCAAGTGTTTAAGTCAAGCCTGGGCAACATGGAGAGACCCCATCTCTACCAAAAATACAAAAATTAGCCAGGCGTGGTGGCACAGACCTTTAGTCCCAGCTACTTGGGAGGCTGAGGTGTGAGGATCAATTGAGCTTAGGAGGTTGAGCCTGCAGTAAGTAATGACGGTGCCACTGCACTGTAGCCTGGGTGACAGAGCAGGACCTTGCCAAAAAAAAAAAAAAAAAAAAAAACAAAAGAAGAAAGAAGAGAAAGAAAGAAAGAGAGAGAGAAAGAGAGAAAGTTAAAAAAAAAACACGTGTAATTTGACAGCAATATTATACCATAAAAGTAACACTTTGACTTACCAAGACACTCAAAGAGACTTAGACCCATTGTCCATAAGTCCTTTAATTATCCCTCTGTTCCCAATTACAGTAAATCCATCAACTTCCTCATTTTGTACTTGGACTAATTCCTGAATGTGACTCTTTAATTATAAGTGCCTAGGTGCTTCTCTCTCACGCATACTTCCAGCAGCAGTGGTATTTAAAGATCACCTTCCAGTAGGGGTAATTCTGAATTCAACATCTCCTGAAAACCAAAAGTTAGCAAAGCACATATTTCCTTTATTCATTCATTGTCACAAATATAGTCACAGTGTATATAGTTTCCTCCCAAATAACCAGCCACATATACAACCTTCTGATATCAGCTGTTATAAAACAATGGAACCAAGTTACATATATTAACATTTTGACTACTTTGATCCACCCATTAGGTTTAAAATGTTTATTGATCAAACCAATTGCATAACATTGCTTTCCATTGGGGAATATTCTCACAATTTGTTGGATTATTAAAAAAAACACAGGTAAACTTGCTTGCAGAAACCATTCATTTTCATTGGAAGTAGATGTACTTATCTATATCCTCTACACTCTGAGGGATGACTTTTCTAGTAACCAAAGAAAAATGAGAATGATAATTTTCTGTTTTCTTCAGAGTATGTTTAGATGAGGAGGAAGTAAGAATGAGAGTATGTATGAATATGTGTGGGTTTGTGGGTGGTGAGCAAGTATTTGCTTATTAAGTAAACCAACAATGCATGACAAACAATTCTCAAAGATTAGAAGAAACGCATTTGAGAAATTTGTGCTATGCTCAGGAGTTATTTTATGATATTGTATTCACTTTATCTCATTTGTAGAATGAAGAAACGCTTTGATTCAGCCACTTTTCAATGGTTCATACAAACATTATTCATTGCATTGGAGTGGATAATAATTATCATTAGTCCTTCATAGTAAAGGTAAAACATAATTTCTTCCGTTGTTGAAAAAAAGGTAAGGTGACTTTGTTGTTGTAACAAAAGTGTCAGCTTTTAAAATCTGATGCATTCTTCAAAGACATTTCCTAGTTCGGTCTTCTGAGACTGTTTCCTCCAGCACAAAAATCTGTCTCTCAGAACAAGATAGTAAACATGGAGGCATTAATAAATGAAAATAAGAAAGATAAATTTTCAACAAAAATTATTTGTAAGTATAATTTATTTGTTTAACAGGATGAAAATTGTGTCTGATAACTGTGGAACGTAACCTGGTGGTTTGAAGAATGTGTTATGTTAATAAGAATATGGACTTTATAATTTTATGAGTAAATACTATATTCATAAACTATATACATTATTTTAAGAAAGTAAAATATCTGCATTCAGCAATGAAAAAAAATTTTTATAAGTGCACATGATTAATGTTATGGAAACTTCCCTCTTAAAATCAACTGAACTTGAATTTTATTTTCTGGCATTATAATATTTTAAGTTTATAAAATGATCTATAAAAATGAGAGTGTCTTTGAATGGCATGAGGAGGCACGTATTTGAATAGCTGCACGTATCATCTTCATGACCAACATGGGTTGATTTAAATACTTTCCTTAATACATTTTCATACCATCTCAAATTATCTACTTCTAATTCATTTATGCCATGTTGTTATAGCAGACATATAGGAAACAAAAAAAAGTATATGTGTATATATATTTCATGACAATACATATAAACTGCACATTGGATTTTTAACATAGTAATTTTTTCAATGATTTACGTTAAATAAATTCATCATGTAGGGAATGCAAAATAAACATAGTTAATATCCAATTTTAAATTTAGTTTTCTCTTAAACCTGTTTTATTCACAATTTCTGTTAACTCAGAAACTAAGTAAACACCCGAGAACCTTCTAATAACCCTTGAGTTATGATACAGTTGTGCTTAAAGAATATTTGAATAAATCTAACTATGAAGAGATGATTCTCAGTTAATACATGAAAATAATATACTGTGTTTCAGTAGTATGGAATTGTCAAACAGAAACAAAATAGTAAAATAATTATTTGGGTTTAAAAATAATAAGGCTTTATCATTGTTTTAATCAGCAAGTATTCACTGACCACTTACTTAAAACTAGGCAAGTACAATCTTAGAAATCATGTATTATTATCATACAATTAACTTATTCATTTTGCCTGAGAAAATATATATTTGGAAAAGGTATTTGTTTTATGGCTAATATTAAGCTAGATCGTATCACTCTAAGCCATATTCACATAACCTTTGTTGATTTAATAAGAAGATTCATGCTTTTAGCCTCATAAACTTTGGATTTAGTCTATGTAATGTGGATATATTTTATGAATAGGGCAAAGCATGAATTTCCATGTTAACTAAATGGACCTCATACCTCTTGAAATGAGGACATCAGATGGCACTTTATTTGAAAAGTTAATTTGTGGCCACATTTGGCTGTAAGGGTGGTAAGCCAAAAGGGATTGCTGAGACTAAAACATGTAAAAGGACATCCCCTTGGCAAAGTTTCCGTCAGCCTACTCTGATCTTCAGTCTTCAAAGGGATCACCTATTCAGATAGCAATGACAGAGTCCATTTGTTGCCTAGGTGAAATATGCCTGCAAATCCTCATTTATGGTGTGTTGAGAATCCTCAGAGAGCAAATTACCCTAATTCTGAAACCCTTGGTTTTCACAGTAATTGGTGCTATCTCTTATTCATGATGAAAGTAGCACCTTCTGGCAGAAAGCAAACAAGACATCCATCATCTTATTTTTTCAAATAAGTTTATAATCATTAGTTGTATTACTAAAGAATATTGGAGGTAATATTTGGGAAAAAATTTAAATGGGTTTGTTTCTCTTGGCAAAGTCAGAATCCAATAGAGAATGTTATATCCTATTTACCTAATCATGAAACAATATTTATAACTGAATATATTTTACTCTTACTTCTTCATGTAAACTTCTATTATTCTTATACCTTTACACATTTGAAATTTGTGAACAGGTAGGAACTGTTGTCACTACAAGCTTTTATGTATGTCAACGTGTAAGTATGTGATCTGTAAAACCGAAGTAGATGTCTATACTTATGCTTTCATTTTCCTCTTTTTCAAACATCAGGTTAAAGCAGGTACTTACTGACAAATTTTAAAATAATCAGGACTAGAAGGAAAATATGTGTGCATATATCACATATGTCTCCATTCCTTGCCATCATATTTGAGCATACTAACATAAATCATTGAAACATAAAAATACTTTAAATTGTTAGTAATAATGAATGTATGATATCACATTTATGATGCTTCAAATTACCCTCAGAGAAGCCATTACTTTCTATTCATCTGGCACTTTAGTACTAAAGATTCTTATTGAGTACTGAAAATAATATCTAAAGTTGTTCTCACTAAATAAAATCTCTGATTTTAAAACAACTTATTATAATAGCTAGAGACTAAAGAGATTGATTTTATAATATATAGGTGATGAAAAATGAACTTATTGAAAAAAAAAAAAAAAAAAAAAAAAAAAAACATGTTTCCAAAGATGAAAGTGGAAAAGCCACACTAAAGTGTGGAAACGCCACATTAAGTGACTTTTCTGAGTCATTTAAAACTTTGAAGCTGTTGCTTACAATTTTAAAGAGGTTACTAATGTGAATAAGCTGCAGATGTGAAGAGAGCTCTCTATGAGTTTAAAACCTGGAATTTAAAGATGAAAGCGCTCACCTATCACATGACCAGAATATAGGAAGTAAAATCTGAGACAGACAAACACCGTCAACATATCAGAAAGCCGTGCAGTCTTGTAGTTGTTTTATCGGCAGTCAATACCAACAATGACATAAGCAGACAGGAAATACAGTGTAAATCTAGAATGATGACTTTAATAACAGATCATAGAGAGCATATATGTGCATTTCAAAACATCAACATACAACAGTGGCCATAATTAAAGTAGGAAAATATTCTACATCATCAACATGATCATCATCATTAATATTTACTACTTGTTCTAATGCTGTCAATGGATGTGCTAAAAAAAATATGCAGACGTCATCCCATCTTATTCTCATGGAGAAACCAATAAAACAGGGGACATTATTACACAGATGGTTCTGAATTTACCATGGTCTGACTTACGATTTTTCAATTTTACAGTGCTAGGTAAGTGACATGCCTTCAGCAGAAAACTGTATGATAGTCTCTCCAGATGCTGGGCAGTGGCAGAGCAGCAGCTCCCAGTCAGCCACTCAATCATGTGGGTAAACAACAGATGCTCTACAGTGTGCTGTGTTGTTAGATGATTTTGCCCAACTGTAGGCTCATGTAAGTAGATGAGGTTATCCGATATTATTTGGTAGATTCGGTGTCTTAAATACAACTTCAGTACGACATTTTTGACTTGTGGTGAGTTCATCAGGACTTAACACCATTGTAAAATCCAAGAACTTATGTATTATTACCCACATTTTTATTTGTAATATAAAGCTTCCTTACTTTATATTCTCTTGTTAAATGACTGTATGATGGGAGAGATAATTACTATACATACATTGCAGCTACAGCTTTGAAGCAAATAAGAATTCACAAACCTAGTAAGTAGAACTATGTAGTCACACAACCCATTTACTGTTGCTAATCTTGATTTGTCCAGATTCTTGCTAACTAAATGAAACATATATAAAACTCATTTTTAAAACTATGGATACTTCTTTTTATTGTTCACCAGAGGACATGATTATCAACTGGCAATAAAATTCGACTTAAAAATCATTACAAGAAAGAATTAGGGCAAGCCCTAAGTGATATTACTAAGAGGGAGGCAATTGTCTCTAATATACTTTTCTTTCCTTTAAGTGTCCTTTCTTTGTATTTCTCATATTGTAATTAAATTCACAGTGCCTGAGGACTTTTGCTTCATTACTCTTCCTGAACCACCCTTTTGAGGATTGCTAATATGTCTGTGTATGAGGCTTCCATTGCTGTGTAAATTATTATTATAAATGCAGCATCTTAAAATAATGCACATTATTTGTCTTGCAGTTTCCATGTGAAAGGAGTTTGGGTACATATTGACAGCATCCCCTGCTTAGGTTTTGTAGGTTGAAATCACAGTGTTAGTAGGCTGCATTCTCATTTTGAGCTTGATATTCTTTCTCAAGCTCATTCATATTCTTGGAAAAAATTAATTCCTGTGGTTGATGGACTGATATCCCTGCTTGCTTGCTGATTAGGGCCTTTCTCGGATCCTAAAGCCTGCCCTTAGGTTCTAGCCACATGAAGTTTTAGAACATGGCAGCTTGCTTACTCAAAGCCAGCAAGAGAATCTTTCTTCAATCCACTAAAACTGAATGTTATATAACATAAACAGGAGAGTGACTACCCAATCAACTTTTCCATATTTCCTAACCTAATCTAGGGAGCAATTCTCCCATCATATTCACAGGTCTCATTAAAGGGGAAAGGATTATTGGACCATCTACACCATTAGGCAGAATTTGAGGGCCATCAAATAATTCTGTGGACCATGCTCTGCTATCACTATCACAACTAGTGTTGCATTGCCACATCACTTATTCTTAGAAACCATATTGCCAAGAGAATTATTAACACATCTTAAAAGGTTAACACAATAGGCCATATCAGAAGATTGAATTAGAGGAAGACATTTAACAAAGATTTTCAAGTAGCAAAATGGCTCGTATAATAAAATCTAAGAAGATAGATTTTTATAACAACCTAAGATTCTTTGGTTGTGGTGAGTAGTTTTTTAAAAATGTATGATTTTGTTCACTTTATTGACAAATTGCTACTAATATTTTAGAATTATAATTGTTGTATAATTTTAAGGGTTACAAGGGCAATATTTTTACATGAATATATTGCGTAATGGTGAAGTTTGTGTTTTTAATGTATTCCTCACTCAAATAATCTAAGTTGTACTCATTAAGAATTTTTGTTTTTATCATTCATCCCTTTTCCACCCTAGCCTCATCCCTCTGGGTCTCCAATGTCTATTATTCTACGTCTCTGCCCATGTGCATGCTTTATTTAGCTCCTAATTATAAGTGATAATATGTGGTGTTTGACTTTCTGTTTCTGAGTTGTTTCAGTTAAGATAATGGTCGTGAATGCCATCCCTATTGCTGCAAAAAACATGATTTTATTTTATTTTTATAGCTGAATAGTATCTCATGGAGTTTGTATATCACATTTTCTTTATCCAATCACCTGTTGATGGATACTTAGGTTGATATAATATATTTGCTATTGTAAATAATGCTGTGATAAGCATAAAAACTTAGGTATGTTTTTGTTATAGTAATTCCTCTTCCTTCAGACAGATACCCAGTGGTATTATTTCTGGATCAAATGGAAATTCCATATATAGTTATCTGAGAAATATCTATACAGTTTTTGGTAGACGTTGCACTAATTTACATTTTCTTTAACAAAGGTATAAGCATTCCCTTCTCTCCACATTTTCACCAACATCTGCTATATTTTGTCTTTTTAGTGATAATCTTTATGACTTCTATAAGATGATATCTCATTGTTTTCATTTGCATATCTTTGATAATTACTGATGCTGAAAATTTTTTTCATATGCTTGTTGGACATTTATATGTCTTCTTTTTAAAAAATGTCTTCTGCTATAAAGATACATGCTCGAGTATGTTCATTGCAGCACTATTCACGATAGCAAAGACATGGAATCAACCCAATGCCCATTGATGATAGACTGGATAAAGAAAATGTGGTACATATACACCATGGAATACTATGTAGCCATAAAAAGGAATGAGATTATGTCCTTTTCAGGGACATAGATGAAGCTGGAAGCCAGTATCCTCAACAAATTAATGTAGGAACAGAGAACCAAACATCACATATTCTCAATTATAAGTGGAAGTTGAACAATGAGAACACATGGACACAGGGACATAGGGAGGGAAACAACACACACTGGGGTCTATCTTAGGAGGGTGTACGGGAGAATATTTGGGAAAAGAGCTGAAGTATTCTGGGCTTAATACCTAGGTGATGGGTTGACAGTTGCAATAAACCACGATGGCACATATTTACTTATGTAACAAACCTGCACATCCTGCATATGTACCCCAGAACTTAAAAAATAATAATTTAAAAAATGTCTATTCACATCCTTTGCCCACTTTTTATTTGGAGTTAAGATAGACACTCAATACATGGTAAAAAAAAAAAAAAAAATATAGAGAGAAAGCTATTATTATGAAGCAGGAAAAATAAAACAATCCAAAACCAAAATTAGCTAACATCTAGGGTGAAGTTTATGAAATAAGTTTTAAAATCTTATGTTAAGTTGTATCAGTTGGCCACCTTTGCAACCAAAAAAGTGTTCTCAATACCATATTCTGACTTTTGAAGCCATACTAGTCATTGAAAGAAGAGATGAAGCTACAATTGAGTGTTGGGCTAGCTGACTTAATGACTATCCAGTTAGATGACCTTGAGACAGCTCAAAGCATAAGTTTCTTATCTTATTCAAGCCAAAAATGATACCTTTCACTAAATAAAATATGAGAAGAGTTCAACCCAATATGTTTATTCAGAACTCCAAGTTGGAAAAAATGTCAGTGGAGACAACACGGATCATCATAATCAATTATAAAGCTTTATAGCAGACCCTACTAGCAACTGCCTGACATTTGAAAGAAACATATTTTTCCTTAGATAAATATTATACATCCACAGGAAAAAAAATGTTATTGGAAGGTCTCTGTAATTAATCCCTAGAGCCTTTCTATCTAAAAAAAAATGAGTCTGAATATATCTCCCTTTTACCAGGATCCACTGCATTTCCAAAGATGCTCAAATCTATTCCTCTGTCCTTTCTCCACTGTGTAAATAATTATCTAGTGAGTAATCACCATCCAAAAACAACTTTTTAAAATAAAAATTGTGTTATCCATAATATGAATAATTGAAATTTTAGGATGCTTCAAAATTTTCAATTTCTAGATTTCCCTTATTTTGGAATGTTTTTATAGCGTAAAATCCCCAAGTATGTACTACAGTGTCAAATAATAATATCAGCCTCATGCCCAATGTTGCATGTTACTTTTAAGGAATGTCTCCAAAAGTTTGATTAATACCAACAATATGTGTTTCTTTAAATCCTATTAATATTGGATATTTTAAAAGTTCCTAGCTTGATTTTGATTGTAATGACAATAAAAGATAGAAAAAAATACAAATAGTAAAAGCATATGACATTTTAATGCCAAGGTATGCCTCCAATATAGAGTGGGAGAAACAAATATGACACTAGTATGTATGTATATGTACCCTTTTGATTGTAAGCATAATAGTACATCCTAGTTGAGAGAAGAAATGGATAAATTCTTTAAAGGTGCTCTAGAGTGCATCATTATATTTTATACTAGTCTGCACTTGTTGCACTGTAACTTGTATACTGTATTTAGTCTGGGGCATGACATTTCATCAAGATCTTTATTCTTCACGGTGTTCTCAGTAGCAAGACAGTGAAGACTCAGAGGACCTGATAATTGACTGTCAATATTTGAAGGGCTGTAGTGTGGAAGATGGAAGGGACTTGTTCTATATTACCCCAGGGAGCAGAAGACAACACTAGAAGGAACACCATAGGCAGAAAGCTATGATATAAGAATGGTGAGGGTCTTTCTATTGATTAGAGTTAGCTACCAAAAAATATGCTATCCTGGAAAAGGATATATTTTTTGCCCTTGAAAACTCTCAAACATTTCTTTACATTTTCATCCAGTAAACACTGCATTGGATGTCTACTCTGTAAGACTATTAGCATACAACTTAAAATTTCTAAAGGACTAATAATTTATAATGTTACAAAATATCTTCAAATAGATGAAGAATTTATTACAAAAGATAAATGAGAATGTGTGGCTTCAGACTGTAGGACACAAGTAAAGTATAGGTTTGTGTTTGTTTCTGCTTAACTCCTTTCTCGGATTTTGACTATTACCAAGTGGAATCGACAATTTTAAAAGATAGGTAATTAATTTTCTTAAAATATTCAAAAGGTAGTGACTTGCCCATCATTGGAAATGTTCTGTGTGGATGACCACTCACCAGATGTTTATTACAAATGTTTATACATCAAATAATAGCCAGAATAAATGATCTCTGTATTTCTCATCATATCTGTGACCTACTAGGATCTAAGTTCCCTGTGAGTGGGGAATTTGTGTTCATTGCAATAACCCCAGAAGCTTGTGCCTTATATATGGAAAGGGTACCAGATCTCACATTTACCCTTCCTTAGATTTGTTTAGCCATGTTTCTTTTTTTCCCTTTTTACTTTATGTCTGATGTTACTGATGACCTTTTAAGGGTATCTCTTACTAGTAGGGATGTAGATCTCTAGATGCCACGAAGAAAAGTTTCAATATTTGTTGGAAGATGTCTCCTTGATGTCCATCAACTCGTTTGTGACGGGGTCATATCACAATGGTGCTCCTCCTCTTGCCAGGCCTAGATGCACTATTGTGGGGATGTTGCTTTATGGCAGTGCCAGATGGTACCTTACCACATTACTCAGGACTTCTCTATTTCTCTACTGTGCATGACTCAGGAGCAGCCCTCTCAATGCATATCAGTGCACATGCATTGATCGCTGATAATGTTTTTGAGGGCCAGGCGTGGTGGCTCATGCCTATAATCCCAGCACTTTGGGAGGTCAAGATGGGTGGATCACCTGAGGTCAGGAGTTCAAGACCAGCCTGGCCAACATGGTGAAACCCCATCTCTACTAAATAATACAAAAATTAGCCGGACATGGTGGAGGGTACCTGTAATCTCAGCTACTTGGGAGGCCGAGGCAGGAGAATTGCTTGAACCTGGGAGGTGGAGGTTCCAGTGAGCTGACATTGCTGACATTGCATCACTGTACTCCAGCCTCGGCTACAGAGCAAGACTCTGTCAAAAAAAAAAAAAAAAAAAAAAAAAATGGCAGAGTGCTGGTTGTTCCCCGGTGTTCATTCCCTTTTTCTAGAATAATAGATGCCAGATGTTTAACGAAATGGTGACCTAGAATAAAGACTACATTTTAAATCTCCCACTAGGAGAGTTTAACCAGTTAAATATGACCAAATATTTGTAATTGGAAAAGTTGTGTACATATTTCTGGAAGACTCTGAAGGTGATGAGTGTGCTTCAAATTCTCATTCTTGAACCACAAGGTCCTCTGCTGTAACTACAAAGTGAAATACGTGTGTTAGAGATGGTAAATTAAGATAATAAAAGGATCTTGAGTTCTTGCAGAGAATGGAAGAATTATGATAGATTTGAATTCACTATGTTTACATAGAAGCAAGTAAAGTTTGTCTTACTTAAGCTACTCTTCCATTTACATTTCAGAGCCAAACCTAACACTAAAACATACTTAATAATTTAAGAAGAATGTTTCACAAATCTGCCATGTGAACCTCAAAACAAGTCTACAAGTTAGATAAACTGTCTGATAAATACAGTGATTTTTATTTTCCAGATTCAACTTTTTTTGAGAAAGAATTCATAGTCATGATGTAGGATGCAGATCTGTAGGCTTGTGATGTAGAGTTTACACGCACGCACACACACACACACACACACACACACACACACACACACACACACACACATATATATATATATATATATTTTTTTTTTTTTCCTGAAACTCAACGCTTCTCCCTAGTGTTATTATCTCATCTATTGTGGCATAGCCAACATACATGCACACTATTCGGAAAAGCTTCCCTTGTTTTAGGGGTACATCTTCAAAAGGAGATATGCATACTGTTTACAACTTTATACCTTTAACTCACTGTTCTTAAAACCCTTGCTCAGAAGCACACACTTATTTGATTGACTGGTTTTCTTGTGATGAATGATCTGCTGCCATAATTTGCATAACTCCATATAAATACAAAAATCTTGAGATAGGGTATGTTAGGGTTCTAGTGGCTATATCAGATAGGAATGGCACATTTGGAACTTATTCTTTAGAGATGCCAGCCATACAAAGAAAATATTGGAATCCAGTCACGTCCTGGGGCAGACTATATGCTGACTACAGGTGGAAGTATACAGCTATCGACTGAACTTTGAGAGTTTCAATCTATATGAGTGTAAGAGATATTATATCTAGTCTCTGTATATTTTTTCCTTTAGGAATGTGAGGCATAGTCCAAATGACATCAAATACTTTGTGTCTCAGATGATATTACTTTTTACTATTATACTCAAATATTTCTTAGTTAAGTCGAACTATAGGATCACCATATATTTACCATTAAAGGTACAATCCCAGTAGTATCAGATTAATTTCATTGCTCCCCCCAAAGTTCAGAATTTTATCAAAGTACTTTTTACTAATCATACTGTTGTCGACACTGACTGAAAGAGGCTGGTTATTCTATATGACCTCTTGCGTTTAGTTTGTTTTGGAAAACTTTTTTTGTTTTCTATCCTACATTGACATCAATACCTATTCAATCAATGATGAAAACCAAATGCTGTTTTCATTGCCTATTGATTACCATCATTATTTTCCCCAAGAAGGGATCGAGTGGCTCTCATAACCCCTTTTCTAGTTATAGAAATTTAGGCTGAATTATGTGCTATTGTCTCCTAAATATAGCACTCTGCTCTGAGTCTGCATTATTCATGTACTCAAGAATAATATTGTTTAAGTAAATTGTATCAAGTTTTTTCTCCATTCAGAAGTTTTAAAAACCTGCATTCTATTTCTAGTTTATGAGTGTTTTCCTTGAAAAGGTTACAGCATTTTGTTTGAGTCTATACTTTATTATTTCTATGCATATCTAAATAGTAGTTCTCTTTATATGTGTATATATATATGTATATTGTAACTAATAGAGAGATATAGAGTTGTAATATCAAATTATCAAGCAACTTCCTGTGTTACTTTCTAATGTTATTTCTCTGTGTTCTGAGAATAAACCCCAAAAATACAAATATAGATATTTTTATTTTGAATCTTTAAAAGCCAAGAACATATGAGTGCATGAGTGCTTTTGGTAGAATGAATTAATTTTCTTTGGGTATATACCTAGTAATAGGATTGCTGGGTTGAATGGTAGTTCAACACTTAGTTCTTTGAGGAATCTCCAAACAACTTCTACAGAGGCTAAGCCAACTTACACTCCCACCAATTGTGTATCAGTGTTGCATTTTCTCTGCAGCCTCACCAATATCTGTTATTTTTGTGTGTGACTTTTTAACAAAAGGCATTCTGATTGATGTGAGATGGTATCTCATTGTAGTTTTGATTTGTATTTCTCTGAAGATTAGTAATGAGCTTTTTAAAAATATGTTTCTTGACCCCTTGTATGTCTCCTATTGAGAAGTGTTCATGTTCATTGCTCACTTTTGAATGGGGGCTATTATCTTTTTGTTTATTGGTTTATTTAAGTTCTTGTAGATTCTGGATATTAGACCTTTGTTTGATGTGAAGTTTGTGAATATTTTCTCTCACCTATTGGTGCATTGCAGCACTATTCACAATAGCTAAACCTTGAAATCAACCTAGGTGCCTATCATGGGTGGATTGGATTTTTAAAAAGTAGGACATATACACCATAGAGTATTATGCAGCCATAAAAAGGAAGGAAGTCATCTCTTTTGGAGTAACATGGATGCAGCTGGAGGCCATTATTTTAAGTGAACTAATTCAGAAACAGAAAATCAAATACTGCATGTCCTCAGTGATATGTGGGAACGAAACATTGGATATACATGGACATAAAGATCGGAAAAATAGACATTGGGGACTACTGGAGGGAGGAGAGAATGAGGGGTAAAAGGGTTAAAAAACTACCCATTGGTTACTATACTCACTACATGGGTGATGAGTTCAATCGTACCCTAAATCTCATCATCACACAATATACCTTTGTAATAATCTTGCATACATACTCCATAATTCTAAAACAAAATGTGAAAAAAGTAAAAAATTAAAAGCCAAGAACAGATGTTTTTCAAGACCCATCTGGCAATTACATAAGTCATCACATACTACATGAAAAATATCAATACTTTGCAAAAATTGAAGTTATTTGGAGTATATTCTCAGAATAAAGATAAATAACAATAGAAAATAATACAAGAATTGCTTGATAATTTGAGCACTCCAGAATTAAACTCCAACTAACTAAATAAACATTGTGTCAAAGAGCAAATCAAAATTGAGGTTAGAATTCTTTATAGAAAGCTAGGTCCATGTGCACACTCTATAAACAATTCATGGTATATAACCAAAGAGTCCGGAGGGGAAAATTGATGGGATATGTGTTCACAATAGAAGGAAATAGATTCTAAAGTTATATAGTAAAAAAGAACATAACAGTTGCATATATATCACTATTCATGTTTTATATAAATATATATATGTTTTTATGCAAACTTTATGCCAATTCATTTGAGACTATAAATGAATGAATTTCTATGTTCCCAAAAAATTGAAGAAAGAAGTATTCAAAATAAACTTGAAAAAACTTTATAAAATATTGAAAAACAATAGAAACTAGAAAAGAAGTACAAACCAACTATGAATAGCAGATATTAAAAACATATATGTGTTTCATATATGTATATGTCACATATAGTATTTCATATATGTATATATCAAACAGAACATAAATTTTTTAAATATGTGTATACACTAAAATAAATATGCAAGAATATAATATTTATATACTATTTAATATTTATATTTAGTCATTTGTATATTAACATTCACAAGTATCAATCTTTTTTATGGAGCATGTAGAACACATAATTAAATGAATAACTTTTAAACATATTGAAAACGCCTTTATCCAATCTAAGCGTGAGGAACAGATGGTTTATACATGTGTTCCATCATAGCTAATAGTAATAGATAATTCTCATATTATTTAAACTCCCCCAAAGTCATAAGGAACTTATGAAAGTATGCTCCATTTATTTTATTTGATACAAATTTTGTATTACAAATTTTCAGAAACACAATAGTATACTTTGCATCAATCTCAAATATTAATAAGACACACAAAGTCTAATTAAAATTACTTTTTCTTGATTATGAATTTATTTCTTATTTGGAATAAGAAGAAGTGTGAGATAAGAACATCAAATACTATGAGCTTGTCAATCATCTTCATTATCATACTAATGAAAGTAACTCCTACGTAGCTCTCACTCCATGCCAGGCACTGTTGTATGGCTTTATGTGTATTAACTCACTTAATCTTTATACGAATCCTATGAAATAAGTAATCCCCATTTCTAAATTAGGTAGTGAGGCTTAATAAGATTCCACAACTTTTCCAAGGTCATAAAAGTTTTAAGAGGCCAACCCAGGTTGCAAAGCCTGTTAATAACCATGAAGAGGAACTTCTAAATCCCCTTTGATTATGGCAAGAAAAAAAAAAAATACCCAGAACAATTGCCACAACAAAATGAAACCCAAATTTTATAATAGGAGTATCTTTCTTTTATTTTTTTATTTTTATTTTTATTTTTTTTATTTTTTGTGATGGAGTCTCGCTCTGTAGCCCAGGCTGGAATGCAGTGGAGCAATCTCTGCTCACTGCAGCCTCTCTGCCTTCCGGGTTCCAGCAATTCTCCTGCCTCAGCCTCCTGGGTAGCTGGGATTACAGCTGTGCAGTGCCACACCTGGCTAATTTTTATTTTATTTTATTTTTTTATTTTTTGAGACGGAGTCTCGCTCTGTCGCCCAGGCTGGGGTGCAGTGACATGATCTCGGCTCACTGCAAGCTCCGCCTCCCGGGTTCACGCCATTCTCCTGCCCCAGCCTCCTGAGTAGCTGGGACTACAGGTGTCCGCCACCACATCTGGCTAATTTTTTGTATTTTTAGTAGAGACAGGGTTTCACTGTGCTGGCCAGGATGGTCTCAAACTCATGACTTCAGGTGATCCGCCTGCCTCGGCCTCCCAAAGTGCTGGGATTACAGGCCTGAGCCACCATGCCTGGCCTGAATTCTCTTAATATGATGATTACTTATCAGAAATAGCACAAAGCTCCATGAATAGAGAAATATAAAAAGCCCTAATATCATCAATAATATAAGCATGTTTACTATAAACACGTTGATTTGTTTATTTTTTTCTGGAATTTTACCCAATGCTATTAAGAAGGAATAAAAAGAGAGCTGTTGATTTGAGTTTGAAACAGGATATTTCTTCATTATTATCAAGTTATATATTTATTACTATGAATGCTCAAGTTATTCAATGATGATAAAATCAACACCAAGGTTACTATATTGTTAAAAGGATACATTTACAACATTTGGCCTGATGATAAAAGTTAACATTCATGGAGGTGATACTGTATGTCAGACACTACTCTGATAAGTTTGCCTGTATTAATTCATTTGATTTTCACAAATACTGTGTACAATGTCAACAGTTATGAATTCTGCTCACAACTAGTAAGTGAATAATAATTTTTTCAGAAAAGATATTGTTTCATTGAATATAAAATAAGTCAGGCTAAGAGTACCTCTGGGTTTTTCTGGTGGGTCCATGAACTCATGGATGGACCAAGCTTCAATTGTTCTATATCTTTAGCATGGGTCTTCCATTACAGCAATGGCACAGGAGTCCTGCCATCATTCCTACATCCTTGGTGGGGAAAGGAGGAAAAGTGCAAAGATGTTTCTGCCAGCAGAATAGGACTCTTTGCAGAAGTATTATTCAAATGATTTGATGCATATCTCTTTGAGTAAGCCTATCAGAAATGAGGCTAGAAAATGTGGACTTTCATTGCACACTTTGTGCACAACCAAAAGTATTTCACCCCAAGAAACAAAACAAGGGAAGTAACTTGTCTAACAATGCCTGAACAGAAAAGAGTAAAGATTTGTTTTAAATTTAGAAAGTCTGATGCAAGAAGTTCTCTTGACCACAGTAATGTATTTTCAAAACAAAAACATATGCATAAATTAAAGGCTTTTTACAAAATAAAAAATATATTGTATAAAAATTATTCATTACAGCTACCAAAGTATGAATTAATGAACACTTGTTTAAAAATAGGTATAACACCAAATAATTCAAATTATAGAATTTTATTAAATTATTTGAGAGTCTTGAGTAAATGGAATGAAGTATCATGTTCCCGAATAAACAACTAAGTGTTGTAAAGAGATCAATTTTCATCAGATTGATTTATACATTTTAATTAGAAAAATGGAATATGGGGAAGATCTAGTCTAGGAAGCACAAGAGCCAACAAAACCAAACCAAAACAAAAAAAGAATAGCAGCATATTATTTGGTCCCTCAATTTTAGAATTAAAGTATTAAGGACATGATACTTATGTAATAGACTAATCAATAACCCAGAGTAAACGTTCCAGATAGACATGGCAGCACACTGGGAAATTTAGTACATGATAAAGTTATTAGTGAATATCATTGGTCTTTAAATATAATGTTGCATACTGAAGAAATGGCAATTTATCCATAGTAGGAATTCATCAAGAAAAATAGTGTCATTACAAATATTGCATGCAATATATATGAAACCTAAGATTAATGTAACATATGTAATCCTAGACAGATACATGTGTTTATTCACTCATTTAGTCAATAAACATTTATTTAGTATCTACCATGCTTGCTATGCTAGGAGCAGGCAATGCAGATTTTCTCCAGGGTATTGTTGCTTGAGGAAAGAAAGGCCTTATAATCACGTGTGACACACAGCTACAGAGCACAGTATAAGAAAAAAGTTTAACTTAACACTGAAACTTTTTCTTCTATTGGTTCATAAAATGCATAGTTAGTTCCCTTGCCAAAATTATCTTGTCAATTTTATCTAGTAGCATAGTCATATAACTAGGAGATATCCAAGATTAAGCTTTCCCTTCACACATGTGGAATTAAAGAATTGGAAAGAGATTTTACACACATGTGAGATTAAAGAACAGAAAGAGATTTTATGCAAAAGCAAATTGATGGGATTTTCTTTTAAAACAATTGTTTAAAAAGAGGAGTAAGTGGTGCAATCAAGCAGAATTTTGCCTTCTAACAAAGCAATTGATTTTTCATTAAAATCATTGTGAAAAAGAAAATTGCTTTAACCAAATATTTTAGTCTAATATAAACCTACAACTATAATTATCGAAAGAGAGAAAAAGCAAGTGAAATCATAATGTCACTAATTTCTTTGCTAGCTGTGTCTGGTTCAGATCTTCTGATATTTACATCAAATTTTTAAAAATTATTATTGAGGATAAACCATCCTTTGAAACTATCAGATCCTCATGTACCAAGACACATATACAGTCAATCAGTATGTGTTATTTTTTTCTTGTGATGATTCTGGTAATAATGATATATGTTTTGCAGAAAGCAAGTCATGAGTTTGCTTATAGATCATCATATTTGTACAGTACGCCAAATGGCAATACCAAGATATCTTACATTTTACTTTTTATATATTTTTAGCTTTTGAATAAAACTGTTTTTAATGTAATAAATGCAAATCAAACTGTTAAGTTATTTCATTATGAATTGATAATACGTGACGATGATATTTAAGTTACTATGTATTGGCCGTTATAGTAGCATTGTGTTTCACATGAATATTTTGATACTCAGAAAAATTTATGTCTTTTTCTTATATAGATAGAGAAAATACTAGAAACTAAATCCAAGAATATATGTTGCTTCTATGATTGTATTTCTAAGTCTATTGAAATTTATATAGTTTTTTTCTTCATTCTGTTTTTAGCACAGTATGATTATTTTAATTAAATTAATATTTACATATGACAAGAGTAACACAAAACAAGAGTTAAATGAAATTAAATGCACAGATTTTTAACTCTGAGTTTAATGAGTTTTAACAACTATGTACACCCAGATGAGCATGACCTCAATCTGTATTTAGATTTTTATCACTTCAGAAAATTATTTCATGCTTCTGTCCAAACTCTTTCCTTCATACAAATATTTTTCTAATTTATGCCACCATAATTCCATAATTTACTTTTACCTACTCATAATTCATAAAAGTGAAATCACATAATATGTGCTCCCTTGTGTTTGACTTTTTTCCTCAATACAGTGCTTTGAGTATTCATCAAAGTTATTGCAAAGATTATTTGTGCATTTGTTTTTGCTGAGAAGTATCCCTTTTTTGATTACAGTTTGGACCTATTATGAATAAAGCTGCTATAATTAATTACACAAAAGTATTTTTGTGGACATATGTTTTGATTTCTGTTGGATAAATAATTAAATGTAGAATTGCTAGATGAAAGGTTAACTTCATAAGGAATAACATAAACTTTTCTAAAATGTTATACTTCACTAGCAATATGCCATTATTTCTATTGTTCAAAATCCTCACTGACATTTGAAATGTTCACTCTTTTTTACTTTAGCCATCTTGGTTTGTGGAAGGGTTGTCAGGCTGTGATTTTAATATGCATTTTTCTTATGATTCCTGATAATGAGCATCTTTTAAGGCAATTTTTGGCCATTTTTTATCTTCTATTGTGATTATCTTTTCAAAGACTTTCCCCTTTTTCTTTTAGGCTGGATTGTTTGTCTTTTTATTGTTGATTTGTAAGAATTATTTACATATTCTAGTTACAAATTGTATTTTCTCCAAATCTGTAATTTAGATTATCATTTTCTTAATAATTTTCTTTGAAGATCAAAGTTTCTTATGTTGATAGTTTGAATGTATCATTTTTATACTTAATATTTTATCCAGTTTGAAACATCATAGATTAATTCAAAATCATGAAAACTTACTTCTAATTTTTTCTCTATCTGTATTATTAGGTTGGTATAAAAGTAATTGTGGTTTCAGACCATGAATTTTAAATCATTATAACTAGGCTCAAAAACATCTTTATTAATTAAATTAGGAACCATGACAATTAACACATTTTTGCCAACAAGAAATAAATGTGTTTATTCCTGTAGCATAAAAATCCGTGCCTTGGAATTCAACAAACTGTTGGAAAGCATTTCGTGCATTTTGCTGGTTGTGAAAGTGTTTTTCCTGCAAAAAAAAATTGGCGAGATGCTAGAAGTGGTAGTCGGTTGGCGAGAGGTCAGGTAATGTGGCAGATGAGGCAAAACTTCTAGCTCAATTCGTTCAACTTTTGAAGTGTGGACTGTGTGACCTGTGGTCCCGCGTTGTTGTGGAGAAGAATCGGGCCCTTTTCTGTTGACCAATGCCGGCTGTAGGCGTTGCAGCTTTCATTGCATTTCATTCATCTGCTGAGCATACTTCTCAGCTGTAATGTTTTTGCAGGGATTCAGAAAACTTCAGAGGAAGAGACTGGGAGCAGACCACCCAACAGTGACCATGACCTTTTTTTAGTGCAAGTTTGGCTTTGGGAAGTGACCTGAAGCCTCTTCTCAGTCCAATCACTGAGCTGATTGTGGTTGGTTGTCTTTCAAAATCCACTTTTTGTCGCACATCACAATCTGATCGAGAAATGGTTCATTATTGTTGTGTAGAATAAGAGAAGACAACACTTCAAAATGATTTCTTTTTTTTTTTTTTTTTCACCCAGCTCAGGAGGCACCCATTTATCGAGCTTTCTCACCTTTCCTACTTGTTTCGAATGCCGAATGACTGTAGAATGGTCAATGTTGAGTTCTTGGCAACTTCCAGCCTAGTTGTAAGAGGATCAGCTTTGATGATTGTTCTCAACTGATCATCGTCAACTTCTGACAACTGGCCCCTACACTAATCTTCAAATCTCTCGTCTCCTTTGCAAAACTTCTTGAACCACCACTGCACTGTACATATACATTTGTTAGCAGTTCCTTAGCCAAACGCATTATTGATTTTACGAGTTGTCCCTGCTGCTTTGCGACCTATTTTGAACTCAAATTTTAAAAATGGCTTGAATTTGCTTTTTGTCTAACATCATTTCCATAGTCTAAAATAAACATAAAATAAACAGCAAGTAATAAGTCATTTGCGCAAAACATAAAATGGGAAATACCCATAAAATAATGTATAACAGGCTGGTGCGGCGGCTCATGCCTGTAATCCTAGCACTTTGGGAGGCAGAGGCGAGCAGATCACTTAACATTAAGAGTTTGAGACCAGCCTGGCCAACAGCCTGGCCAACAATTGACTGTCTCTACTAATAATAAAAAAATTAGCAGGTATGGTGGTGCACGGGCCCGTAATCCCAGCTATTCAGGAGAATGAAGCAGGAGAATCGCTAGAACCTCGGAGATGGAAGTTGCTGTGAGCCGAGTTTATACCACTGCACTCCAGCCTGAGTAACAGAGTGAGACTCTGACTTAAAAAATAAAAATTAAAAATAAAATAAATGATGTATAACATAATCGCATTTATCTAAGAATGTATTCCAATATCAAATAAAAATCCCAACAATGCAAAAACCGCAAATTATGTTTGCACACACTTCATATAATTTTAGCCCTAATAGTTAAGTCTTTGACCTGTCTTGAATTAATTTTTGTTTATGTTGTGACGTAGTGGCAAAATTTCTTCTTTTGTTGTTGTTCTGTGTATATTCCGTTGTTTCTATATCAATTATTTGAGAGATTTCTTTTTCTCCTTATAATTTTCTCAGTTCTTTGGTCAAAAAACAATTGACTACAAAAATAGTACTTATATTTATTTTAGGCTATAATATTTAAAGAAATAAATGGAAAAATAATTAATAAGGACTCTTATTAAATTATGTTTACCAGTATTTTAAGTACCTGCACTAAGCCCCGTAACCTGAGTACTCAATCTGAAATTAATTTACTGAGGGAAGTAGTAGTGCTAATTCATAAAAATGCCTATTATTCTTCATCTTGATTAGAAAAGCACAATGGACTTCCTTTGAATTCTTATAGCTCTAATAATTGCCCCCTCGATTATATATATATTACCAAGAGACCAAATATGGAGAATACAATTCTTACATATATACAGGTTGAATACTGTTAAGACAGAAGGCAAACATTCAAATACAAGTTGAAAAATACTTTTAGAAAGTTACAGATAAAGACATAATAATATCATATATAAATAAAAACAAACAATACAAAATTACACTTTTTTTCTGAGTTAACTGAAAATTTCAGTTTCATTTCAGTGCTCCTCAGTTTTTGTAATAAAATCAACATTTAATGTATATGGTTTGTATCACCTTTAGAACCATGCAACATTTGGGAATTTATTTTCATACATAAGAAAAACTAGTCAAAAATTTAGTGTGTAGGATTTGGCCCGGTGCCATTTAAGAAAAGCTCAAAAACTTTTAATTGCTGTGTTCAAATTTCAGATGCCACATTAGTGTCAACGTAATGGGAAGTAGGGCCAGTGAGCCTCTTAACGAAGCAAGGGCATGAAATTCATCCAGGGAATGTGACAGATGAGTGCTTAGCAAATGTTAGACCAGCCATGATACTTTAGCACATGACATCGTATTGTCTGACTAATTATGGGATAGCTCAAAGTAGAGGTTTGTGCTGGTAATCAGGAACCAGAGTCAGTGGAAAGCTAATTGTAGGGTCAGATTGAACATTTGGAGGTGGTAGCTGTGTCCTGATTTATTAACACAGACAAGATCACAGTAAAAAAGGATCAATCATGCTACTGAGCAGATAAACTACATCCTTGATTTTGCAAAGGGAGAAAAGAACATGGTCTTTGTGCGTAAGTGGACAAACTTTTTAATTATTGTGTTGAATCAAACACAAAATAGTTACTTCCATTTTGTATTTTAAAGAAAAAGGTCATATAATAAACAGTTATGTTCTTTTCAAAAGGTGGATGTATTATATGATAAAAAATAAAACAAAGAGAAAGTGAATTTTGACAAAACTATTGAGAAGAATATGACAATTTTATTACCATAAATTAAACTAGATTAAACAATTTTTTTTAATTTTTTATTTTTTATTTTTTTGAGATGGAGTCTCGCTCTGTCGCTCAGGTGAGAGTGCAGTGCCGCGATCTCAGCTCACTGCAAGCTCTGCCTCCTGGGTTCACGCCATTCTCCTGCCTCAGCCTCCCGAGTAGCTGGGACTACAGGCCACCACCACTCCCGGCTAATTTTTTTTTTTTTTTTTTTTTTTTTTTTTGTTTTTTAGTAGAGATGGGGTGTGAGCCAGGATAGTCTCATCTCCTTACCTCGTGATCCGCCTGCCTCGGATTAAACAATATTTCTTAATGACATCTTCATCTTGGCACTAGAGCTATGTTGGGATGCTTGGTTCATAGAGGAGAAAGACAACTTTTTGTTACCTATACACATTTTGTTACTATACACACAGAAGCCTATACACATTCCATGATTCTTCTGAATGACACTATATAAAATATTAACCAAAAGTGTAGCACAGTCCTAAGTTTGCCAACTGTTTTCCAATGCAAAGAATGAGAGCTTTAATGCAATAATTGAAGGAACAGAGAAAGCAATGTTAGAATGCCGACACTTCCAGCCTATATTCTGAAACTGAAAGAACTAAAAGTATTTTTAAGAAAAAGGAAGATAGATGAAAATGAGTTTCTAAAGCATGAAAATTGTATTTTCAGATATATAAGTAAATTATCACAGCGCATCATCATTAAATTAATTCTGCAGTTGTTCAAGAAGATGAAATAAAAGTGACTAGAAAAATTATATTGATAAAGTTTGGAACTCTCTATCATGCAAATAAAGATTGTAAAATCTATCATGTAAAATAAGAGATTATCCTTCTGTGGATGATAAAGTCCTCACCCTTTGAAGAAAATAAAATTGATTTTTTATAAATATAATGTAGGCATATTGAGATTTGAATCAGATACCTTCTCTGTTATTCAGGAAGTCCAGTAGTTGTCATCTACATTGACATGGAGTGAAGTAGGAGGGAAGCTGGCTAGCGGAGCACTGTATCCTCTTACTCATTCAAATTTTGTTTTTGTCCTCTCCAAATAGTACTTTGCCAACTGGTTTCCATTTTCTATACTAGATTACACACATTTACTTTAGTTGTAATGCATAACTATACCTAAAAATTGTATTTAAAAACTAAAAAACAGGGCAATGTCCACAATGTAATCACACTCTGAAAGTCTATCAAGTTATCATTGCAGCCAAGGTTGGAAACACTGTGGAAGCAACTGAAAAAAGGGTTCTCTCTAAAACCCACCCACGGTGGCTCACAGAATCTTCTTATGGAGCTCGAGAGTGAATCATGAGATGAAAGAGGAGCTGGGAACTGAACTTCCTCTGGTAAATCTTTTGTACCCTAAGCACATTCACTCTTGAGTATCTAGCCTTCCTATTTTCACACACTTTCTCTAAGTGTATTACAAGAAAAACATAAAAATAAAAGAAAGAACAGAATCATCCAGGTAGTTTGCTTGCCAAGTTTTTCAGTTCATGGGTGTATTTCAGTTGGCAAACTGGTACACAGGTCTGTATTGTCATATAATGTCCAAATTACTTACTTTGCCTCATGTTCATCCTTCTTCTACCTCAGAAATTTGTATAAAGTTTTCATTAATATTCAAGTATGTTACACAAACTTTGGAAGCTTCTGTGTGATGTGTAGGAAATGTCTGCTTATTAAATATGCTTAGATAAGTATCTGGAAATCTGGAACTCTGTTATCACATTCAATGAATCTGGTGATGAGTTAGTTAGAAGTAATGATCAGGAAAGTTCTTCAAAATATCCCTTCAAATATACTGACAGTGTCATACTTTACTGTTAAGACTGTATTATATACCCACCTCTCCAAATCCTTATGTTGGAGCCCTAACTCCCGATGCTACTGTATTTGTTGACCGGGCCTCTAAAAAGGTAATAAAGGTTAAATAAAGTACTCAATATTAAAAGTAGTCTTTTTATAGGAAGATGAAGAAATACTAGGGATGTACATCAGAGAGAAAAGACCATGTAAAGATGCAACTACATGGTGTCCATCTGCAAACTAAAGAGACAGGTCTTAGGAAAAAGTAAAAATACCAAGTTGATCTTGGACTTCCAGCCTTCAGAACTAGGAGAAAATACATATCTGTTGTTTAAGCTGTCTAGTCAGTGGCACTTTGTTACAGCAGTCCTAGCAAACTAATAAATCTACACAGAACAAAGTAAAATTTTATTCAAACATAACATAAGAAACCTTGTATATAAGTTTTCCTCCTGGATTGAGAAATTAGAAAATGAATAAGGCATAGGGGTAAGTCCTAGACTCTATTCTCAGTGATACAGAGAACTTGATTCTGAGCTATGTGCGTTGGTATCACTGTAGGTCAAGGATATGTGGAGGAGTTTGAACACATTGAACTATCACATCTGATGCATTTGCTGAAGATGTTAGTGAACTTATAAAAATTCATAATTTGGACAATGGCAATGTAGAGTTGACTCTACTAATAACATTTAATATAATTCATTCTGTACTAAGTGTCAAAAAGTTTACCATAAATGTTCGGAAGTGATTTTTTTTTTTTTTTTTTTTTTTGAGACGGAGTCTCACTCTGTCACCCAGGCTGGAGAGCAGTGGCACCATCTTGGCTCACTGCAACTTCCACCTCTTAGGTGGAAGTCGCTTCCATTCAAGCGACTTCTGCCTCAGCCTCCCAAGTAGCTGGGACTACAGGCACACACCACCACACCCAGCTAATTTCTGTATTTTTAGTAGAGATGGAGTTTTTGCTTTTTTTGGCCAGGTTAGTCTTGAATTTCTGACCTCAGATGATCTGCCCGCCTCGGCCTCCCAAAGTGCTGAGATTACAGGCGTGAGCCACAGCACCAACCAATTTCCTTAAGTCAAAACAGCAATCGATGCATAATGTATATATATTGTGCTTCCATATATATGCTTATATATATTATTTATGTATTATGTAATGCACACATATTATGTGTCTATGTATATATCTAATAGCAATATTTTATATATGTGAGAAACCTTTTGAAATAGTATATACCTATTACATTTAAGGTACATTTACTTACTGCAAATTAACATTATCCAATAGTTAACACCAAAATAATTGTCAAGATAAGGTATAAAATCCAATGTCTACTTAAACTCTCTAATTGTTCAATTATTCTGTATCTAAGCAAAAATGAGATTAGTCAGGTTAATATTTTATTTTTCCTTATACTTATAATTTTCTGTATTGACTGTACCTGAAATATGCTTAAGATATTCTTGGTATATTTTTACCATACATGTGTCTATCAATGTATGTGAAATATACATTCTCTATATGTTCATGTGAATATAAAAGCATTGGTTGATCCTAAACTGATGCCAAATGATGAATGAGGATGTGCTCTATGTTATCTGCTGAGTGACTGGTCACCAAAAATATATTCCATAACACAGTCTAAATATTTTTTACAGTTGTTAATAATAAAAGTGTGCAGAGTAAAACTCTAGACTTGTCCTTTGGTAACACCTTCTCCACGATAATAGAGTATCACAGTAAGGAAGTTGTCTCTCTAGGAATGAAAGGGCATTAACCGTGTGAGAGTATCAACTACCCTTCTCTCATTTGACTTTTCTCAGCACCCTTGTCTCTTACAGATGTGACCAGGCACAGCTAAAGCATGCTAAGCTGCAGGAAGAGAACTATCAAGATCCCCAGGTACACAACCACCACTAATGGGTCTCTAGGCACCTACACATCTCTAGAGCAAGGACATCCCAAGTGTTCTGTCTGGCCGATAAGCAGGTGGCTCGTACCAGATGGCAGGATGCATTGTGAACATTTTGCCAATTACATTTCTAGCCAGTGGCACCCTGGGGTATCTCTGGAATATGTGTAGGAAATTTTAAAATTCTCTGGAGTATCTAAAACACATTTTGATGATAAATAGAAGCTATAGGGCATGTGAGTTGTCCTGATCACATATTTTTTTTTCTAAATGAAACTTTTGGTTATATATTTCTGAAGAACTTCAGAAGCCCTAGACTCCTTAAAGTCCTTGGAGAGTCTCTTTCAGTGAATCATACTTTTACAGCCAAATGAAACAAACACGAAATCCCTCCGCAAAACTTACTGCACTATAACTCCCATCTGAATTTTCTATTTTATGTAGTGCCCAAATTAGTTATTTCTCATAGAAACAGTCGATAGACTCTTTCAAAAAGCTCACCCTTAATCTACAATTCCAGAGTTTTCACGAGATCCTTGTCTTACATGAAGAAAATATATAAATTAATGTTAAAAATTTTTAAAAATCTGAAGAATTCTGCTAATAATTTACCTCCTGAGTGGTAATAATTACTACTCTGCAATAATTTAGAGTGCTGTAAATTTGTGAATGGAAACCAGTATGAATATTTTAATCATTAGACAAAATTAGACTTATATTTCTTAGTACTTCCTACTAGATTATATTCCAATGCATTGTATTTTGTTTGTTGAGACAGAGTCTCACCCTGTCACCCAGGCTGGATTACAGTGGCATAATCTTGGCCCACTGCAATCTCTGCCTCCCCGGTTCAAGTCATTCTCATGACTCGGCCTCCTGAGCAGTTGGGACTACAGGTGTGCACCACCATGCTTGGCTATTTTTACATTTTGGGGGGGATTTTAGTAGAGATGGGGTTTCGCCATGTTGGCGAGGCTGATCTCAAACTCCTGACCTCAAGTGATCCACCCATCTTGGCTTCCCAAAGTGCTGGGATTACAGGCCTGAGTCACCAAGCCCAGCCCATTCAGAGACATTTTCTTATCCCCTGAAATGCTTTAATATTAAAATAAGGAGCTATTTCATCTTAAAAATATGAATGTATTGAGTAGTATACACTCAACTGAATTTATAATTATAAAAAAAAACAAGGGAGGAAGAAACACATAAAAAGACTAGGGAAGACTGCAATAATTGATGGTAAAAAAGGAAGACGAATTTCTATGATTAGAAAAAAAGGTAAAATATATTAAAAATGTGATTTAAAAATGTTTTAACATATGATAACATAGATGTTCACACCATTCAGTCACCAGCATTGATATACAAGTAATCCTTTATGTGAGACCTATACTGAAAATCAATGTAAAATATGTTAAGGAAAAGAAACCAGAAGATGTCTATACCTTTTAAATAAAAATGAACATAGACCTCAAAGTATGTTTTATTTTCTTTAACTGATATTGCCTTTACTCACCAAATGATTTTGTTGAAAATCTAAGTTCTCACATAGGTACCATATTGAACAAAATATGTCCTCTAAAGAAATTTAGCAGCAGCTAACAAAGATGAGTTATGACAGAAATCTAGTTAACGGGATAAGGGTTACTTGTGTTGGTGTCTACAGGTAGTCCTGGACCTGCATTTCTATGAATTCCACACATGTGAAAATGCAGACAAATATTAGAGTAATGTGTCAACAAGACAACGAACATGAGGCTTACTGACACCACCAGAAGCTTGGAGAGAGGCATAGGACAGATTTTCTTCAGAGGTTCCAGAAGAAGCCAACACTGCTACCCCTTCGATTTCAGACTTCTGGCCTCCAGGACTGTAAGAGAAGTTTCTGTTTTGAACCACTCAGCTTGTGGTGTTTTGTTATATCAGCCCTAGTAACCTAATAGATATAATACCTAGACCCAAGTTTGTTCTACTCAGAACCTAACAGATGGGGTGAAGGATGGTGTTGTCTTGTCTAAATATACAATTTTACATATTATACTTGATGAGAAGCTTATAGTCTAAGTGGCAATCCATTTTTTAAAGATTCAACTTTCTTCCATTCAGATAAAAAAAATTCATAGAATGAGATTATAGAATTAGTATTAAAGTATATAGATTATTAGTATACTAAAGTATATAGATTTGTTCAGAAGAAGTCATCACCCCTTATTAAACATGAGCAGGATGATATGGCTTGGTTCTGTGTCCCCACACAAATCTCATCACAAATTGCAATCCACGCTTACGGAGGGAGGGACCTGGCGGAAAGTGACTGGATCATGGGAACTGTTGTTCTTGTGATAGACAGGAAGTTCTCATGAGATCTGAAGGTTTTAAAAATGGCTGTTTCTGTGACGGAGAGGATGTGGAGAAATAGGAATGCTTTTACACTGTTGGTGGGAGTATAAATTAGTTCAACCATTGTGGAAGACAGTGTGGCAATTCCTCAAGAATCTAGAACCAGAAATACCATTCGACCCAGAAATCCCATTACTGGATATATGCCCAAAGGATTATAAATCAGTCTACTATAAAGACACTTGCATTTATATATTTGTGTGTTTAATATATATATATATACACACACACACACACACATATATATATGTAGTGGCACTGTTCATAATAGCAAAGACTTGGAACCAACCCAAGTGCCCATTAATGATAGATGGATAAAGAAAATATGGCACATATACACCATGGAATACTATGCAGCCATAAAAAAGGATGAGTTCATGTCCTTTGCAGGGGTGTGGATGAAGCTAGAAACCATCATTCTCAGCAAACCATCACAAGAACAGGAAACCAAACACCACATGTTCTCACTCATAACTGGGAGTTGAACAATGAGAACACATGGACACAGGAGGGGAAGATCACACCCTAGGGCCTGTCAGGGGGTAGGGGGGTAGGGGAGGGATAACATTAGGAAAAATACCTAATGTAGATGACTGGTTGATGGATGCAGCAAACCATCATGGCACGTGTGTACCTATGTAACAAAACTGCATGCTTTGAAAATGTACCCCAGAACTTAAAGTATAATTTAGAAAAGAAAGAAAAAAAAATGGCAGTTTCTCCTGCACTCTCTCTCTTTTCTGCCACTTTGGGAAGAAAGTGCTTGGTTTCCTTTCACCTTCCACTATTACTGTAAGTTTCCTGAGGCCTCTCTAGTCATGCAAAACTGTGAGTCTATTAAACCTCTTTTGTTCATAAGTTGCCCAGTCTCCAGTAGTATCTTTATAGCAGCGTGAGAAGGACTAATACACAGGGCTTATATATTCATTGATGTGGAATCATAGTTACATTATTCAGGGTTCCCTAGAGGGACAGAGTTAATAAGATACACACACACACACACACACACACACACACAGAGAATATATATATTATATATATATAGAGAGAGAGAATTAGTTTATTAAGTATTAGCTTACATGATCAGAAAGCTTATGGAGCAAGGAGAACCAGTCTGAGCCTCAAAACTGAAGAACTTGGAGTCTGATGTTTGAGGGCAGGAAGCATCCAACACGAGAGAAGATGTAGGCTGGGAGGCTAGGCCAGTCTCACCTTCTCACATTTTTCTGTCTGCTTTATATTCAATGGCAGTTAATTAGATTGTTCTCACCAGATTAAGAGTGGGTCTGCCTTCCCCAGTCCACTGACTCAAATGTTAATCTCCTTTGGCAACGCCCTCACAGACACACCGTGGATCAATACTTTGCATCTCTCAGTCCAATCAAGTTGACACTCAGTGTAAACAATCACAATAGTTTTCATGCTGAATCCTAGTTTCTACTTTATGCCACCAAACTGACTTCACTTGAGAATTCGATTGCCACCAGTAGATTTAAGAATAAATACTTAGAGTGACAAGGGTTGGAGAGTGGCATTACAAAAAAAAAAAAAAATAGAATGAAAAAAATGTTAAAAATACCACTCAGAAACATGGTTAGGTAAGATAGGTCCTCCGGAGTCCTGTGAGACTCTTCAGTATATAAGAACTTGGTCCCGAAGAGAAGGCTTTAGTTTCTTCCTTTCTACTTTAGTATCGAATTTCAATGTTGTTAGAGGTTTCTCTATTAATATGTGTAATATCAATAGGAGTTATCTGAAGAAAGGATGAAATCAGGGGCCATTTTTTTTTGTTACTTCCAAATTAATGATATTAAACGTAACAATAAATTTAACTTTAGAAAGAAATGAACACAGAGAATGAACCAACACCATGGAAAGAGGAAGAACAACATCGCTTTTGGCTCATTCCCATTCACTGCCTATCCCAGATAGTATCTGTAAATTCAAAAACGGAGCTCTGCGTCTGTTTATTGATACTAGTGTTGTCATTGTGAATAAGAATTTCTGGAGTTGGTATATGAGTCTGTATTCTTATTTTATTTTTATCTTTATTTTTTTTTTTTTAGACGGAATCTCGCTCTGTCGCCCAGGCTGGAGTGCTGTGGCCGGATCTCAGCTCACTGCAAGCTCCGCCTCCCGGGTTCACGCCATTCTCCTGCCTCAGCCTCCCGAGTAGCTGGGACTACAGGCGCCTGCCACCTCGCCTGGCTAGGTTTTTGTATTTTTTAGTAGAGACGGGGTTTCACCGTGTTAGCCAGGATGGTCTCGATCTCCTGACCTCGTGATCCGCCCGTCTCGGCCTCCCAAAGTGCTGGGATTACAGGCTTGAGCCACCGCGCCCGGCCCTAGTCTGTATTCTTAGAACTTCTTTTGTAATTGGGATTAACAGCCTGCTTATCAAACCATGCTTCCAGTGATCCCCATTACTTCCCGTCCTCATTCTACATTCTGATGAGGTGGCCATTCAAACAAATGCATAATCATACTGTTAAATGTTGAATAAATGATGTAAAGAAAAAAGTATAAAAAGTAATATGTTAATAATCATTGAATTAACTGTAAAATTAATGCATGGAGCACATCACTTAATTTTGGATAATGGTTTCATTTATTAAAACTTAACAGCATTTTCAGTACATGTGCCACACACTGCTACGTGCTTAATATATATTAATCTATTTAATATTCAGAACAGTCTTATGAGGTAACTATTACGATTAGTTTTACTTAGCATGGGGCTATGTAGCTTATAAATAGAAGAATATGGATTTGGCCCCAAATTCAATATTTTCTTTGAACTTTGCTATAACAGTTCTATTAAGTGTTATGAAATTAATAATCAACAAAGTTAAAATTAGACACTTTCTTCTTAATATTAGGTATTCTAATACATTTTTAATCTTATTGACCACTTTTCCAATACAATACATGCATAGCAAAAGGACCTTCCAATGGAGAATAAAAATGAATCTCAGCTCTGAACTAAGAAAAGAATCTCATTTGCAGGGAAATTTACATAATGATGAAAAATCCCTCTTCCCTAACTTGTTTTATTAATAATATGGTGTGTCGATAGAATTATTTTTAAAACCCATAGTGACATGCAGCTAGTTTGATGAAAGACATCAGTCTGGAACCTCAGGGAAGCTGTAACTGTACCCTAACTTTTTGCTTTTTAATTAAAATGAGTGTTATGCACATTCCAAAAATTGATCCAATTTGACATGGGTCCTCTCCTATCCTTCACAAATGATTTATATTTTATAACCAGGGAATTCTGCCCTGATTATAAAATAGGAAACATAATATTTAATACTGGATGTTAATGGGTATAATCCAAATTTCTATAAATGTTTCCCACAGTATTTTTTAAATTACTTCATTATACTCAATATTGTAAGAGGAAATCAAATAATAAGTAAATAAGTTCATGTCACAGAATTATAAAAGATAAATGCTAGCAAGAGATATTTTCCAATGCCACTACCCCATAGAGACCAATTGTGTATACTTTTAAATCTCCACATTCTTGTACAATGTTAAATCTCAGAATAAGTTTTGAATCACTGCAAGCCCTCCAATTGCTTTTGACTTTCAAACATTGCTAATACCTAAATAACTCATAAAGATATTTTCTGATATAGATTTGAAGTGTTGGTTATATTTTTATTGTAACTTTAGGAAATGCAATATTACTTAGCAATATGTTGATTACTTATACAGATTATTTTGTCAGTTATACATCTACTTTTTCCCAACCAGACCAATAAATAAAATTTTGTTTCTTATAAGATGGGCTTCATGAAAGTCAAATGAAATTTTTTTTAGAAAAGATAAAAGTTTCAGGAACCAGACCACTTGACGTCAAAAATTAATTTGGAGACGACCATTAATAATGCAAACCTAGCAATACATGTCACCTTAAATCTGTTTACCATATATTTGCTTCTATAATACCAGTTTCCTATTTGCTTCTGTGATTTTTGACGTTGGCATGCAATTATGCCACTATTTCTGCAATCCAAGGTTTCTCTGAAAGGTTGAGCAAATAAAGAGATAAAAAAGTGTGAATGGAAGAAAAAGCAAAACAGCAGTAAAAAATATTCAAAGACTAAATTAAAAGAGACAGAAAATCTTTTCAACATAATAAAAATGAAATCATAGTAGGAAGTAGTCACTTTGCTTGCATCACTTTGGCATCCATAGTGACAGTTGTCTTTATTCCTAAAAGAGTTTATTACTCTCATAATGTAATGGTTTCTGTTAGGAAAAAAAAACAAACAAAAAAAAAAAAACAAACCATGCCTCATTACTTTCAATCTCATTAGTTGCTCCATGTTATGCATTTAAGAAAATGAAAGCACATAAAAATGCTCACATATCAACATAACCAGTTATGGAATTTCTAGGTGGATTATACCTAAGATGTTGCAATTTATTAAATCAATTGGGACAAGCAAATTTCTTTTGTAATGCAATGAAAAATATTAAGCATATTTTCTGCACTTATATCTGATGTTACCTTACAATGCACAGAGGTGCTTAATAGAATTATTTTTGACAAACGATATAAATAATGTAAAGTAAAATAATAAAGAGCACATTATTAACAAAATTATCTAATTTGGCAATGACATTTCAAATAGTCATATGGTTTGTAATGTTGGAAGTTACGAGAACTCCGAATTTGCTTTGTACGTTCATAATGTTTGGTCTTTTTAATTTTTTTTTTCTATACATGTGTTTGAATTACATCAGACATAATATTTGGATAATATATTTTAGGGGCCAAGGACACTAATAAGTAATATGCTTGTCTTCACCCAAGTTCAAACTATTTAAATGATTTATTAGATAGATGGGTATTAAATATTGACTTAAGTATATACAAGGTTAATTTGAGGATGGCGGCTTGATCTTCAGCTGCATCTGAGATCCTGATACCTATCTTCCTATTTGTGCTTTCTCCTACAAACCTGGATACTTCCCTTTTCAGGGATACAACCTATTCTTTTTTTTTTTTTTTTTTTTTTTTTTTTTTGAGACGGAGTCTGGCTCTGTCGCCCAGGCTGGAGTGCAGTGGCCGGATCTCAGCTCACTGCAAGCTCCGCCTCCCGGGTTCACGCCATTCTCCGGCCTCAGCCTCCCAAGTAGCTGGGACTACAGGCGCCCGCCACCTCGCCCGGCTAGTTTTTTGTATTTCTTAATAGAGACGGGGTTTCACCGTGTTAGCCAGGATGGTTTCGATCTCCTGACCTCGTGATCCGCCCGTCTCGGCCTCCCAAAGTGCTGGGATTACAGGCTTGATACAACCTATTCTTATAAGCATTCTCTGTAGAGAGATTGGTTCAAAAGAGAAGCCAAAAAGATAGAACAATGAAGCCGGGCGCGGGGGCTCACGCTTGTAATCCCAGCACTTTGGGAGGCTGAGGTGGGTGGGTCATGAGGTCAAGAGATCAAAACCATCCTGGCCAACGTAGTGAAAACCCGTCTCTACTAAAAATACAAAATTAACTGGGCGTGGTGGCGGGCGCCTGTAGTCCTAGCTACTCGGGAGGCTGAGGCAAGAATCGCTTGAACCCGGGAGGCAGAGGTTGCAGTAAGCTGGAGATCTCACCACTGCACTCCAGCCTGGCGACACAGCAAGACTCTGTCAAAAAAAGATAGAACAACAAATGCCCAATGCCCAGTTCATCAAGAGATGCAGCCACTGTAGAGTAAAACCATCTGCCATTAACCTCTCCTGCTTTTCACTCTCATAAATTTCAAGCCTAACAAATAAACCTTTGATGAGCAAGATGTGGCTGATCTTAGGGCTAGAGATACGAAGTTTATCAGAACTGTCAGAAACCACGGGCTAGCCTTCCAGTGGCAAGCACTAATGTGATCTACTTCATGTATTCTCCTAAGAACACTGTCTGTCTTTGCTCATCTCTAGTGAATTGGTTGATGAGGAAATAAGGACACTTTTTCTTTGTTACTTTGCATTTGTTTAGCCTCTGTCCCCTGTCTAAGCCAGGGACTTAAAGTAGAACCTGAATGTTCTCCTTCTTGGATGAAATCTTTGAGACACTCTAATGTAAGCTGCAATGACCTGAGAACCACATAAATGCGATCAGTGAGAGATAATTTCCTCAGTTGTGGACAAAATACAGTATAGTTTAGTACACTGATGATTCCATGAACACAATCTCGTTGACATGTTGAAGATTCAGGCCGTATGACTATGATATAATTATGGTATATTAACCTCAGCCAGGGCATTTATGCTCTCTCCATAGGCTGTAGCCACAGCAGAAGTGGTGTGGAAGCAGAAGAAAGCAGCAATCAGTAAACAAGTATCATTGCAAACGCCTGCAAAGAAACCTAAGAAATTGAAATCTGTGAGCTCATTCCAAACACCTACAGATTTCAGTGCCTTTTTGAGAGAGAAAAGACCTGCAGGGGTAGATGGGAGCAATACAGAAAAAGCGATGTGTATGTGTTCACTACAGCAGTGGTTAGCAAACTACTGTCCAGTACTAAATCTGGCCTTCCATCTGTTTTTGTGAAAAAAGTTAACTTAGAAGCAATTATGCCAATTTGTTTAGGTGTAGTATTTCCTTTGGATGCTTTTACACTACAACAGCAGAGATGCTTATTTGTGACCCAGACTGTATGGCTAGTCAAGAAGAAAATATTTACTATCTGACATTTTACAGAAAACATTTGATGATCCTTGGTATAGATAGACATAGCTGCAAAGAGTGGGGAGATACTAGGAGTTGACTTATCTCTGAGCATGTTATGCTTCTACCCGTCACAAGCACACAAAAAAGGTTTTATTTTCAAAAAGTTTATAAGCATGTTTGAAAAGTGGATAATTACGGAGGAATATGTCACAATGATCCATACATCCAACAGTGGCTTTCGTTCAAAAACCTCTCCAGAATAAAGCCAGTCTGCAAATACGTACTAAGTATCTCTTCAGTTCCAGACCTTGTCCTAGTTACAAGTGTTATGCTAGTGAATAAGTCAAGTACTATCCCAATGTGAATGTAGCTTTCATCCAGGGGAAAACAGAGAAAAATAAACACATCAATAATTTATACTCATAGGTCCAAAGTAGAAAATATAGCAGGACAAGGAATAACCTGAGAAAGAGTAATACATTGGGCATGTCACACTCATCACACAACGTAGGACCATGCCCACTGAGCCCAGCTGAACACTTGCCAGCCCTCAGATATATAAGTGAAATGAACATGCTATTTTATTTATTTATTTATTTATTTATTTGTTTGTTTGTTTGTTTGTTTGTTTGTTTTTGAGACAAAGTCTCGCTCTGTTGCCCAGGCTTGAGTGCAGTGGTGGGATCTCTGCTCACTGCAAGCTCCGCCTCCCGAGTTCACGCCATTCTCCTGCTTCAGCCTCCCGAGTAGCTGGGACTTCAAGCGTCCGCCACAACGCCCAGCTAATTTTTTGTATTTTAGTAGACACGGGGCTTCACCATGATGCCCAGGCTGGTCTCGAACCCCTGAGCTCAGGCAATCTGCCCGCCTCGGCCTCCCAAAGTGCTGGGATTACAAGCGTGAGCCACCGCGCCAGGCTGAACATGCTAATTTTTGTATACCACTGTGTTTTGCGGTGGTTTGTTAATCTCAATTATTGTGACAAATACACATCACATTTAAATCAAAATATAAAATCTTTTCAGGTTTACATAGGTTTATGACATCTATTTTTGGTTGTCTTTTTCTCATCAAATATCAGTCTACTTTTTCTTCACTACGCTTCAGCTACACTGATAAGCTTCCTGCTCCTTCAATATGCCAAGCACTTTTCTGACTCAAAGCTCTCATCAACTTAGTGTGGAATGCTTTTCCTTCATGTATATTTTTGACCTTTTACATTTAATTCATATATGAGAATGCATGTCACTGCATCAGAGAGAAGTTCCCTGACCACACCATCTAAAATAGGACACTGCTTGCCACTGAACTCTTTAGTATATTAATTTTTTTTTAGTTGTTGTTAATACCTGATACCATGTTATGCATTTTACTGTTCATTTACTCGTTGTCTCCTCACCTAGAATTTTAACACCATGAGGATAAGGACTTTGCTTTATTTGTTTGATTTTCTACTCTATCTCTGGGACACAGAATAATATCTGAAAATATTGTGGTTATATAATAATACTAATCAAATGAATAAATAATTGAACTTAGTAGGATCACTAGTGGACTTCAGAGTCTCATACTCTGTCATCCTATTTTAATATACATATATAATTTTCATACATTTTCTTAAAAACTTATAAAGGTTTGATGAATGATGAGCTTGTTTTTGCTGTCTTATATTTAAAGGGAACAGTTTAGAGCTGTGCTTAAGGTTGAAGAGAAGCATTTAAAACATCCATCCATAAAATTATATTTGAAAGTGTTTGGGGAGAACCTGGAATATCTGCAATTATACAGGAGTTGATTTGCTATTAAGGAGTGACTCTGAAACACTAATAAACATAAACATATATGTAATTATAAGAATTGCCTGTTGTTCAAGATGTAAAAAGTAATAAGGTTAGAAAACAATATTATATAATCTGAGAAAGGTTGGTCTTCGAAAATACCTTCAAACTTCATGTCCGTATTCCACGAAGAGGTACTACATTTGTGAGCCTGACAGGTGTTTTAAGAAGAGAGGTACAGATGAACACCCAAGGAAATATTGGGAAAAAATAATGTTAAAAGAGATATGAAGATTTTTTGAAAAGGCTGAAAAATGAGGAGAGATTATATATATTTTTAAATCCTAAGTGCTGCTTAGATATATGTCTTTTTAGTAAATAGAAGTAAACTAAAACTATATATTTTACAGCTCTCCAAGCATGCTTTGCTTAGAAATGGAGCCATACCACAGCATTTAAAAACATTTCGTGGTCCGTAATTAAATGTGCCGTCTTTCTCAGAAATGGACCTATCTTTTATTTATGGGTGATATAAATAATCCCCCTTAAATGTTTTAATCAACATAGATCAATATATTTTAAGGTAGATTAGGTTTCCAGATAAATATTTATAAGTTTTTGTAGAAAAGGCATTGCCAGTTGAAAATAATTGCTAATAAATAGTTAATAATGGGAAAAAAATAAAAACTATTTCAGGATATACTGAAAAATCATAATATAAAAAGTGGCAAAATATTATGTTACTAGAGAAGTTTGCTACTGGCAAATATGACTGATTCCCAGGGTCTCAGTTCTGGATACTACAGGGATTCTGAACAGATCAAGCTTACTGGGTCAGTGAAATTTATTGACCCCTACTGCTGTTCCTTCATCCACTTACCTCAGGCATATAAACATAGTTTGTGCCTGTATGACCCAAACACTGGATTGTGGCAAGATCGATTGATGTTTTCACCCATCGTAATGACTGATTTGGACTGTCCCCAGGTCGATCTGATTGACTGTACGTAAGTTAGCCCACAAAAGTCAAAGTTGCTTTCCCATAGCTGCTTTTGTCAGGGCATACAAACAAACATAGATGTTTTACGTCTCTCCAGGGCAGCATTTGAAAAGGGGTTCTGGAAAGTACTCTGTTCCCTCCACGAATGCAGATGTCTAAACTGAATACTTCTCACTTGATCTGCCACCACCAAGCCTTCTCTGAATCACCTCCTGCCACTGCCATGGTTTAAAACACTGAAATGATTACAGTCGCCATGAGTCCTCTTACATTTGTTTTATGCCTGGGATTCATAGAACTGATCATTTGTTCCAAGAAATGCCATGTGGGTCTTTGACATCTTTTGGCTGCCTACTCTTCATACTCCCACACTATGATACTATCATGTTTGCAGACCAATACAAATTCAATAGTTTGTTGTTATTGATTATTCATACTTTCCACTAATCACAACCATCAAATTTCAGTTCAGGGACAAACAAAAAAGCCTCTGTAATTATATGAGAGGAAATAACTTCCAATGCCACCATGGGTAATGATTAATATTGATTTACAAAACAATTGCAAAGGAAATAGTCTCAAATTTTAAAATAGAATTATCTCAGCTTATATTTAGCCAGATTATTTTTGTTGGAAATCTATATAACCAAATCATTGAGCCTATAAATTGTATTTTCATCAGACTTGCTAGATCCCTTTCAGTTAAATGTGAAGCGTTTTTATACAAGGAAAGTATTATATACTCTTGTTTTTATGCTGTGTCCTCAAATGTGTTTATAATTTTAATAAGGCAAAGATGAATAATATGGGTTCTGGGTATAGTCTAGACATTATTTTTTAATTTTGTTGAAAGACTCAATATGTGAAAAGATTAGTATATTAGTATATTTTTCTAATAGTTAATAACAAGTATTCAGAGAATTTGGTGAGACTATTCCCACAAAGAGATCAAATGGGCACTTTCTTAATATTGAAGGAAGAGTAGCAAGTCTTATTTCAGTGGGAATTTAAAGAGTCTGATAATGTTAATAAATTATTTAATTAAACAACAGAAATAAAATCAGAATTTTTAAAGAGATTGAACGTATTACTCTTTTCCAGCAAGTTTATGTCCTGTTACATTTATTGGTAGTCCACTTACATTTGCTATTTCTTTGAGAAGCGAGATTGCAATTTGCTTCTTTGAGGGGAAAGATTGGTAACTAATATATAATGAATTTATGATTTTTTATGAAGTTATACACACATACAAATTGACTAATTTTATAATTTTATGAGTTTGTTGTTAAAAATGGAAACGGTGAGTATGTTCATTTTAACACTTAGCATCGAAGCACCTGAACAAATAAAGAAGGCCAGAGTATTAGCTTCAAAGTAACATCCTTTTGTGCTAAATTTTGTGACTTTACTATTTTTAAATTAATTTATTTAATTTCTAATTTATAGGCAATCTGTGCTACAAGCTAATTGACACAAACTTAAAATAGCTAGCTTTTGTTGCATGTTTAATATGACTTGGAAATATAGATTTGGGAATCAGTGCAGTGTACAGCACACTATTAGACTTAGGGATATAGGTAGGTCACATAGGTAGAGACAGTAGAGTAAAAAACAAAGATAGAGAAAAAAACTTTAAGAATAATTATTAATACAAAATTAATTCCATGATCCTTTGACGTACAGTCACCTTAGACTCAATACATCTCATTTTTCATCTCTTCTTCTCTTTTTTTTTTTGGCAGAGTCTTGCTCTGTCGCCAGACTGGAGTGCAGTGGAACTATCTCGCTCACTGCAACCTCCAACTCCCAGGTTCAAGCAATTCTCCTGCCTCAGCCTCCCAAGTAGCTGGAATTACAGTTGTTCGCCACCACACCTGGTTACTTTTTGTATTTTTAGTAAAGATGGGATTTCGCCATGTTAGTCGGGCTGGTCTTGAACTCCTGACCTCAGGTGATCTGCCCGTCTCGGCCTCCCTATGTCTGCCATCTCTTCTATATATAATAGTTCAATTATTCTTTGCTGAGTAAGAATAAATGGATAACAAAATAATGAATGAGAAGATATATAACTGAAACTTACACATAAATTTAGAAAATTTTAAAGTATGGAAATGCAAAACATTCATTTGAGCCACATTCGTAATTAAAAAGTGAGGAAGTCAGAACATGAGTAAATAAATAAAGTATTAATAAGAAAAATAGTAATTATAAAATATCAGTTCTGTGCTATGGATAATTAAGACGGAGGAGAAAATAAGTGATAAAGAGATTACCAAAGACCAAAAAATGTGTTCTGGGACACAGGTAGTGTGAAACAAGCTCTTAAGAGAAAGTACTTGAAAACAATATATCAATTTATTAAATAATGTATTTATTCAGATAAAATTAGTTCAAATAAAATGTATTTGTCATTGTAATTGATAATATTGTTATTATTATTTATAATGTACATAATTCTGATAGTGTCTTTAGGAAAATTAAGGTAAAAATCAGTCCAGATGAAATTAAGCCAGTCACAATCTTTCTTAAATCACCTCTCATGCCCAAAGAGTAACATAAAAATCCACTATAAAATACATAAAATAGTTAACTATCATTGGCAGTAAGGAAAGTGTCAATCAATTTAGCTCTCTTTTACATAGTCACATAAGTCATGTGCTCTGGATTCAAATTTTAGTTTTTATTGCTGAAAAAATGACAACCACTAGATATTTGGTAATAATTAAATTTAGATGAGGCATATTAGAATTTGCCAAATAATGGATACTCTTTTTTTTGTCTCACTATCCTCACTCTAGAAAGGTTTTCTTCATGTCAGATCACCTTACTTCCCTTTTTCTATCATCCTTTGAAATGACAATTTCCACTTCCTTCTGAAGAACCTAGTGAGGATGATGATGGAAACCTGTGATTTGTTACTGCTATCCATCATGACAAACATCGATAATGAACTTTGAGTTAGTTCTATAACAACAGATTTTATTCTTCAGAGATTTTTAATAACTATTATATTTTTCAAGGAGGTATAAATGGCAAACAAAATGGAACTTTCATGTATATAATTATCTTGAAAAATAACAAGGTTGATACTAAAATTAATACAGGCATTATGGTATGTTAATTTTTTATTGAATAAATTTGTACTTAAGTATTATTCAATGAGCCATTTTACATGTAATTACACATTAATATTATTTGCATTATCTGCATATTGTTAAACTACACTTGTAGTTTTGTGATCAAGAATAAAATATTTAAGTGCAATCTAGTTATACAAAGAAAACCACACTATTTCTTTTTTTACATTGAAAACAGGGGTGTTTTTTTCTGAAAGATACATTAACTTTGTAAGCAATAATTTAGTTAAAAAGTAAAAGGGAAGAGATTGTTGATGGAGAGTTAAAAAAAAGGAAATTACACTCATCACACTTCTATATTTGGATCAGTGATTTTGTTTTGATGTAACATTATCCTATTCACTCCTTTATTCCTCAAATGAGGCTGCAGATAATTTTAGCTTTACTGGTAGTTTGTCTAACTTTCTCACAGCTATGACTTTTTAAATTACACATTTCTAATAGGGAGGTGGGGAAAGGAGGTTCCAATCTAACCAAGAACTACATTTGTAGATTGGATACACGATTCTCTAAATATAACTAATTGTATATGAGCTTAGTCAGGTTTTCTCCTAATAAAAGAATAATTTTGTGCATTACTAAAAAAGTACAAAATAACATATTTATACCTAATTCAGGAGACTCAGAAGGATATCCAGGAAAGCCAAAGTCATCAAAGTTCTTAGGGCAACATAGAGCAGTAACAATGTTATCTTAATCTATTTTGTACTGTTATACTTGAATGCCACAAACTGTGTAATTTTTAAGTGATAGGAGCTTATTTAATTTGGTTCTGGAGGCTAGAAAGTTCGAGATCAAGGAGGCTTATCTGGTGAGGGCCTTTTTGCTGGGCCATAACATGGTAGAAGACATCACGTGATGAAAGGGAGCAAGTGGAAGGGGACTGAATTCATCCTTTTCTCAGGAATCTATGCCTGCCTTTTAATTAAGATGTTCAGACTAGTTACATTTAATGCTATTTTCTTTTTGGGTTAGATTTAAATCTATCATATTGCTACCTGTTTTTTTTCTTTTCTCAGCCATATCTGATTTTTGTTCTGTTTTCTCATTGTCTTATTTTTAATTCTTTGAGTTTTAAAAATGATTGTAATGTATTTTATTTGTTGAATTGTTAGTAATAACTTTTTGTTTTGTTAGTGGTTACTTTGTGTTTATAATATTCATCATTAACTTACCATAATCTACCTTCATGTGATATTATACTATTTTATTTACAGTACAAAAAATTATTATGTGCTTCCCTTTATCTCTCGTAGTCTTTCTTTTATTACTATCTTATTATTTTGTTTATGTTAAATAGTATATGCTACATTATTTTGCTTAACTATAATGTACTATTATCATTTTGTATAAAATGTAACTTACCCATTAAAGAAATCTGAAAATTAAAAATTCTGTCAATCCAAAGGCAGAGGCTTCCAGATTGCATACAAATACAAAGTTCATCTATATAACACCTACATAAAGCATCCTTTAATATAATAAAACTAAATTGTCTTAAGCAAAAGAAAGGAAAACAATAAATTCAGCTATGATAGACAGAATAATGACCCATGAGAGATGCCCACACCTTAATTTCCAGAATCTGTAAATATGTGACATTACTCAGTGAAATATACTTAGCACATATAGCCAAAATTTTGTACCTTGAAATAAGAATAGTATTACAGAATGCACAGGTGGTCTCAACCTAATCACATATGCCCTTACTAACAGATATCTTTCCTAGCAGAAGTAGAGGAGATGTGGCAGGAAAATAAGTGTGGCGCATGTGGCAGAAGAGGAAGTCAAAGAAATTCCAGCCTTGAAAAATATTTTGCACATCATTTCTGTCTCTGAAATGTAGAAGGTCATGTGCAAGGATAACCCAAAGACTAGTAGGAGGAAAAGTTGATCACTAGGTAAAAACTGGAATGGAAATGTGGATTTTAGTTCTATTACTACAATGATGTGACTGAGTTCTGTCAACCCAAGGAGCAAAGAAAGAGATTATTCCCAGAGCTCACTCATAAGAGAACACCCTGCTGGCACTCATATTTGAACTCGTGATATCCAGAGCAGAGCTCCAACAGGGAATCCCAAAGTATTTTTTCAGTTGTGTTGTTTTGAAATGGCTAAATTTACATCACTTTGTTATGGCAAAAACATAAAATTAATATATAAGCAAGGTAATTTGCCATTTTAAACTATTATAGAAAATCATACAATCATGTCAATAGATGCATAAAAATCATTTGACAAAATCTAACCTCTATTCCAGGAAAAAAATATCATTAGCAGTCTAGAGGAAAATTTTCTCAACCTAACAATGGATATCTATGAAAAAGCATACAGCTCATATTCTACTTGTTAACTATTGAACAGCTTCTCTCCTACAATTAAGAAGAATATATAAATATGTGACCACATATATTAAATAACATCTTACAGGATATAACCAACACAATAAGGTAAGAAAAAGGAAAGTCACTCAAATTGGAAAGAAGAGGCAAAACTCTATTTATTTGCAGACAACATGATTGTCTATATGAAATAAATGATAGAATCTACTAACAATAATAAAACTAATTAATGCATTTTACAGTGCTGCAGAATTCAAAATCCACATTATGCAAAGAAGACATACAAATGGGCAACTGGTAGATGAAAATGTACTCAGCAACATTAATCAGGGAAATCCTAATTCAAGCCACAATGAGATACCACCTTATACTTGATAGAATAGCTATTTTATGTTTTTTCAAAAAGGTAAGTGTTGGCAAAGGTAAGTGCTGGAAAAGATGTGGAGAAACTAGGACCATTGTTCACTGTTGGTTGGAATGTAAAATGGTGCAGCCACTATTCAAAGCATCATGGAAAAATAGAACTACCATGTGATCTACCAATACAAATTAATTATATAATTAATTATATAATTATATAATACAAATTATGCAACCAAAATAATTAAATCAGGACCTCAAAGGGATATCTGCACCCCTATGTTTACTGCAGCATTATTCTATAGCCAAAATATGGGAACAAACCAAATATTCATCCATGAATGAATGGATACTGACAATGTGATTATATACATACAACAGAATATGGTTAGCCTAAAAAAGAAGAATATACAACTTTTCAGAGAACTTTGATGAACCTGGAGGACATTGTGCTAAGTAAAATAAGCCAGTTACAAAGGAACAAATAATGCATGATTTCACCTATATAAGGTATCTAATATATGATGGGATCAGAGAGTAGAAAGGTGGTTGCCAGGGACTAGTGGGAGGGAAATGGAGAGTTGATGTTCTGTAGGTACACATTTTATACTCATTCACACAAGACAAATACGTATTAGAGATCTGCCATACAACTATCAACAGCTAACAATATTGTATTGTACATTGAAAATACTGTGAAGAGAGTAAATCTCAAGAGTTCACACTTGTTATTACCTTGATTATAATGATGGTTTTACAGATTTATGGATATTTTCAAACCCATCAAATTGCACACACTAAATATGTGCAGTTTTTTAACCTACAAATTGAACCTTGATAATACTGTAATTTCACTGATATGTAAAGATCTTGTGAACATAATGCATAGAATGGTGACCAGAGACTGGGAAGAGTAGTGAAGAGAGTAGATGAGGAGGGCCTGGTTAACGTATAGAAACACAGTTAGATCAGAGGAATAAGATTTAGTGTTTGGTAGCATAATATGTCAACATCAATTTATTATGCATTTCAAAATAGCTAGAAGATTTGGAATGTTCCCAACCCAAAGAAATGATAAATGTTTGAGTTCATGTTTTTCCCAAATACCCTTATTTGATTATTACACGTCATATGCTTATATCAACATATCACATGTACCCCATAAACATGTACAACCATGATGTATCTATAATTAAAAAAAAATTAAAAGTAGGTCTATACTTCAGCGTTTAGAGTTGAGAAACATACCTGTACATTTCTGACAATTTTTCTTTTCTGATAAAATTGCCAGAGTCATTCAGGGAAGAAAACGTAGTTTAAAAAAACAATGGTATTGAAGAGTTGTTATTCATATGCCACTAATGAATTCAGTTTTAAACAATGTGTCATATTTTAAAAAATGACTCCAACTGGGTGATAGACCTGAAAGTAATATCTAAAACTTTAAAATGTATAGAAGATAAATTTGGGGAAAATCTTGGTGACTTTGATTTAGAAAGATATTTGGAGATGACAACAAAAGCATAATCCATAAAAGAAAAAATTAATACATGATATTTCATAAAAATTAGCAACTTCTGATTTCCAACAGACACTAAGAAGGGAGTAAACAGACAACCCTTAACCTGGAGAAATGGATTTGCAACTCACCTGCAAAATGACTTGTGTTCAAAATCTACAAAAACTTCACAAAACCCAGTAATAAAAATGCAAGCAAACTGTTAACATTTTGTGACCATACTCTTCATGAATAAAGTTTATGTGGATGACAGAAACATGAAAATTCTTATCATCATTAGGTATTAGAAGAATGTGAGTTAAAACACAATGAAATACTTATTACACCTTGAGTAGCATTGTTAAAGTTAAAAAGACTGGTCATCCTAAGTGTAGATGAGGGAGCATAGAAACCGCACTGTCGGTAGGAATTTAAATAAAGTGATCCCTTGGAAAAAAGTGTAGGACAGTTTCTCAAAAGGTTAACTCTACACTTCCAATAGGATCTAACCTTTCTACTCACAGGTATTTAGTCAAGATGAATAAAGGTATATGTTCATACAAAAACTTGTAATCAAATATTTGTAGCATGTTTATTTATAAAACCTTACAACTAGATTTTTTAATGAAAAATTTGTACAGGTGGTGGCTGGCAAGATTGCTGAATAGGAATAGCTCCAGTCTGCTGCTCCCAGCAAGATCAACCCAGAAGGTGGGTGATTTCTGCATTTCCAACTGAGGTACCCAGCTCAGCTAATTGGGACTGGTTATACAGTGGGTGCAGCCTACAGAGAGCGATCTGAAGCAGAGTTTGGCATCACCTTGCCTGGGAAGTGCATGGGGTTGGGAAACTCCCTCCCCTAGCCAAGGGAAGCCAAAGGAAGCTGAGGGATGGTGAATTCCAACCCAGATACTAAACTTTTCCAATGGTCTTTGCAACCTGCAGACCAAGAAATTCCCTAGGGTGCCTAAAACACCAGGGTCCTGGGTTTCAAGCACAAAGCTGGACGGCCATTTGGGCAGACACCAAGCTAGCTGCAGTTTTTTTTTTTTTTTTTTACCCCAGTGGCACCTGGAATGCCAGAGAGACAGAACCATTGACTCTCCTGGAAAGGGGGCTAAAGTCAGGGAGCCAAGTGGTCTAGCCCAGTGGATCCCACTCAGCAAGGTAAAACCCACTGGCTTGAAATTCTCGCTGCAAGCATAGCAGTCTGAAGTCAACCTGGGAAGCTCCAGCTTGGTGGGGTGAGGGGCATCCACCATTACTGAGACTTAAGTAGGCAGTTATCCCAAACAGTGTAAACAAAGCTGCCTGGAAGTTCGAACTAGGCGGAGCCCACTACAGTGCTGCAAAGCTGCTGTAGCCAGACTGCCTCTCTAGATTCATCCTGTCTGTACAGGGCATCTCTAAAAGAAAGGCAGCAGCCCCAGTAAGGTGCTTATAGGTAAAACTCCCATCTCCCTGAGACAGAGCACCTGGGGAAAGGGATGGCTGTGGGCCCAGCTTCCGCCAACTTAAATGTCCCTGCCTGCCAGCTCTGAAGAGAGCAGCAGATCTCCCAACACATTGCTCAAGCTCTGTTAAGGGGCAGACAGCCTCCTCAAGTGGGTCCCTGACCAGTGTGCCTCCTGACTGGGAGACACCTCCAATCAGGGTTCTACAGACACTTCATACAGGAGAGCTCCAACTGGCATCTAGCAGATGCCCCTCTGGGATGAAGCTTCCAGAGGAAGGAAAAGGCAGCAATCTTTGTTGTTCCACAGCCTCTGCTGGTGATACCCAGGCAACCAGAGTCTGGAGTGGACCTCCAGGAAATTCCAGCAGACCTGTAACAGAGAGACCCGACTATTAGAAGGAAAACTAACACACAAAAAGGAACACTATCAATATCAAGAAAAAGGACATCCACACAAAAACCCCATGTGAAGGTCACAAACATCAAAGACAAAAGGTAGATGAATCCATGAAGATGAGAAAAGAAAGCAGCACAAAAAGGCTGAAAATTCCAAAAACCAGGACACCTCTTCCCCTCCAAAGGATCACAACTCCTTGTCAGCAAGGAAACAAAACGGGATGGAGAGTGAGTTTGATGAATTGACAGGCTTCAGAAGGTAGGTAATAACAAACTCATCCAAGCTAAAAGAGCATGTTCTAACCCGATGCCAGGAAGCTAAGAACCTTGAAAAAAAGAGTTAGAGGAATTGATAAGTAGAACAATCAGTTTAGAGAAGAATATAAATGACCAGATGGAGCTGAAAAACACAGCATGAGAACTTCGTGAAGCATACACAAGTACCAGTAGCTGAATTGAGCAAGCAGAAGAAAGGATATAAAAGATTGAAGATCAACTTAATGAAATAAAGCATGAAGACAAGATTATAGTAAAAAAATAAAGAAAAGCAATGATAAGCCTCCAAGAAATATGGGACTATGTGAAAAGACCAAACCTACGTTTGATTGGTGTACCTGAAAGTGACAGGGAGAATGGAACCAAATTGGAAAACATTCTTCAGGATATTATCCAGGAGAACTTCTCCAAGGTAGCAAGACAGACCAACATTCAAATTCAGGAAATAGAGAGAATACCACAAGGATACTCCTCGAGAAGAGCAACCCCAAGACACACAATCATCAGATTCACCAAAGTTGAAATGAAGGAAAAAATGTTAAGGGTAGCCAGAGAGAAAAGTCAGGTTACCCACAAAGAGAAACCCATCAGACTAACAGTGGATCTCTCTGCAGAAACCTTACAAGCCAGAAGAGAATGGGGACCAATATTCAACATTCTTAAAGAAAATAATTATCAACCCAGAATTCCATATCCAGCCAAACTAAGCTTCATAAGCAAAGGAGAAATGAAATCCTTTACAGACAAGCAAATGCTGAGAGATTTTGTCACCACCAGGCCTCCCTTAAAAGAGCTCCTGAAGGAAGCACTAAATATGGAAAGGAACAACTGGTACCAGCCACTGCAAAAACATACCAAATCGTAAAGATCATCGACACTATGAAGAAACTGTATCAACTGATGGTAAAATAACCAGTTAGCATCATAATGACAGGACCAAATTCACACATAACAATATTAACTTTAAATGTAAGTGGGCTAAATGTCCCAATTAAAAGACACAGACTGGCAAATTGGATAAAGTGTCAAGACCCATCGGTGTGCTGTATTCAGGAGATCCATCTCACATGCAAAGACACACATACGCTCAAATTTAAGGGATGGAGGAAGATTTGCCAAACAAATGGAAAGCAAAACAAATCAATGCACAAACCAGGGGTTGCAATCCTAGTCTCTGATAAAATATGTTTTAAACCAGCAAAGATCACAAAAGACAAATAAGGGCATTACATAATGGTAAAGGGATCAATGCCACAAGAAGAGCTACCTATCCTAAATATACATGCACCCAGTTCAAGAGTACCCAGATTCATAAAGCAAGCTCTTAGAGACCTACAAAGAGACTTAGACTCCCACCCAATAATAGTGGGAGACCCTAAGACCCCACTGTCAATCTTAGACAGATCAAAGAGACAGAAAGTTAGTAAGGATATTCAGGACTTGAGCTCAACTCTGGACGAAGTGGACTAAATCCGGAATCTACAGGGAACTCAAACAATTAATTCACAAACAAACAACACAATTAACAAGAGGGCAAACAATATCAACAGGCATTTCTCAAAAAAAGACATACAAGTGGCCAACGAGCATATACGAAAATGCTCAACATCACTAATCATCAGAGAAATGCAAAATCACTGATATCATCTTACACCAAACAGAATGTCTATTATAAAAAAGTCAAAAAAAAAAAAAAAAAGCAGATGTTGGCATAGATGTGGAGGAAAGGAAACACTTATATACTATTGGTGGGAATGTAAACCTCTATAGAAAATAGTATGGAGATTTCTCACAGAACTTAAAGTACATCTACCATTTGATTCAGCAGTCCCATCACTGGGTATCTACTAAATGGGAAATAAACAATTATATACAAAAGACACTTGTGCTTGTACATTTATGCAGCCCTATTCACAAAAGCAAACTCATGGAATCAACTTATATTTCCATCGATAGCTGAATGGATACAGCAAATGTGGTACATATTCACCATGTAATAATATGTAGCCATAAAAATGAGTGAAATCTTGTCCTTGGCAGCAATGTGGATTGAGCTGGAGGCCATTGTTCTAATTTTAAGTTAAATAACTCAGAAATAGAAATTCAAATGCACATGTTCTCCTTATATATTGGAACTAAACTTGAGCACCCACACACATAAACACGGAACAACAGACACTGGAGATTCTAAAAGTGAGGGGGATAAGAGAGGAAAGAGAGTTAAAAACTTACCTATTGGGTACAATATTTACTCTCTGGGTGATGGGTACACTAAAAGCCCAATCCCCACCATTATGCAATATATCCATGTAACAAACATGCACATGTACCACTGAATCAAAACATAATTAAATTTATAAAACAACTAAATACAAAAAGCAGCCAATAGTACGTTAAATGATGAATCAATTATATGAAAATATTTTGTTGTTTTTCTTATGTTGCAATTGTCAATAAGGACGTATTAGTAGAATTACATTCCCTCATTCTTATTTATATGTATGTGCATGTTTGTGAGTGTAGATACTCACAGCAAGTACTCATCAAGACATATACTTGTCAGTATTTCCTAGTGAAGAGATTTAGGTAGATTGGTTTATTGATTTGTAATAAGTAATGCTGAATAGTGTTTTGCAGTCAAGTGTAAATTTTCAAGAATGGTTGTTAATCGCTCCACGCCATATAAATAAAAAGAATCCAATTAACTGTCTCAGGAAGTCATTACTGATATACAAGTAGATAAACATTCAACAAATATTTAGCCATGTGAAATCTTCTGCCAGGCATTGTTCTAGATGATGGTGATAGTGAACAAACCAGAGGTCATCAAGCTTTCATTCCACTGGGGAGAGATAGATAATAACTTGCATATATTTAATGTGAGTGCAAATAAGACTGTGAGTGTGTGCATCCAGGTAATGGTAAGGACACTATGAAGGAAACTAAGGAAAATGAGATATCTGAGAAACAGGATCCTGGAGAAAGAAACAGACAATGTAAAAGTTCTGAATCAGATGACGTTTTGTCATATTTTGGTAACAGCTTCAAGTACCTTCTCATCTTGGGTTCTTCTTATGTCATGAAACTACCTCCTCTAGTACAGGATGGTATTATCAGTGGGATATTTTGCCTTTCACCTGCCTACACTATAAGGAGTCATATTGATGTAGTAACTTGGGAAGACCTGCAGTGTTTTCCAGTGTTTTTCTCTCTGAACTTTAAACTTCCTGAGAGTGATAGTGTCCATGGTACCTAATCACAATCTAGAAAGAGATGTGCTGATTTTTTACCTGAATGGATAGATAGAGGGATAGTATTCTGCCTTGTCAAATACCTCTTCAGAATTATTAACCCTAAAATCCTTACTATTGTGGAAAACACCAAAAAAGTAAATGACCTTGCAAGAATGAGGAAAAGTATATCTTCTAGAGCAGGGGTGCCCAAACCCCAGGTCATGGACCAGCAGTGGTTTGCAGTCTGTTAGGAAATCGGCTGCACAGCAGGAGGTGAGCAGCAGGTGAGTGAGCAAAGCTTCATCGGGATTTACAGTTGACCCCATCACTTGCACTACCACCTGAGCTCCTTCTCCTGTTAGATCAGTGGCCTGAGCTCCACCTCCTGTCAGATCAGTGGCCACATGAGATTCACATAGGAGTGATAACCCTATCATGAACTGTGCATGTGAGGGATCTAGGTTGAGGACTCCTTATGAAAATCTAATTCCTGATGATCTGTTACTGTAGCCCATCACCCCAAGATGGGACTGTCTAGTTGCAGGAAAATAAACTCAGGGCTCCTACAGATTCCACATTATGGTGAGTTGAATAATTATTTCACTATATATTACAACATAAAAATAATAGAAATAAAGTACACAACAGATGTAATGTGCTTGAATCATCCCAAAAGCATCCCCCAACAACCCTAGTCTATGGAAAAATTGTCTTCCACAAAACCAGTCTCTGGTGCCAAAAAGTTTGGAAACTTTTGTTCTATAGCATTATTACTAGCCTGATAAAATGTTGAAGTTCTCCCTTATTTATTCTAAAAATCTGATATACATGATAGTTGAGTAGTAATCATTGAATTTACCCAAATGTTCATGGTGAGGTGTGTGGAAGGGTGCTGAAGTAATTCATCCTTTGCAGAATTCCACCTCTTTCTCTGTCATGTGTACCCTTGTCATTCCCATTGCCACATGTTTCAGTTCCAGACTGGTCATCATTATCATAATCAGCATTGTTGCTTGTCACTGTTAAGCCTAACCACAACTTTCACCCTACTGGTGACACTGCAGTTTATAAGTACTTGGAAAATCTGGAGTCAGGCCAAACATTGTACACACAAAAGAAGGTAAGACAGCTTCAAATTATCTGCCAGAGCTCTGCCATCTACTTATTCCACACTCAAATACACAATTTGTTTAGATTGCCTCTCAACTTCAATTATCTTTTTTCCCTCAGAGTGAAATGCATTTTTTTTTTCAGTCTTGTGGTCCTAGACATAGTGTAGATCAGAAAATACGGCAATTTCTTGTTTTCTTAAAGGAAGTCTTACATTAAAAGCAACAACAACAAAAATTAAAAAAAAACCTCATAGTGTAAGTAGTGTCTAAATACAAGTGGTTTCTCTATTGTGAGTTTTATGCAAAATAAATTTAAGCCAGAGCTATTTTATGTGCTAGAGAAATGCCATATTCTTGCAACTGCCACCGACGTGCAAAATAAATGAATAATACTCTATATTATTATTCTAAACTCACACCCCAATATTGGTATCATTAAAATAAACAGTACACCTGGCCTGCTTGATCCTCACACAAATGATAAACAGCTAAGCCTCTGCCAAATCCCTTAGATATAGAGTTTCTACATTCTGTGTCTTTGATTAAAGGGAAATAATAGTTAAGCAAATCCAATTGGCAGCAGCAGTCAAGTAGTCTACTATTTGAAGACAGTTCTAAGTAGCAGCTGTACCAGTATTGGCATAGTAAGCTTCTGGAAGATCCTTGTGAATCCGTCTTTTTATTTCAAGTGTTAATAGGCAACAACATTCAAATATATTTGGATAACTAATGATAGTCTTCTGAAAATATGTGAAGTAAGCCATTAAAACTGCAAGGGGGCTTATAGTTAGATATACAGGAGTAAAACATGTGCATTTGTTGATTAAATTCAACCACTTTTTCCCCTAAATGTGACTAAAAGCATTGCCAATTTGATTGATGAAGGTTTTCCCATAAATCTAAGCACAGGATTAGAAAGATCACTAAAAGAACAAAATGTAATGTGACTGGTGCTTGGATACCAAGATGTAGAAGGCAAATAATCACAGGATGCATATGTTAGCTCCATTTCAAAATTTCAAGTAGTACATTTCAATAATGGACTGCATTAGTTTTGGCATAAACAGAAAGTGACCATGTGTTTGTAATTGGGGCAGTCCAATTTATATTGGTGACCAGAATATTGCTCACATTTTTATTTTGTCATGCAAGGATAAAATAACAGTGTTCTGATTCAAGATATTTCTTTTGCTGAGAGTCGGTGGGAACGATGACACACAGAGTGAACATCCTAGCACCTTCAGCAGCAAAGGCTTCTGTTCAAGCCCAAATTTCTCCTACAGGAATATACTGAATACACCATTTTTTGTTTGCCATTTTATCTAAAACATTTAAAAGAAGAAAACTAAAATGTAAACAACTATCTTGACTTTACTCCGGCTGTTCTATTTTGTTTAAATCTATAAGTCTACATACTTGTAATTAAGATTTATGGATTTATAAAAAATGACAACATAATTTTACATTTTTACTAAACATTTTGCTGTTGTGAATTATTCTAATGACTTAACAGTAACCAAAGGCACACTTTGTTCCAAACAAATCAACATTCTTTACACCTATTAGTTAACAATAACATTTATTAATATTATTACTTTATTAGTAATACAGTTACTATTATAATGTATGCTCCATTCTAAAAACTAGTAACTTATAAATATAACTATAAATATATATTTTCCATTTTTATAATGCATTTAACTCATATAACACACACACTAAAAATAAATTGTTGAAATGCTTATTTGACTTATTTTATGCAGGTACCCATGACATGTTGTTTTTGACTGAGATCCAAATAGAACTTATCTTGAATAGTGAAGACAAAAAAGCGTGAAATGAATATATAAATCATTTAGACTGCAACTTTACTTCCAAGCACTTCCCACTTAAAATCTTTATCCATTTTGTGGAAAGTATAAACTGTATTCATAAGGGTTTTCAAGATTTAGTTATTTCTTTAAGGTGTATGTTAGGCATGGTTGAAGGGAAATCCTGATAACATTTAAAACTCTTCAAATTAAATTCTTAAAGAATACATTCCTTCCATGTTTTGTAATTTTGTTTTGTGTATGAACACCTATTGAATTCAGTTAAATAATATATAATATCTATTAAAATATATTGGTGGTATTAGCCCATGATAAAGATGAGTTTATCAGTGCATAGCTCCTCACATATTTCAGAGAAACTGGTATAATATTGAAAATCAAACAGCCCTAATTATTTAGCTATGATAATTAATAATTATATTAATGAATAATTTACACTGTCTGGAGGCAATGAAATCTAATTATTGTTGGACATATCAAAAGCTGTTGGCTGTAAATTTTATCCCCTGAATAGCTCATGTTTTATAAATACATTTAGAATTTTAAACATAATAATTTTTAATTGTCTCTATTCACGTATTGATGTAGCTTCTCCATATTTTCTCTGTTTAAAATCTGAACCTGCTCTAAAATTTTATTTCAAGAATTTTGCTTTAGGAAATATACAGATACAGAACCATGGACAGGTAGTCCTTTTGTATTAATAGAAAATCACTCAATCATTATATTACAAAGATAAATATATAAGTATATTTAAAATTTTGTCCGTACTTTCTTTCACCTGCTGTTATATTTATGATGTCATTACAATTTACTTTCCTTCTTATGCAAATTCATTTCTATTTCTTTGTCTTGTTCTTTTCCTTCTTAAGCATTTTGATTCCTATAGAGTAACAAATAACCTCTATAGTTACTGAATATATCCTCTTTAACTTTCTCTCTGTTCTTCTTCCTCCTTTCATTCTCTGTTCTTTCTACACAGGGACTGATTTCAAATTATTGCCTCTGAACTCCAAATTTACTCTTCATTGTCTGCTCTGTGAAAATGGAGCTTGACTCTATTAATATTAGTCCTTTGCCAGCTAGCATGATGTTACTCTTTGTAGTAGAAAGCACTAGAGAAACATTGCAAGGGGTTTCTCTTCCTGTTTTCAGTCTACTCAGATTTCCCACTTCTGCGATGCACGCAGCTTCTCTGACATCTGGCTTCTGCAGTGTGAGCAGTTTTTCCAGGGCCAGGCTTTCAACATCTGCTTAAACAGATGTTTAGTTTATTTACTTATTCACTTAATATTTAATATTTTTTAACATTTAAGAGAGAAATGTAATGTTTATTTAGTTTTCTTAGTTATGAGCAGATTTTGATGGTTAAATAGGACAAGTAAATGTGAAAGATGAATTAACTGTCATAAGTTTCCATGTTTATTATTAGAAATTAATTTTCCTATGTACTTCAGGGCTTTAAAAGATATCACTTGAATTTTTTTGTATTGTTATTATATTTTTAGTTCTGGGGTATATGTGTGCTACGTGCAGGTTTATCACATAGGTATGCATGTGCCATGTTGGTTTGTGGCCACCATCAACTCATCATTTACATTAGGTATTTCTCCTAATGCTATCCTTCCCCCAGCCCCCAACCCCCTAACAGGCCCCAGTGTGTGATGTTCCTCTCTCTGTGTCCATTTGTTCTCATTGTTCACCTCCCACTTATGAGTGAGAACATGTAGTGTTTGGTTTTCTGTCCTTGTGATAGTTTGCTGAGAATGATGGTTTCCAGCTTCATCCATGTCCCTGAAGAGGATGTGAACTCATCCTTTTTTATGGCTGCATAGTATTCCACGGCATACATATGCCACATTTTCTTTATCCAGTCTATTATTGATGGACATTTGGGTTGGTTCCAAGTCTTTGCTATTGTGAATAGTGCTAAAATAGACAAATGGGATCTAATTAAACTAAAGAGGTTATGCACAGCAAAAGAAACTATCAACAGAGTGAAGAGGCAACCTACAGAATAGGACAAAATTTTTGCAATCTATCCATCTGACAAAGGGCTAATATCCAGAATCTACAAAGAACTTAAACCAATTTACCAGAAAAACAGAAACAACCCTATCAAAACGTGGGAAGATATGAACAGGCACTTCTCAAAAGAAGACATTTACGTAGCCAAGAGACATATGAAAAAAATGCTCATTATCACTGGTCATTAGAGAAACGCAAATCAAAACCACTATGAGATACCATCTCACGCCAGTTAGGATGGTGGTCATTAAAAAGTCAGGAAACAACAGATGCTGGAGAGAATGTGGAGAAAAAGGAAAGCTTTTACACTGTTGGTCAGAGTATAAATTAGTTCAACCATTGTGGAAGACAGTGTGGTGACTCCTCAAGGATCTAGAACTAGAAATATAATTTGTTCCAGCAATCCTATTATTGGATATATACCCAAAGGATTATAAATCATGCTACTGTAAAGACCCATGCACACATATGTTTATTAATTTTTATTTAATGTCTAGAATGCAATGGATAATGCTAAAGCATACGTACACCAACTATATTTAACACAAGATTGAAAAGTTCAGGGATGTATCACAGAAAATTCCAGAGGAACACAACCTAGTTCAGGAAAAAAAAAAAAGAATAGAAAATAAGTAATACTAATTTATATATTTTATATATTCCCTAAATGAAAACTCCTTCTAAAGGACACACACAAGTGGACAGAAGGCAAAGGCATTGCACATGAATTAAAAAAAGAAAAAAGAAAAACTTTGCCTATATATCAAATTGTCATCACTTTATACTTTAGACTCCCCATAGAGAACAAATTGTGCTTCTTCATAAAATAGAATAAAGCTAGATCTTTATTACCAAAGACAGGTGTTAAAGTTAAAATGAAAGCGTTACACTCAGCATTGGAATATTATATATTGCATCTACAAATTAAACAAACAACAAAATAGACAATTTTTGTGATCACTAAATTACTAAAACATATTCTGCATATAGTAATTTTGCTTCATTTTAATTTATATAGTCAATATTTTATTTAAGCCTTAAATTCACCAAAACTCACCAAAGAAGCACCTCTAAAAAGAAAAAAAGGAATAGTAGGTGCTTTGCTATCTTTCAACTTCTAAGTAGATATACAGAACTGAGACACATTGAAAAAAAATCTAAGTTATTTCCAACTATACTTATGACAGCAGCAGCCTTTCATATCTTATTGCACATCCTTGACTTCCAGACTTCTGTATTTTAATAGAATTTCCTTCCCCTCAATTACTTCATCCAGTAGATATTTTTTTAAATGCTTATTATGTATCTGGCAGTGACATATTCTGGATAGTCAAAAATGGATAAAATAAACTCTACATATTATTTTCTTTTGAGAAATTCATAGTCTAATGACGGAATCTCACTGAATTAAAGCAATGTTTCCTAGAGAAATCTCCCACATTGAAAATATAAATAAATAAAATAGAAATGAAAGTCCTTCCAGATAGAGCAGATAGAGGAAATTGTACAGGAATGCATTGGAGGCTATAGAAAGACAAACAAAATAATACATTGTGATATGTGAAGATAATGAGCAATTTGCAGTCCTCAAGAGATGAAGGTAAAGATGTACCTATGGAAAATTCCTTTGAAAAAGTTAGCAGAGGTAGATTTTGAAGGGCTTTTTGTCATGTGTAAGTAAGAAGTTAGAACATAACCCTGTGACTATAAACCCTAATTTTTATAGTAATTATGCTACGTTTTAGAATGCCATTATTATGTAACAATCTACTACAGGTAAATATTGAGCTTAATAGAAAAAATACTAGTTTTATAATGTTTAAGTATTTTTGTAAGCATATAAGCAATCTGAATATAATGCAAACTGACAAAAATGGCTTATGTTTTTAATTTGTGGTAAAAATCCATTAGTTTTGGTCAAGTATGTATTTGTGCATACAATGTCTACATACAGTAAAAACTCAAAGGAGAGACAACTATAAAATAGACATGTGAACTACTTCTTGCTGAAAATAGCTTTCAAAAAACAGGATAAAGGGATAAAATAACCCTTATGTTAACTTACAGATGATGAAGTAGTTCTTGCACACCCTTAATCCTCTCTCAATCAGTGTCTTGAATTTAGTAGAACAATTTGAGAAAGTTTATGCTGGGACTTAACCTACATCTAATCATCAGTTCACCTTATCAAATGCCTAATAAATTACTTCAGTGCATATTTGAGACTGCAAGTCTCAGTGCATAATTGTCAAATGCTAATTATTATTTTGTCCCTATCACACAGAGACAAGTATTCTTCAAAGAGGAAAACTTTCAGGGAAGTAGATATAATCCATTTCTATAATAGTTGAGAAAAGCCAATGCAACCACTCTCTTTTTTAGTTGTTTTTTGTTTCTAGGCTAGACAGTAAAATTTTGCACTGTTCAAATCATGCAACTAAAATATGGAATATGTTTTCATAAAAAAAGATACTGTTTTTTCAATGTTATCCAACAAATTGATATTGAGCACTAACATTAAACTACTATATTTAGCAGTAGGAAATAGATAAATATAAGGATAGAAGAGTGCCTGCTTTGCAGAGGCTTATAGCTAGAAAGAGATCTTTCAAGTGTTGATTGTAAATTTTGTATAGTCCTTCATGGAATAGTTAACCTGTAAAGCAAACTCATATGGTTTGCCTCATGCGCCTACACAAATCTCATGTTGAATTGCAATTCCTGATTTTGGAGGTGGGGTCTGGTGGGAGGTGATTGAGGTTTCTAATGGTTTAGCACCATTCTCCCAGTGCTGTCTTGTGATAGAGTTCTCATGAGATCTGGTTGATTGAAAGTGTGTGGTAACTCCCCTGCCACTCTCTTTCTCTCCTGCTGGCCAGGTAAAGATTTACCTGCTTCCCCTTGCCATCGGCTATGATTGTAAATTCCCTGAGCCCTCCCCAAAATGCAGAAGCCTCAACAGCCCACAGAACCGTGCACTGACTAAATCTCTTTTCTTCATGAATTACCCAGTCTCCGGTAGTTCTTTATAAAAGTGTGAGAACAAACTAATGTATGTACCTTGAAGCTTGGAAAAATAAATGAAGATAACTGTTTGAGCCATGCCATGGATGTGAAAATACCGAATGGTATAAAATAAAAGACTGGAACTTTGACATTGTAATAATCTAACAAATGAAAGCAACTTTGCTCAGTAGAATGAAATTTAAAAAGATCTGCCAAAGGTCATTGTGATGAAAGTCATAATAATCCAAACAATGCTTGATAATCCAAACATTGATATTCAACAGTTTGAAGATAAATAAGAATATAGAAACCCTGACAGTAGATTGAGCTACATGGGTGACATGGATCTACGTTGTATTTCAAGAATTACTTAGGATAGGCCTAAAGACTGTGGCCATGAGAATTGAGAGCACGAACAATATGGCAAACATTTTAAGGAAAGATCCATGATAATTTAAAGACTACCTGTTTCAGAGAAGGAGATGTCAAGAAATCTGACACATTTTGTCTGAGCATACATAAAGCTAACAAATTGAGTATAGAAAAATGTGGAATGGCCCCATTTGTAATTTTTGAAAGCACATCAAATAATTAAATTATTTAATTAAGAATAGTTTTCACCAAGAGGGTGAAATGTTACCAAAGCCCGAGGAACCGAATATTTTAATAAAGTCAACAGTGACTATCTTGGAATGAATATTTTCTCCTATATATTACAAAGAAGAAAAAAATGTGAATTTTATATTTTATATTTGTTAACTGAAATAGTTTATGTAACTTGGAAATTAACTTCTTCTGTACAATAATTGCCAGATAGTCCAAATTGTTTGCCTATGTGTAATTATAACTGAAATGTTTCCATTAAATAATGTTGATATGTGTTTACTTGTCTCATACTGCCATATCCTGGGCACTTGTATTGACAAGTATTCTATAAATATAAGTTGAGTTTAAAAAAGAAAAAATAAAATTTTTAAAGTTGCAAGTTAGTTTATCTAATATAGCCCATGGATTTGGGTTCCTTAACTGTGAATCAAAATAATATTCTGGTTTTTTTTTTGGTTTTTGACCCTCATTTAGAAGATCAATATAATTTCCTCTTATCAATATGTTTAGAAAGATAAAAACGTCTTTGAATTGTGAATATGTAAAACAATCCCAATTACATTGATGTTTAAATCAGTGCACTTGTACAATCAATAATCTGGAGGAGGAGGAGGAATAGCAAGAGAAGGAGGAACAGAAGGAGAGGCAGCAGAGATGGTGGCAATAAACATACAGTAGACAAAGACAGAGGTAAAGAAACAGCAGCAGCTGCTGCCATGGCCAGTTGAAATCGTATCTGTGCTCAATGAAAAGGACATTCACATAGGAATGGACTCAAGATTCAGGGCAGGAAGTGAGCTTATTGGAGAATGTGCCCACTTGCAATGTGTGAATATTCTGCCTGTTTCCTTTGACTGTGGCCACAGTCCAGACTCTTTTTGGATATCTGGTGCTGGCTAGACTCCCAGGATTGGATCCCAGCCCAGGTCTATCTTGTTGGTCTGTGGAATACTCCTCTGAGAGATTTTATTTGGAAGTAGGAACACTTCAGTGAGTATCATAGCAGTTAGATTTTCAAGTATGGTCAGCACAGTATGCAGTTAGAAAACTGTACTTCCCGTATCTTTCCTAGAGTGAGAAAGTGACTGCCAGAAGTTCCAGTGTCTGGAATTTGCAGTTGGAGTTGAAATGAGGAATACACAGAACCATCATAGAAAACAGTAAGTTGCAGTTCTGCTCATATTATCTTAAAAAGAAAACAAAAAAAAGGGGGAGGGAGAGTAGGAGTATAGAGTAAGACGTTAAGTAAGATTGGGAACAGATTGAGTCAGAGACAAAGTGTCGTGATAGAGCAGTTTGTTGAGCTGCGTGTATTAATTTTCTATTGCTGCCATTAAAATACCACCAATTTAAGGTCTTAGCAGAAATGCATTATCTCACAGATCTGCAGATCAGAAATCTGGAAGGATCTGTTGGATTCTCTGCTCAGACACTAATACGAACAGAATCAAGATGTCACTGGAAATGGACTCTTGTTCAGAAGCAAAGGAGAATAATTCTCTTCAGACTGATTCAGATTGTTGGATGAATCCAGATCCATGCAGTTATAGACCCTTGTTTACATGCTGGATCATTATGAGCTGCTAAAAGCTACCTGCATTCCCAGACTCATGGTCTCCTTCATCTTCAAATCAAGTAAGGGCAGGTGAACTCCCTCACATTTCATGTCCCTCCTGCCACTTCTTCCTCTCCAATTCGGAAGTCTTTTCTTTTCCATGTTTAACTGCTCTGGCTTGGGCTCCCGTTACTCTACTGAACAGAGATGGTAAGAGTCAGCGTACTTGCCTTTTTGTCATCTTAGAGCCAAAGCTCAGTTTTTCTCCATTGGACTGTGATGTTAGCTGTGACTTTTTCATATACAGTATTTAGTGTGTTGAGGTAAATTCCTTCTGTACCTATATTGTTAAGAGTTTCAGTCAGGAAAGATTGTTGAACTTTGCAAATGTTCTTTCTACATCACGGAGATGATTATGTAGTCTCTGTCTTTCATTTTGTTAATGTGTTTTATCACATTGATTGATTTGGGTATGTTGAACCATTCCTGCATCTCAGGAATAAATCCCACTTGGTCATGGTATGCGATCCTATCAAACCCAGCTTGTCAGTATTTTATTGAAGATTTTTGCATTTATTTTCATCAGGGACATTAGACTGTAGTTTTATTTTCTTGTAATGTCTCCATCTGGTTTTGGTACCAGAGAGATAATGGCCTCATGTAACAAATTTGAAAGTGTTTCCTCTGTTATTTTTTGGAAGAGGTAAATAATGATTAGTATTAATTTTTGTAATATTTGGGATAATTCACCCATGAAGCCATTTGTTCTGGGTTTTTCTTTGTCCGGAGATTTTTGATTATTGATTCAATCTCCTTATTTGTTATTGGTCTCTTCAGATTTTCTTTTTGGGTTGGTTTTGGTAGATAGTATGTTTCTAGAAATTTATCATTTCTTCTAGCTTATCCAGTGTGTTGGCATATCATTGTCTGTAATAGTCCCTCAAAATCCTTTTTATTTAGTTAGTTTTATTGTTTATTTATTTTGTTTTACTTTTTTTAGAGATAAGGTCCTGTTCTGTCACACAGGCTGGAGTGCAGTGGTGCAGTAATAACTCATTGCAGCCTCAGATTCCCGGGATCAAGTGATCCTCCCACCTCAGCCTCCCAAATAACTGGGATTACAGGTGCATGACACCATGCCTAGATAATTTATTATTTTTTGTAGAGGGAAGGTCTTGCTGTGTTGCCCAGGCTTATCTCTAATTCCTAGGCTTAAAGGATCCTCTTACCTCATCTTCCCAAAGCACTAGGATTAGAGGCAAGAGCCATGGCACGATGCCCTTTTTATTTTTGAGGCATGTGTTATATCATCTCTTTCATCTCAGATTTTATTTACTTGAAGCTTATGTCTTGTCTTTACTCTTAGTTAAGCTAAGTGTTTGTCAGTTTTGTTTATCTTTTAGAAAAGAGTTTTATCTCAAAGGGCTCATGTAATTATTTTAGGCACAGTTTGATTTATCCAATATGACCTTCTCATTTCAAAATTCATAACCTTAATCATATCTCTACAATCCCCTTTGCCATGTAACCTAACCTGTTATAGGTTCCAGGGAGTTGGGTATAGATATCTTTGGGGGTTCAGAACTAAGCAACCATTCATTCATTCTTTATGAATGAAGAATGAAATGTATATCTGAATACAGCCAAAATGACCCACAATAGAATTGTACACGAATTGAAAGAATCTTTCTATTATGAATACAAATGGAACCAATATTAGCTTACCAGATGTTAAAAGTTATAATGTTTCAAACATTTTATTGAGAGGTATCTAAATGATTAAATGTTTCTGAGAGACAAATAAATGACCAGGGCAAAATCTGATTCTCCCTACATGCCTTGGCTAAGACAAGTGTGTGGTATAAGATGGTGTAAAGCTGGCTCTCATTGAAGTTATGTTCTGAATAACTTCCCTATGATATGAAAGTTTAATAAGAGCTAACTTAGAATGAATGTGTGCTACCTATTTATAGTGATATTGAAGAATCTGGTTACACTGAAATCTTTTTGCTTTTTGTTCCTCTAACTTTGCTTTTATTTCAGCAAAAAATGGAAATGGTGACATCTTTACTTAATATATTTAGTGACCTGAGAATCTCATGCTGCTTTCTCTTCAAGCTTCAGCTTAAAAGACACCACAGAATTTTTAAAGGGAAACACCGTCTGAATGGATTTCTTCTTAATGACAGCTAATGTTACAAAGTAATGCATTTTGGCAAGTACAGGGTCTGTCTCTACTTAGCTTTTTGAGGTACTTCTGGTTTTTCATATTACAATAGGAGTCAGGAAATAAAGACTACTTGGGCAGTGTGTACAATGCCCAACTACCTGTAAATCCATTTTGGCACACTGAGATGCTGCTGCATTCTCCACTTGTCTATTTTAGGGAATTCATAAACACAGCTTGGCTTGCTTATTAGAGTTCAGAAACCTGGCAAAGTATATCACTGCAGCTCTTTTTCATCTGCTGTGTTGACACTAAGATCAATGACCCCTTTTGAATGATCAAGATTTTGACAGCTTAATTTCTGTGTCATGAGTTGCTAAGGTAACACTATTTTTGTGAATTCTACAGTTTATAAATCCTTAAGAAATGTCTTCCATTTTTAGTATTGAAAGCAATTTAATATTCAAGTTAAAAAGATTTATTTCTTGGTTCACTTTCCATTCACTGAAGAAACTCACTTTACCTGTTGGCTATTGTCTTCTTTCTTGGAATAACTGACACTATCTGGACGGAAAATGAAACTTAAAACACGTTGTCTTATAACTGAAAAGAGAATATCTCTAAAAGGAAAATAAAGCAACACTTTTTCTTTCTAGCTGGATTACGCTTTAGGGATGAACAGACAAAAGTATAGCTTTTAAGGCAACTTTCGGATTTACAATTTTATTTTCAAAATCTGGTATAACACTCAATTTGTATTGATATTGCATATAGCATTTTCAGAGAAAAGTCGGGTATTGGTGTTCTAGCACTGTGTAACAAATTACCACCAACTTAGTTATTTAAAACACCATTTATTATCCTACAATTTGATAGGTCCATAATTGAGGTATGGCTGAATTGGGTTTTCTACCCAGAATCTCACAAGGCTAAAATCATGGTATCAGTTGAACTGTGTTCCTTCCTGACCTAAGGGTCCTCTTTCAAATTCATGTGGATTTTGGAATAATTAACTATCTCATTGTTATTTGGACTAAGACCCTCATTCTCCTTCTGGCTGTTGGGTAGGAACTACTTTCTGCTTTGAGGGCTTCCCACAATCCCTAGCCATGTGCCCTCCTGCATAGGTTCTCTCCACTTTCTACGTCTCTGACTTCAAAAAGAGCCCAGTCTTCATAAAGACTCAGTTGATTATATGAATCTCACCTGGTAAGCTTCCTCTTAATGAAATCAAAGTCAACTGATTAGTAACAAGATTACAAAAGTTAATATTATATATTCACAGGTTCTGCCAGAACTCAAAGGGAGGGGATTATAATCAAGGTTTATATAGCAGGGACCAGGAATCACGGAGGCCATTGTAAAATCGTATCTACTGCTGGTAGGTCATGTGTATTCAAATGCAAAGCACTGGTATTCATACAACAAATAATTCCAGGCGTGTTTTGGTGAATGACTGATACTATTTTAAACAATCAAATCCTATAAGTTTTGCATTTACAAAATTCTCTACTATGATACCATTTACTTTATAACCATAAAATAGAGAAAAGCATATGACACATCTGCCCGCCCATTGACTAATAATATAGATCGATGATTCAACTGCAATATTTATATATTAATATTTTAAAAATAGTAATGATAATATCTTTATAAATGTACACTATAAATATAAAGGTATAAATATACATTTGATATATATATTATGTTAAACATTTAATATATTTATAATAATTATCTCATACAATTATGGAATTTAAAATTATGACAATTTGTAAAAAAAATTCATTTCAATGTCCAGGAAAGTAGTTCTACTTCTAGGAAGGGCATATCATGTAAAATATAGATAGAAAGCAAACACACGGCTTAAAAATATATTCTGGAAATAGACCATTTAAGAATTTTGTAAAAACTACATGCCCTGATGGAGAAAAAATGTAATTGGTTAGACATGCAAATCCAGGAAGATTTATGTCATGGCAGTAAACATCATATGAGAAATTAATCACCTGTTACAGGCAGTAGCAGTTTTATACTGAGAATTCAGAATGGGGTCATATGAATGTATATGAAATCTGGAAGTCAGTTATCCAGCAGACAGAAAGTACCCAAATGAATTATGAACACAGTTGTTAGAAATATTAATAGAAAAACACATGTACCAAATTAAAAAAAAAAAAAAACTCTCTACAAATCTCTCTGTAAAAGAAAATGTCCTTTTGATAAAATATCATTCAAAGTACAATATCACATAAATAAAGCACTATTTTCTAATTAATTTTACATAAAACATAGAAACATGTTTCTTAGAACTTCATAAATGTGAATAGGCAGTGAAGAATCCACAGAGGAATTAAAATAATTTATAGTTGAATATGTTGATACAATCCAACATCCATATAATGAAGAGAGAATTTATTTTCTACTATTCCAAAGATTTATCTCTTCTTGTTGTCTAACATTTTCAACTGATATTATCACTATGTACTTAGTCATAGTCAACACAGAGTTATTCCTCAATTATCAGAACAAATCATGAAAGTATTTTTACTCCGGGTTTAAAAGGTATCTTGAATTCATTTCAATTTTATGCATTCATCACAATTTTCTACTAATTATTCTCATTTTACTTTGAAAAACTTTAGCCCATGGGAAATTTTAATGTACATGTGATTAGGTTTCTCCCCCTAAATTCTGATTCAGAAAGCCTGGGTTGTAGCCCAAGCATCTACCTTTCCTGAAAGTTTCATAGGGTATTCGAATAAGGCATTAGATGAAAACTACTATGGTTTTTTTTGGCTTTCACTGTTGATATACATTTCTTGTTAATAATTTATTTCTTCATTACCATACATCATGCACAAAGTTCTCAGATTGTATAACCTTAAAAATGTATATATCACCACATCTTTCAGTGACAAAGTTATGATTCCTAAGCATGATAGCCAAGATTCATCAAAATGTATTGTTAGTCTCATCTGCATTAGTTAATGCATTAATTAAAAGCTTTGTTCCAACAGTATTGAACTTTTCCAATTGGCTGCCATTGCCTACATTTTCATACTCCTGTGATGTTTTTAATACTCATTTTCCATTTGTTTTCAATTCCCAAAATGTTATATGCTACTTTTTCAATCTATGAAAATTTCAACTCATCCTTTAAGATTTGGCTGAAGTGTTATCTCTTCAATAACATCTTACCGTTTTTAACCAAAAAAGTTAGTTGGTATCTCCTCTCTGGTTCCACAAAAGGTTTGTTTTTACTTAAATAAAGTACTTGCATTTTTAAAAGTCTGTCTTCTACACCACTCTTCCACTTCTTTGAAAATATAAACCATGTCTTATTCACTAGGCCAAGTCCGTATTACTTTATACAGACCAGGGCTCACAGACTGAATGCATAATTGTTTTACAAATAATGAATGAATGCATGCACACATGTGTGTATCAGTAAGAAGAGTTGATTTCCTTCCAACAAACTTTCCAAAATTTATCAGAAATGACAACGGTGAAAGGGTGACTATTTGATGATGAATAAAAAATAATATTTGTCACTCAATTACTTGTGGAGTACCTTTGTGGAGTTTGATGAATTTAAGTAAGAAATATTAAAACCTTTAGTGTACAGTAAAAGAGTGATCTGGCTGCATGCTTTGACTTGACACTATCAATTTCATTCATCACTACATTCTGTCAGGTGCCTAGCTGAACTGGGAGAGAGTGCTGAGCTGCCAGGTGTCAGGGTAGATGATTAAAGCAACAGGTCAAAAATGGAGTTAATGTCTCAATCACTTACTGCAATAGTACAAGCAAGGCGCTAAACTCAGAAAAAGAGTTAACTCCCCCTGTTGCATTTACACTCATGGAACAGCACATTGGTGGAGACTCCGGTGAATCAGCACAGACATGGGGGTCATCTCACCTTTGAGGGAGCTTTAAAACAAAAGGCTGTGGCAGCTTTATGGACTGAAATTGAAGGGAGAGCAAGGGGTAAGGGCTAAGAATGGAAAAAGAGTACCCAGTACCGAGTCAAAGTGGGGAAACTGTCTTCAAGTTCTCCCCTCTTCTTTCTAATAAGAAAGCCTCCACCGAGGTACCTAAAGAAGACCTCCACTCCAAGTCCTCAGGTAAGAAAATTAGGAGTGAAGGCGCTGGAAATGCAAATACATCCATGAAAGAATGTAACACACACACAGCACCCTTCCTGTTGGTTCTGTTTCTCTGGAGAACACAGACGAACACAACATCTAATCTTTAGAAATTTTAACTAAAAATAACTGACTGATCTCTTGCTTTATTAAGTCAAATCATTTGCTCTTCTCAAGAAATTTAAACATATAACTTTTCTTGAACTATAAATGGATTTAGCTTCCTAATTTTCTAATTTATTTTTATTTAGTAACTTACTAAAAGATAAATGTTTCCTCTAAGGAAGTATTATCTCTCATAATGTTCCCTACAAGTCCAAAGAGTTTTATATGTCTGAGTATCTAATACGTAGCTTACAATTCAATCTGATAGCAGTTTATAGGTTAGTTTACCTCAATTTATTTTCTTGATCAAACTTTATATTCCATAAGCTGCCACATTCAGTTGCATAGGGCCTAAAAAATGGTTGCAATGTATATGTTCTACGTGGTGGCCCTGGTTAAAGAATGGAAAATGATAAATTAAAAGAGTATAATGATTGTACAAATATATTTGTTTATATTTAAGACCATATACATATGGTCTTAAAGCATACCCAGTTCCTAAATGAAAAGATACCTTCGAGAATTGTAGACCACTCGACAACTGTAGTTTTCTAAAAAAAACAGATGCTCACAATTGTCTTTTTTGGATTATAGTTGCCCAGATTTTAACGAAAGTAAAACAACACATGGACTTAACTACTTTGCATCCTTTACCTTTACAGGAAGACTTTTCATGATGTATTTTCCATAGATGTGCAACAGTTAATGAGACCATTGGTTCTTTATGAGTTACATACTTCAGTCATAATTCAAATTCAATAATTATTTATCCAAATCCTGGTTGTTGCTGAATCTTATCTTTGGGAAAGTGTTCAAGGTCCTTGAATATTTTTACTTCATCCAAGATGGCAAGTAAAATAATGATCCTTATATTTACTACTAAAGCCTTTAAAACAATTCTTACTAGATTTTTCTTCCATCATAGTGTTTAGAATATTTTCTAGACTATAGAGTGCCAGATACTTGTTAAACATGTAAAAATTCCAGTAAGACAAAAAATTAGACTGATATTTTATTTTTAATTATTTTCAATTAAACTCATTTTAAAGAATAATATATACTTATATTTATTCAATACATGTTAAATATAATCTCAAAACTAACTCATCTTTCATTATACTATATGTTAATACATTTTGCAAGATATTTTCTTGATTTACTTTCAGATGCTTTGGTTTCAAAGAGATACTTAACATTTATTGTATATAGACTTAAATGCTTAAAATTATTGTATTCATAAACTTTATTAGATAAAGTTGTATAAAATTTGTTAAGTAAACTTTATAAACACATAAGACTGATCATGGCCTAAAAAAACACAGTACTTGTTTTACAGTAAAAAACAAAACAAAAAACAGTTTTGACTTTTTTCATAATGGAATTTATGTAAAATACATTTTCCTACATATTTATTTTTTGACAAGAGGAACAGATATCTTATAGAATTAGGTGGGTTCCATTTCCCTGGGAATGCAATTGCAACCAAAACCAGGTGGTCTGTATTTAAATGGAAAGCAATAGAGTTGGTACACAGACTAATAAAAAATGTCGATTTTGTGCAGTTTTGAACACACCAAATATGTTACCTGGTAACATGTATATCATTTGTTATCAAACATCTTTGTCTTAATTATACCAATTATGGGTATTTTTTGGATTCACATATACTTTTCTCTAAGATAAATGGCAGATAAATACGTGTATATTTGAAGTAGTTTTTATTTACATCAATTTATTTTCATCTACAGATTGTCGACAGAAAAGATAAAAAAACTTTCCAAGGAGTAAAGTTGATACACTTTATTAGAGACAAAGTTATATTTGAGCATTTGTCTGTGAAATTCATTTAACTTTCTTTTTTTTCTTGATATTGTGGTTTGAAAAGCACTAAAAAGCTTTTTTTTTTTTTTTTAACCGAAAACTGCCTGGATCATGGGTAATTAGACTGAACGAGGCCTCACAGATCAATGACTGTAAGTGTGGCTGGCTGACTTACATTTCATGAAACCATAAGAGAATACTGAAGTCTCTTCAGACTTGTGTAAGTGAAAATCGTGCCTGCACATTGTTATTTATGGCAAATGTTTCCAAAACCTCCTCTAACAAAAAGAAAAAAAGCACAGATTGAAGAGTGGAAAAGGAAATTTTATAACAGTCAGAAATTTTCAAAAGAGTTGAGGAGGAAAAAGAGAGAGGCACCAAGTAAGATTTCTTAAAAATTAGTCACACACAATAAGTGGAAACTGTTTTTGAATTTTGCATATCTTTATGCAAAATTTATCTTTCTCATCAGAAACTCCTAGCTATAATAACTGTTTATAGAACTATTGGTCTGGATTTTCTAATCCTATGATTATTTTCTTAAAAAAAACCTCTTTAAATTACATAATAGAATGCAATCAATGAGCACATTTAATGAATTGAGCATTCCTTATTATTTAATTTTGTAATCCCTCATTATTAGTAATCTTTATTGTACTCTGAACATATTTTTAATTGTTTATATGTCTATGTTTGATTATTTTACAAGTTGCTCAAAAGAAAAAACTATTTCTTAATCATCATATTTATCTCTTGTAAAGAGCAGTATAACTGCTTTATAAATGATTTATCAATATATTTTTATTGATTAAATATTTCTTAGGTAAAATCCAAAATGTTTCCAAAGATTTTACTTTGTTTTATTGTTTGGCATCACGTTTTTCTAAGTAAGCATGAAGGAGTCATTTAAACTGTATAAGCAAATAACCGTATGATTGTTTTGGTTTTCATTTCTTCCTCTATTTGGATATAGAATGGAAAACATAGAGAAAAATAAACGTAGAAGAAAAACGAAATACAAAGTTTGTAAAATGTGGAGATGGAAGTTGTTTGTTTTACAGAATTCTGTGAAAAATAAGGAGAAATCCATTCTCTTTTTCTATTATGTAACTTGACCACTGTGGGTCAAGTCAAGATAGCTTCCAAATTCATGTTTCTGTAGAGCTACTCATAGCTTGCTTTCATGCGAATGTGGATGATGCAGGCACACATTTGACCGAAGTGTTTAGCAGGCCTGTAGCTATGTGACTCAATTTTCACATTCGTTATGTAACTTTGAAGGAACTCGTGTGTTAGTATTTTACAAGTGTATTTAAAATGCCTTCAACATTTCAATTTTTGGAAAGTAATGAAAATAACTGCTTCAGTTTTTTTCCTTTTAAAAATAATTGAAGGGATAAATACAACAAGTTAATTTTTCCCTGATCAAAAAACTAACCCCAAATATATGCCATATGATTAATTTCTCAATGTAGGCATTCCAAAACAACTAATCAAAAATAATGTTAATAGCAATAATAATAACAAAGCCACTGATAAATATGTGATGCTATGTATAATATTTTTAATTTTAACACATAACTAGATGATAGAAATATAAAATTTTGAGGAACATGTCAGTTAGGGTCCTGGCAGAAAAGAGTATGTTCAAATTGGGAAATTTCAGAAGAGTTTGATAAGCCCATTGTTTACAGAGATTTGGGAAATATGGAAAAATCTCAAGACAGTATAGGATTTCCTTGTACCTATTGTTAGTGGGCAGGCATGGTTACCGTATCTTTAATTTCCAGTTTCATCAAAAAGAAAAAACAAAAATAAGAGATCCACAGACATTTATGTACAAAGAGAGCACTATGTATAATGGTTAATGCAGTGAATTAAGCTAAACATTCAGCAATAAAACATACAAAAGTCACTTATATTTGTATCATAGAACAATATAAATTTTCAAATATTTTCTACACAAAGGCATGGTAAAAATGATTTATTTTTTTTTAAAAAGGAACATATTTTAAAAGTTTTATTTAGGTATATTTATTGTAGAAAATTGTATTAATTTGCAGTATAAAATTTTCTGACTCAATATACATTTATATACCATAAAGACACCATATTGAATAGAATATTTTATCTTCCCTTATTGTAATTTGTCTCTCAAATCACTTTGACCTAGAAGAAACAGTGTCATTAATAGATTATTTTTTATTTTAGAGATTTTTTTAATTGAATCATATCTACTTTTTTCTTTTGAAACATCATATATCTCACAATAGAAAGAAAAATAAGTAACAGAAGGAAGCTAAGACTGCCGTATTACTACTACACTAAGTACTATTTAAGATGAAAATATTAATAAGAGCAATATATTTATGATTAAAAAATATTAAAATTATTACAGGTTACTTCCATAAGCGATGGAACATCAAAAGGTAAAGAAAAATTAGATTTGAAATAAATATATGAATCTGCAATCATAATACAAAATTTAATGCAACTCCTTCATATATTATATTTGTACTGGTTTAGTCTGAAAATTGACCAATGAAATAATAAATATTGAACACTATGATTCTATTTCTCTTCCTTTGAATACATAGAAAGTACTGTACCCAAAGTATAAATGATTAACAGCCTTACAAATGCCAAAGCAATATTTACAAAATAATGATCACAAGCCACAAGTAAATTCTCAATACTGCTCAAATAGACATTAATTTATGTGAAAAATTCAATAAAAATATTAAAATTATTTAATATTAAAAGCTATTTTCAGAATCTAAACAACACATTCTTATCACGAACATGATTAAAAAATAAATTTTTACAGCGCAGGAAAAATGACAGTGGGACTTTGTATCTCAGTTTCATTAAGTTCTTCTGTAATTTTAATTACTATAGTCTTCTGCTACCTTTGGGGTTGATTTGGTCTTTTTTTCCCCCATTTCTGTTAGGTGCACAGTTAGATTGTTAATTTAAGATATTTCTAACTTCTTGATGAAGGTGTTTAGGTCTATAAACTTTCCTCTCAGCACTACTTTGGCTGCATCTCAAAGATTTTGATAAGTTGTGTCCCTATTTTAATTAATTTCAAGGTTTTTTTTTTTTTTCTGTCTCGATTTCAGTGTTCACCTAGGAGTTATTTAGTAGTAAGTTGTTTAATGTTCATGTATTTGTGTAGAATATATCCTAAATAAATGATCAAGGGAAAAAAGCAAAGTTATGATTCCTATTTGTATACCACAGCATAAAAATGTTAAAACACTTTAAATGCACCGAATAATGGGATTTTAAGTTAATGAGTGTGTATTCATAGTATACAGCACTTAGAAAATAATTTTATAAAATGACCACCTTATATTGTTAAGTGCAAAATAAGCCAAATGTACTGATAGTTAATAGTTACTTGCTCATTTAAAAAGTGTGTGTTGAGTGAGCTGTATCCCTTTTTCTATGAAGGGGATTTTCCTACAAATTTGTTCTGTAATTGTTAGAAAATAATCTAAAATCTTGTTAATGTTACTATAAAAAAAAGTCACTTAAACAAATAAAAGTATAATCCTCCATGAAATAAACATTTTTGTGTAACATAGAAAAGAAATGTTACATTAAATGTAATAAAATGTAATACTGACAATATAAGTATGGTTTTCCATTCAGAGAAGATAAAAATGCTAAAAATATTGTTGAGGGAAAATATTTCTTCCCTATTAGCATATTTGGATTATGCAGAAGTAGTTACTAAAATATTGATAAATACATATATATTATTAATTACCTATGGGTTATTCACATGTATATTATTATATGTATATCATATATTATATGTCATATATAACATATTTATATATCATATGTATATATATCATAGGCATGTATCATAGATATAGAATACCATACATATATTATTCATATATATGTGTTATTCATTTCCATAAAAATGTGTGTGCAGAGAGGTCATTTTGGTTTCTAAGATTTTCCAGATAAGGTCTAGTTCTATAAATAATTAATTTAAATAATAAAATAATGATAGGCTTTAAACAATTGAAAACATAAACAAAATTAACTTGCTTAATACTGCCTTATATCAATTTTCTTTTCTCTGACCTAACTCCACTTAATATTATTTTAAAGTCTGGTAGGTTTTCCCCTTACCACTCGCTAATTGTACCCTTGTATCAGAATCATAGGGCTTGTTTCTTTCTTCTCAGAGTTTTTTACTTCCACTTCATGCAAAAAAATGAAGATTTTTGTCTTGATTTGTTTTGTTTTATTGTTTATTCCTGTTTGACCACATCGTTTACTTGATGTATTAAGTTTAGACTCTTCCAATTAGATTCAGCTAAGTGATTGAGTTTCAGTTTTCCTATCTTGTTAGATGAAGACATCTAAGCAGAGAATAAGACTTTATATGTCTTTATTTTAAAATAAGACAAACATACTATGATTGCTTTATTTTTCAAAACTAAGAACAAATATTTAATATGCATTACCACATCTATTGATATTTATTTTAATGATCTTAGAATATATGACCTGTATTTTAATATAACTCCTATTGGAGATTTCTTCATAAATGATATTATAATCATAAAAATGTATGATGAACTTTGAAGTCATCAAACTACTACTATACTCACCATCCTCATAAAAAATGTAAAAATTGATTTTAATTATTAGTCTTACTGTTTTCCTAAATATTATTTGTTCTTTAAGGCATTACATTCTGACAAACTATAACAGTTTTGCAATATTTTAAATAATGTAAAATGAATATTTTAAAGTAAAGTCACGTAAAGTCATTAGTAATATTTTGATTACTAATATTTTACATAATCAAAATATTATGCCATAAATTCTAAATACTAATCAAACAAGAGGTATGTTAAGAATATTTTGAATATCTTCAAGCAATAGCACTGTTTCTATTCTCTCTTGCACTTCTTTTCTTTACAAGATATATGGAATTTCTGTTTATTACTGAGTATAAATTTACGAAATTATGCATTAACTTATTCTCAATTAGTCAAGTTATAAAGCACTGTGGTATCCCTATCCTTGCACTAAAAACCTCTACAGATGGAGCCCATGCACCATTTGAGACAGTTCTTGTTTCCCTGTCTGTGGCATTTGCTAGATCACACAGAGTAATAGCAAGTTGTGGAAAACAGAACTACAGTTTAACAATGGGTTTCGACTGTGTGGGTCTGCTAGTACTTGGATTTTCTTCTGCCTCTGCCACTTCTGAGATAGCAAGAAGTGCTCCTCCTTGTCATCAACCTACTCAACATGAGGACGATAAACACAAAAACCTTTTTGATGATCCACTTCCACTTAAAAATAGTAAATATATTTTGTCTTCCTTATGATTATCTTAATAACATTTTCTTTCCTCTAGCTTACTTTATTGTAAGAATACAGTATATATATATATATGTGTGTGTGTGTGTGTGTATAACCTATAAAATATGTGTTAATTGATTATTTTATGAGTAAGGCTTCCAGTCAACAGTAGAATATTACAAGATTTGGGAGAGTCAAAAATTATATGAAGATTTTTGACTGTGTCAGGAATTTCGTTACTTCTAACCTTTGCATTGTTCAGAAGTCAACTGTAGTTGCAAAATTACAAGTAGTAATAAAACACTTGGCACACAGAGCCTAGGTGGAGAAGGGAGGTAATAAATGCTTGAACATAATTTTTTTATTGTTAGGAAAATCCAAGAAGTTAATACTAAAATGAAAATGCGATTGTACAACTAGAGAATCTAGAAGTGATGCAAAGGGAAAATAATGTTTATTGAAATAATTATTTGTATTATGCATTTAACGTTAATTCCACAAACTTTAGTAGCCTAAGGCATACTCCTGCATAATGTGTGACAGACAAATGAATACTTTCCAATAATGAAAACGTCACAACTTAGCAAAACTATGCTAAGTTCTTTTTTTTTTGAAGGTATAAGAGAGGTGCTTAATCAAGGTTATACAATGGGGGCAGCTTAAAAGAGTCCTTGACAGACTAGTTCTTATGCAAAGCATCTTTAACTAAAGACATTGTAAGATGCACAATGCTACCCAACATAAAGCTGCTGATATTACATTGTGACAAGTGTCTTTTTTTTTTTAAATGGCAATTTTCTGAAAGAATAAAACCTAAATTAGAAACATTACATGACACCTTTTGGAAACCCAATGAAAGGAAAAGTATCATAAAAGCAGTTTCTCTCTTACAAGGAAAGAAAGGGAAGAACTTCAGGACAATGTAAATTATCACCTTTACACTACAAGCTCAAAGGCAGATGCTATTTCTATACAGATGAATACTAGCCTGATTTCCTTCCTCCCTTCTTTTTCTTTGAGTTGCTATTCTATAATATCAATGGGATTAGAAAACCAGGAAGCTTTACTTAGTCTTCAGAATTTCTAACTTTACAATGACTTGATGATACTTAATTGTCCAATTCTTTTGTCCTTGGCCAGGACTACAAAGCTTCCTTTGGCTGTAAGTAGTTAATAAATATTTGCTGAATGGGATATTAATATCAAACTAGGAATGCTTTAAAAAGAGTGTTCGTTGTGTCAGCTGTGTTTGTCCTTGATTCTACTTACTTTCTTCTTCTCATTGCATTTTCATTCATAAGATTTTATATTATTATGGTATATTACATTATATTATGGTATTTTATATTATATTTCATTCATAATATTTTATAGTATTATGGTATATTATCATTTGAGGGGCACTCTTCAAGTGCTCAAGTAACTTTTACCTTTTTTGCTATTCTCTCTCTCTCTCTATATATATTACAAATATGTAAATATGCATGCAAATGTATGTATGTGTATTTAGCATGTGTCTATTGAATACTAATCACATAATGTAATCAGTTTAAGGGGCTGGACAGTAGACTAAATTATAATGCCCAGTAATAACTACCAGTTTAATAGCCCCTTATACCTCATCTGTAAGTCTTTTGCATGTACGATCTTATTTGCTGATAAATACACATCAGACTTTCTTAATGAGAAATACCGCAACTTGTGTAAATTTCCATGTCTCACAAAAATATCTTTAAGAAAGTAGAACACATCATGAAAAATGAAGATTTACAAATAGTAGGTGTAATATTAAAATTAATATATTTGAAAGCTTATCCACACCATAAACAAAAACAAAAAAATCAAGTGAAAATTTTCACAGTGTAACTCAACTATATGAAGTTCTTTGATAAAATATATTTTTAAGAAACTTACACAATGTTTTCACTTTTGGTTATTGTATTAGTCAATATTCTCCAGAAAAACATGGCTAATGAGATTTAGAGAGAGAAAGAGAAGAAGAAACAGGAAAAAAAGTGAAAGAGAAAGAGGTATGTTATAAGAAATATGCTAATGAAATTATGAAGGCTCACAAGTCTCAAGATGTACAGGGAAATTAGCAAGCAAGAGATTCCAGAAAGCTGGTGGTGCAGTTCCTGTCTGAAGGTTGGAAGGTTGAGACCTAGGAAGAGCTGATATTTTAGTTTGAATTTTAAGGCCAGACAAAACACATAATATTTCAATTTCAAGGTAGTCAGGTAAAGTGATTATCTTACACTAAAAAAGGTCATAATTTTGTTCTGTTTAGGTCTTCAACTAATTGGATGAGGACCACCCACATTAGGTAAGGCAATTTGCTTTACTAAGTGTTATGGTTTGGCTTTGTGAACCCCCAGATCTTATGTCAAATTGTAATTCCCACATGTCAGGGGAAAGACCTGATGGGAGGTGACTGGATCTTTGGAGTGGATTTCCCCCATATGTGAAACTATGAGTCAATTAAACCTCTTTTCTTTATAGATTACACAGTCTCAGGTAGTGTCTTTATAACAGTGTGAAAACATACTAATACACTAAGTCTACTAATCTAAATGTTAATATCCTCTAAAACAACCTCACAAAAACACCTAGCATGATGTTTGATTAAATATCTGGATATTCTGTGGTCCAGTCCAATCAACACATAAAATTAATCATCACAATAAATTAATGAGTAATTGATAATTAGTTTACCTACTATGTTGAGGACAAACACACTAGAAATAGATCTCATGAGAAAGCATCTCAAAATGATATGACTGTCTAAATTTAATAATATTGAACTTCTGAATTGCAGGCATGTTTGACAAAGAAGCAAGTTTACTTCTTTTTTGTTGTTGTTAAATTTGGTAAACTACAGTAACACATTCTCATGTTATTTCTAACTTGGATTGTATTGTTTTAAACAATTATCTATGTACCCACCATGTTTTATATGGTTTTCTTATGTAGAATAGATCATAATATGTATTACCATGGTAGCTGGTATCTGCTAAATAATTAGTGTTATTGAAAAGTGGTCCCGATCCAGGCCCCAAGAGAGGGTTCTTGGACCTTACACAAGAAAGAATTTGGGGTGAATCCACAGAATGCAGGGAAAGCAAGTTTATTAAGGAAGTAAAGGAATAAAAGAATGACTACTCCACAGAGGAGGGGATTCTTGACATCGAGAGGAGAGACACGTCCACCTTAGGTAAGATGCTTGTTTATGTATAAGACAACAAAGCCAAAAAATCACGGGGGAAGATCTGTACTACTACAAGTGTTCCTGACAAAGAATCCACTTTTGTGTAACTATTGCCTTCCACATCAATTTATATTATCATCTTTAAAGTGAAACTTATTCTTAAACTAAGAATGCTTTTGTTCTGAAGATATGAGGACATCAGGACATTTCTGGGCCTGCTAAGGGTCTGTTAGATAAACATTATTAACCTGTTCCCTTAACCATAAACATCCTGTCACTAAACATGCCTAAACTCTGGAAATGCAACCAGCAGGACTCAGCCCCATTTTACTCAGTCCTTATTCAAGATGGAGTCACTCTGATTCAAACACCTTTGACAATATTACTTAAAATAAGCAGTTTTACTTTTCACTAGGAAAAGTTTTAACCCCCCGGGCACATCCTGATTGACTTGATATGAGCTTATTTCTGAAAATCCTCCATCCCTCCACACACAGAAAAACCTTAAATAGCATAAAAAACAAAATAAACATATCATGCTAAAACAAACAGAAACACCCACACAGTAATTATAGATAAAATTGATCATCCATCAAAAAAAAGGTCATATAAATTTTGGAAGATTAGGGAAGATAAAGAGAATCTAACTTAAAGAGAGGTTTGAATCTAATGGCTCAGAGAGATGAGAAGTAGGGGAAAACAACACGGATTTTACCAACGTATAAAGAAAAAACTGGAATTATAGGTGAATATATCTGCAGCCTGCCATGTGGCCTGTGGTTAAAAATAAGGTAATCTGTGCAAACGTCATATGAATAACCGTGCCCACATCTCCTCTAAATCTTAGTCAGCAATCAACCCCAGATGCCAAGTGATTTAAGATTTAGACAAACTGAACCAGAGAAGTGGAAATAAAGACAGAAAGCACAGTGGGTGCTGAGTAAGGATAAGAGGTAAAAGTAGGGCAGTAAGTTTCCATTTAGAACAGCAAAAAAAAAAAAATTAGAGCACTTGCCCAATTTGGCTCTGAGGTTGTTGCCAATGGTAAATCCATACGGGTCTGCAGCAACCTCAATTCTTGCCTCCTCAGAAGAAATAATTCGTTTGAGGGGCATTAGGCAAAAGGAGAGACAGAGGCAAGTTTTAGAAGACAAGGTGAAAATGTATTTAGAAGCTTTAGAGTAGGAATGAAAAGAATCAAAGTACACATAGAGAGGGTTAAGCAGGCAGCTTGAGAGATTAAGTGACTGGTTTGACCTTTGACTTAAGGCATACTAAGTATGTTGGCATACTACCAGGGTCTTGTGTCCCTTTCTCCCCTCATTCTTCTCTTGGGGAGGGCTGTCCACATGCACAGTTGCTTGCTAGCACTTGGGAAGGGAGCAAGCACAGTGTGTTTACTGGAGTTTTACGCGTGCTCCCTTGAGGCATTCTTGCCTTCCTGGTCAAATGTCTCTAGATCATGTAACAGTTTAACTCTGCCATTTTGCCTCTTAATGCGCATGCCTGAGCCCACTCACGCATCTCTTGAGATCTTATTGGGAAGGTACTAATCAGTAACCAGTTTCGGGTTTTTTCTGTGGGGAGACTGCCTTTCCCTGGCAGTGGCTGCGACCAATTATTATTTTAGAGAAATAGTGTAACACCTGCCTGACCATAACTTGATGATCATTTAACACTCCTGATGGGAGCAGGAGGGAGCCCTCTCCTGCCGTGCTCATGCCTGACTAGCTACCTACTGTAACAAGGTCAGTGGTGACCAGGCTTGAGGCTCCTAAATAGGCATTTGAAGCATTTGTCTCTAAAGAAAGTGATTGACTACTTTAAAAATTACAGAATGTCACAATATGAGATGTCTAAATGAAAAGGCAAGTTCTCATCCAATAACTATAAGCTCCATCTGTGCACAGAATGATTCCAATCAGCTTTTTAACAGCTAGATTTCTAAATATTAAATATGAATAAAACATAAAGACTAACCCAGTATTAGAAGAAGGCCTTTAAAAAATAAATGGAACCGAAAAAAGAAAATTAAAGGGGACAGAAAGAGGAGAAAAAATAAAATTAATATAAACAAATGTATATAGGTATAAAGTTAAAAATTCTTAGAGGGAAATTAGTATATTGCATCCTTCACAAGAGAACAAAAGGTATCAAATGGAAACACTTAGATAAGATGCACAAGTTCCGTGTGTGTGTGTGTGTGTGTGTTGGTGTATAAAATGTAAATAGATACACACACATACACAAGGAAAGGGTGAAAAAGAAAGATAGGAAGAGATTAAGAATATACAGTCCTCAGTGGGTGTGGGGTGGAGAGCCATAAGGAAACCAAATAGTTTGGAACATCTCGTTAACAACAATGAAACCTAGAAGACAGCACAAGGAGAACTTAAACAATTCTGAGATATTTATTTCCAATAGAACGTTTGTCAAGAATTTTAATTGTGTCCAAATTAGTACTTACTTTAGAGAGAAAAATAAAAGTATTAAAAAAACACGTAGAACCTCAAACAATTATACTCATTAGTTTATTCTGTGGATGCTACTGTAGGATTCCATCTACCAAAAAGAATGTTTTTAAAATGTAGAGGAGGAGTATACCCGTGTAGAATAGTAATAGAGGAGACAATACAGAAGTGTATTTTTTTTACTTTCTACAATAAATTACAGCCTCTTGACTAAAATCAAAGCTACCTGCTTTTGACTTCTAACTCACTTAGCAATTAAAGGATGAAACTAATTATTATATAGCATTTTAGAAATATTCATGTCACCTTATGGTGTAATCATAAAAAGTAGTTGCAGAATATTTATGTAATGACTTTTAAAGTTTTCATGTTTTCAGCATTATGCAGCTACCAAAAAAATGGTGAAAGGACTTTTAGAAAACATTCATACTAAATCCATTTATGCCATAAAATTAAAGAGAACAATTCATTCTGGAAATTTACATTTACATGTTTAACATTAAATATGTTACTTTAAACATTAGAGTATCAAGAATATACATAAAGAAAGTAAATGTACCTGATTATGTAAAATAAAATATCAAAGTGTATATTTGTTACATATATTCAAAATTAATTTCATTTTTGTCAAAAACATGCATGTGCATAGCTATACATCAAGCACAAATATAAAGATTCATCAAAATCCTTAGATTTATCATCATTCTATCCCTAGTGCCATATTCCAGCAACATTCTTTTTCAACAATTTTATATTCTCTTCATGGTCCTAAAATGCACGTTTCTAAACAATACTGTGTATATATTATTTTATATTTATTAATTTTTGATATCATTTGTTTTCAATGATAGCAAATGAGGTTTTCAGTTATTTTCACAACCAATGCTTGAACATTTTATCTTCATCTATCAAAATTATTACACTATATTCAAATCAATGTAGAGTGCTCATATTATTCTGAATATGAAAGCATTCTTATTTGTTTAACCAAGAGATATGTTGTATTTCCTGTTACATATAGGTTTTATTTTCTTTCCAGACTTAATTTCTTATTTTCTCAGTCTGTGTACCTATGAGATCCTTTAAATACCTAGCAATCTTTTTTATTAATATTAATTTTAATTGATAAATAATTGTGTGCATTCATGAGATACAATGTGGTTTTAATATATGTATACATGTGAAATGATTAAATCAATTGAATTAACATATCATTACTTAGCTTACCTATTTTTCATGATGAGATATTTGAAATTTATCCTTTTAGTTATTTTGAAATATATGGTACATTATTATAGATTATAGTCCCTCAATTACACAATATATCTCAAATCTTATTCCTCTTATCTATCCAAAACTTTGTACCTTTTGATCAAGAACTTCCCATCCTTTTCTTCCCCCTTCTCAACCCACTCTCTGATAAAAATCATTCTGCTCTCTACTTCTATGAGTCCAACTTTTTCATATTCCACATATAAGTGAGACCATGTGTTATTTGTCTTTCTGTGCCTGGCTTATTTCAGTCAGTCTTAAAATGTCCTACAGGTGATTCTGATAAAAAACTAAGGTTAAAAATTCATTTTTGTAAAGTAATTAAGCAACAAGGAACCTTTCTTCTTTTTCCCTTTTAATTGTGTGTATTCCAATTAAAAAGCTGTGGTAGCATTTTTCTCTTTAGCTACTCACCAGATTCTTTGAGTGTGTCATGAAGTATCCCTGGAAAATGAGATTCTCCAAGTGGAAGAAAAGAACTGATAATCTCAAAGTTGAGTATGCAAACTTCTAATTAATACACTGTTTGCAGCACTGTGGCTGCTAGTTCTCTTAACCCTAGAGCTTGTTAAATGCCATTTCTCTAGTACTTAAGCCTTCTCTTTACTCTGAGACTATCTGGGGGAGAGGTAGAAGCCTAGATCCATGGACCAATGCAGACTAGAAAATTGTGGGGGCAACTGATCTGTGAACACACTTTCACATTTCGTCCCTGTGTTTTACCTCCTATTTTCTGGAATACCTTGTGTTAGAAACATGCATGGTGAAATTTACACATGGCATAATTTCTTTTTATTACCATTTTTCCTCTTGAACAATAGATTAAACCATACTGTAATTGATTTTTCTGTTGATTTGGGGTTTACAGTGATAGAATGTTGAAAATGATCCCTTAAAGAAGTTATCTTTTTAGTTGTCTCGTTCCTTCGCTATAAGAATTGACTCTATCTACCAATCATTTAATTTAACTTATGGTAAAATTATTTCTTTTCAGATATGTAGGTTTGGAAAGTCAAGATTCAATAATTCCTACACAAATAATTATTGAATGTCTACTCTGTTCCAGATATTGAGCTGGATACAGAATGACGTTTTGTTGCCATTTTCCTTAGGAGAATTACTATCAAGTTCATGTAAAACTGTAGATACCTATAGGAAATGAAACAATAATGCAATTTGGCACACATACACACATACACACACATATATATGTTATTTTTAGACTAGGTAGAGATTAATGGGAATGCGAATTACTAAAATTGATTTACTTAACTGAAATGTGGAATTTGGGTGGGAAGAAGGAAGAAAAAGCATGTTTCAGGCTGGTTAAATTATTATGAAATTCTTTCTACTTTCCTCCTTTAAAAATCCAAAATAATATTTTTCTAATTATAATCCATACTATATTTTATACATTTTTACTATGTTTCCATTAACACATTTTAACATACTTTCCATATTGTTTTCTAAAATATGTATTTCTATAAATAATGCATTTTAATAAATATATTTATAACTTATTTAATATGCATATTAAGTCTATATTTCCAGACATGCACACATATTTACATATATTTATGGATGTTGTATGTTTGGGTATATATCTATAGGTGTAGGGCACAGCACTGTGAACCACAGTCTTTTCTCTTTTAATTATTAACACAATCTTAGCATTGAAGTAATATCATTCTCATTTTTCAGATGCAGAAATTTGGACTTGCCCAAGGTTACACAGTTAATTAGTTAATGGCAGAGGGATCCACTACTCTTAGGCTTAGCGTGATTCGGATAAAAAATTACTATGCTAACCACAATTACCTCTCCTTTAAATTAACTGTATTAACAAATAAATAATTTGAATAGCTTCCTCCACAAAAAAAAAAAAAAAAAAAAAAAAAAAAAAAAAAATCAGCATGGCTCATGTTTTAAGGTAGTAGAGAAATTGAGTTTTCTATTAATTTGGAGCTAGATGAGGAAGTAAAGCATAATTTTTTTGAGAACTGTTGAGCAGGTTAAGAAGGTATGTGATCCAAAAGGCAGTTACTTGGGAAGCAGCCAAATTAAAAAGGATAAATCCGAATGAGTCATAAATTGAAAGTGGAAGGCAAAGAAGGTGAATCTGGGTTGGAGCCAAAGAAAGAGAGAACAGCAAATTGTACAAATTGCCTCTGCTGTTAGGAAAAGATAGGAATGGACTAATTCCCTAGAGGGATATACACTCAGGGAAAGCATCTGGAGATTATCTGGAAATTACTCCTTTTTAATAATTTAATGGAAAATGCTTATAGTTTTATTGCTATGATTTTATTTGTAATTTTAAATGTTTATTACTTGCTAATTATAAAATAAATCAATGTCATCAATTTTAACCAGAAAAAAATGAAATCAGAGATGCTGAATGCTTGTTAAGGATTCACATCAGGATTATCAAATCTCCTTCTATGACCACAGTTATTGGTACATTATCCTTTGTAATTAAAATGAAGGAATATGGCAGAACTTCTATCTTTAGCAATAAGACACACTGAATATTCTGAAATGTCCCTGCAGCATATCTCAATATGCTGGATATTTTTAAAAATCTTTAATTGCATAGTTTTAGTAAAAATGTTTAAAAGCATAAAGATAAAGTAAAATATATTGAGTAAAGCACGAATTCCAAGAAGAAAGCTCCCAAAGAAGTTACAGTTGCCCTGAGGAGCTATGCCAGGTCTAGGAGCTTTTAGGCATATGGTTTTAATCCAACAAGTACAAAAAAAAAGTCTACAGACTGATAAGGATAAAAGTTAGAAAACCAAGAGCCCTGATATAAAGCCATGATTCCAAAATATGAATAATCAATAAAATATCTAACTGGGAGGTAAATAACACTATCCCCCACCCCACAACACACACACACACACACACACTGCCAACTACAAGGAGAAAATAATCAGACTTAATAAATAAGGGAGTGGAGTACCAAGATCCTCCTTGACAATACCTAATCTCCAGTGTGACCTGAAGCAAGTTTTAGACTGGAAAACGCATTACCTACAGAACCTGAAACACCTAGAGCACACAAACTTTTTGGTAAATTTCTGCCTATTATCAATGTTGGACACTTGGTAGAAGTAAACATAGACCTCCTTACAGCAGCAGATGTTATCACAGTCCTTCAAAGCTCTATGAATAATAAAGTACCATAGTAAAGAAATAAACATTAAAAATGAAAATTGCCAAAGCAACAAGCTATTGTGTGTGCAAGAGAGTAAACACACAATAATCAGAAACAGATGTAAAGTATTAAAGACCAAATATAATGTGATTAAGTAACCAGAGGTGGTGTGCAAGTATGCAAAAGAAAGAAGGCTATCAAAATGCTGAATCTGATTTGGAAAATAACCAAATAAAAATTCTAGAAATGGACAAAGAGCTCCCTAGATGAGATATATAGTGGAATAGGCATTATGAAGTTAGCATGAGTGAACTGAAATATGGATTTTAATAGAATTACTCAATTCAGTACAGAGAAACAGAGATTTAAAAACATAAGTGATGTTGAGAGATGTGAGAGTAAAGTGAAAAATTTTAGAATATATCCATTGAGATAACAGGAAGAAGCTGGTAAAAAAAAATCCAGATAAAAAGATATACTGAATAAAATTATATTAAAAACTACTCATATTCTGTAACCATTGTGAATAATAGGTGAGATATATGACCATAACTTTACACCTGCCATCATCATAATGTAGTTACGTACTATCAAAGATACAGAGAAGACCTTAAATAAATAGGAAAATAAAGTGTTTATGATCGTCAATGGAATTATGAACTGAGCACTTCCAATAATATCTTTATATAATATTCCAAATAACATTACCTACATTTGCACAGAAATCAAACATGGTCAAGAACAAAGATTACCTATATTTGCACAGAAATCAAACCTGGTGAAGAACAAAAACGAAATAAGACCACCGAAGGCAAAAAAAAGTTTATTGCCAACACGTCTACAACCAATAGGAGTTAGCCAAACAACCTAATGAGAAAATGGGCCAAACTGTAAAAAGATAAACACAACCAGCCAAAAGGTAGAAAAAGAGAATGACAGTTTAATGAGTATGAGGTTTGCTTTGAGGTGATGACAATCTCTGAAACTAGATACTAGTGAACGTTATATGACATTGTAAATCCACTAAATTCCACTTAAGTGTGCACTTAAAAATGATTAAAATGGTACGTTTTATGTAATGTGCATTTTATCACAAGAAAAATGATATTCACAAAAATATATTACCAAAACGGTGGTAGCATACAACTGTTTCAAGTTTACCTTATAAACTACAGTATTTCAAGAGTTTCTGAATTCACATCCTGGCCTTGCAACTTATTACTGTGTATACTGGTGTCTTAGTCCATTCAGGCTGCTCTAACAAAATCCTATAAACTGAATAGCTTATAGATAGCAGAAATTTATTTCTCCCATTTCTGGAGGCTGGGAAGTCTAAGATCAAGCTAAGATTTGGTGTCTTGTGAGGGCCTATTTTCTGGTTCCTAGTCAACAACTTCTTGTTGTGTTTTATATGATGGAAGGGGTGAGGGATCTGTTTGGGCCCCTTTTATAAAGGTACTAATCCTCTTCATGAGGACTTTACCTCATGACTAATAAACTCTCAAAGGCCCCACCTCCTCACACTATAAACTTGGTGGTTAAAAATTCAACACATGAATTGGGGGAATGGGAAACATAAATACTGAGATCACTGCAACTTGTGCAATTTAGGGGCCGTCCTTTTGTCTTGGCCTTCTAATATGGTGAAATGAAGGTGATTATAATCGTAACTACAATGTGCAAATTAACCATATAAAAAGCATGGAAAACCCTAACATAATGAGATCTCAGTTAGGTTTTCATATTATTAAATTTCTTATCATCATCCTTATTACAATATTTTGCTTCTAACATTTTCCAGTCTTTATACCAAATTTTTGTGCCATCCATTATCATTCGCGTTTTCAATTAGTTGTGCTAGAATGTTTTTCTCAAATCGTCATCTAACATTTGTATCTGTCTCCACTTTTCAGAGTTGTTGTATATTACATTCCTTTAAGATTAATGCCATGTTGAAATTATTGGTTTGTTTGTCCTTTTTCCTACTAGTTTCTTAAGAGCAAGGTATTGTCCAAATTGTCTTTTGATCACATATTGCCACACAACACATACACACATCTCATGAATTCACAATTGCTCAGTTGAACAGTATCATCCACATGATTGACACATACTTTGTTTCTTTCATTGAAAATATTTTTCCATTTAATTTTTGCCAATTACAGCACTAAAAATGTCTGAAACTCTAAATTTCTCCTATTAAGGTAAAAAATAATAACACATTCTTTTTGCAAATATTAAGTAGCACTAACTATAGGCACTGCACTATGGCTGTGGTAAGTATTTCAACATTAATTCTCAAAATATTTTTGTTTGTATCTAAGTTTAAGTAGGAAAGAGAAAGTCATTGATAATGCAATGTGAAATTTCAGAAACTGTGACTATAGTTACATGCTGGCTAGGAGTTTCACTGATTCCCAGCCAGATCTTTTTTTATGGAAAATAACATATATTTTTTTCCTAAATGACAAGAACAAAAAACATAGAAAATTAGATTATGAACATGTTTTTTTTGGCATAGGTCTCTCTCTCTTAATCATATGCATGTTTAATACTTTAAATATGACTTAAGCAATTGACATGATTAGAATAAAAGAGAGTATAATACAACGAAACTGAATATACCACAATATTATCAGTTTGGTACAAAAGACCAAAGAGATGTTGAATTACATCAGCTTGTCATTGATCTATTAGGAGAGAAAAGCTAAGAAACACAAGAGGCTGTGATCCTTAACCTCATTCAAATCTAAGAAAGAAAGGCACATATACTAGCTTCTTATCCAGATACTGCAAAATTATAATATTATAACACAAAAAACTATGTCTAGCTGATTTGATTTTGATTTCTATTTTGAATAGTTCTTGACAATATCCATGGATAACAACTAAATTTCTGTCAGCACATTTTAATGATTATATGCATGCACAGCAATCATTTCATGCAACTTTAGGGGGTAAAGATGGATCAGTTAGTGATCTTGGCTTGATTTCATTTAAACAAATTATTTTCCATTTTGAGATATATAATACAGAATTTTTACTATTTTTCATGTGTTTGTTTTCAGGAGCTTCTTAAGTGGGATGCAAATTATTTTGCCCTAACTATATATAATGAAATCAAACCAATAATGGACATGGTGATAAGCAGGACCCCACAAGTTCTTTCAAAACCAGCACACATTTGTCAAAATCTCCATCAAGCTAGTCAATAAGGAAAACAATATATTTACTGTTCTAGCTCTGAAGCTTTTGAAATTTTTACGGCACAACAGAGAAAAAAATATATTTGACAACTTTGAATTAGAGCTTCATAACCTAGGAACATTTATATTTTGGGAGTGGTTTACGTGTCCATTAAGATATTAGCTAGATTAGGAAATGCTTTCATCCTCCAGAGGATGCCTGGGAAGGCCATATCATGACTCAAAAGGCTTGTCCAGTTATCCAGTTTTTTGTAAAAATGATGTAATTTTCTCTGTGTGATATTGTGCTAAAACCTGTGGGAGTCACCAGGACTGCTCTTGTAAAATGGGCAGAAGGTGTCTAAAATCCAGTCCCAGTTCTGCTGCATCCACCAAGTAAAACAGGCCTTTCAGTAATTTATAGTTGTATTTTGATTCTACTTCATGTTTAATATCTACACAGAGCTTCTCTCATGCCGTGGAAATACAGAGTGAGATTTTAGGGATATAGTATCCAATGTTAAATATAATAATGATACCCCAAAATTGAGTGATATCTTTGATAGACACTAACATATATTTATTTACAAGTTTCACTACTATTCCAAGAGGCAATTACCAATAGTCCTTTTCAATCAATAAACATCATCAGGTACTTAATATTAGCTCTATGCTATGAAAGCTTCTGCAGAATGAAAATATCAATAAGACATTGTCTCTCCTGAAAGAGCTTTCAATCTAGTAGTGGAGACAAATAATAATGCCAATTCAATGGGGCAGGTCTCATAAAGGAAGTAGTGGAGGAAAATAGTATATTATAACAACACAAAAGTGTAGCAAGTAATTCTGATTCAGCAATAAAGGGACATAATTTAGACTTAAAATAATATTTCACTTCAAAGTATGTAAAACATATGACCCACCATGGAACAGACTAAAAGTACAATGACCATGTTTAGTACAAAATGGAAAAATGGCTTTCTAAGAGGAATAAAATTAAAAGTGAAATTGTTTGAAATGTCACTTTGATATTGAAACCAATAGACAAGTTGGAAACAGATTTTATCAGTTCCTCATCTTATTCTTTAGGTGAACTCCACTCAACAAAATAGTTTCCAAAATAGATGTCCTAAAACACAGAGAGTACCAGCAACACTCCAAAGGACACATAATTTCCTTGCTTCCCTTTATTTTCTTTTATATTCCTATACACATGAATCTTTACAAAGGGAATTTAATCTTTAATGTGATACTTGTACTCTAGTGATAAATATTTGGGCCACAAATTCTTATTAATTGCTTAGTAAAAGTAAGTGTGTTAAGGTTTATTTAGGATTTTTACATGTAGATTTATAAGTGATATTGAACTATATTTTTACAATTTCAACTAACTTTATCTGGTATGGTATTGAATTCGTTCTCTTCTGCTACATGGCAAATGAGCAGAAATTTAGCAACTAAACACCCATTTATTATGCTACCATTTGGTAGATCACAAGTCTGGGAGGGTTAATTGGGCTGTCTGTTAAGAGTCTTTCAATGTGAAAATCAAAGATTTAGGGGACGCTGAGCTCTCATCTGAACTCTAGGGCAGAAGTGTTTTTGAGCTCATTAAGGTTGTTGGCTAAATTCAGTTCTATGCGGTTGGAAAACTGAGGTCCACCTTTCCTTGGTGGCTGTCAGCTTAGGGGGGTTCTTGACTTCTAGACATAGTCTGCATTCTTCATCATGTAGTGCACTGCATTTTTGAGCCAACAGTGGTACTTGAAATTCTTCTAGTGCTTCAAATCTCTGGACTCTGTGTGATAAAGTTAGACCATTGGATACTATCTCGGTATCTCAAAGCCAGTTGATTTAGAACTTTACATTTGCAAAAATATCCTCACAGCACTTTGATTGAATATTGGTGATATGGTTTGGCTGTGTCCCCACACAAATCTCATCTTGAATTGTAACTCCCATATTCCCAAATGTCTGGGGAGGAACCTGGTGAAAAGTGATTGTTGAATTATGAGGGTGGGCCTTTCCTGCGCTGTTCTTGTGATAGTGAATGAGTCTCAAGAGATCTGATGATTTTGACAATGGGAGTTTCCCTGCACAAGCTCTCTCTTTACCTGTCACCATCCACGTAAGATGTGACTTGCTCCTTTCTGCCTTCCACCATGATTGTGAGGCCTCCGCAACCATGTGGAACTGTAAGTCCATTAAATCTCCTTCTTTTGTAAATTACCCAGTCTTGGGTATGTCTTTATCCACAGCATGAAAACCGACTAATGCAATAAATTAGTACCAGTAGAGTGGGGTGCTGCTGAAAAGATACCTGAAAAGTGGAAGCAATTTTGGAACTAGGTAACAGGCAGAGGGCTTGTAACAGTTTGGAGGGCTCAGAAGAAGACAGGAAAATGTGGGAAAGTTTGGAACTTCCTAGAGACTTATTGAATGGATTTGACAAAAATGCTGATAGTGACATGAACAATAAGGTCCCGGCTTAGGTGGTCTGAGATGGAGATGAAGAACTTGGGAACTGCAACAAAGGTGACTCTTGTTATGTTTTATTTAGTAAAGAGACTGGAGGCATTTTGCCCCTTCCCTAGAGATATCTAGAACTCTGAACTTGAGAGAAATGATTTAGGGTATCTGGCAGAAGAAATTTCTAAGCAGCAAAGCATTTAAGATGTGCCTTGGGTGCTGTTAAAGGCATTCCATTTTATAAGGGAAGCAGAGCATTAAAGTTCAGGAAATTTGCAGCCTGATAATGTGATAGAAAAAAAAAAATTCTGTGAAATTCAAGCTTTCCTCACAGACCCAGAGGCCAAGGAGAAAGCCATGGTTTCTTGGGCTGGGCCCAGGGTCCCCCTGCTCTGTGCAGCCTAGGGACTTGGTGCCATGTATTTTAGCCACTCCAGCCATGGCTCAAAGGGGCCAAAGTACAGCTGGATTGTTGCTTCAGAGAGTGGAAGAGCCAAGTTTTGGCAGCTTCCACGTGATATTGAGTCTGCGGATGCACAGAAGTCAAGAATTGAAGTTTGGAAACTTCTGCTTAGGTTTCAGAGGATGTGTGGAAATGCCTGGATATCGAGGCAGAAGTTTGCTGCAGTGACAAGGCCCTTATGGAGAACCTCTGCTAGGGCAGTGCAGAAGGAAAATGTGGAGTGGAAGCCCTACACAGAGTCCCTACTGGGGCACTGCCTAATGAAGTTGTGAGAAGAAGGCCACCATCCTCCAGACCCCAGAATGGTAGATTCACCGACAACTAGCACTGTGTACCTGGAAAAGCCACAGACACTCAACACCAGCCCATGAAAGCAGCCAGGAGGGAGGCAGTACTCTGCAAAGCCACAAGGGTGGAGCTTCTCAAAACCATGGGAAACCACCTCTTGCATCACCATGACTTGGATGCAAGACATGGAGTCAAAAATATAATTTTGGAGTTTAAAGATTTGATTACCCCCTGCATATCAAACTTGCATGGAGCCTGTAATCACTTTGTTTTGGCCTATTTCTCCCATTTGGAATAGCTGTATTTACCTAATGCCTGTACCCACATTCTATCCAGGAAGTAACTAACTTGCTTTTAATTTTACAGGCTCATAGGCAGAAGGGGCTTGCCTTGTCTCAAATGAGACTGTGGACTTTTGAGTTAATGCTGAACTTAGTTAAGACTTTGGGAGACTGTTGGGAAGGCATGAATGGTTTTGAAATGTGAAGACATGAGATTTAAGGGGGACCAGGGACTGAATTACATGGTTTGCCTGTGTCCCCACCCAAATCTCATCTCCAATTGTAACTCCCAAATTCCCAACTGTCGTGGGAGGAACCTGATGGGAGGTAATTGTTGAATTATGGGGGATGAGCCTTTCCTGTGCTACTCTCATAATAGTGAATGAGTCTCATTAGATATGACAGTTTTAAAAATGAGAGTTTCCATGCACAAGCTGCCTTTTTGCTTGCTATTATCCATGTAAGATGTGACTTGCTCCTATTTCCCTCACAGCACGACTGTGAGGCTTTCCCAGCCATGTGAAACTATACGATCCTTAAACCTCTTTCTTTTGTAAATTGCTCAGTCTCAGGTATGTCTTTATCAGCAGTGTGAAAACAGACTAATACAATCAGGGATAAAAATCTTGGAATATTATTTTAGAATTCTGCTTATCGCAGGTAACAAGGTTATTATGCTTGCTAAAATGAGTTACTTACCAATACCTCTCTAGTAGCTGTAAACCTTCACATGTAATCCAATTTTAGATTGTTGGTAGAAATTACTGGTAAAAAAATTAATTTGTTGGTCATTAGTAGCTATTACTGTTAAAAACAACTGCAACTCATGTTTTATTCAGTTTTGTTTCTTGTGGGTAACTTCCATTTCTTTAATGATTATATTATTTTTTCTTGTGCAGGTTTACTATTTATTTTTGCTTTTGTTTTGGGAAGGATTGGATTAATTGGCATAAAGTTACAATGTTCATTGATTTTTATGTTATTTCTGCATATGTAATTATGCCTCCTTTTTATGTTAAATATTGTTTGTGATCCCTTTCTCTGTCCTTCTCACCATCTCTCCTTCTCTCTTCTTGATCACTCTTGTTTAAAGCCTATATAACCAGGTTATATATATATATATATATGTGTGTGTGTGTGTGTGTGTGTGTGTATATGTATGTGCACTTTTCTGATAAAATGCTTAGTTTAGGCTCCTATAATAAAATACCACAGTCCAGGTAGCTTATAAACAGCAAACATTTATTTCTTATAGCTCTACAGGCTGGAAGGTACAAAATCAATATTTCATTGTTATCTGGTGAGGACCCACTTCTTCACAGATAGTGTCTTCCAGCTCTGTCCTCACATGGTAGAAGGGGCAAACAAGCTCCCTAGGGCCTTTTTAATTGGACATTAGTAGCATTCACCTCTCAACGACCCCCATTTCTTGACACCATCACCTTGGGAGTTAGGATCTCTATTTATAAATTTTAGACAACAGAAATATTCAGAGTATAGCAAATAATTTTGATCCTGTCATCCTCTAAAATGTGTTAGTTTCATTTCATTCTGAGATTAGTATTGTTCTTTCCTTACAATTACTTGAATTGACTTTATTTTATTTTAATAACTTTCAAGTTGGGTAATTACTCATTTTCAGACTTTCTTCTTTTCACACATCAGCACATGAAGATGTATTTTCCCCTTGGTTTTAAATGCATTTTATATATTTTGAAATATTATATTATGATGACTATAGAGTATGTGTATTTTCTAATTTCAAATAAGACTGTTTATTGATGCATGGACTATCTCCACATTATATTCTTTTAATTTCCAAATATATTGTTAGTTTTTCTATATACATCTAATTTGATTGTAGTATGCAAGGGAAGGTAAATGTAGTCAAAATTAATTATTCTTTATGCCCCAGATTTCTGCACAAGCATTGATATTTGTATTATGACCAGATATTATTATTATTATTATCATCATCATCATCATCATTTTTTTTTTGGCGACATGGTCTCTCTCTGCTGCCCAGGCTGGAGTGCAGTGGTATAATCATTGCTTACTGCAGCTTCAACCTCCTGGACTTAAGTGATCCTCTTCCCTCAGCCTCCCAAGTAGCTGGGACTACAGACACAGACCTCCATGACCAGCCAAATTTTTCACTCTTTGTAGAGATGGGTTTTTGCCATGGTGCCCAGGTTGGTCTTGAATTCCTGGGGTAAAGCAGTCTACCTGGCTCAACCTCCCAATGTGCTGAGATTACAGACATGAGACACCATGCCTGGCAATGACCAGATAAACTGTCTAGTTTTGTAAATACCGTACTCTATATCTTAAAGATAAAGAATATTTACAATGGGTAGATGTAAGAGTCAACATGCATTCATTACACCAAGCTGGTTATTGTATTCTATTTGTTTTTTATTTGTACTACTTTTCCTCAACAACTAGATTTCTTAGCAGTTTTCTTTAGATGAGAAGAGCTTGCTCAATGCAATCTGAATGAGAATCTTGTAGCAAAGACTCACAATTCAGTAAACACGTACATTGAACTGTCTAGCCACTATCACCCCCTAGCAAAATTTCACGATATAAATCACCAAGAAAAGTTGATGGTAGGTGAAAATCCCACAGTATCACTGAGGATTTTGCCAATTTTTCCTTGAAATGACATTAATAATTAGTTCCCAATATTTAGCTAAGAACTAAAAATTTATTTGGGGGAAAATATTGCTGTCGTGTTATTACATAGGGGCTAGTCTTTTGCTTTGATATTTTTAATAAATATATAATTCTTGATGTTAGTATACCTAGGTCTGTTTTTATATATTTTGATCTTACTTTAGGTGTTTCTTTTATTAAAAAATCACTAAATATTTCATTCAATTTGAAAATGTGTCTTTTAACAGGATCATTTTATCCATTTTTATATTTACATTCTTCCTGGTATATTTCGGGTTACTTCTCCACCATAATGGTTACTTTCTATTTGCCCTTCTTTAACTACACCAAACATCCCCAAGTAATTGTTACAGCTATTTTAAAGCTTTTTATTATCTAGGATTCAGGTGTTTCTGATGGTTGTGGAGGCTAATCTGGTGCAGCCGCTGTAGGGAAACCAGCTGCAGCAGGGGAGACACCGCCAGGCTGTGTGCTCCATGGACCCGGCAGAAGACCTTCCCACTCCTAAGTTAGCATGGCAGGAGCCCATGCTCCTAGATGCAGCTGCAGCTGCCCAGCCATGGCTCTGGCCCCTGGCATGTTTGCGTTCTTTGGGGCCTGGGAAGTTCTCTGCCCACACAGGCTTGAAAATGCCTACTGCCACTCCTTGGCCTCTTTCTGCTCCTGGTGCCCACTCTGAGGCAGAACAAAGTTGTGGTCAAACCTGGGTGCTGTTGCAACCCAACCAGGTGTAAGGGCTATCAGGGTGATGCTGTGACACATCATCCCCCTGCTGCTTTGGCCCCCTACAGACTTTGGGCACCAATGTTCATGAGAGGGAGGTCAAGGGGGCACTGAGGACAGTTTGGGGTGGATCTGCAGGCTCCCTCGGCAGGAACAGCCTGGGTGTCACGAATGACATGTTGATAGCAGCAGGTGGAAGACAGACTCCTGGGTGTAAAGGATCAGGTCCCCAGTGAAACTCCACCTTCAAGCCAGGTACAGCCTGAAGCCTGGGGGTCGGGCTGCCAGTTTTGGGCGGAGTCTGCAGCCTGGAGTGAAAACTTATGGTGCATTTCCCAAGCCCACTCCTGGCTGCCCATGGACCAAGCAACACACATTTCCTCCTTTTGGAGCCAATAAGAGTCCAAGACTCAACCAGACTTGAACAGATGTTGGAACTACCCGATGTGAGAGGGGGCTACCCGCCTTGGGTCTCTTGGACTGCGACCTGACTGCAGAAAGGAGCTACCCATTTTGGGTCTCCTGAAAGCTGTCCTGTCACTTAATGAAACTTCTTTCCACCTTGCTCACACACAAGTTGTCCCTGTACCTCATTCTTCCAGGACATGAGACAAGAACTTGAGACCTACCAAATGGCAGGACTGAAAGAGGTAGAATACAAACAGAGCTCCAACACTCCCCCAACATCACTCACCATGTTGTGGGCAATGAGAAGGAGAGGTGAGCTGCGGTCCTTCTGGGAGCTTAGATTTGCAGACTCTCTAAGCTAGGGCTGTGACAACCTCTTTGGGGCTCTGTGGTTCCTGGCATCTCCAAGATTCTCGGTGCCACCACCTTCCCCTCATCCAGATATAGGTGCCCACAGCCATGTGCAGTAGGCATGCCTAGCTGTACACAGTGGCCAGAACCCATGCTTACTTGCTCAAACACCCCTTACTGTTCCACCCCTGGCTTGACCTTAGCAGGTGTGGGTTCCAGGCCAATAGCCCAAATCGAAGGCAGCTTGCTCAGCTGAGTGGGTGGGACGAGCCCAGCAAGCATGAACAATACTCAGGCAGAAGGTGCCATGGGCCACGGAGGCTTCCAGCTGGCCAAGCAACACTCCAAAATCCTGTAACATTTTCTTTATTAAAAAAACATATAACTAGATATGTTATTCAATTTGAAAACTTTTGTCTTTTAAAAGGATAACTTTATTAATTTGTATTTATGTTCTTACTGGTGTATTTTGGGTTATTTCTCTCACCATAATGTTTACTTTCTATTTGGCCTTCATTAACTACACCAAAAATATGCAAGTTTTTTTGTGTTAGCATTTCAACTTATGATCATGATTTTTTGATAACTATTAAATGTTTTATTGTAGGTTATTTTTTAAAAATTTAAGAAATAATATTTCTTAAATTGTAAATCTTTGATATGGAATTTTCATTCAAATTGTATGATAGCATCCTATTCCAACTAAAAGTACCAGTAAATATAACAATAAAATACGGTAGTCTCATACAAGTTGGTAATGTTATTTTGATCACCATGATTTCAAAGATTTAATAAGGTATATAAATAAAGTGTTGAAATTAGGATATAGCTTCACAATCTTTGTCTAAATAAAATACAAATAATATATAATTATTAAATTGATCTATTTTGGGGTATACAAAATAATAAAACAGATATTTTTCTATATTTTATTAGAGAAGTAAATGATTAAATCATTAAATTGTCTAAAATAAAAATACCTTATTATAAACAAATTTTAACAATTTAAGTATGTGTTATAGTGTTTAATTTTTCATTGTAAAGTGATTTTTTTCATATAATATATTTTGTGGCTATTAAAATTGTTTTAAAAATATTTAGTGTTAGGTGAATTACAATACAATATTAACCACAGAAAAGGATGATATAAAGCTCCATATTTAAGTATGACCATCAACTTTTATTATATTATTACTAGTACTTTTCTTTGAGATATAGATTTTTTTTTTTTTTTGTAGATGAGTCATACAGAAATTCCCTCAAAACTTCTTTAAGCATGCCAGTGTTGAAGAGAAACTACTTCTCATAGATAACTTTTATTTTCAGTTTTTTGAAAATTCTGTAGGCTGAAATTTAATAACTCCAGACTGAGAAGAAAATATTTTTATTATATATACTAAAAGGTATCAGTGGAATATGTAACATTTTAGGAATCAGAAAGCTGATAATCTACCCTTAGTTTTAACATTTACTTTCACCAAACTTCCCCCAAATATATCACCACTTTGAGCCATGCAATATATGATTGTCAGAAGAAAATATGAGGTAATGCAATGGAATTTACTTTGTAATAGCATTATAAATATCATTGTTAGTGTGAATTAAATGTAATCAGATTCCAATTGCACAAAGTTGCATATTTTATGGATGCTCTTTAATGCTGACTATCAGTGTACAAAAATTTTATTTTTTCAAACTCTGTGAATAAACTAATCATAAATAATTGCACAAATATTTTGGTAAATTAGATTAAGTGCAGTTATAATGTCACAAGTAATTTTTAAAAATACTCAATATAGGCATTTTATTTTCAACAACTCTGAAAGCTATCAGAATGTATCTATCCTTCTGAAAACCTAACATGTAACCTGATACAGTTTCCTGGATGCTTACAGAAGAAATGAGACTCCTGTGCATGGTAGGTTGGATAAATTTCATGTTGATGTCAGTACCCTCTGCCTCCCCAAGTCTGATTATGCAACGTGAAGTGTTCCAGGTGGAGGCTAAACACCTGGTAGATTTGCATCTCAGTTGAGGATCCCTGAGCTTCGGAAAACCAGATCTTTTAAAGAGGCTACCAGCAACATAACAAACCTTTGACCTAAAGGGAGACGTTACCTTTTCTATTGTGGAGCACAATTTAATGTGGCCCCTGTTTTCTTCCTTCATAGGAAATACAGTTGACCCTTGAAGGACACACATTTTGAACTGTGGCCCAGTTACGCTTGGATTTTTTCAATAAAATTACACCATGTGTGTCTGCGTCTCCTGCCTCCTCTTCCACCTCCTCCACCTCTTCTGCCTCTGCTAACCCTGTGACAGCAAGACCAACCCCTCCACTTTCTCCACCTCTTCAGCCCATTCAATGTGAAGAAAAGGATGAAGAGCTTTACAATGATCAAATTCTATTTAATAAAGAGTAAATATGTTTTCTTTTTGTTATTATTTTCTTTTTTCTAGCTTGCTTTATGATAATAATATATAGTAAATATAACATTAAAATATGAATTAATTATTTGTTAAAGGAAAGATTCGTGGTCAATAGTAATATTTGTATTGAGATAGTCAAAAGTTATACCTGGATAGTCAATTGCATGAGAAGTCAGTGCCCCTAGCCCCTGCATCATTCAAGAGTCAATTGTACTAGCTGAATCTTCCATGACTGATCATTACATAAGTATCCTTAAAAAGACATTTAAGGACAAAAGCTGATGCAAGACATGCAGAATTGTGAGATCCATTAAAAAAAAAAAACTAATTACATAAATGCGCAAATTAAACCTCCTGTTTAGAATGTGTCCTACTCATTTAAACAAATTGGTCAGACTTGGTCTGTGCATTAAGCTTATTAATACTCGTATTGTCAAGATATTGTTTAATAAATTCAATCTTAATATATAATCAGCATAATGTATTTGGGAGAGGAGGTATTAAATTCAATAGCAATCACAGTAAAAACAAAAATGCCATTGAAAGAAAATAAATATTATATGCCTTGCAAAGGCTTCTGCAGTGAATCCTCCTTAAACATTATTTCATCCAATAATAGCACCTATTCTTAACCTCACTGCAGTTAAGATGCAGCTGACTGTCTTAGGAAAGACAGACCTCATACTAATGACAAGGTTCAATTATCTTTAGATAATTTTTCAATCCAAAGTTCTTCACATATGTATATAAGACAACATATTATTGTGCGTGTGAATTTAAACAATAAAACATTTTCAGTATTGTTTATTTTCTTATATATCAGACTACGTTAATAAGTATCCTCATTTTCAATAATCCAAAAAGAAGTGTTTTGATTATACGATATTTGGAAATCAGCAAAAGTACATAGTCAAGAGTATTTTTTTTCATTCATCAAACAGCATTTAATTTCTACTACGTGCTCAGTACTGTCCAAGATGTTAGTGGACTTAATGATGAAAAAAACAAAACATCGTGTATAAATATTCTGAATTTGATGAATAAGTAACACTGAAATTTTATGTTTTTTTTTCTGCAAAATAATGTTTTTACAAAGAAAACAACCCAAAAGCTTAGAATTTCAGAGAGAGTTTAAAGTAGTCCCTGAAAGGTAAGAGTAGTAAGCCTGATGGTTGGTGCCTAAATATTACACTCACTTTCCCCTACGGCTTATTTGCTTTAAGGGCATATTTCAAATTAGTATAGGTGTAAAACTTTGTTTTATCTACATCTGACAAAATGATGTCCTATGGATCACCTCATTTCACCCAGACCAAACATCTTGAATGAACAGGAAATACCAAACATAGATATATCAGTGGGCATAAGTGGTTGCAGATAATAAATAAATATTGAATCACTCTCTCTCTTACCCTCTCTTTTTCTCTCTCTCCGTGTGTGTGCATGTCTCTCTATATATACATATATATTTCTCATATATGCTTATATATCAATATATTCAATATTTCTGTCTTTATATATGCACACATGTATGTATATGTGAGTGTGTATGTATACATCAAATCCAAACAGAAAAATAAGTGATAAATATACATTCTTTTACATTAAATTTTTGTTAAAAACGCTGCAAGTTTTCTGTATTTTTATCTGAGGTTGAAAAAGGATTTCTTTAGAAAATCAAATAACACATGTTCTCATTTATAAGTGGGAGCTAAACAATGAGGACATAAAGGAGGAAACAATAAACACTGGGAGCTACAAATGTGAGGAAGGAGAGGAAGGGACAATGGTACTACGTATTGGGTGCTACCTATTGGGTACTATCTATTGGGTACTATCCATTGGGTACTACCTATTGGGTTCTATGTTCATTATTCATGTGATGGGTTCAATAAAAGCCCAAACCCCAGCATTATGCAATATATTCAGGTATAAAACTGCACATGTACCCCTGAATCTAAAATATTTTTTTCAAAAAAGAAGTATTTATTATAGTAATAGTTTCCCTTTTTATTTTATATCATTTTTATTCATCTTATGTAAATACTACAATGTGTAACCTGCATTGGTTTAATGCTGCTGATATAGTCATGATTAGTGTAAATTCAGGTAATGTAATATGTGCTGTATTATATACATTATTCATTTAATTTCTGCCTCTTGGTGACAACAATATTGCCTAATGATTGGGTTCTAATTGTCTCTGCCAATTAATAATTGGCCCCCCTAAAATAAATGGAACATTTACCTTTATCTTTCTCTCTCTGATATAAGCCCGGGCCCTGAAAGAGATAGAAACATGCATGTAAAAAGTTTATATTATATTGAATTTCCAAAATATTTCTGGTACGCCTGCAGGTAAATATACCTGATAAGTTTTAATATGAGAATTGTCATGGTTATTATGAGAGTATTCAATGAACCAATTTGACTTTTTTCTCCCTTTCTTTTTCATTATGTTGAAATGCAGTGGTCTCCCTAAATCTGTGAGGGCAATGTTTCAAGATCTCCAGTGTATGCCTGAAACCACAAATAGTACTTACAAGAAATTTTAATGTATAAATCAGGAAGAGCAAGAGATTAACAACAATATATAATAATAAAATAGAACAATTATAACAGTATGGGAGTATAACTACTCTTGTGCTTTGGGACAATTATTAAGAAAACTAAGGGTTACTTGAACACAAGCACTTGTCAATCTGATAATCAAAAGTGCTACAAAGTGACTCACACGTGGGTAGGGCTTATACTGTGAATATGGTGCACAAAGTGAGGATACACATTCTGGGCAGAATAGAACAGGATGGTACAAGATTTTATCATGATACTCAGAACAGCAAGCATTTTAAAACTTGTAAATAGTTTATTTCTAGAATTTTCCATTTATTATTGTCAGACCACAGTTGACAGGTAACTAAACCCATGAAAAGCAAAATCACAGATAAGCAGGGAGACTACTGTAAATAGGATATATCACATTGTTCATATGAGAACAATTTTCCTTCAGTGTAAGAACTAGTCAAACACTTGTTACTTTTGAGATTGAGGAGGCTATGACATCTGTTAAATAAAAAAATATATTTCCACTGCCAACTCTGCTGAGACATATTCCTTAAGTCATAGCCAATCTAGGTATTTTGGTTCTAAACAGCTATACTGTTTTTTAACACAGCTATACATAGTTATACAATTAAACGTTTGCTAGATGATTGATTTAAAGTGGATCATAAGGTACATAAGCAAATACATTATACAGAGATGTAAAACTGTATTTTTTAAGTCAGTGTATTCAAACAAAAATGACCTACTGGATGGATATATTGTGCCAGATAGTGTCTGCCACTCAGGATTCACTTGCAAGAAAAAAATCCTCCCTTCTCCCCTGAAACTAGAGACTCTCCCTTCCCAAAAGAAAGAAAAATGTGAAATGAAGACATGTTATAGATAATATGCATCATGTCTACATCTTGTTAAAATGAAAATAATATTTGTGGAATATATACTTATAAAGCAAACAACAATATTACAACCTATTTTATGACTTCAAATGTGTATATGTGTTTCAACAGTAAGTAATTTATATTATTTAAAATGATCATATATTCAATCTATTAAAAAACACTTTTTTCTATTTTTCAAAAAATATATATTTATTTTGAAAATTGGAACACTTTAACCAAAATGAAAATGCAATTTTCATGTGACCCAAAGATCTCAGAAGTACGGAATAAGATGTTTTATTTATTTTTTTTTAAATTAGGAGCACGGGCTTGAGAGATTCAGGGAAAGAAACATAAATTAGAGAAGTCAATTTTGTTGGAAGTAGTGCCTTTGACAGATTCATGCCAAGATGAAAAAATAATTTTTGTTTTGAACAGTAGGTTGAAAGATTAATGATAAGAAATAGAAAACTCATTTTTATTGGGAGATGCAGGGCAAGAGATTTGTGATTTAAGAATCTATTTTTTTCTTTTTTCATTCTTGGAATCTGAGGGTCTAAGAGTATTTTTTAAAGATCTTTTTAATTGTCCATAGTTTTTTTTCTAGAAACCTCAGCTAATGATTTTGTAAGAACTAAAGTCAAGTTTGCTGATAGTTTTCCCTTGCATTAAGGTTATTTTAAATGAATCATAAGAAAGTTGCTTTACAAATACGTCTTTACTTCTGTATTTTCATCTGTTTATGTCAGAGTAAAACATGTAAAGATTCTGAGAGACTTAAATCAACAAAAGGTCAGCATTTGTGCCTGTTTTATTAAATTCTATATTTATCAGTCTTTTGGTGCCGCATATGAGAAAAATAAATATATCTGCTGATAGCCATAAATATATATAAGTTCTTCTGTGGATTTATGGGTGATAATTTCCTGCCAGTAGAAAAAGTAAAACATATTTACCATTAACATGGTCTGTCATCAATTCTTTAAATTCTAGAGAGTTACTTTCCTCAATATGCAATTTAGAAACTATTTTAAACCCTGTATAATTATAAACATATTAAAATTTGAAGCAATTGCATCGTATCAATTTAAAATTGAAAAGGGTTACCTTATATTATTCAAATTTTCCTATTTACAGTGGTGGACGACAAAGGACAACACCTAATTCAGTGAATATGTTCATAGTATACCCCAGTCACTCTTTAGACTCAGATACAGCAGGACCCTAATCCTTACTCTCCCCAGTTCTTCCTGTGGAAACTCCACCAGGTTCTTGAACCTCTTTAAAAACCTTTCCTCATCTGTAAAATAAAAATACTACTAGTACATACGTCATTCACTTTTTATAAAGCTTAAATAAGGCATTGTTTCTAAAGTAATTAGCATGGTGTCTAACACAGTGGGAAAAGTCAGTAAGTGAGGAGAAATTACTTAGTAATTGTTGCCGTTAGTGGTGTAGTAATGATAGGTAAATAAAATGCTTTGGAAAATAACCCAGATTTCTATACAGCTATTTCTTTTGATATATCATTCATCTAGATCTTTCAAAGAATATATTAAACATTGTTTCTTACATATGTTCTGGAAAAAAAAAAACTAATGCAGAAAATTCCTCAATATCACAAGATTTTTGGTCTGTTTTTCTTTTTCCATCTACCATCTTTGGCAAATTTGCTTGTGTGGAACAGTATACTGGATTTGATTTTAAACAAATAACGATAATTAACAAAATAGTTATAAATCATCTGTAATCTGATAGTTATTGTTACACTTTCTATCTGCCTGCTGTGACCTTTTATTTCTAAATCTGTAAAAATATTCCTCATTATGAATGGCAAGGTTGAGTTCTTACTATTTGTCCAGTATTATTCCATGAAATTGATTTCTGTTAGTTTTTGAGTCATTATAACAAGGACATGAGTTAGATAAGTATGATCCCTGTGCTAGTGTGCTAAGGCTGCCATTAAAAAGAACCACAGACTGAATGGCTTAAACAACAGACGTTAACATTATCTCTGTTCTGTAGGCCAGGAGTCTAAGATCAAGTTGACAGCAGGACTTATTTCATTCTAAGATCTCTTTCCTTGGTTTGTAGATAATGTTCTTCTTCTAGTATCTACAAATGGTCTTTTTTTGTGAGCCTGTGTCCTAATCTCCTCTTCTTATTATGATGTCAGTCATGCTGCATTAAGGCATACCCTCGTGATCACATTTAACCTTAACTATCTTTTTAAATACCTATCTCCAATTTCAGTCACACTCTGAGGTACTGCTGGAAATTAGAACTTCAACATATGATTTCTGTGGAAACACAACACCCCTGTAACAATCCTTATTGTTAACAGATGACACAAGCAAAGAACAAAGAAAATTTGCCCATGGGTACATAACTCGCTATTATCATACTTGGGATTTTAACTCAAGTAATCTAACAACAAAGGCGACATTTGTAGTGATAGTTAGACCAACTTTGCTAGAAATAAGTCAACAAATAATAGCCCTATCTGTGAAGCATCTGACTGTTTTTGCTGTGGTAAAATCAAAACTATTTCATTTTCCATCTGGCTGTCCAATACTCTAGCCTTTGATATACTACATTAAAGAGTAGAGGTGACCTAAAATATTCCAGAATATAAAGCAGAAAAAGAAAAACTTGATAACCAAAACATGTATGAAAATATTTTATCCATAAAAAGGTTTCATATAGAGTCAATTAATCATATGGATCAAGTATGTGCAAACACAGGTGTTGAAGATCTTTCCTTCATATATAAAAAGAGATCATAGAAAAATGACAGAAAATAATAGACATAGATAAATGAAAAAATTATACAGATAAGTAGATCATTTAGATATACAGTCCATTTTGACCTAATAAACTTTTATTAATGTTCCATCTCAAAAGTAAATATAATAATAATGAGGTAGAATTTTCCCATTAATTAAAAACAACAAAAAACATTTTTTAAGGGGACCATCCAGTGTTTGTTTTCAAACAAAGTCATACTCCATTAATGTCTGAAGGATGTATAAAGCTCACAGGAAATTAAATTGATAATACACATAAAAAATCCTTAAAATATTTTTGTTTTTTGAACTAGGAGTCTTCTGGGAATATATCATAATGAAATAGTATTAAATAACTTATCAAGGATTTTACAAACATAGTCATTTTAATGTTAGTTAAAATTAATTGGAAACAACCTCAGTGGCAGGAAAGAAAATTATTTAGTAAAATTTTCACATTCATATGATGTGAAATATCCTGTTATGTTTAAATGAGTTTGTTAAGCACAGGGTAATGTGAATGTTGTAATGTAAAAAATGAAGGGAAAACATGAAAGGCTCAAAATGTAAAGGCTTTTTTTCTTTTCTGCGGAAAAATGTGAATGCCTTTTAAATCTCCTTTTATACAGGTAGTATTTTGATACTTTAAAAAATAAGTCAATATGAACAATCAAAATGAAATTAAAACTATCCAATTAAAAGTGCGGTTTGAATTTCCTCATAGAGATTTAAGAGTGCAGTACATAATTTTATCTAATCCCAAATTGTGACATGGGTAAAAATAAGTATAGATTTGGGGATATGATGAACTAGAAGAAGGAAAAATTTAAATTTACATGAGAAATGTACTGATATTCTTGCATAAGATCAGACCAACATATGAGCATAAACTAACCATTAACTCAAAGAGCATTTCAAGGATATTCTTATCCATTAATACATATTAATTGAAGACCTACTATGTAATGGACACTTTTGTTGGCACTGTGGATCTCTAACAACCAGGGTAGCAAAGAACCACTACTTTCAACATGAATTCTATGGCAGAGAGAGAGAGAGAGAGGCAAACACGTAGGTATGTATACATTAAGTCAGATGGTAATGAGAACTCTAATAAAATGAAGTAGAAAAAAGGAGGTAGAAGTTTCTGGATCAAGATGAAATTTTAAATTTAATTTTGAATAAAGGATTCAAAGAAGCCCTCCATGAAAAGACATTTGAGTCATGAGTGGAAGGTGATGAGAAGCAAATCTCATGGATTTCTGGGGGAGAGGTATTCTAGAAAGAATGGCAAGTTTCCAATGTCTTGGAAAGAAAAATGTCTAACATGTTCAAAAAATAAGGCTAGCATGGCTAAAATTTTGTGAACAAAGAGGAAATTAAAAATAGAAAAACCCAGAGTCACTCAGAGACCTTAATAAATATTAAACAGCTCACCTGGCTAAAAATCCTAAGCCAACTGGTAATATACACACGAGCTCCATAATAACTACTTACAAATGAACTAAGTCTTGAAGAGTAACATTTATTATTTATTTTGTGTTAAGCCATTAGTTTCCATTATCTATAAAGACTTACATTCAAATGCATTTTGTATGCTGCAGATGAATCTAAATTTTTTCCAATTACAACTACGAATGCTAATAATAAACAAATACACAGATATGTTTTTAGAAATCTTTATTATTGAATTTTGCCTCAAATTTTAAAAGTTTATGTCACTTACATATTTTGGATTTGAGAAAGATGACATGAGACCACATGACATTATTCATCTGGGATATCTGCCATAAATTAATTTGTACAGCTATTTTTTTCTTTCCAACTTTTATTTTAGGTTAGGTGTGTACACCTGTAAATTGTGGGTTCCAGGGGTTTGGTGTACAGATAATTTTATCACCCAGGTAATCATCATAGTACCCAGTAGGGAATTTTTCAATTATCACCCTTCTCCTACCCTCTGCCCTCAGGTAGACCCCAGCAGCTATTGTTCCCTTTTTCTGTGTTCACATGTACCCAATGTTTAACTCTCACTTATAAGCAAGAACATGTGGTATTTGGTTTTCTGTTCTCGTGTTAATTTGCTTAGGATAGATGATGCCCTCCAACTCCACTTGTGTTGCCGCAAAAGGCATGATTTCATTATTTTCATGACTGTGTACTATTTCATCATGTATATGTATCATATTTTCTTTATCCAGTCCACTGCAAATGGGCATCTAGGTTGATTTCATGTCTTTGCTATTGTAAATAGTGCTGTGACGAACATACCTTTGCATGTGTCTTTATTGTAGAAGAATTTATATTCCTTTGGATATACACCCAGACATGGGATAGCTAGGTCAAATGCTAGTTCTATTTTAAGTTCTTTGAGAAATCTCCAAATTGCTTTCCTGGATGGCTGAAATAATTTACATTCCAACTGACAATGTATAAGCGGTCCCCCTTCTCCACAACCTTACCAGCATGTGGTATTTCTGACTTTTTACTAATGGCCATTGTTACAGAGTCCATCCTGCAGACCCTAGCTGAGTGCTGGATGAAAGGAGTACTCAGACATAGGTATGCAGTATAAGAGCAGTTAGGGGGCTGCTGAGCTCTAGCGACCAAGGTGCAGCAGCAACCCTGAGAAGCTGAAGCTGCTTGCTTTTATTCAGAGCAGACGACGCCAAAGGCCGGGAGCAAACACTATCTGTGGGTAATTAATATTTATAGATCCCCTTTCAGGGAACCTCACTTGCACGGATGATCAAAGGTCGGGTTCCTGGTCAATGTAAGTAAACAAGCCTGTTTAAGATAAATTTCCCTACACTGCCTTGTACCTACTCCTTGCCCTCTGCCTCAGGGTCAGAGAACAGCAGTCTTCAGCTATTCTCCCCTGGAGCTTTGCAGAGCCTTCCAAACTTTCAGAAGGCCTGCTCCTTTCCCTATCATTTCTCCCACCACTCTGACTGATTTCCTACTCATTCTGACTGGTGTGAGATGGCTTATCACTATGATTTGATTTTATTTTTGCCATAATTAGTGATGTTGAGCATTTTTCATATGCTTGTTGACTGCATGTGTGTCTTCTTTGGAGAAGTGTCTGTTCATGCCCTTGGCCTATTTCTTTAAATGGGTTTCTTTGGTTTTTGCTTCTTGATTTTATTAAATTTTTTATAGATTTTGAATATAGACTGTATTAGTTTGTTTTCTTGCCGCTGATAAAGATATGCCTGAGGCTGAGCAATTTACAAAATAAAGAAGTTTATTGGATTTACAGTTCCATGTGGCTGGAGAGGCCTCGCAATCATGGCAGAAGGTAAAAGGCACATCTCACATGGTGGCAGACAAGAGAGTTTGTGCAGGGAAAGTCCCCTTTTAAAACCATCAGTTCTCATGAGTCTTATTCACTATCACAAGAACAGCATGGGAAAGACCTGCTCCCATGACTTAATTACCTCCCACTGAGTCCCTCTTACAACGTATAGGAATTCAAGATGATATTTGGGTGGGGACAGAGTCAAACCATATCATAGACCTTTGGTGGATGCATGCTTTGAAAATATTGTCTTCTATTTTGTAGGTTGTTGTTTTGCTCTACTGATAGTTTCCTTTGCTGTGCAGAAGCTCTTAAATTTAATCAGGTTCCACTTATCAATTTCTGTTTTTGTTGCAATTGCTTAGGGAATCTTCAACATGAAATCTTTGCCAGGGCCTATGTCCAGAATAGTATTTCCTAGATTTTTATCTAGCGTTTTTATAGTTTTACATCTTACATTTAAGTCTTTCATCCATCTTAAATTGATATTTGTACATGATGAAAGGAGTCCAGTTTCAGTCATTTGCATATGACTAACCAGTTATCTCAGCGCTGTTTATCGAATAGGGAGTTTTTCACCATTGCTTCTTATTGTTGGTTTTGTCAAAGGTCAGATGGTTGTAGGTGTGTGGATTTATTTCTTGGTTCTCTATCCTACTCCACTAATCTATGTGTCTGATTTTGTACCAGTACCATACTGTTTTAGTTACTGTAGCCTTCTGGTATAGTTTGAAGTCACATAGTGTCATGCCTTTAACTTTGTTCTTTTCTTTTTGTGTAGGATTATCTTGGTTATTGAGGTTCTTTTACAGTTTCACTGAATTTTTGAAAAGATTTTTCTAAATCTGTCTATGGCCATAACACTCTGAACACACCTCATCTTAAAACTATTTCATCACTTATCAAAATATTTTAATTACTATGATCATTTGTTTACAAACTTATTTTTTCCATTATGTCTCTTTTCATTGATTTCTTCTACTAACATGTTATTTAAATTCTACTTCATAAGAACACTGTCTTTTTTTTTTTAATATATGAGTGTGTGTATGTATATATGTTATATATATGTATATTCACACCATATATATATATATTTAGAGCGTGTGTGTGTGTGTATACGTGGTATAGATAAAATACATTAACTTTTCTTCCACATATATGGTGTGAGGTTGAGTATATGTAAGGAAAACTTTATCCAAAAATATCAATATTGAGTCAAATTTTAATTTGTAAATTTTAATTCATATATAAAATATTTCCTAAATCCAAAAATTGTCTTTTTCTATTTTTACATTAATATTTATTTTAAAATTAAATACATGGGAGAATTATGAATATTACTGATTAATGAATAATTTATACTAAAATAGCTTTGTTGTTTAAAGAAGGTGGGTTTTGAAAAGCGATTTCTTTGGATATTTAGAATCTTGATTCTCTTATTGGTAAAATGATGTTAATCTGCCTTACTCACAGGTTGCTGTGTGAGTCAAATCAGATATGCTATGTAACAATGTTTTGGATATTGTAGATGACCTAAGCCAAATATATGTGGTTATTAGATATGTAAATCCACCAAAATTTGCTATCAGCCAGGAATTTTGTCCAGTGTAAACAAATAATAGAGGAAGAGGGAGGGTTGGAAATATTATAAGGCCTAATGGCTAATTCTAAATTTGTAGAAACAAATACAAAAATTGAGCTCCAGTTTCAAGTAAAATGTGCTTTTTTGTTGTTATTTCATCTAATTAAAGACTCATTAAGGTATATGTGAAAAAGGTGAGTGTGGCAGCAAATGAGGATGAAAGGTTTTGTGGAAAAAAACAAATTTTCAAAGAGAGGAAAACAACCTATATAATCTATACAAAGAAAATTATAATATAGCTATTTATTAGATGAGTATTTGAAGGAAAAATAATTTTAATTAAAAATTTAAAATGTTAATCCAAAATAAAATAAGTTAATAATCATGATAGAATAATGATTCAGCAATTTAAACTTAGAGTTAGGTATAAACAAAGGCATAGACTACAAAAGGGGAACCATAATGTCAATTGACCAAATAACTCTAAAAGGCACCCATTTAGCAAAGATAAACCAGAGAAGTTTTCTACTGCCTACAAAGTAAAGTTTTAAGCCTGCTACTATCCTTGCCAACTATTTTGGCAACAGTTGGTCTATCTTTATGTACATCACTCTTCTCAATAAAATGTCTTAAGTCAAATTGTTTATATTGTAATCCAACTCTACCAATTTTACATTTTATAATTATTGTGTCAGTGAAGAAGTTTTATCATTGCTTTTCTCTACTATAAATATTCAAGTGGTGATTTTCTTCTTCTTTTTACCTTCTTAAAAATTATTATTATACTTTAAGTTCTGGAGCACAGGTGCAGAACATGCAGGTTTGTTACATAGTTATACACATGACATGGTGGTTTGTTCTACCCATCAACCCATCATCTACATTAGGTACTTCTCCTAATGCTATCCCTCCCCTAGTCCCCCACCGCATATTGTTTTGCCCCAGTGTGTGATGTTTCCCTCCCTGTGTTCGTGTGTTCTCATTGTTCAACTCACATTTATGATTGAGAATATGCGGTGTTTGGTTTTCTGTTCTTGTGTTAGTTTTCTAAGAATGATGGTTTCCAGCTACATCCATGTCCCTGCAAAAGACATGAACTCATCCTTTTTTTAATGGCTACATAGTATTACATGGTGTATATGCCACATTTTCTTTATCCAGCCTATCATTGATGGGCATTTGGGTTGGTTTCAAGTCTTTGCTATTGTGAATAGTGCCTCAGTAAAGGTATGTGTGCATGTGTCTTTATAGTAGAACGATTTATAATCTTTTGGGTATATACCCAGTAGTGGGATTGTTAGGTCAAATGGTATTTCTAGTTCTAGATCCTTGAGGAATCTTCACAGTGTCTTCCACAATGATTGAACTAATTTACACTCCCACCAACAGTGTAAAAGTGTCCCTATTCTCCACATCCTCTCCAACATCTGTTGTTTCCTGACTTTTTAATGATCGCCATTCTAATTGGAGTGAGATGGTATCTCATTGTGTTTTTGATTTCTCTAATGACCAGTGATGATAAGCTTTTTTTTCTTATGTTTGTTGGCTGCATAAATGTCTTCTTTTGAGAAGTGTCTGTTCATATCCTTCACCCACTTTTTGATGGGGTTGTTTTTTTCTTGTAAATTTGTTTAAGTTCTTTGTTGATTCTGGATATTTGCCGTTTGTCAGATGAAAAGATTGCAAACACTTTCTCTCATTCTGTAAGTTGCCTGTTCACTCTATTGACAGTTTGTTTTGCTGTGCAGAAGCTCTTTAGTTTAATCAGATCCCATTTGTCTATTTTGACTTTTGTTGCCATTGCTTTTTGTGTTTTAGTCACGAAGTCTTTGCCCATGCCTATGTCCTGAATGGTATTGCCTATGCATTTTCTAGGGTTTTTATGGTTTTAGGTCTTACATTTAAGTCTTTAATCCATCTAGAGTTAATTTTTGTATAAGGAGTAAAGAAGGGATCCACTTTCAGTTTTCAGTTTTCCCAGCATCATTTGTTAAATAGGGAATCATTTCTTCATTGTTGATTTTGTCAGATTCGTCAAAGATCAGATGCTTGTAGATGTGTGCTGTTATTTCTGAGACCTCTGTTGTGTTCCATTTGTCTGTATATCTGTTTTAGTATCAGTACTATGCTGTTTTTGTTACTGCAACTTTGTAGTATAGTTTGAAGTCAGGTATGGTGATGTCTCCAGCTTTGTTCTCTTTGCTTAGGATTTTCTTGGCTATGTGGACTCTTTTTTGGTTCCATATGAAATTTAAAGTTGTTTTTTTCAATTCTGTGAAGAAAGTCAATGGTAGCTTGATGAGGATAGCATTGAATGTATACATTACTTTGGGCAGTATGGCCATTTTTATGATATTGATTCTTCCTATCCATGAGCATGGAATACTTTTCCATTTGTTTGTGTCCTCTCTTATTTCCATGAGCAGTGGTTTGCAGCTCTCCTTGCAGAGGTCCTTCACATCTCTTGTAAGTTGTATTGCGAGGAATTTTATTCTCTTTGTAGCAGTTGTGAATGGGAGTTCACTCATGATTTGGCTCTTTGTCTGTTATAGGTGTATAGGAATGGTTGTGATTTTTGCACATTGGTTTTGTATCCTGAGACTTTGCTGAAGTTGCTTATCAGCTTAAGGAGATTTTAGGCTGAGACAATGGAGTTTTCTAAATACACAAACATGTCATCTGCAAACAAGGACAATTTGACTTCCTCTTTTCCTAATTGAATACCCTTTACTTTTTCCTCATGCCCTATTGCTCTGACGGAACTTGTGCTACTAACTTGAATAGGAGTGGTGAGTGAGGACACCCTTGTCTTGTGCCCGTTTTCCAAGGGAATGCTCCCAGTTTTTGCCCATTCAGTATGATATTGTTTGTGGATTTGTCTTTTTACCTTTTTAAATAAGGTTACTTATCTTTGTTGGTCTCTATTAAGTTCTAACTTTCTATTTTTTTTGTTGCTGCTGTTGCACTGAACCCTGTATCTCATATCAATCTGCCCACTAATCTGAAGTTTTGTAACATTTACTATCTTTTCAGTCATTTGGCATATCATCTACCTCTCATGTTGAATGATAATAAATGTTTGATTTTTTTTTTCTTTTTGTTGTAAATACTTCTCTTCCAGCCGATTTTTTTAAAGGACCTAAACCTTAATCTAAATTAGGTTAAGATGGACCTTAACTTAATTAGCCTGATTTTTAATTTAGAGAGTTAAATTCATAGATCGAGCTAGAAAACTTGTTCATTTTCATTCTTGTTAGAGAATATTGTCATGAATTTAATTTATTTAAAAAAATAAATAATCATACATTTTAGTTATTGTTTACAGTTTTGAAGATGCAACAGAAAACAGGCCTGAAGAAGTATGTGCCCTCATGAAAACTCTATTTTTATGAAAATAAAAACAATATATCTATGATAAATAAATAAATGTAAAGATTGTGTATGGTAATTTATATGATTAAGAAAAGAAAAATTTAAAAAAAGTTCTATCAGCTGATAGGGCAGGCATTTTTCTTTGGATAGAGTTGGCAAGGAAAAGAGTGGGACTACTTATCCCAGAAGCTCCATAAGGAGGGGCTTCTTAAGGTTATCATTCTTGAAATTAAGCTTGTCTGTAAGAAGAATTGGAGACCACATCTCAGGCAAGAGGATTCGATTAGCTTGAACCATCAGTTCCACTCTGAAATCACCATTCAAACCATGGGGAGAAGATACAGTCCCAAGACTCTTGGCATTTTTTGCCATATGAGAATAGAGTATTATTGTTTCTTCTCTGTTATCTTCTGATGTCAGAAGTTTGCAGTCACCCTGTGCCACCAGGATAAATACCAATTGTGGTGTTGCCAAGCTGAAAATAAATAGAGGAGGGTAATTATTTATGTTTGTCAGTGGTTCAGAACCATATGAAGGAATATAAGAGACAGAGAAGAAAGAACAGCTTAGGACTGCTTGATATGGTTGGCTGTGCCTCCACCCAAACTATCATCTTGAATTATAATTCCCGTAATCCCCATGTGTCAATGGGTGGGACCAGGTGGAAGTAATTGGATCATGAGGGCAGTTTCCCCTACGCTTTTCTTGTGATAATGAGTGAGTCTCAGGAGATCTGATGGTCTTATAAGCATCTGGCATTTCCCCTGCTTGCACTCACTCCATCCTGCCACTCTGTGAAGAAGGTGCCTCCTTCTCCTTTACCTTCCACCATAACTGTAAGTTTCCTGAGGTCTCCCCAGCCATGAGGAACTGTGAATCAATTAAAACTCTTTTATAAATTACCCAGCCTCAGATATTTCTTAATAACAGTGATTGATCCAGACTGTTAATCACTTAATATCACTTAATAACAGTGATTGATACACTGCTCAAGGGTCCACTCAGTTGACTAACAGATTGCTGTATCTTAAAAGGATATTTAAGAGCTTAATATTTTGGGAAGTTGAAGAAGATAGGGCTACATAACTCTACATACTCACTCAGTGAAAAGAGTGAGTTGAAGTGAGAACATCTACTGTTTCCAAAGGAACTAGATACCCCATCAACACATTGTCTTTGTGCAAACCTATCAATAAAAACCAGCAGAAAAGATGAAAACAGGGTGATCCAGAGACTAACCAAACATACTTGGAAACGCTGACAGGTAACACATTTGACTGCTTAAGACACAAAACAAATACAGTAAGATATTCAGGTGTTTGGGGTTTTTAGAGAATACCTTCGTACAGTTAAACCCATTTTCAGGACAGGATTCTTAATGGGTTTAGAGCCATGTCAGCCAACCTTAAACTCCAATCCATCCCTCAAAGTACTTCCCATGTTGCATACGTGTCTTCCCAAAATCATTTACTGAAGAAATATTGAAGAGTCTGAAAGAGTATTAATGGATTAGTGCAACTCATTACAGTTATTAGGAAAACAACTCACATGTTTGAGAGTGGCTCAGTAGATAATCTCAAAATGTTAAAAATTATTCCTAGGAAAGTACACGTCTTAAGTGAATTAGGAATTCTCTAAACAAGTAATCTCTAGGATTACTTGTTTTAACATATAATTCAATTTGGTTTTTAAATTTATCTTCATATGGCCCGACTGCGTTTTACATTAGTAAAAAATATTTTAACGTGTTTGATGTACGAAGAGTCAATTTATCTCTTATTTATTTATTTTTATTTTTTCATCCACATTTCAGTTAGAAAAGAAAAATAGTTCTATTGATTTTTATGTCCATCTTGTATTTAAGGAGACTTGTTGAGATGTAAATTAATGTATAATGTAAAAAATATATCGAAGTCCCTTTTGCTTTTCAATCATGTTTATTATTATTCTAAAATGAAAATATCTGAATTTCCCTATTGGAAAAAGAAAAATCATCTTTGTTAAAATCTTACTTTACAGTAATTAGAAAGTTACACATTGTTAAAGAAAAGACCTGAGATAAGTTAAATTTAACAGAGTTTGAGCAGAAAAAAAGATTCATGAAGCACGTTGCACTCAGGACCAAAAACAGTTCAGAGAGTTCTGTCCTCCAATATGTGCAGGCAATATTTATAGTCAGAGAAGTGAAAACGATGTACAGAAATAGCCTGATTGGATGCAGTTTGGCATTTGCTTAATTTGAACATAATTTGACAGCTTTCAGCTTATGATTGGCTGAAGTTTCAGCTGCTCTGATTGGCTGAGATTTGGCTACAATAAGGCTCCAGTTAACATCCTCCATAGCTTATTGGAAACTGTGACTTTTAGCAGAAGTACACATAGGAGGTCCTCGAATAAGGTTGTCCCATTCAATAGGAAAATAAAAACTGGTTTTGTTATATGTCATTCACCTAAAATCAGTTTCCAAGAACCTGTAAACTACAGTAACTGAGAACTTAATGTACTTGTAAAAAGAATATTATTTCTTTCTCGCAGATTAGGTTGCAGTTACATTACAGTTTCCTGGATACAGAAGCAGATTTAGGCTAAACTTATTTCCATTTAACAACATGTATGGATACACTCACAACTACATGGTTAATACATCTCAGTAAGCTACATACAAATTACTAGACTCTACTATACATATATGATTATTAATATGGTAAGATGAGTATACAACCTAGAGCTTTTGTCAAGGCAGGACAGCAAATTCCTAAAAGCAAACACTGTGGAATCCTTTCACCATTGCTTGATTAGTTTCTAACACATTAGTGATTACATTGCTGCACAGTATTTTGTGACTAAGAGTCATTATTTTGGAATTGTTCAATATGGTGCTTCCACCTCAGTGGAAGAACTAAGCAGTAATAATGAGCAATTAGAAAATTCATATTGGTATTGCATCAACCTAAAGCATTTTGAAGGGAATGTAATGATTTAATTTAGGCTCCAGAGAATAGAGAACTAGAATCTGCCAGACTTAGTTAGTTTATCTTGCAACGTCTAAATTATTATTATGTGCTGTTTTCTTAATGTGGTAATTTTAGGTCTCTAACATATGTGCCATAGAGAAAAGAAGTTAAGATTGTACTATTCGGGAAGGAAGTAGGTATTCCAAATCAAACTCAAACTTTCTTCTGTAAGGAAACAGTTAGACCAGAGATAATGAAATGTAAGAAGGAATGGGAATGTTTTTCTTAATAAATGTAAGTGCACCTAGTGGGAGACAATCAGCAAACAAATTTTGGGAATCCTAACTGATGTGCCCTCCCTTTCAGGCTATTTCTCCCACAATATCATCACTTATTAAATAAAAGCAATGACCAAGGAGATCACAAAGAGATGTTGTATGTACCCATAAATAAAAATAAAGTCACCCCAAATGTGATAAGACAAAACAAGTAAGTTTGAAGTATATCTCAGAATAATGAAAGAAGTTCCGGAGATGTTCCTGGATTTATTTCTGAGGTTACATACAATAAACCCATCATAAGTTCAAAATACTAAAAACCAAAAATGCATTTAATACACCCAACTTAGGGAACATCATAGCTTAGTTTAGCCTAACTTAAATGTGCTAGAATAATTACATAGCCTACAGTTGGTCAAAGTCACTTAAAACAAAGCCCATTTTTAAAATATGGTGTTTAATATCTCACATAATTTAAGAAAATGAAACACATAATGTTTGTATGCATACTTGAAGTATGGTTTCTACTAAATGTGTATTACTTTTGCATTTTAAAGAAAAAATTGTAAGTTGAACCATTAAAATTTGGGGACCAAGTGATTCAAGAGTAAGTAGCTAAGTGAGTTTTCTCAAAACACAAAAATAAAATTTCTGAGGAGACTATAAAGTGTAACAAATAAGGCAAATTAGGTAAGAATGACATTTGCTAAGTCTTAAATGAAAACTGAGCATTGTAACTAAAAATTAATTTTTCTTTTTTTAAGATGAAATCTTAGACCATTGATTTATAACTTCTTTGCTACTGTAATTATTTAAAAATATGAGTTTACTTCCAGACATTACTTCAGCTGAATCCACACATTTTAACACAATGTCTTTAAACTGAACATTGCAACTAAAAATCCAATGGGATTACAAGGCCAATCCCTTGCAAAGCAATGATGCAGTAAGAAAGAGCTAGAATAGTTTCTGCCTTGACTGTGCCCTCAAAAACTTCAGCATATTTTGAAGAATGCTGTAGTGATAACAGCCATGTCATAAATGTTGATAGAGAATATTTATCCATTTAGTTTATTTCCATGTAACTTGGTTTACATTTCTCAAATATCTTGTAGAGAGCACTGTGATCAGCCACAGAGTTGGAAAAACAAAATAATGTATTTCTACATTCCAAAAGTAATTATAATGTAACAAAGATGTGAAAAAATCAATCAAATATTTCAGCATAGTTTGCCAAGTTCACAGTTAAAGCATTTATGGAAGCAATAAAAATGTATCAGAGACCATCTAAATCAATTTTTCAGTTGTTGTTAAAGAATATACTAAGAAATGAGACTTGTGTTGAATTATAAATGAAAAATGGGTTCAAGCAAGATAAACAGATTGAGAGTCTGGGAGAGAAAGAGAGATTAAGATGGACTGCATTCATGACAATAGGTGTACTAGTCTAAAGTAACTTCTACAAAAGCAGCTTCACACATGTAGAAACTCCTCGATGATTTTGGAAAATAAAATGAGCCACGGAGAAAAGACAGAAGCTCAGTAATAAACAGCAGTGGTTTGCAAATTTATCAGAACCATCATTCCAATTTTGTCATAAAAATTGTAACTCTTTTTTACTCATATATATATATTTTTACTCATATATATATATATTTTATTGTCTATGGCATGCTCTCATATATATATGAGAGCATGCCATAGACAATAAAACACACGGGCACACATAATTTTTAAAACTTCAGTGTAATGTGCTATATTTAATAGAATAAACAATAAATGTATAGTAATATCTATTAAGATATGATGTATATCAGGAAAAAATGCTTGGCCCTAATATATAAGAAGACATATAAGGTAATTACATGCTTGTGTCTACTTAAAGTGACTAAGAATTTACTCAAGAAATAAAAATATTAGAAGGCATTTTGAAAATTAATATTTTTTTAAGGAAGGTTTTTGGTAGACAATTCAATTTCTTTAATTCATATAGAGCTATTCTTATTCTATATTTTTTCTAGAGTCAGTTTTGGTAACTTTTCTTTCAAAGAATTTACACATTGTATCTAATTTTTGAATTTATTTGCATAAACTTCTCATATTATTCATTATCATTTTAATTTCTGTAGTCTTTGTAGTGAAGTACCTTTATTATTGTTATTGATAACACATGTCTTTCTTTTTATATCTTGATTGGTTTAGAAAAAGTATTAATTCTACATCTTTAAGGACTTATTAACCATTGGTTTTACTTTTGAAATTATATTAAATAAAATTAATTTTAACTTTTTATTATGTGTTTATTCTTACATTTGCCTCCAATTTTGTCTTTATTTTTTATTTGTTCCACAACACTGTGGGTTGGTTATTCTTTTTCTTGTTTTTTAAGATGGAAACTTAGACCATTGATTTAGAACTTCTTTGCTACTGTAAGCATTTAAAAATACAAGTTTACTTCCAGACATTACATAAGGTGAATCACACAAATTTTGATATATTGTGTATTTATTAACATTTTTAATTTCATTTAATTAAGGATATTTACCATTTTCAGTTATAAAATCTTTTTAATCTGAGAATTAGTCATAGTTGTATTTTTTTTATGAAGTTTGAAAATTTTCCAAATATCTTTATGTTAGTAATTTCTGATAATGCTATGTGGTCAAAGAACATATTCTGTATGATTTCAGTCCTTTTAGACTTAAAAAATGTGTGTTTTAATGGCAAAAATATGATTAATATTGGTGAGTGGGTTCATGTTGACTTGAAAAAAATTGCATTGTATTGTTTAATTAGAGTGTTCCTTAAAGACCAATGAGGTTGAGTTGATTGATATAGGCAACCAAATTAGTTCATATTTTCTACAGCCATCTAGATCTCTGTAATTGTTCCACCAATGGCTTATATGGTTTCTGAAGAGAAATCTGGAATAATTTTTATCTTTTGTTATTCTTTACAAAATGCATTGTTGTTGTCTGCTTTAAATATTTTCTCTTTTGCTGTTTTCAGGGATTTAATTGTGACATTTTGTATTGTGGATTTTTTTTTTTCACAGTTTGGAATTTTTGACTGTCTTGAACTTCAAATTTATTGTTTTCATAAAATCGAAAATTTTGGCCATTAGATTTTCAAATGTGTTTTTATTATCCCAGACCCCACTAGGCATCTGATTGCAGGTAGCAGAACTACTTGTGATGTTTGGCTCTCTGAAGCTCATTTCTTATTTGCTTTTTTTCCTGTAATTCCATTTGGACAGTTTCTATTTCTGTCCTCAAATTCAATGATTTTTCTTTCTTTCTACAGTATCTAGTCTTCTTTGATCTTATCTAGCAAATTTTGTACTTTAGACAATGTATTTTGCATTTCAATAAGTTGCATTTGTTTCTTGTATGTATCCTTCATTTTATACTCATTATGCCTATGCTTTTAAAAATATTTGAGCAGGATTATAAAAGCTACTTTAATGTTCTTGTTTGTAAATTCTTCATCTTTGACATTTCTGGGTCTTATAACAATTTTTTTCTAGTTATAGATCTCATTTTTTTATTTGTTGGCATGTCTGTTGATTTTGATTAAAGGACATTTTGCTTTGTTTTATTATTTATGCCAAGTGCTGTATGTTGTTGCCATTTTAAAGAGTGCTGAACTTTGTCCTTACTGGTAATTTTTCTTGCAGTCACCTTGAACAATTTGAGGAAAGTGCTTAAGCTTTGCTAGAACATGTTTATAGTAGCTTTAATCTAGGGCTTTTAATATAGTAACTTTTGTTCTAGGGCTACTTTATTTTTAGTATTAAAGCACTACCTTCTTGAATCTCTTTTGAATTCCCCAGCTATTCGCTGAGAACTCCCTAGTCCAGCTGGTTGAAATTTGAAAATATTAGAGGCCTTTAAAAGCTTTGGAAATACTAAGAGCTTCTGAGTCGTGCTCTGCTGGACTCAGATTTGCATGCTACTCATACATATCCTGATACCCAGGAACAGAATAATATGAAATTCTGTGTAGTTTTCTGGAGTTCTTTCTTTGTTGAGTTCCCTCCATTTATGTACTCTGCTTCACAAATTCCAAATACCCCTGAGTTATCAAACTCCAGCCTCTGCCTCCCTAACCAAGCAACGCCTCTTTGCCCTCAATGGGTTTCTTATTCCTTACCAGGGTCCAAAGCGTCTCCAGGCTGAAAGTCAGGTGACCACAGGGCTCACCTCATCTGTTTTTCTTTTTTTAGGGTTCATCCTCCTGCACTCCCTGTTGTCCGATGTCTGGAAGCATTTGTTTCATGTATTTGTTGATTTTCAAGTTCTTTCCAGTAGAAGTAAAAAGGTAATTTTCGTATTATTTAAATTACTCCATTATGTATGGAAAGCAGAAATTCTCTTAGAGAAAACATATTCAGTCAATAATACTATTTTGCCTAAACCTACAGACGTATACCATTTTTAGAAAGCAATATTTTGAAAGTAACTACTTTGTAATTCCAAAAGTATTAATCAATAAATCAAGCAAGGAAAAAGCATTTCAGAAATATTAGGTGTTAAATGATTTAATACCACATTTCAGTGTCAAGAATGTCCCCATTTAAGTGATACATTACATGGTTATCCAATTTTTAAGTCTGTTAAAAGTTGTTCCAATCTCCACGGTTGCATACTTGCATGTGATAATTACCAAAGTGGATTGTGTTAAACTGACAATCAAATGTCACAAAGTCTCTGTCATATGTGCTTTATGGATTGGTTCAATGGTTAATAACTTTAGATAATATTGTCATATAAGTGATATATAGTATCTTTTTGATTATATGGTCATAGGAAAATAAAGAGTATGTAAAAACTTCAAAATACTGGATTTTTATATTTTAAAAACACAGCTTCTAGGCTCTGTTTTTATAAATGGTTTTGTTGTTTCTGTTTTGTTCTGTTTTGTTTTACTTACCTGATAATCTAGATGGATATTCAAGAATGGTAGGATACTGGACAATTTTTACTTTGTGGTATTCTTCTTTATAAAAGAGAAAACTTACAGCTGTGGTTCTACCTAGTAAGTGTATAAAATTTCCCAAATATTAGGAAAAAAACATAAAACAGCCTTTGACAGTAATACTATTCACTTTGAAAACTACCCATAATATTGTGTGGGCTTTGTCTTACCCTCAGTGAGATGGAGACTTACTAAGGGGTAGTAATGTAAGGAAGTGAAAATGTGACATAAGCATGTTAGTATTTTACTGGCTGTGTATTGGATTAGAAATGAAGGTTTGTCAGAATAATGATGGCAGGGAGAGAAACAGACCAAATAGGGCATTATTTCAGAAATTTAAATATGAAATTATGAATATAGACGTAACGTGTTTAAATATATCAGCAGGGAGCAGAAGGAAAAACAACAGAGAAATAAGCATGTTTTCTAGGTTAAGATTCCAAACTGCACAAGGAGAAAGAAAAGTGATAGTAATAGATAGAAGAAATTGGAAAAATAAGAGAAGAAGGGTAAGAAGGAAAAAACATACTGAATTTTTACTAGATATTAAAGGAAACTACCTACAGTCATTTAAAAACCAGGAAGACGAATGTCATATTTTTGAAATAGAAAAGAAATAATCTTCAGGAATTGTGGTACATTCTAAGAAAGCAATGTTGTAGAAGGATTTAGATAAATGTAGAAAAGTAATTTGTAAATTTAAATAGTGGTAACAGTTGGATGGTGTTTAAAAAGGACTATTGCTGTTTTTGTGATTATTAATAGCTGATGTGCTTTCTACTTTCTTGTCAGTGATACTGAGAAAAGTAGATGGAATAATTCAAAATTAATTAACAGACTTCTCAGTTCCAAACCAAATGTTCATGTTTTTAGAAATAAAGATATTGTAAAAACCTTGGGCTTCATGTCAAATGTTATTATGTAATATGTATTGAATCACACATAATTTGAGAGCTTAATCCAGTTTTTAACTTATTGTATATTCCAAGTTGCTGAATCAAGTGTCACATTGTACTGAGATCCAGAAATTTCATGGGATGAGCAAGATGTGGTAACAAAAGATGAAGACATGAACCTCTATCTAATAAAGATAAATTATTTTGGAGAATACTGCGTGATAAGTAGTGGATACTAGATTTCAAATATTTACTGACAAAGTTATCAATTATTGTTAAGAATACGAAGTTGGTTTTTCTGGTATGTACTGAAATGTTTTATTCAAATACTATTTTCTACTAATTAAAAATAGAATCAAAGTTAAAAGAGGAGAAACTATTAACCACCACTGTTTACACCAGCAAGTTATCCGGAAACCTACTCGGAACTCCGTGGGTTTGTTGTCCCTAACTGTGAGCTTCCTACTCATTCATCATTGTTAGGTCTGATGATTGTGGTGCTTGCACTATGGTCTCGAGTATCCATATAAAAAAGACTCAACCTTTGAGTGCACATCAAATAAAGGCTTTCAAACGCAATGCCCTAAACTTTAACTCCATTCCCAGAAATAGGTCCCCTTGAAGATCTAGGAAAAGAGGAATATAAAGAGGAAAAGTAGAAAGTCTAGGAGGAGGAGGAAGAAAATTTAAAGAGCAGAAGTATAAGAACGAAGGGTTCAGGTCTTGAAATAAATAACACATACGAAGAAGCTGAAACTGCTGGAAATTTATCTGTTAGAATGCCCTGTCAACATATTTACTGTAGTGTATCTCTTAAATAGAGTCACATCAACATCTGAAAAAATATGTTAAAATAATACCAATATTATAAAAGACAACAATAACAGCTAACATTTATATAGTTCTATGTGCTAGACAGTGTTTAATAATTCTGACAAATATTAACACATTGAATCCTCACTTAAAACGATGAAGTGAATATTTTCTATTATTTATACATGAAGAAATTAGGGTATGGAGAGGATACCTTCATGGGTAACCACTGATTATCAATGAATATCTTTTGAACTATCGAGCAGTGCTTTTTCAGGTACTTTTAAAGGTTTTATTTAAAAAAAAAATCACACAAGCACATTTCATGAGTTTAATATCTATAGTATTATAGTACTTAAGTATCCACATTAAATTTGAAATCATTAGGCTTGAATCAAATTCATTTTCGATTTCATGCCAGACATTTAGCAATAATCTATTAATTTCACTGTGTTCTTTTGTAAAATGGAGATATTATCTATCTCATATATTTTCTGAGGATCATTTGTGATATATTTAACATGGATAATTGTTTATTCCTTCCCCAAATAAGAAATTAATATAAAAATTTTCAAAATAGTCAAACGTTGCATCCCATTCCATTGCTTCTCTTTGGTATCATAACAAGTAGAGAAATATTATTTAGAAGGTCAAGTAAATGTTTTAGTAAGATGAATAGTGGTGTGTGTGTTATACAGGAGACTATATTCATCAGTGCAACCAAAAAATGTGATGATGCTTTTAAATATAGGAGAGATATTTCCAATTATTTCTTAGCTTTGTGATTTTAATAAAGTTTGACTTTATATTCTAATTTTAATGATATCTCTCCTCAATGATATATCTCTATTCTCTATTTTATGACATAAATATGGCTTTGTCTTTCCTTGTGTTTATTCTAAGGACTTCTCTCAACTAGATTATCAATATTTGTGGGGAAAGAATTAGGTTTGATTTGCTTTGTAACCCCACAAAAGTTTAAGGGAATATTTATCCAGAGAAAAGTTAACTATTCGGAAATGTTTGTATTATCGTTTCTTAAAAAAGCCTAGACAAACATGGTCTGGGTCATGTTTATTCTTTAATCAAGAATGAAATAAGCACATGAGCCACAGACAAGCATCAAGACCATTTTTATTATCTAAATATATTTATAAACAAATTAAAAATAACAAATTTATTTTATTTTTACTATTAAATGGACCGTGACCCACTTCATGCCTTGGACAATCAGAACTCAAGATAAAAATGTGTAAAATCGATATAACAATAAAAATAATTTTCATCTTCCTCTGATCCCACAAACTATTGCTAGATTTACTAGCACCTTCTAACTTACAAATGTAATTACGTTTTCTTCTAGTTTAGAATATGTAAAGTATTTGAAACTGGATATATTTTACACTTTTCCATAGCCGGCCCTGAATTATCCCTCTGGCCCACATACCCTTTGCCTGTCCTCTTTCGTCTGCTGTCATGGCCTTACCAATGCTATGTTAACATAGCAAATAACTACCCTTCCTTCAGAACCCAAATGAATTCCCATACCTCTAAAATTCTTCTTATATCCTGAAGCCAAAGTCATCTTTTCCTTCCATGTGTTCCCTCATAATATGTATAGTTATATTATGAGGTAATTCTTCCTTTTGATTCTTCTTTCTTGGGTTCTTGAGAGGAGGTTATGCCATTAGTCCATACCCTCATGATATGGAACTGTACCTGGTATGTAGTAAATTTGTTTAAATGCATGTTGGAAGAGATACATAATAAATAGAGTAGCCATAATGCTTCACAATGACTAAGAAGCTCACTAGAGGCAACCAATAAAATAGCTCTCTTTAACTACTCAATTTTTTAATAACCCACAATCTACACACCCCTTTTGCAGTAAATCATTGATATAGTTAGAGACAGATTGCTTAGTGAAGATTAATATTAAAATTTAAAAATATATAAATATACATAAATGGGGGACATATTTAATAGAAGAATTGGATGTATAAATAAAAAATGCAAGAATTCTTCTCCTTAGAAAAGACACTCTAGTAGATTTACTGAAGGTGGAAAAATATGAAATTATTAGAAGAATTTAAAATATGACAAAAATCAATGTATTCATCATTGAAACAAATCTGTGTTTGAACCATATGACACTTTTATGTGACTAGATATTTAAAGTAGCAAATGCTGAACTCTTCATACTAACTGATGATAAAAGAAAAATTATTTCCTCCAAATTCTATTTTTTTCCCTATGAAAATAATTTGGGTACATTAAGCATGTGATTGAGATTATGGATTTAAATTTTTCAATATGTGTGACGGGAAAACGTGTAGATAAAAAAGACCCTATAAAACTGATATAGAAATTGTATCATAAAGAAAATTTGAAGAAGTACATGCTGAGCATCATTTTAGAGGAAAGTAACTTAAATAGTTTATTTATAGAAACAGTTGTATATTTTAACTTACTTTAAAAAAATGTATAGGTAATCTTACTCTCTTTGATGAGAAGTTTTATGAGTTTTGACACTTGGATGCAATCATATAAACAGCATCATAATGAAGATTAAGAATAGTAATATCAATCTCCCAATTCTCTAGGGAGGCCCTTTTGTAGTCAACATCAACTTCTGAAAATCACTGATCGGCCTGTGTTGTTGTTGCTTTTTTATTTTTGGTTTAAAATATGGAACACTGGCTGGGAGCGATGCCTGTAATCCCAGAATTACTTTGGGACGCCGAGGCGTGTGGATCACCTGAGGTCAGGAGTTCGAGACCAACCTGATCAACATGGCAAAACCCTGTCTCTACTCAAAGTACAAAATTTAGCTGGGTGTGATGGCTGGCGCCTCTGGAGGCTGAGGCAAGAGAATCACTTGAACCCAGGAGGCAGAGGTTGCAGTGAGCCGAGATTGCGCCATTGCACTCCAGCCTGGGTGACAGAGCAAGACTCTGTCTCAAAAACAAAAAACAAACAAACAAAAAAAAAATGGAACGCTTCATGAATTTACATGTTGTTCTTGAGCAGAGGCCATGCTAATCTCCTATTTCAGTATACGAGCTGCCAGAGCAACACTGACCAGTTTTTAAACCTGTATTTTTTCCTTTTCAAAAATGTCTTATAAGTAGATTTATAAAATATTTAGCATTTTAGGATTACCATCCTTCACTTAGCTTGTTAGATCAACATTTTTTAACATTCACCATCTGCAAGATAAGTGTGACATATAACGTATGTAATATAATTATATTAAAAAGTAAGTACGTCGAGTTTTATTGAAATTAAATACTGGATTATTACAGATGCTTCCTAATATTAACAATAGTACACATGAGGAAAAAAAATCAATACCACACATTAATATTAGCAAATAACTATTTAGTGCATAGCACCCGCAAAAAGAAATGGAGCAAATTGATACACTACATTTAAGATTACATTTGTGTTGTATCTATTAGTTATTCCATCAAAAATGTGTGCCACAGTTTATCTACTCATTCTACAAGAGCCATTTTATTTTAATGGATTGGTCAAATCTTACCACCAAAAATAATGTTGTGGTAAAAAATCATACGAAGGTAATTTCCAGGGATTTCATTTCAGCTCCTAATATAAAGTTATATTTAAGATTTAGAGAATACTTATAATATTTAGGACATTTAACTTATAAAGTTGATTTTATTTTATATTTCTAAATTATTTAAATATTTGATAAAATCTTATTTAACAATTATTTAAATTAGTTTAAAAATCATTTCAGTTCATTAAAATACTATGAAAATCATATGAAGATATATAGATAGATGATAAATAGATTAGATTAGATAGATCTATTTTTCTTCCAAAGATAGGAGTAGGTATATTTCCAACATTCTGACCTATTAAATTCATACCTTTTCTAATCAAACTCTGTTTTATATTTTTTTCTATAGAATATGTCTCAACTAGTTTTGTCAAAAGCACAGGACACAACGATGTTGAAGATGTATTTGTATTATAAATGTATTAGTATAACATTTTAACCTTCATTATTAAACCAGCTAGAAGTCTTCAGGACTTAACTGCATTCAATCTAATGCACATTAGTTAACAGAATTTCTATCACACCATTATTTGGGAACATTTAAAAATGAGAGGTAGCTAATGATATATGCAATGAAGTTGTTTTAAAATTAATATATTCATATGTCATATTAGATTAGGCAAGTTATACAATCATGTAGTACAACTACCTACCTGGAAATTGAGTTTCCTTAGAGAAATGCATATGGATAAAAATTTAGACACTTAAAACTTGTTTACCAAATTATATTATCCACAATAAGTAGTTTATACAGATGTTTCATTGTCATATTCACATTTTTATTTCTATTTTCATTATACAATAAAACATAAACATTATAAAATGATTTTCACTTACAGTGCTTCAAATAAATAAAACATAACCAGTTAAATAAAGTAAAACATAACCAGTTAAACAGCTTGTTAGATCAACATTTTTTAACATTCACCATCTGCAAGATAAGTGTGACATATAATGTATATAATATAATTGTATTAAAAAGTAAATATGTCAAGTTTTATTGAAATTAAATACTGGATCATTACAGATGCTTCCTAATATTAACAATAGTACACATGAGGAAAAAAAAATCAAGTAATACCACACGTTAATAATAGCAAATAACTATTTAGTGCAAAGCACCCGCAAAAAGAAATGGAGCAAATTGATGCACTACATTTCTTCTAACTACATTATTCCAAGTGTGATTTTACCAAAAGAAAAGAGATCAGAAATGGACAGTGCCCACTAAAATACTAACAGGGCAATGAATCATAATAGAAAAACAGTTTTTAAATTCATGACCAACAGAATATACATATATTATATGTAGGGACAAAGCTGTTGTTATATATATTATATTTATATTATAATATATAATATGTATAACACATTATATATATTATTTATATTATATGGAGGGACAGAGGTGTTTTATATATAATATATATTACATATAAATATATAGTACATTTATACATATATATATATATAAAGTCAGACTCCATCTCAATTAAAAAAATATACTCTCTCTATGTAGTATATTTTTAAAACTGAGATGGGGTCTCGCTCTGTTGCCCAGACTGGAGTGCAGTGGCTCAATCTTGGCTCACTGCAACCTCGGCCGCCTGGGTTCAAGCGATTTTCATGCCTCTGCTTCTCAAGTAGCTGGAACTACAGGTACAGGCCACCACGCCCGGTAATTTTTTTTTTGTATTTTTAGTAGAGATCAGGTTTCACCATGTTGGCCATTCTGGTCTCGAACTCCTGACCTCAGGTGATCTGGCTGCCTCAGCCTCCCAAAGTGCTGAGATTTCAAACATGAGCCACCATGCCCGACCAACAAATTTTGTATATATGTGTTGTATGTATATACACATACGCATATATACACACACACACATATATATTTTATTTATATATATATATATATATCTCTATATAGGCTCCATTCATTCCACATGAATACCAGGTTTTGTTTTATGAAATTACTTCCATTGAAGAAAAAGACACATTAACAAAATATTATGAGACTCTACTAAAAAAGTTTTCATGTGAGTATAATGGATGGCATATGCTTGGGAGTTATGAGTACAACAGAAAAACACAAACCATTCTCGAGTTGCAAGGAGGAAAGTAGAACATATTCCCAAGAAACAATAGATACGCAGCAATGAATGGAACTTAGCCAACAGGAAAGGAGGGACAAAGCTGTTTTATAAAAAGGTAAAAATATATACATATATATGAATGTTATGGAGATGTGAGAAAAACAGAGTGAGTTCAGGAATTTCAAATAGTTCAATATGGTTGAAGGTCAGCGTGCTTAACAGAGAGTAGCGGAATGAAATGAGAACACTAGACAAAGTCTGGATCACATAAGATGTTAGATTTTATCCTGAACAAGCAATAAAGAGCCATTTGAGTGGCTTAAAACACAGGGAGTAAATAATCAGATTTACGAATTAGTCTAAAACTTTAGAAAGTTTTGGGGAAGCCACTCTGAAAGGACAGCAAATCGGAGGCTATTGCAACAAATTCTGGTATTCAGAGTTTCACAGTGTGCTCTGAGCAGAATAATTTACCTGTGAGATTGTCAGCAAGAAAGAGGTTCTGTAAAATACGTCATACTTTACGCGGCTCTTGGCAATTCACAAAGTATTCTAAAAGTATCCTACAATTAAGAAATACATCTGTTTGTTTAATGCACTTCCCAAATTTTGTTTTCTTTTTCTTCCTTTTTTAAAATAGGTAAATCATTTTTACATAACATTTTATTAAGAATCAAATAATTAGTGGCCTATAATACAAGCTATGGGAAATTTTACCCTAAACAGATGGGTGCTAGGGTGAAGAAAGAGAGACGCAAAGGATATGAGAATTACTTCCAAGGCAGAATGAAAAAAAGTAGGTATGGACTAAATGTGGGAAATGAAAAACAAGGAAATTTAGAAAATCCCCCAGTTTTCAGCTTGAAAAATTGAGGATTTGTTGTTTACATAGTTTATATCAATTAATAAAATATAATTTTGTAAATGAGCAAAGAGAGAACTATGAAGAAAATTTGTAAATTCTATTTATGTCTTTGTGGTAAACTACCTAAAAGTTAATGCTCTAGAACAAAAGGAGAAGATAATCTATAAAGGATTGAGTTATAAAATGGCCAATGTTATTAAAAACTCTTATAATAAAAGTTTGAAATAAGGTGTGGAGTGAGAGCTAGCACATGGAATTATTAGCAATAATTGAGGAGTGTGGCAGCTGCAAATTCGTAGGTACCAGGTAGCTGAGAAAACCTGTCACAGAAGTTTAGAAAGTGAAGAGAAAGCGTAGAGTGTGTAAGAGAAGAAACAGTATAAAACAACAAAAAAAGACGATTCCATTTAATCATTACATCATGTAAACATATAAGAGAATATCATTCATTTCCCATAAATATATAAAATTATTATTGCAAATAATAATAAACAGAACACTTGAGTGAAGAGATGAAAATAATTTAGACAATAGTAGGAGAATAATTAGGCAAACCTGTCAATTTCTTTTTTGACTCCTTCATGGCTTCCACGTCCTTTAACAACACGTGAGCACTGATGTTTCCTGTCCATTATCCTCTGTTCCCCTATCTTCAAACGTCCATATTGTGTATTCTTACACCCTTATTGTCCTTCAGCAACTTTCTACGTACTGAATCTTTTTCAACCCTGGTCCAACCCTGATTCCTCCCTGTGCTACAGAATTATATCTCCAAACATCCACTGTTCATATCCCCTTAGATGTTCCTCTCTCACCATACGCTAAAAATGTGCAAAATAAAACCATTTCTTGGAATGACAATCAGATCAACTCCCTCCAGTTTCCAAAACGATTGAATGGCTTCTCATGTCACTCCTCTAGCAGCCAAACACCTTAGGCACTGAACTGGGCCTACATGGTCTCAAAAGCTAAAGCCTTTCTGAACTCAACTTCTATTAATTCTTCTACTCTCTCCTCTACACTACTTTACTTCACTTCAACCACACTCAACTTGTAACTGTCGTCTTCCTCCTCAATGATCAGAAGCTTTCCCCATCTTATTCAACCTCTCTGCAATGCTTTATGCACTTCTATCACTGCATGGCTCGCTCTTACATTATCAGGTTTTCACTCATATGCCTTGTTATCAAGTAGATTTCCCTCAGTCATCTTGTCTTAAAATGGCATTGCTTCTCTTGTGCCCAGGGATTCTCTACCCTTATTTATTATTTCTCCTAATAAGAATCAGGCATACACTATTATACATCTTATTATTTTATAATGACTCAATTGATTATAAGCTCTTTGTAGATAGCTCTGCCTTTTGGTTCAATGTTACAGCCCTAGCACCTACATCAATACCTGGCATACAGAAGATACTGAAAAATATTAGTTGAGTCAGTTAATATTTAAATTTAACTTATGAGTTAAATACAACACTTTTTTAGTGCAATCAGTATGTGATAGTTCAAATCTTTGAATTATTGAGGGAATGAACAAAATTTTAAAGGTTTATTTTATCAACAAAGAAATCAAACTTGGAATAAACCATGCTAGAAGAAGTTTTGGTGAATGAAAATTTCTGTACACCTATTAGTAAATCTAAGTATTTGCTCATCTGAAAAAATGGGAGATAGAGTCATTATGATTGTTGTCAATAAGATCAAATTAAAGTAGTGAAGTTGTGAGAGGAAGGTAGTTAAACTTTATTATTTGTCAGAATAATAAAGTGGATTACCTCGACATTGGTTAATTCGTGCATGCATATTAAAAAGTAGTCCTCCCTCAGCGCCATTTTGTGGCAGCGAGACCCACAAATAAAGGGGAGCGCTGGCGTTGCGGCGGGGCAGGCGGCAGAGCTGTCCGGCTGCGCGGGGGCCCGGGCGGCAGGGCAAGCAGCGCGGCCTCGGCCTCGGCCTATGCGACTGGCGGCGCCGGCTTGGCTTCTGCCTGAAGAGGATTCAAGATGACCAACGAAGAACCTCTTCCCAAGAAGGTTCGACTGAGTGAAACAGACTTCAAAGTTATGGCAAGAGATGAGTTAATTCTAAGATGGAAACAATATGAAGCATATGTACAAGCTTTGGAGGGCAAGTACACAGATCTTAATTCTAATGATGTAACTGGCCTAAGAGAGTCTGAAGAAAAACTAAAGCAACAACAGCAGGAGTCAGCACGCAGGGAAAACATCCTTGTAATGCGACTAGCAACCAAGGAACAAGAGATGCAAGACAGTACCTCAAGCAAGTCCAGCAGCCGAGCGTTGCCCAACTGAGATCAACAATGGTAGACCCAGCGATCAACTTGTTTTTCCTAAAAATGAAAGGTGAACTGGAACAGACTAAAGACAAACTGGAACAAGCCCAAAATGAACTGAGTGCCTGGAAGTTTACGCCTGATAGCCAAACAGGGGAAAAGTTAATGGCGAAGTGTCGAATGCTTATCCAGGAGAATCAAGAGCTTGGAAGGCAGCTGTCCCAGGGACGTAGTGCACAACTTGAAGCAGAGTTGGCGTTACAGAAGAAATATAGTGAGGAGCTTAAAAGCAGTCAGGATGAACTGAATGGCTTCATCATCCAGCTTGATGAAGAAGTAGAGGGTATGCAGAGTACCATTCTCGTTCTGCAGCAGCAGCTGAAGGAGACATGCCAGCAGTTGGCTCAGTACCAGCAGCAGCAGTCTCAGGCCTCTGCCCCAAGTACCAGCAGGACTACAGCTTCTGAACCTGTAGAACAGTTGGAGGCCACAAGTAAAGACTGCAGTCGTCTGACAAACGGACCAAGTAATGGTAGCTCCTCCCGCCAGAGGATGTCTGGGTCTGGATTTCACAGGGAGGGCAACACAACCGAAGATGATTTTCCTTCTTCTCCAGGGAATGGTAATAAGTCCTCCAACAGCTCAGAGGAGAGAACTGGCAGAGGAGGTAGTGGTTACGTAAATCAACTCAGTGCGGGGTATGAAAGTGTAGACTCTCCCACGGGCAGTGAAAACTCTCTCACACACCAATCAAATGACACAGATTCCAATCATGACCCTCAAGAGGAGAAAGCAGTGAGTGGGAAAGGTAACCGAACTGTGGGCTCCCGCCACGTTCCGAATGGCTTGGACTCAAGTGTAAATGTACAGGGTTCAGTTTTGTAATATTTTTTCAGCAAATTTTTATACAGTGTCATTTAATTTGGGAGAGGATACTTTCCAGAAAATTAATGCAAACTTTTGTCACAATTTGCCTTTTTGTGGGTGTACGTTTTGGTTTTTTGTTGTTGTTTTCTCTTTTTTTTTTTCTCTTTTTTTTTTTTTTTTTTTTTTTTTGCTTCAATACCTCTGCCACTTTGGAAATTGTAACAGTTAATTACTTTGAATGTTGCTAAAAGAACATTTTTTGTAGGGTCAAGTTATTTTTATATGAGTTAATGTGAAATTGTAAAGGAAATTTTTCCTTAAAATATAACACAATGACGTCTGTATAAATCTATGTCTGTTTAGAACCTGTGCTGTGTAAGGGCATTCTTCCTCATGCTGTTACTGTACTTATGCACCATTCAGACTTGTTAGAGTAGATGTGGGTTTATGACTGCCAAGTTTGCCCAGTACAGTAGTTTTTTATCACTAAAAGTTGGACTCATTGATGGAGTCCTGTAGTAGTTTCAGTGTTAGATACAGTTTTTTCCACCATACATCTGTGCATTTTCTCTTTAGGTGACTGAATGTTTAAGAAATTTGTGTGCATAGTTACTCAGTTTTTATGAACTGTTGTATCCTGTTAATGCATATTGCTCTGTGACTCCAGTATATCTTACCTGTACTGACCAAACCTAAATAAAGATTTTTATTGTAACTCCTTAAAAAAATAAATAAATAAAAAATAAATAAAAAGTAGTCATGTAAAATTATAAATAAAATATAAACATTTACAACTGGGAAAAAATAAAATATGATTTTAAAAGTTTAATTAATTTGGCTGAATTAGCAGATGAAAACAACACAAATAAATAAATGGTGAGTTAAAAAATAACTGGAGTTTGAAAAAAGCAGATCAAATATATCTATAATTGATTTACTCCACAATATTATCCTGAAAGTCTCATCCAGTAGAGTAAGAACATAACATACTTAAGAACATAACTTAAGAAAAACGTCATAAAAAAAGAAAGAACATAATTATTATTTGTAGGAAATACAGTTGGGTATATAGAAAATTCAAACAAATCTGTCAGCAACTATTTAAAAACATACTGAGTTTCACAAGGTTGATTGAATGAAAAAAATCGATAAAAACAAAAGCAGTAGCATTTCTATACATCAACAGTAAAAACATTATATATCATATGATAAAATATGATAATAATTACTCCCAAATGTTACTTAAATATTAATCTAATAAAATAATTACCAAATGGTACTTGACAAAATATGCAATTCAATGATGAATCAATAATTATATGCAGGGATGTGAGTACTCAATGTTTAAAACAATTCAATTACTCAATAAATTCAATGCTATTTCAATCATAATTCAAAAGACATTTTTTTGAAAGAAACAGACAAACTAGAAAACCACAAGTCCATACATTCATGAAACAGAAAAACAAAACTGGAAAATTGATATACATTATGTCAGAAATTATTACAAAAAGTTATTAAATTAGCAGGTGAGTGGGGAAGATTCTCTGCAAACACACACACTTTATACATTCATATATTCATCTAATTAATTATTCATCTATTATTATACTATATAAGATAATCCTTTTTTTTCTTTTTTTTTTTTTTTGAGACAAAGTCTCTCTCTGTCACCCAGGCTAGAGTGCTCGAATCCTGACCTCAAGTTATTCATCCACCTAGGCCTCCCACAGTGCTGGGATTACAGGCAAAGAATACTATGTTGAGCTGTTGCGTAGAAATAATTCCACATATGTGACAAATTAAGAACATTTACATTAAATGATTAATACATTTGTCTGCTTCAAAATTTAAGTTAAATGTCACAGTAAGACTTGCACATGTAATATAAAATTTAAAAACAAAACAAAACAAAAAGCTTTCACATTAAGTAGCATTGCCTTTGGTAATGTTCCGAGTCAAGAATGCTCTTATACTACTGATTAGACTAAACATATGTCCATCTTTTGAAATCAATTTTCCAGCAGCTAATAAAGCTTAAAAAAAAAGATTATAAAGTTTGAATCAGCAAATAGGCATCAAGCTCCCGAGAAACACTTGTACATAAGTACTCAGGAGGCAGAGACAAGACCTTGCCTTATTATTTGTAGACTTAAAAACTGTATATGTCATCAATGAATAGCAGGAAAAAATTGTATGAATACATGGTTATCTATTTATGTTATCAAACACTATGAACCAAATGAAATTGTAAAAATTAGATCTATTTATAACAATATAAACAGACCTAGAACTTAACTTATTAAAAGTACAATTAAAGTGCAAACTTACAATAACTTTGACATAAAAATGAAACATTGGCTTATTCCATGGCTCATGTATATAATCCCAGCACTTTGGGAGGCCAAGGTGGAAGGTTCACTTAAAGCTAAGAGTTCGAGACCCACCTGAACAACAAAGCAAGGCCGCTATCTCAAAAGTAAAAATAAAAATAAAAATAAATAGCTGAGAATGGTGGAGCATGTCTGTAGTCCCAGCTACTCAGGAGGTTGAGGCGAGAGAATCGCTACAGCCCAGGAGTTAGAGGTGGAAGTGTGCTATGATTGTGTCATTGCACTCCACCCTGGGTGACAGAAACTCCATTTTTGAAAAATAAATTCAAAAAAATCAAACATGTGCAATCAACAATACATATTGCTTATAGATATATTCCTATCTAGTAATAGAATCAACAATCGGAATTTCATTTTTATTATTGGTTGGTTCTGTATAATATAAGGGAAAGGAAGGGGAAATTCAAATTTATATGTTTTATCCTGTTCCTTTTACTTAAAAAATTCAGAAATAGTATAAAAATACAGTGGTTTTATATTGTTTTGTATATTTTTGTTTGAGTATTTTATAATAAAGAAAACATCATAAATAAAATTTAAAATATATAAAGGAAAATACATAATCAATCACAAAGACCTCTGGGGATTTTTCCAGACCTGTTTTGTCAATTTCATTTTAATTATCATGTTATATTGCTTCGTCTGTTCAGAGACCTCAAAAATGCTTTGTTCAATTAGAATTGTTCAACTACTTACTTTTTTTCTCCCACATTTCACACAATTCCAGTTGCCTAGAAAGCTGGCAACTATATAATTACTTTGCTATCATTTAAAAATATTTTCATAAAGAATTAATATAATTTTTAATCATCTGTTAAAGATAATTTTTTTAAAACATTATCAATACAGCTTTATATTTTTAAAATAAAATTGGGAAAAGTTACTATTCATATAAATTTTAGTTGTGTTCAATGTTCTTTAATGTACATGTCTTACTATTTTGTCCTTGACTTTACATTTATTAGAAATTTGAAAATAGATGTTTTACACTTTATAGTATGACTATACTTGTGTGTCTGCAGAACAAATTAAAAACTCTATATAGAAGTATTATTTGTCTAGATACACAGCCTTATAAAACACTTACCAATAGAATACTGCCTATACTGAGAGAAACTATCTTGCTGCCTGTTGTCTCGAAATGCCTTTCTAAATTGCTTGAAGGAGAGCTTTTGTTGCTATATGGTAGAAAGGTAACTCTGATTGCAAACTAGAATTCCTACAGAAGTCTAGACTTTATTGACATTTCTACAAAATGGGAGAAAAGTTGTTCAGACAATGAAATTCGGTGTCCTAAGAAAATAAAGTTTCAACTTAAAAATGTTAAAAAGCATTTGGAAGAAAATTCACAACTGACCACAAATACCTCACCTTCAAACTACAACAGAATCACAGCATAACTTTCAGGCATTAAAAATAAACCGTCAAACTAATATATCTATCTGTATATAAAGAAAGAGATAAAATACATATAGTTTAATATGTCTAGTGTTTCAAAAAACCTATAATAGTAGTAGTAATCAAGTAAAGACACTAATGATTAATTTCAAATTGAAAGAAAAAGACTCCATTAGACTATTAATATTTAATCCAGCCATCAATATTAAATAAAATATTATGAAAATTGCATTGTTTAGAAAATTGTACATGAAAGAAAATACACTTTTCCACTTCCTCTTTTTAACATTAGCCAAGCACAAAACATACCCAGAAATCTATTGCTTTGACATTGGCATTGATAAAGAATTAGTTCTTAACATTTGTTTTTAAATAAATCTCCAGGAAATGCTGATATAAACCATCAACCTTTGGTGCTGCAATATTTCCAGGCGTACAGTTTTGAAATAGATTTCAGGTTGTCTGGGCCTCCCAAATAAACAGGCTGATTCAAACACCACATTTACAGTAATTCAATATGCCTGTTAGATAACAGGAAAATAAATACAGCCAAATTTCAACAGTGGTTATATGGTTGCATTGTGTCTGGTCACCACTTTATTTATTACTGCTTGTGTGTATTTTCTCCTTTCTGTTTAATGACTGTGATTATTATGATAGTATTGTTTTGTTTCTTTCTTAGGCAACAAAAATATTCAATTAAAGGCAAGTTAGAAAACAGTAAGATTACCTATATTATTGAGAGAAGGTAACTTTAGAAGCCTTTTTTTTTTTTACATTTTTTAAATCTAGTAGTGTCAATAAAGCAAGGCTAATAATTAACCCCACCAACAATGCTATAAGTACTAGCTCACCTATTTCACACAATTACCTTTCTAAGAATCATGTATTTAATTACTACTCTTTGGGATTAAGCTACATTGACAGCTTCCTCAGCTAAGTACACGTCTTTCTTTTATTTGTTCTAATTAGAACCAAGTACAAATGTGCAATTCTTACCAGAAAGTTTTTCAATATTTCATGACACTCTTTATGATATGCAAAAAAGCTGTCTCACCATCATATTATCTGCATAATTCTATCATCTTATACATATTTATTAATTATGTGCTCTACCAAGCCTCAAGATATACACAAAGATGAGGAAGACAGACTCTATTCACTGCTCCCTCAGAGATAAAGAATTAGTAACAAAGACATGCAGGCATGAAGTAATTACTTGCGACTTACTAGATTTGTCACCTTGGACCAGTTACTACAACCAGGGTCTGATATTTAGTTTGAAAATTGAGATAATAATATGTTGGCATCAACCTCAAGTGGTTGTTGTAATGACTAAAAGAGTTAATGAATGCCTGACATATAGTCAGAGCTCCATAAATATTAGTTGCCAAGTTCTCATCCCTTTACTGCCTCAGCCGCATAAAAAGGCTTTAGGATCCAAAAACAAATACAAATAAACCTAGAATACAGGAAGGCTTTCTGGAGAAATGTCACTAATGTGGAGACTAATTCAAAATCATTTTAGAATATTTCTGGCTGAGGAAGCTGTCTACTTGAAGGTCCTGGGGAATAAGAGCATATGGCAAAGACCAGAAAGGAGCCAAAATGTCCAGTAATGAGGTTGGTTAAGAGACACAAAAAAATACTTTTAGATGAGGAATAAGTTCTAGTATTTAATAATAGAGAAATTAGAGATAACAATAATTTGTTGCATATTTCAAAATGGCTAGAATAGATTTGTAATGCTCTCAACACAAACGGAAGATAAATATTTGAGATGATGAATATCCCCATTACACATTGTAAACAGGTATCAAAATATCACATGTACCCCGAAAGATGTACAACTATTATACATGAATCTAAAAATGTTAAAGTCCACTAAAAAGACCAAGAGGAGAGACAGTGAAACTTGAGATTGAAATGTTGGGCAGGGACATGCCCGCTTAAGTCTCTGACTTCTTGAATGCTAAATAAATCCTTGGTATTTTATCCAAAAGATAATAAGGTTCTGGTACGGGATTTTATTTTTTTAAGGCAAATGACATGATTACATCTTTGCTTCTAAAAACTGCCCTCTAATCACTTCCAAACAAGGTCCACTTCACGTCTAGTGTGCTTTCAGCAGTACTGTGCTAGCATTGGAACTTTGGAATAGGTACAGGGCACTGATCCTTTCAGCCTCTTTTCAGAAGAACATTAAAATTAAAATTACATTATTCAAAGAAGTCCGTGGGAATTCTGTGAACATGGCCTCCTTTCAAGTACAATTCTCTTTGGCAGCCACTTACACTGGGTAAGTGGTCCAGGCAAGCAACTCACCTCATTTTGGCAATGACCCTGATCCCAGGAATAATACTTTAACCATGTCTACAGTCTGATTAAGGCAGATTAATGTGATCTGAAGGCCACATTTAAGTGGAAGGAAAAAATACCAACATTTTAAACATCTACGATAAATGTCACGAGTAATTACAGTCAAGACATACATTCCCATGTCTAAGCTGAAATAATTTCTAGAAACAAAGTACATTGAAAAATTCTAAGCAAATTAAATAATTAATGTTGTCACTCATTTTCATAACGATTTTCCCCTGTGTCTGGTTGGTGGCAGTTAATTACATTTCCTTTTTGTTCCCAAATCACCTTTATGAGAAGGAAGAAAGTCTAGAAAGGAGTTTCATCATTTCATAAAAAATATGGGTGGGCATAAGGTTCTATAAAAATATCTACTACCAGATTGGAAGAATCTCCTAACATCACTTAAAAAAAATAAATAAAAAGCTCCAACAAGCTTTTTAGAAATGACATTTTACATACTAACATATTGTTTGTGCTGTCAGACGTTCACGTGCTAGCTGTTATAAACATGGGATTATAACCGTTCCTTATGCCTCTATCATGGTTGCAAAAACCAGAGTTCTTTGATTTTTGATGCATGTATCTTCAAAAGAAATTATGTATAATTGTGCCCCAATCACTTGTTTAGTTCCTATGAAATTTTCATTGCACAGAATGTCTGCTGATGATTTAATTAGGACTTCCTGGATTTATTGAGAGTAAACACTTGGAAACAATCTGACTTGCAAGAGCCTCTTTGCCTAGTCCATATATCGAAATGTTCCTCTGTTTGACGATACGGAGACACATTTGTGACTACAAAAATGCTTCGGAGTTAAAGTTTAAGCATGGTGAGAGATGTGTATATGTATATGTGTTTGTATGTGTGTGTGTGTTTTCAAAGTTAAGGAAGAAAGATGAGCAAGGGGAAGTTGCATCTCCATCATAGCACTGTACCACAGCACTCTTAGATTGGCTTTTGAAAATAGCATATGTGAAAGTTGAGAGTCTGAAAATCGATTACCTTAAGACTAATTGTGTGAAGAAATCCTTTACTCAGTTATTATCCACCCATGTGTGTATCAATTTTTATGGATCCCTTATCAATCTCCAAAGACACAGTAATGTCTCTACACTGTTCCATAAAGTAGAAAGGCCACCATTCTTACATTTTTAGAAAGGGAAAAGAAGCATCTAGATAGCTAAAACAAAATTCAGAATTCCCTCCTGATTTTGATACTGGATTAGGTTACTCTTACCTTTTGTATCAACAGAGTACTGTATCTGAAAGCAGAGTGAGAAATGAAAAGTGTTAATGTCGTAATTGTGAGGGAGGCAAAATGAAGTCAGAAGCTGAGGAAGGGCAGTCAGAGAACTTACCCTCCAAATCTATCTTAGATACTTAATTCTCTCTTTTTACATTTATACACACTCTTTGAGTTTCAGTTTATAATTTTTTTAAAAAAATTAGATATTATGATTATTTGCAATAAGGATCTCAAATGCTTTTGTCTAAATAAAAATAAATAGTATGACAACGCACTTTAATATATAAAAATGAGTCTTTCCAAGGAGCACATATTTGGTTAAAAGGCCCATGTTGGCTGTTTCAGTTATCTCTGTGCTCACTAACAACTGCTTTTTATTTTTGTTCATCCTTTACTCATCCTCCACCCCAAACTTCCTATCAATGTCTCTCAAAATTGAAAAACAAACAAACAGAAAACTAAAGCAAAAGCAGGACGCTGGCAAAGTCTTACTTGTCACTATTTCCACCATCCTGTGATTAAAGAGGATGAGATAGAAAAGAACAAAGAAGCATGGTGCGTCTCCTGTGCTCTTGGATGGGAGAGAGTTGACCAAGGAATATTATTTAGTATATATAATTATACATACACACCATACACACATATAAATGTATTCTTATATGTTCAATGTACTTTTATACATGTTCATACTTTTTCTTGTTAGGTATTTATAGTTTAAAGTCTTTAATCAGCTCAAATCTGTTTCCTGATCTCACCCCAACTATAAAATACAGTCATCGTCTAGGAAAATACTCAAAAGAATGGACAGAAAAGGGAATACATTGATTATTTCACATGAATCTTGGTAATTGTTTTTATCTCACATCTTTCATCCGCTTTGCTCTGAGATCTGCTTTGGGTTCTGAATTCTGAATTTAATTTACATCCCAACCCAGAGATTCTGTTAATTCTGAATTCTGACTTAGGCTCTAGATCAACTGCTTACTACAGAGTCATCCTATTCTTGTGTGTTCGTGAGTGTGTGTGCTTTCATGCATGGCTGTTTTTCCTCGTATTCTAATCTACCACTGATTAATTTAGGTAGCTGCATTCCAGGATTACATAGGAGATAATGCAGCCTAAATTGCAGGGAACTTCATTTATCTAGGCCCATTTGAAGGCCCTGCATGTAGCACCAATAACTGTTATATTCAAAATGTTGTATTATTTTCCATAATGAGGATTCCCAGATTATAGGTTTGGACTTCACAAAACTTGAATGTTTCAAATTGTGACTGGTCTCTCTATGTAGTACCCTTCTTATCAGTGCCACTTACCTAAGTTCAAGAAAGATTTTGTTATATGATGCATTTTTCCCCAATAAAAGTTGCCAATCTTCACCATGACTTCTTGATGAAAGATAATTCCATGAAGTTATGGAAGAAGTTGAGAAACAAGGTGAAAAAATAGACACCACTGTCAAGAGCAACCAAGATCCTACCTTAACATGCTCTTGAAACTGCTCATACTCAATTATCAACGAGGGTTTTGTTTTTTATAAGAAAAAAAACAAGAAGAAAAGAAGAGCTTTAGTTTCTTTTATCTTAGAAGCACTGAAAAAAATAAAATAAAATCACTGGGATACTTTTGTGGCATGTTTTCTTCCAGCAGTTTCGACAGTACAAAGTAATGGAGACACCCCCACACTCCCCAAATTGCACTGGACAGAGTTAAAAAGACAAGAAGACTTTAAGCCTATTGCAATAAAGGTCAAGACTATTGCAATAAGGGAGACAAATCAAACTCAACTCTATTGAAGTAAAAGGTGGGAGAGTTTTTATGCACTGGGGTGGGCTAATGAAAAAGTGTTAGAGGACATTAGAGAGAGGGAGCTGACAGGATTAGTCCAATTGTGTAGCCTCGTTGGCACTTATTTAAGTCAGACTCCTATCCTCTTACAGACTAGAAGATAGGGGCTCTGTCTTCCTTGATGATTACATTTCAAAAGGTTGGTTCCCAGACCCCTGGGAAGACATTCTTGGGTTGTAAAACTGGCAAAAGGCTGGGAGAAAACTTACATCTCAAAAGAACAGAACGAGAATTTAGAATTTCAAATTTAATAAACTAAATACTCTAAGAAAAGTCAGGGATGTATACTTGGGAAAAAAAAAACTCTCTAAAATTCAGACAAGTTGACAGGAATATTATGGCTGTGGAGGTTACTAAGAAGCTTAAAGTACACAATATTTGAAGTTTGTCCTTCCATGGTAAATCACATAGTAATAAAAGTATTGGCAAAATGTCTTATAAGACATGGCATTAGAGATTAGATAATAAAATTATGTATAGTTCCGAAGAGCTTAAATCACTTGTGATTTAAATTAAAGCACTATAATGTTAAAGCACTAAAATTGATTATTGTGATATTTTGGTTCTAGAAGACGTAGGAAAGATGATAAAGATTGCCTGAGAAAATTAGTTTTTAATATAACAGGCAGCAAGAAAAATAAAAATTTTCAGTGAATTATCATTATACAATTAAAAATTCAGTGGACTTTCAGTACTGCTATATTTAAACATAAAAATCTCTTTCATTACATTGATGTCATATTAATTAGAAATATCTGTGTACTTTATTTGTTAGAGTTATAGCCAAAACTCTTGATGCAATAGATAAAAGTTCAGACTCACTTTGGTACATTTGAAAGCACCGACATAGGCTTCAATTTTTTAGAAATGAAATCAAGATCATTGTATTAATAGAAAGGTACCTCCACAGGCCTTCAAGATCTGTCTTCAGTGAGATTCATACACAATGAATCAAATAAATCCAAGAGAAGTGCTGGAGAAGAGAGTTTAAAATATCCATTCAGAGACACCCCATTTGAAATTATTATGGGGATTTATTATATATATACACATATATATATATTTAAAGGAAATCTATTATTATTTAGAGTTCAAAAATTAAAACATTTATTGAACAGCTGTTGAAGTGGAATATAGTTTCACTTTTGAAATATAAAAATTACATCCAGCAGATTTTGACTTCACAAAAATAAATATTAAGAACTATAGTTAAAGAATAGTTGATGAAGTACTGCCATCTTTTGGTTGTATAAATTACATATATACAAAATATAGAAATTTTAAATAGCCAAGAAAGCGATATGTACAGCCTAAAAGTTAGAGATTAAAATTGTAATAAACAACAAAGAAAATAGATGATAAATGTTAGGTTTTGGCAGAGATAGGCGCACACTTTAGCAACCGAAATTTCAGAGGAAAACTGTCAAACTCTCAACTTCAAGCCGTTGGCATTGATAGAAACTAAGATATAACTAATATTATTTTAACTCTCATTACTAGATTCATGTCCTCCATCCATGAGAAAAATTACTGATGAATGAAAAATTGTCAGATTTTTGATGATATATTCATTAAAACTTGTGATTTAGAAGTAGATGTGTAACATAATGTTTATTGTAGAATAATTGTTTATTAACTTCCAAGTTTTTAATCTAGGAAGCTTAATAAATGCTATTAAATTTAACTAATGATACTTTTCAATGACAATTACTATATTCAGAGGTACATTTTCTATACATGTCATCAGTATAATAAAAAGCCCCTGAAATTTCCCATTTGTATTTTTCCCCAATTAGTGACATAGAATAATTAAGAATTTTGACACTTACTATAGAATCTGCTCTTGCTTTTAGCATTTTAATTCAACTCTTACAAGAGTAAAACAATTGGAATGCTTGGGTCTTTGAAGAGTCATAAAGGTAGGCATATGACAACATCACATTTGTATTTAAAAAATCAAGGTGTCTTTCTAGTAGAGCTTATGTTTAAAAGAGAGGCAATCTAAGCCTATTGTCCAATTTTATTTTAAATGAGCCTTCCCTACACATATCAATTAGTCTTATAGGGTTGTAATAATCAAATTGTTCACATTATACAGTTAACTGGCCAGAAAAAATAAATTGTATAGAGTGACAGCTTGCTGAGAAACAATTTAGAATATATAGTGTCTTGTATATACATATATAGTAGTCATACTTGTAAAACATGTTTTATTTTGGGATTTCCATGACTTTAAGGAGAATATCACCTAAAAATTTCTGCAACATATATTTGTTTTTAAAGTAGAATAAAATCTAAATAATAATTTTTTAATGACATTACCAAGGTGGCAGATCAGTCATCGGGCTCTACCCTTCCCTCACAGAAATCTAATTAGCAACTATCCATAGCGAATAATAACTTTGTCAATATCCCCGAATTTGAGAGTGAGGGTAAGCTATGTCCTTGGAAAAAAAAAGAACTGAGAAAAACACATCTGTGTGGTAGGAGGAACAGTTTTCTTTGACAACACAGCCCTTCCCCAAATCGGCACAGTGCCACACACAGAAAAGTTCCCTGGATCCAGTTTCTATAGTGGAAAAAGTGAATAAGAGGTGTATATTTATTACAGCTTCCTCAACATTCTAGAATCCTTTGCCAGAAGCTCATTCCTGTATTATCTCATAGGAAACACTGGGAGTACCAGTAGGGATAGACCACCTGGGGTGGGTTGACACAAAGAATGGGGATGGAGCGCGCAGTAATCAGTGCGCAGATCTTGCTTCTTGTTCTGCAGCCTGACCAATGGAAGTACCAGACCAAAGAGACTAGCCAACAGCATCACACTATGGGGGGATGGTCCACAGATCTCCCAAGCTTGAGACCTTAGCCATCTTCCTTACACAGCCCCAGTGCTCTTGTTTAGTCCTCCCCAGGCTGGGAAGAAACTGAATGTGAGTGATTATCTGTGAAGGAAGTCTCTGACTTTGCCCAATCCCAGCTGCTGAATGGCAACTCCTCCAAGCCTTTGTTTTCTACTTAAGTCTACCTTAGGCCAGAAGGCACTCCTAAATCAATGCATATCTGTGGAGCATAGCTTCTAACCTTGTTCTCCCCACCTTCCTGAGCAGCAACCCCAGAGACCTTACTCAGCCATAGAGCCAAACATTCGGCCCTGCCCAACTTCAGATGTCAATCAACAGTATCACTTAGACAGGGAAGACAACCTGCAACCCTTCCCAGTTAGAGATGATCACTGAACTCAACCAAAAGCTGCTCCTAACAACGGAATCTATCCAGTAGTCACACTGAACCACAGAGCACAGTCAGAAGTACCATTCAATCTCAGAGCACAGGAAGCAACCAGTTCCACCTACATAACCCAGATAGCTTTTCCTTTAAGATCAGGGACAAGGCAAGAATGTCCACTATCATTACTTATTTTCAACAAAGTATTGGAAGTCCTAGCTGGAGCAATTAGATGAGAAAGAAATAAAAATCATCCTAATAGAAAGCGAAAAATACACCTGTCTCTATTTGCTGATTACATAATCTTATATATAGATAACCCAGTACAAAAGTTTGCCTGTCCATAATTGCAACCATCTGGCCTCTCTAAAAATTAAGGCAAATAGTACAGACTTATCACCACCGAATAACATGTTCAAATGCCAGAAGAAGTGGATGTCTTCTTATACGCAGTGGCATAAATATAAGGACACAGGATTATGAAAAATCAGAAAAATATAACATCACCAAAAGAAACCAACAAGATTCTAATAATGGACTTAAAAAATGGAGATCTATGACATAACTGGCCAGGATTCATAATAATTCCCTTAAGGTAATTTAGGGGACTATAAGAAAATATTCATAGAATATTAAATAAAATTTAAAAATGAAAACTATGAAACATTTGACACAGAAAAAGAAACAATACAAATAGAAATTCTAGAAATAATGGGTACAAAAACTGAATGAAAAAAATCAGTAGATAGCTTAAACAGCAGACTTGATCAATCAGATAAAGAAGCAGTAAGCTCAACCGAGAACATTTAACTCAGCAAAACTGTTCTTTAGAAGTGGGAGAGAAATAAAAACATTGCCAAACAAAAGGTAAGAGAGTTAATCACCATTAGGCCTGCTGTACAGGAACTGCAGAAAGGAGTTCTTTAAGCTGACATAAAAGGCAGATAATTAACAAGAACAACAACAACAAATGTGAAATTTTAAAAACTCAACGATACAAGTAATATACAGTCATATTCATAATTATTAAACTGTAAGGGTGGTACGTAAGGCATATTTATTCCAACTATGAAGGTTAAAAATAAAAGTATTGAGAACAACTATAAATACTATAAATTGTTAACAGATACAAATTACAAAATGAAATTGTAAATGCTGACTTCAAAATCATAAAAAGTAGGAAGAGAATGAAGGTATAAAGTTTTTATATTCCATTAAAATTAACTTATCAGATTCAAGTATCATTTCGGCTTGTTATAAAGATGAGATGTTTTATGTAAACCTCATGATTATCACAAAGCAAAAACCTATAGCAGTTGCACACAAACACACTCACACACACAAATTCAAAGCATTACACCACAAAAATCAAACAAACCGCGAAGGAAAAAATAAAAATGAAAAAAAAAAAGATAGGACTTAAAAAATATATCAGAAAACAAGTTCTGAAATGGCAGTAGCAAGTCCTTACCTATCAGTAATTACCTTGAATATAAATAGATTAAATACCCCAATAACATATATAGAATGACTTAATGAATATTAAAAATAAAATCAATAACAGGTTGCTTACAATAGATCCAATTTACTGATAAGAACACACAGATGGAAAGTGAAGGGACACAAAAAAATTCAACACAAATTAACCCCCCTTAAAAAAACATGGTTTGTTATAACTATTTCAGATAAAATAGACTTTAACTCAAGAAGTATAAAAGAGATAAAGAAGGTTATCACATAATGATAAAAGAGTTACTTTGCCAAGAGAAAAGCACAATTGTAAATATATATGCCCCTGACATCAAAGCACCTATATGCATAAAACAATTATTAAATGATCTGGAGGTAGATACAGACTGTGATACTATAATAGGAGGGGACCTTAGTACCCTACTTTCAACAATGGACAAATTAAACAAAAATAACAATAAGAAAACACTGGAATTGAATTATGCATGGACCAAATGGACTTATAGGCATCTATAGAACATTCCATTCAACATCCCTTTGAAACTCATACAAATATTTATAAGGAAAGATTATATGTTAGGCCACAAAACAAATCTTAAAGATTAAAAAGAATTAAAATTATAACAAGTAGCTGTCTGACATGAAACTAAAATCAGTAATAGGATAAACCTTGGAAAATACACAAATATGTAGAAGTAACAACATACTACTGAACAACAAATGAGTCACAGAAGAAACAAAATCAATAAAACAATTCCATGAGACAAATGAAAATGGAACACAACATACCAAAACTCATGGGATGCAGCAGAAGCAGTTTTAAAAAGAAAATGTATAGTACTAAATGCCTACCTCTAAAAAGGGAAAGGATCTCAAAAAACAATCCAATGTTATACCTTAAGAAACTAGAAAAAAAAAAAGCATAAACTAAGCTCAAATAATAGGAACAGGGAATCACAGCGAACAGAAGAGAAATAAACAAAATAAAGACTGGAAAAGCAATTTGACAATTCAACAAAACTAAAGATAGTTTTTCAAAAAAGGATAAAATTGACGAATTCTTAGACTACCAAGAGAAAAAAAAAGAGAAAATATTCAAGATCGGAAATGAAAGAAGAGACATTCCAACTGATACCCTAGAAATACAACAAAAAATATTACAAAAACGTAACAGTTATATGAAAAACCTGGATGGTCTAGAAAAATTTATAAATTCCTAGACACATATAACCGAACATGACTGAATTATGAAGAAATAGAAAATCTGAACAGGCTAGCAATAAGTAAGAAGACTGAATCATTATTAAAAGTTCTCCCATTACAGATAAGTCCACAACTGGATGGCTTCACTGCTGTATTCTACCAAACATTTAAATAACTAACATCAAATATTCTCAAACTTTTCAAAATAACTGAAATGGAGAAAATACTTTCAAATTCAATCTATAAAACCAGCATTACCCAGATATCAAAGACAGACAAGGACACTACAACAAAAACAAATTACAGGCCAATATCCCTGATGAACATAGATGCATAAATCCTCAACAACATGTTAGCAAACCAAATTTAACAGCACATTAAAAGAATCATTTGCTATGATTAAGTGATATTTATTTCTTGGAGGCAAAGATGTTTCAACATATGAAAATCAATAACGTGATATACCACATTAGTGAAATGAAAGATAAAAATGTGATTTTATCAGTAGTTGCAGGAAAAGTTTTTGACAATATTTAACCCTTTTTATGATGAAAAGTCTCAACAGATTAGGTAAAAAGTGAGTATACCTCAACACAATAAAGGCCATGTCCTTTGTAGCTAATATTTTTCTCAGTGGTGAAAAGTATAGCTTTTCCTTTAAGATCAGGGACAAGGCAAGAAAGCCCACTCTCACTACTTCTTTTCAAAAAAGTGTTGGAAGTCCTGGTTGGAGCAATTAGATGAGAAAGAAATAAAAATCATCCTAATAGAAAAGGAAAAAATAAATGTGTCTCTATTTGCTGATTACACAATCTTATATATAGAAAAACCATAAAGACTCCATCAAAAAGCTGCTAGAACTGATCAATGATTTCAGTGAAGTTGCAGGATACCAAATCAACATAAAAAGTCAGTAATATTTCTATATTATAATAATAAACTATCTGAGAGGAAAATTAGGAAAACAATCCTGTTTAAAATAGCAATAAAAAGTTAAGTACTCTAGGTGTAAATTTAAACAAGTAAAATACTTATATACTGAAAACCATAAAACATGTTTGAAAGAAATTGAAAACACAAATAAATGAAAAGCTATCCCATGTACATAGATTGCAAACATTAATGTGAACATGTTTGTACTAGACAAATAAATCTTTAATCTTTAGATTCAAGCAATCACGATCAAAATTTTAATGTCATTTTTTTCACAGAACTTAAAAAAATCTTTGAATTTGTATGGAAGCATCAAAGATACTAAATAGTCAAAACAATATTGAACAAAAACAAAGCAGAAATATCACAGTTTGATTTCAAACTGTATTATTAAGTGATCGTAACCAAAACAACATGTCATAAAAACACATACAACAATCAATGGAACAAAATGGAAAGTCCAGAAAAGAACCCACACATCTACAGTCAATTGATTTTTGACAAAGGTGACAAAAACACACAATGAATAAAGATAGTCTGTATAATAAATGATGTTGGGAAAACTGGTTATCTGTATACAGAAGATTAAAATTGAACCCTTATCTCACAGCACATATAAAAGTCAATTCAAATAGATTAAAGACTTAAATATAAAATCTGAATCTGTAAAGTTACTAGAGGAAAACATAGGGAAAAAGCCCCAAAACATCGATCTAGGCAATGATTCTGTGAATATGAAATCAAAAGCACATGTAACAAAAGCAAAAATAAACAAATGGCATGGCAACAAACTAAAAAGCTTCTGCACAGCAAAGGAAACAACAAAGTGAAGAGAAAACAGACACAATGGGAGGAGATATTTGTAAACAATACATCTGATAATGGCTTAATATTCAAAATATATAAGGAACTCAGACAACTCAACAACAATATATCAAGTAAACCAATTACAAAAAATATGCAAAAGACCCGAACAGACATTTTTCAAGAGGACACACAAATGGCCAATTAGGTACATGAAAAAGATATGCATTTATCACTAATGACTAGAGAAATGTAAATTAAAAGTACTGTGAGATATTCTTTTACACCTCTTAGAATGGCTTTTATCAAAAAGATGAACTCTAAGAGTTGGCAAGGATGTGGAGAAAAGAGGCCTCTTGTGAATTGTTGATGGGGATGTAAATTAGTAATAGCCTATACTACCCTCACACACAGAATCTCCAAATAATCATCATATTCTTAATTATATACTCTTCTATTTATTTTGTGTTAATTGTAGAAAAAGTTAAAAGAGTATGGGGCAGAGACAAGTAGGTGACTGGGTTATCTGTTTTAGAGCAAATGTATACTCAAGATTATAATTCATCTTCATGTCTAATCTCTGAATTAATCATATTGTTCTTGACAGTTTTGTAACACTCACTGATTCTTTTTTGTCCTGTTCTGTTTCTTACACATCACCATTTGTTGAACTTGTTAGTTCCTTAAACCAGAGATTCTTATATCTGTTGTAGGGCAAATGTATACTCAAGATTATAATTCATCTTCATGTCTAATCTCTGAATTAATCATATTGTTCTTGACAGTTTTGTAACACTCATTGATTCTTTTTGTCCTGTTCTGTTTCTTACATATCAACATTTGTTTAACTTGTTAGTTCCTTAAACTAGAGAACTTATACATTCTCTCTCTGCCGTGTGTATGCTGGTTTCATCAACCATTCCTATACTTCTAAATAATCTCATCTTAAGTTACTACTTCATAGAGCTGTTCAATGCTGTAAATTAAGGACCATTTTTCTCCAATGTGTGTCATGTAAAATACTTCTACAGGTTCCAAACATTTGTGACAGACTGCTCTATGATGTGCAAAGATGGGTAATGCCTGAACTTCAATAACAAATCATGGTAAAAGGAAAGCTTCCAGATTATGGCTTATAAGAAATACAGTAAAGCGTTCAATTTCAGTATTTTCCATGACACTATCAAATGTCTCTTAGGCTAAAATCTCTTAAGACACCCTCATTTTAATTTAACAGGATATGTAACAGTCCATACTACAGGACTTATAATTATTCAAAAAAAAAGGTTTACAAACTCTTCTTTTAAAAATGTTTTCAGATCACCCAGCACATTCTCTGCAATATGCTCAAGGATGCTTATTTCTGGGATACATTTGTTTTTGGGAAGGGAACAAAAGTTAACTTGAGCAAAGCATATTCATTTTTTTATCTGAGTTTTTAAAAAGAATATACGTTTATACAAATAGATTACTATCATTTTCAAATAATAACTATAAACTATTTCAGTAGTATCCTCACTGTGGCTGAATAAATCAGCTTATTCAATCCACTTGTTTGGAAAAGTTGCTAGTCTCCACTGCTTTTGCCCATCACTAAATAAATGACGGAGTCCTTCCCAACATCAAGAGAAAAAAAAAATAAAGTTATGTACTTTGGATTCTAAATATGAAGAATGAGAACAAAGAAAGTGGAAAAATAAAAGCTTTGGTTGGTCCTGTCACTGTTTTTAGTGAACGTGGTGATATAGTATATCTTAATGCATCTATTCTAATAAAACAGAAAAAAGTAGATACAGTTTTGATCTGCAAAGAAATAGTAAGAAATCATTCCTAGCACTTTTGATTAGTAAAAAATTATGACAATGGTGGAAATACGAAAAGAAGTTATACCAAATGTAGGAAAAATCTAAGAAAATTTTGCTACAGTTAAAAGTGCACTATGAGTAAAATGAGGAAGAGATATTTAAAGAATTTAAAAATAATACTTTCAACTACTAACTGAAACACTTTAAAGTGAACATTCTTAATAGTACACCTTGGAAAGAAGGGCTTATTATCTATTATATTTTCTCTGAGCTTCAAATAATTTTATCAATTTGCTTCATCTATTTTTAATTCAATGCTTAAAATATTTTTTAAAAAGTCTCTGGACTTGATATTTTTAATAAAAATCTGTGATTTCTCCAGGGTTGGCAAATCTCATCATACACTGAATGTTTTACTGAAAGGTAATTTCAAATGGACCAAGAATCTTTAAGAGATACTTTTAAAGTTAAAATGGACTGAGGTCAATCTAGATGTGCATAAATGATACAATTTAAGTGTTGCAAGGGTGGTCTAGGTTCTGATTTCCAATACAATGCTCTCTTACAGCATGGTTCCTCAGGGTCCTAAAGCATTTTTAAAACATTATGTTAACTATCCTTCAGTATCGTCATGAGGGAGGCTGAACCTATTATATCCAATTTGCAGGTGATAAAAATAAGTCAATGAGAGGTTAAGTAGATTATTCAAGGTCGCCAAGCAAGTTCTAGTGGAGCTAAAAATGAGTCTCATCTTGAAATGATGTCATCTGACCAGAGGGACTCATTCAGAGCCATTATGCTAAATATAAATTTTAGATAAAAGCAATAATTTCATTGAAGACAGAACCTAAAAAGGTAAAAAAAAGAAACCCTCATAACACTACAATTATAGTTTTCATACTTAACATTTTGTTTTCCCACATTGCTGCTTCAAATTTCTAATTCCTAAAGCACCTCATTTTCAAGAAAAATAATGCAATTAAGGTAGAGTTAAATGACAATGAAGATGATGTTTAACAAATGGCAGCATAAGCTTGCAGACATCTGGGAAATTTGGGGGCTATAATTACTTGGTCTATAGATGTATTGCTAAGGCATCGCTAGTTGTCTAATCTATGAAGCCAAATTATTAGCCTTTGTGAAATTAAAGCATGATTATTTGAATCAGGCCCAGAAAAAGAGATTGCATTGCAATGCTGTCACAGGAAGCAAGAATCACTAAAAGACACTACAGCTGTTCAAGCAGCAACTAGATAGACAAACAAATGAAGGCACCTTGTGGTTTCTCCTGCCAATGTCTAAAACAGCCAGTTCTTGACAGTTTTCAAAGTACAAAGGCCATTGCAAAGCAGCTAATCAATTCTCTTCCTCTACACAGCCAAATAAATTATTTCCTACTGAAATCATATTGATTATTTAGGAAAAACAAAAGAGAAACACATCAAATAGTTCAGTAATTGGTGGCTCTTTAGTAGATGGAGTTTACTTTGTTACATTTCTTTCACTAAAATAGAGATTTTTTTCCCCAAGAATTGAGCTACAGTTAATAAGGAAAGATATAAAGCATGTTAAATGTTATCAGAGAGCTATAAGCAAAATATTTTAACACATAAACAATAACCAATGAGGGATTCAATGAGAAAAATTAAATTTGGTAACACCTGCACACCTTGGGTGCATTCACAGGCTAAGTGATTGATTTATTCCTCCAAAATCCTGCATAATGGTTAAACTACACATATATTTGAAGAAAAAAAAAAATCCGTAAATGTTTTTGTCACTTTTTGGCCATCATCATAGATTTTATGGAATCTTTTTGGGCTACAAACACCCCTACAGAACAAATAAATTCTCTTTCATGCTTCTCTGAATTGGTAACGAAATTCATTCCATGTTAAACACCCCAGGGGGCAGCAGAATTGATTTTTACCCAGTGTTCTGGACAACATTTAGTTTCACAATGAAAAAGGTTACCTTGTGGCTGCTGTGCTCAATTGGTATCTACATTTGCCATATGACTGCGAGTGACATACGTATGTCCCTTGACAAGGTAAGATGCCATGACAAATTTAATTTTTACTCATTTATAGATAGCTAAAATATATTTTTTCTATTTGATAATATGAAGAGTCAATGTATGACAAGGCAAAACAAAGAGTTTGCCCATTCTAATTATATTATTTCTAATGATTTGAACTACAATCAACATGTTTTACCAGTCAATCAGAACATATTTTATTTCCAAAATATAATCTGTTTGCCACATTGCCAATTCTTTTCTGATTCTAAAAAGCAATGCCAGAGGCTTTGTACTCAAGATACAAAATTTCTAATCTGGAACAGGTTACCTTTCCCTCAAACTACTATTGTCCGAATTATTTGTGAACCTCCCCCAAAAAAGCATATTCCAAGAATAACAAAAGCCAGAGCTGGGGATACACGTTTTCCTGCCTGTGTTAGTTTGTTCTCACACTGCTATAAACGACTGAGAGGTGACAATGTGCTAGCAGCCCTCACTCCCAGTGCCTCCTCGGCCTCCGGGTCCACTCTGGCAGCGCTTGAGGAGCCCTTCAGCCCACCATGGCACCGTGGGAGCCCCTCTCTGGGCTGGTTGATGCCGGAGCTGCCTCTCTCTGCTTGCCGGGAGGTGTGGAGGGAGAGGCACCAGCAGGAACTGGGGCTGCAGCGCGGCACTTGCCGGCCAGTGTGAGTTCCTGCAGGTGCGGATGCGGGCTTGGCGGCCCGCACATGCCCCAGGGCAGTGAGGGGATTAGCACCCGGGCCAGCAGCTGCAGAGGTTGCTCCTGGTCCCCCAGCAGTGCCAGCCCACCAACGCTGCACTCAAATTCTCGCAGGATTTAGCTGCCTCCCAGCGGGGCAGGGCTCAGGACCTGCAGTCCGCCATGACTGAGCTCCCTGCCTGAGGTGGGCTCCCAGGCAGCCCAAACTTCCAGGACCGGCACAGCACCCTGCTCCGTGGCATCTGGTCCCATCTACAGCCCAAGGGCTGAGGAGTGCAGGCACAGCTTGAGACTGGTGGGCAGCTCCACCTGCAGGGCAGGTGCAGGATCCACTAGGTGAAGCCAGCTGGGCTCCTGAGCAGGATGGGGACTTGAAGAACTTTTATATCTAGCCGAAGGATTGTGTGTGTGCCAATCAACACTCTGTATCCAGCTAACCTAGTGGAGACTTGGAGGACTAGCACTCTGACTCTGTGTCTAATTCAAGGATTGTAAATGCACCAATCAGCACTCTGTGTCTAGCTCAAGGTTTGTAAATACACCAATTGGTACTCTGTATCTAGCTAACTTTGTATCTAGCTAAATAGTACTCTGTGATTCTGTGTCCAGCACAATGATTGTAAAAGCACCAGTCAACACTCTGTCAAAACGGACCAATCAGCTTTCTGTAAAATGGACCAATCAGCTCTCTGTAAAATGGACCAATCAGCAGGATGTGGGTGGGGCCAGATAAGGGAATAAAAGCAGGCTGCTGGCGTCACCCAGCGGCAACCAGTTTGGGTCACCTTCTGTGCTGTGGAAGCTTTGTTCTTTTGCTCTTTGCAATAAATCTTGTTGCTGCTCACTCTTTGGGTCCACGCTGCCTTTATGAGCTGTAACACTCACCGCGAAGGTCTGCAGCTTCACTCCTGAAGCCAGACCACGAACCCACCAGAAGGAATAAGCTCCAGACACATCTGAACGTCCGAAGGAACAAACTCCGGACACACCATCTTTAAGAACTGTAACACTCACCTCAAGGGTCCATGGCTTCATGCTTCAAGTCAGTGAGACCAAGAACCTATCAATTCCGGACACACTACTACCTGAGGCTTTGTAATGTATGAAGAAAAGCGGTTGAATTGACTCACAGCAGGCTGTACAAGAGGCATGCCTGGGAAGGCCTCCAGAAACTTACAATTGTGGCAGAAGGCAAAGGGGAAAAGAGCATGTGTTCACATGGCCAGCAGGAGAGAGAGAGAAAAAAGGGGGAAGCCCTGTTAACTTTCAAGCAACCAGATCTCATGAGAACGTCATAGGAAAAGTTCATCCCATTATTAAATAAACTCCCTCCAGGTCCCTCTTCCGACACTGGGGATACAATTCAACATGAGGTTTGGACGGGGACAGAGACGAACTCACTGTCCCAGCACGGAAGAAATGTATATGAAAGCTATTTCCAACATAAACTGGTGGACAAAGTCATTCAAAGGACTACCCGAAAGATCCATTAATGGAATTTTGTTTCTTAAAAACAGTTAAAAAACAGCTTCCTTAAGCTGATATTCAATTATTTCTGTAGTTTAAGTATCATATACTTCCTGGAATTCACCTTATATCACATTATTTCTGAACCCCTTGCCAGAGAAAATGAAGTTATTGTTAAAAATTTTATGAAATCATGGTCTTATGCACGTTTGTTTATTCTCATATTTTTTTTTTCCTCCACTGATCTAATCCTGAATAAAGCCTTTCGGAAATTCTCCAGTATTCACTTAAATGTTTTTGTCACTTTTTTCCCCCTCTCGTTTTTCTTTCCTGTTTTATGGAAGAAATGGGAAAAATAGAATATCCTAGCGTGTTTTTCAGGGTTGAGATACTAGCTGTAAATTACTTAACCTACCTCCTGGATAATATAACCTTAAATTCCTTTTTATATATTAAATTATATATTCTGAAGTCCAGACGTGATACAACTGAAATCAGACTGTCATAAATACAAACAACAAACAAACAAAAGTAACCTAAAAAATTATGCAAAATATGTGAAACCCTAAAAATTTTGAAAAGACACAAAACAGAACTATGACAGTAGAAGAAAAAGAAGAAAACAAAACAAAGAAACCTAGCTGAGCCCTATGATCAATCTGGCTTTCTGTGTGAAGGAACTTTCCAGAAGATAATAAAGTAAAAAAGAATCCAAAAGGATCCTGAAGCCTTATTTAGATAAGGAAGAGAGATTGTAGCTGAGAAAGGGGTGGGAAACACAACTGGGATTTACAGGGATAGTAATGAAAAGAGCTTTACATGAAGTTCCAAAGAAATAGCTCCAAAAATGCATTCTTTTTTTATCTTTGGCTGAATATAAATCCAGACATGCACATGGTGAGAATCTAACAACCTAACCAGAGAACAACAACTAGAAATTGGGTAACTAATGAGAAACGGTAAGCCAAAGATCTACCAGAACTTACACATGATTGAGAGATGTTCAGATTCTAACTATACAAGGTAGAAATAGCTCCGTGAACACTTAACACATTCAACAAAAACACTAGGCAGGCCACTTCTGAACACTGAGGCAAAAAAAAAAAAAAAAAAAAAAATGCTAGGGGGAAATGTTTAGTCCTAAACTAAGAATATTTAAAATAAAGATTATCCACAAGAACATTATCTGAGAGAATAAAACATCACTTTTTAAGCAAGACAAGAAAACCTATGTCCTCAACAACATAGTGTTCACAATATCCATTCCCCTTTGGAAAGTTATTAGATATGCTAAGAAGTAGGAAAATTAGACCTATAACAAGAAAAACAATTGAGTTGATAAAAATAGAATCTAAAATGGCAAAGATGATCAAATTATCAAAGGCTATAATGAAGCTGCTGGCAATATTTATATGTATTTATAGAAATAAAAGTCATAAGAATAGAATCACAGGAATATAAAATAATAAGAATAACATGAACATAATATAGAAAGAAAATAATTAGAATGTTTAGAACTAAAAAATAAAATACCTGAAATGAAAAATCCACCATTTGTATTGAACAAAAGATTAGATGCTACAAAACTAACAATAAGTTATTGAAGATAATGCAAAAGAAAACATATAAAATGAAGTACAGAAAAAACAATTAAATAGTCTTACCAGAATTTTAGTATCCTGTGAGGAAAAAAAGGCAATCTACAACACAAATAATTTGAGCTTATGGGGTGGTTGTGGGGAGAGAAAGCAAGAAAATCACTGAAGAAATTACAACTAAAATTCATTCAATTTTAATACCAAATCTAAACTAAAATATTCAAGAAGCTCAAAAACTTTATGTATGATAAAGAAAACCATATCAAGGCTCAAGATATTTAAAACCAGTGATAAGAAACTTAGAAATATACATAAACAACAGTAACATAAAGGCGTATTGCATTAGAGGGAAGAAACAATGTCAATCAGAAGAAAATACAGCCAGGCATGGTGGCACACACCTGTAATCCCAGTACTTTAGGAGGCCGAGGCAGGCTCATTGCTTGAGGCCAGGAGTTTCAGACAGGCTGGCCAACATAACAAAAGCCCATCTCTACTAAAAATACAAAAATTAGCCAGGCATGGTGGTGCACACCTGTAGTCCCAGCTACTTCGGAGGCCCAGGCACAAAAAGTACTTGAACCTAGTGGGTGGAAGTTACAGTGAGCCCAGATCATTCCACTGCACTTCATCCTGGGCAACACAGCAACCCTCTGTCTCAAATAAACAACAACAACAAACGAGATAATGGAATTAATTATAGAAGTGTTGAAATAAATAAATATGAATGTAACATTCTATATTCCATGAAAGTACAATTAAAAACTAAAAAATGAAAGCAAACAAAGATCAAACAATTTGTGGTCAGAAGACTCAAATGACAAGAAATATTAAAAGGTTTTCAGGCTGAAAAAATATTATATCAGATAAAATTTCAGATCTATGAAAATAATGGAGAGAGTGAATATTAAAAAATGTCAAAGCAAAAAGAATAAATACTAGTAAAGCAACAAAACATCAATGAAAATAAATCGTGACTCTTTGAAAATAATCATATTGATAATTTTGTAACTATCATATTGATAATTTTCTACAGGCATACATAATCTAAGCTACTTGGGAGGCTGAGGCAAGAGAACCACTTGAACTTGGGAGGTGGAGGTTGCAGTGATTCAAGATCACACCACTTCACTCCAGCCTGAGTGACAAAGCGAGATTCAGTGTCAAATAAAATAAATAAAAATTAATTATAAAAAGTGTAAAAATACAATTTACTAGTATATGAAGTGAGTGATGGACATCAGTACAGAGGTTAAATACATTCAAAATGATAGTCAGGAAATGTTATTATTATAAAGTAATGCCAATAAGCTTAAACTAAGATAAAATTCACCAATTATTTGGAAGATAAAATGACCAAAATTGAAACAAGAATCAAAAGACTTAACAATCTTATATCTACTCATTAAATCATATCTGCAATGAAAGCTTTCCTACAAAGAGAATTCAAGACAGGTTTTTCTTTGTCAGTTAAAATCTATTTGATGAGGGCAAAAGTAATTGCAGTTTTTGTATTGGAATTTGCCATATGATATTGGAATACATTCTTAAATAAATGTGGTTATGTTATACATCATTTTAATGGGCATTTCTCACTTTTATTTTTGCTAATAACTTATTTCTTGCTGTTATTGTATGTTTATTTTAGAATATGGAAATAATGTTAGAAACAAAGCAAATTCAAACAATTTTCTTATTCGAGTTTAAAATGGGTCGTATAGCAGCAGAGACAACACACAATATCAACACACATTTGCCTGGGAACTGCTAATGAAGATACAGTGCAGTGGTGGTTCAAGAAGTTTTGTAAAGGAGGCTAGAGCCTTGAAGATTAAGAGCATAGTGGCCAGCCATGGGAACTGGACAACCACCAATCGAGAGCAATCATTGAAGCTAATGCTCTCAAATCTACACAAGAAGTTGCCAAAGAACTCAACGTCAGCCATTCTATGGTCATTCAGCATTTGAAGCAAATTGGAAAAGTGAAAAAACTTCACTAAGTGGGCGCCCTATGAGCTGAACAGAAATTTTAAAAATCGTCCTTTTTAAGTGTCATCCTTTCTTATTCTGTGCAAAAACAACAAACCATTGTTCAACGGGATTGTGACGTGAAACAACAAGTGGACTTTATAGAACAAGCAGGGGTGACCAGCTCGGTAGTAGGAATGAAAAGAAACTCCAAAGCACTTCCCAAAGCCAAATTTGTACCAAAAAAGGTCGTGGTCACTGTTTGGTGGTCTGCTGCTGCTCTGATCCACTACGGCTTTCTGAATCCCGGTGAAACCATTACCTCTGTGAAGTATGCTCAGTAAATCGATGAGATGCAACAAAAACTGCAATGCCTGCAGCCAGAATTCATCAAAGAAAGAGCCTAATTCTCCTCAACAATGCCTAACTGTGCATCACACAACCAACACTTCAAAAGTTGAACAAATTGGGCTACAAATTTTTTTCTCATCCTCCATTTTCACCTGACCTCTCGCCAATGATATAACACTTTTTCAAGCATCTTGACAACTTTTTGCAGAGAAAATGCTTCCAAGACTAGCAGAATGCAGAAAATGTTTTCCAAGAGTTCATTGTATCCCAAAGCACAAATTTTTATGCTACAGGAAAAAATTTATTTCTCATTGGCACAAATGTATTGATTATAATGGTTTCTATATTGATTAATAAAGATGTGTTTGAGCCTAGTTATAATGATTTAAAATTCTTGGCCTGAAACTGCAATTATTTTTGGATCAACCAACATAATATTAAACAGTAAAAAAGTAAATACATACAGCCTTCGTTAAATGTTCAGCATACAGAAAAGTAGAGCAACACTCCTCAACTCATTGCATGGATCAACATTAAATTAATACTAAACCACACAAAAGTACTTCCTTCAAAAAAAGAAAATTATATACGTATATCCATCACAGTCATAGATACAAAATTCTTAACAACATATTAGCAAATCGAATGCAATACTATACCACAAGGATATAGTATCATCACTAAGTAGGATTAAACCAAGGAAGCTGAAGTTGGTTGTGAAGTTGCTCTCTGATTACTCTCATTCTTTTTTTTTTTTTTTTTTTTTTTTTTTTTGAGATGGAGTCTTGCTCTGCCGCCCAGGCTGGGGTGCAGTGGCCGGATCTCAGCTCACTGCAAGCTCCGCCTCCCAGGTTTACGCCATTCTCCTGCCTCAGCCTCCCGAGTAGCTGGGACTACAGGCGCCCGCCACCTCACCTGGCTACTTTTTTGTATTTTTTAGTAGAGACGGGGTTTCACCGTGTTAGCCAGGATGGTCTCGATTTCCTGACCTCGTGATCCGCCCGTCTCGGCCTCCCAAAGTGCTGGGATTACAGGCTTGAGCCACCGCGCCCGGCCTGATTACTCTCATTCTTGTACTAAAGATCTTAACAAAATATGATGGAGAAAAAATGAAATAAAAAGCATATACTTTTGCAAGCATAGTGTAAAATTGTGTTTATTCAAAGACAATGTAATTATTATGTAGAAACATTAAGGAATCTTAAAAAATCAACTAAAAGCAATTTTAAATTTAGAACAATTGTCTTTTACACGGTCAACATAAACAGAGAATTGTGTTTGTATATACTGGCAACATAAAGTTTCAAGAGAAACTTTAAAAATTAGTGTATTTACAATAACATTAATATATACAAAATATTTTGTGATAAAGTTGACAAACTATTAGAAGACCTCTACTTCAAACAAAACAGAAACAAAAAACAAAAGAGGAGAAAATTTTTTTTTTTTTTTTTTTTTGAGATGGATACTCTCCCTGCTGCCCAGGCTGGAGTGCAATGGCCTAATCTCGGCTCACTGCAAGCTCCACCTCCTGGGTTCAAGAGATTCTCCTGCCTCAGCCTCCAGAGTAGCTGGGATTACAGACGCATGCCACCAAGCCTGGCTGATTTTTTTGTAACTTTAGTAGAGATGGGGTGATTTCACCATGTTGGCCAGGGGGGTCTCAAACTCCTGACCTCGTGATCCTCCCGCCTCAGCCTCCCAAAGTACTGGGATTACAGACGTGAGCCCCCGTACCTGGCCAAGAGGAGAAAAATTTTATCGACATAGTATAGAAGGCCAAAATAGCAAGTGCACCTCTGTTATTTATTGAAAAACTCAAACGAGTTAAGATAGAAACATTACAAAAATGGATCAGGGAATTTAATAAATTCCCAATCAAATTTTTGAGCGGATTTTTTTATATGTAATATCAAAAAAATTCTGAAATTTATAAGAGAATGCAGAAGACTCAAAATAGCTAAACATATTTTTAAAATGAAAAGAAAAACTTATAACTTAGCTCCTAAATTCAAATTTCAGTTTGACTATACTATCATGATTTTATGTTATTCTTGTAAAAATAGACTTTTAGCTTAATGAAACACAGTAAATAATTCAAGAAAAGAACCTAATACAGGTTGACTATTACTTATCCAAAGTGCTTGGAAGCAAAAGTCTTTCAGATTTCAAATCTTTACAGATTTGGTTAAATTTTCATTATATTTATCTGGTAGAGCATCCCTAGTCTGAAAATTAAAAATCTGAAATGCTCCAGTGAACATTTCCTTTGAGCATCACATCAAGGCTCAAAAAGTTTCAGTTATTGGAGCATTCTGAATTTCAAATTTTTGAACTGGGGACACTGTAGCTGTATATATATTCTACCAATACTTGAAAAGTATTAAATACATTTTTCTCTAACAACTTGAAATTCATATTAAAAAATATTGATCCCTATTTGAAATAATATGTAGAAAATAATTTTGAATCAGTCACAGTTCTATATTTTAAAGTTTAACTGATAAAACTTCTAGAACTAAACATAGAATATATTCATGATATTAGAAAGGGGAAAATTTCATACACAGGAGATATAAAACAACTATAGTAGAAAAAAAAAGGATACATTGAGTGCCATCAATATTAACATTTTCTTCTCTAAAAAAGACAGCTTTAAGGAAAAGAAAAACTAGTTATAGGTTGAAAAGATAGATTTCCTTCATCTATAGCTGAGAAGGTGTAAAACCTTTATAAAATAAACATGATGCTCAATACTAAGATTAATAAAAAACTAAAAATGGACTAAAAGTTGATTGGGCATTTTATAGAAGATAAAAATGACATATAAGCAAATGGAAAAATTCTAAAAGTATTAATCATAGGGAAGAGCAAATGAATACAATTGGATATAACTACACATGCTTTAATATGAGAAATAGCAAAGTTGGGAAGGATAGAAAGCACTCATGCATTGATGGTGGATATGAAATACTGCAGTCAATTTGGAAAATGATTTGACAGCTTCTTATTCAGTTAAACATATACTTACTATTGACATAGCAATTTTACTCTTAATTACTTCCTAAAGAGAAATAAGAAGATGTCCCCATGTAAAGACATACATGAATGTTCACAGCAGCTTTATTCTTCAGCTAAAAATTGGAAATAATCTAAATTTATGTAAATAGGAGAATGAATAGAAAAGTTGCATTACATTCTTACAAAAGGCTAATATTTACAATAAAATGAAAGGTACTATTGATGCTCACGGAAACATGAATGCACCTCAATAGCATGCTAAGGGAACAAATCCAGACAGAAAAGACCACATGTTGTATGATTCCATTAAATAAAATGATTCTGAATACTACTCAGCCCACTTAACTAAAATCACAGTTTTCTTGCAATCAAATAGACATGAAGTTGTAGTTCAACAAAAAATTATAAAACATTTACTTTAAGATGGTGATTAAGCTTCTTAGAAACACAAATATATTTATGCTTATATAAACATATGTATATATTTAGTGGAAGATTAGATATCGTGTGATAACACTTTAAAAAGAAATTGTTACGGAAAAAGTGGAAAAAAGCAGAGTGAAGTAATTGTCTTTTCATTTGCAGACCAAAATGAGTTGTTCCTGGGATGAATACATATTTAGCAACGATAATCATTTGTTGTGGGGTACTGTCCTTTACACATTGCTCAACTGCCTCTATGACATCTGCCCACTAGATTTCAGTAGCACCCCCATCCCAAGTTACGACAACCAAACACTTCTTCAGACATTGCCAAATCTCCTCTGAAAGGAATCATTACCCTTAGTTGAGAACCACTGGTTTAGAATGCTTCTCATACAAACTAAGCAGAATTAAGAAAATGTATGTACACAAGACTAGGGAGAAGAAATCCATGAGTTCTTACTCTCAATGCCACACTTGGTTTAATTTAAAGGGAGTTGTATATTTCCAGGTCCATTTCAACTTTATAACTCAAATTTAACAATTATGCAATGCTTCCAGCTGCAGTTTATATTGTCCAATATTTGTCTAAGTGCTTGAATCCTGGTATTGATTTGTGAGGCCTTATTATTTCTCACGAAATTATGCCTTTCCATTTCAGCTGCTCACAAATTTGTCTCTGGTTTTGTTTTTACTGGAAAACATTACAGCACATTTTTTTTTCTTGGGGTACTAGGAATCAATCACCCTTGTTTATAAATTTCAGCAAGTAAATAGTAATGGCATTTTCTCAAGTGTTTATGGAAAGAGATACCCCGTGCTTTCATAAAGGAAGGGCTACATTTTATGAACTCCAGCAGTATAATGCAAAATATTATACATCTATAAAATTGTTTTCTGTAGGTAAATCTATATTAAATAAATAAAACAAGATGGTCATTTTAACATATTTCTTTAAAATCACAGTGCATTAGTCCATTCTCACATTTCTGTAAGAAAATACCTGAGACTAGGTAATTTATAAAGAAAGAAGTTTAATTGACTCACAGTTCTGCATGTCTGGGACGTCTTAGGAACTTACAATCATGGCAGAAGTCACCTCTTCACAGGGTGGCAGAAGGAAAAATTAATGACAGCAGGGGAAATACCAGACGCTTATAAAACCATCAGATTTCATGAGAACTCACTCACTATCACAAGAACAGCATGAGGGAAACAGCCCCCATGGTTCAATTACCTACCACCAGGTCCCTCCCATAACATGTGAGGATTCTGGGAGTTACAATTCAAAATGAGATTTGGGTGGGGACACAGAGCCAAACCATATCACATAACGCCAAAAATTCCATGAAAAGAGTGAATTAACACCACAAAGTCAATACCATATAATGTTATGATTCACAGGAAATTAAAATTTAAATTATGCAGTCCAACGGAGAGAGGTATTCACAATAATTATCATCATACTTTATAACAGAAATTCTCAACTGAGAAAGTAGGCATATGAAAATCATATAGAGACACATTTCTAATTCATGTGGTTCTTCTAGACACATATTTGAAAACCACTGCTTTATGGGAGGAAAATACTAGTGTCTAAATATTTAATGTTAAATGTTTATTTTATTTGGTTTTACAAATTGTTTAGTAAGCTATTATACCATTTTATAATAAATCAGATGTATTTATTTTAATATATATTTAAATCAGAGTTATGAATTGGGTTAGAAAAAATGTTCACTGAGTAGAAGACTATGTCTTAGTTCTATTAATATAACTATTTAGATAAATATTGAAAGCGCAGAAAGAATTCTAGGATTTATTAAAAATCTCATATATTGGACAAATTTGTTGTTGTTGTTGTTGTTTTTTTTTTTTTTTTTTTGAGACGGAGTCTCGCTCTGTCGCTCAGGCTGGGGTGCAGTGGCACAATCTCGGCTCACTGCAAGCTCCTCCTCCCGGGGTCATGCCATTCTCCTGCGTCAGCCTCCTGAGGTAGCTGGAACTACAGGCATCCGCCACTGTGCCCGGCTAATTTTTTTTGTATTTTTAGTAGAGATGAGGTTTCACTGTGTTAGCCAGGATGATCTGTATCTCCTGACCTCGTGATCCATCTGCCTTGGACTCCCAAAGTGCTGGGATTACAGGCGTGAGCCACCGTGCTCGGCCTACAGATTTGTATTTTTACAGAAGAACAAAAAGGGAATGGGAAATTATAATGGGTAAAATGGCGGAAACAATAATTTATTGAAAAATTATTTTATGTAGCGGGTATACACATTACAAAGCAGTATTTCTCAAACATTAATGATAAAGCAGCGTTGACCCATGAAAAAGATGAAAGATTTGGAAAAAAAAAATTATTAAAAAGAGTGTAACTCAGGTTAACTCTCCTTGAGTAGGAAACTATTACACTTTGGGATTGTCTATTTTAATACAACAATGTTAAAATCTAAATCTCCTTTCGTTAGTTTTCTTTATTGTTTGTACAGTAGGCAGGTGATCTGTATGTCCTTTGTGTGTGTGTGTGTGTGTGTGTGTGTGTGTGTGTGTGTGTGTGTGTGTGTGTGATGGAATTTCGCTCTTTTTGACCAAGCTGGGTGCAATGGTGCAATCTCAGCTCGCTGCAACCTCCGCCTCCCGCTTTCAAGTGAGTCTCCTGTCTCAGCCTCCCAAGTAACTGGGATTACAGGCGCCTGCCACCACGCCTGGCTAATTGTTTGTGTTTTTAGTAGAGATGGGGTTTCACCATGTTGGCCAGGATGGTCTTGATTTCCTGACCTGGTGATCCGCCCACCTCGGCCTCCCAAAGTGCTGGGAATACAGGCCTGAGCCACCGCCCCCAGGCCCTGTATGTCTTTTCTTGGCAATAATAATAATAATAATAATAATAATGATAAGTGCAATTCTTTATGTTGGTAGAATTATTCTTAAAAATTTAGTCTTTTATAACACCTAGAAATCTAAGAACGGTTTATTTTATAAATTTATTGAAAATAAATACCATTTTCCATTGGAAGTTACCGTCTCATTTCAAGATACTTATTTTTAAAAAGCATATTTTTTGAAAGAAATTTGCTGTGTAGTCAGTCTTACTGAGATTCACTAATCTTTAAGGTGAAGGCCAATAACCCTTAAAAGTACTTAAAGACTAAAAAGCTGCAATAATGTTAATAAAGAAAAGAAAGCTAAGATATTATAAATTGTTAAAGGGATTATCACATTTCTGGATGTCATTCTTAGCAGGCTTCTGGAGTCATTAACATTTATTTTGAAAATGTAAAAAAAAAAAAAAAAAAGGAATTTGTATAATAGTCCATAATTAGGCCATAAAATGGTGAGTTTGGATAAGATAAAATTCATAATATGTATCATAGTTTCGATTGTCCCAGATAATTGTTCTGAATGCATTTAACTGTATATCACCATGTTTCTATGGCAGTTTGCATGATGTGCTAACATTTTTGAAAAGGCTAAAAATATGGTTAATTTTAGAATAATTTAATCTAGGTATTTAGTAAGTATTTGGTATTTATTTGGTATATTGGATAATAGAATGAATTTAATATGACTAATATTGGACTTAAATTTGCAGATTTCAACTGGAATAAAGTAAAATCTGTATTTTCTTCAATTTCATTTATTTATTTTTGGATATGCTACTTTTCTATCATAGAAGTAGTAAATCACAATATTAAATCATGCTAGAGTATCACAGTCTTGATTTGAATTCTGTCTCAAAATTTATTAGCAGGGTGAACTTGAGCAAATTTTTATTTTTTTTGATCTTTATTTTTATCTCTAGAATAAAGATGATCACAATAGTTACTTCATAGAAATTGTGTGATGGTAATCAATATAAAGTACTAAGCATATTGTCTGGCTGATATTAACTGTCTAATATATACATGATATTTTTGTTATAATCATATTTTAAAGATAGTTGGTGTTTAGGAAAATTGCATAAACTTACAATATAGAATTTTCAAAAATATTTTACAAAAATTATTTTCAGAAGATAACTTGGCAGTTTTCTCTTCTAGTCATTTAAACGTTGAGAGAATTAAGGTTTCCATAAGTTACATAACATACTTAAGGTCATGCAAAGGCAGAAGGAGAGCCACAGTTTTCTTTACCAGGTAAAGGTCTATGTTATTAACACTAGAAAGGAAGCACCTGTGCCTTGTGTGCTTGTGAGAAGGAAACTTACACCCCACACCCTTGTGATTCACATGTTCCCTACCTTATTGCCTTGAGACAACTAGGACTAATAATGTCATTCCCTCTAACACTGTGCGTAACAGTTTAAGAGGAAGTCAGTTATGCATACAGACCTTTACATCCTCTTTTTTTTTTTTTTTTTTCATCATATTTCATTCAATTCCAATCACTAAAATTCTTCCATATATTCTCTGGAATTTATAATACATCGTCACCATCATTTGTTATGTATTCAAACTCTTTGAATATTGTTATCTCTTCTTACTCAGAAACTCATCTGTCTCCTAAGGATACTCTTTTCCCCACAGCTCTCTCAAATGGTAATTAGTTTTGCTCTCATCCTGCTTGAGCAAAAAGATCTGGAGGTGACCTCTCCACTCATTCATGTTTTGTGACTAATTTTCTTACCTTTACATTGCCACTTAGAATTTCAATGACTAAGATTTACCATCCCTCATGATAGCATCATGTTAACGAAATCATAACAATTTTTATAGTCATTCCACAATATATATTTTTTAACTTTCTTATTTCCTTTTCACATAATCTTGACTCCAGTCAAAGAAAAACTTATATGCTAACTTTTAACTTCTGAGCTCTTGCAAATACTCTTTTTATTTTTAGTTTTTGTGGATACATAGTAGATGTATATATTTATGTGGTACATGAGATGTTTTGATGAAGGCATGCAATGTGAAATAAACATGTCATGAAGAATGGGGTATCCATATTTTTAAGCATTTGTCCTTTGTGTTATAAACAATCCAATTACACTCTTTAAGTTATTTAAAACTCTACAATTATTATTGACTATAGTCACCCCATTGTACTATAAAATAGTACATTGTATTCATTCTTTCTGTCTTTTTTTGTATCCATTAACCATCCCCACCTCCCCTCCAGCCACCCACTACGCTTTCCAGCCTCTAGTAACCATTCTTCTACTCTCTATGTCCATGGATTCAGTTTTTTTTCATTTTTAGATCCCACAAATAAATGAGAACATGCAATGTTTGTCTTTCTGTGCCTGGCTTATATCACTTTACAGAATGATTTCCAGTTCTATCCATGTTATTGCAAATGACACAATCTCATTCTTTCTAATGGATAAAATAGTACTCCATTGTAAATATTATCACATTTTCTTTATCCATTCATCTCTTGATTAATAAACAGGTTAAGCCACTTCCAAATCTTAGCTATCAAGGACAGCATTGCCTCAAACATGGGAGTGCAGATATCCCTTCGATATATTAATTTTCTTTCTTTTAGATATATACCCTGCAGTGGGATTGCTGGACCACATGGTAGCTCAAATTTTAGTTTTTTGATGAATCTCCAAACTTTTTTCTATAGTGATTGTGCTGATTTTCATTTCCACCAACTGCACAAGGTTCCCTATTCTCCACATCCTGGCTAACATTTGTTATTGACTCCCCTTTGTATAGAAGCCATTTTCACAGGGGTGAGATGCTATCTCACTGTAGTTTTAATTTGCATTTCTCTGATCATCAATAATGTTGAGCACTTTTTCATATTCCTGATTATTATTTGTATGTCTTATTTTGAGAAACCTATTCAAATTTTTTGGCCAGTTTTTATTTTTAATCAGATTATTAGTTTTTTTTCAGGTTATTTGAGCTTCTTATATATTCTGATTATTAATCCTTTGTCAGATGGGAGATACAAATAAATATTTTCTCCCATTCTTTTTTTTTTTTGAGACACAGTCTCATCCCGTCACCCAGGCTGGAGTGCAATGGAGTGATCTCGGATCACAGCAACCTCCACCTCTGGGGGTCAAGGGATTCTCCTGCCTCAGCCTCCTGAGTAGCTGAGATTACAGGCATCCACCACCATGCCCAGCTAATTTTTGTATTTTTGCAGAGACAGGGATTTGCCATGTTGGCCAGGCTGGTCTCAAACTCCTGACTTCGTGATTCACCCGGCCTTGGCCTCTTAAAGTGTTGGGATTACAGGCGTGAGCCACCGCGCCCAGCCTTCACCCATACTTAGAGTTGTCCCTTCACTTTGTTGATTATATCTTTTGCTGTTCAGAAGCTTTTTAACCTGATGTGATCCCATTTGTCCATTTTTGTGTCAGTTGCCTGTGCTTTTGGGGTATTACTAAAGAAACTTTTGCCCAGACCAATGTCCTAGAGATTTTCCCTAATGTTTTCTTATAGTAGATTCACAGTTTGAAGCCCTTTATTGATTTTTTTATTGTATTTCTGTATATGGGAGAGATAGTTGTCTAGTTTCATTGTTTTTCATGTGGATATCCAGTTTTCCCAGCGTCATTTATTGAAGGAACTCTCTTTTCCCCAGTGTATGTTCCTGACACCTTTGTTGTAAATGAGTTCTCTGTTGGTACGAGGATTTGTTTATGTGTTTATTCTGTCTCATTTGTCTATGTGTCTGTTTTTATGCCAGTACCATGCTGTTTTGGTTACTATTGTTCCGTAGTATAATTGGAAGTTGGATAATGTGATTCCTAGAGTTTTATTGTTTTTGCTTAGGATAGCTTTAGCTATTCTAGGTGTTTTATGGTTCTCTATAAATTTTAGGATTTTTTTCTATTTCTGTGAAGAATATTATTGATATATTAATGCATTGAATCTGTAGATTGCTTTGGGTAGTACAAATATTTTAATAATATTGATTCCTCCAGTCCATGAACATGGAATATTTTTTTCATTTTTTTGGTGTCCTGTTCAATGTTTTAAATTAGTGTTTTATAGTTTTATAGTTTTTATTTTAGAGATCTTTCACTATTTTGATTAATTCCTAGGAATTTAATTTTATGTGTGGCTATTGTAGAAGGGATTATTTATTTAATTTTCAGATTGCTCATTGTTGGCATATAGAAATGCTACAGATTTTTGTATGTTGATTCTGCATTCCACAACTTTACTAAATTTATTTATCAGTTCTAATAATATTTTTGTGGAATCTTTAGGTTTTTCTAAATAGAAGATCATATTATCGGCAAATAAAGATAATTAGCCTTCTTTTTCAATTTTTTTTTTTTTTTTTTTTTTTTTTTTTTTTTTTTTTTGAGATGCAGTCTTGCTCTGTCATCCAGTCTGGAGTACAGTGGTGCGATCTTGGTTCACTGCAACCTCCAACTCCTGGATTCAAGCGATTCTCCTGCCTCAGCCTCCCAAGTAGCTGGGATTATAAGGGTGTGCCACCATGCCTGGCTAATTTTTGTATTTTTAGTAGAGATGGGGTTTCATCATGTTGGTCAAGCTGGTATCAAACTCCTGACTTCAGGTGATCCACCCGCCTTGGCAGTGGATCCCAAAGTGCTGGGATTACAGGCAAGAGACACCACATCCAGCTTTATTTTTTAATTTGGATGCCTTTTATATCTTTCTGTTGTCTGATTGCTCCAGCTAGAAATTCCAGTACTATATTGAGTAACAGTGGTGACAGTGGGCACACTTGTTGTGCTCCAGATATTAGAGGAAAGGCTTTCAATTTTTCTCCATTTAGTAGGATACCAGCTATGGGTCTCTCATATATTGCTTTTACTATGCTAAGCTACATTCCTTCTATTCCCAAGTTTTTCTTAGGATTTGTATTATGAAGGTATGTTGAATTTCATCAAGTGCTTTTAAATCATCAGTTGAAATAATCATTTGTTTTTATCTTCATTCTGTTGATATAATGTATCACACTGATTGATTTGTGTACATTGAACTATCCTTGCATTGCAGGGATAAATCCTACTTGGTGATGATAAATGATCCTTATAATGTATTATTGAATTAGTTTGCTAGTATTTTGTTGATAATTTTTGCATCAATATGCATCAGAAATATTGTCCTATAGTGTTGTTGTTGTTGTTGTTGTTGTTGTTGTATCTTTCTCTGGTTTTGGTACCACAGTAATAATGGCCTTGTAGAATGAGTTTGGAAGTAATCCCTTCACCTCTAATTTTCAGAATCATTTGATTAGTATTGGTGCTAGTTCTTCTTTAAATATTTGAATTAGGTCATCAGGTCCCAGGATTTTCTTTGCTGTCAAATTTTTTATTACAGTTTTGATCTTGTGACTTGTTATTTTTCTGTTCAGGTTTGGATTTCTTCTTGGTTTAATCTTGATAGTGTGTTTATCTAAAAGTTTGTCCATTTCTTCTAGATGTTCCAATTTATTGGCATATAGTTGCTCACAGTAGCCACAAATGATCTTTGCATTTCTGCAGTATCCATTGTAATGTTTCCTTATTAATTTCTAATTTCATTTGTGAGGATCTTCTATCTTTTTTTCTTCATTAGTCTGGCTAAAGATTTGTAAATTTTCTTTAACTTTTCAAAAAATTGACTTTTGTTTAACTTATCTTTTGTATATTTTATTTTAATTTCATTTATTTCTGCACTGATCTTTCTTATTTCTTTTCTTCTAATTTTGAGTTTGGCTTGCTCATGCTTTTCTAGTTCTCTAAGATGCACTGTTAGATTGCTCCCTTGAAGTTTCTCCTCTTTTTTAACGTAGGTACTTATAGCTATGAAATTCCCTTGGTACAGCTTTTGTTGTATCCCATAGATTTTGGTATGTTTTGTTTTCATTGTCATTCATTTCAATAAACTTTAAATATTTTTATTCATTTCTTCATTGACCCACTGGTCAGTCAGGAGCATATTGGTTGATTTCCATGTATTTGTATGGTTCCCCAAATTCCTCTTATTATTAATATGTAGTTTTATTTCATTGTGGTCAGAGAAGTTGTTTGATATTATTTCAGTTATTTTTGAATATTTTAAGACTTGTTTTGTGACCTAATGTATGGCCTATCGTTGCGAATAATGCATGTGGTGAGGAAAACAATGTGTATTCTGCAGTTGTTGGATGAAATATTCTGTAAATATCTGTCAAATCTATACTACAGGTTAAGTCTGATTTTTCATTGACTTTCTCCCTGAAAGATCTGTCCAATGCAAAAAGTGGGGTGTTAAAGTCCCCAGTTATCACTGCATTGGAGCCTAACTCTCTCTTTAGCTCTGATAATATTTGCTTTATATATATGGGTGCTCCAGTGTTGGGTGCATATATATTTAAAATTGTTATATTCTTTAGTTGAATTGATCCATTTTTCATTATATAGTGCCCTTCTTATAGTTTCTGTCTTAAAATCTATTTTGTCTTACATAAGTATAGTGACTCTTGCTGTTTTTGGTTTCCATTGGGATGAAATATCTTTTCTCATCCCTTTATTTTCAATCCATGTGTCACTATAGGTAAAGTGTGTTTGTTGTAGGTAACAGATCAATGGGTCTTGTTTTTTCTTTTCATCCATTCAACTCGTCTATGTTTTTGATGGAGAGTTTAGTTCATTTATATTAAATGTTATTATTGATAAGTAAGGACTTACTCCTGCCATTTTTTTTTTCTATTTCGTGTTCTTCTCTTTTTCCTTTCCTTCTTTTATTCTTCTAATGAAGATGATTTTATCCAATGTTATAATTTAGTTCCTTGCTTTTTATTGTTTGTATATTCATTGTATATTTTTTGGTTTGAAGTCCCCATGAGGTTTGGAAATACTATCTTGTAACTCATTATTTTAACCTGATAAAGACATAACAGTATTTGCATAAACAAACAAAGCAAAACTAATAAAACTCTATGCTCAAATTTGTCCTTATGCCATTTAAATTTTTGCTATTTCTATTTATACCTGATTGTGTCAATTATGTCTTGAAAAGTTGTAGTTATTATTTTTGATTCATTTATTGTTCAGTCTTTCTACTCAGGATAAGAGTAGTTTACACACCACAGTTATAATGTTATAATATTCTGTGACTTTCTGTGTACTTATTATTACCAGTGAGTTTTGTATCTTCAGGTGGTTATTTATTAATCATTAATGTCTTTTTTCTGATTGAAGTACTCCTTTTAGCATTTCTTGTAGGACAGGTCTGGTATTGATGAAATTCCTCAGTTTATGTTTTTCTGGTAAAGTCTTCATTTCTCCTTCATGTTTGAAGGATATTTTCACTAGATAAACTCTTCTAGAATTCATTTTTTTTTTCTTTTTTCTTCATCACTTTAAGTACATCACGCCATTCTTACCTAGCCTGTATGGTTTCCATGGAAAAGTCTGCTGCCAGATGTATTGGAGCTCCATTGCATATTATTTGTTTCTTTTCTCTTGCTGCTTTTATAATACTTTCTTTATTCTTGATGTTTGGGAGTTTGACTCTTAAGTGCCTTGAGGCAGTAGTCTTCTTTGGAATAAATCTGATCAGTGTTCCATAACCTTATTATACTTGGATATTGATATCTTTCTCTAGGTTTGAAAAGTTCTGTGTTATTATCCATTTGAATAAACTTTCTAACCTCCTCTCTCTCTCTACTTCCCCTTTAAGGCCAATAACTCTGGTTTGTCTTTTTGAGACTATTTTCTGAATCCTTTAGATGTGTTTATTGTTTTCCATTTTTTTCTTTTGTCTCCTCTGTGTATTTTCAAATAACCTGTTTTCAAGCTCACTAATTATTCTGCTTGATCAATTTTGCAATTAAAGGACTCTGATTTATTATTAAATATACCTATTGAATTTTTCAGCTTTAGAATTCCTGCTTGATTCTCTTTAATTATTTCAAGGTCATTGTTAAATTTATCTGACAAAATTCTGAAGTCCTTCTCTGTGTTATTTTGAATTTTTCGAGTTTTCTTAACACAGTTATTTTGAATTCTCTGAAAGGACACATATCTCTGTTTCTAAAAGGTTGGTCTCTTGTTCCTTAGTTCATTTGGTGAGCTCATTTTTTTTCTGGATGGCGTTGATGCTAGTAGATGTTCTTTGGTGTCTGGGCACCAAAGTTAGGTGTTTATTGTAGGCTTCACTATCTCTGCTTATTTGTAGTCATCCTTCTTGGGAAGGCTTTCGAGCTATTTGAAAGTACTTGGGTGTTGGGATCCAAGCTGTATCTTTTTGGGGGTGGGGGGCAGTTATGTTTTATAACCAAAAATTTCATCAATTCTCCATTCAATTATTCATTTCATATATCTGATCTACTTGTTTCACAGAGAGGAAGAGCACAAAATATAGTATGGTCAATACTGAATTGATCAGGGTGATGGTGGGTAGAAATGAATATACAATACAAGGAAAATCTTCCTAGAGGCTTCACCAGCGTCTGGAAATGGGTTTATGTGTTCTCCTGATAAAAAAAAAAAAAAAAAGGAAAGGTATACATTTACCTTAGACAAACTAGGAATTTGAGTAAATCAGATAGTACTGTACATTTAGGAAACCATCACAAATACATACCAAAATGGTTCAAATTGATTAAATTGATGAAGGAATATGGAGATATATCTAGAGAAATAGGACACGGTTGACCTAAAAACAGTCTTATACAACATGAGTATGAGCTTGGTTTTTATAATTAAACATGCTGATTTATGAAAAAAAAAAAACAAGATTCGGGATTATATGAGTTTTAGCAACTTTACTCTGAGAAAAATGTGTAAGATGAACAGAATAAGGCTGATAATATACAAAATGAGTCAAAAGGGATTACAATAATCCACGTGGGAAAGGGTAGGGTCATAACATTTACAATATTGAAACAAGAAGTTATATGGAGAAAACGCAAAAGAGATAGGATAGCCTTGATATTTGGTAACATTAAATGATGGTCATGAAGAAAAGAATAATTTGAGGAGCTTGTACGGTGTCATTCAGTATGATGACAAAGGAAGAACAAAATGTTTTCATTAGAGAAGATAGTAAAATTATTGAGTGGGAGTGAATGGGGAAAAAAAAAAGGAAGTCAGCAAAAGTGGACTATTATTTGAGGAAGCCTGACTTTGAAGAAAGAATCAATAACACACATTCAGCAAATAATTTTCCAATGCCAGTTACTGTTCTAGGATCTGAGGATATTGTGATTGAAAACAAAAAGAGATAGGGAACTTGGGCAACAGCTGGAAAGACATAGTTGCTTCAGAAGGTGGATTCTTTTTTTTTTTTTTTTCTTAAGTTAGAAGAAACATAACATAATACTAAACTTCAGAGAGGAAGAGAGGAAAAAGAGAAAAATATAGGACAAGTCAGATAATACAAAAAAAATTAAGGCCCTTATTCTGGAGGTCATGTATACAAAGAAGGGGATCAAAAACACAACTGGATGCATTGTCTTTAAAATATAGGAGGGGTAGATACTGATTATGTCATATGCATGCCATTTTTACACATATTAGGATGAGATGCCCATGCAACAAATTCCCAAAGACCTAATTAAAATAGAAAGGTCCAGTGCTGAGAGAGGTGAGGTGTGAGGCTTGATTTAGTTCAGCTCTAAGTGTAATGAATCTACACTACAACCTTTCTGCTTAGCATTCTAGAGGAAGTGTCTGAGTCTGTATGCTGGGTAGGAGTTATGGAGGTATTCACAAAGAGGGAGGGGTATTATTAACTGGGAGATAGAGAAGTAGGAGTATTTTTTATGTCATGGAGCTGCATTTTGCCAAGATTAAATGTTTATCGATTGATTGAATATGTGTTTTAAAAATTGGTACATTGGCGTAAATGAAGGAGCACATTTTAGACCTAGAGCTGTTAAGTCTTGAACTCAAGAGGCAACTACAAGGAGTTAGACAAATGAGCCCACCTTTGTATGACTGGAATGTTTAGAACATGTTGGGTACCTAAAGAGAGTATCATTAATGCCAGCCTGGAGTTAGACTGTAAAGTTTCTTTGCTGAAGTCTCTCCTGGAAATATTGCAGTCCCTGAGTTTCTATAGAACTTTAGATATTTTTTTCTATGACCCTTAACAGTTTCTAATATATATTTTAATTGTGTGTGTGTTAATTTCCTAAACACAGGGATATACATTAATTAAAGAACTAAATTGATATTATGATAGATTCACAGGTCTTTTAATATTTGTGTAAGACATATGACAAATCATTTTTATTTCACAATCTGTATTGCAACATAGTTTATAAATTAGGCTTTATTTTAAAAAGTGAAGGTTTATAAGGACAAAGCAATTTTCCATTTTGCAGAAGTGTGAAATATGCAAAGAAGGAATTCACAATACCTACTTCCATGGGCAATTTATTTTGTATATTTTATCTTTCTTAAGGGAAGTATTTAAAAATAGCAACTTGCAAAGTTTGAATTAAAGTAACATATAATCTTCTCAAGATTACCTCTTGTAAGCCAATAAACTCAGGAAACGTTTGAACAAATACTGTAATCCTAAGTAGTATTTAATTCATTGACATAAGTCATTATAATTTCTTCTCTTTTTTCCTCTATATCATTGTATCAGTTTTCCTTGCTTTCTTTTCTGAAATTTTTTGTTGTGATATGTCATTTATATAAATATTCTCAGAATGTATATGTAAATTTTTAAGACTATAGTTGTCTTTCCATTTATGTTGGTATTTTACTTATTTTCATTAAATTTATTTATATGTTTTCTATAAAACAATTACACATATTTAGTTACATTTGTTCTTTTTTTTTTTTTTTTTTTTTTTTTTTTTTTTTTTTTTTGAGACGGAGTCTCGCTGTGTCACCCAGGCTGGAATGCAGTGGCCGGATCTCAGCTCACTGCAAGCTCTGCCTCCCGGGTTCACGCCATTCTCCTGTGCCTCAGTCTCCTGAGTAGCTGGGACTACAGACGCCCGCCACCTCTCCCGGCTAGTTTTTTGTATTTTTTAGTAGAGATGGGGTTTCACCAGGTTAACCAGGATTGTCTCGATCTTCTGACCTCGTGATCCACCCGTCTCGGCCTCCCAAAGTGTTGGGATTACAGGCTTGAGCCACCGCGCCTGGCCTACATTTGTTCTTGGTACTTTATTTTTGTCACCTTTATAAATGGAATTTTAAAGCACATATTTGCTAGCTGGTTGTCACAAGTACATAGCAGTAAACAGATATTTATATACTGTTTTTCAGAAATACTACCAAATTTTCTTATTAATTGTAATTAATAAGTTTCCAGTTTCTATTAATACTCTTAAATCATCTAGAAGTGATGATACTTCTCTGTCTTCCCTCCATTTTATACTTTTCATTTCTTTTCTTGATTTACTCCAATATACAGTGACTTCCATAAAAGTAGGTGTCGTAAACACCCTTACTTTGCTCTTCGTATTAAAAAGTATGTTTCTACCATCTATTCATTAAATTTCCCGCTTTTAGAATAAAAAAGCACCTATTTTGTCTGGAATTCTAAGCTTTTGATTATTTTGTTTTACATTATAAGTGGGTTTTTAATTTTTAATCGGATTTATTGATGGGGCATCTATTGAGATGATCATATAATTTTTAGCCTTCAATAAATTAATATAATGAATGAAAATATTTAATTTCTCATGTAAAAATCATAATTTTATCCCTTGTATAAACACCAATTCAGCTTTTTTGGATGATTGTTTCTTGCTTTTCTTGGAGATTTTCAATTACATCATTGTCTTCATCTATTTTCATCTTAGTTTTAAACTAAAAGTATTCTAGAAAAAAAATATGGTCAGTTTGAGTCCAATATGTTTAAATTTGTTGAAGTTAGCTTTTGCTAGTAAATACTTAATTTTTATATATATTTTTAATTATTGAGTGCAGTTTTTTATGTGTTCATTTGTTCAAAGCTGTTATTTCTGCTGTTCAAATTATGTATATCCTTATTGATTTTGATCTATCAGTTTAATTAACTAATTACCGAGTGAAATGTGCTGAAATATCCAACAATAGTGGTGTTTTGTCAGTTTCTATTTTTTTTAAACCTTGTATAAGTTGAGGTTTCAGTAAGTGCATACAAATGTAGATTTTCATAATTCCTGGTGAATTAATTCTGTAATCAGTATAGAGCAAATCTGGTTATTTCTAGAAGTGCTATTGACTACAAGCATTTCATCTATTTTGTTTGATCATTGTAGATACATGATATTTCTGTTGGTATGTTCCTGTTACACTATTTTCCATTCATTGTTTTCCCAGTTCTCCATGATTTTAACTTCTCAGCCTGCTCCAATTTAGACAATACAGGTGAAAGGTCTTAAAATCAATGCAAGATTTCTGTTGGTCTCATGACATGCAGGTGCCCTGGGTGGTGATTGCTAAGTGTGGGAGGGAGTGTTGACCAGGTGCAATGCAGAGCCCCAGGTGGGGGAAACTTGCTGAACTCGAAGAGGGGGAGAGATACCGAGTTTCTAACTGTTGCATTTCTGAGCTTCACGTGTGATTAGGCATTACTAGGCAAAGTAGAAGTGCGCACAAGGTAAACCTACAGATGAGGGTGCTGTGTTTATTAAAGAGTGATGGTTCAGATTAAAATAAACACAGATACCCACAAACTGTTGAAGGACTTTCTGATATATCCACAATAAAAATATTGGTTTCAATTTGGACAATGACTCATTGCCTGTAAACCCTGGTTTGTTGAGGCTGATGTCCTTGGGTCTCACCTCATTTTGCAGACGAGTCTGTGCAGCTTCAAAATACAAAGCCAGAGTTTGAGATGCAGCAGCCACTCTCCCCAGCTCCTCCTGTCTGCCCTGTTGTGAAGTTGAAAAGCCTCTGCTTTTTATGACATCATTCCTGTTCTCATTCAGTCCTTGAGTTTACTTCAAAGCAGTATTCAACTATTTCAATATAAGTGTGTGTGTATTTTTGTTGTGTTTCCTTTGTTTATCTCTGATTCCTCAACCAGTTAGAGAGATATTTATTTCCTGGAAGAGATTACAGAGTCCAAGTTCACTAACACTGCCTAGCAAAGACGAGCTGCCCTCAAGGAGATAATTACCCAAACAACTGTAAAACAGAAGTAAAACAGAAGCTGTTTCTTTTGCCTGGTTGTGCAACACCATCTTATGTTTCAAACAGAAGAACCTTGGATGTCCTTGATTAGTACATGATTAGTTAGTTTATCTTCAGTAGTTTAAACCAGATGCTTATTACCTGGGCAACAGAAAGTGTAAAGACTTACTCCACGTATTTAACCTTATACTACAGCTCATGTTAGCTCTTTGCCAGAGAAATTAAAAATGAAAAGCTATGAGAAATTGCTATGGATTAACTTGTGTTCCCCTAAAATTCATGAGTTGAAGTCATAAATTCCAATGTAACTATGTTTGGAGATAGGACTTTTAGAGGGGTAGTTAAGATTAAATGAGCTCATCAGATGTTACTCTAATCCACTATGCCTGGTGTCCTGATAGGAAGAAAAAATAAGAGGAAAGGCCCAGTTAACTGGCCATCTGAGAACCTAAGAAAGAGGCCACAGAAAAAAACAAATATGCAGGCACACTGATCTTGGACGTCTAGCCTCTAGAACTGTGTGAAAATAAATTTCTGTTGTTTAAGCCACCCAATATTTGAGATTTTGGTATGGCTGTCCTAGCCAATTAATATAAGAACTTAATAATTTTAGAGCATGAGTTAAATAAAATGTATTGCTGTTAACAGTTTTTGAGTATCCTTGATGTGCCTTTTAAGAAAAATGAGACTGACAGTTCCATACCATGCTCTGGCCTGCACCCATGTGCATTGTTTTGATATTGCGATTTCTCTACAAATGAGTAAGAAGCCTACCTGAAATCGTGCTGCTTTGTCTTTAACACTAGATGGGTTTTTGTGGGAATTCTGAATTACTTTTCTGATGTTGATAAGATTAAATGCCACAATGTTTATCTATGTATCCAGAGAGACTAAGAACTGAAGCTATGAGTGTAGCCAGTCAACAGTGCATAATTATTGAAAGCCTAAGTCCTCTTAGTAAGCCTTATTCATAGTCAGTGAAACAAAGAAGGAGAAAGTGGATATTATTGACCTAAGTTTAGAATACCCTTCTGATGGAGAAACAAAGACTCTTCTAACAAAAGAAGTACATATTTATGCAGGAAGTACAGAGCATCTCAGCCAAAAGGTATATTTTTCTAGGGGGCAGGGTTGTTTATTTTTGGTACCTGTCACCTTCTCTATGGATTTCCACTGTGGCTCCAATTTATCTTGCTGTTATATTCTAGCTTTATTGAGAGGTTTCTTGGCACCATTTCATTATACTCCAATGTCACTCATGTCCTTAGACTGGTCAGCTTGAGATTTACCTTTCCTTAATTCTCCTTGACGCCTAGTAATATTGCCTAATGGTTTTGGAAGTCTCATCTTGCCCTAAGGAGCAACCAGTTATGTCTGTCAGAACTGAAAGTACCCACATAGCATTTTTCCTGTTAGTTTATCCTACAGAGAAGTGAGGCAGGAGTAATAGCCAACAAAAGAAGTGACATCTCAATATCATCTTAACGGACTTGAGGATTCACTAAGATTCAAATATTAGCTAAAGCTGCTTTTTGTTGGACCTCTGATCCATGGAACCTATTTTATTGGCTGTTTCTTTGATACTTATTGAAACATCAGACATATATTTTTGTTTTTAATTTTTATACTATTTTTGGCATAAAATACATTCAGAAATATCTGCATCTTCTGGAGAAATGGATTTAACTGGTATGTGTTAATTGATGGATTCTATGAATTTGTTTTAATATACAGCAATAAAATTATGTAAGTATTCAAAAAATATTTTCTGATAAGCCATAATTAAGTATTCTAGATATATAACTAAACTTTACATTTGTAAGAATTGATTTGGCAGCTATTTTGTTCCATCTGATCTATGTTCCATTCTTCACTCTCAGTTTTGGGAGGATAATCATTGAGGAATCCATCAGCAGCCTCCTTTGACCATTGGTATTTAGTTGGATTACTCAATGAGGATTTCCAGTAAATCATAGGGAGTGCAGGGAATGAGTTTAAGATATTTACACCCGTGGATTCCTCCTCAAAATGTCATCTTGAACTATACTCAAAGAGGCCTCCTTAACATAACTCTTACCTTGCATTAACTGTTCCCATCTCTACAACTTTGGACCTGGAGGTAATAATAGTTTTAATGATTCTAAGCCTGGGTAATTGTGCTTCTCCTAAACCAACTCAAACTTTGTAAATGGTCCATTTACTAATAAACTCCCTGAAACTAGAAAAGCTGAGATACCATCTTTATCCTGTTTGAAACTTGACTAGTAGAATTGGAAATGCTATTCTACTTCCATTTACTCTAACTTCTGACATATATTTGTTTTATTTCTACACATATATCCTCTTATTTTCATTGCCTATTTTTTGCCTTTCTTCTTTCTTGTCCTGTTGTTTTATAAGTTGAACTCCCACCCTTTTTCCCTTTCTATTTATCCCTTTTAATTTTTTGAGGAAGTTAAATACTCTTAACTTAGTCTTCTCTTTATAACCCTAGCTATTTTTACATGAGTATTTAAACAAAAAATAATCAACATTTTCTCTAGCTTTTTTGATAATACATGTAACTGAACAATTTAATTCTGTCTCTCTTTCAAAATTTTTATAGTATTGTAGCTCAGTATTCTGTTCCATTATTGTCCCACACCCATGGAAAAATTGGTGTTATTATAATGGCTTCCTATTACCATTCCTTGGGTAGTTCTATCAATATAGTTGTCATTATCAATTAGTTCACTATTTCTATTCACATATAAGATCTCCCATGTAGAATCATTTTTCATATACTCAAAGTATACAATTTTAGACTTTGCTTTAGCAGAATAAACTGTTTTGTTTATAATTGTACATAGTTATTTCCTTTTTCATCCACAAAACATGGTTTAGCTGTTTATTGAAATTTAGATTGACAAATTCTTTTCCCTCAGTCTGCTGGAAATGTTATTTTTCTTTATTCTGGCCACCATTATTGCATTTGAGAGATTATCCACCAGACTTTTTTGTGAATAATCTGCCTTTTCTTTATTGCAACTTTTAAAAATCTTTCTTATATTTCTGATCTTTTGTAGTTCAGCTAAGATATGTATAGCTTTATTTATTGGTTGGTTGGTTGGTTGATTTGTTGGCTGGATTTACTATCCTACTTGCTGTTTATTGGATTTCCAGGATCTGCTTCTTGGAAGAGAAGGACATTAACAGAAAAACTTGTGAAATTTGAGTAAGTTATATGCTTTTTTTGTTTTTTTTTGTTTGAGACGAAGTCTCATTCTGTCGCCCAACCTGGAGTGCAGTGGTGCGATCTCAGCTCACTGAAGCCTCCTTCTCCGGAGTTCAAGTGAATCTTCTGCCTGATACTCCCGAGTAAGTGGGACGTGCAAGTGCCACCATGCCTGGCTAATTTTTTTTTTTTTTTTTTTTTTTTTTAGTAGGAATGGGGTTTTACCATATTGGCCAGGCTGGTCTCAAACTCCTGACCTCGTGATCCACCCGCCTCAGCCTCCCAAAGTGCTGGGATTACAGGCATGAGCCACCGTGCTTGGCCAGTTCTATGCTTTTAAAAACAGTATTGTCTCAAAGCTAATTTATTGATTTTGGGAACTGTTCCATACTATATAAGATGTTAACATAAGAGAAAGCTGAGTGAAATATATAACTGTACTATTTACTCTTCAGTAGAAAGACAACTATACCAAATTTAATATAAAAAAATATTATCTTGGAGTTACCAAAATATAACATATAGCAATTACATATCCTATCTATGAAACTATCTATAAGCCAAGTTGTGACAAATGATTAAAGATGAAATGAATGGCATTAATATATGACATAAATGAAAATAAGAAAACGATAAATTACAATGCCAAAGCACAAATAGTAATTTAAAAAATAAATAAATAAATAAATAGCAAAAAATCATTGAATGTGATTATATATGTAATTTAAGGTGAAAATATCATGCATGAGCATAATATGCAAAATGAAATGCTATCATAGATTATTTTTAAATTACAGTATATAGAAGGATCTGACAGAAACTACGCAGTAGTAGATGGTAGTAAACAGCATCTCTTTCTCAGTTCTGATAAGTTAGAAAAGACAAAAATTAATATAAAGAGAAAATCTAAAACAATCTTAGTGATAATGTTGAATATCTATCTCTATTTGTATTTAATTTATGGTTCAGCCAAATAAATACACTCCTTGCATTTCCAGTAGAAGAAATTAAAAGACGGAACTGATCGCATAAGTGATAAATGAATTTAGAAGCCAAGCCGTGATTATGACACAACTCAGATTAGAAACAAGAGGCAACTACCACCTGAAGGGTATGAAGGGTCTTAGAAAGAGGTAAAATTGCCTCATGCCAGTTCTGTGGGATCTGGAGCCACAGAGAGAACGACTGTTTTGTTGAACACTGGAGCCCGGAAGAAGATAACCCCTGTTTTGAAAGCTTCATCTAATAGAAAGCAAAAGAACAAAATAGACCTTAATCTCCTGTTGACTTTTCTAGTCTCTCACCAGTAGGTCTATTTGGGATATTCTTGTCAGAAGAAAGTTGAAAAAAAGAGTATAGCAAATGAATTTTGCAATTGAAAGGTGATAACTGGATTTAAAAGCAAACCTACAGTAACACTCATGTTATGTCCACATAAGGAGAAGAAACATTTATGTAATCATATTCTACAGATCAGAGATAGTAGACTGGTTATGTTTTTAAACACTTATGTATTTTAAACAAAAATAGAGGAGAACATAGGAGAATGAATATAATTGAATTTCTGCTCTCATATAGGGAGACACTTTTTATTTACAAGGGCAAAAGAAGAAAGTATAAATGATATTTTAGGTTTCTATTTTTTCAATTTCAACTTTTGTTTTAGATATAGGGGTACATGTGCAGGTTTGTTGCATAGGAATACTGTGTGATGCTGAGGTTTGGAGTATGGAGCTTGACACCCAGGTAGTAAGCATAGTACCCAATAAATAGTGCATGCTCTCTTCCTTCCATCCCCCCTCTAGTAGTCAATAGTGTCAGTTGTTCCCATATTTATGTCCATGTATACTGAGTGTTTAGATCTCACTTATAAGTGAAAACATGCAGTATTTTAGTTTTCTGTTCTGGAACTAATTTGTTTAGGATTATGGCCTCCATGTTATTGCAAAAGATATGGTTTCATTTTTTATATGGCTGTGTAGTATTCCATGGTGCATATGTAACAAGTTGTCTTTATCCAACCCACCACTGATGGGCAGCTTGGTTGATTCTATGTCTTTGCTGTTGTGAATAACACAGTGATGGATATGAGAGTGCATCTGTCTTTTTGGTAAAATGATTCATTTTCCTTGGGATATATACCCAGTAATGCGATTGCTGGGTTGAATGGTAGCTGTGTTTTAAGTTCTTTGATAAATTTCCTGACTGTTTTCCAGGGGTTGGACTAATTTGCATTTCCACCATCAGTGTACAAGGGTTCCTATTTTTGTGTAGCCTCACCAGTATCTGTTGATGTTTTACTTTATCATCGTAGCCATTCTGACTAATGTGAGATGGTATGTCATCATGGTTTTGATTTGCATTTCTTTGATAATAATGAAGCTAATCATTTTTTCATATTGGGTAAAGGACTCCTATTCATTACGTGCTGCCGTGATAACTGGCTGACCAACATAGAAGATTGAAGCTAGGCCCCTGCCTTTCAATGTGTACGGTAATTAACTCAAAATATATCAAAGATTTAAATGTAAGACCCCAAACTATACAAACCCTAGAGGATAACCTAGAAAATACTCTTCTTGACATGGACCTTGGCAAATAATTTTTGGCCGTTACCAAAAGCAATTGCAACAACAACAACAAAAAATAGAAAATTGGGACCTAATTAAACTAAAGAGCATCTACATAACAAAATAAACTATCAAAAGAGTAAACAGGCAGCCTATGAAATGGGAGAAGATTGCAAACTATGCACCTGACAAAGGTCTACTAATTATTATTTATTTATTAAGTACTCTATAGAGAACTAAAATCAACAAGCAAAAAATAAATAATCCCATTAAAAGGAGAGAACATAAACAGTCAATTCTACCAAGAAGATTTTGGCTTTTCTAATCATGAATAATTGCTGTAGTTTGAAAGCAATAGAATTAAAAGACACATAAATGCTTTGCCTTTTTGAGGAATTTTATATAATTCTTTAAGGGGAACTAGCTAATCTACAAGTGAACACTGTGGGTGTTCTGATCTCCAGGATCATTTTTGGTATTATTATGTACCCCCTCTTAATTTCTGATTTTTTTTTTCCTTTAAAGATTATACTTTCTATTCTCCTTGCAGAGATGTCATAGCACTATGGAATCTGCTTAAAAGTTACATCTGGAGTCTATTCTCCTCTCCCTTCAAAGACGTTTAGCCCAAGATCAGTACGTTGGAGCAGCAGAACTCGGTAGTCCTGCCCCAGATTGCAAAAAAGTTGAGGTATAATTTACTCTTGAGCATGTCCTTGAACATCAGAGCATAATTCCTTCCATGAGAGTTTGTATGACTTTGCACATTTGCTTGCCTTCTTCCCCTTCATCTTTTCTCTTTCACCTCACTGGCATCTCCTGAAAGTACTACCTTCGTAAGTCACTTGCATGTGAAATCTCATGAATTCTGTCATCAGAATTTGCATGTGGAGAATGCAATCTTAAGGAAGACAGTATGGATAGTTTGAAGGTAGAATTGGTGGGGAGGACAGAAATTTGATTATTAATAGGTAGATCTTGCTACCAACCATCCCTCAAATGTTTAGAGGGAGAGATAAGTCGAGAAGTTCACTGTTTTAGATATTATTCAGAGGATGGTGAAAAGTGTTGGAGAGTCTAAGCAGAGTGGCTAAGCAGAATAGCTTTGGAGTAATGGTTTAGAACTTTTTTCTTTTTCCTTTCTATTCTTGTCAGATAGATGAGCTAAGTGTATGAGCTAAGTGTAACAGTGAATGGATGAATGGATGGAAAAAGGATAAGGCTAGATTCAGGGATACCATGTCTATTCGTCAGAGTTCTCTAGAGGTACAGGAATCACAGGATAGATGTATATATGAAAGGGAGTTTATTAAGGAGTATCAACTCACAAGATTACAAGGTGAAGTCCCACAATAGGCCATCTTCAAGTTGCAGAGCAAGGAAACCAGTTCGAGTCCCAACACTTCAAAAACAGGGAAGCCAACAGTGCAGCCTTCAGTCTGTGGCTGAAAGCTCAAGAGCCCTTGGAAAACTACTGGTATAAGTCCAGGAATACAAAAGCTGAAGACCTTGTTCAAGAGTCCAGTGTTCGAGGACAGGAAGCATCCAGCACAGGAGAAAGATGAAGGTCAGAAGACAACCAGTCTCATCTACCTGCTTTCTTCTAGCCACATTGGCTGCTGATCATATGGTATGCATGCAGAGCAAACTGAGGGTGGGTCTGCCTCTTCTAGGCCACTAACTCAAATGTTAATGTCCTTTGACAACACCCTCACAGACACATCCAAGAACAACACTTTGCAACCTTCAATCCAATTAGGTTTATACTCAGTATCAATCATCACACCATGCAAAAGGTTGCTGATATTAAAATAAGAGAAGATAGCAAACTAGTAGGATTAGATATATGGTATATGTAAGAAGGGAAATTTTTAAAAAACTGATCCTGAAGATTCTATTTGGCCAGTTGGATCAATAACTTTATTGACAGCTAGAAATGGACCACTTCAATAGTTTAAAAGTGATATTTCTCCCTCACCCTTTCCTGTGGCCTCTATTCTCCACATCTGGTCATCTTTTTATAAAACTTGTCAATCTAAAACTTGGAGATAAGCTGAAAGCAAGTTGATCTGATTAGTTACTGGGAAAATAAAACGATGTGTAAGTTAGAAAATTCTCCCTGATGCAAGACTCACACAATAATTGTCATCTTATAAAATTTATAATAGCAGTATTCAAGTAAACTTCTTATACAAAGAAAGAGTGTGCTATTGACATTTTAAGGAATGTATATTAGTGTGTACCTTTAGATGATGAGAAATATCATTATTATGATTTAGCAATCTAAATTACATTTTACCGTTGGTAACGAAGACTAAAATGCTTAAAAATGTAGTCATAAAATTGAGGCTAACAGGGGAATGTCATTTCATCTACAGTAGTCTCCCTAACAAGTAATTGCTTTGTGTTGCCCAAACAATATTTTTCTCAGTGCTCCTGCTATAGTGTCTGTCAAAGGCCCATCATAATTCTCTATAATAAACTCTATTTCCTAGAAGCCCATGCACTGGTCAGACAAATAAACATTGCATGACATTTTTCTTGCAGAATGTGGTCTTGTTCTGAAAGCAATTTTCCTTGTATAATTTCTATTTGAAAATCCATTCATTTGTGACAGCAGTGTAAAAAGAACATTAATTTTAGTACTCTGGGGATTGTTTTCTTCGTGGTCAGTGCAACACTGCTGATGATAGTGGGGACACTGTGAACTTGACAGCCTACTGACAGTCTCTCAGGAATGGGACTATTAGGGAGCCTCAGAAAAGGGCTTCATAGGCCATGCCCAGCATCTCATGCCTGTAATCCTAGCACTTTGGGGGGCCAAGGCAGAAGCATCACCTGAGATCAGGAGTTTGAGACCAGCCTGACCAACATGGTGAAATCCTGTCTCTACTAAAAACATAAAAATTTCTGGGCATGGTGGTGCTTGCTCGTAATTCCAGATACCTGGGAGGCTGAGACAGGAGAATCGTTGGAACGCAGGAGACGGAGGCTTCAGCGAGCTGAGATCATGCCACTGCACTCCAGACTGGGTGACAGAGCTAGGCTCCATCTAAAAAGATAAAGAAAGAAAGAAAGAGAAAGAAAGAAAGAAAGAAAGAAGAGAGAGAAAGAGAGAAAGAGAGAGAGAGAGAGAGAGAGAGAGAGAGAGAGAGAGAGAGAAAGAAGAGAGAGAGAGAGAAGAGAGAGAGAAGAGAGAGAGAGAGAGGAGAGAGAGAGGAGAAGGAAGGAAAGGAAGGAAGAAGGAGGAAGGAAGGAAGGAAGGAAGGAAGGAAGGAAGGAAGGAAGGAAGGAAGGAAGGAAGGAAGGAAGGAAGGAAGGAGCTTCATGCGACTTTGATGTGCCTAGTTTGAGATCCCATGTATCAAAAACTAAGTGTGTTTTAGAGGGCATACTCCCCTTCAACAGTGAGGATGGCCACTTTTGTAAAGTGAAGTGTCTTCTCTCTTGAGTGATTTTTTTTTTTTTTTTTTAATTAGAGAGGTGTCCAGTTGGAATTTGGGAACTTATAAAGACTTAAAATGGCAGACACATGTGGAAGTTGCAAATGTCCTAATACTATAAAATGCTCTTCGGCTAGAGGCAATTACATGAGACATATTTTTGTAGAAGTGCATTTTCCAGGAATAAATGACATTGTACTGTGTAACTCAAGATATCTCAAGCTGGCTATGAGTAATACTTACCAGACGTGATTTTAAAGTACTGACTGCTAGGTCCCAAACGGAAGTTTTCCTCTAAGGGATGATTTTTTTGTTGTTCTTGTTGTTTGTTTTTTGTTTTTTGAGACAGAGTCTCACTCTGTCCTCCCGGCTGGAGTGCAGAGGCAGGATCTCAGCTCATTGCAACCTCCGCCTTCTGGAATCAAGCAATTCTCCTGCCTCAGCCTCCCAAGTGACTGGGATTATAGGCACCCACCGCCACGCCGGGCTAATTTTTGTATTTTTAGTAGAGACGGTGTTTCGAGATGTTGGCCATACTGGTCTCAAACTCCTGACCTCAAATGATATGCCCACCTTTGCCTCTCAAAGTGCTGGGATTAGAGGGATGAGCTACCACAACCAGCCAAAATCTATTTTTAAATGGAATTTGTGTTACTTATAATAAGATGACTTAGGGACAACACCAGGGTTGTGTTTAAAAATATGAATTTTGATAGAAACATTGATATTTCTGACAATGAATGTCATTTCTTCACCTGACTTCTCAATGATATCAAGAAAATATTTAATCTGCAGGTCTCAAGCCCTGCCCTGCGGGGAGGAGGCTGAGGCCCTGTGAGAATTCCAATGTGGCTCTGGCGGGCCGGCAGCACCGGGGTGGAGATTGCACCCTCTGCAGCTGCTGGCCCAGGTGCTAAGCCCTTGACTGCCTGGGGCCAGCGGCGCCTGCTGGCCAATCTGAGTGCGGACCTGCCAAGCCCGTGCCCACTCGGAACTCACGCAGGCCCGCCACCACGGTGAGCAGCCTTGTTCCTGACCGTGCGGCTCCCTCCACACATCCTGGTAAGCAGAGGGAGCAGACTCCAGCCTCGACCAGCCCAGAGAGGGGCTCCCACGGTGCAGCGGTGGACTGAAGGGCTCCTCAAGCGCAGGCAGACTGGATGCTGAGGCCTGAGGAAGCACCGAAAGCGAGCGAGGGCTGCTAGCGCCTTGTCACCTCTCGCCATGGGCCAATTTCATTAATAATTTTGTCCCCTCCATAGCGTCTGCTTATGTTTCTAAGTCTCTGGCAATTAGCACTAAAGTATCAATACATAATCAATCTATGTCCTCCTCCCTCTTTCTAGTTTGTGGATGTTCTTCTTCCTCCAGAGTCAAAGAGGTTCTTTCTTCCATTCAAATCGCCAGCCTTCACTCATGCTCTACTGAAAAATCAGATTAATTACGTTGACAGGTTTCCAGCTTTGAAGCTCAGAAGTCTTTTAGGGTAATCTCTATGGTAACAGATCCAGGTTGTAAAGTGAGTTGTTACAACAGAAACCATTTATCTCTCGTGATGTGTAGAGGAGTCCCAATATTTAAAAACAATGTTTTCCTCTTTGCTGAAGGGATCATGAAGGGGGAATGGGAGAAAGATGATAAATACATGACAACAGAATAAGATGAGACAAGATGTCCTCTTGTGTTACTCACGATTGTATTGTTAAAAGAAATGCTGTTTGTTTTTTTTTTTTCCTTTGTTTTATTTTTTAAGATGGACTCTCACTCTGTTACCAAGGCTGGAGTTCAGTGGAGCGATCTCGGCTCACTGCAGCCTCTGCCTTCTGGGTTCCAGTGGTTCTCCTGCCTCAGCCTCCTAAATAGCTGGGATTATAGGCCTGCCACCACGCCTTGCTAACTTTTGTATTTTTAGTAGAGGCAGGATTTCACCATGTTGGCCAGGCTAGTCTTGAACTCCTGATCTCAAGTGATACACCACTGAAAGTGCTGGTATTACAAGTGTGAACCATCATGCCAGGCCTGTTTTTTTTTTTTGGTTGTTGTTGTTTTTTTGTTTTTATGGTTTTTTTTAATTAAATGTTTATTTGCTATATAATTTCTACCCGAGTCAGACTGTTGTCTGTAGAAGGAAACTAAAGTGAAAAAGCAAATAAATATTCAATTAAGGATTAAATTAAACCTCAGAAACATTTGCTTAGCAATACTGCTGTTTTTTAACATGAAATTACTTTGATTTTATGTTGTGGTTAAAATATTTTAAATTACGTGTCATGAACCCATATTTTATTTCAGCCTAAATACAATAGATCAGTGACCCACTGCTTATTAAAGGTGTGTTGTGTTTTGGCATTAAGTGCTTCATGTGCACTGTTGCATTGATTTATTTATCTTCACAACCAACTAATGAGGTAGGTTATATTTTTATTTTTACATTATGAAATTAAGCTCCATAGAAATTAAATATATTGGTCACATAATTTCTCAATATAAAACTTTGCCTAATGGTCAGCAGCTCACAGAGATTTGAATAGACTTAGACTCCCAAAGAAATCTGAAAGGTAGTACTAAGAAATCTTCCCCTGGATAACCTCACTAGCTATACTATAAAATAAGCTATTTCAGTGACCTCATAAAATAGTGAATATTGAAAAGTATCGAGACAAATTAAAAGTGTCTAGAACATACAGTTGCTACTGTTACTTAAAACTATTATTCCTTGTATTTGCTGCCATTGTAGCATAAAAAAGTTAAGCCTAGCAGAGATTTACTCAAGGTTACATGTTTTAAGAAAAAATAGAAAGTGGTTTCTGAAAATACTAAAGTTACCTAAGGTTTGTGTGTATGTAAAGCTCACACTTATCAATTAAACTTAATTAACATCAAAATACTGGTACAGTATTTGTCCTATATGGCCCCAAAGATCAGGAAAAAGAATGTATGCCATGTTATATAAACTGTCTGATTGCATAGAAAACAATTAGCTCATACCAACTTGATATGTCAGGAACTGGTGACATTATAATATTGAAGTTACATTGGTTCTTGGATGATGTCTTACAAGGTAAAGTTATAAGCAATTGAGTAACAACAAATGAGCACAAAGTAAAGTATAAAGCTGAACACAGGAGATCTTGGAGGGTTATAAATACTATATACGTATATATAGTATTATACAAAGTGTGTAGAGTAGAATATGTATATATCATATATGTATATATTTACAGACACATATACACATACACACATATATATGGTGTATACGTACCATATACATATACACATACATATATACATATACACACCTGTATACACACACACACACACATATATATATGTGGTATAAATAACTCCTTCTTAAGTGTGGTCCTGTAATATGTGTTAGAACTGTTTATGTTATACCTCTCCTTTTATTAATAAGGCAAACACAGAGCCATTTCTAACTTCATTATACTTTGTATAAATCCTGCAATTGCTTCCCCACCAGCAGCTTCTGTTGTTGACATCCTCCAAATTTTGTTTCTCTAACCAAGTGCCTCAATTTTTTACTTTGCCTGCTTTTCCTCACACCTTGTTTAAACTACCTTCACAATTTTAAGGTCAGGGTTTATATTTATTGCCCTATTTATGTATTTGAGTTGAACATGTATTTTAAGCAATGTTTGTGTGCAGGTGCGCTATTTTTCACCCAGAAATACTGATGACATCACACATTTTTATTCTGGTAACATACAATAAATAATGATATTGCAAAGACATTTATTGTGATTATAAAACTATTGCCGAAGGCATCCGCCAGTTGCATCAGATCTGCTGAAACATTATTTCATCCATTTCTGATTGAGTGAGGCAACACTGAATAACAGGTACACTTTCATGTTATGAGGAGCCCAGACTTAAGAGTTTGGAAGTATTTTATGATCTCCAGTAAACACTTGACATGAAAGACTATAATTAAAATTGTTATAGATTTTTATAAACTGTGTATAGACTCTTCATCGCCTTAGCTATAAAGATGTATATGCAAAAGAAATTCTTTATTTGTCTACACTCTAGAGTGAGGATCGTCTTTGATGTTTAGATGAAGCCACTACCCTGCTTTCTTCTTTATATTTGCGCTGGGAATATTGTTCAAAAACATGATGCTGCTGCTCATCGATCTGCCTACTCAGAATCACTTGAAGGCCTCCACATTCAAAAGCGGTTCTCAAACAACTATCTGTGGAGGCACATGGGTTCCGGTGAAGCGCCCCATGAGACGTAATATGCAGAAATGAGGAAATACACGTAGACTCAGACTTCTGCAGCAACCAGTATATGTATTTATACCTACATGTTTGAAAAGTCTCCTGTATTAAATTTCAATTATGAAGAAAAGAAGAAAGTAACCAACTTAAGTCTTCAAATTAAAATTAGCCGTATGCTACATTACCCTCAAATTGGTCTGAAATTCATATTTAGGTCAATTTAGTTGAAATATTTATATGCCATAAAATGTTCAGAGAACCCCCACTATATTTATGATGACGAGATTAGCTTACATTTTGTTTTATTAATATTTTTATAGATATTGTGTAGATACTGAAAATTTTCTTCTCTTTTCTTCTTTCTAACCCAATTATCAGAAGGAAAATATACAGCACAATTACACTACCACTTTATTTTTCCAGCTTTATTGAGTTATGGTTAACAAATAAAAATTGTATACCATATGTTTAAAATGTACAGGCTGATGTTCGCCTATATACATTGTGAAGCAATTACCACAATTAAGCTAAATAACATAATTATCACCTCACATAGTTTCAATTTTCTGCATGTGCTGAGATGCAAGTTCAACTCTTAGCAAATTTCAGGTATAAAACACAGTATTATTTAATTATAGACACTATACTGTTATGTTATATCTCCAGAACTTATTCATCTAATAACTGAATATCTGTGTTCTGACTAGTTTATCTCTAATTCCCCAACCCCTAGCCCTTGAGCCCTTAGGAACCATCATTCTACTCTTTGCTCTTGTGAATTTGACCTTTATAGAGTCCACATGTTAAGTGAGATCAGTCAGTATTTGTCTTTCTCTGTTTAGTTTATTTCACTTAGCATAATATCCTACGGCTTCATCCATGTTATCCTAAATGACCTGAATTTTTTTAGGACTGAATAATGTTTATGTTTATATATTATATATAATAAATAAAATTAATATGTATATATATTCATATATACATCACATTTTTACATTGTTTAAATCCACTCATCCATTGATGAACACTTAAGTTCTTTCAATGTCTTGGCTATTGTGAATAATGTTGCCATGAACATGGGAGTGCAGATACCTCTTCAGCATACTGACTTCATTTATTTTGAGTACACATGGAAAAGTGGGATCGTTGGATTATAGGGTAGTTCTATTTTTAACTTTTTGAGGAACCCCTATACTGTTTTCCACTTAGAGCTGTAACAATGTACATTTCTAACAACATTATAGAAGGGTTCCCTTTCCTGGACATTCTCACCAACACTTATTCTCTTTTGTCTTTTGGTAATAGCTATTCTACTAGGTATGAAGTGGCATCTCATTGTGGTTTTGATTTGCACTTCCCTGATGATTAGTAAAGTTAGGCACCCTTCCATAATCTGTTGGCTACTCTTTTGTCTTCTTTGCAGAAATGTCTATTGAGTTTATTTCCATATTTTAATCATGCATTTGTGCTTTTTGCTATTGAGCTAAGTTCTTTATATATTTTGGAAATCAATGCCTTATCAGATATATGGTTTTCAAATATTTTTCTTATTGTATGGGTTGCCTTTTCAATGTGTTGATTGTTTCTTCTGTTGTGCACAATTATTTTTATTCTGAGGCAATTCTATTTGTCTATATTTGCTTTTGTTGCCTGTGCCTTTAATGTCATATCCAAAATATCACTGCCTGGAGCAAAGTCAAGAAGATTTCCCCTATGTTTTCTTTTAGGAGGTTTATGGTTTCAGATGATACTTTTAAAGTCTTTAATACATTTGAGTTGATTTTTGTTGATTGTGTGAGATAAGGTTCCAATTTCATTCTTATGCATGTGGATGTCCTCAATAACCCACTCTTTATAATGGATAGATCATCTAGACAGAAAATCAATCAGAAAATAGCAGAACTTAACAACATTATAAATGAAATAGACCTCACAGACATATACAAAACCTTTCTTTCAAAAGCAGAAGAATATACAATTCTTCTCAGGGGCACATGGGACATTCTCTATGATACACCACATGTTAGGCCATAAAACAAGTTTCAACAAATTCAAGATGGCCCTACCTCTTTTGAAACCTAGAAGCCAAGTAGTTTAACATCTTATTGTTCTCCCGTTTTCTTCAGACTTTTCCAATAATATTTTTGGAGCATCTACTGAATTATGTTCTGTATTATATAATATATATGCATATATATGTATTTTATATATGCATTCTTTTAATATACAGGCATATGTATTATATATAACACATATCATTTCTAACTACTAAGGGCACTTTTCAACTGCCTGCAATCCCAACATGTATATTGAAGGCAAAAAAAGATATCTGGAGTGGACTTCAGCCTTTGGAGGGAGATTGGCAAGTTGGCAAGTTCTGAAAGAGCCTCAGTCCTGGGATTAACAATGGGATGTTAGAGATTTATCTGAATGGATATACAGTGGATGTACCAAGCTAAAGATCAGCTATGATAACAAGTCAGTTACAGTAAAACATGCTCTAGTAATAAGGCAGTAGTAGTACATTCAATAAAACTGAAAAAAATCTTAATTATATTAGTAGCTATAGTAGCTTGATATTGATTACAGAGCGCTATAGTTTTTTCCCTTGATTCTGAAAAGTGGGGCAAGGCCAGAATTTGCAAACAGAGTTCCAGTGAGAGAATTGAAAAGTGGTCTGGTCATGACAGCATTTCTCTGTGTATAGCTTTTTTGTCAACTAGAAACATGCTTCTACCAAAGTAATCAGTAAATTTAATATACTAATTTCAAATCATCAAGTCCACCATTAGAGGAAAACAATATGCAACTAAGGAAGCCAGTGGAAAAAAACACAGCTGAGAATGACATACATTTTGGTTACTTCAGATGTGCTATCTTTATAGAAGAAGTTTTCTTTTCCCTCCCTCCCTTCCCTTCTTTCCTTCCTTCCTTCTTTCCTTCCTTCCTGCCTTCCTTCCTTCCTTCCTTCCTTCCTTCCTTCCTTCCTTCCTTCCCCTCCTCTTTCCTTTCCTTCCTTTTTTTTCTACATAAAAAATCCAAAATGTATATACAATTTGTTGACTGCAAAGTACATGTAAGCAGTACCTCAAAATTGGAAATACAACTACAATGGTGAGAACATCCTAAAGGTTTCAAAACGTTTGAGATCTGTTGCACACCTTCTGAACATGTTACCGATACCTGAGTGGGTATTTATGGACATTTTCAACAGTTCTTACTTTTTTCAAGATGTCATGTAAAATGACAAAACAAGCTTCTTATGAATGAGGCCATTCACATTAAAGGTATAACTTTAAAGGAAAAAAGAGAGCTCAATTTAAGTGGGCAATGGGGGAGAAGAAACATAGGAAACTAAAGAGCTAGCTAGCTGATGATGAGCTTAAGAGAGGTGCTTGAAATTGCTATAGACAAAAGTGACACTCAGAGAGCATGTAGAAACCCAGCTTCAAGCAAAGTATTAACTTTCTGAAAGGACTGCAGCCAACATGCCATCCTGATATAAAGCCTTCAGAAATGAGGATTCTATTTATCAACAATGTCATGTTGCAGCCCACAAGGTGAAGAGGTGAAGAATTGGAGCTGCCAACAGTGACAAGAGATAACGTATCTAACTTTTAATCTAACTTTTACACATGGATAGTTGCACTGTCAATAAAGTGATTTTTCTCAGTGTCCTTCCCGGAAGGCTGAGATTTTTATTTACCACTACATGGAGCCACTTTCAATTGAAACAAGTCAATGTTTTAGGATTAATCATTATTATCACCTGTCTTGGTCATTAAATTATAATACTACAGGCATCAAAAATACCTAAAGTGCCTGAAGTCATCAAATATCAAGAAAATGTTTCTGTATGACTGTAATGTAGAATTGTAAGACCAGTAACTCAACACTATTAATAGACAATTTATAACATGAGATTTAAGAATATTGGAAAAGAGTCTTTTTAAAGTTGTTAGCAAGATCTTTAATATGACTGTAACAAGACTTCCTTCTGGAAAAGGAGGAGGGTATATACAATCTTTCTTACCAGCTATGACATTTACTTGAATTTAATTAGATAATAATAATAATAATAATAATAGCCCACATTTCTTGAGTATTTTACATGTATTAACTTTGTATATTAACTCATGTATTAATTTCATGTGTTAATGCATTTATTATTTATCAAGATGAAAGGAGGTTGATATAGTTATTTATTCCCTTTATTTGCAAGTACACACAGAGATTAAACAACTTTTCAAAGCCACACATGAGTGATAAATGGCAGAAACTGCCTATAAACCCAGGAACTCTGATTTAAGTATTGGCAATGCAGCTAATCCATTACCTTAAATATACTCTATGTTGGACCAGTTACAAAAATTTTTGGAAAACATCAAACAAGTAATAAATGTAATGCTTTATATTTTCAGATACTTTTCTACAATTAATGAGCATTTGGAAATGGGTGGGCCATATGCACCCTATTTTATAATGCCTTGTTGGATGTTATTTTTAAAAACTGACTTGAAATTACATCCAATAAAGCATTATAAAACAGAGTGCATATTTTTTAATTGACTTAAAATAACAAAAAAAGAAAAATTTTAGGTGGATGCTATAATTGATAAAATCATTTAAGAATATCTCATTTTTACCACAGAAAAAGAGAGATTGAGACAATTTTCAGGGAAGAGAAAAAAAGTATGAAAAGTTACCAGAAACTCAGTTACTTTTCCTATGATGATCCATTTTATCCCTCTGTTTCTAAGATGTTTTCTTGGCTTCTGAGACCACACAAGAGCAGAAAATGACTTGTCCAGCACCCCAAATTTACATTAATCTGGAACAGTCCCTTAAAGTAGTATATCTTTTGCCCATTTCTCAATCCTGTGAACAAAGATGTTGCTGTCTCCAAATGAATCTAGTCCTGTCCAGCCAAATTGTCTGAAGAATGGAGTCACATAGAAAAGATAAACAATTCCAGGTTGATTTTCAGAGAACAGAAAACAGTTCATTTTCTCCCTATAACAAGATGAAAATATTTTTAAGATAAAGGCAGGCCTAAGACAACATTTTTAGTAGGAAAGTAAAATAATAATTTTAAGATGTCTATCTGAAGTAGACATTTTCTTACAGAATGAAATTTTATCCATTAATCATAATATCAGAGCACCCTACAAAATCTCAACTTATACAGAAATGGTAATATAATTAATATGATGGTTGACCATAGTGATGGGGTACTACAGAACGATATTACTAAACCTAAGAATTTTGTCTTTTTAAAAAATTCTCATGATTTCTACTTTTTAATCTGGTAACATTGTTTCCTCTCTTAAACCTCTGTGACTTTGATTTTGGTATGATGATGTTAATCCTTCTTTAGGAAGCTGAAAATGACTTTCACACATTTATGTAGAGCCATAAATGGCATAAACTCACCTGTTTCATTAGATAATGTGTACAATGAACAAAGCAGTTCAAAGAAAGAGGACATGCACAGTAGTAGTGTTTTAATAACCCGATCAATTCTATTTGAACTTTCTCTCCTTTTTTTTTTATTTTCCTTTTTTTTTTTTTTTTGAGACGGAGTGTAGCTCTGTTGCCCACGGTTTCACGCCATTCTCCTGCCTCAGCCTCCCGAGTAGCTGGGACTACAGGCGCCCGCCACCGCGTCCGGCTAATTTTTTGTATTTTTAGTAGAGACAGGGTTTCACCATGTTAGCCAGGGTCGTCTCGATCTCCTGACCTTGAGATCTGCCTGCCTCAGCCTCCCAAAGTGAGGATTACAGGTGTGAGCCACTGTGCCCGGCTCCCTCTCCATTTCTGCAGTTTGGGTGGCTTCCATAACATTTAAGGCATATTGGTCTCAATTTGCTTTACAAAACACACATGTTTTTTAGGAATCCCACCTGGATGCCTGACAATCCCATTTGGAAAACAGAAGCTTTTCGGTAGTGGTATGGATGAACTTCTTAAGCGGAAGCACATCGATTTAGAAGGAGCTTAATATTAATCTTTTTCTTTCTCAAGTGAAAGTCTCATTCCCAACATCCTTGTTTCTATTACCAATATTTGGGAGCAAGAAACTGTACTTAAGAGTGGGATGCTTTGGAGAAGCGAGCACACCAAAAATGAAGAAAGGTATTAGTTCAACTGTCAGAGTGAATCAGAGGGTGGATTTGAGGGAAAAGGGATTCTCTTGGAAATGACACATGAAATATGGTATTGATACTCTTAAAGATTCTATTGTTGTCCAGGTGTGGTGGCATATGCCTCTAATCACAGCAACTTAGGAGGTTGAGGGAGGAAAATTGCTTGAGGCCAGGAGTTCGAGACCAGCCCAGGCAACATAGTGAGACTTAAGATCCTGTCTTTAGAAGAAAAAAAAAAAAAAGAAAGAAAGAAATCTGGGCATGGTTGTGTGTGCTTGAGCCCAGAAGTTCGAGGCTGTACAGTGAGCTATGATTGCACCACTGTTCTGCAGCCTGGGTGACAGAATGAGATCCAATCTTTAAAAAAAAATAAAACAAATTTAAAAAGTAGATTCTGTAGTGAAAAAACAAAGATTTTCAAAGTCTCTTTTTAAAAATCTTTTTCATTTCTACAGGTTTGGGGGAACCGGAAGTATTTGGTTACATGAGTAAGTTCTTCAGTGGTGATTCGCGAGATTTTGGTGCACCCATCACCTGGGCAGTATACACTGAACCCAGTTTGTAGTCTTTTATCCCTCATCCCCCTCCAACCCTTTCCCCCAAGTCCCCAAAGTCCATTGTAACCTTCTTATGCCTTTGCATCTTCATAGCTTAGCTCCCACTCTTGAGTGAGAACATATGTTTGCTTTTCCATTCCTGAGTTACTTGGAATAATAGTCTCCAGTTCCACCCAGGTTGCTTGATATGCCATTAATTTATTTATTTTTCTGACTGAATAGTATTCCATCCCATAATTTATTTATCCACTCATTGATTGATGGGCATTTGAGGTGGTTCCCTATTTTTTCAACTGTGAATCATGCTGCTATAAATATGAGTATGCCAGCCATAATGGTGGGGTAAAAGTCCAGGCTTCATGAGGTACCTGTATGTCAAAGTGAACCAAGCTTAGTGGGAAGTGGCTATCTGGGGAAAAAAATGAAAACAGAACTGTAGATGTACAGTGATGTTCATTTGATACTCTAATAACCAATACATCAGAGATAAAGTTACTTCCTTAAGGAGAGAAACTAATTCAGTCATGACTAATTGAATAAAACCCTAAATGAAGCAATGTATACTTCACAGCAAGGGTCTCTTAAAATCATCAGAGACTAGCTGGTTGCTCTAATTTTCATCTTCTATTCTTTGCTTCTGGAATTTAAGTAAAAATATGAAGACCTAAATATCAGTTAGTAAAATAAAACTGAATAGCAAACAAATTATGAAATTTTAGGTTACTCATATGTATAATATAAAGTTGAGGATTTTGAAGAGTTATAGTAATTCAATGAATATAATTGACATGGTAAATAAAATTATGTTGTAACAGAAAGCTAGAAGCTATGTGTTTTTTTTTTTCAGTAAAAAGGTGTGTATATGTGTACATGCTCATTTACATGTAAAAAATACACATAGTTCAATTAAATAAGAATATGGTGATAAATTAATGAATACAGTTTTGAAAATAAGTTTTTATCCAAATCATAATTGCCAAAGCATCCCCAGCTTCTTAGTTTAATTCTTCAGGTCAGCTATTATGCATTGACTCTGTCTGGTGAGAATGATGGTAGGTGGTAAATATCTAGTTCCAGTGACTTAGGTGATACAATAAAAAACATTACCATCTCTAACCTCAAAGAGTTTAAAAATCATTGTGCATATAAGTGGTGCTGGTAAGGAGATGAGCTATAGAAAAGCACAAGTATATGTAGCCGGAGCACAGCGGTGTCTTATGACTAATCCCAGCACTTGGGGAAGCCAATGTGGGAAGATGACTTGAGTTCAGGAGTTCGAGGCCAGCCTGGGCAACATAGTGAGACCTTGTCTCCGGAAAGAAAGGAAAAAAAAGAGAATAAAATGTAAATAGCTAAAATAGAAGATAAGATTGTACAATAAAAATCCAAATAAAATTATTATTTAAATGGACAGATTTTATAGTGGGAAGTATTATATATAACTTTTGATTCCACCTTCACCATTTCAATTCAGTTTTCAATTGAGGTTGATTTTATTACCAGCATGCAATTATTAATGTAATTCATTTCAGTTTATAAATCTTCTGACTGTAAAATGCATTAATAACTCAAAGGAAGAAAGATTATACTTCAAATTGGGAAACTTAGTGAAGATCTCATAAAGTAGGTAATATTAAACAATGACTGTGAAGTAAGATTATTTCAGACATACCTTTAAAGCAACCTAAAAACAACATTTAAATTGCAAAATTAATTTGCGACTAACTTAATGACAGAAACAAAAGAAATTCTTTTACACATATAAAAAAAATTAACACTCAGTAGTATAAAACTGAGATGAAAAATAAGAAAATGTGATGCATAAGAAGTACAAATATGAGAAAATAGAAGCAAACTCAAGTATGATACATATAAGGGGGTTACTAGAAAATGCCATTGGAATGGCTAATACAAACATACGCCACAGACCCAAGGAAAATGTAAATAAAAATATAAACATTGTGAGAAGATAAATTAGAATTATAAAAATCCCTATATAGTACTTCTAGAGATATAATAGTTGAAACAGAAATGAGCTTTTTGAAATTAATAGATTAGGTGCTTCGAAAGAAAATATTAGAGAACTTTAAGATCTGTCAATAAAACTTATAGAAAATTAACCATAGAAAATAATGAATTGAAGAAAAAAATAAGAGAATATCAAAGGTTGGTAAAAAAAATTGAAAGAATATCAAAGGTTGGTAAAAAAGAAAATTGAATGCCATTGGAGCCCAAAACAAGAGTAGGGGTAAGGGCAGACAAATAAATATATAAGAAAATGTGTTAGTCAAAAAATATTTCCAATTTGAAAAACAATATTTATATAATTATAAATATAATTTATAATACATAATTATAAAATATAAATATATAACATATAATTATAAATTATAAACTAAAAATTATAAATTATAATTAATTATATATAATTTATAATTATAAATATATAATATATATTTATATAAACTAAGTCAAAGAAACTTTGACATACACAAAGCAAAAAGAGAAAGGGAGAGGAGGAAGAAGATGGGAAGGGAAAGAGGAAAAGCAGAAGAGAGTAAAAACGAAGAAAAAGGAGGATTACAATGATGACACAAGACTCGTCAGACACAACTTGCATAAAACATAAGATAAAGACAATAAAACCTTTACAGCAGCCAAGTTCAAAAGACATGTTTCATAATAATAAAAAAGTACGATTGACAGCAGTGTTCTCATCTGAAACTATGCAAGTCTGAAGGCAATGGATTGAGATATTTATAGCACCAAAAGATAAAATCTATCAATTATGTGTTTTTTTACTTTTGAGATGGAGTGTTGCTCTGTCACCAGATTGGAGTGCAGTGGCACGATCTTGGCTCACTGCAATCTCCGCCTCCTGGGTTCAAGCGATTCTCCTGTCTCAGCCTCCCAAGTAGTTGGGACTACATTTGTGCGTCACCACACTCAGCTTATTTTTGTATTTTTAGTAGAGACGAGGTTTCACCATGTTGGCCAGTACGGTCTTGATCTCTTGACCTTGTGATCTGCCCGCCTTGGCCTCCCAAAGTGCTGGGATTACAGGCATGAGCCACCGTGCCACACCAACCACAAATTTTCATGCCCAAATGCAAGTGCCTCTCAAAAATAAAGACAGAATAAAGCCTTTTTTAGACAATCCAAAGCTAAGATAATTTATAATCATAAGACATGTACTACAAAAATAAATGTAAAGGAATTTCTTCAGGCAAAAGGAAAGGGACATTATGTGAATATCTTTACCTACACAAAATATATAATGTATGGCAAAGAAATTTCATATGTAGATTATAATAAAAGATAGTTCTTCTTTTAAATTAATTAAAAAGTTAATTGCTGAATGAGTCAGGATTTTCCTGAGGAACAGAGCAATAGAATGTACATCTATCTATCTATCTATCTATCTATCTATCTATCTATCTATCTATCTATAATTTTATTTTTTCTGAGAAATTATTTATTTTTAGGAATTGGCACATGTGATTTTGTATTCTGGCAAATCCAAAATGTGCATGGTTAACAGGCAGGCTGGAGACCTAGGAAAGAGCTGATGTTGCAGTTTAGTCTGAAGATGCTTTGGAGGCAGAATTTCCCTCTTCTTTTAAGTACCTCACTCTGTTTCCTTTCAAGGCTTTCAAGTGATTGGATGAGGCCCACCCACATTATGAAGAATAACTTTCTTTCCTCAAAATCTATTGATTTCAATGTTAATCTCATCTCAAAAATTACCTTCACAGAAACACTCAAGTTAGTGATTGACCAATACATCTTGGTACTGTGGCCTAGCCAAGTAGACATATAAAATTAACCATCATAACTCTTTAAAACATAATATTAATACATGCAGATATTTCTAACAAATATACTAGCAAAAGTATGATAATAGCAAATGAAAGTATGAGTTCAGAAATAGAATATCATTTGGTACTTACAATGATGAAGTGGTATACTGTTATTAAAACACAGACTTTGATGATTTAATGAAGTTTATTGTATACCCAAAAGCAACCACCAAAAATATAAAAACATGAAGGTTTATCTAAAAAAAACACAAAATCTAGAAAAAAACAAATAAGGGCAGGAAAAGATGAAATGAAGGAGCAGACAACAGATGGGAACAGTAGAAAACAAATAGCAATGTAATATATTTTAAATCCAAACTGTATTGTTAATTGTATTAAATGTAAGTTGCCTAAACAGACTAATGAAAAAACTACAGATTATAAAAATGGATGAAAAATCAACACTGTAATGTGTGTGGTTTGCAAAAAACACTTTAATTATAAAATATACTTTAATTTAAAAATATTCAAAGGTTAAAAGTTAAAGATATAAAAAACTGCTGTGAAAGCAATTTTCAAAAGTGGGCTGGAATGGTTATATTAATATCAAGTAGATCTCAAAATATGGAATATAGCAACAAAAATATGAGGCACTGATAAAAAGGGCATTTCTTCAAGAATGTATAAAATAATATACATAACAGTTTTGAAAAATGTGAATAAAATACTCATGAAACTAGAAGCAAAATATATGCAAGTTTATAATTATTGTGGATTTTAACTCTGCTCACTCAATAATTGATAGAACCAGTAGTCAGTAGAGACACAGAAGAGTTGAATAACACCATTAACCAACTAGACCTCATTTATATGTATGATATAGTTGAATGCACATTTTTAAAATGCAAATGGAATATTTACCAAGAAAATCTACAATCTGGATCATAAACCTAGTCTCATGTTTTAAAACATTGAAATTATATAAATTATGTTTTCTAACCACAATGGAATCAAATGAGATTTTAATAATAAAAAAAATCAAGAAAAAATCCAAGTATTTGGAAATTAAAACTTTTCTAAGTAAACCAAATATTACATTATTAGATAAGAAATCACAAGAAATATTAGAAATTGTTTTGAACAGAATGAAAAAATATCTATATATCAAAATGTGTAGTGTGCAGTGAAAGCACTTGTAAGTGTGCATATAATTTGAGATTATCTACTGGGCCATTGGAACAAAGAGGATTAGTCATGTTCTCACCTATTTGTAGGAGTTAAAAATTAAAACAATTGAACTCATGCAGAGGGACAGTAGAATAATATTTGCTACTGGCTGGAAACCATAGTGGGGGCTAAGGGGACAGGGGATGGTTCGTAAGTACAAAAAAATGGAAACAATGAACAAGAGTCAGTATTTGATATGACAACAGGGTGACTATAGTCAATAAGAATTTAATTGTACATTTAAAAATAGCCAAAAGAGTATAATTGAATTGTTTGTAACAGAAAGTATAAATGCTTGATGTTATGGATACTTCATTTACTATAATGTAATTGTGACACATTGTACACCTGTATCAAAATATTCCATATATCCCATAAATATATACACCAACTATTTAACCACAATAATTAAAAATTAAAAACAAATAAACAGGCATACTGCAAAGACCTCAAAAAAAATTATTAGGTTGGTGTAACAGTAATTGTGGTTTTTGCCATTAAAAGTAATGACAACAACTGCACACAACCTGGATCTTGGCATTTTTAAGCCTATTCCCATTTCCTACTCTTCTCCACGTTCTCCTCTACCATACCATTCTCCACTCCTCTCCATCAGTAGTTGTATTAGTTCATTTCCATGCTGCTGATAAAGACATACCTGAAACTGGGAACAAAAAGAGGTTTAACTGGACTTAAATATTTCCACATGGCTGGAGAGGCCTCAGATTCATGACATTAGGCAAAAGGCACTTCTTACATGGCGGTGGCAAGAGAAAGTGAGGAAGAAGCAAAAGCAGAAACCCCTTATAAACCCATCAGATCTCGTGAGACTTATTCACTATCACAAGAATAGCATGGGAAAGACTGGCTCCCCATGATTCAATTACCGCCTCCCTCCCACACACCACCAGGTCCCTTCTACAACACATGGGAATTCTGGGAGATATAGTTCAAGTTGAGATTTGGGTGGAAACACAGCCAAACCATATCAGTAGTAATCTGGAAATTTCTTTTTTTTTTTTTTTTTTTTTTTTTTTTTTTTTTTTTTTTTTGAGGCGGAGTCTTCACTCTGTCGCCCAGGCTGGAGTGCAGTGGCACCATCTCGGCTCACTGCAAGCTCCGCCTCCCGGGTTCGCGCCATTCTCCTGCCTCAGCCTCCGGAGTAGCTGGGACTACAGGCGCCCGCCACCGCGCCCGGCTAATTTTTTGTATTTTAGTAGAGACAGGGTTTCACCGGGTTAGCCAGGATGGTCTCGATCTCCTGACCTCGTGATCCGCCCGCCTCGGCCTCCCAAAGTGCAGGGATTACAGGCGTGAGCCACCGCGCCCGGCCTAATCTGGAAATTTCTGATGCCAAATGCCATTCAGTTCTCTCTTGCCAGAGCCCCTTGAAATTGGCTTTATAAGTATCTCAAATCTGAAAAAAATGTCCAGTGGGAAAAGTTAAAATTCTTGCCAGGATCAGTCTATTTGAAATGGAATGATATCTACTGAATCATGTGTGGAAATTCACACAGTATTAATTAGAACAAATTATTCTTCCACAAAGAAGCAGACTTAAGGGTAATGGAGAAACTAGAGAAATTAGAGGTAATATTCACCAATCATGTATTCAGCAATGGATTAGGAATTTCTACATTTATGTCTCCTTTAATTCTCACATTAAGCCTATGTGATGGAAGGCATTAGTGTGTAGATGACAGGCAGTTTGCATTTTGAGAGGATACTCCATCTGTTTACATGATGATTAGCAAAATAGCTATGGTGGTCCATGACACAGCTGACCAGAGTGTAGTAAGGTAAAATAGCTTATGAACACACATGAGAGAGACCCTTATCCTTTCCCAATGCATCTCAGGGAAAACATACTGTTAAGAGAAACAGAAAACACATTTGTTGTGCGTAGTTACTTGAAAGCCACCTGAATCTTTCTTGATTACCAGATATAGCAGAATTTATGCTTAGCCTATTCTTCTACAGAAGGACACACGGAGGAAGATGAGTAGATCAGTATTTTAACATATATATATACACATATTGTTAAAGAAAACTCATGCTATGCAGAAATAGAAAGGTACTAAATAAAATATTGGGCCCATGTTTCAGGGCTGGTGCCAACAAAAACTATGGTATCAGAAAATCAACTTCACCTTTCCCACATCATCTCTTTGTGAACATTTTTCTGAGTAAAGATTTTTTATAAGCTCTTTTCCTCAGCCGTCCTTTTTTTTTTTTTTTTTTTTTTTTTTTTGAGGTGAAGTCTTGCTCTGTTGCCAGGCTGGAGTGCAATGACATGATCTCGGCTCACTGCAACCTCCACCTCCTGGGTTCAAGCGATTCTCCTGCCTCAGCCTCCCAAGTAGCTGGGATTACACGTGCGTGCCACCACGCCCAGCTAGTTTTTGTAATTTTAGTAGAGAGATGATGTTTCACCATGTTGGCCAGGGTGGTCTCGATCTCTTGACTTTGTGATCTGCCTGCCTCGGCCTCCCAAAGTGCTGGGATTACAGGTGTGAGCCACTGCACTCGGCCTCAGCTGTCCTTTGTTAAGTACTTTTCCAAAGTAATTTTCGCAGTAAAGTCACTAGTATTGTTCATATTGGGTTTATATTTTCATCAAAATATTGTATTACTGGATTTAAGATTAATAAGTTAGAGAACGAAAAGTTTTGCCTCACTTAAAGAAATATAAAATTAGAGTAAGTGAATGTTTTTTTTTTTTTCATAATGGCCCTAAAATCTCTGCTTTTTGGTATCAGTGATGCTGCTTTTGTGATGTCTATGCATAACTATTTTGTTTCAATTCTCTACTTAACCCAATGTTCTGCATCACCCTTGAAGACTGAAAATCTCAGATGTTAAATGGAGCAATATATTCTTTTATACATTTGTTTGTTTATTCACCACCACCACCATAAATTGTTATTTCAAATGAATTAACATAATATTAAAATTAGCTTGGCCCTAAGACAATAAACATATATCCATATTTTTGCTTTTTATGTTGCTCACTTTGAACTCAGTAAGGAAAATAAAGTAGGAAAAATTCATTTAAAATAAAATAGCAAACCAAGTACATTGCTTTGTATCTATTATTTCATCTATTGTCACTCTCTCTAATAGCATACATAGATCAAAAGGCCAACAGTTTTCACACATAGAAAACAGCTTCTTTCCAGCTGCACCCATGTCCCTACAAAGGACATGAACTCATCCTTTTTTATGGCTGCATAGTATTCCATGGTGTATATGTGCCACATTTTCTTTATCCAGTCTGTTATTGATGGACATTTGGGTTGGTTCCAAGTGTTTGCTATTGTGAATAGTGCCGCAATAAACATATGTGTGCATGTCTTTATAGCAGCATGATTTATAATCCTTTGGGTATATACCCAGTAATGGGATGGCTGGGTCAAATGATATTTCTAATTCTATATCCTTGAGGAATCGCCACACTGTCTTCCACAATGGTTGAACTAGTTTACAGTCCCACCAACAGTGTAAACGTGTTCCTATTTCTCCACATCTTCTCCAGCACCTGTTGTTTCCTGACTTTTTTTTTTTTTTTTTTTTTTTTGAGACAGAGTCTGGCTCTGCCGCGCAGCCTGGAGTGCAGTGGCTAGATCTCCGCTCACTGCAAGTTCCACTCCCGGGTTCATGCCTTTCTCCTGCCTCAGCACCCCCAGCAGCTGGGACTACAGGCGCCTACCACCACACCCGGCTAATTTTTTGTATTTTTAGTAGAGAAGGAGTTTCATCCTGTTAGCCAGAATGGTCTCGATCTCCTGACCTTGTGATCCGCCCGCCTGGGCCTCCAAAGTGCTGGAATTACAGGCGTGAGCCACCGCGCCCGGCGTTTCCTGACTTTTTAATGATCACCATTCTAACTGGTGTGAGATGGTATCTCACTGTGGTTTTGATTTGTATTTCTCAAGAAGGGAAAACCGAACACCGCATGCTCTCATTCATAGGTGGGAATTGAACAATGATAACACTTGGACACAGGAAGGGGAACACCACACACTAGGACCTGTTGTGGGTTTGGGGAAGAGGGGAGGGATAGCATTAGGAGATATACCTAATGTAAACGACGAGTTAATGAGTTCAGCACACCAACATGGCACATGTATACATATGTAACAAACCTGCACGTTGTGCACATGTACCCTAGAACATAAAGTATAATTAAAAAAAAAAAAAAAAAAAAAAAAAAACAGAAGAAAGAAAACAGCTTCTTACTCCACCAAAAAGACAGCTGAGCTACTTATTCCTACAACTGGCCATTGGCCTTAAAGGGTTTCACAAAGCTTGTCTTGAAAAACAACTATGTTATTTTAAAGGACACATTATCTGAATTTGAGCAACTTTTATACTATGTATATTTGCTATAGAACATCGTGAAATCTAAAAAATTAAAAATTAAAAATTAAGGGCTGGGCGCTGTGGCGCATGGCTGCAATCCCAGCAGTATGGGAGGCTGAGGCGGGCGGATCAGGAGGTTAGGAGATAGAGACCATCCTGGCTAACAAGGTGAAACTCCGTCTCCACTGGAAAAAAAAAAAAAAAAAGAAAAATACAAAAAAGTAGCCGGGCATGGTGGCGGGCACCTGTAGTCCCAGCTACTCTGGAGGCTGAGGCAGGGGAAAGGCGTGAACCCGGGAGGCAGGATCGCGCCACTGCACTCCAGCCTGGGTGACAGAGCGAGACTCCGTCTCAAAAAAAAAAAAAAAAAAAAAAAAAAAAAAAAAAAAAAAAAAGACTCACTACTTTATGCTAAATGTAGAGTTTTATAATCTAATATGATTTCTAAAACCAAATCACTCTAGACATGTCAAGAAAATCTTCATGGTACATTTAAACTGAAGCTCCACCAAAATGTGGATGGCATTAAATAAAAATGAGAGGTAAACTAAAACTTTAGATCCTCCTTTTAAGGTACCTTTAGATCATCCTTTTAAAGTATCATTGTATCTTTTAGCCATCAATCTTTCATGAATTTGTGGTTACTGAAAACAGAGTGTTCCTGAAGTAAGACCAAGAAGAATTGTGCAAAATTCTGAAAGGCATTCGACAGATCGTGAATGGATAGAAGGAGCTTCCTCACCTGTGCTATATTATTACTAGTTCTTACTAATTTAATTTGTGAAATAATTGAATTTACATAATCTTTAAAAATATTTACCTATGGTGCAAAGTAATGTTCCATTATTATTGTAAATTATTTTTAAATATAATTAATGATTTTTATCACATTTCACATTTGATTTTTAAACTATTATTTACAATTAAAATATCCTAACATGAACTTACAAAAATTACATTAACTTAAAAATTACACATGTGCAATTTATTTTTACTAATGAGAGTGCAGCAACAAAGGATATAAAATGTTATAGTAAGAAGTAGAGCAATACACTATTCAGGGAAGGACAATTATGACCAGACAGACTCAAGGAATAAATCTGCTCATTTCAGCAAAATGGGAGTTAAGCTAATGACCTTGAGAGAAGAAAATGATTTTATAGCTATTATAATACCTGTGGACCTAAAGCCTAAAATATGGCTTAAAAGATAGCAGATAAGATACTCCACTAGCGCAGTTCCGTTTCAACCAGAGCAATCCTTATGTGATTCTGGACATGGCTGGAACATGTTGTAAAATACTGGTTTGGCATATAGCCACTTAAAGACATAATTACCCTTGAGGGAGCAGAGCATAGTGTTTTAGAATCAATGATATTATTTGAAAGAAAAGTTTGAGGAAATTGGGCTTATTCATTTTAATAAAAGGGCATTAACCTTCTTAGACCTTATTGAAGTTACAGAGTTTTGAAAGCAATAGATAAAATTGATTCTAATAAACTCTTCTCTCCAATCTAAAAGTCAATAAGAGGATAAAATGATCCCCAAATTGGGAAACGGAGGGGTTAGAAATGAAATTTAGGTATAGGCATTTTATTTACAGCATAAGACAAATTGTAACTGAGGTTGTGGTGAGTGTGTGTGTGTGTGTGTGCGCGCAGAAAAATGAAGAAGCAAGAGAATTTTGGAGGAATAATATGTAATAACACATGATGAACTGAACCGACATAAAACCACACCAATTAGTAGATACCATTTTGAACATGTATATTAACGTCTGGATTTGGTCAAACTAATAGAACAAAGGACTTTCATTGTTATAGTAACCTCCTGGGCACTCCCTAGAGCAATTATTTTTTCCCAAAAGTTTTCTCTGTACAGTGATGCTGGATTCACCTTAAAACACCCCTTTAATCATTTCATTATCTTTCGGTGTCACTTTACACTTACATAATTAAATTCAAAATTTTATCTTGTCATTCAAACATTGTAGAATTTTATCTCAAAAAGTCTTTCAGAATCACATTTTTAGCTTCCCTTTACTAATGTGTAGCAAAGCTTGTATATGAAAATGCTGGTGTCTAGAGAGACTCAAGGAAAAAAAAAAGAATAAAAACCAAATTTGGGAACTGCTGCAGAGTAAATCATCAAGATGAAAGTACTATGGGCCGGGCGCGGTGGCTCATGCCTGTAATCCCAGTGCTTTGGGAGGCCGAGGCAGGCAGATCAAGAGGTCAGGGGTTCGAGACCAGCCTGAAAACATAGTGAAACTCCATCTATACTAAAAACACAAGAATTAGCTGGGCGTGGTGGCGGGCGCCTATAGTCCCAGTTACTCTTGAGGTTGAGGCAGGAGAATGGCGTGAACCCGGGAGACAGAAGTTGCAGTGAGCCGTGATCATGCCACTGCACTCTAGCCTGGGCGACAGTGCAAGACTCCGTCTCAAAACAAAAAAATAAAAACTAACTAAATAAATAAAGTACTATGGATAGTGTCCCAAATTTATTTGCCAAGACTTTTTCTTTTTTTCCAGGAGGTCTGAATAGGAACATATCCATAGACTAGTATTCTAGTATTCTATAGAACACATTTTTTGTAAATGATAACTTTGGAAACAAGCCCAGATCAATGCTCTGTTAATAACCTATTTTAGTGTCATAGAGCCAAAATTAAATAGCAGTGGGGAAAGAAAGCTCTAAACCTTTCCCCATTCCTCTAAATGCACTTCCCTTTTTACACAGTGTAGGTAAATTTGCAGATCCTCTAACAACTATCAGCTTTAAAATTCCTATTCTTTTATATTTTGAGCCCTTAAAAATAAAAAACATACACTATTGACTATGTGCTAATGCCACATTTTGATTTAAAATTGAATGTCAACTTTAAGCAAATAAAATGTAAGTTCTTTATAATTTGATTTTTTCAGGATAAGCACTGAATCATTACATTATTTTTAATAAGAATTTCAATCGTATATGAAATACCAACAGAAAACATATTTTATATTGTGATAAAAAATATAATTGTACTTCGGAATGCTTTGGCAACTTCTACCGAAAGATTGCCAGAATGTTTTAATTGGAATATTTTTTATTCAATGTGAATGCCTATAGTAGAATGTGTTACATCCTTACCAAATATTCCGCCAGTCTTCAAGTTGTATGTGTCTTAACTGCATTCTTTACTGAATTAATAATTACACAAATATATAGATTCTCTAAAATCATGCTTTTTATAACACAGTAAATGTCGATTTTTGAAAACCAGAAGCCATTATCTCTCTTTTAAGAAAGAAGTATTTGACAACTTGAGCTTCTATTGATTTAGAAATCGTTTCTTTTGGAATCTATCCTCCTGATAGTTTTTAGATATTGTTATTGCTCCAGAAATAATCAATGTTGGTAAGTCTGTTTGCTAAATCTGTTTATGACTTTCATCAATATTTCACTGACTGTAGATAAAAATCAAATTTACACATAGGTCTTCAGATGTCCCTAGTGCAATAAAAATATGATATTTGTCAATATAACTGAGAAGTATCTTGAGATATCTAATTTTTTAAAATTCTTTATATATTTGTTCATTCCTATATAAGACAGAATATGTTTATTTCATAGTTTGTATATAATTTCCATTGTTTATGGACTGTTTAAGGCTTAAGAATATTATATAAAATAAAAAATATGTAAACAGAGACACATACGTATACTTTTTGTTCGTTCTACCAGTATTTTATGTATATATATGATAATAGATTATGTGTACATATCTATGGATGTAAATATACACACACAAACATATTCAGAAAAAATCTGCATTGGTATTAATATTACACAGTCATATAAATATATTTGTGGGTGTGTGTGTGTATATATATGTATAAAATGAGAGGACTTTTCCTTAAATTCTATGATGATGAAACTGTAAAAAATCATAAACTACAATGGCATATTTTACTTCCTAAAGCAAAATAAAACTGCAAATCTTTTCCCTGTGGATCACCATAATCTGCATGGATACCTTCTAATTTTGTAATGAAAAAGTGACACAGATCTTAATGCAGTTTATATAGGACAGTGCAGAGGACCTGTAGGAATTACGTTTCCTTTGCCTCTGTGAGCCAGAACCACTTGCGAATCCAAAAACAGTAAAAACTTTGGTTGAATTGGGCAGTTACTTCAAGACAGTCCCATTCTTCACTCTGGGTTTTTAAAGTTTGATAAGCAGAGAAAGCCATCTATTGAGCCATCATAATAGGGCATGGGAAGCGTAAAGTCCAAGCAGAAACATACTTAATATTTATTAGAAGCAATCAAGGCAGCAGTCTAGAGTCAACAGGCATAAGATCCACAGATTAGAGGACACTGTCATATAAAGCAATCTTTTAAAAACGATTGTCAGCTTAGTATGGTGCCTCACAACTATAATTCTAGCACTGTGGGGTGCTGAGGTGGTAGGATTGCTTGAGCTCAGGAGTTTGAGATCAGACCGGGCAACATAGTGAGACTTTGTCTCTAAAAAGGTAATTTAAAAATAAGCTGGATATGGTGGTGCACACCTATAATCCCAGCTACCCAGAAGGCTTAAGTTGAGCCAGGGAGGGCGAGGCTGCAGTGATCCATGACCATGTGTCTGTACTCCAATCTGGCAACAGAGCAATACCCTGTCTCAAACATAAAATGAAATAATAAAATAGAATAAAAATAATGAATCTCTAATGAGCTCATGAAGTAAATTTATCCCCAAAATGATTTTTGGTATTAATATATTAGAGGAAGGTACCCTTGTTTCAGTAGTACTTGGCAAGATTTCAGTATGCTATTAATCTTCTATATTCTTTCTCCCCCCTGTAGTTAGGAGAGCCAGTTTCTGTTTATTTCTGAAGTTATATGTCTTCCTAGACTCATATCTTGACCAATTCAAACTTCACTGATTTTTACTTTGTCTTTTTAATAAAACAGAAACTTATTAAATATTTCATATTCCAATACCACATTTTATTAGCTTGAAATAATTTAAATTTAGGTGCAGAAAAAAACTATATTATTGTGGTAAAAAAGGTATTATGAGAGTGCAGAAGTTTCAGTTTTATTATCATCATAGCCTTTTTCAATATATATTATTAATTAATTTAATATTTTGATCCATTTCCCAAATGAAACTATAAGCTGCTTTATAATGCAACTGTTCTGCTTTGTTTTGCTTTGTTTTGCTACATGATGAATCCCTATGACTGGATCAGTGCTTGCTACAAGTAACTATGAATATCGGGTAAAATAAATAGATTATTGAGAAATCCTTTGCTTAACCCATCCGGAGTCTGGAAAGTATTTCATATAAATTTAGGAATAAAAAATATTAATAGAACTTTCAGATGGAATCAGTTTTTAAGATCTACTTTAGAGATAAGTTTTTACATATAAGTTCACTTTTATATTCACAATTTGAATGGTATATAAAATAAGACATTGTTGCAGAGGAGAAAACCAAGACTTTAATTGTGCCCAATTTAAAAGTAGAATAATGATCAAAACATGTTTCAAATCTCACATTGTGTTAGTCTGTTTTATGTTGCTATAGAGGAATACCTGATGCTGGGTAATTTATAAAGAATAGAGGTTTATGTGGCTCATGGTTGCATACACTGTACAAAAAAGCATGGCATTGGCATCTTCTTCTGGTGAGGCCTCAGAAAACTTACAGTCATGGTGGAAGGTGAAGCAGGTGGGAGCAGGTGTGTCACATGGAGAGACAGGAAGCGAGAGAGAGAAGGGGAAGTTAACACACTCCTTAAAACAACTAGATCTCACATGAACTCATTACCACGAATTACCGTGGGATGGGTGCCAAGCCTTCCATGAGGGATCTACTCTCATGACCCAACACCTCCCACTAGGTCTCACCTCCAACAATGAAGGTCACTTTTCAACATGCGATTTGAAGTGTACGCACATCCAAACCATATCACAAATATTTTTCATTTTATAATGGTGATCTATTGTAAATCCAGACGTGAAATCAAAATTATTTGACAATTTCTGGTACAGAATGGGCAACCATCAACCAGGACACTGGCCTATGTAGTGGAACTGAGGATGACTGCTGCATAAGACGTTCATCCCTCAATTGGTAAATCATGGGAAACTCTACGAAAAGGCCAAAACTATGGCAAAAAGACACTGTGGAGCTCAGGGTAATGGCTATGTATAAATCTGCATGAAAGTGTTCTAATATTTTATCAACTGGCAATTAATACAAAATGGTTGCATGTCACTCATGTAAATGACTGCATACATGTCACAAATCACTATGCTATTTCTACTTAACATTTCTGTTGAATAAGATAGCACTATCATAAGAAAAGGGATTACCTTACATTTTATTTTATTGAAATAATGACAATAATACTCATGGTATTTATTAAGTGCTTTGATTATACTAGACATGTAGAAAGTATTTTATATATGTTAAATAACATCTTGGTAACATCTTATTTTTAACATTTTCTAAAATTTTATTTTATAGTAAGTTTATTTTTAAAAATTCTAAAAATAGAATATCTAAGCTCATAATTTATGCATTCTAGGGTGAACTAAGATATAACCGTTCAAGTTTTGTTCAGTTGGTTTTTCATGAAAAATCTTTTCAAATCAGCAAAGTAAGCTTTGGTATTTAAGGAAATAATGATACCATTTTACCAGGAAAATCTTTATATTATTGGGGGATGCAACCTTGTCCATTTGTCTTTAGGAGGGCACCTTACATATTTGAATAGAGGAGACACAGGTCCAGTGATATGTTTATCATTGTTCTATCAATGAAACATCTTTAGTAGTTGAAAAATAAAAGAAAAAACTGCTTTCAAATCAGATTGGGAATTCTGGGAAATTGGAAACATGAGAAGAAAATATCAGGTTTTTTATGGAAGATAATTTCTTTTTTAAAATATCAAATAGCAAACATACATCCAAAGTGGACCTTGTTTCATCAGACAAATAGTTTAATTTCAGCTAAAATAATTATGCCACTAATTGGAACAAATATGTTTGTAATATCTAATGAGGAAGAAAAAGGAAGAGTATTGATTACTCCTACCTGTGATGTTTCCCTTGTTTATTATGCAAACAATTTTGAGTATCTACTTGCTGCAGACCACTTAAGAAGAGACAGATCAGAGAACAGGCAGATCAAATTGTTCTCTCAAGAAATTAGAAGAGTGTATGTATGTTTGTGAGTGTGTGCGCGCATCCGTATGTGGTCGTGGTGATTTCTATTCACCATTTCTTTGGTTCATCGTGTATTTTCCCAGCTAAAATCCTGTATTCATGTTTTTCCCAGTTAAGGATGTAATTCCCTGCTCCGGTGAACACTTATCTTTCAAAACCCACATAAAGAGTCACCCCTGTGTGAAAGTTTCTTGGGAGCTTTTTGTTTGTGAAAATATCAGTTTTATGCCAAAACTGATTGAGTTTTCAAACTGCTTTTAATATCTAAACAAAAGGTAAAGTGAGAGTGACCTGTGTTTTTCTATACTGACTGTCCCCACACCGAAAAAATAGCTTTAATGTGCAAAACTCTAATATATTTAATATATTTATAATATCTATGGTAATTTTTATTTGCCAAAAGCATATAAATTTGTGTTTTCTTTATTGTTTCATGTAATACAAATCCATGACTCATAGTAATATGCCAGTTGTGATCTATAAACCTCAAGTAGAAACAATTTTCTTCTGCCTCTTTTATAATTAGAAAACACATTAAATTTAAATGGCAGGAAATAAGTTCAAAAGAGCAAAAATAAAATTAAATATTTTCAACGGCCTGTTTTGTGTATTTTTCATTGTCTTTCTTAACAACTTGCATAGAAAATTATTTTCTTGTATATATGTCTTCTTGAACTAGTCTATATCTTACTGATGTGTCCCCAACCAAATCTCATCTTGAATTGGAGCTTTCATAATTCCCGTGTGTCATGGGAGGGACCTAGTGGGGGATAATTGAATCCCCTACTGTTCTCATGATAATGAATAAGTCTCACAAGATCTGATAGATTTATACAGAGGAGTTCCTGGCTGGGCACAGTGGCTCCTGCCTGTAATCCCAGCACTTTCGGAGGCCAAGGTGGGTGGATCACCTGAAGTTGGGAGTTCAAGATCAACCTTACCAACATGAAGAAACCCCATCTCTACTAAAAATACAAAATTAGCCAGGCATGATGGCATATGCCTATAATGCCTGCTACTCAGGAGACTGAGGCAGGAGAATCTCTTGAACCCTGGAGGTGGAAGTTGCAGTGAGCAGAGATCACCATTGCACTCCAGCCTGGGCAACAAGAGCGAAACTCCATCTAAAAAAAAAAAAAAGAGAGACGTTCCCCCACACACTCTCTCTTGTCTGTTGCCATGTAGGACATGACTTTACCCCTCCTACACCTTCCTCTCTGACTGTGAGGCCTTCCCAGCCACATGGAACTGTGAGTCCATTAAACCTCTTTTTCTTTATAAATTACCCAGTCTCAGGTATGTATTTATTAGCAGCGTGAGAACAGACTAATACACTTACTGAATGAAAGGAATGTGATTTATATCCTTTCACTTCCTGGTAGCAAACATATTAAGCATGAAAGTATTTTTTGAACTGAACCACTTTAATTATGTTTATGAGTAAAACCACTAGCTATAGACAACTCACCAAGGAAATAATTTAATTACCCCCCAAAACCATAAAATGGCACTGAACCTTAACTCAGATAATTAAACAATGAATTCTGTTAAATGTTGGTACTATATTCCATTTGCATTCAGTTATGAAATTATGACATTAGCTTTTAAACTATGGAATATTTATTTATATTTAGTTATGGAATAATGGGACTTTAAAATTTGTAATATAATAAAGTAATAAAATAAAATTCAAGACTATTCTAATATAAACAAGGTCTGCAAAAATACATATTTTATTTATTATTCGTTTGAATTCAGAGACATTTTTTAAATTTTATAGAGAGTAAAAAATCATATTAGAGTGAGTATTGATAAATGCCAGATGCACTCATCAATTATCTTGGCACTCATCATGTGGCAGCGATAGTTTGCCCTCAAGTTCAAATCGACATGTTTTTGTTGTAAAGTACAACAAAAGTAGTTAAGTGTTGCTTTCAAAACTCTAGAAACATATTAGTTTACAATAATACACCTAGGTCTGCAATATAAAAACAGGCATCATTCCCTAGGAATAACATGTATCTACTAGATAACAGAAACTCAAGCACAAAAAGTTATGGAGGAAATATTGGTGGAATAACTCAGTAGGAAGTTATGACTTTGATTTGATATATGGGTTTAGAAAGTACATTCAAGTAATGTCTAAAATAATAGCAGAAGGTACTGTGGAACATTTGTATTTATCAGTAGGCTGTTGACAGCTCAAAGTTTAATGTCAAACAATTTTATACAACTCAGTTCTCATTTTTCACAAAGCAAAGTGATAGCAGCATGATTTGGGAGTATGGAGGAGGGGTTACAACATTTAGCATCCCTTTAATAGCTTTCCATTGGTCTGCACAAGCCCAGTTTTTATTCTGACAGTGCTTGTTATTGGCAAATGATATTTGATCAATTCGCTTTGTCAATGAATAGATTATTTGTTTCTACCTGGCCTGAATGGTATATTCTCTTTTTAACAAATGACTTAGGAAAGATACAAGATTACTTTAAATTTTACAACTGAGTGATTCCTCTTTTTGTGCATTACTATGAAGGAGGAGTTCATTAATTTTATTGTGGGGTGGCATCCATTATTTCAAAGTATCAAAAAAAATACATAGATTTAGGACACTTTATTTTTTCTTTAATCCAGTTTCCTTTCAACAAAATCTTTAATATCCATAAGTTTAACCATGCCAAAAATATGTGTGTAAAATTAGTATCTATTTTATAGTTTTCTATTTAATGCTTTAATATTCTTAAACATTTAAAGGGTTTTAAAAACAAATCAGCAAGAGAAAAAATGTACCAATAGAAAAATAAATTCAACTTAAAAACGAGTAATTGAGAGTAATATTTAAAATATTCAAAATCAAGCAGTGCGTGAGATGTGCATGCCTCTAGTACCAATTTCTGGAGAGTCTGAGCCTGGAGAATCACTTGAGCCCAGTAGTTAAAGGTATCCTGGAAAAGATCCTGCCTCTAAATGTATATATATTTATATATATATAAAAATTAAAATATTTTTATATAATACAAATATGTATATTTGTATATAATGTGAATATAATATGTCCTGGCTCTAAATATATATTACATATATGCATATTATATGTATACATATTATATATAAATATATGTAATATAAAATATATACACATATATTTAATATATATTTTATACATAGCTCATTCTAGTTAGCTCCCTGGATGATTTTAAATATCCATATTTTATATATACATAAATTTATATATAATATAAATATATTTATACATATATTATCTAGTAATACATATTATATAGACTGGGCACTGTGGCTCACACCTGTAATCCCAGCATTTTTGGAGGCTGAGGCAGGTGGATCATTTGAGGTCAGAAGTTCGAGACCAGCGTGACCAAGATGGTGAAACCCTGTCTCTACTAAAGATACAAAAATAAGGAGGGTATGGTGGCAGGTGCCTGTAATCCCAAGTACATGGGAGACTGAAGTAGGAGAGGAGAATTGCTTGAACCCAGGAGGTGAAGTTTGTAGTGAGCCTAAATTGTGCCACTGCACTCCAGCCTGGGCAACAAGAGCAAAACTCCGTCTCAAAAACATATATATATACACACACACACATATACACACACACACACATACACACACACACACATATACACGCACACATATACATATACATATATATACACACACACAAATATATATTTAGGGGCAGGATGTATTATTACATATATGTATAATATATGTGTATTTAAAATCTTCCAAGAAGCTGTCTAGTTAGAATGAGCAGCTAAGGTATGAAAACAGATCTAGGCTAAAGCACTTTACTAGAATAAAAAATACTAATTACGCTAAGAAACCACATTACTCCTGAGATCCATAAACAGGATGTGAAGCATAATGTCCTGAATTAGCATGTGTATAGGAAAACTGAGAGTGATGCATCCCTATTGAAAATGCAAATATATTTAGTTTGTGTTGAAAATAAGTCCAAATGTATGAAAAACATTTTTAAAAATATTTCACTAAGCGTTCTACCCTCATGAATTTATTCTAAAGAAATCATCATTGTTGTAGTCATATTGTTTATTTCTTTATCTAATTATTTATTAAAGTTTAGAAAACCACCTAAATGTGCAATGATAGGGAATATTAAATACACTATTAAGGAACCATGCAATAGTATGTAGCTAGCTTAAATATGGCCAGCTAAAATGATAAGGTGAAATATCAAATTTTATGATAAAAATTGAGAAAATAGAGCATAATTATGACTTTTCAGGTTAAATGAATCTCTATATAGAACAATAAGATTCACAGAAAATAGCTGGAACTTAAATATATGAAGTAGTTCAGTAAGTTGAGGAATTTTTTAAACATTATAAATATCAAAAAATAAATAAGGAGATATATATTAAGTACATAAATAGATTTAATTTGTTAAAATTCCAATTCTTTCCTGAGTATTTAAAAAACAAATTGGGAGAACCTGATTCTATAGTTTATATTGAAGACACAATACAACATAACATAACCAAAAACGGCCGGGCGCGGTGGCTCAAGCCTGTAATCCCAGCACTTTGGGAGGCCGAGGCGGGCGGATCACAAGGTCAGGAGATCGAGACCATCCTGGCTAACACGGTGAAACCCCCGTCGCTACTAAAAACACACACAAAAAACTAGCCGGGCGAGGTGGCGGACTCCTGTAGTCCCAGCTACTCGGAAGGCTGAGGCAGGAGAATGGCGTAAACCCGGGAGGCGGAGCTTGCAGTGAGCCGAGATCGCGCCACTGCACTCCAGCCTGGGGGACAGAGCGAGACCCCGTCTCAAAAAAAAAAAAAAAAAAAAAAAAAAAATCCTGATAAGAAGTAGCGTGCATAGACACAAAGGACTTCAATGGCATAGTTGAATTTTATATTTTAGAGAAAGATAAGTAAAAAGGAAAAAGAAAACAAGGAAAGAAAGAATCAAGAAAGAAAGGGAGAGAAAGATGGAGAGAGGAAGGGGGAGGAAGGACTGGAGGAAGAATGGAGGGAGGGAGGGAAGGAAGGAAAGAAGCATAGAAGGAAGGAAGGAAGGAAGGAAAGGAGGGAAGGAAGGAGGGAGGGAGGGGAATATGTACATTTCTGACCTTTGGCACTTCATAGATACAGTTTATTGCTACATAATTCCTTGCTATTTTCTTTTTGTTATATGATATCTATATATACATATATTTCCTTCATGTTTTCCATACAGTGCCATAAATCTTCTGAAATTTTTATGGCAGAACATTTTATAATTTCATACATAGAAACATCTATTAAATTACATAGTATGCATTTTGAGATGACTCAGCTTCTGAAAATTCGATGGTGGTCCATGGTACTTTAAGGAGTTTTCTAACTATAACAATTCTTTACTTGACCTTTAGATTTTTTTTTATTTTAAAATCTGCATTTCTGTATCATAAGTTGTCTGTAAGTAGTACATGATTTTTTTCAAAAGTTTTTGCAAATAAAAAGCAACAAATAACACATGTTATTATATTTCTTATCATTTTTATATTTATATGCCATAAAGGATAGAGAAACAATTACATGTTCTTGTTTGCTGTTCCAAAAGAGAGGAAAATATGCAATGATCACTTCAAAGTAGATTTTTGTTACTTTATTAGAGTAAATTTTCTGAATGTACAGTAAAATGAACATGTTTAAGCTGTACAATTGGGTGAGGGTTGACATATGCATACACATATGTAACCAATGTCACAGTCAAGTTTCTCTCTTAAACAAGTTATAATCGTTTCCATTTATTATTTTTTATGTGGGAAGCATTATACATACATTTCTAAAATACTCAAGTCCTCCTCAAAATCGTTATTAGTTTCACCATTTTACACGACAAGAAATCTTGGCTGAGAAAAATAGATGGCTTACTTCGGGTTTAAAAATAATAATAATAAAGTAATACAATTTTAAAAAGAAAGAGAGCAAGAAGAAAAACGTATTTTAAAAACAAGCTTTCAGTGTTGGAGGCTTTTTGCCTACCTACTTCTGTTTCACCCTAAATCCCTTGCTTTATCAATTACATCAAAAATCTCACCCAAGTAATATTTAAAGTTAATACGCAGTTTGTCCAGATATACAAATCATGATGTAAATCTATTATTTAAAAAACGCTAATTAACTCTGTTTTCTTATTTGCTTTAAGTTAAATTAAGCAAAGACGTATTTTAATTAGATATTATGTGGTTCTTGTTTTCTGGGTCTAGCCTTTGCTGTGGCAGCATTGTGTGACTATTACGCACAATTTGCATTTTAAAATATTGTTGCTAGAAATTAAGTCCAAATGTAATTTAGTTCTTTTTAAAAAAAGACAAATTTATTTATAAATTGACGAGAATCAGCCATCATGGCTGTATGGCGCTTGTGGCTTTTTATCTATTTTGCTGTGGCTGTCTATAGACTCGTTTGCGTAAAAGTTGTTAAATACAAACTTTAAAGTGAAACATAATTTCAAGGGTGCAATTATTGACATGTCCCAGCTTTATGTTGTAATCAATTGCACAATGGAATGATTAGTCGCCATGAAGTGTCTAAGAACTTTGGTGTAGCTTTTTCTTTCTCTCTCCGGACTTCTAAGGATGTTCTATGACTTTAGTCAGTGCTGAAAGAAACAAGGCAATCTTGCTTCTCTCACTGCACTCCTAAGTTCTGCTCTTCTTTCCCAGTATTTTGACCTTTGAGTCGAGTACTCTCAAGTCACAAGATAATGAAACTACAAGGTTAAGAAGCCTTCTCGACTTATTGTTAGTGCCCTGCCTTTGGCACATCATTATGCCTGCTAGGACAGCTGAGTATTTTATAATGTTTTAAATAACAACACTCTATATTGCTGACTCATAGGCAGTTCATTGCTCACCGTGAGCATCACATAACAGATAAGTGAATCACAGCAGAGAGCTCTAAAGAGCTATGCTGGGAAAACAGCCTGCTGAAGCAGTCAAATGCAAAATGCATATTCCTCTAAGACAGTCAACTCTTGGTTAATACCATGTAAACAATGAATTTCATTTTTTAAAAGTATTTTCAACATTCAGGACTTCTGTGTGTCCAATCATCCCACTAAAGTCTGGCAAGCATATTAACATATAACTGTCCAGTGAGAGAGCAGAGAGACAGGAGGTTTCAGTGACACAAATCAAATGACAAGTTGCCCAGGAATCTCTTAATTTAGGCTTACTTCTCAATTGAGTTTCTAATTATGCTTACATTGTAACAAAGGTTTCTTGAACTGAATTAGGGTATATAAGACTCTTTAGGCAAGTGTATTTTATATCCAAAACAGGATTAATAGAAACATAAAAGAATACAAATAACAACTTCTTTTCATTCCTATAAGTGTAATGTAATAAATGTATTGCTTGTAGCATTTCTTATGATACCATGATACAGAAACTTACGTAATTAAATTTTATTATTTGTCTAATGTTCAGTCATTGAGAACTTAATATTTACCACTAACTGTAGCAGTTATTTTATCTTCATAAATCTATAGAATTTTCAGTTTTTGATATTTTATAACTGGAAATTTTCATTTCAACAGGTAAAGTAACTTTTATTTAGTCAGAATTTAAGCTGAATCCTTCCTGAAAATAAAGACCGTGATCTTTCTGCTAAGCTAGTACATTTTTCAACTATGATAATATTTAAATTTAATTATTATGCTTTACTTCTCTTAAGATCTACTTTATTTGCTTTACATTAATATGAAAATGAAATAATACAGTAATACTAAAAAACTGCACTAGAATATAATATGAACTTTATATTTCTACTCTGTCTGTATTTTATTTCCAGGATACTACCATATTAGCTGCAGTAATATCACATTTCAGTTTGACCAATTTTGACTTTTCTAATTAGTTTTGGTTTTGAAGAATCTAGTATTGAACTGTATACATCTTTATAATCATAGTGTATTTAAAATGCCTGGATGCTTCCTTAAAAGTATATATTTATTGACATAGCTTCATATGTCAATATGTTATTAATAATCACAACATTAGCTATACCCAGGGGATATTTTGTAATTTATCTATAGATTATCTAATAAATTGATAATTTTACTTAATTATAAAGTTATTTAATTAACGTATCTGAGTTTCATATTGAGAAATGGTCATTAACACTTTTATCACTCATGTTTTACAAATTATTTCCTATTTTAGCTAAGCTAGTGTTATAACTAAAAAGTACCCATTTTAATTCACTCTAAGAAAGAAATTATTTTAGATAGCACACTAAACATCAGAAATATCCTTCAGATAAAAAGAATGAGTAAATGTTTGTGGTCAGCAAAAACAGCTCAGCAAAATATATATATACAGATATATATATATATGTATTTATTAAAAATCTGATAAGTCTGTATTCAGTCATATCTAAGTCAGACAGTTCCAAACAAAAATTATACTCAAGTAGTCAGTTTTGTTTCCTTAAGAAATACTGTGTTCTGAAGGTAAAAGTACACCCAGAGAAAATGCATTATCTAGCACATTATATTGAATGCTAATGCAGAGTCAAAATGCAATAGCTGTCTTCGTGATCATCAGAAGAATACCAAATATCCATAATCAAAACCACTTAAGACAAAAGGCAATTTGTGCCGGGTCAGGTGGTTCACGCCTGTAACCCAGCAGTTTGGAAGAAAGAGGTAGGTGGATCACTTGTGATCGGGAGTTCCAGACCAGCCTGGCCAACGTGGTGAAACCCCATCTCTACTAAAAATACAAAAATTAGCAGGCAGTGGTGGCACACGCCTGTAATCCCAGCCACTCTGGAGGCTGAGGCAGGAGAATCGCTTGGACCTGGGAGGCAGAGGTTGCAGTGAACCGAGATTGTACCACTGCACTCCAGCCTGGGTGACAGAATGGGACTCTGTCTCAAAAAAAAAAAAAAAAAAAAAAAGCAATTTGTTAACAAACCATGATGGGTGTGTATTCATTCAAATAGCTATAATAAAAATACTTTAGACTTGGTAACTAATGAACAATAGAAATTTATTGCTCACAGTTCTGGAAGCTGGAAAAATCTAAGATCAAGAAACCATCAGATTTGTTATCTCGTAAGGATTCCTTCTCTGCCTCCTAGATAGTGCCTTGTTGCTGCACCTTGAAATGGCAGAAGGGCAAAGCTCTCTCAGTCATCTTTTATAAGAGTACTAATCCCGATCGGGCGCGGTGGCTCATGCCTGTAATCCCAGCACTTTGGGAAGCCGAGGCGGGATCATGAGGTCAGTAGATCGAGACTAGCCTGGCAAATAGCCCGGCAAACATGGTGAAACCCGTTTTTACTAAAAATACAAAAATTAGTCGGGCATGGTATCGTGTGTCTGTAGTCCCAGTTACTCAGGAGGCTAAGGCAGGAGAATCGCTTGAACCCAGGAGGCAGAGGTTGCAGTGAGCCTATTGGACCACTGCACTCCAGCCTGGGCAACAAAGCAAGATTCCCTCTCAAAAAAAAAAAAAAAAAAAAAAAAAGAAGAAGAAAAAAAAGAAACAACAACAACAACAACAACAAAAAGCACTACTCTCATTTATGAAAGCTCTGTCCTCATGACCAAGTTATCTCCCAAAGGTCTAATTTCTCAATGTCATCACCTTGACGTTAGATTTCAATATATGAATTTTAGGTGGTCATATACATTTAGACCAGAGCAATGCATGAGGATAAAAGACCACCCATTAAAAAGTGAAAAAAAAAAAAGAAGAAGAAAAAATTATCCAGCAGGATTTTCTAAGGGTAAATGAGGCTGTGGTAAAGATGAACAAAAACAAGAACTAGTAAAGATGGTCAACAACAGAGGGATTAGTTCATAAAGGTTTTGAAAATGTGCATCAATATTGAAGACATGTTCAAGTAAACTGTAGAATTTCAGAAATTTAGAAGACTTCTAGTTTAAAAAATAGTCAAGGACCTTAAACCATGTATTTCTATTCTCAGATCATTAAAAGATCATAAAAATTATGTTACTTTCTCTGCTTGTTATTATTATATTGCATGTTTATACAGATAAACAGAAAAATACTTAAAGTGAAAAAATGTGTGTATATGTTTAATAAATACAGTTTAGAAAGCAAAACTCGAGAGAAGTGTATACCACTCATAACCAGTCTTAGGTAGCTTGAGAGAAGAAATACATACAATGGTATAGATAGGGTGGATGCTATCTGCCACTCAGAGGAAAGACAATCATATTGAGCTCCAGAGATTTGCTTCAGCAAGCAACACCCTAAAAATAATAATAAAGGAAGAACGTAGGATAAATGTGATGGATAGATGTGGCATCACAGAGGTGAACTTCTGGGAATTTCTTGCAATAAAGAGCTTTCCAGTCAACTGCAAAGAGAGCATTTAGCTGACAGCCTTCAGCTACAGAACCTTTCGAATCAACTGCAGTGGTTAAACTGAGGCCATACTCTTCCCAAGCAGCCAAGATTCAATGACTGCTTAAGGTAATAGTGATACAATCCAGGCATTTCTTCCCAGCATGGGCCTCTTCTGTAGTAACTGTTGTCTCAGAGCTCCCTAATGGCCTGGCCAAAGCTCACTCAGAGCTGCACTACCATCTGGGGCTCGATTCTCCTTTCTCTCAGACCTGTATTGTCTGCACATGTTTCCATCTACTCTGGCTCCTCTTCCTTTTATCTTTCATAGATATTATGAACAAGATTTTCTTGTACCTTTGATTTTGTCTTGATGTCTGCTTCCAGGAGGATGCAAGTCACTCAAAGGGGTTCATAAGAGTAAGTGATAGAATGGTCTAAATGTGATTTTCTGACACTTCACAGAGCAAATTTTAATACATTTCATACATAGTGGATTCAAGAAAGTAATCCAAGGAGACCATCTATAAGCAATAGAACTTACACTAAACATAAAAACAGCAAGCTAAGAGGAGATGCCATCAGAGATAAAGCAGATGCCACTGGACCATTTCCTCTTTCTTTCTCATCATCTGTTTCCAAAGGTGCTTCTTCAGGACCTAACCATTATCAGAACTACTGGAACTACTGTCACAAAAATCAGAATCAGTTTGGAAGATGTTCCATTCCTGGGAGAAACAATGGTGTTTTGAGGGAGGAGGCTGTTTTTCTTTCTTTTGTTGTTTGATATTAGCATGCTTACTAGGATGTAGGCTCACAGGGCAATCATTTCTGGTTTTTGTTTTTTGTTTTTTCATTCATGTATTATACGTGCCTGCAATAATGCATCATGTATAGAAGGTGCTCAATGGATATTAGTTAAATGAATAGCTTTTGGTATGCGATTCTAGGCAGTATGGGAAAGTGCAATTGAATTTGATTACTTAATACTCTACATGAGGTACATTTTGAGTTTTAATCCACACAACTTTGTCCAGGAGACATGAGGGAATAGCGCAATAGAATACACATTGGTAGACGAAGGGAAGAAATCTGAAACAGGTGAGGTTGAGACTAAATTCTTTCCTTGAGTATGAGACCGATAAAGTGAGAGACAGCCAGAAATCAACATGAGATTTACATGAAAACACAGCACATTTGTTTTTAATTTGAGCTGGGAGCTGTTTTCAAGAAATTTCTTATACAAAAACTTTGAAGGGTTTCTATCATGATATTCCAGGATCTGACTCCTACCTTTCTATACAGCTATATCCCTAACTCTCTGCTTTGAACTTCACATTTTAATAATACAAACTATATTTATCTTCCCACAACTAGCTCATTTATGTCTATAGACTTTTTAATTGTGGTTTTGTTTTGAAGGCATTGTAAATATTATGTCAGTCCAGTTAATAGATATAAGGAAATAAATCTAACTCACATACATGCAAACTTATATACATAATCCAATTACTATTTTATATTAACTATTTGGAAATTTTGATATATTTTCTCATGTAAACTGTGTTATTTATAATTTAATTGTGTTAAATAGCAAAATTGTCAAGGTATTAGTCCTCACATTCTCCAGCTTTACTCCATGTCAATTATATTCAGCTCATATCAGTCCTAGTACCTATTCTATGAAAATATGGTAGTATGCAAACAAATTCTATGTTAAAAATGTGCGATAACAGATGTATGTATCAGAAAGTGGTGGGAAAATGGAAATCTAGTTCTTATATTAAGGGATAAAAGGAATGGAAAGCAAATGGGCTAAACATTAGGTATTCTTGGAATTACTAAACCTTTCTCCCAAATCTTATCTTATTATTCAGACTGTAAAATTAAAATTTTAATTCCACATTAGATTTAATCTCTCAGATCACTTTTCTAGAGATTCTGCTTATCTGCATAATTATTGTCAGTCTTCTTCAGCTGTGGTCTTGATATTGCCCTTAATCACATTTTAGTGATGCATCACAGTACATCCAGTGCCCTGAAGCCAAAATACACACATCGCATATATTGTCATTAGACAATAGGTTCTATGTCATACCACTTCAAGCATAGGAAATTGAGTCCCTGCTATGTAATAGAATTCTGAAGTTCAACGTATCCTATCCTATGCACTTAAATATCTTATAGAAAAATTGGCATAAAGATATAGATAGATTCAATCCTTCTTATTCTCCAATTTTACATCCTTTATTTCAAATTTGTCTCCTTGTTAAGATTTACTTGTAATCCCCAAATCAATGATCAAGGTGAGTTCATGGTAATTTGTAGGCAAGCACATAACTGAGGTTGAACAACCCTCTAATACTGTAAACAGCAATCCTATATTGGAAACAACAGCTATCATACTGTAAACACAGCTGTACTTTTTGCAGTCTATTTCATGACGCATTTATTTCATGTTTGTGCTTTTGATTGGTGATCTTATTATTTAAAATAACCTCAAACATAATGTTGAAGTGCTGTCTAGTATTCTTAGCACGAGAAGACTGTGATGTACCTTACAGAGAAAATACGTGTATTAAATAGACTTTGTTCAGGCAGGAGTTACTGTGCAGTTGCTGTGAATTCAATGTTAATGAGTCAATAATGTGGTTCACACAGAAAAAAGAAAAATTTGCCAATCCATACATGAAGCTGCACCAGAAAGCACTATGTAAATGATGGAAAAGTGTCAAAATTTGTGGATTCATGAAATGAAAACGGATTAAAAAAAAAAAAAAAAAAAAAAAAAAAAAAGCATGGCGAACATTGTTGTGAAGCTGAAGACCAAAGTATATGCTCATTTTGCCCAGGGTAAAGAAAATGCTAAACCACTCTTGGTTAGTGCTAACTGGCTCATGTGTCTCAAAAGCCAATGCAGTGTGAAAAATGTTGAGTCTGCAGGCAAGGTAGATTCTGTTACATAGGAAATGGGTCAGATGGAAGAGCAAGTTTTTAACATTGATGAGCCTGGCTTGTTTGACAAGGATATGTTTTTTAAAAGAAGCTATGTAATACAAATGGAGAGTTGGTTGATGAAATGTGTGACTACAGGTTTGCAGGAACCTCACTGTATTTCTCCTTGGAGCAGTGGTTCAGAGCTTGTTTCAGTGGTCATGGCTATTTTATAAGGCACAACTATTGTGAATAAAATGAATTGGCTGTATACATTCAATGTACATATGCACACATACATACCTGTACATTTAAATACATATAATAAGTAGATAATATAGGAATAAAGCAAGTGGGAATATATAGACAGACATATATATTACTTGGAACAAATTAAAGGGAAATTTAGCTTCTTTTATTAATTATTTTCAAACAATTAAACTAGCACTTAGTATGAGTAACTGGCCTCATACAGTTTATCTTGTAATGTAGAGAGAAACACAATCATCTAATAAACAAATAAAAACAAGGTGTTAACCAATGGCTATATCTTTCAATGAAAGAAGTAAGACAGTGTGATAATGACTAGAGCTATATTATATATACTAGATATTATTAAAGGACTCTTGTGAGAGGGCATATTGCAGGCAAGATATAAAAATTTAGAAGTCAGCCATGTGAAAACATATCATGCATTTTTTTCCTATATGAGGTTTGCATTTAATTTTGTGTAAATGCATATTGCCAATTTGGAAATGAATGTTCGAAGACTGAGTCAGTACATATTGAAATAAGAACTGCTTTCTAAATATTTTAGCAAATATAAATATAAAGACACATTTATCATTTCAACTAAATTGTGTCAATAAGATTAAACAATCACATGATACAGAAAAGAAAATATATTTATTAAAATATCTTCCCTGATACTGAAAAACTAGATATTAATTCTTGCAGAAACTTGTACATTTTAGGTTTGTAGTTGGGTAGAATCATTATAGAAACAGCTTTTCTAACACTGCTAGTGGGTCTGCTTCTAATTCAAGCCAGAAACAGGAAATAAAAAGACATACAAAGAGGAAAGTAATGAATAAAGTTAACCAAACTTTGAAGCTTTCACATTTGATTTAGGTCAATCATGAATTTTAGATGAATACTTGAATCACAATTCATCTAAATTAGGTCATCCATCCCTGGTGACATATGTATTTCAGAAATTAGCATTGACTTTCAAGTGATTGAAAATATTTCTTTGAAACTTTGGAAGAGTTTCAAATAATTAAATATCTAAGTTTTATTTTAGACAAGAATTAGAAAATTATATTCTAGATTTTTTTTAAAATGAATATATTCCAAAATGTAATATCTTCATTGATTACCACATTAATTACTAGTATTCTAACATTTACTTGTATTACATATATCATATCATATCATATTGTATCATAGTTATTAGTATCTTATTTTAGAGCAGTATAAAGTATAAAGTAATGCAAACTTCTTCTTTGTCCATTCTTTAAAATGGTCAAACTATGCTGATAATACATTATAAAGACACTTAAACAAGTATACTTGTTTAATAATAATCATGTTTCTATCCATGAAAGCCCCCCCTAGCTTTTCTCCCATCCTCACTAACTCTGACCCAGGAGAGGAAAGATCATTTTCTTACTTGGTTAGATTTAGGAGATAAAACTAAGGCTAGTACCCCTTCCTTGCCTCACTGGTGAGATCCATCTGTCTGTGCACAGGGCAATTTGCTCAGCTCTACACTATGAGCTAGGTTTAGTAATGAGGTGCTGTTCTGTGAAGAGGCCTATGGTTGTCCAGGTCTGTCTCTCATTGGGTGTGAGAGCCTCTCCACTTCAAAGATGAAGTACCAAGAAGCCTATTTTACTTTATAAATACAATCTCCCAAAACTAACATGTTGATCTTCATTTTTCTACTTCCTATGCCTTATTTCTCAAATAGTTCTGAAATCAAGATGGAAAGAACAGATACTATCTACTAACTTTTAAAACCCCCAGGAATATAAAATAATTTTAGAAAGAGATAAATGTAATAGAGAGGAGAAGGCATAGCATTTGGAGTCAGAGAGCCTTGAATTCAAATTTCAACTGTGCTGCCTTTTGGGTCGCAATTTATCTACTTTGGGTAGATAAATTCGGGTATTTTTAAATTCGGGTGGCGGGCGCCTGTAGTTTTTATCTTGCAGTGAGCTGAAAATCTGGGCAGATTTCCAAGTACAAAAAAAAAAAAAAAAAAAAAAAAAAAAAAAATCTAGATTTCCAAGTGGAAATTACTGGTTAACTTCGGAGGTTTTTGTAAGATTAAAAAATACCGAAGATATATTTTACAAGACAAGAAAGGTTCTAAAGGAATGCTCATTATCAATATCAATATTATATTAACTTTACATTGATACTTTAGAAACACAGACTTAATTAAAAATGATGATATAGCTAAAGATTTATTTATTTATTTATTTATTATTTATTTATTTATTTATTTTGAGACGGAGTCTCGCTGTGTCTCCCAGACTGGAGTGCAGTGGCGCGATCTCAGCTCACTGCAAGCACCACCTCCTGGGTTCATGCCATGCTCCTGCCTCAACCTCCCGTGTAGCTGGGACTACAGGCACCCACCACCACATCCGGCTAATTTTTTGTATTTTTAGTAGAGACAGGATTTCACCGTGTTAACCAGGATGGTCTCGATCTCCTGACCTCGTGATTCACCCGCCTCGGCCTCCCAAAGTGCTGGATTACAGGCGTGAGCCACCACACCCGGCTAGCTAAAGATTTTTTAGTTGAGATGATTGTAATTGGTTTTCTCCACTGTCACAATCATAATTAATTCTTATTAATGTCTGAAGAAAAGTATTACATTAAGAAACATATAAATTTTAAAAATCCACTTCAGTTTGTGAAATCCTTACAAAATCCAATTCATTTTAGATAAATTAAAATACTATGCATCAATTCAATCACTAAAAAACAAATAGTATCTTTTTAACGTTCTTGATACAAATTTTGACATTATTTTTTTTTTACCTCTCATCCTTTCTTCTATTCCCTATTCCCTATTCTTCCACCAGCACAACCAAATTACTAATATGCACAGTTATTTGTAATGATACCATTGGAAATGAGACAAACTAACCATAGATCTTGAACAACAACAACAATTAAAAAAAAAAAAAAAGTAAGAGGCTACAAAATGCCTTCTCAAAGTAAATTTGGGATTTCAGCAATTTTTTCCAATGGTTTCCCACTTTGCTACGTAACTGTGCATTTTACTACTCAGGAAGTAGTAAATACTGTGAAGATATTTTGTTCTTCTCTTGACTAGCAAATGGAAGGGTTTGAGATAAGGAGACTCAGGTGTTCATACCCAAGACAGTATATTTTAAAAAAATTAAAAAATCGTTGCTCTAATATAAAACTATACCAGTAAAACAGATGGCTTAATAATTGTGGTGTGTGTGTGTTTGCAAACATCATAAAATCCTATGTTAGATTTATATTTCACAAGTGCCTCCCAAATATTTTAACACTTTTGGTATTATAAATTTAATTCAAAAGAGTGCTTATTCTCCCACTGATCTTTAGCCTCTTTTAACATTCCCCAAATGTCCTGCTACCCCCAGAGGTGATTGATTTATTTTAAGTAGTAACTGTCTTAGGTATTTTATTCTCTTTGAAGCAATTGTGAATGGAAGTTCATTCATGATTTGGCTCTCTGTTTGTCTGTTACTGGTGTATAAGAATGCTTGTGATTTTTGCACATTAATTTTGTATCCTGAGATCTTGCTGAAGTTGCTTACCAGCTTAAGGAGATTTTGGGCTGAGATGATGGGGTTTTCTAAATATACAATCATGTCATCTGCAAACAGGGACAATTTGACTTCTACTTTTCCTAACTGAATACCCTTGATTTCTTTCTCTTGCCTGATTGCCCTAGCCAGAACTTCCAACACTATGTTGAATAGGAGTGGTGAGAGAGGGCATCCCTGTCTTGTGCCAGTTTTCAAAGGGAATTTTTCCAGTTTTTGCCCATTCAGTATGATATTGGCTGTGGGTTTGTCATAAATAGCTCTTATTATTTTGAGATACGTTCCATCAATACCGAATTTATTGAGAGTTTTTAGCATGAAGGGCTGTTGAATTTTGTCAAAGGCCTTTTCTGCATCTATTGAGATAATCATGTGGTTTTTGTCTTTGGTTCTGTTTATATGCTGGATTACGTTTATTGATTTGTGTATGTTGAACCAGCCTTGCATCCCAGGGATGAAGCCCACTTGATTATGGTGGATAAGCTTTTTGATGTGCTGCTGGATTCGGTTTGTCAGCATTTTATTAAGGATTTTTGCATTGATGTTCATCAGGGATAAGGGATGTAAAGGACCTCTTCAAGGAGAACTACAAACCACTGCTCAGTGAAATCAAAGAGGACACAAACAAATGGAAGAACATACCATGCTCATGGATAGGAAGAATCAATATCTTGAAAATGGCCATACTGCCCAAGGTAATTTATAGATTCAATGCCATCCCCATCAAGCTACCAATGAGTTTCTTTAGAGAATTGGAAAAAAACTGCTTTAAAGTTCACATGAAACCAAAAAAGAGCCCGTATTGCCAAGACAATCCTAAGTCAAAAGAAGAAAGCTGGAGGCATCACAATACCTGACTTCAAACTATACTACAAGGCTACAGTAACCAAAACAGCATGGTACTGGTACCAAAACAGAGATATAGACCAATGGAACAGGACAGAGTCCTCAGAAATAATACCACACATATACAGCCATCTGATCTTTGACAAACCTTACAAAAACAAGAAATGGGGAAAAGATTCCCTATTTAATAAACAGTGCTGGGAAAATTGGCTAGCCATAAGTAGAAAGCTGAAACTGGATCCTTTCCTTACTCCTTATACAAAAATTAATTCAAGATGGATTGAAGACTTAAATGTTAGACCTAATACCATAAAAACCCTAGAAGAAAACCTAGGTAATACCATTCAGGACATAGGCATGGGCAAGGACTTCATGTCTAAAACACCAAAAGCAATGGCAACAAAAGCCAAAATTGACAAATGGGATCTAATTAAACTAAGGAGCTTCTGCACAGCAAAAGAAGCTACCATCAGAGTGAACAGGCAACCTACAGAATGGGAGAAAATTTTTGCAATCTACTCATCTGACAAAGGGCTAATATCTAGAACCTTCAAAGAACTCAAACAAATTTACAAGAAAAAAACAAACAACCCCATTAAAAAGTGGGCAAAGGATATGAACAGACATTTCTCAAAAGAAGACATTCATACAGCCAACAGACACATGAAAAAATGCTCATCATCACTGGCCATCAGAGAAATGCAAATCAAAACCACAATGAGATACCATCTCACACCAGTTAGAATGGCGATCATTAAAAAGTCAGGAAACAACAGGTGCTGGAGAGGATGTGGAGAAATAGGAACACTTTTACACTGTTGGTGGGATTGTAAACTAGTTCAACCATTATGGAAAACAGTATGGCGATTCCTCAAGGATATAGAACTGGACGTACTGTATGACCCAGACATCCCATTACTGGGTATATACCCAAAGGATTATAAATCATGCTGCTATAAAGACATATGCACATGTATGTTCATTGCAGCACTATTCATAATATCAAAGACTTGGAATCAACCCAAATGTCCGTCAGTGACAGACTGGATTAAGGAAATGTGGCACATATACACCATGGAATATTATGCAGCCATAAAAAAGGATGAGTTTGTGTCCTTTGTAGGGACATGGATGCAGCTGGAAACTATCATTCTCAGCAAACTATCGCAAGAACAGAAAACCAAACACCGCATGCTCTCACTCATAAGTGGGAACTGAACAATGAGATTGCTTGGACTCGGGAAGGGGAACATCACACACCGGGGCCTATTATGGGGAGAGGGGTGGGGAGGGATTGCATTGGGAGTTATACCTGATATAAACAACAAGTTGATGGGTGCTGACGAGTTGATGCGTGCAGCACCCCAACATGGCACAAGTATACATATGTAATAAAACTGCATGTTATGCACATGTACCCTAGAACTTAAAGTATAATAATAATAATAAGTAGTAACTGTCTTAAAACAGGAAACAACAACAACAACAACAACAAACAACAACAACAACAAAAAACCTGTCTCCAGCTGCCTTTAGAAGTTCCTCGTTTTCTTATGTGCCAAGGTAGGAAAGGAACCACTTTACATCTGAGTTGTAAGGAAACTTGAATGGACATGCACAAATGACAAGCTCCATCCCTCATGCTTTTGGTTTTGCCTTTTACCTTAAACACTGCTCTAGTTTTTATCTAGTTCTTTATCTCTCTAGGATCTTTCCTTAACACTTACAATGTAAATTTTTTCAATCTTCCCTTTCAAATTCCAGGTAGTTTCTCTATTCTTACCTTTTAAAAATAATCCTCAGACAATAAGCAACTGTAACATAAACCATCTACTTTCGAATTGCAAGATCACTAGGTTTAAATGAAGACGACATTGTGTAAATATTATTGTAATATATTTTCCCTAACATCACATGTGTGGCTTTTTCCAATATGAAATGCATGTCCTTTTTCCAACAATTCTCCAACACCAACTCGGTGCCCAATAATTCAGTTCTGATGCTTTGTGAAGTTAGTCCAGGCCTCATAGGTTAAGGGTTCAACCCTAAAGTCAGTCCCCATTTTACAGGCCAGCCAAAAATGGGGTATTATGCTACCCCAACTTCTGATTGGCTGACTCACAGAATTCAGGAAAGTGTTCTACTTACTCTTTCAGTTTATCATAAAGGATACAGTGGAGAAACAGACAAATGGATGATATGCATAAGGCAAGGTATGGGGTTAGGGCAGAGCTTCCTGTCCCTTTCCAGGTGCAGCACTGCCACTGTCCTTGCACCTTGATGTGTTCACTGACTCTGTCATTTAAGGTTTTATATATGCTCTCACTATATAGGTAGGGATACTTGATTCAATCATTGGCCACTGGTGATCCCAGTCAGTTTCTAGCCTCCACCACCTCCTAAAAATCAAGAAGTGGGGGTGAGAGATTCATTTTATAATTACATTGTGGGTTCCTCAGTGACTAACCCCCATCCTAAAGCTATCTAGGGGCTGCCAAGAATCACTTTATTAGCATAAACTCAAGCTATGGTTGAAATCATCTAATTATTAATAATAAATGATGGTCCTATCATTCTAATCTCTCAGGAAATCTTAAGGGTTTTAGGGGCTCTGTTCCAGGAACCAAATAGGGTAAAAGGACCTATTTGGTTAATATAATATATAATAATAATTTTATATATATATATATATATATATAAAATACCACAATTATAAAGGCTAGGTTTTATGCACCTTTCCCCTCCAAGTTCTCCTTCCTTAACTATTAGTTAGAAGAGTTTTAGCTGACGCTCTAATATTGAAGACTGATTAGATAACTGAAAAGTGACTTAGCTCCCCATTATCTTCTTCTTTTTAAGTTATGGTAATGATAGTTTGGCCTGTTTCCCAGATATTGAGAAAGAATAATGTTTTACATTTGTTGACTTTGCTCTTTTCTTAGTAGCTGTCTATGTAAGGTCAATAAATGATTATAATTACAGTCAGCTTTCCATATCTGTGGGCTCTGCATCCTTAAATGTAACCAACCAGGGATTGAAAATATTTGGAGAAAAAAAACTATATCTGTACTGAGGATGCACAAACCTTTTTTTTGTCATTATTCCTTAAAAAATAAAGCAAAACAAATATTTACAGTATTTACAAAGCATTAGGTATTATAAATAATCTAAAAAAGATTTAACATATACAAGAGGATGCGCATAGGTTATATGCAAATACTATCCCACTTTATATCAGGAATTAGAGCATATATAGGTTTTGGTATGGGGGGGCAATCCCTGAAACCAGTCCCATAATGAATATCAAGAAATTACCGGACTAGGAAAAATAAAGTTTGGGAATTATCTGTATATTACCTGTGTATCTAGTTTGACAAACTATATTAGATTACTATACTACTTTTGTTTTCTGAATGTATGAGCGTTTTTTTATGTTTCATTTTTTGCAAACATCTTCAAAGCCATTTTAACAAAAAGCTATCTTTGTCTTTTGTTATATTCCACAAAACAGTAAAAAATAGACTTTAATATAGTAGATATTTCAAAAAATGTATACTGTATGCATTTACTATCATCTATGTACATGGTATTCCATATAATTTAGAAGGGAAGTTTTGTGAATTTATACTTGAGTAATGAATTAAGTAATACAAATAAGAAAGGAAAGAAAAAAGGGTATGTGAAGAAACATAAGCACTTTTCTAGTGGTTATTTTAAAAATAGATTATTTAAATACATTGGTTCTTCTATGCAGAAAAGGTGGACTAGGGAGAAGGTTAAGAGTCACAATATAAAATTGTGATTTTATTCCCAGCCTCACTAATATCTAACTCTAAATCACATTCCAAGAAGCATTTTGAGCTTCCTTATGAGGAAGAAATATGGGTGATAAAAGGTTATTTTTTCAGTGCAAATGATAAACCTTCACATGGATTTGCTACACATTATTAATCCCTCTCCTTAGGAAGCAAACGAACGAATAAACAATAGTAGATTAATATGTAATACCACTGCAAGTAATTTTGTGTGATTGTGATTAAGTAATGATGAAAATAAATTATACAAACAAAATTTTTCATAAAAAGTTGGTGCTTTTGTTTAACAAAAACATATTCATTTTCTTGATTTCTTACTGTGGTAGCCAGACTGCAAGTTGGCCACTGATGATCTCCCTTTCCGTGTATTGATAACTTTCAGTAATGACCTCCCATATTGTCTCAAACCTGACTGTGTGGTCAATATTTTGAAAGTGATGGCCTGTGGCTTGCACAGAACAATCATTAACGGTATTGCAACTTTCATCCTGCTCTCCTGGATTATTCATTCTGGAGGAAGCCCACGGTTATGCCATGAGAACACTTAAATAGCCCCAGAGAAAGGCACGCACATGGAGAGTTGCAGAGTTTTCCCACCAGCATCCAGCAATAAATTGCTGGTGATGCGAGAGAGCCAACTTGGAAAAAGATATTCTGGTCTCTGGAAGGATATTGAATGACTGCAGCTCTGGCTCATCTCTGAAAGCAACCTCATTAAGACCCTGAGTCAGAAGCACCAGCCAACCTACTCCTAAGTTTATAACCAACAGACACTGTAAAAACAATAAATAATAATTACTGTTTTAAGTCACTAAGTCTGGAGGTAATGTCTTATGCAGCAATAAAAAGTAATACATTCATTAATTTAAAATTTTCCTATTTTGACAATAAAAATCTTAAGATAAACTTACTTTTGTAATTTTTAAAATCTTTTCTTTCTACAAGAGTGTGACACCCTAAAGATAACAAACTTAAAGATATTTCATTTCTATGATTTACATTTTCAAAGATGGTAAACATGATTACTGCATAAATATATACATTACAACCTTTGTACATACATATTTGGACACATTCAAAAGCAAACAATGCTTCTATCTCTACTAGGCATTCTATTCTACTCAATAGTAAGACTCTATAATCACCAAATACCTCCATTTGCACATGACTACTGAAATTAGTGTAAAAACTCGCTCATAGTTACCTGTTTCTCCTATGTCTAAAGTTGATTTGAAAAATATTTGGTTTGGCTCTATAATTAGAGTAGTATGGTCATACATACTGCCTGATATTTTTATTTAATTAGGTAACAAAAATATAATTACATATAAATTTTTATTTCTCTTAATTATTCACATATAGTATTAATTATGTATGTGCTATTAAATATCTGTCTATCAACACTTTAGCATTTATTGATTGATTGCTTTTTATGTAGTAGCGCTATGACAAATACAGTCAATAAAATGTTGAAAAAAATACATTCTGTCCTTTTCTCTTACTAAAACTTATATTTTACCATAGTTATATATTGAAAATACAATTACATAAATAAATATATAACCACATAGAGACAAAGAAAAATATAATTATCTTTTCTGCAAAGCAGAAGAATCGAAGAATTGCTTTCTGCAGTTGTTAACTAAGAATGAACAAGGCAAATGAGTAGAAGAGGTAGGTGATTACTACAGTATCCTTGGGAGTAGAAGAGTAGGCAACAAGATATTAAAGGTAAAATGGTAGAGACTTGGTTATTAGTTTCAGATTGCTCTAATATTTAAAAGATATGAATAATACTATCAATAATAAATAAATTGACTAAATTAAGTGTAATAAAGTATTTTCTCAAAAACAATAAAGCAAAATGGTGTCAATGTATAAAGAGACAAATTTTTCCTTCATTTGGAAAATATGATTAATATAATTAAAATAACTCTTGGAAAATTATAAAGTGGTATAATATGATAAATTTATATATTATTTAGAATTCTTAGTTGGAAACAAAAGAACCAATTTTTGCTTGTTTAAACAAAAGAAGAATTTTTAAGGGCTGTTAGGTAGATTCTATAATCTCCAGGAAGTTATTATACCAGGCCAAGAAGAATGTAACCAGAACCACAACCAAATCACCCAATCAGTAAGCCAACACACAAATTCATCCCACCTCATCAAGGCACAGGCATCAAAATTCATGTCATAGAACCCTGAGGGCTAGAATTCAAAGGTAAAACATTTTCTGTTGGTACCTCTGGGACATTGATAACTCTCAATCAGGTCTCACCTTAAGTACCAGAAACAGAGTCCAAAAAGTAGCTACTTCACATCAAATTTAAATCTAAAAATATTAGAATAATTAGATATGGGATATCAAATAACGATGAATGAAATATA